>NC_063271.1:9044022-10410040 GCF_910591885.1 Bombus terrestris | reverse complement strand
GAAACTAAGAAGAAACCTTTAGAAACTCTCTTTGTACCTTCGTATTGGACGAACTTTAATGATACTTCCATCTGAACTGACCTTAACGTGTCTATTTTGCGAACGAGTTTAGTCCCTGGAGAATTGCATGATCGGAGGGTGTGTGCGTTTCATGATCAGATTATCGCGATTGTTATCGAGGGATGAAACACTGAATAGAAGTGTGAGTTACCGTAATGTGATTGATATTGTTGCTACTCACTGAAAGCGGATATGTTGGATGGATCCGAGCTTGTAATTTTGTTTTCTCCTTTAGACGCTCGATACCTTTGTTCTTATATTATTGCTTTTTGAAATGAATATGTATACAGGATGCCTTGTTTGAAATTGCCAGCTTGTACGATTGTTGTCGTTGTTATGAAAATCGACTGTGATTTTTTAAATCAATGTCCGATCAAGTCAGTCCATTCGACTTCCATTAGAACATTTCTCGCTGTGAATTTCGTGTGTACTTTCAAGTGACACAGCCTGCATTTGTTTAAACCTGTGTTTTATGAAAATGTTAAAATGTTCTTAGGTATAATTTTTAAACAGCATATATAAAGTATCATGGCACTTAGTTGATCGGAAATGCTTCATATCGAAAGCGTCGAATTAAATATCAGAATTTTACTTAAGTTCAAATAACACGCATATTTGAAATATTTTATAATCTATTGAATTCCAATGAAATATTATCACGTATACTGTCTCAATTCAATCGCTTAAAAGCTTCTCTAATATCTAATTAATACTATCGATGTTAATTAAATGTTTTATAGTAAAATGTTGAAGTATGAATATTATTAAATGTAGTTAATATTTAAATAGAATATCGTAAAAAGTCTATTTAAAATTACTTGGATCTGAACGATCATTGATTTATTTTTTCACGGCCTATTTTTTAAAACACCGAATATTTTTGTAATAACCTTTAAATCGAATTATTCATAATTATCCTGCAACGATCCAACCACAAAATTCTCGTAAAGGAACGACAGAACTCTAAGATTTAATGTGATTCGATGGTTTGCTGAATTAATGGCGGGACGACGTTTATGTAATTCGCGTTTCCTTGTTCGTTCCTTTAAGGAATGCAGCGAAGATGGTAGCGTGGAACAGGAACAAGGCGGAATTAAATCGATGGAATGTTCAATGACATTGGCCCTGAACGAAGCGATTGCTCCAAGTCGGTGTAATTCCTTGATTAGAAACAAAAGACCGTCTCCTTTACTGGCTCGGTCGCTCGATTCTTGATTTTTACTTTTGTCGAGGCGAATAGACCAGAGAAAGGCGGTCTTAACTTCCCTTGTAATCTCTTAGAGAACTTACTTTTGCCCGCTGAACCTTGGCAATCGCGTTATTGAAACGTATTTGTGAAGACGTTTTGTTAAATATCATCGTCCTTCTTCTTTGAATTATCTATCGGATTAATTCGTTTAGGAATTCGATTAATTAGGAATTAATAACATTCTGATTTTACTGAAGAGATCATCCTGCGAAGTATCATTTTTATTGGCTTCAATACGCGATAGATTGTTCTTAATTATAATCCGCAATTTGTTTAGAAATTTCGTTAATTGATAATTATAACACATATTCTGATTTTATTGGAAAGGAATGTGTGAAATGTTACTTTCATTATTTTTAACACTCAATGTGTTATCTCTAATTTCTACGTGCGATTTATTTAGGAATTTGATTAATTGATAATTACAATAGTCTGATTTTGTTAAGGAGAAACGCGTGAAATATTATTTTTAGCATTTTTAATGCGCGCTATGTTATTTTTAATTATGGTTAGAAAGGACGGATTGGTATTATTACGGTAATTGAATGAATGTGTGGCGAAGGTTTAAACCAGGCAACGCAAAGTATATTGGAACGATAATTATAACAAATGTGAGGAGTTCCGTCTCGCGTGAGCATCAAGCCGAGACTACCTGAACTCGGCGCAGCTTTGCTCTACTTATGCTACTTCGCTCATGGTAGTTCCGTCACAGCAAATGAGTGTAACGTTAAGAATGTTTTAACTTAACGAATATAATAATAAAACTACAGTACTACAACTACGGAAACTTCGTTTATTCTTCGTCTTAAGTTACTTTACATTTCATTACATGAAATTTCTAAACGACTTTTTAAGTGACAAGAATTATGTTCGACATTTTACTAGTGTCAAATAACAATTATTCTAATTTTCATCAATTTGCTTTAAAATTTGTCAATTTATACTATTATTAAAGTATCACGCCGATAAGATTTATTAGATAAAATTTATGCTACAAATGAAACTTAAAAAAAAAACCTAAATTCCCTGAATATCTGAAAATCTATCAATTTTTCTTCCTATGTAATTAAAAAAAGACAAAAATAGTAAACAAATACCGTAATCTATCCAACGAACCAAAATCTTCTCTTCAATTTGATAACGGGACTGTTTGCCACGCCTAAGCGATTTCCGAGCAATTCTTTCGACGACAAAGCGCGCTCGTTAATTATTCACGGCGTTGCAATGGGCAAAAGGATTTCGCGGTTAAAAATTTCGAGCGACGAAACAGCAAGATGAGACGACACGCGCGCGAAAGAAAACCGCGAAAACCGAGTCATTAGGGGAACAATGCCTATCGCGAATTTCCTCCTTTTTCCTACTCTCCGCGACTATTGTCCAGCCACTGCAAACATTTTTTTCCTTCACGATACGGATTCTAACTATTTGTAAACGTAACTCGTTTAACTAGTTAGAAAAAGCGTAACGTTTCCGATATAAACGTACAGAATAATTGTTTATCAAATTGCAGAGATCAGTGGCTCGCTTCAATCAATAAAATTGTTTTAATATGTAATATGTCGCAACGTTTTTTCTTGATAAAATCAGAATATCGTAATCGTCAATTAATCAAACTCCAAAATAAATTACACGTCAGAATTGAAAATAATATGTTACTTATGAATTTAACATTTTTGTTGAGATATTGCTATGATATTGGAATTTAGGAAACTTGCCGAATCTGAACGAAGGTTAAGATATACAACGATCGATAAGCGAAACGACGAAGAAGGGAGAAAATAAAAGTGGAAAATCGTTTAAGAAATTAAGAGCAACGAAAGGCAGTCGTCCAGGGGCGGTACTTCCGGCGAATAGGGCGTAATGCAATTACCACAGGCTGAAATCACGTTTCGGTCAATCGAGTTTGCGAACGAACGAACGAATCGGTCGTGCCATCCTGTGATACTGCAGGAATTTATGTCTCGCCGAGGTTCTTCGTAATTTATATTTGACGTTTTATTGTAGCTTCAAAACGATTTTCTTTGGTCGTATTTCATGGCAAAGATATTAATCGTGTTTGTAGAATTTTACTTTCGTTCATTCAGCAACATTATAAATTAGAACACTTAAGTAAAGCAATAAGATTAAGTGACAGAAATTGTCTCGAGTTATAAATCAACGCGGGATTATTTTGCTCTTTTACTGCATTTGTTTGTGACGATAATACGAGATAGAAACGGAGGGACTCGCTGATTTATAGTTCCATATAATTTTCTTTCTACGATCATTCAACAAAAACACCGAGTCAATCGCTTAAAATGTTTCTTCCAAATCTCATTCGAAAGAAGCAGATTACGTTACTCGTTCGAACAGCTTCCTGTCTCTTAGATGCTTCTCATCCCATGTGACAAAGAAATTACAACAAAAGCGAGCGACTTTGAAATTATTCCAAAAAATATTCGATTATTCCTACATAACCTAACACCAAAACAATTACATTTCGTTTAGTATCTCATTCCTTTTTCCTGTTATTTTTCGTTCTTTTTTAACACCAAGTAATATCTTTGGTCGTTAACAGAATAGACGATACAGTAGTTTATCAGCTACTTTTATATCATTGTAAACTCACCATAAGGTATATAAAGTATTACTATATTTATCTTCCTATCATCATCCTGTTGTTATTGCATCGCGTTAAGTTAGAACAAGAGAACGAACGAAGCGATAAAGAACGTGAAATGGAAGCTCTATAACTCGTTAGGGAGTCAATGAAGAAGTAACGATCCACAATATCAAAACATAGCCATCCATCACCTACTCCAATCCGCGCTTACCACGAAAATTCCTAACAAACGATCGTCCGGAAGTGGCGGATTCTCCGGCGCCGAATCGTACCGCGGTGTCTGATTTCTGTGCGGGCTGGTCTCCGACGTATCAAAGCGCGAGGAAAATGCGCACGGGCTTTGCGTACGTTCAGAGTAACTCTCGGTGTGCCGTGTATGTATTATGCAATGAAGCTGGAGTGTCGCTCTCGACTTGGTCCCTCGTACTCGCGCGCTCCACGCGAAGAGGGCGGAAAGGCGGGGGAGGATGGGTTGGCGCAAGAGGCTGAAAGAGGAACCAGGGAACAGGGACGTGTTTGAACAGACACGCGACACTCGTGTTTGCCCTCTCTCCTACTCTCTCCGTCTCTGTCCGTCCTTTCACAACCTGTACGCTGTCTTTACTTCCGTCTCCTGTCCCGCGTGCGCGTTTCCAACACTCGCTCCCGATTCCCTCTGTGTTTCGTTCTTTCTGCTTTTTTGTCCTTCTTCTTTGTATCATTTTACAATGGAGACACCGGTGCCGTCGCCGCTTCCACCGCGTCGCCTGACCCCTCGTCCTGGGCCGAGGATTGAAGTGCCATTCATTTTCGAGTTGTGCGAGATTCCGCGCGCCAAAAGAGTCGAGCGTCCCCTTTTCCTTCGTTCTTTCTCTCCATTTTTCTACACCGCCGCCCCTCCTCCACTTCGCCACCGTCTTTCGTTCACCGAGTAATACTTGCCCCGTCACCGGGAGGCGAGAAACCGGAGAACGTGGAGAAAGGACCGAACGCCGGACGCGATTGAGAGAAAAGCAGCGGGAGGATCTTCGATTTCGCAGGCGATGGTGACACGGTAATGGGAGATCGACGAGGTTCCTGCGATCCACAACTTGATCTACGCGATTTTGAGTAGACATCTTGTGGAAGGAAGATGCGACGAAACGAGAAAGAAGGTCATTTGACGATCGTAGAATGTGGTTTGTAGATCGCGGAATTTTGTGCATTTATGAAGAATTTGCGCATGCGAAGATTAACAGAGTGCGCGTGAAGAAGAGTGCAGAGCAAGAGAACATATCAGATGTAGAGTAAAACACAGAGCAAAGAGTTGTAACGTTTACCTTACGTGAAGCAAACTTTTGTTTAGGTTTTAGTTTCTTAATCAACTTGATAAGAATATAACTTTGTGTAAATATTCGCAGCCTAGACAAGGTTCTATAATCGGAAATTCTTGATATAGTTGAGAGACGATATAATTGAACGACCTATTTCTAAACAGACATCTTATAGAAAGAATCTGTTATACGAGTTTTGAGAAAGAAAATGTTATCTGCAATTGTAGGCCATAAAAAGCTAAGTTATTGACAGTATGCGATATGACTGAGAGAATCGCTCCGATTCGGATTTAATCGGCGTGTTTTTAAATGGAGATATCAGGGAAGGAAGACGTGATACCAAGAAAGAAATGATTATCTGCGATTGCACAATAAAACAGAGAAAGATAAGGTTCTACGTTCGGATATCTTCGATCAGAAGTATAAAGTAATTGTGCTGCAATTCGGGTTTGACTGACGTGTTTTTAAACGGAGAATTGGTACGACAAAGATGCAAGGAAGACAGAGAGAATTATCTATAAGATCTGTGTAATGTGAGAGATAAGGATAAATTGAAAAATTTTAGGTCGTGATTCTATAATACAATTAAAGGGTTGTTCTAAATTCATTGAAGATGATATAATATAGCAGTTGTTAGTGATTATAAAAAATAGAAAAGCCCTAAATTGAAGAGCTGAGAAATTATTATCGGCTCTTATAATTGCAATCGTTTATCTCGTTCAGGTTTGATCACAGATGTTGTGAAAGATAAAACTATGAGAGAAAGGGAATTTGCAAGTGAAATTTCGCTATCAGAGAGGGGAAGAATTATTTAGAAATTCAGGAGCTCTTAGAAGCTTCTAAAATCTTATTAACTAACAGCGACTGCTTATAAAGAATCTAGAACTCATCAAAGAAAGGTGTCATAAAGGTGTTACTACCGATATTATTACCTATATCCCAATCCAGACAAGACGTACTGCCATCAAAAATTGATTAATAGTAGCCATAACCTGTATCATTACATATTGCGATTACCATAAAACAGACGAAGCACATTTACAGGCTCGTATAGACAGCTTATTAATTATGGCGACTTTTACGATGTCGACCTAACAAATTAACGACAGATACGAAACGCTCGTAACGCGCTTTACGACATATAATTATCTGCAAACGCGACGTAAGCTTTCCAACAGGAGAAGAATCATCGTTTTTGCAACGTCGACGAGACAGACACGCGTTCTTTAATTATAATCCGTTCACGAAAGTTTTCGCAACGTTTAACCCAGTGGCATACTAAAGCTTTTCACACTGTACGTTGCCTATTTTTACCCATTTTGCACTAAACGTTGAAAACTTCTACTTTCGGAAGTTATACCGTGGCTACAAAAATTATTGGCCTCCTTATTTTCCGGTAAAGCGTTCTATACATCGGGTTTTATACATTTTATTTTCATGGTATAACATTCTTGTAGTTGAATTTGAATCTATTTTGTACGTGAATCTATAATTAATTAGCATGTAAATGGTGTTCGAATATTTCCTGCAAGCCATTGCAACAAATATTCTTCAGAAAGTAAAACTAATTATAACTTCAGAAAGTAAAAATTCAGTATTTCTGTCTCTTTTTTTTTTTTACATATGTGATTGAATCGAAATTCTTAAAATCTTGACCTGCACAACTATGGTATTCAATCCGCTAAATATCGCTTACCGCGCTTTTTAATATCCTGTATTTGCCAAACTTTCGACCGAAACTTCATTGCTATAGAACAGGCTGCACCGTCATGTGACTCTGATGCGATGAGAAAATCATTTTTAAAGGGTCGACGTCGTAAATTGTGTCACCGGCTGTCCTAAGGGCTGACCTCTTAGACGTATTTCACGCTTGAAATTCGAAGGGGACGACGGTCTGGCGCGAGGAAAACCAACTGAGCGAAAAGTTGCGGAACTTCCTGCTTCCAGGGAGGATTGACGAGGGTAGATTTTACCGGGAAACGCAGCAACTAACGTGGATACGAAAGGTGCGCTTCATATTTTTCAAATATGCCAGTACGTGGAATTAAAGTCGCTTTTTGAAGTTTAATACGTGAATTTCGATGCGATAAGTGGAGATTAAAAAGTTTTCTACGGCGAACGAAATATACGATTACTGGAATTTGGATAACGAATGATGTTTGCAATTTGGCGTTTTACTTTCCTATTTAAAAAAATTGCTTGATTTGGGAATTTTTTGAAAGAGGAAACCTGGTATTATTTGTTAAAATTTTTGTTATAGATTATAGAAAAGAATGAATTATCGGTATAGGATATTTTTATTAAAGTTTAGAAATTCTGGAATTTCGTATTTCAATAATAAAAGCACTCCGAGTTCTTTCTCTAAATGCGAAACACTTCCATCATTTGGGATAAACTATTGGAATAATAACTATCTCGCTTCTCAAGAAATAAGAATGAAAATATTATGAATTTCCCTTCCGAGTTCACTGAACCAAAAAATCTACCAACCTACGGTACAAACTTTCGTCATACTGTAAGATATATTTCTGCGAAAGTAGAACGTAGAATTCTAGATTAAAATACCGTCGAATCTGTGAAATATTCAGAAATTAAAATAAAATTTTACGTTAAAAAGATCTAAAATCTCGAATAAAGCTTCATAATCCTCAAATTCCAATCAAACGCCAAATATTTCCAAGTGTACAAAAATATAAGGAAAAATACTATAAAAAAGAAACAAATGCTTAAACGTAAAACTAACTAAATTAAATTCATCGTATCAAAAAGTATGTTCTAAACATAATGCTATAAAGGTCAGTAAATACCGCAATTGATACAACAAGACACATAATCGCATCGAAAATTCAATGAAGAACGACCTCGCTTCCCGATAAAATAGGAAATTGTATACTTTGTGTTGCGTTCAGATCTAAAAGCTGGGAATAAACCATCACGTTGCGAACTTCTCTATTGTAACCGCGAAACGTCTTATATATGTACTTCTCGTAAAGCAATGAACAAAACGGTAACTCGAAGCAACGTTAGCGAAACGTCGCTGCGACGCCGGGACCAACAATAAGAAAGTAGAAGGAAAGTGTCGGTGGAAGGACGAGAAATTACGGGGGCGGCGTAAAAATGCACCGCTGGACGATTTTACGCTTCGAATAGAGACGCAAAATCCTACCGCAGCTTTACGTACACTACCGTCCAAAAGTATCCAGACGCTTTTGCCAGAACGTCTCTTAGCTACGAAATTACAAATGGGAAGGTCCGCAGTCATTTTATTCTTTACGATCATCATATCTACACGCACGCTATAAACTTTGACGCTTCCTACGTTTTTTTAGATAAAATATTTTTTGTGCACTTTGTACACATTTTTTTCAAGAATAAGAAAATATGTTCTAGTTATGAAATTACAGATGAAAAATTATTCTTTACAATCATCGTATCTACGCTCAAGGTAAAATAAACTTGTATACTTGGGTACTTTTTAGGTAAAATAAAACCTTTTGTTGCCCAACTCTTTTGTGCGTTTTACGATATTTTTTAAAAGTATTAGGATTAAAAAATTAAAAAAAATTAAAAAATTCCGCGGAATTCTACGTGAAATGATAGAGAAAGTGGTGCTTCGAACTATCAGTTCGTGATCAATATCGATTTTAATTAGAAAATTGAATTTGTCAAATTCAATTTCAATTCCAAAATTTAATTCAATCAATTCAACTTCAACTCCGAAATTCATTTGTTCCTGTTCAAGTGCAACTCCAATTGCAAAATTTAATTTGTATATTCGTCTTGGTTAAATTCAATTGCAATTTAGCCAAAGTGTTTGGATACTTGTAAATGATAGTGTATATACATGGCGCATTTTACATAATCATCTAAAGGACCTAGTTTGTTAGAAAGAAATATTTTTCAACTAATTTTCATTCATCGACGTTCATCAAGTGTGGTAATTAACGAAACACAAGCGCTAATACTATCGATTTTGCCATCATATGAGATTACAGTGTAATTTCATGGTGAACTACTTATGTTACCACAATATACGTCAGCACGTTAGTAGTTTCAGAAATCACAGTGATTGTTGTTATTATTATTATTATTATTATTATACCCGCATGATTTTAATATTATTAATGAATTCGTGATGCATAAACATAATCTCGATGATAAATTTATACTATTTACTGGGTTTGTGGTAAAAACTGAAAATACGATAGATGAAGATTATTTTTTTAATTAAATACTCTCCTTCGTAGTAGATTATACACGTTTCTCGTTTATTGTGTTATCGAGTTAGACTTTTGTTCTTAGTATAGATTTTTTGTGAGAAATTCAATCACCTTAATACCTTTGGAAGAATGATTAAGGGTTTATAAAAAGGTATTTTCTTGCTTCTCATCGGTTCTTCGCGCGTATTAAGTTTCACTTTTTTAGTATCGGATATCAAATTTATTCTAAAGAATGAAAATTTACATCGTCGTCGTCTGATGAAGATAAACAAGGTATCATTTTAAAAATGTATCCTTCTTTGGTATCCTTCGCGTTGTCGTGTCAAATTTCACAACTTCTATCTTATCTATTTCAATAGAAAATTTTCATTTAGTTATGAATAATTTCTAAGAGAACATTTTCAACAATTTCTTCGAAACAAAAAAGAAAACAATTCGTCAATCTCAAAATCAATGAAAGCCATCCTTGACTGCATTTTCCCGAGACGAAATCTCCATTGCTGAAATCCCAGCGATCTAATTCGATACTAAAATCACTTTTCTAATTATACATCCTCTGTCCAACCCAAATACTTGTTTCACTTTGCAAACTTGCCTCACAAACATTTCTCAAACATGTTTAAATCGAAGCTGCCTGTATATTTTATGTCTATACATTACCAAAAACTATTTTCTTAAATACACTATAAGGTAATTAGAGGCTATCTGCAATTCAACATTCTCAATATTTCAATTCTCTCCAATATGTAATTAAATATTTCACACGTGTATATAGGTCATTATCATTCAAATGATATGCATTAAAATAAATATGCCTATATAACAGAAACATCAATATATCAATTGTAGCAAATATTTGTTAGAATTGCAAGAATTTGTTATTTCTATAGATTTGATAATTGCAGTGTTATTTTTCCAAAATTTACAACGTGAAACCTAAGACGGGAAATACAAAACAGTAATCTCGTATTTATATCTTCTTCTCAAGAAATGATGCATACTTCTACCATCCCCTAGATCCGCTTCGCTCTCAACCTTCCGAACAAAGAAAAAATGTACGAAGTCTAAAGAACAACCCCAATAACTCTGTCCCTGTAACGCTCTCCAATTATTCTTGCGAAACGAGAAATTGTTCTTGTTGCTTTAAAATTCAGGATGCTGTGACACAATTGTTCAGCCGCAAAGAGGAATCAAAGGACGTGCTAATGGTATGGTGACTGTCGTTCCTAAAACTTCAACTTTAATTCGTCAAGATTGACGACCCCAAGCAAAGATGAAACGTAAAACCTTGTAGCCTGGTATTGCTCAATGCTATCAATAATAACACACTTCAACACTTTTTCTATTTGCTTTCCTCAAAATTTCCAAGAAACAACCGACGATGTTGGGATATATCGTACAATCGGATAGCAACGATTTTCCCATGTAATTTTTTCTTCTCATTTAGCAGTACAAACTAGCTCCTCGATATTACGACATGAGTCTCGTATAGTGAATATCTTCCTTCAAAGTATAGTATCTTCCTTCGAAGAAAAGAAGCATACTTCTTCCATCTCCTAGATCCACTCCGCTTTGTCAGTCTTTCAAGCAAAGGAAAGAAACGCGAAGACTGAAGAACAACCCCGATAACTCTGTCTCTCGGTAGCACTGGCCAATTATTCTTGCGAAAGAGTTACTGCAAAATTCAGAAACCCGGCAATTATTCGGCAGAATCAAGCAACGTCGTAAGGGTTTTGTGGCGGTCGTAAAAATTCTCGCGGAAACTCGACGTGCTTGAGGCATGCCCACCATGGTGTACACCCCTTCGGATAGAACACTAGGTACACAGGGTCGCGTTTCAGTGGCAGAACGACCGTAGAAAACGTACTGCTTCACCGTGGAAACATTTTTAAACTGGCACGCTCGTTTCTCTCTTTAAATCGCTCGATGCCGCCGCGATACGTTACAGAGATCCATGGGTATGGCCTCGAAACGTTCCGCTCGTTTCTTCTCCGAACGTTTAGGGATCAGTTACCCGCCGTGGTCACCCTTATCCCTTCCAGATAATCGCGCCGCGATCTTCGCTCATCCGTCTTCCTTCCTTGGTTTTTTCCCGGCTGATTTTCTCCAAAGTCACCGGAGTCCATGGAAACGGATGGGATAACGTTTTTTTTGCACGGGATGGAAGTGGTCTTCGTACAGATAATTAGGTTAATGGTCGTTGTTGAGACAGACAAATTAGAACATGATTTGCACATGCTGATTTTTTTGGACATTTCATGAATAGACCTTCGAAGGGGATGAATATTTTGTGTAATGAACAGAGGTGATAGAAGAGAGGGAGGGAGGTAAGTGTAGGAATAAAAGAAAGTATTTGTATATATATGTATGTTTTTTAAGAAATAAGATTTTTAAGAGCAAGTGTGATTTGATAGGATTTTGTATAGAAAATTTTATGTAAAATTTTCCAGCCTTTCTAGATTCCTTCTACGAACGTTTTTCGAAGAATAAAATCTTTTAGAAAATAAGATCAATTTTGGGAGAATTTTATACATATAGAGAATCTTATATAGACTTTTAGAGTTTACTACTTTTCTTCGAATTCCTTGGAATCAAAGATCATTCGATTCACAATTTTCGTCGTCTAATCGCACGTCTAAATCTTTAAAATTCTGTTTTATCATTACATCGTTGTACTATTTTCTCTTACGAATACAATATTAGCTTGATACCGAACTGTTACAATGAATGTCATGGCCTGTTTATCACATGTATGTTCTAGATAAAAATGTTCAATTAAAATACTCTGCCTCCGTTTGAAATTACGATTCCAACAATTTTTCAATTTTCATCGTAATTAGAAAATTCCGTAAAAAAAACTTCTAAACTTGAAACTCCATCATCGAAAGTAACCCGATAAATATACTTAAAACGAGCATCATCTCATCCAAGCCCCTCGATGCTATCAGACGATTACCACACCCCTACTCGATCGAACCTCGTTCGATAATTAAATTAGTCCCGCCTTTAATCGCATTACGCGATTTTTCCTCGATACAAGTCGGAAGGGAGAGCAACGATAGATAATAGAATACTTTTAAGAAGTAGTCGATTCACCTCGTTGAAAATCGTGTCTATTTTTCACGAAGACCGATCTCGATTTCTATTAAATCTGACGTTTTGTTGCATTTATGGATCGAATCGTTCTTTCGCGATCATTGTATCCTCTGCCAATCGGATTTCGCAACTTCCTGTTTACTTTAGTTTCGCGCATCTTGGATAGAAGAACGAGCAAGTAGATACTCGAGAAATGCTTGTACCGCAAATTCGATAATGGAAATTCGCCGATATCGCCTGTAATCTTTCCTCTCCGTGAACATTTTCTGGGGAAAAATAATATAGTACACCCATGGTAACTAAGCATGCAATAATATTTTTGCAAATTCATATCTTTATAGATACAAAAAGATGGAGCTGTAATTAGACTAAGCAGATATTTAACTCACGTTTTAAATATTGTAACAAGTGTTCTATTTTAGGTATTTCGTATTCTTCTGCACATTATCTGCGTTTCTTTTTACCTTTAAATTTCCTAAACTATTAATAATAAAATTATTAAGATAAAAGTATAAAAATCCGCAGTGTGTATATTTAATTAACTTATATGCCTTATATGTAATAGATACATATGCATATAGTATAATACAAATAAAGCTATATATAGTTACATATATCCGTCATATTACTTTCATTCTAATTAATCACGTATGACGTGCCTAGTT
The DNA here is from genome assembly GCF_910591885.1 of Bombus terrestris. Classification (NCBI taxonomy): domain Eukaryota; kingdom Metazoa; phylum Arthropoda; class Insecta; order Hymenoptera; family Apidae; genus Bombus; species Bombus terrestris. The sequence continues at coordinate 10,396,856 of NC_063271.1, read as the reverse complement.
TTAGCGTTAAGTAAACTTTGAACATTTTGAATGGCATTCAAATCGACTGAATTGCCAGTCCATAGAAGTACGAAAATGCATTTCGACGAAGGGAACTCTGTGATGGACTTAGCTCTGTGACATTGCGCAGCAACAAATTCTATAAGCGTCTACGGATCAAATTCGTAAAAAGAAAAGAAGAAATATAAAATAATAAATAAATAATTAATTATAAATAAGCAAATAATTTGTCTAAGCAAAACATTTCCTAAAATTGTCTACGTCGTAAAATTCCTAAATACGCTTTACACAAAATTCATCGAGATAATAGAAAATGAAAAATTGAAAAAAGAAATTCCAACGATCGATATGAAATATCAGGAGCACAGGACATTTCCATTTCAATCACGCATACAATTTACGCGCGTTGCATGTTCCTCGTATTACATCATCCCGCGAATCAAAAGCCGCCGCTCGATTAGTCCATTGAAAATTCGCCGGGCGATCGCCGCGTGTCGCGTCCATCCGGTTGAATGTCGGGTTCGCATGAATGCGACGCGACAGGCATCGAAGTAGCGAACGTCACGCACTCTTCAGACGGGACACGCGGGATTTTAATCAGCCGCGACGTGTAATGAGGCCGTACGTTGCGGGTACCAACGATTTTGAACAGGCTTCGTCCTAATGAACACAAGTCCTGATCGAGCTAATTGAAGAGCCCGACTCTCCTGTGACTTCATCGGAATAATTAACTCGTCAATGTAAAATTGTCGTCGTTAAAATTAAAATAGGATGCCGCGACTACTCGACTCATGATGTACGCGACTGACTAGTATGCTATTGAATCGATGCTGAGTTGCATAGATTTTTTTATTCCGTTCGAAAGGGTATTCTGCAAAAATTGGAAAAAATATTTTCAAAAATTCTATTGACAATTAATTCGGCTGCGTGATTTAATTTCGTGGATCACTGAAGTTACGATTCAGTATGAACTTCTTTATAAAATATGTATAGTTTATTAAATGTGGGAAATATTGAAAATTTCGTGTGTCTTTGATTCGATTGTAGCTCGAATTGGAAACGGTTAACTGAGATATTTAGCTATCGCGTGCAATATTAGAATCTTCTCGTAATTTAATGATACAAGTCTTTTTGAACGGTTCTTGAGAAATTGAGATTTTTATATTGAAAATTCTAAGCAATGTCTATATTAACACGGAATGTTATAAACTTGTACATTAAGAGGTAATTTTAGAGATTCAAGATTTTTAATGTATCACGAGTAATTAATGGTCCCTTATAGAATTATATTAAAAGATAATGAAGAATATCAGCTGAAATTTCTGTAAAATAGCCAGGGAAGCGTGAAGTATCTTGATAAACCTTCAGATAAATTTTTCCATTTCGCATAATTTCCAATTCATCTTGGTCGATGGTTTCTCTCCAATCTCAATTTAATCAGTAGCGATATAAAGTAGTTACTGTACACATCTATTTCCTTAATAATTTTCCCTTAAAGCGTTTGTTCGCGCGAAGTATCCTTTTCCAGCTGTTTAATAACTCAATTACCACCTAATTAATCTCGAACGATCGTAAACTTCCGCCTCTTATTCATAAACCGATCTCTTCCTCGACGATCTACATCCGCTTTCAAACATAAAAAGCATAATAAAACTCAAAAACATACCTGTCATCATCGTGATTTCTTCAAGGACTAAGAACAGTCGTGTCGCAGTCTTTGAAGATTTACAAAGTAGTATTACCAATCTCGATCCTCATAAATGTAATACTTTTAAAGAACGAATCTTCAGAAAATTAAATACCAATAAGAAAGAGATACAACACTGATTTGAATACTAATCGAAAAGAGACACGAAAAAACCCGAACACTAAATCTACGCCATTCGTTCTGCACGAATCTAATGTTTTTAATAAATACAACATTACTGTCTTGATTGAACGACATTACCAACTTCGAGAAGTTCACAACACACCCTAATCCTGCAACAATGATTCTGATAAATACGGAATTTCCGATTGCTCGAACCAATCTTCGGGATAAACACAGAAAATAAAAAGATCCAAAAATCCAAATACCATAATCGATTCTGTGCAAATCCCAATACTACACATCCAAATCCTCCAACAATATTCCTAATTAATACGATATTCTCAATTCGCCGAATCGATCTTTCCTACCCCCCCCCCCCACGTCACATACTGAATTTAATAACACTACGAAACGAGAAACTCTGAACGCTGAAATTATATCCTGGATTCTCTACGTATCTCTCTAATCCTCTAATCCTGCAATAGTGGTTCTAATAAATACAAACAGGCTCCGACGAATTGTTAACACCTTAGCAGCTAGCTACGTCAATTACGACTACAAACATTGGGAATTTACCCTCGTCGACTAATACTCGATATAACGCAACAAGAAACGTTTCAGCCAGAGTAAAATTGGTGGTCGATAGCGAGGGATCTGCGTTCGTTAGGTCCGGCAGCGATCTTGAGTGTTTATTAATACACGAACAAGAGGGGTGGGGCCAGGTTGACGTACACGTAACCTGTTTGATTATGCGACGGTTTGCGTTGTAATTAGCGCGGCCTGTTTGACCAAGCCGACCAGATACTCGTGCTACGTGCCTGTAACTCATGTGACCCGGTTGCAGGGCCACTGAATTACATAATACACACGCGACGCGCGTACGCGAACGCTGCAAATGACATTTCCATGACGTATGTAGCTGCAAAATGAACGGACGGGTCGGTCCTTGTCGCGAGACCGGCCCTCTGCCAACGAGTGTCGTGAAAACACGTTTTAATACGGCCAGCCGGACAAGACGACCACTCTCAGCGAAGAATTACCGCGAAATAACAACGACGTGGGATAGGTTCGTGGATGGAGAATGAGGATGTTTAACTGAGGACAAGGCTGCGTTGTTATTGTGGCGAACGGTCGAATATTTTATCAATAAAAAGGAAAAATTCGTAGCAAGGTTCGAGAAAGAAAAGATAAGTCGTTCTATTAAATTTTATGGAAAACTTGTTATTCTTTTTAGCAACGAGCAATGAGTATTCCAATCTTCGAGTATTCCATTTTTCATAATTAGACTGCCGATCTTTATACAAGTTAATATTTCCGCGAGTAGAATTAAAAAACCGAAGCTTCCCACCCTTTAAATTTTATAGTAGCAGCTGTTGTCCGCGACTTCGTTTGCGTAGAAACTAATATGAGTTTAACTTTGTTGTTTTAAATTCATTGCATAACGTTCAATCATTTGTAACAGAAGGCAATATAGTAAGCAATTTTGGAGAAATATTTGGAGGAGCTGACTATCGGTCAATCGAGGTTCCTTGAGAAGTAAGCAATAATAATAAAATGTAGACTGTGGTCATCTGGAGGAAATGTACTTTCCAACGGTGAAAGAAATAACCAAATCGATCGAACAGTTTCTCGGACTACCTTGGGCACACTCATATATACTTACTTAATGTTATAATATATATACATATTTAAAAAAGCAAAGTATTTAATAAATAAAACATTACTAAGAAATAATCTCAGAGTAAATTGAAGTGTTCACGTCTAAACTTCTTTAACGATAAATTGTCAAAGTGTAGATCAAATTAAAAATAAAAGAAACTACATTGACACAAGTATTTTTCAATTTATCGTTATCGACGATTAAATGCGTAAAAATTGTATTATTTGTCGGTGTTTTATTCATTAGTTAATTTTAGTCTAGTCTTTATTTATCAATTTTACACATCCCTATATACGCAAAGTAATATTCGTTTAATGTTCTCTATTCAGAAGAGAACTCTTTTAAGTCTAATCTCTTTTGCTCTATACATCAAGTATGTCCAAGAAAAGTGTCTCTAATTTCAATAAAAATTTCCCTATCCCATAATTCTGAGCTATTCCAGCGTATTTTACTTAGCTAGCATCTAATTTACACCTTTCCAACTTCAACCCGCATAACTTTCCAAGCCTCCGAAGACGTATCGCTTTTCCAGTATGCGTACCAGCCACGAGATACATTCTTATAAAATAGTCGGAAGGTACCCGACTGCGCCCAGGTGAAAAATTTTAATATGGACAATGGCGGTGGAATTAGCATAAGCGCATCGATCATTGCTCTCGCGTAGCATCGTCGTCTAAGAGAAAGTTTCATGACAAGAGACATTCTCCTCTGCCGTTTATTTCCACGGGATGAAAATGGCCTCGTCCCTTTCTTCTCTCCGTCGTTCTCAGCATGTAAATCCGCGAGAATTAAATTTCACCCCGATGAGGTGAATTTCAGAGGCAATTTAAGATCCCACGATGCCTTTTGTAAGAGCGTGCACCGTATCGACGATTACCCGGTTAAATGGCCTGGAAGTATCAAGTCGATTGTAACCGCGACAAAGTGGATTACCGGTGTAGCATAATCTCGATTCTACGCCAAGGCCGTCGTAAAACTTCCATGCAATTCTTTTCCACGATGCGCAACCATCGTCGAAAGAACGCGAACGAAGCCCCTCGCGACATTAACGAACTGTTGTGCTCCTCGATGCTATTCGAGGGATCAATGGCTCCTCGAATCGGAAATGGATGATTCGAGAGCTTAGAAGGACGCGTTGAAGAGAAAAAGGAAGATGGTAAAGCGCCAACGTTATATCGTTTGAACTATTGGTGATTGCCACCTAATGACAAAATCCGCAATCACTTAGTTGCCAACCCAATACATTGGAATTTTTGCAAATTCTGTGCGAGGATGCTAGTGAATCAACGATGGATGTTCATGCGTTTATGCTGAGTGCGAATATGCAGAACTGGACAACAACGAGATACTTCTATGCAAGTTTTGTACGTCAGTTTTCGTGAACCTGGAAATTTGCACGAATATATATGCGGCTTAGTAACAAAGAATCACAGTTGAAATTAGGATATAAATAACGTAAGAGATTTAATTAGAAATTTTGTTGCAGGCATTCGTTTTACGGTAGCCTCTTCGGTTTGCCTTGTATTATGAGCTTGTGCATGTACATGTATGTACAATATATGGGAGATTTTTTCGAATTCGAACACTGATCAGATTAAATGAATAGAATGCACTTGGAATAAAGATTTTGTCAAACTCTGTGTGAAAATATTAATCTCTAAAGTTAGCCGCTGTTTCGTATAGAAGCTTACATTAGCCTAACATCATCGTAACAAATTCTCCAAAGGAACTCGACAAACGCTCCAAAGGGGAAAAGATCTCGACGCTTAGGAGCATCGGGCCGTAAAGAAAGAAATAAAACAAGTTGGTTCCGAAGCAAACGGCGTAAGAATACTCATTTTCGAAGAAACGAGCACGAAAGAACAAAAGTTGGGAAGTAAAAAAGCAGGATCAGCCGTCGAGTAATCCACGTTTAATCGAATCACTCGTCAAAGCTCGCGGCCCCTGTTCTCTCTCACAGGTCGTAGAAAATAGATTTCCCGCTGAAATATTTGCACGCTGTCACTCGTCGTCATATTCATGAGAGCAGCACGAGAATGGAGTGGGAAATGGATGACAAGAATTAGATTCCACGTAGGAAATGCGACTGGCTTTTCTAGACGATGCCTACGCGCCATGTCAAAGCTGACTTCATCTCCGTGGTATGCTCCCTTTTTTCCATTTTCTCGTTTTTCCAAACGGTGTTTCTTTCCAACGGTATACCTATGGCTTATTTTACTATGTCTATGTAAAATCATTTCTCCACACTTGTCTTCGCTAGAAACGATAGGAATAGACGGAGCAACGAGAATCGGAGAATAATACGAATTGTAGAGCCTTCCAACAATTGGGAGTACGTACGAGAAATGTTTTCAAGATTCAAAGAAACTTTAAATGTAAAGAAACGAATATATCTTATCTCCACTAAACAATAGTTGCACGACCTCTTCCATTACAGTGTATTGGAACATTTATTTTGTCCAAAGAGCTAATCCATGGCAAATCGATACGATATCAACGTTACGCCATCAATTTCTTATTTACAGTTCGATTGGACTAAAGCATCAACGTTTTAAAGACGATACTCGATGATACATTTAGTAATTTTCTTGTTTGTATTTATTACGTTTTGACCAAAGGCAAGTAAGCGCGTTACTGATTTTTATCGTAGTACTAATTTCAGGATAGGAAAGTTATTTCAGAATAACATCAATAAAGACGATAGGCAAACGAAGCATACAAATGAACGTTTGTTTAAGGAAAAAGAATACGATTCATAGAAACTAAGATTAACGTGTTGTTCATAGGAACAGTTGGCGTGTTGTACTGGCTAAATGAAATAACAAGCTTCTGTATGAATTTGAATGAAATTGTACGAGCAACGATGTCTGGATCGAGTGTAACAAATTTGTAAAACTGGCAATTGTTGATGTAAATCCATTGCGAACGGTACATGCGATTGAAATTCGCTTAACGCGTCTCTGTTACATCGATTGCGGTTGAGAAAACGTACTATGAATTTATGATTTAGACGCCATGCCATATTGATTTCAGTACTTCCTTTGATTTATGGTGTTTGTTTCACAACGGAGGAAAGCAATCGCACTATGTATTTCTCGTATCAATACAACTCGAAGAAATAGAAATGTAATCGTTAAGGTGTTGTTTGCCACATCTGTAACATTTTCATTTCGTGAAGGATAACTCATCTCTAATATTGGCGCCATTTGTAATTCCTTTAGCCTGCAAGAATCATTTCTTCTTAAACCTTATAATTTTTCCATTGCTTCCAAAAAACTGACTCTCCAAAAGTTCAAATAGTGCCATATTTCTTTCACAAAGTACCAGCAAAACATAATTTAAAAACCATATATTATTACCGTGTAACCATAATAATATAAAGCAAATAGTTTCTTCATTTTTCCCTAACAATTACCTTCTTCCAGCTTTGCAATAATAATAACAACTCCGCATGAAAAATAATCCACTGCTGAAAATCTCGCTTCGAAACTAGCCCCTTTCGAATCCTCTGTTGCTTTTACTTTCTTTATTTCTTAAAACATAATCATTCGTTTGAAATGACTTCGTGTCTTCGATTCACAACTGTGCCAATGCTACAGCTATGGTGTAAAATCGTTATAATCGCGACTCGAGGGAAGAAAAACGACTATGAGAGAAAGAAAGAAACAGAGAGCCAAACGAACGGTAGGTAGCGCGCGTAAGCACGAGCGCGGAAAAAAACGCAACACGGAAAGCTCGCGTTAATTTCCGTAGGCAACGCTTTAAGTACGAGCGCAATTAACGCGATCCTGTAACAGCGGTATCAAAAGGCTGGCATTCCGGGTTTATTTCGCGCCACTGTAACGTCGCTCTTAAACTTCGTCGTCGTTGCAACGCCACTACTTCCCCAGTCGCTATTTTCGAAACCGAACGAAACTTCATCGCGACATAGATGAAATATATTTATCACACAATGCTTAATGCTCCAATTCTAAACAAAGAGTCAGTCAGATATCTGGGCATAATTCTGGACAGAAAAATGAGATGAAAACGACACATCGTAGATAAGTCCAAACAACTTAAATTAAAATTTATAAAGTTTTACTGGCTCATTGACAGACGTTCCAACTTAGGCGTGCAGAGTAAAATAATGCTATATAAGGTCATATTAAAACCTGTTTGGACCTATGGGATCCAACTATGGGAAACAGCAAGTAATTCCAACATAGAAATCCTTCAACGATTCCGATCGAAAACTCTAAGATCCTTAATAGATGCACCTTGGTATGTTACCAACGAAACAATACATCGCGACCTTAAGATACCCACAGATAAAGAAGAAATATGCAAATTCAGTAATAGATATAACATAAGCGTTAACAACCACCAAAACCCACTAGTTACTTAATTACTTGACGCGACGGATCAGCTCCGCAGGCTAAAAAGACATTACCCTTTAGATTTAAGCATTAGATTCAACTAGAATCAAACATGCTATAAACTCTTATAATCCAAGTTACAGTACCACGCCAGAATAATTTACTTATAATTCTCAATGAGAATTGTTTGTAAAATTCTTTCAAATAAAAAAAAAGGATGCTTAATGCGAGCTATAGTATCCTGGTTGTAGCGTGTAATTCGTGCCACCAGTTCGATGGAGAAGAGGATAATTCTTAATTAGTTTCTAAACTAGATTTAAAGGTGTTGAAGTAATTACTTCAAGAAAAACTCTACTCTTTTCTTTTGTATATCCGTGACCTGGATACCAAGAGAATAGAATTTAGTGAAAAAATTCAAAATAAATAGAGGTCCATATTATTGTGCCTTTGAATATAAATTTTATTTTGGGTTACAAGGTCTAGAAACAAAAGAACTATAAGTAGATTTCTATTGCTGTTTCTTGTAGCTTTCAGCTAGATCTACACATCAAGGTTAATTTTTTGATAATGTCCTTTGCTATAAATATATGAACGTGCTCCGTATCATTTTTCCTATTGTATTGTAACACTGTAAAAGTGAGGATTTAGATCAGCATACACTATACCTGTAATTATACTTATTTCAATATATTTTTCTATTACAAAATCATCCACTCGATCGTCTATCAATCAACCTCAACAAAAGGATTAAATGCCGAAGAAATAATTATCAGATGTAAACGTTTAGTAAACTTGGATTCGACAATTTGAATAATTTATTAAATGTGGGATTCTATGATTTGTTATTTTAATGATTCATTGAATGTGGATTTAACGGTTTTAAGGATTTATTAAACGTGGTTCACATGATTCATTAATGGCGCTTTGTGATTTATTCAATGTAAATTTCATGGTTTGTGAGTTTAACGAATTGTGAAATGCGGATTCGTTGAGTCGATGACTCGTGAATCGGCTGAAGGATAAAAACGATCTGGATGTGCGATTAGAATTTTGAGCAGAGAATCTCAAAATCTTCGATATTTTGATTATTAGAGGGCAAAAACGAAATTAAACGCGTGACAAGAATTTTCCACGATGGAGAATTTTGTAAAATACGTATTCCAGGCTAAGATGAAACAGATTAAAGGAAATCTTAATTGTCGTATTCGATAATTTTCGAAACATATCGTATGTTCTCATGATACGTTACGCAAACTGACGGAAAAATAAAACAAATACGTATACCTTTGAAATTACGGAATATGATTCTCTGTAAGTTGGATTGATCCGTGAAGATATGTCGAGAATTCTTTAAGGGAAACGAAGTCGACGTTAGAGCGTTTTTAATATTTCAGATTTCCATCAGCAAATTCCGTCTGTGAATTTCTAATAGAAATCTCGATGTTCCTCCAACATTTTATATTCGACATTTTTTCGATTTCAAATTTTTTCTCAAAATATTCTTCCATGTTAATCAACAAGCTACTATTTCAAAGATGCATTTTAAAGAGATTTCTCTAAACTGAGATACATCAAAATGTTTGGAAGAATTTCCGAAACAGTTTCCGAATTAGCTTGAACAATTTCTTCAAGCATCTGACATTCTCTTGTATTTCTTTATATTTTCAAGCCGTGTTGCAGTCTACTTATCAGAAGGTATTACGCGATCGCGAATAAGACGAACACGGAAAGCCTTATATTTTTCCATATCTCCGCCATCAGTGAAATCTTCGTGAAATCGATATGCTGTGTAAAAAGGGAAGAGCAGAACGAACCTATTCACATCCCTTTACGTTTGCAAGCATTTAACAATCGTTTCGTAGTGCTTTTAAAACTCGAAAGAACTCGGCAAAGTGCAGAGTGTACACAATGTATCAGACACCATGAATTTGGTCGAGTGCGGATCGAAAGTGGCGCGATTCGAAAGGAACATTCGCTGCTTTTCGCTTACACGAGCGGAGCCATCCCTTCGAACAAACAGCCGGAGAGAAATTCGGTGGGCGTGACCGGTCGTAAATTTTTACACTCTAGATTACCCGGAGCCACGGCAGCGAATACCACGTTTTAACGGCTCGTAAATTTTTTTACGCGCCCTTTTTTTTATATATACGTACATTTTGTTACGCTGTCTCTAGCTGCCGCCTCGTTAATTCCATTAATAAACCTCGGGACCCGCGTAACAAACGCTACGACGAGCCTTGGCAGTGGAAACAAATAAAATGCAACAGCTGAGTACTATTGTGCTGTATAAAACAAAAGAACTACCCAGAGATTATGTTAACCCTTTGTCTTATGATATTGATTCACGCTCGTCGAGTGGATTTAAATACAACGAAGGTAAGCTGTACTCGCGTCAAAGTGCAATTTTATATTGCGATTGTAGAAATTAAATACGGCGTTGTCACGTGTAATTGCGAGTTTGCCTTAAATTCAAATCTTTTTCCTCTGCTTACTGCATAAATATCCTATGCCCATATTCTGTGAAATTTGTAATTTTATACGCAGAAGTTGTTGACTATTTCCTTATGCTGTGTAAAAATCGTATTTATATCCAGTTTATAAATTTGTCAAAAATAATATTTTTCTTTAGCGTATTTAGCGTATGAACCATCTTCATCATTTTGTGTTACCTAAAAGGGATCAATGTACAGTTCGCAAGTAAAATAAATCTCTTTTTTTAATAGTTTCCAAGATGTTGCATAAAATATATTCCCACCGTTTCAACGTAGATTTTAACACGTGCAAAAGTCGACTTATTAAACATTTCTTCGAGAAGTACATGACTCGTACGTTTTATAAATATCAACGATTTATTCATCAACCATAATACGATCCATCATCTTTCATCGATTGGTATCGTTGAATCATAGGTGCCCATAATATCTTAGAGATCAGAGGTTACTTAAATTTAATTTACATTCTATACTTCATTTAATCAAGACAATTTGATAGCTGTCATTGCGTAAAATATGGATTTCAAAGAATTAGATATTCCAAGTAACATCCTAAAGGAACAGCGACATTGTACGAGAAAGTTTCCGTTTGATATCGAAAATTCAAATTCAAATTGTGGCTGATAGTCGGAGTACCACTAGACTTGGCTCGTATTCGTATCGATAAAGTAGAAAAAACGAAGAGAAGACAGTATAGAAAATATATTACGGAACGAAACAGTGGGAATTCGAGCTCGATGGGGAATTTAAACGTAACATAGCTGGAATTGAAGTATCGCGACGACTCCTCGAGACTTTTAAAGCTCCACGGTTGCACCTCCGAGGCCGAGTATCAATTCCGTTCAATCGACGTTACAAATTTACGAGGGAAACTCGTGATAAAGCGGCGCGTGCCTACGATATTTTAATATTATTCCCTGAAACTGCACCGTGAGGAGGACGCGCCGGCGAATATTCCATGAAACATTGGGATGCATCGGCCGTGAATCTTTGATATCTTCATCGGATATAGGATTATGGAGTGGCGCTAATATTTCAATTGATCCCGGTTCGTTTCGATGAGCACCCGACCGATGTAACAAGCGAAAAAAAGCCGCTGAATAAAACTCGTGAGAATTATTACAAAAGGCGTCGATCGGTGCATATTTTTTATTTTAAATCGATTATTACGCGAAACTGTCTCGTCTGATGTTTATTTATACCTTGAACGATGCATTTTTCATCCGATCTTGAATAATGCCCCGTCGGTGAAAAATGGGATCGAGGGGAGAGGGAAGAGAAAATTGAAAAATTAAACTCGACCGCTGACCAACGCATCGGAAAAGTTGATATTTTCACATATATATATCTGTACCTTCTATATATAGAGAGAGAGAGGGAGAGAGAGAGAGAGAAGACACAGAGAGGAAAATAGACGGTTACTAAAATTGCCAAATCGACAAATAAATCAGAATTTTTCTTTTTTTAACTGGAGAAATAATAACACGAGATCAGCAGAGGTCGGAGCGCCCTATCAGCGAAAACATGAAAACGTTCCGTTAACTCGAGCGGACAATAACGCGAAACGATTATTAACGAAAATCGTCAGCGGTGGGCTAGTTTAAATGTTTTATACGCTGGTTTGATTCTTTCATTCAGGTCAGAATGCCTCGAAGCAACTAGCATTTAAAATAGTTTCGCTGAAATTATGAATCTTTAACGAGGTAGAGAAAAGCTGACTTTTAGGGGGGAATGAACACGATATTTGAAATGAAAATTTCACCTGTTACCATTTGTTGAATAAAGAAAAAGCTGAATCTAGTAGAAAGTAGTGATATACTAACGAGATCATTGAACCACCGAGCCAAGATCAAATTTGGTTAATATAGATGTATTGTGTTGTATCGCGAGTAGAATAAAGTTGTATATAGTCACACAAGTTAATTGAAAAAATATCGAACGGTCAAAGGAAATAGGAGAGTGCCACCAAGGTAATAAATTTAACTAACAAACAGATATTACATGAGTTGACAAGTGAAATAGGGTTGTATATAGTCAGGCAAGTCACGAAAATATGATGCAAACATCAGGATATTAGATCAGTCAAAAGGTTGGGCTAATATAAAGACATCGTGTGGCTTCATAAGTGAAGTAAAATTGTATATAGTCAGACGGGTGAAAACATCAAATAACCGAAGAATAGAACTCCCATTGTCACGGTCACGTTGGATTAACATAGAAAGACGTTATACAATTGTCTGGCGAGTGAAATAAGATTGTATATATCCCGACGAGTTAGGTGAAATAAGATTGTATACAGTCAGACGAGTTAAGTGAAATATTCCGGACAGTAGAACACAACCGCAATCGGTGAGAATAATTTTACAGGGCCATCGACTTGAAAATACTAAAGTCCTAGATCAGATTCTGCTGACTATATTAAAGTCCACGATCCTGAAGTGTCTACTATCTACGTTCGTATAATCCCATGGATCTGCATCAAATCCTATGTTCTCGTGATTTTTATATGGAAGTCTAGGAACTTAGCAGAATCCTATATCGAGACCATATGTTACCATGGCCATCTGTATCAAAACCCTATTGTTCTATATTCATATTCTTATATTCCATAGCAACTTACTGGATTCCAAAATGTCTCATATTATGGCTGAACGATTTTTATCATTTTCTCTTTTTTTTTTGCGATGTTCTACGCGAGTGTGGCTTCCTAACGCATCTATATTATGTCAATTACAATCTGGCAATTTACCTCGGACGACATCGCTCGATGTAATTTCATCAAAAGCGGTTCGATACAACATTCAACGCAAAATATGATTCGGAAACGCACGAAGCGCGCGTCATTGATCATTCCGTATATCATCGCGATAGATATAAATACCAATGACACAATTTTCCAGAATTCACTCGGCTTGAATCAGTTGACGGGTTTATAGTAACACAATACGTTTCTCGCGGACGCGTTCGAATTAAAATTACGCGCGTTATAAACCAAGTGAAAACTGGGTCAACTCTTTGAATCGCGTTGCGATGATAAATGACGTTCCAGTATTTCGCCAGTGTGGCGCCGAGCTAAGAGAACGAAATTCTCAGACGCGCGTCAAATTCCATAAACTAACGTAATCGAGCTCCTGTACACGCCTGTACATGCTTCGGTTACGGAGTGACAAATTAAGAGAAACATTAACGTCGTACCGACGCGACGCGGATCTTTCGAATGAACCGCGCTCGACCGTACCGATACCCCACATAATTTATCTCTTCTCCCAGGAGGAGATTATCGTTAGACAGAGACCAGAAGATCCATTGTTCCTATACGATTAACAACGACGAGCCATACCGATGACGGTTCTCGTCTACGATCTATCGATCGTGGTGCACGCCGAGACACCGAGGAAGATTAATCAGCCGTCAAACCGTCATGGATTAATTTATCAGGTGAATTAATGAATGAGAGTTATGTGCCAGGTTCTATCACTCGGAGAAACGTTAATTGTGGTAAAATATGTGCTTGCACGAGAAATAGAAAGAGATTTAAGCACGCAGCACTTTGTAAAAGTTTTTGGGACACAGCAAGTAGAAACGTTCTTACGAATGAATGTAAAAATACTTGTAGAGATGTTGATCTTTGATCAATCTCGTCTTCGTTTTAATAAATAGAAAGGTTTTTAATGGTTTAAGAGAAGCTTCGGAATAAGACTTAAGTAATTAAAGTTTTAAGATTTTTGTATAAGCTGTGTAGACGGATCGATGCCTCACCAAATACGTATTTACACTACTTTGGTTGACAAATATCATATCGTACTAACTTCTCGGATCATCTTCAGAAAATTTCAAACGATGAGCTAACAGTATGAAATCGAAACACGTAACGTAAGAGAATTTTCATTAAAAACATAATTCTCTTTTTTGTTCTCTCATTGTTTCAGTGATCTTGTCAAATGATTTTTCAATAAACTTATTTCGTATCGTCAGTCATTTTGCTTCCAATATTTCAAACAACCTACTTTTTCGTTCCTAACTGTTTTATATATTCGTTCTAAATAATTCTACATATAATGTATGATTCAGCGAAGCTAACAAAAATTCTAGAATCGGGAAAACTGATAAAAAGTTAGTACTATAAAGGAAATATCTAAAAATTTATCAACCGCATCGATCGGCAACCTAAATTTAACTATTTATAACATGAAAAATAAACCTCGTCCAACTTAAATCTTCCTCATCATCTTGATGTCTAGAATAGGAAAAATAAAAGTTTAATCCTAACGTTCTTTCCAAAATCATAAAATCAGTAAGAACGTATTTACCGTATTCTTCTTCTGTGACTTAATTCCACCGGATACAAACATACTGCGTGACACCGTATAAGAATATTTCCTAAAAGGTACGATTAGTCCCCGTTATGAAACTTACTAACGTAGGTAGGCTGACTTTTGCATGATACTGTATAGAGAAAGTGTGGATAAAGGAGAAGCTTGAACACGCCGAGTAACAATGCGACCAGCAATAAAACGGATGGAATGAAACACGGGCATTCACGGACCAGCCTTGGAAATCCAAGACTCTTCGAAACGAGGGTTTCGCGCGTCCGAACAAACCTGCGTCGCGTGATAAACGCGTCTTGAATGGAATTCAGGCTGCCTCGTTTCTGTGCAACGTCGTTCCAAAGTATACGTTGATTACGTTAATGGAAGTCGCGTGCCAACTACGAATTGAACCTTCGCTGAACGATTAAAAAATGTCAGTGCATTTTGCGTGACTGACTGCAACATGAACCTCGTTCCCGTTTCCACTTTCTGTCTTACAGTTTCGTATCGGTATTCGATGTAATTATACTGTTTTTCCAGTATCGTTCTCGTGCACAGATTGTCGAATAGCGATCGAAAGAAACGTATGTGTTTCGTACATCTTTACTAATCTCTTTAGTGATCACTTTATGAGTATTGTTCTAGCGTGATGATTATCAAATAACGATCAAAGGAATTCTATTTCTTTTTTACATCATCACTAGTTTCTTTAGCGGTTCCTTTACGAATATTGTCCTTGTGCGAAGATTATAAAATAACCATCAATGCAATACTATTGGATTGGCAACTAAGTGATTGCGCATTTTGTCATTAGCTGGTATTGACAAAAGCCGCAATCACTTAGTTGCCAAGTCAATATATGTTCGCTACAGTTTTACCACGTAGTTTCTTTGTTATTTATTTTGTAAATGGATACTCGTGGATATCAAATGATTCCCCCTTTGCCAGAACCTATACGTAATTATATGTGTGCTTCGAGTATCACAACATCCCCGTACTATTTCTCTACTGACAAACGACCAACAAAGAACACGTAGATCGGCAAAGGCACGCAACGCTTGGCTAAGGGATAATTATAAACGACTCTTCGTGCAGAGAGCAGTTTCCATCCGACTATCGCGAGGATACTGAAGGGAAGGAGAAGAACGAACGAAGAAGAAAAAAGAGATCCGTGGTACGCGTGTGCGGAAATCCAAGAATATTCGAAAACCGAGTTTCCGCTCGTTACGTAGCCGGAAAAGCTTGGTCGCGTTAAAAGTGCAGTAAAAGGAATCCAAGCTCGCTCGACGAGCGTACCAACGTCTCTGCCGCGTTAATTGTAATGATATTAATTACGATAATGGAGATCCCCAACCAGCCTCTCCGCCACTTACCCTCATACCCCTTTGCCTCGTCCCTTCTCCCCTCCCCTTCGATCCATCCTGTTACCCTTCCTCGTGCCATCCCTTGCCCGCGTTTTCTTCTCATCCG
The DNA here is from genome assembly GCF_910591885.1 of Bombus terrestris. Lineage (NCBI taxonomy): Eukaryota > Metazoa > Arthropoda > Insecta > Hymenoptera > Apidae > Bombus > Bombus terrestris. The sequence continues at coordinate 10,380,756 of NC_063271.1, read as the reverse complement.
TTCACGCGAAGTCAATTAAGTGGATATCTCAAACGAAAAATTCTAATAAGCCCGCAAAACGACTCGACTACGGGCGAGCGCGCCGAGAGAATCGCAGAGAAAGAAAGATCATTATTTTTCGTTCCCTTTTAGAACGGTCGCGTTAATTCCCCAGCCCGTTAGTTTCATGCTGAATTTAATGGGGTTTAATGGTCTTCGGCGTTATTAGGTTGTCATAGGCGGAACTTGAATGCAATTCTCTTCTCTCTTATTGCAATTTATTTTCGCTTTATTCGTTTGTTTTTTTTTCTTCTCCTTTCTTTTCCTTGTTTTTTTTTCGTAAATAGCAGGATTGCAATACGTTCTTCTTTGCGGACGTTTTATGGGGTTTAATTTATTGATCTAGTGGCGGAATTTTATAGAACAGGGTCGTTAGGTCTGGAAATAAGAGGTTTTGATTGTTGTTTAGGAGGACACGTTCGTCTGTATTAAATTGCTTTATTCTACGTGGTTAGACTATTGTGTAAATAGATGATTTGCGAGCGTACTTCTCTTCTTCCAATTTATTTCTTTCCATCTTTTCTTTTCGTATGTAGCGGGTATATAGTGCTTCGTTTTTCTTAATTTTTTTCTATGTATGTATCTTCATTTATTCAATATCGCATCTCAAAGAAATAGAATGAAAATACGAATTATGGATGAATTTAGAAGCAAAAGGTTTCGATCCTTGTTAAGCTCTTCGTGATATGGAAACTTCTTCCGTTAATCTGAACGTCGAATTTTTAAGAAATAATAGAACGATTTTCTTTCTCTTAAAATCAACAACTTTTTTCGATGAATTGAATATTTTGTAACAATTTAAAGACTCTGATAAAACCAAAAATTTTAATGCATTTAATATTATACAATAATTTAATAAAGTCTCTATTGAGAAACCAATGATTTTATGAATGAAATACCATTTGGTGATCTTTGACATTACTAAAACATTCTAATTAAGTTCGCAATTATACGCAGAATTTTCAACAATTGTATTTCCTTTTCTGTGACTCAACGCCGAATTTTCAGAGAACGGTAGAATCAAGGATGAACATCAGAGTAGAGGATTTTGGTTTCTGTTAAAGAGACCTCGTTAAGCCCTGGCAGTTAGTTTTACGCTAGATTTAATAGCGTTATTAAACCGGCATATTGGGAATGCTCGAATGCGATTTGCGTAAAGATTTATTCCTCGCTTCCGAGAAATCGGGGAAACCGTATACAAGGACAAAGGAATCATCGTTCTTCCCTTGACATTAAAATACTGCCATTAACTTCGAGCCAAATTGAATAATCTGTTCCCTTTTTGATTCTCTTTCATATCAAATAATTCATCTAACCTAATATCCCTTTCATCGTTTTTGTCTCTCAAATTTCATGAATGATAATTATTTTGTTATTATTGAAACGAAATGAAAGACTAAACAGACGAGATTAAAAGAAAAGTAAAAGAAAAAATGTAATCTTAACGAATTACTATGAACATATTCAAAACAACGTCAAAATTCCAGCAGAATTCCAGAATCTGAAAATAAGTATTTCAAATAAAGCGTTGAATCGACAAACCATGAAATTACACAGCCATTAACTCTCGATGATGTTAATAAGGAGAACCTGATGAAATTGATAAAAGAAAATTCGTGTATTGAAACATCCAAAAAAATTCTCAAGTTTTACCACAATTCCAGAGAGAAAAGGACTAATACAACTTTTTGAGTTCTTCAATAATATTGACAAAAGCCTAATCGAATCCATTCAAAAAGGTTTACCGATCTAAACGTTTGCTACGTTCCAAAATAATTCTTAAATTTCAGCAAAATGTCAAAAAACGAGTAAGTTCAAAATAGCAATATTTGCTGCCTTCGACGACAAAACAAAATAGAAGGCTGATCGTAAATTCGCAAAGCCGCAACACCGTCGAATATTCGATCGCGGGACAAGGTTCGACGTCCCCGATAAAATCGTTCCCACTACACAAAAGATACTTCCGGCATCGATCTTCCACTCGTGACGTTGTGTTCGTCATCGATATCATCGTGATCTTTCCTATCAATCTCGTCCTGCCAGCCAACGATTCGATACGAGTGCCACTCGAGTTCCAGCGGCAACTGAATTCCCATAGGGAAAGAAAGGGTGAAGATAGAAAAGAAGACTTTCCGGAGAAGAAAACGATGGAAGGGAGACTTCCGAGAATTCCTACTTTCCCTTCGACGGGACGAAAGAAATGAAAAGAAGAGGGGAATCAGCGAACGAAGGGTGAGTGGCTGAAAGTATATCCGAAAAGGCAAGTGGAAGGCTTTTGTCTGGACGAGAGCACGAAAAACTTTTGTTCCATCGTACCTTGTCGCTGGCATCCTGGTTCAAGCCAGTGTCAATCGACATCTGTCGTCGTAGACGAGCCATGCGATTCCCCTATCGCGCGAGAACAATCGCGCTACGATTCCGATTCTTATTAAGAATCCGCCTTGTACCATTCTGCCGCTAATAAAAGTTGCTGGCGGGTGGTCCAAGATATAGACATCATATCGTTCCATTAAGGAAACTTCAATGGAAGATTTGTCGAGCTGAAAGCGTTAGAAAAAAGAATTTTTTAATATGAAGAGCGCGTATGCCAGTGATAACGAGAACGAGAGGATGGTTTTAAAAGAATTGGAATTTCAGGAAAATAAATTCGTATGATTTTTATAATTATTTTTCTTAGACCTTCCACGAGCAAAGGTCTCTTGGACTCTGTAGAACAAATAATATTTTCGTTAATTAATTGTAATGGAAATACAATTTTTCTGATCCTCTTGTAAGCCATATAGAGCACGCTAAATAGCCTAATACCAAAATTAGGTTTTTGACGAAGACAAATGCATTTATTACTTTGTTAATCAATAAGATCTTAAAATACAATATCATTGTAAATATATCGAATTCTGGGTGTGATTTTTTAAAAAGATCGATATCTTTTCATCGCGCCTCTTAATCGCGAATAATTAAGTATTTGCAATGAAAATAACGAGGAATACTTGTTAATGCAGAACGAACGATTAACGAAAGTGGAAAAATAATGTTCGATCAGCATCGAATAAATTGTCCCGGATATATATGAAATTAAAATCACCGTGAAGAAGTAAATATTCATGATCATCACGGTTCAGTTATTCGACGTTAAATGGTTATTTAACGTCGGTAGGGGAAAACTTCCGGCGATTTTCCTTCTCATCATGAAATTAATTTCCGAGTAACGAATTTTGAGTTTAAAGGTCTCTTAATTGACAGAAATTATGCGGGTTTCCAATAAATCAAGAGGGTGTACTTTGGAGAAATCTCACCGGGGCGAATTAAAACGTTCAACTCCCTAACTATTTCGATGCCGCCATACGGCTCCAGTGAATATTTATACATAGTATGAATTGCTGTTTCAATGAATAACTTGTAAATAGAAGTAGCAGTCGTAACTGCGATTTACCCGGGGGAATTTTAATTAATGAATTTCGAACACTCGATTCCGAATGAGCATCTGCAAACCGGAGGAAATGTAACGATGAGATTCACAGTAAATATTTTTCGAAATTTTCGACATATACAAATTAAGCAATTTTTGTACGCGCGTTTCTGTTACGATCTTGTATCACCTTGTTATGAATTAATTTTAAACGGGATCAAAACTTTTCTATGTAAAAAGGTTCTTCTCGCTATTAGAAACCAGATACGAAATCTTCTCTTGGTATATTTTTTCGGTAACCTAAATTTCTAAACACTATTTCATATTTTGTAAACTATGAATTATCGATCAAAAGAGATGATAAAAGTAGTTGAAATTCAATCGATTAAATTTCTCGTTTAAAATTCGTCAGGTAGTAAACACCGCCATTGTTATATCTAAAAAGAAGAAATATTTTTCTCCAAATATTCTCTGTGCATTTTCTGGTTTTTATAAATTCTCTATATTTCCTGACCAATTTACCACCGACAGAAGAAAAGAATATTAATACGTGAATTTCGTTCAAAACTCCTCTGTTAAAAGCCATCATCAAATTCAAGAACAAAAAATTGTACCATACAACCCATAAAACAGCGAACCACAGATCTCCTATACAACGTTGCTGATTCCTATGAATTTTTCATGACTTTTCAACTAACAATTACTAAGGATAGAAAAAACGTAACAGCAACGTATAAACTAATAAATCACTATCTTTCCAAATTACGAACCATATTTTTTAAACGTACCAAGCTTCGTTTATGGATCACTGTGCGTCCCGCTCGAATCCAGAAGCAAAACGTGGCAAAGACAATAAGCGCCTCGCGCAAACAACAAGAGCTGCTCTTTATTGGACGATGAATATTTCAGATGGTGTTGCAAACGCAACGCGTGCAACGACTCGCCGATTAAATAAATTTCACATTATTTCTCCCGCTGAAGTATCGTTGTAGTAATGGCGCGTCAATTGAATTAACACTGAAAGTATGAATTACCGATTAACGCGTCTCCTGGTCTTAACAACCATCCGCCCCTTCTCTCTCCCCCTCGACACTCGACTATTGTGATTTATAACAATGTTGTTTAATATATCGACTACATGGCAGAGGAAATAATTATTCCTGCTGAAGTTATAAATAACCGACATGAAATTGTGCCGTTTCCTTCGCAACATAACTTATCGATGTATTAATGCTCATACCAACCGTTAAAAGCGAAGAATGACGAGGGTGCGCCAGGATAAAGCAGCAGGAGGATTAACCGACTACGAGGGTTAATTGGCTCGTTCGTCTTTATTACCATAATACCAATGGTGTTATTAACCCGGGGATTCAACGTTTCGAATGGTTTCTCGCGTGCAACACTCGCCTCAATTGTTACACATTCGTCATAAGTAGACATCAGTTTTGTAGCATGTTGTTATATTTTTTGGATGATTTAGATGCTTTGCTGCTCGTTTTTTTCCTTTTCGTTTTATTGGGTTAATTAATAGTAGGATAGTAGATTTAATCGAAGAAATATGAAATTCGTTTTATCTATTGAACGCGATAGTAAATGCTATACTTTGGATATTTTATATATTTTTATATATTAAGCGTATTTTTGCAGCTTTGAACTTCCTATAAATACACAGATATCAGGAATTGGAATTAAACGCATTGTATAAGTTAATACAGTTTTCAGATCATTTTTTATTAGATAATGTTATCTCATAACCACTGGAAAAGCCTAACTACGCAAGGATATATATAGAACCTAACTAAAATAGGCTGAGGATTGTTGCAATGAATTTTGCATCTTATGTGAAGTCGATCGACTAGTTATTTATAATTGTAGGTTTTTAGTATATCCGTATTTAATGACTGATTTCATGTGGTGTATGATCCTTATTCCTTTCTGAATGTTGAAGAGTTTTACTTCCATAAAACAGAATGTTAGGTCAAAATAAAACGATCAAAGAGACAATTGTTTTTAGAACAGAAGAAATATTTGCATCAGATTGGACATTAAATTGGATATTCCAAATGAAAGAAGGAAATTTATTTCCAGCTACAGAAAACCATTTTTAACGTGTCGTATCTTTTGTTCGGTTCTACAAGTTTCACATGTATCAAACATTTTCGTGCGTTATCTAAAATAAGAAAAATATTGAAATTGAAGATAATTAGTGGGACACCTTTTATTTATTGAAGTCTATTAAAATTTAATCGTAACTCGCTTACGCATAATTAGTTGCTTGCTATCCTCAACTGTGATAACCAATAACAAATATAAAAACAACTTACGATTTAATTAATGCTGTTACTTTTAGATATTCGATCTTTACGTTCTTCTCTATTAACACATTGAATTAATGCAGGAACACCGAGAGTAAATTAAATTCAGCACACAAACAGCATAGCCGAGATAAACAGATGCAAAGTTCACGAAATTGTAGTGCTCATTTCAACGAAAAATACCTACGTATATGATTAATTGAATTTCGTTTAATTTTTATATAAATGTGTTCATTTCACCTTTACATTCTTTCATATACCAACACTTGGAATTAATGTGAAATACAGAAAATTAAACACGTCATACAAACGCAGCCGATTCCAGTGAATAAATACAAGATAGAGAAAAATATCAGACTCATTTCCACCAAAACGACTGATTAATCATATCTCATCCAATTCAAATCTCTTTACAGCCAATCTATATATTATCCGTACATTATCTTTATATTAATATTTCGGATTGATATAATGATATCCACGAATATAATATCGATTCATTATATTATATAGTATTTATGGTATAATATTTATCCTACACTATATTAATAAACCTCAATGTTCAGTGGGACTGTATTCAGTGGGGCTTTCAGCACTTGTTACATGCTTCAAATCGCTATTCACGCTATAATAGCATTTTATTAAATTCTAACACATTTCCAGATTAGTTTCTAATTTCGCCGATATACCTAACCATAACAGTCGCGTTGCATTACAGCGCTGATGAAATTTGAAAGCGTTTTAGTAGCACGTACGATATATTTTTTAATGTTTCTGTAAATGTAAAATACTACCGTGAATCAGTGTATTAACTTGACAAGGAACGAGAATGGCTATTTAAGCTGCATACTAATTTTTCACTATACGAATCGCTCAGAAATCATGCTAATCAATTCCATAAATTAAAATACATTATAAAAATGACATTTACAAATATTACTCTTCCCATTAAATTTTCCTTGGTATTACTATTATTTATGCCTTCTCCTTGCAATAAATGAATTTATGAAAATAAAATTCCATTATAGAGATGTTGAATACTAATTACGTATACATCAGGATAATGTGAGATTAATAACTTTATAAAAAGTTGAAAAGCTCGCGCACTTTGCCATTTCTATACACATTTTCAGACTGATTCCAAACATTGCCGATATAACAATAGCAATCGTGTCCTCGTTACAACGCCAATGAAATTTTAATACGTCTCATAAGACACATATAATACAAACGTAAAAGTTCTACTATTGTAGGCGTCGAAATACTTTCGCGAGCTGATGCGTATATAAAGTTACACACCAAGTTTGAAAAGGATTTTCATGAACCTGCCGGAAGAAGCAACACGGTCCACCGGCGAAAATACGCGTGTCACGTTCACATAATGATTTCGAGCGGAGTGGCGTGTCGGCCGTCGGTCAATATTCAGCTGGGTTTTCCCGTAGAATGAAATTTATCGTGCAACGCACGCCATTATCGGTTATTACGTCACGAAAGACACGTGCCACTGATGTAGCCCGGGTCGCGCCGAATGCATGCATTAAATCCGGTTTTGAAATATTAAATACGATATCGAGCCGAACGCAAATAACAATGCTATTATCAGCACCGAAGTAATAATTAATTTCCGCGCCGGACAATAGCCAGTCCCCGTCGTTTTTTATTTCCTGTAAAACGGGTTCCTTTCGACCGAGTTCCATTAACGCTTTCAAACGTTCTAGCATTTCGTAAACTTCATCAATTTATTCATCTTTCTATGGATTATGTGTTTACTTCACGAATACACCGTCGTTGTTATAAGTTTCATTTGAAATGCAGTTGCAAAAGAATGGTAAATATCAGGCAGGCTTATGTTTTTTAATTGATCCATTAAGGATCATGAAATAACGCGTATACGGTGCGTAAATATAACGTTCTGATGAATTGTAAATGGAGTAATTTATACAGTGGCACGCAGCAGTATTGATACATTCGTCGATATCTTTCATCAACGTACCACGTTGGTTATACGAAATATTTTGAAATTTCATTGCACCTGTAATGGACACTCAACTATCGCGATTACATTGGAAAAATTCTAAACGATTCTGAAAACATATACAAAAGCTACAACTATTTAGTTAGAAGTTACGAGTATACCTATTTGCAAGTTACAAGTATTAGGTTGTGCAAAAGGTTTCTTTCGTTTCATAAGGTGATACTAGATGAACAACAATTTCTGTTTTATATTATTCTATTGAATTAGGCATGATCCATTTCGTTCTATTTCTATTATTATGTTCGTGCGTAATTCAATAAACTAATATAAAACAAAAAACATTGTGCGTCTATTATTTCCTTATAAAACGAAAGAAACTTTTCGGATAAGCTAATATTTAGTACAAGGATATTATTCAACCCATTTATCACAAATTACGACAGTCCTCCTATAACACGATTTTTTTGTAACACGGTTTCGATATAACACAGGACGAATTAACCGTGTTATACATAGAAACGTTCACTGTATACATTTTGCAGAAATCACAGAGGCACTTGAACAAGCAATCATCCGTAATAAGAGACGCGAGGTTTTCACGGCCTGAATTGTCACACTTAACGCTTTTGTACACAACACTGTTTGAGTTGGTCCTTGAAGAAGCTAATTGCAGTGCTGATGAAACGTCGGAAAGAAATTCTTCCCGAATACGACTTTAACCACTGTTGTATACAACAGCGTTAATAATAAATTTCGATATTCAGTAGGACCATCTTTAACACTTATTGCTTAAAATAACTGTTTATACTGTAGACCAATTTTTTATTAAATATAAATTTACAATAAACATCTTGCAACTTCCATTGATAATAGATATATGGATTTTCGGAGTAGATTCAATGCAATCTTGACACTCACATTTTATTATATTATTAATGAAATATCAAAATATATTGTTTAACATGCAGGATGTGCGTGTACAAATTTTCTATGGTAAATGTATATTTTTACTTTACTGAGTGATACACTAATTGAAGTGGTAATTTCATATAAGAGACAGTAGCACATTTTGCTGGAAGTTGAATTAAAAGTTTCACAGTCTCTATCGTTTTAGTACACAGAGATTGCAGATATTTCGTTGAGAGACGGTTTAATGTTAAACAAAAGAGGCACGTTAAGTCTCTAAAACTTATAAAACAGGGTATTTCTTAGTATTTTTCTTATATAAAAATTGCTTTTTCATAAAATGCGTTAAACGTGCTTTAAATCTTTATTCGAGGCTTCCATCTAAACATTACTTTAACATATTTATTTATATGTTTATTCGTATAGTTATATATGTTATATTTATCTAATTTTGACTTTTTTCGTATCAAAGACAGCTAACAAGTAAAATTCCTAGGAAAGTACCATGAATAATCTGAATATTCAAAGAGAAGCTGTTATGAAACCAAATATCGCAGTAAAGCGGCTTGTTACAGTTTTCACTAAGATATTGACAATGAGATAATATGTGCGAGAATAGTTGCGCGAAATATGCAAATTGCGTAGTGACGGAGAGGAAAAGGTTTCGATAGCATATCGGGTAGGATATTGAAAAGCAGAAAAGCGGTTTTCGGAAAATAGAAAAAATTTACGTGACGGATTTCGTGAATGGAAATAAAAAAAGATATGGATGAAAGTTCTTCTGAAAAGAGTTTTTGAAGGTGATGGTTTAACAGGTTCAAAAGGATTGCGTGAGAATTTTGAAACGGATATTATCCCGCTTTAAAAGCTGAATCAATAATCTGGAAAGCAACTTGCAGATAATTTTGAAAAACTATGTTACTACGTAATCAGAGCTCGATCTCCGTTACAATATCTCATATATATAAATTGACGATTAATCGAACTTTGATAATTAATTGGATAGATATCGCGTTCAATCAGCGACAGTTGTATCATTGAAAAAGGAACGAAATTAATTACTTTGTTCGCAAACGGTCCTTTATTTGCAATGTAGAATAATGTTAAACAGACTGCGTGATTCATTGTTAAAAAAGAACATATTTGTACTTCATAATTTTGCTTATCTGAAGTAACAGACACCGGGATCCATTTCGTTCGACCGAGAATCCCGTGTAATTAATGAGAATATGTATTTCATGGGCAGCAAAATTTGCATCGTAAACGTACGTGCAATCATAACGATTGATACCGAACATGCAAGTTCATCCTCCTTATTTTCATTGTGGTTGCGTGCCCAATGTGTGCACAAAGTAGAGACTCTAAGGGGGAATTATTAAAATTAATGTCGCTTCTTTTTTCGACAGCAATAACATAAAAGCAATGCTTCAATGTACTATTCTTCGTATAAATTCTGTTTATTTATTCAGTTTTAATATGAGAAAAAAAAACCATCGTCTTCATACGTTAAACGATACTTCTATACTGTTGAAAATTCCTATGATCATACCATAATTCCCACAAAAATAGTTCATCCCTATGTTCACCTATAACTGTAACCATTGATCCGAACAACCATCCAGAAACTTTTCTCGACCTATGTTTAACGATAACTCTAAATTATTTGGACATTTTCACAAGCACCTTGTATTTTCACCGACATTGTCGAATCACATAAAAACGTACGTATATAGCCTTTGCTTTTTAACAGTATCTTCGAATCACCCGAAGAACAATAAACCTTCCATCTAATGGAATAAAAATGATCATAAAACAACGGTATAAATTTACCATAAAACAGTGATCGGACGAAAAAAAACGAGCTACTTCCTCGTGAGACAACCTAACTAAGCAATATGAAAGCACTGAACACGTCATAGAAATTTACGTGGATCGATTTTACGGGCTCGAGTTCCGCCATATTCACGTACAAATTCTATAGAAAGCCGTACGTGAGAGTCTTAAAGTTATCTCGGAAAGCATCAAGATAAGAATATACGAAAAGATTACTTCTGTGAACGAAGGCGAAATACAGAGAGAGGTAGTGGTAGGTTTCATGGAACACTCGTTTGATTATTCAATCCACGGGATAATTATACAAAAATAAGAGCATGTTTACACGAGTGCATAAATAACGGGGTAAACGGGTTGATTTCTCGTTATCGTCGGGCAAAACGAGACAACGATCGACGGGTTCAACGATCGAAAAACTCGGTTCAAAGCGAACAGAACGAGGAAGAGAGGGAAAAAAGGAAACAGGATGTATGAAAAGTAAATTGGTCTGGGATGGATCGACTGGACGCCTTGTTTGAACTGGCCAGGCAAAATTAGCGAGTTGCTGGGCTACTGTGCAACCAGGTAAACGATGTAAAGTGGAAAAAAGAATACATACACGCGAAGAGAACCGGGGGCTCGGAGGAGATTAAAACGTTGCGAAAGCGTTCCTGATGTCTTGAATTATTTAGAGCTTCAAACGGAAAAACTCGCGTTGTTTTTTCACTAGCTCAGATTCGACGTTTTCATTAAACATTTCGCATAAATATATACGTCAACTACTCACAAAGTAGATCTAATAAAAACGCCATTACTATTTAGACAGGACGTATATGTATAATATACTACATTTACGCATTTCTTTCTTGACACATAACATAATAGTAAAACCGCACTTAGTAATTCTAAAACGTACTAAACTACTTTGCAATGAAATTTTATAACATTTCAGTTGAATAAATACAATCTTTTGATAGGCTAGATAGACGTTTATGAGTAATTGTAAGCGTATCAAATTTTATACTTTCCCTGTGACATCCACAGCACAAGAACTCAATCGAAACCACCCCTAAATCCAAGCTACATCGTGCAGAACAAAGCATCCATAAATCTTCTACAGAGCGCCGCGTGTCACCCTTGCCAAAATTCACGAGCACGCTCCGAAAATACACTACCGTTCATAAATATCTGGATAACAGTGCGTAAATGTTAATGAAACATACAAATTACAGAGAAGCCAATGTGGCCTAAGAACAGTACTTATCTTCTTATAAAATCAACGAGTAATAAGTTTCAGCTATTCAATCATTGAACGATCTAGCGATCATTGTTCATCACCTCGCATAATTCTTATCAGCAATTAAAATACATCTGGTCACGAGTAAGCGAGTCATAGTTCTTAACTATAGTTCTATCTCTCCACTAGCTTCTACACCGAGAAAAAACCTAATTTAAAATTTACCAAAGTTAATATTATTGCTCGGACTTAGCCTTCTGAATAAAATTTTCATCGCATTATCACGAATTTCAATTCTTTACACCAACGAGACATACGTTCATCATCGGTTAATTACACATTCGTGAAAAATAGACTTAGTTAAGAACCAGGACGACTAATTCTCTCAGTATTTTTAACATTTATTATTGTACCTATTTATCCGCCCAAGTTCTCCAAAGCCGATGAAAACACGCGAACAGTCCTATCCTTCGAAAAAAAAAAAAAGAATTAATCGTCGGTTGTACGCAGCATCGTCACCGAGCATCATCGAAAGGGCGATTCGTTATCCTGGTAACAGGTGCTCGGGACCGGCGGCGTAACAAAAACACGAGGGGTGGTTCGGCGCGCGAGAAAGGAAGCCCATTAGCGTTCGCGCGAAAGCGAAGTGGTCGCTCATTCATGAACTCGCCAGACATACCGTTGTACCCACTATCGTACTACTACTATTACTACTACTACTACTACTACTATTACTGCTACTACTACTACCGGTGTTACTACCACTACGATACGGCCACGTCACCACCACTTTTACGCCACTCCAACGGCAACGTTGGTGTTGGTTACGTGTGTTCCACCGCAAACCGGCACCACCACCGCGATACTGCACATCCCGTGGCCACCCGCGTTCCTCGCGTTCTTACCCGAAGGAGTTTCGAATGCTACTGCGTTCGCCCAGCCCTCCCGTCACCCGAACCACCCAATCCTTAACCACCTCAATCTGATCACCGGCTACCTTGACACTGAAATTGAATTTTGGTAGCGCAAGTATCAACTTGCGTGAATTAGAAGAAGATCGTCTCGGTGAGGAGTGAAGAAAGGAGGATTTGAAATTTCGTGAACGAAGAGCGAAGAGAAAATGAAGAAGATCGGGGATCTTTCGTGTAATATTCGTGTAGCGAACGAAAAATGGAGGGAAATTGAGAATTCTTTAAGCGAAGAGTAAAAAAAAGATAGAAAAGATTGGTAATTTTTTGGATGGGTTTATGAGAGAAGAAAATCAAGAAGATGTGGAATTTTTTAGAGAAGAGCGAAGAAAAAATGGAGAAGATTGGGAATTTAATTGAATAAAGAGGATAATTCGTGATAAATAAGAATACTATTTTGGGTTTTGTAATTTAAAAAATTTGTTCAATAGCAAAATCTATCTGTATACGAAATTATCGAGAAGGATCCTTATAGAAGTCCCATAATTATTCAACGTGTATCATAATGAGTAGCCTTGGTATTAATCGATCGTGACAAATGCTATTTAAAAGCAAGCAATACATCATCTTTGTTTTCCCCTTTGTAACTTTCCTAATAATTTCTGTGAGAAAATATCCTCTTTAAAATCAAAGTCGAAATTTTATTTTTTTTTTTTAAATTTAGGAATTCATAACATTTATTTTTCTATTCTTTTCAGTTTTTGTTTTAAGTTTGTTCATCCATAAACCCCTCAAACATTTTCTCTTCAAGCCCTGTTGTTTCGAGATCTTTTATCTTTGAATGTTTTATATGTTTCCTATCGTTTGGAGCTATGAAACGTTTCAAGATATTTTATCCCTTTTCTCTTATTGGAAACTATTTTTTTTCTGGATCGTTGTCCGTCTAAGAGGCCTTTTTCCACCTTAAAATATTGGAGTTATCCTCTACAAATTATTATTTACGAATAAACAATATCTTGTTAATATCTTCATAGGTTCCTTAGCATATAGCCGAAAAAAATGTGTAGCCTTAGTTAAGAAGATAATTATCACGATATTAAATTTTTTATGCTAAAAAGAACAGCCGCAGGATCTTAAGAATATTTACTATAAAAGAAAACAAGGAATCTTTTTCAGACTCTAATTAACTAGACTCGAAAAACTAAAAAAAAATACTGTAGACTACGAAGTAGAATTTAAACAAATTCTATCGCTGGAAACTTCGAATGATTTCCCCTTGATGGAAGATTAAGAGACGAGTACATTTCCATTTTATGGAATATTTTACTGGATCCTGTTCATACAGGATACGACGGATCAATAATTCAGAAATTCCAGCTTAGCGAGGTCCCAGCATAGGGAGAATGGTTTTTGGAATTTCTCGTAAAAAAAGATAAAAAAAAAAATACGTATACCGGGACCATTTTTATTTCGAGCTATAAGAAGTTTATTCGCCGCGTAGCATCCCATAAAATGCTCGTAAACCGTCACGTACAGGCGTAAAAGGTATTTCAAATTTTTTTACTTCCCAAGTATCGTATACGACTGATTGCAGTATTTAAACTTCCATGGAAGTTACGTAAAAATTGTTTCCCTGCCTAGAATGTATGTTGCTACCACTGAGTTTCGAAACCGGAATAAAAGCTGCAATATTTATATTGCATCGATACTTGCACGATATATGCATAGTAGCTACAAAAGTATTTAAAGTATACCACTGCATTTATTACAGCCTTTATGTACGTAAAAACGTTAATTAGTAGACTGATCAAACATAAGTATAACGTATTACATGTCATACAGTAGACTCATTTGGTAGTCTCGTATGATTAAAAAAAATTTGATACTATAAAAATAAAATACATGTAGCGACACATAAGCTAGAGGACAATTCAAATCGTGTTGTTGTTTTGTCTCGGAGTAGCAATGTCGTTAGGATACGCATAATGTATAATAATAATAAATAAACTCCGGGCAAAACAATGTCGCCGCTACGTATTAGGTCATCCCATAAGTTCGTGCCGACTTTTGTGTATACATTTCATGTGTCGATTTATAAACATACAGCAATAATGGATCAATGCACTTGAAAAATGGGAAGATGTACAACGAGAGGGGGATTACATTTTTTCATGAAACTGAAAGGTATGTAAACAATCTTAACATATATAACCGCTCAAAAAACGGAACGAACTTATGGGATGACCTAATACAACAGTCAAACGAAGACGAATTTCAATTTTCCGGCTCTCCCTCGACCAGTATAAATAAACGGATGCGATCGTAAGGAGTTCAATATCTATCAGTTATCAACGAGTTATTAGAGCGATCTTATTAGAGATTTACACTGTCTTTAGCGAATCTGTTAGTACGAGCGATTATTGTCTGTGTTAATTTATTTATCATTTTAAATATACTTGATGGTTATCAACAATGAGTTGTCTCGTTATTCGAACAAACCAATCATCCTCTACAGTGACCAACAAACCTCTACATACAGAACCTGGGATAATAAAGATTACGTGTTTCTTATGCACATAATAATAATACTTCGTCCACAGCCATTGTAACTATCGTCTCGATAGTAGACTACAACCCCCATAGGATTAAAGTACAAAGTCTTTTACTCTTTCTCGATCGATATAAATCAATATCTGAGGAAAACTTCATTCAAATCAACTTGATGTATATTACATTATGAAGCTGAATATTTTCATACAATAGAAACTCGATTTGACTTTCAACCACTCGTTCGTAGCGACAATTATCGGAGAATTCATGAAAATGTTAAATATCTTCTCGCAGAGAGCTCGTTCACGGTCGAGTTTCAAATTGAAAAGAAGTCGATTCTCGAATGGAGGCGTGATTTCATCGTATTTTTTTTTTTCTTCTTTTTTTCTACCACCCCTCGTATCCTCCCTTTTCCACGAGAGCCTCAAACGATTACCACGTACTGCGAATTTTCACGCGAGAGACAGCCTCTTGAAAACAGTTCAGTTGACCTATTTCCTTCGTTCCAAATGACAGATTGGAATCAAACTTTTCTCCGGGAAATTCTCGCCAAAAATAGTGCACGCTGACGTTACCGGATGAAGATCGATGATATGAAACTGCCGCTGAAGATTTTCCTACTAAACTCGTGCTATCCTCATGACACTGATTGACTCGTATTTATCATAAAAAGAACAACCGACGAGTAATATTTTACTTCTCTAAATTGATTGTTTACAGTCGCATTACAACAATATATCAGCATATTATATATTTTATTTCTCAAGTTATCTTTTATAGAAACGAAGTGAACTCTAAAGTATCATCTGGCTTGATAATAAAATATGTTGCAGTATAAGATGAGATAATCGATAATAATTTTTTAATTACATGCAATGGTTTGTAAAAACTTCTCCTGGATATATCGTGTGTGTAGAAAACATTTTGAAATTTCCCACAGTCCAAATAAAATATGATGTGATATTGAAATATTCTTCCTAGTCACCGTGTATCACACAACGAGGATTTCACGACAAAATTTCGAGATTCTGTAACACTTAATATCGTTAAGGTAACGGCGGAACGACGTCTGGATTCTCAATATCGACGCCTTGACCCTGAACAGCCACTGAACTTCATAACTTTGCAGCAACTTCCCGAAAAGTTTTCTCGTAAGAATAAAAAGTGACAGGGATGTGCATAAACAGGATGAACTTGTACTTTCCGCGTTGAAAGTGTATTCGATGGTTTCGTGTAGAAGTTTTAACTTTAAATGGACCAAGTGCAGAATGAGTTTCTTAGCGTTCTTGTTTCAGATTTATGAAAACTACTCGCTAAAACGAATGATATTCACTTTTCGTTTAATACAATCGTTTTTACTTTGCGCCTGCCCGCTGGTTAATCCTGATATTCTACTTAATTTTAATTAAAAACAAAATTAAAAAACGGACGAAATTAATCAGTCACCAAAATATGAGAAAGATGTCTTGTAAATGAAAAAATATCTACAAACAGAATAACGAGTCGATAATATAATTTCGACAGTCCAGAAACGGGATAATAAATCAGAAAACAGCTAACAAATGAATAAATAAATAAAGTAAGAGAATCAGGCGAAATTTAAGAACAACGCACGAAATGCACGTGGTAAATTCGCGCCGATTAAACAACCCTTATATCGCTATGTATTCTATAACAATCCTAACAATATTATAATAACAATAATGTTATCCCGCAATCGTAATAATAACAATGTACGCGTTGATCTTTCTCAAAAATCAACGACCCAACTTTTACATTAAAAATTCTCAACTAACACGAATGAATCGACCAACGATCCAACAATTAAACGTTCACATACGGACTTGAAGCAAATACACCCACGTTCCAACCAATTATTCACTGTTCCCAGCCGGAACGTGCATCTTGACTCACTCTGCACTCGACGAATCAGTTTCGTCATCAGGCAAGCCGGAACACATATCAGGAACGAATGTAGTAGGCATCGGTGAAATTCGCAGTTCGAAGGCTGCTTTAACGAGCAGCTCGTTAAACGCGAGGCAAGCTCGCACGTAAGCCCACGACCACGTGTCCTCCGAACAGATTCTACGCGTTCCACCATCCATTACCTTCTTTACCCATATCAACTCACCAATCACTCTCACGACTGCGAAAAAAGCAAAAATCCAGAAATCCCAACCAGAGCTAAAGCATCTGGATAATATCATTTAGAAACTGACCAAACTTTTCCCTGCAACTGTTCGAGGGATAGGAAAGCTTTCTCCAAAATACGACAGTGTATCCAAAATGTGAATGCCACCATTCACTCTCACAAGTTCAAAGAACAGAAATCATTTCGCCTACACCTAACACTTAGCTCATACGTGTGTACTGGAAAACGATCAAACGATTTGTCAAACTTTTGCCAAATTGTATAACAACGTGTCCGAAATTAAAGTGCAACGATGGTGATGAGAATGACCGATGAACGTGTTAAAAGACCGAGCCGTTTTCAACAGAATTAAAAAGGTGTGAAGCAAAAGATTTCTCACCCCCCGCAGCAGCCAGGCCTCGCAGCTTCCGCTGGAGCTCCGACCGTAAACACACGTCGGTGGTTGATCGCGTACTGAAGTTTCCACCGCGGATCCGACATCCGACTAGGATCCCACACCGGCGAACACCGGCAACCCCCGCCTCCCCTTGCCCCACCGTGCGTCCTCTGCGCCCCACCAGACACCCCGCTCGACGCTCGGCGTCGACGAACAACCACCCTTTTTAACCCTCCCGCCTAGCCGCCACTCGAAACCGTCACCCGACGTCACCGTACGCCTCCACCTACGGTACCATCCCCCTATCCATCCTGTCGGCCTGACACCTAGTCGCCCGACAGAAGCCGCCGGACGAGATGAAGTAGTTTCTTCTTATCTCGAGAGGATACGCGGGGGTAGGGTGCTCTGATCGTACCGGGTTGTGGCGGTGTGCGCCGGATGAGAAAGAATTGGATGGGTCGCGGCCTGCTGGCTTTTATTTTTAAAGATAAAGGTTGGCTCTCTTCGGATTTTTGGAGGAAGATTCGAAGATTCGAAGAGAAACTAAGGTAGATACACGAGGGTTTAATGGTACGCAGGGGAGTGCGAGGCTCGGATTGTACAATAGTATTGCTTGGGTCTTGTTTGCAAGATTGCTTATGGTTGAAGTTTTTGAGGATCTTTTTGTATATTTGGAGGATCTAACAGGTTTGAAGGAAAGCATATGGGGCGAAGTGTACGGGGTGTGATGATTGAAACGTACACGTGGCATGTAGTAGCTTGCAAACAATTAGATGATCGTAATTACAAGTTATATTGAAATATGTCGGGTGAGAGAGAATTGTAGGGGCTGTAGCTGCAGTTGCAGTGCTAGATTTTAAAGATAAGGGTTGGCTGTCTTCAAATTCTTGGAGGAAAATTGGGAAATTCGAAAAAAAACGCAGGATATACAAAGGTTTAATGATACGTAGATGAATACGAAGATTGGTTGATTATGGTTGAAATTTTTGAGAATTTTTTGTATATTTGGAGGATCTAACAGGTTTGAAGGAAAGCATATGGGGCGAAGTGTACGGGGCGTGATGATTGAAACGTACACGTGGCATGTAGTAGCTTGCAAACAATTAGGTGATCGTAGTTACAAGTTATGTTGAAATATGTCGGGTGAGAGAGAATTGTAGGGGCTGTAGCTGCAGTTGCAGTGCTGGATTTTAAAGATAAGGGTTGTCTGTCTTCAAATTCTTGGAGGAAAATTGGGAAATTCGAAGAAAAGAACGCAGGATATGCAAGGGTTTAATGATACGTAGGTGAATACGAAGATCAAAAGGTTTTCGATCAAAAGGTTGGTTATGGTTGAAGTTTTCGAGGATTTGGAAGATCTAGCAGATTTGCAGAAAGGTGAAGTATATCGGGTGTAATGATTGAATCGCAAGTGTTATGTAGTAGCTATCGAATCAATTGTATGATCGTACTAGTTACGCTACAATATGTTGGATGAGAAAAATTCAATGTTTGTTGCCAAAGCGTTGGTTATGGTTGAAGTTTATTCGGATTTGTTGAGATATTTGGAAGATTTGAAAGATTTGAAGAAAGGCAAAATACTTTCGGTATGATGATTCAATCATCGGTTATATCATGGTACGGATTGTGTGAGGGAAGATTGGATGTATTACGCTATGCTGAGCTTTGTCTTTCAAGATAAGTTAGTTCTCCAAAGACTTTTGTGGAAAATTTGACAAATTCAAAGACAGACGGGGTATATGGGAGTCGAATAACAAGCGAGTGCGAGGGGATCGCACGATTGTATAAGTTGTGATGGAATATACTGAATGAGAGAAAGTTGAATGAGTTGTAGGATTTTGTTTTTAGAGATAAGAGTTCTTTTCAAACTTTGGGGGAGGGGGGGGGAATTTGGAAAATCCAAAGAAAGGCGGGGTTGAACGATAAATGAGCGCAAGTGCAAGGGTTGCATTATACGATTCTATAAATTGTAAAAAAATTCTATACTTGTAAGAAGAACATTAGATCGGTTGCATTATTTCTTCTACTTTTAAAGATAGTTTTTAAGACAAATTTTTCGAGAAATTTGGAAGATTCGAAGAAAAATGGGCTATGTAGTGGTTGGAAGATAGGTGGAATGTGAGATGTGTAATATACCGTATGTGTATAAACAAAGCTTCTACATAAACTTTCATGTTATTCTCTTGCATCTTCGAACGAGATATATAGAATATCAGCAAACAAAATACGCTAAAAACCTCGAAACTCATAGATAGTAATTGTTGATCTATGTCTTCGAATAATTCCAACTATCCAGAATTAAAAAAGGAATCATATGGAATATTTAAATACTCTAAAACAGTTTATCATTTTAGAGAGATTATTGAAGCATTACGTTTCAAAATCAAATAAAAGTTACAACTTTTGGGAAGATTCCTATATATTGTTACAATTTTTCTAATATTATTAAAGTCTATCGAGATTTACGGTTTCATGATAAATGGAACTACATATCCTATCTTAAAAATTATGCTTTATAATTATGTTAAATAGTAATACTATGTGATACTATAATATTATAAAATCTTATCTTCTAAAAGTCTGTTTTCAATACTAACGTGTACGGTCGTCTCGATTCTAGAAGAAGAAACGAGAGAAATGGAATAAAAGAATATATAGCAGTAACTTGAAATTGAAAAACAGTAACTTGAGAAATATATGTTGTAATAATATATCTTGGAGGTACTGTAATTTTTAAAATTTGATTCTAGCGATACGCATTTATAAAAAGACTGGAAACCTTCCATTCATATTATTATTATATTATTATTATATATTGAAAGAAAGATCTATCACAGAGAGATTAAGTCAATCCCAAGAAGAACAATTTTTTTTGCTGTTACGCTTAAAAGATTCCTATTCTCTCAGAATCGAGATATTCGCAATTCAATCACAAGTCCAAGATAGATATCTAAAGATGAAAAGTATTGTTAGGGGTGAGATAGCTTCCGGAGATGATCCGCAGATCGTTGAACCTTGGATTAAAAATTTTTGAAAAGCGATTTTTCAATGGAGAAGGGAATCGGATCTCCCCGGGAAAGTCGACGGTTTTCACCAGTTGCAGATTTGCCAGAGTCCCAGGTTGGTGAGAACTTTTTACTCCAGTAAAAGGCTTCCTGTTTCTGCAACTTGTTAAGAACTCGCCCTTTCGCTTTTCCACCGGCACTCGAATAAAACGACCCGTTTATGTAAACCTTGCCCTCTCAATGTATACGCAATGTCTCCTTTGTGATTTATGTGTACACGATCGAAAATGTCCTGTATAATGTGTGAAAAGAGTTCAAATTTATCATAATTATGGTCCACTTATCTTACTACGAGGAAATGTTGCAATAAGCTGGTTTCTCTGTAGAAGAATAATGTTTCTTTGGAAAGGCTGAAATTGCGATCGAAGTAAAAAATATTGAAATATTTATTAGATTATATCTATAAGTTTATTTATGGTCTTTGAGAAAAGTGTAGGAAATCATTTTTTATGTCATATCTATTTAATCAAGGATATATATATTATTTTGTCCTGGTATCCTTCGCGAATGAATTAAGCAACTCAATTACCCTATCATTTTAAACCTTAAACTTGGTAAGTTGTCATTTTATAAGAATATCAATTTCAATATATATATATATTGAATATATGTATTTTTATATTCTTTGAATTATTTATTGATTACTCGTAAAACAGTTGTTCAGATATTGCAATAATTAATACTCCAGTCCAAGTTAATGGTTTAAAGTTGAGTGCACCTAATTTAGTTTCTAATCTTCAAGGAAAAAACCAAGACAAATGCTAATTGTGATAAAATGTTATGCTATACCATGTTGAACCATTGTCGTAAACATTCAGTAGCTTTACAAAACATACATCCTTGATAATAAAAATTATTTACAACTAATAATAATATTATTCTATTATCATGATCAAATAGTTCAAGCTCTATTTTCGTAAAAGTAAATCTGCGCGCTTCTGTGTCTTTAACTTTATCGTTGTTCCATAAATACATTATTACAATGTGAGCGAAAATTCACCCTTTTTTGTCACTAGTGCAATATTAAAGAATTGTACCAGCTAAGGATTAAATGCTTTACACTTTCAACAATACTTGGAAAATTAATAACACTATATAATATTTTTTATGGTCAAAATCAGTTATTAGAAATACAGGTTCACATAGTGTAACTAATTATCTCGCATTCTGACGCCGTGGAGGATTTTAACACAACCACCTAAGAGGCTGCCGTGCGGAGGAGGGTTAACCATCGCGGTTGGCCGCGAGATCACCACCAACCTCCTAGCTTCCGAAGCTCTCGCCGCGAGTTTAACCGGTTGTCGGTACTTACTGAATCTGGAGCGATTAATAGCCCGATGTACATGCGCAAGCATAAATGAAACATAATCCCTGGCCAGAGGACGCTTATGAATAGACAATAAAGTGTGAATTACACTCGTAATTTGAAAACGGTCGATCGGATTAAACTGGACGATTTTTATAAAATTACGCTAAAAGATATACTCCCTCGAATACACGATATTAATTGATGAATATCATGCGACGAGGGAACCACTATTTTCTTCCTTCTTTTGTCAAGAAATATTTGATTAATTTATTTTAATATTCTATGTGAATATTTTATTATATGATATATTATTAAAGCAATTTTATCTGGAATTTGAATATCTAATGATAATGTAAAAATAGACTTGATTTGGTTTTGAAATGGTAAAAATGATAAAAATGTTGAAAATGTATTTTATAGACTTACGTATGACGTAGATCACTACAAGAGAAGGTAGCATAAAGTCGTTTCGCTGTACTGTAGTAGTTATATATATATATACACTAGAACCCGAACGTAAGCTCTGAAAACGTTAAAAGATGAAATTGTTTATAAATAAATCCTATTCGCAAGTTTGAGTATTGTTGACAATGTCGACATTGTTCGATAATATCAAGATTTTTACCTGTTTGTACAGAAATATGCAATGCATATTTTCAGTTTGAAAATTTTCCCACGCGAGATCATTATATCGTCGAACTACAGATCACGAATGAACAAGTTTAGGGATGAATATAGAAACTATATTCGCGTATAATATGACGCGTACTGACTCTAATACTATGAAAAGATAAAGTAACAAATAATTAAGAACACACATTTTATATTTAATTAAGTAGCACAAGATAATCAAACACTCTGTTCGAACTTTCAAACACTTCTATTTTTGCAAGCACAATGCAAGTCAATTCAATGTCAAGCCGGAAGTCCATTTTTATTAAAATTTAATAAGTAGTGGAATTCAAACAATTATTTCTAGTAAATACTGCTTTGTTTTGTTTATATGTGGTCAAATATATTAATATAATTTTGTATACGACAACATAATGTCAAAAAAATTTATAAATATAATGTAATTTGCAAAATATAAAATCCCGCCAATATTAATTGTATACGTGTAATGGATTAGAGTAGTACATTTGCAAAAATTTAAAATTAATAGCACATTTTATTTCTCATTTCAATTTCTCTAAACCCAAAGTCTTTTATAATTCAATAATACAATACTGTGTTCTTTGCACGTCATATCCATTTAAAAAAGAGAAAATGGGACAAAAAATAAAGATTCATATTTTAATTATTGATCTATATGTATGTATATTTTATTAGTAACATACTTATTTATGTAGCGACATTTATAAAAATGTTAAATAGCATATAAATATGTTATCACTACATATTTACAAAGTATTTAATATAAATGATTTGATATCCAGCATCGTTTTCTTCATACCTTCATATGATACATAAAATATTATGATTTTATTCCAAATTATAAGGGCTATAAAGAATAAATAATCTCACGTCACAAGAAATAGTTCCTAAAATAATTCACTGAATACATGGACCCTCCATTTCAGAAATGCTTCTGGCAGTATTGCATTTCAACTGTTTAATGTACATACATCGAGTAAACTGATACAAATAGTCCTTTTACTCAGTTGCTCGGAATGACATATTTTGTGCTTGTTCCTTATTCGATTATTAGTGCTTTTAAGGCTATCACGTGACATTTTTATAAAAAATTCCTTGTATTTAAGATATGAAATGTTCTTAATTCCTAGCTAGACTAGTTTTGTGCGGTCAATAACGTTGCGGATGTTAAACCAACGCTTCTCTTTTCGTTTCGTCCTATTTTAAAATGCGATGATAAAATGATTCCTATACAATTCCTTTTTCAAATGATTCATATCTGATTTCCACTGAATACTTTTCCCTAAAATCTTGCTAGGTGCAATATTTAATCAACATTGACATATTGCCCTGTGACTGTGGCTGTTTGATGGTATCTTCTTCTCCCAGCAAAGTCTTCATTTTCCTCATTTAATTGAGCCGAACAAGTTTCTACACCAGGATGCACAGGTGTAACCACAATTTGTTCATAATCATAAACTTTTCTTCTGAAATTTGTGAACAATACCTCTTTTATTATTATAGTTTTGCCAAAAGAATATTACAATAGTGTTAAAAATTACCCCATTATTCTCAATAGCGACGTTTTCAACCATTTAAGCAATTTAAATTCGGATGAAACACCTGGTTTAACTGCAGGATTAGCATGACCAATGTAACTCCAAACAAGGAAAACCACAACAATATTGGCAATAGCATAACCCCAATGAACAAGAAACATGATGAATAATTTTATAAGACACTGTAAAAGAAATTCACGTTATAATTATACTTAAATCATAAGTTTGATAATGTATAAAGTAATAAAGTAAAGTAATAAAGTGAAGTAATAAAGTAAAGTAATAAAAGATTTACCCCTAATAATGAAAACCATCTATTACACAAAGGACTATACCAATTTCCCAGTTTATTATGGATATGAATTTTTCGTTCTGAATTATCTGTACTGCTAGCATTTTCATCGATACTTGGAGAAGAATCTATATACATATTATTTTCAGAAAGGCTAGGATTTCTCTGAAAATGATAAATACAATATTTTCTATTTTGTTCTTCGTACAATAATTAATGAAACATTTACCTGTACTTACGATAAGATTTTTATGTCGTATTCGTTCAGGAAATAAGTTATCGAGATCATTATCGATATCAGTTATTGAATTATTTCTACTTGTAGAGTCATAATCGTGATCAAACGTCGGAGACTGTGTTCGAAATCTTTGTTCACGAGACAGTTGAATATCGAATGTTTGTGCAAGGGCGAAATATGCATAATCCAAGCACGCATATGTCAAGAGAAAAGGCATAGTAACAATTGGCGCAAGTGTATTAATTTGACCAGTAATAATGAAAGTTAATGTGACAATGGCAACAACTAACATTGCATACACGGGTACCTTGTTTGGTCCTTTCTAAAATGTAATAATTATTTTATGGTTATAACCACACATGATAATAGAAGAAATGTATAATTGTAAAATCATGCTCACCCCTCTTTGCAAACAACTGATTCCTGGTATTACATTTTGACTAGCGATAGATTGAAGAACTCGAGGTGTACCATACATTGCACCTAAACAACTGCTAAATGATGACACATAAAGACCTGCCAGTAGCAATACTGAAATCGCTGATACTGTCGATGCAATCATAAAGTTCGTAAGTAGTGCCTTTCGAGTACAAGTTGCCGCGAGAAATAATGAAAAACATAAATACAAAAAGGTTCTGAAATTAAATACAGAATTGTGATTAAGTTCTTGCAATGGGTATGACACACTTAATTTTGAATTATGATTTTTACCCAGTCCCTACAGCTGCCAATGTTCCATTAGGAATATCGGTAGATGGATGTTTTAAATCTCCACTCATATTAATACCAGCTAAAACGCCAGTTACTGTGGGAAAGAATACACCAAAAACTGTAAACCAATTATATCCATCTTGATAGTTAGTAAAAGTATTATTTTTTAAATTTCCTGATAACCATCCTTCAAAACCCGCCTCTATAACATATACATACAACATTATTGTATATGTTACACTTTGTATTGTATATGTATTGTTATACTTGTCAGAAGTAACAATAAAAATATCATGAACTATAGACTAATGCTCTTACCAACATTCACATGAGTAAAACTTCCAACCATAAAGTCTACACCAGCAAGCAATAGAATTAATAATAGAATAAACTGGAGTTTTATGACCCACTTGACACCAGCAATATTAATAACAGATAACAAGATAACAGCAGTACAAGCAAAACCACGTTCTGCCCATGTAGATTCTAAACCCACAAGACCAGCCATAGACTCTCCAAACCCTAGAACATTTAGAGCACAGCCCACCGCCTACAAAAGGTTTTAAAGTAATGTTCTAAATATTATAGTTATACAAATTGTCCCACCTGTCCAAAACAATATAGTAATCCAATAGATCCACCAAATCTTGATCCTAACACATGTGATAGTAAAAAGTAAACTCCACCACTTTCTACGCGACATCTTTCACATATTCCCACAGCAGACAATACAGTCACTAACGCGATACATACTAAAATAATGATGAAATATTAAAATTCTTCAACTGTTTAAATCTAATCATTACTGATATATATAAATACAATTATTATTACCTGTACACAAAATTATTAAAACAGCATTAAGAACACCAGCTTGGCCTACTATCCACCCAGATCTCAAAAAGACAATAACTCCAAAAATATTAATTAGACAAGATGTAAAAACCCCATCCCAAGTTCCAAATAATACAGGTTGAGAAATGAAAAAGTTTGATTTCCACCAAGGATCAGCACTCTGAAAGGCAGAAAGTTTAAGAATATAATGATAAATACTCTTATCTTAACCACTTACATATTCTTGAGCAAACAATTCATTTGCTCCGGTTTGATACATTTCAGGACCAAGTTCTTCATATTCTCTATTATGTCTTTGTGCTTCATTATTTCTTTGAGACTCTGCATTATTATGCAATCCATATCTAGACCAATCGATATCGCTGTTTGCAGTATCTCCATTTGGCAATTGATTTCTTTCGTTTGACTCCATATCTTTTATATAAATAAAATATTTATTTTATATAACAATTACTTATGTTTAACAGTTGAATCAGTCTTCTTGCCTTCAATCAATTCCGATTTTCTGAAGATTTTAGATAATAAACTGATAAGCACATAAAAAGTTTTTCCCTAAGAATCATGTCTACGTTATTTGTTAAAATACATTTTATTTAATGCCTTGAAAGGACAATTTTTAACAACCGATTTAACTTGAATAATATAAACATTGAATTATTTTATTGTCATAACGAAAACGTCAAATGTACTTAGTGTTTACTGACGATTTTTATTAAAATAGGTTAGAGCTTGATTTAGGAGCTTTAAACAAAACGATAATTATCATAGGCCTTCACAATAACGTAGTAATTTAATACATTCATCTTTTCAAATTTATCAACCTCTTATATTAGTTTTGTCTCTTCAAATATATCACCAATATATACAGGTGACGTGTTGTTCCACGATAAAACGACCATTTTTATCTTTCTAACGGTATCAACTATAAATATATACCATAGTGAATTAGTTCATCTCTATAACGTACTATGACGCTGACGCTACTAGATCGAATATTCATATTTAAATAAATATGTATATCACTCTTTTTAGAATACAGAATCATTTATTTAACAATAAGGTAACAAATATAAAATTCCATATAAATAATAGTTAATCATACAAGTAAAATAATCTTGTTCTGTTAATGGGTTTAATAAAACATTTTGGACATTATTGCATAGTCTGACTTTAAAATATACATTTATTCGTATCCATTACAGGTTACAAACGAGGTCATACCCACATAAATGTATTAATCTAGAAATACATTCGTTCACAACAACCATTCGCTTCATAAAGGTAGAAAATCCAAATACTTTCCGGATTTATTTGAGGTCATTATCCGTTCGTAACATAATGATTACGCACAATCTACAAATACCGCTAAACACTCTCTTCAATTCACACACTCGGAAACATTCTCATAACACAAAACATACAATTGTTCAGTTTCCTCGAAATTTAAATTTATCGGAATAATAACAATAATCAATAGTTCTATCTCACGAATTATTATAAATTGCATATTTACAATAGTATTCATGCTCCTCTTCTCCATTTTTCACCATTACTGAACTTAGTCATTTCTCGACCGCTTACTCCACACGTGCCGATTCCAACTCGACCATTTACATTTTCTGGTGTTGCAAATATACTCTTCTTAATCACACCTTTCTTAGAAGACTGCGTTAAAAAACATAGTATATTAATAATTAATAATTAAAAAATTTGGTAACGATTTGAAAAATGAAAAGTACTTTATTTGTAAATGCTAGCCATTTGTTTTTCTCCATTTCGCGCTCTTCTTCAAGTTCCTTAAATCGCTGAAGTTTCCTCTGTTTCTTTTTTTTTAGATATTCTCTTTGTTTGTTAGGATCTGAACCTGCTACTGCAGCAGCTTGCATTTTTCTGAAAATTAATAAACCTATCATTCGTGAAACCACTAGTGATAAATCTACCATGATGTTTCCATATAACATTTTTGGCTAAAAATAGAAAATATGAATAATGAATTCTGTAATGAATTTTAGCAATATTGATTATTGTAAAATGAATTATATGTAAACAGAATAAGTGGTTACTACTACTTCATGAAATATAAAATCTAATAAATCGTTCCATCTCTATGAGAATAATGATAAAATAGAAATAATTTTAATTCACCTAAAAACTTATTAATGCAAATTAATGTAAATACAGCTAAAAATTTACTTACAATTACTATATTACATATTATTTTAAACTTCACTGTCATAAAATTCTTTATTACTTTGTCCTAAAAATATTATTATACTCGAATTCAAACTAATATACCATTCAAAATCATGTGTAATAGTATTTGTGTATGTGTGTGTATGTGTATGTAAGAAAAATAAAAAAATATTCCAACAAAAATCTGTTATTTCTTGTTACCTTTTCCTGGATTCCGGCGATGTACACGAACAGTGCGACACCAAAAGACAAATGAACAATAACGGAATTTCAGATCGAAGCAGACCAAACAGTGGAGTGAATATTGTAGCCAATTGGGGATAAAGGAATAAGGAGAAAAATGTACTATTAGTAATCATAATTTCTTGTAAAACTTATCCCACAATGTTCTTAAAAAAAGCTGATATGTGCTCAAAATTGTAAAGGGGAGATCATGTTAATAATGAATAAATAAAGCTAATAAATAATTGCTAACTCACTTAGACTTTTGATCTGCCCAATCTGACGCTGGCCTTTTAGCTACAGATTTTAATTGACTAAGCATTGTGACATCTGTGTTTTTATATTCGTTAAATGTTATGTTGACAACACCATCTTCACTTATTGCATCTATGGTTGCCTCATAGTATCTAAAAAAAGTAAATGAAATAATAAAAGATATTGTATATACATTTTCAGATTGGTTTCAAATTTTACCAACATAATCACGATTGTTGTATCTTATTACTACTATAGATTTGTATGCACTTATGAGAAATTTGGAGCAAAAATGCACAAAATGCATATGATACATACAAATATATGAAATACCTAAAGTGTGGTATTTCTTATGATTAAACTACAAATTTTTATATTATTTTATATATTTCAGAATATATTTAAAAGGTAGAACCTTTGTATAAAATTGTTTTACCTATCAAATATTATAAGAAGCACTATATTTTGGATATTTTATATATTTTTGCACTTTATATGCATTCTGTACAATTCTGTACTTCCAAATTTTCTATAATTGCAGACAAGTCTACAGTATAGTTATGACATTTAATAGGTAAAACAAATTTCTATTTATGTTCCATTCTTTAAATTACATTCATAAAGCCACTGTAGATAACTGCTAATTTATCAAAAAGATATATGCAATTACTTACTTGCCATCCTCGCTCCAGGGTGCCATACATTGATCACCAACCTTCCACTTATTGGCCAAAACTGCAAGTAAAATAGGATCTTTAGCATCCATGCCATTGGCTTGCCTTTTTTCCTGCTGTTGTGATTTAATTAAATCATGTGTCAGCTCTATTACTTCCTCGAGATCAATTTTCAATTTCAGGAGTTCTTCATTGGTAGGATCCGTAGTAAGCGCCGCTTCCACCTAAAACGGTAAAATACAAAATTCATTAAACGTCTAGTGTCGTAAACAAGAAAGGAATCGCCAAAAATGGACTCGCCAACCCATCGTTCTTGTTAGGTTAAACGAAAAACAAAAGCCGTACCTGTTGAAGCTGTAACTTATAATTTTGTAAGTCATCCATGGCGAGATCAACAATATCTTAACAAAGATGAAAATAACGTCCAACAGCTGTTTTTTCCCTTTCTAATGCTCCTGTCAGAAAATCAAGCAAACGCGAACACTACAAACCACCCTACCCTCTATGTATGTATACGATCGTTTTAAATGCAAAACAATTCGTAAGATGGCACTGTCAGTGTTAGCGCTTATAAAAATATAGATATCATTAACATTTTTATAATAAAATGTGAAATAAAATATATTCTTTCTTTCGTGAAGTATAAATGAGGAAGTAACATTTCGTACAATTGAAAAATTAAGTACACATTAAATTTCTAATTGTATGAATGACTAATTAACTATATATTCCAATATATATACATACATATATGTAATTATTCCATATATGTATTGTGTATCACTTGTGTTGCATTAGTACAACAATTGAATACACGCTGTAATTAATACTATTTGACAGCTGACAGAAAACGTCAATTATGGCCTATCCGGTAATTATCTTCCTGCAATTCAGATAAAGATACTTTATCAATAAATTAAAATACCTTTTATCATTTTAAAATGTAGAATAATGTATTCTGCACGTTTATTATAACTATTTATAAAGCATTACAATATTTATGATAATACTTATGTTATGTTTTGCTTATTCATCACTTGTTTATATTTTATTGTTTCAAAATGAATGTTATACATTTTTAGAATTCAATGTTTGGAGCAACAAATCCTGAAACACAAGTAAATCCAGAAGTACAGCAGTGGTTTGCTGCTGTTGATAGAGATAACAGTGGAAGAATCACGGCTATAGAATTACAATCTGCTTTAGCAAATGGACAAGGGGGTACATTTTCAGATACTGCTTGCCGACTTATGATAGGTATATTCTTATAATTTAATACTCTAGTCTATCAATAAATTTCAGAATATCTAAAACATTTTTTCTCCATTTATAGGAATGTTTGATAAAGAAAAGAATGGTACAATAGATTTGTATGAGTTTCATGCTCTTTATAATTATATTAATGCATGGTTAAGTGTTTTTCGTAGTTTTGATCATGATAATTCTGGAAGTATACAAGAAAGTGAATTAAGTGCAGCATTAACACAGATGGGATATAGATTAAGTCCAGAGTTTATATCATTTCTTATAAAGAAAAGTGATCCTAAGGGCCATTCTAGTATCACAGTTGACCAATTTATTGTGTTATGTGTACAAATTCAAAAATTTACAGGTAAATATATACATATAACAAATAAAAATATGTTAAAATCTTTAAAAATAATAAAAATATTGAAAAGTATAAATTGTATGAATAAACTTCATTTTTAACTACTTTTTACAGATGCTTTCCGAGTAAGGGATACTGAGCAAGCAGGGGTAATCAATATTGGATTTGAAGATTTTCTAGGTGTTGCACTTGATTGTACTATATAACAGTTCTTTTTAACAATAGTTGAATTACATTTAATACAATTGATTCCAAAATTAATATTGTAAGTTATGATCTCTTTAATAACAGACACAGCTACAATTTTTCTAGCTTAGAATTATTTTACAATAATTGCATACAAATATAATAAAACAGTATATTTTAACATGCTTGGATGTTTAATGTGGATTCAATAAAATAGGAAGAAAAATAATTAAAAATTTTGGAAACTAATTGTAAGATTACAATTATTTTATGAATTTGCGTTTTATTTAACTTTCATTTCATGTATGTAAATAAATTAACAAAAATTATGTTTAATAAGTGGCATTATTATAATATTAATGTAATATGTATATTTTATTGATTAGAACAAAAAATTGTTAATTTATTTTGTATTATATTACTCATATTTGCTTATATTTAGTACAACTTTTTTGATAGTAAGTTTTGGTTTGCAAAAATTATATATATATAGTTGCCATTGTTTTATTGGTTTAAGTTTAAACTGGTTTAAGCAATGGCAGCTAAAATGTATTATTGCGTGTTTATACGTTTCTTGTGAAAAGCCTACTTATATTTTTGAATGTATATGAAATAATGCATCGAATTATGTGATAATTCATATATGAAGATATGAAAAAATTAATATTTTATTTCAAATAATCGTGGCTCCAATATATTTTTCGAAAAATGTTTCTCTAACCTAACATCAAAAGGATGAATACATTAAGTATCTTTTAAAAGGCTATATGCAACAATAATAAATATGAATTTGTTCCGATGCCCACATGTATAACTACGTATATTACAAAACGTTATAATAATGTAAATTAAAATTGAAAATAATTATAACATTGTTTATGGAAATAATAATAGTATACAATTAAAGACTATATAATTAGGTAAGAAGATAATTATAAAATTTATTAAAATATATTTTATTAAAGAAACATACTTAAACCTCAAATGACAGTAAAATACAAAATTATTAATGATACATTATTTTAAGTAAATAAAGAATCTTGTCGAATGTACATCACATGACAATTATATAATCTTTGTAACACAAATAATGAAGATCCTATTTATAATATAATATTATTGTTCATATTAAAAAATTTAAGATAATACTGTTTATAATCACATTTAATTTAGAATATAAGTAATGATAATTATCTAATTTAATCAGATGTTTCAATGAGGCTTTGTACGATGGATCGAACCTCAAGAATTATGATACAACATCACATTCTAAACAGGCACAGGAAAGAATTCAAGAATTCAATAGATTAAAACGAGCTAGACAACTTCTTGATGCTATTTCTCTTACAAATGAATTACTTGCAGATGGTTCAAATGTAGAAATATTGAGTCTTGCTAATACAATAATAACAAGATTTAAAGTCTTGGGTGTATCTAACATATCATTAGGTAAAGAATATATTCATATAAACATCATGATCTTCTGTTATATATATATATATATTTTAATAAATACAAATTTTTACAGAAAATTCCAGTCAAAATACAAGGACGTCTATATTCAAACCTCTTCATACTGGTATTTATCACTGTTGTACTTTCTGTTCAAGTGGGGGTAAGAAAGAAGCCACTTGTGGCTGTGGAGGAATTATACCTGGTAATATATAAATTCTCTAAATAATTGTATTATACACCATTATTTATTACAGTATAGAATATATCATGTAATTAAAGGTGGATATAAAGGTTGTGGCCATGGTCATATTGGACATCCTGGGGTATATCATTGGTCTTGCTGTGGATCAATATTACGTTATGGATGTTGCCTCTCTTTTCAAAAAAGTATACATCAACTGCTGTTTTAATGGTAGTGGTTTGAAATAAATTTTATTTTTTCACGAATATGTTTTATTTCTTTTACAAATATAAACATTTATTATATACAGATAATAGGATAAAATTATATAATGGAATGTTTTATTTTTTTTAATTATTTGTATAGTAACAATTATTTTTTATCACAGTTTTTTGTATCCTATAGCAATGCATAAGTTTTTACCTCAAATGACAGTCACAAAATATTCTTAATTGAATCTTAAGATCTATAGTAATAATCATCACATGACAATTCAGATGCATGTATGTAAGTAGTATATGTGTGTATATTTACTTACATATGTTTCTCTTATAATATACCTTCTGTCTTAGCATATCCCTAATTCTTTTTTTATGTGTGTATATATATTTCTTATAATTGTAATATTATCTGACAAATAATTGATTTAAAAAATTGTCAGTTTAACATACCTATAATCAACTGAAATGCAGGTATCCTTTATTTCCTCAAAAGAGCTATTTAAAAATGCATCTCGATCGTACTGCGTTAGGAGCATATTTAAAACCATTTTTGCTCTTTGCAACATTTTCGTTAAATATAAAATAACTCGTTTTGCAACTCCAACAGCATTTTCACTTGCATGACCTCTGTGTTGGCTACTCCACATACATTCTCTACAGGTTACCTAAAAAATATCTTATATACATAAAAAATACTATTTGTTAAATAGAAAAATGTTATACATATAATTAAAATAGCAAATTATGAACCTGTTGACAAGCAATACAATAAAAACGCAAAGCATGTGTAGGATGTTGCTGACAAAGTGCAGTACGTCGTACTTTTGTAGCTTCCATTAGCGGTCTTATCGAATGTTTTAATGGTTTTAATTCCATTGTGATTTGTTGTTGATGTTTCATACCACAGTCTAAGCAAAAATTGCGAAGACACGTGGAACACTGAACAACTGCCTTTAAAAATATTAAATATTAAAAGTATAACATTTTTAAATGTATAACATTAAAAGTATAACATCTTTAAGATGTAAATTTATTTTAATTTGACATAATGCTTACAACAACTTCATCTGGGCAAATATCACAAAGTATTTTGTTTGTAAATTTAGAGCGGATAGCACTCATTACCAGACGATACTGAAGAGGATAATGCGGAGGTGGAACTGTTGAATTAGCATTTGGTAATTGAACATCACATAGAGGGCAAATTTCGTAATAATTATTTTGGCTGCTTTCCGATTGATTATTTTGAGTTTTAATACTTTTTGTAAAATTATCAAATGCTGTGAATGTAAAAGAGAGCATAATAAGATTTTTTTTTTTTTTTTGAGAAGGTACATTAAATATTTAACTCTATATCACTTACGTTTACTCATTAATTCTGAAATACATGTTGAACATATAGGATGCAAGCAAGGAAGTAATCTAGGTTCTTGCATGCTTTGACCACATCTAGGACATCGAAAATCTTTTTCTTCCCGCGTATTAAAGGAAGAGAAACTTTCCTTTTGTATATCTCCGTTTATTTGGTCTTTCATGCTAGAAGGTAACTCAAAAAATTGATATACAGAATTTGGTCTATTCGCATTCCATGATAAAGATGGATTGGAGCATTTATCATAGTTCAATGAAAAAAAATCATGTAACTTTTTTTATGGTAAAAGATTCTTTTTTTAATTTTTTAATGAATTTGTTTTATTTGTTTCAAAATCTATAGCGTGTATATGAACTAGACAATGCAAACGTCATTTCTATTTTTAGATTCTTAACAATGAATTAAATTTTTAATGTTTACTAAAATATATAAGAAAAGAATTTGCATTTTATGTCAATGTATATAAAAATTAAAAGTAGCACTTACTGTACGTTTTTAACGAAACGTAATGGCTCCACGTTAACAGTAGAATATCCATCTTCGATTTTATTTTTTCGTTCAAGGAATATACAGTCTTTATTACGAAATTCATTGTTCTTATTTTCATCGTCCATCGATGACTTTTCACTGCAGCAACTCTTTATAGATCGATATTTCGAACAGTTGATAAAATCCATAGACACCATTAAATTGTCACGCTAATTTATTTATTGATATAATTAAAATTACGTAAATTATTTAATCTAAAAAAGATTAAAGAGGACTTACTGATTTATGGAGAAACGTAACATATACAGAAATTCGTCGGTGGATGGTATGAATATCTTTTGCACTACTTCGTGCTTGCCATAGCGTAATGAGTTATAAATAACGTTAAAGCGAACACATGCGAAACGAAAATATGGGTGCTTTAGAATACTTTATACTAAATTTAAAATCATTTTATGATTCCTGTTACTTATATTGTTTTATAATTGTAACACGTGCTATAAGAAATAATTACAATTTCTATTTAACATCGAAAACTGATTCGCTTAAAATATATGTTAAGGGAAATTAAATACCACATTAACTATATGGATAATAAATTTTATTATTTATCCATATGCAGTGTAAAAATAAGATCGATGATATACGTATTAAAGAGCAAGTATTACATACAAGAGATATATGAATAAGAAACGATTGTTATATATAAATACTAATTCCAATACTTTCTAAG
Source organism: Bombus terrestris (assembly GCF_910591885.1). Classification (NCBI taxonomy): domain Eukaryota; kingdom Metazoa; phylum Arthropoda; class Insecta; order Hymenoptera; family Apidae; genus Bombus; species Bombus terrestris. The sequence goes on along the minus strand of NC_063271.1, from coordinate 10,344,825 downwards.
GCCGTAATCAAATCAAGTTTGATCATTGTGCTATAATACCGCACGCGTATATACGGCGGTACAACTATAATTATATAATAAAAGTTTCAAATATGTGTACACAATACCAATAAATATATGTGTTATTTCGAATAAATCAAACAAGATGCAATAAAGTGAGCGCGTGTATTTCCTTGTCTCTAATCAGTACTTAATTAAGTACATCTAGTTTCGTCAAATTCTTTTCACAAGTGGCAACTTCTGAGAAATCATATCCTTGCTAGATACATACTTAAAATTACAGCCTTGTAACTGACTAGTAATATTTACGGTTTTCTTAATTTTTTTGGCCAAACGTACACAAATGTGCGTCGTTTAACGAAATCTTACATTCTATACATTCCTGAAACAAATTCCTGAAATTATGGCTTACTTAATGCGCGATTCATTAAAACCTTGACAGGTGTGACTATTACTTCATGTTTTCACTCTAGAACCCACTTTAATAAAGCCATTTCGAGATTTACCGTTTCTTACTTGACTACTATTTTTCGCTTTACGATGTTCGAATAAGACATCATCAGAGTCCGTGTCTGATTCAGATAACACCATTTTATGTGTTGAAACTATAAAAATAAACACATAAAGAGTCATGACGTAATATTATTTCTAAATTCATATAAAAGGAAAGATGCCGTACATGTGCTGCTGTCGTCCTCCGGTTCCGGTTGTAGAAGAGAATAACGCGGTGGTTTTTTCTTAGTACCAAGTGAACGTCGTTTACCTGTACATATTCTTTGACACATACAAACAAGACCCCAAACGAGGCCAACCCAACATACGACTAGAGACAATAATGCTATTATTACATAGAGAATACTCCAACCTGAAAAAAAGTATGACTTCAAGTCAGCTTAATTCATTTTCATATTAAAATTTACTTTTCGTATTTATTTTAACATACCACAATTGGAATCGCCATTGCCAAAGTATTTCTGTATTAAATTTTGCATCCAAAATGCTTCACACATACATAATCTTGTTTCTTGATCACATACTCCATGGCCTATTTAAAAACAAATTTCGTACAACAAAGTTATTTATAATGTAATGATATTTAATAAAAGATACTTACCTGAACAATTATTTTGACACACAGCAGTATCAATGTTTGCAACAGACAAGTGAAGAATGCCTGAATCTTGTCTTAATTTTTCTTTCAATCGTTTAACTACTTCTGGCCCATACATAGCAACTTTTCCTCCTTTTTTCTCTACATAGAAAATTAAGACAGCTCTGCCTGTATGTGGCTCCGCTCTTAAATTTCGGACAACAATAGATGCTTCATCCCGCAGTAACATTTGTAATTTTAATACCAAAGAATTTTTTTGCGACACTGTTAACAAATTTGCTTCGATATTCAATGTTAATTCAACTAAATGCAATAATTGTGGGTCTATAAAGAATATATATACATTATTTAAAGCTTTATTACAGTATTATTTCTTTCTTTCTGTAATATTTACCGGGTTTTACTATCACGGATACAGTGTCCTCGCTACTAAGACCTTGATCATCTATTACTTTTAATCTAAAAAGGTATCTTCCTGGCACGATATCTGTCAACTATAAATAAAATTTAAAAATACTTCGTTATGAATAAAAAGTTGTCTACTTATGATACTGTTAAATATTATTACCATTAAGATTGGCGATTTATCAGAATTCTGAACTATAGTGCCTATAGCAAGACTAGACGGATCCCTGGACCACATCCATTCATTAATTCTTAGGTCGTCAGTTGATTGAGATCCATTAATAATTAGTGCGCTAATCGGGGCTATAACAACCTGATCTCCACCTGCGTTTGCTTTCGGGGCAGCATTTTTATCTATGTAATAAAGTTAATTTTAATAGTCAAGTAATTACAAATGCTAGTTAATAGAGTGTAGGATAAAATTCTATTTACTTTGTGTAACTTTTACTTTAACGGTGTCCGAATCTTTATTTCCATTATCGTCAATTACAGTTAACTTAAACTCGTAATCACCCTTCGTTAATTTTGTAATATTCGTAACTGATTCATTCACTGCCGAAAATACAGCATTACTAGGTCCACTGTTAAATCAAATTTAATACTGCATTATAATATTACGAGATATAATCAATTAAATATATGAACTTAATGTATGAACTTAAATTTACCTCATTTGCTCCCAATGGTAAGATACAATCTTAATATCATCTTTACTTTTCCGACCATCAAGTACAGTTTTTGTTTCGGGTAACGCTATAGTTATAAGTTCGCCAGCATCAGCTATTTTAAATTATGTAAAATAAAATAATACTTAGATTTTTTCGATAGAAATATAAGAATAATTAAAATCATGTAATTACCTTTCGGCGGTTTATTGGTTGGTGGTTTCACAAACACATGAACCTCAGCTGTAGAAAATTGTTCTGAATCGTCTGTTACTTTTAGCACAAACGTATACATTCCTTCCTCCAAATTAGACAGTTGTAAATACGGCGTTCTTGTATTCTGCATATCTACTGCCTTGTTTTGATCTGAAGGACTTTTTGTCCATTCCCAACTTGCTATTCCATGATCATCTGTACTTAAGTTACCATTGAGTGTCAATGTGTTCTGAGGTAAATATATAATAATGTCTTGACCAGCATTAGCACTAGGAGGATAATCAATTATTTTCAAAACTGTTATATTAGCACTTGTAGAATTAGTGATATGATTGGAATCTTCTACTGTCAACCTAAAAAAATAAAAGATTTGAAATATTACACAATTATTAAATTTTTTATAAATAAACAATTTATAATAGCAATACTGACTTAAAAGTATAGTTGCCGGGGATAAGATTATCTAATTGTAAAGTAGGTGTATCGATTAGATTAGGATGATATCCAATAGGACCTCGTTGCAATTCCCAATGATAAGAAATAACACGATCGTCATCTTTACTCGACGAACCATCTAATACAGCTCCCGTATTCGGTAATTTTACAACCTGCGACGCGGGTGAAATTATAGCAACTGGTGCTTGATTTATTCTCTTGGCTGCAAATAATATTAAATCAATAAATTATAATAACCAAAGGAAATATAAGCATAATAAGAAAACTTACGTGGTAAAACGCTAACATTTGCATATGTTTCTCCATAGGTATTTGGACCATTTACTGTTACTTTAAAAGTATATAAACCCTCAGATAAATTACTTAATTTAACAGTCATACAGTTCTGATCAGACATTGTGCCAGTATGGCCATCTGGTTGACTTAGAAGACTCCAAGCGTAATTGTAATGTTCATTTCCTTGTTCTGCTGGCACAGTATATGCAGATAATGTTACTTCATTCTCTGGTAAGCGTACTTCTTTTGAAACTGCAGAAACCAGCAGTCGTTTTACTGGTGGCTTCATAGATGTTCCAGAATCTTTTATACTTTGTGGTTTTCCTTGAGGTGTTACACCAAGTTCTATGTCTTCCACCAAAGTGCAAATTCCTAGCACAATTAATACAAATTAAAAAATTCTCAATAAATTAAAACATATTGAATATCTTTCTAATAACCGCTTAAATGATATAATTACCTGCACTATTGTGCTTAAATCCAGTAGAACATTGACAAATTCCAATATCAGACTTATCCCCAGACTTAACACAGATTTCATGCTCTAAACAATTCGTTTGAGTGATGCAACTTATCCCATTTGACCCACCAAAAAGAATATGATCTCCTTCTGTACCATCCATGAGAAACCCTCTAGAAATCAATTAAAATAATTATTAATTAAACGAAGTTATAATAAAATATTATATATGAAATTGAAATCTTACCCAGTATCATCATTTATTTGATCCAACAAATCACTCCACATCTCATCTTCTTCTACAGGTTTAACTAGAACCATGCTTGGAGGATTTTCATTTGCCAAATCCTTCCTATATAAAGGTATACATAATTTGGAACTTTTACACTGCACATGATAGCAGGTACCATTATGCATAAGTGCCACATTGCATGTAGTTTCGGTGCAGCATGCAGCGACACAGTGTTTCATGGTATTTAAAGGTTGGGTAGTATATATTCCACTAGATAGATTTCCACGAGGTGTGTAACTTGTAAAAGCTCTCGGATATAAACCTGGGCATAGCATTTGCCATTTTGTGTCCCTATCTGGATAATCACCAATGCAATTTCCAAACAGCAATAAATATAATCCTAAATAAAGGATCTTAAACATCTTCAACTACAAAAAAATTCCAATATAAAATATCTTATTTGAAATCTTATTGTAAAATTATTTATGTTAATTTTTACATAAAGAAAACATTTTACCTTCTTATTCGTATACTTCAAAATTATCAATGAAAGTTGGTATGATCGAAATAATTTTTCAGGTTATTCTACGATACATCTGTCACTTTAAGGATTGCTTTACTATCTAATACTGGTCGCAGACTGTCGAGAGATTGAGTAGTATTATATTCCGCTGGTATTAATTCCAACTTGAGTATAAACATATATGGCCCAGGCTTATCATATATTAACAGCATGTTATTATCAGCACCAGCAGCTAATCAACTATAGGGGAATTTATCATATTTCCTGTTACACCGGAATAAGGAAAGGTCAAGTGAAGAAAACCGACGTTTCACCTAATAGTACGTTGTCAGTCTAAAATGTATATTATTGTTAATTAACACAATGAACTTATCATATTCATCAAAATAAACCATTACCAAAAGTACTTTGCACGTTATTATCCTTTGACAATTCACATGCTGTAACACCTGTGCTTAACAGAAATGTTTTGCAGAGGTCGACACCAGTAAAAATAATAATTGACAGACAAATTAACCCTGGAATAATTTACGAAATTATACATATATCGCGTATTCGTTATATTATTTTTTGTTACATTTATCGATGTACGTGTTTCATCGTTCATTTTATTGAAAAACGGCGCTCCATGTTATCTATATTGATTATGTAAATGAGCGGCTTGCGAGTCTTATTGTCTGGCTTATTGAATAATAATTAGATGTCGGAATAAAAATTTTTAGGAAAAGTTTCTGTAAAAAAATATCACTTCACATTAGTAATTAAACTTAATTTCAACAGAATATATTTTTTAATTTAAGGTTTATAAAATTACTATTTATATAGCGTAATATTGAAATTAATATTAAATTATTGCTCAAAGTCGACAAGATGCTATATATAGGTTGTAATACATGTAATAACGTATATATATAATAATATGTATATGTAACAGTTGTAATAAGTTCATTTATGTTTTCTTTAAAAAGTTAGTTTAAGTTGGACTAACACTTTAAAGTGTTATTATTGTCACATAAAATCTAATGATTCATTGAACTAACGAGTAATTTATTTATCTCACTTTATTGTAAATACAGATACACGTATTGCTTCTGTATTTAAAAGAATGAATTTACTATAAATTACAATAATTGCTAAAAAAATCACGCACAAAAGAAAATACCATGTATTATTAATATTTTATTCGTGGAATGAGTTATTTATAAAATTTCCCGCGTTCGATGCGCAGATAATACTGCACATACCACGATGCTGCCACTGGTGAGGTATTCGCGAAGTTGTTTACAGCCCCGTGCATTCAAACACCGGAAAGAGGTATGGGTATGAGCAAGTTCATCGGGTTCGTCGTGGGTGGCCTGGAAGCGAACGGAACGTGTGTGTGGTCCGAGCGTTCGTATGCTGGATGCGACTGTCGCGAGCGTAGAAGATGCAAGACGCTTTGTCCGAACGAAACGGAGAGCCTTCTCCGTGGCACTGTATAGTCGTTCAGAAAATAATTGGCGTGTAGTTTTAAGTGATGCGTCCGAAGGTACTATTTTTATTCATGGAATACTTTTGTTGTTTATCTCTGGTGCAGTACACGTGACATTTTCTTTTTAATTGAGCCGATAGCATGCCGGGGAATCGCGCACCGATTACGAAAGCCCATAACAAATTATCACTATATAGTACATCACTGTTTTTTTTTTTCTTTAATAATATTAATTTTTTTTTTTTTTTCGTGATAATCTTTTTTCAGATGACGCTCCTATTGATTTATTATTTTTTAATCTTTCATCGAACGTCGTCGGAACTGGCGCACGGATTCCCTATTAATTCGAATAGTAATAATGAAACATGGAAACATGGTTTAGAGTTGAGTCCCAGGCACAGGATAAAGGATTCCACTTATCTGCTGGACAGGTACCCCATGAGAGAATTACCACCTGATTCTTTAAATTGTCATAGAGCAGCAAAATGTGTAGAAATGCAAAGGAGTACTTGTATGGGTACAAGATTGTCATATACCACTACTACATTGGATCTTATACCTGAACATGTAACCCAAGATATTGTAGAGGTATATTATATTACACATGAAGTATAATTCACATAGGTATTTTCAGATATGAATATATTTATAAATGTAATTTAAATTACAAGAGGCAAATCTTTCAAGTCTAGAGTCACTTTCTCTTTTCTTTGTTCTCTTGTTATACCAGACATCTCAGGTCAGAAAAATCCTATTTAAAATCACCTCAGGTACTTCCTGCCTTGACCATATCACTCCTAAATATTACAATGCTTTTTCCTTGTTCCTATATTGTTTAAAATATTCTTTACATTAATATTTTATTTTTCATTTTGTTAAATGTATTTATTACATATTTATTTTACAGGAAAAACTACATGTATTGCAAGCATTAAGACATATGCCAAAGTGTTGGGCAGTTGTTCAACCCCTCCTGTGCTCAATATTTATGCCAAAATGTATCAATGATACGGTGGATTTACCATCACAAGAGATGTGTAAAATGGTTTCAGGACCATGTAGAATCGTGTTCAATCACACAATATGGCCAAGTTTTGTTAAATGTGAAAATACAGATCTATTTCCCAGACTATGTAAAAATGATATTAGAGAATTGAAATTTAATATTTCTGGTAAATGCCTAAAGCCATTAGTTCCAACTGATAATGCACTTGCTATTTTTGAAGGAGTTGAAGGTTGTGGAACACAGTGCAATGATCCACTTTTTACTCCAGATGAGCATAAGCAAATTCATTCTTTTATTGCGTGGGCTGCAGGCATCTGTGGTTCATTTAATTTATTCACAGTTGTAAGTAATAATTGTCACGATAAAGGAATATAAAATAGATAACATTGTATCTAATTTATGTGTTATTTCAGATAACATTTTTAATTGATTGGAGAAGTGCAAATAAATATCCAGCTTTAGTTGTATTTTATATAAACTGTTGCTTTATGATGTCCTGCATTGGATGGCTTGCTCAGTTTACAGGAAGCAGAGAAGTAATTGTGTGCAGGAAAGATGGAACCTTAAGAATGAGTGAGCCGAGGTAGCTTATAATTATTTAATGTTTATAATAAATTGTTGCATAATTACATATGTCGTATTTTGTTGAAAATCTTTATATTAAGTCATATATAAAAACTTTGTGTACTAATATGTTTTCAGTGGAGAGAATTTGTCATGTGTCGTAGTGTTTGTTCTTGTGTATTACTCCCTTATGGCAGCTATGGTATGGTTTGTGATCCTTACATATGCTTGGCATATGAGTTTTCAAGCATTAGGCAAAATCCAAGATAGGATTGACAAGAAGGGCTCATACTTCCATTTAATTGCTTGGTGTTTACCACTTGTCCTTACTGTTACAATCATGGCATTAGGGGAAATTGATGGAAATAGTGTTACTGGTATATGTTTTGTGGGTTACACTAATCATGCAGTCAGAGCTTGGTTTTTGCTTGGCCCTGTGTTGATTGTCTTACTCGTTGGAGGTTATTTCTTATGCAGAGGTATGTTTTAAATCTACATCTTTTTTCTATTTAGCTTTCTCATTTAAATTTTCTATTGTTCTATACTTTTTATTCATATAATAAAATATATTTCTTTGTATGCTTTCATAAAGATCATAGTCTGTAAGTATCTTGGTGAAAATAAGTATTAAAAAATGATATTTTTACTTCAAGTTAACTAACGTTATCGTTAATATTTTTAGGATTAATTACTTTGATTCGACTAAAAATAAGCAGTCAAGAAATTATATCTGAAAGAGCAAGTTCTAAAATACGAGAGACCATCGTGCGCACGGGACTATTCTCGATTTTCACATTCGCTGCAGTTGTGGTGACTTTTTATTGCCACATTTACGAATTTCAACATTCTGAAGAATGGCGTCAGAGTTTTAGAAATTACATGATGTAAGAAAATCGAAACATAAGAAATTAGAACACGTAATAATATACGATGTTTAATAACATTTTATATTTCACGTACAGATGTGCAATAACAACAAAGTATTTGGATATTTCGGAATGTAAAATGGAAGTACGACCGAGTGCAGCTAAAATGCAATTACACTTGCTTTCACCATTTTTTGCTGGTATTCTTATGTCTTCATGGGTGTGGACTGGTTCAACTGTAGATACTTGGACCAGATTTCTTAGACGGTAGTATTATATAGTACTATATAACATTGCTTTCATTCTTTTTTTTTAACTTTTAAGCTATTAAAATTATTTTACTGTAGAACATTCAACTGCGAAACAGAAGAGCCTATTAGACTGAAGAAACACAAAGTAATTGCTCAAGCGTTTGCAAAACGAAAGACATTCAACAACGCTGGCCGATTGTCTATCAGCTTCCATAACACCCACGAGGATCCAGTCGGTTTAAACTTCGATCTAAACTCTGTAGCTTCTCAGGATTTCAGTTCAACGTGGGCAGCTGCTTTGCCAAAGCTAGTTACTCGTAGAGGTGCACTCGTCGGTGGTACAACGGGCTCTGTATCTAGTAACAGGAGAAATTCTGTAGATTCTGAAATCAGCTTTAGCGTACGTCGGGTGTCTGTGGAATCTAGAAGAAACTCTTTGGATTCACAAATATCAGTTCAAATAGCTGAATTGAAGACAACGCGGAAAGTCGCTAGCAGTTCACGCGGTCGACGCGGGAAACGACGACGAGACTTCGGAAAATCTAGATCAGGTAAAGTAGGTCCGCTGTTTAGAAGAGGCAGTACGACATCACAGGAAAGTCAGCTCGGTGCACAGATATTATCGGCGTTGACTATAGGTGGCAATTCGAAAGTACCGCCCATTCAAGTGCCTAATATGAAGAGACGATCGGCTAGCGCTGGTTTGGATGACCGCGCCTTGAATCCTAAACTATTCGATGGGAAGAATGCTGGGATGCTGCTTCCGTTCCTATTTCCAGGGCAAAGTGGCAGTGATGAGAATTTAAGTAGTGAAGAAAAACGGCATCAAGAAATATCAGGAAAAGACGTGGATATCGAAGGAGGAAATATGGAAAAGGACGATCAAGACAGTGATAGTGATGACAGTCAACCAGAAGAAGAAGCTAAAATGTTAGATCCTGAAGAACCTCATGAACGTAGCAAGAGTAAAATTAGCAACAAGAGTTCAAAAAGTTATGGTCACGAGAGTGATAGGAGGAGCAGAGAAGGCCGTAGGAGTAAATATTTGCTCCAAGATGAAACCATTTTAAAGCACTTGTTTCAAGAATCCAGTGATATTAAGTTGAAAAGTGACGCAGAAATAAAAGAGGTATATAGAAAAGCTGGAATGGGAAATCTGGCATCTAGTTTAAACTCGTGTTCTCCTGAATTGACAAGACTAATGCAGTCCGAGGCGCAGACTGGCAATGCTCGAGAAATGGCAACGCAGACATCGTTGCCATTGGACATTTTAGAAATGGAGGAATTAAAACAGAGCATAGACGAGATTATCAATAGCCGAAATTGTAGCTCAAAGGGAACACAGATCTCACCGCAATTAAATAAAAACAAAAATATCAATACGTAACGTCAGTTTTTCCTCCGACTTTACGTACAAAAACTTTTTGTAAAAATGATTTGCGATACAGTGAAGTTCAAAATCTGTCTTTTTAGTTCATAACTATTATACTGCTATACTTATTCAAGTTTTTTTTTAGTTTTGTAAGTTTTTTTTTATTTTTTATATGTATATGTTCAGAGTATTTTCTAAGGAAGAAAACAACATATTTCATGAAGATTTAACAGTATAACAGCTATATGTGACTTGTGTTATTTACATGTGTGACTGTATATGTGTAATAGTGTAATGGCATGACTGTAATTGTAAATACTATTTTAAAATAACTCAGTCTTAGTAGTATATATTATTACTTTTTATACATTTTATTATTGATAAAATAGCAATATAGTAAAAAATAATTCGATGACATTTTACAATACTAAAGTTGTAAACGTATCATAAATATAATTTTCGCTTGGCTTTTTATAAAGAACGATCTAAATCTATTTTTAACGTTGCTCGGTATATTACAGTATTCTACAAAATGCATATCCTAATGTACTTAAGTCACATACAAATATTTTTTTATGTATGTACAAGTAGAATTTATTTTCTTATTTAAAATTTTTTTCCCCTTAAAAAGTTAAGACGAATTGTGCAACAAATTGAAACAAATTACATTCTACATTTTCAATACAACATTCAAAATACATATAATATTAACAAAAAAATACATTAAAAGGTGTCTTTATTCAATAGTATTAAACAAAAACGATACGTATTTAGCAATACATTATTTATTCAATAATTTTTGCCTCCATTTTGTATAAATTGTTACAATAACTAATTATTATCAAAATTTTTTATAAAATAAATGGAAAATATCTAGTTCTATAAACAAAAATGTCTCAGTTGAATATTTGCACAACACATTGTATCTTTGTGAAAATGTATTCTGAAATTTACTAATATATTTATGGAACGTAACTATAGATAAGGTCAACCCGTTATCGATAATTGATATTTTCCGTATATAGTTTAACAGCTTCCCAGTATGCGAGTTCAATTTACTTACAGATAAAGCCAATCACGCTAACGTGATGTTTTGATTTTATTGTAGTAATAAATATTGAAAACTCATGAAGATCTTTCAAAATTATACATTTTTTTTTTCTTTTCTTTTTTAACGTTCTTATTACTTAAAGGTATAACTAAAATCCGTTAACAAACTCTGTACTTCTGATCGACTATGTCATATTTCTTTGTACACTATATAAATGACGAAATGCTAAACTAGATCTCTAAAGTTAGTCTAATCTGTTATAAATGCAAAAACGGCATTTCTCATCTTCACTCGATACGTTTTCGACACGAGAATCATCGATGGCATCAAATCTTGGTGAACACGAGTACACGTGCTAATGATTTCTTTGCTCGATCAGTCCAGCAAAAGCATATTCCTCTTGCTCGATTCGCCTCACTTCATTATGCTTTCAAATCCGGTCCGATACATTCTGCTACGTACTTTTTTCCTATACTCGGTACAAACACAGCCGGATTTTAGTATTTGGTAAAACGGTATTTGCAAACATGTCTGTTGATATACCTTCAAAACGCGGAACAATGCATTCATTCCACACACGTGTTCACAGTTCACCATTTCTCTATGACGCATTTTCTTCCTTTCTTTCTAAATTTTATTTCATTTCTTTGTTGTCAGAGTAACAAATATCGAACGTATAAAAATGTACTAGCTGTTGCATCGTGTGTACGTATGTGTGTTGTCCGTGTTTTTCTTTTTTTTTTACTTTCCATTTGTTTGCATTTTTTAATTTACATCACCATGAATATCAGGCATCAGAGTGTGTGCAGTGTACTTAGTTATTACAATTAGTCTTCCCTTTTCTTTGTTGCATATGACACAAACCACACGAGAGAAAAAAGTCACATCTACATGCTCCAGCTACGCAACCCTCTTCAAGTGAACAAGTTGTTAACGACCGCGTTCTCCTTGTGCTTTCTGCTTTTGGGTAAAAATTAACGCGTTCCGTCCTTGCATGCACATATTACTATGTTTTTGTTTAAGAGTTTCCGAAAGAAAATTTATCCATTGGATACGCGTGCATGCCGTAATGTAGGATGAATGGAGCTGGGGGATGATAGGAGGAGGAAGAGGATAGGTGGAGGAGATAGAAAATTGGTTTTTAATTTTTATTTACCACCACCTTAGAGGAGGCTAATGTATGACCAAAGTCAGCGCGGCTAATCACCATGGGCGAGGCTATTTGCTCTTGGCATAAGATTTTTTATTTTTAGTATATTCGTTACCCCAAAGGAAGTTGTCCACTGCTTCGCCGATCAAATACAAGAATACGGCGATTAAAAGCATTACAATGAAGAATACAATTCGTAACGGCAGCGGCAACACATCTAGTATTGGGTACACCCAGATACCGCTCTTATAGAAAATTATATGCACCCTGAAAATAGTAATAATTTACGTAATTAACTTAATAATAAATCTTTTACTTTATATTATACTTTACGTTACTATATATTAAGTCTACTTTATATTTACTTATAACTTTAAAATTCTAATCAAAATTTTAATCAAAGTTTAAAAGCAAAATATGACAGTTGACCAAAGCATAATATTCTTTTATAATTTTTATATTTTTTTTATATTGTCAACGTACCAAATTAAATATATAAACATGAAGGATAATAAACATAAAAGGCCAAATGATTTCCTTGGATATTTTCTCGGGGCTATTATCATTTCTATTAGCGTGGAAACCATGATCATTGTGTGCATCAAATGATTGAGCCACCATGGAAAGTAAGGATCCAGTGCCTTTGGAAGCACCAATTCGCGATCCACAAACATTAAAGTCCAGAATATTATTCCAACGAACTATAACCCGAAAAAATTATACGAAAATGTATGAAACTTTAATTTTTAACTTTTTACTAAATTTTGTAGTTTTTGTCTTTTTCTTAATTTACCATGGCGATCGGAAAACCGAGTATCGCATGTACATGATCCTTTAATTTACGTATGAATGGTGGCTTTTTAGGACTAACTGCATTTGTGCCGAACCAATCATTCAGAATACATATGAAGAAAAATATCGCTTGAATGATCTGAAACAATGAATGATTATACACTTAATTTCTATAGATTAACAATTAAAAAAACTTGAATATATGGTATTGTACTTTTCTGTAAAAATTATTCAAAACATTTTTTACCGGTTTATGTTGCGATTTATGTAACTAATAAGTAAAAGTTTAAAAGATATTGATAATTAGTTTGTAATTGAACAAACCTCCTTTGTAATTGAACAAACATCATGTCTTCAATAATAATAAGAGGAATAATGCAAATAGCGAATAAAAGATCTCAATAATTAACATAACTGTAATAAATTTGATAAAAAAACAAACAAAATTTGCATACATACATAAATATATTGCATAAATTATAAATCATTTCATTATTCTATTTAACATAAAATTGTAAAAAAGGAGACCTATAACCTACAATTTGTAATTTGTGAATTACACATATGTATTTAGTATAAAGTGAAAATTTTCCGTTGCTTTTATTCTCTAATTATTTTATTATAAACGTATTCGCATATCATGTCTAATGTAAGTACTCTAAAATGAATAATGTAACAATACATTATATATATAAATTTAAACCTTTAGAGATAGAATCAAAAAGATACATTCTAACCAAACAATAGCCGTTTTTCATTATGATAATTATGCTATACTTTGGATATTCTTTGTATTTATATATGTATATGTGTCTATTATGTAAATGTATTTTATAGAGTTTTTCGTTTTTTATGAATTGATAAACATCTTCAATGCATTAATAATATGAACGGTAATGAATATTTAAACCGACATTGTACATGAATAAAAAATTATATATGCACGTAGGTACATGTAACATTGTAACATATAAAATGTATTCATACATACAGATAAACAAAGTTTTACTGTGATGAATTATACCGAGAAGTATTGACAGCAATTAAATACTAATAAAACAATTGTCTTGTATGGATACTTCAAATCATGCAATGATAGTCACTTGACTGCTAATAAATAACATGACATGACACGTGCTGTAATTCGGAGTTAATATGGAGTGGTACTCGAACAATTGAGTTTTGTTCTTATCCGAGCTTCATAATTTGTAATATCAACGTGAAATGGTCATATGAAATCGTTTAGTGGTAGCAAAAGATTATGAAAAATTCATTTTCCTAGCTTGACATTAGTTCAATAAATATATAAATATCATGATGTATATATGGAGTATTGTGATGTCCCTATAGTCCGTCCAACGAGATGAAGCAGATGTAAACAATAGTTTATTGCTATTGCCAATATTGCAGTCGCAACAATAAAATTTTCTTTACTTACACCGCCTCGTTGAAGATGCTATATATACTATGTTAATATTATTGACGACTACTCTTTTTGTTGTCTAAACATTTAAAACATTTGATTTGTAAATCACTTTGATGTGTAAATTAATTTTTTATTACAATTTTGAGAAATCACTAAGTATAATTAAATATTTATTCAATCTCCAAAAAGATCACTGTATTTTACTATAATTTTGACTGTTTTCATTTTTGCGAATGCGATATGCAAATACAATACAATATGGTATTCTTATGTCTTCTTTTATGTGTTTTCAGTATTGTATAATAATGAAAATGTGAAATAAGATTAAAACCATCACGCAATTTCAGTTTACTTGATGTAAACGAATCTTATAAGTATTTATGTAAAACATGCTTGGAAAATAGTATACCGATAATTGTTTTCTAATAATTAACAATTATTTTAAGTCAATTGACATTTTATAATTGTAAGTACCATTTTGATCAGTGATATTTATTACATTATCAGTTTTATTTGATAAGTAATTATTAGGCTAGTATCTTTAATAGGATCGTAAGTGGTTATGTAAGGTGGATTAGGAAAATAATCTAATTGTATGTGAAAAAAGAGACCAGTTCATTGATTATCACGATACTAACCGCGTCCCAGAAAGTGAGGAACTTGAATTTCCCGCCATAGCTGTTGTGCATTTTGAGAAGATTCGGAGGAATAACAGTGTACATGTAATCATAATACACGGAGAACGCGAATTGCACGCAGAAGATCATGTGAAATCCAATTAGTAGGCCTTCCTGCATCTCGTAGTTATTTCACATACAGCTTTTTCGTGATCTGAAACGCTTTGATAGATTTCCATGATGGCGATCGTATTCGACCAATCACACAGGAATAAATTGATAAAAGAATTATTCATCTTTTCTGTGTGTATACACTCTTTTAACAATTATTTCTTATGTCATGCAAAATGGGTGGATTATTGGATTCTCTATTTTTATAATAGAAACCTTTTTTTTAAGTTACAACTTGTAACAATCGCAACTTTATCTATTCTGTATTAATAACGTTTGTTCTAAATTTATCAAATAATTTATGAAAATTGAAAGAAATGGATAAAAAAGATATTGTTTCTTTCCTTTTGTATAACATATTAACTAAGTTACATATTACATATTGCGTAAACAAGAAATTTATTTAGTAATTACATTTTCTTGTTGTATGTATACTGTATATAGTAAATATGTAATGTACTTATATAGTCGATTAAAGAAAGATATATAAGGAACTATAACATTGTGTTCAGCTATGAATTACATAAGACAGTTTACTCTCGAATTACGTAAATAGCACGTAATAAAGTGGTATTGTAATGGTAATGAAATGGTTGAAATGTTATAACATTTCAAACAATTATTTACTTTGTCTTGCTAACTTTATCTACTATACTATATATAATATCGTGTATTAGATTCCAGGTAACAGATTGAGCATAACATTGAAATTTGAATTATTAAAAACAAAGCAGATTACTCTACAATAACACGTGCTTTTTACAATTGATTTCATTACAGTAAGAAATAATCGTGGGAATAAAAATAGCGTTTCTATATAAAAAGAAATTTATAATGTTTTTAATCTTAAAAAACAATGTACTGTAAATAATAGGCTTGTTGAAATCACTAACATTTACTTTGTGATTCTAAGATCATCCACCTACACAATTCACAAAAACAAAACAAAAAACTAACGATGCAAAATAAACGATGCACAGACCGTTGATGATAACAAAGAAAAGGATAAATGTAGCTATCTATATAATTGCACAAAAATAGATAAAATATTAACCTCACTTAATAAAACGGAAATAACTAAGAAGTTGAAGTTATTGCAAAGTAAACATTCTGTATTATTTAAATACTTTCTAATTATCTTTTTTTTAATAGCAAAAATTGGAAACTTCGGCTTTCTCAAACCGCACTAATAGTATCGACCGCGTCGACAGTCTGCAACGTACTGACTGACGGATAGATGAAAATACAGTATGAGGATTGTGAGAAAGAGAGAAATAGCCAGTTCACCATGTGCGTAAGGTTTCATTTGGGGAGATTTAGATATTACGGTGCACAGGTTAAAATTCACACAGGTAAATAAAACTTGCATATAAAATAGATACGCAAAATGATCAGAAAGATAAAAAGAACCTATATACGCATATATAAGGCAAGAAAGAAATTGACGACATTGTATGTGATCGTATAGACAGATACGTATTGTTTCTATTACTAACAGAACTAACACATTGTCTAAGTCTGCCTATATTTAGCGAGTAGCACATCTACAGTCATTATCTTATTTTTCTCAATCAAAATGCGCCTTGATTTCGAAAGTCAAATAAATATAAAGTACATAATATAGTACGAAAATAGGACATAAAAAATGGAACGGGGCGTGTACGAAATAGAGAAGCGCCATTAGAAGACAGAGATAAAAAGTGCTGTTGTTCTTGCTGCTCTTTCTCTGCGCGAACGGAATGCGCACGAGTTTTTGCTGATAAAAATCGTTTCCCGACCTGTTCTGAAGAATATCATGTTTCTTTCTTTTAAGTTTAATGCCCGATGAAGATTAGTTATTTTACTCTGTGGATCTATACTGAAAAATATAATTGAAGATAAATATAGATTTCATAATTATTTAGAGAAATTTTATAATTATCATCGTGATACATGAAAAACTCCTTTCGATTTTTAAAGCGTTTTCTGGTTGAAAGTTCGATATTGCTTTATTGAGACGTGTTACGTATTTATATAGTAATAAATAAAGGATTGGATTCCAAGACTGGAGAGAGGTGATTACTATAACATGTTATGTGATTTTTCACTTCCTTCTACCATTCACGATTTTATACCGCATCTATGCTCGAATGATACGCTGATTTCTATTATGTACACGCTAAATTTAAACAGACTCTTGTATAGTGGTCGTTACTGATTTTATTGTAATTAAAAAAGAGAAAGAATTTCAATTATGCATTTCAATAATATATTTCAAATAAATGATATGTATATTTTTTTAAAAATAGCACTTCGTAACTCATTAACCAAGCTGAGATACGTAAATATTTGTTGACCTTAAAAGATAAAATATGAATACTTCCTTTTATCGATTTTATGTAATCAATAGTATAAGTAGAAATTTTGCGTTCTAAATTGGATACTTTATACGGGTAGACAACCATTGCGATTGTGTTGTATAATAATATGAAACTTCATTTTGGTAATTTTTACAAGATATTGTTATACAATTTTGTAGAAGAATTAATATTACCTATTCTCTGACCGTAGATATTTTTTATTTGTGGAATATTTGTTATGTATCGCAACTTTGTTTGATTAATGAAACCATGTTTTTAAAACAATGGATATTATGAGAAGTTTGTTATCCAAACAAACGTCAAGGAAGCATGTTATTTTACACATACTATATGTACCATTCATTGTATATACGATCGTGGTATAAAGTACAGATTCTGAAACTGGTAGAATTAGATTACTAATACAAGAACAGGAAGATTTTTATATTGTAAACAATTTTAGATTTCAAATGATGAGATTCTCATGTCTCGTTCATGCTGCAACCATGGTGTAGGTAATCTGTGTAATATTAGAAAGGAGAAATTCTCTGGTAAAATGGTGTTTTGACAAAGTATCTCTATCCTATTAACGCTTTGTGACGATTACTGAGTAGTTCCCTTGACCGTCACAGAAGATATCGTTATTAAAAAGTGTAATACAGATTTTACTGATGATGTTATAGCAAAAAATCAGAGGAATTTGGATTTTCAATTATACGAAGAGATACATTTCATCGATTTTAATGAAATTTAAATATGTATCAGGGTGAAGATTTTATGTATAATATGTAACCACCGCTCAATCTTAGTTTTCGAGATATTGGTGAAAAACTGTTGCTATTAGACATTGAATTTTGTCCGTACGTGCATATCAATGGCACATACACACGGCGCGACAGCCAGCAAGCGATTTATAACGGGTGAATTCGTTAAAAACGTATTTAGTTTTTTAGTTTCACAATATATTTAAATTTGATCAAAATCGCTGAGCTCTATCCCTTTATGCACAATTACAGGATTTTTTACTTTGACGCAATCTACAGGTTGTCAGAGAACTACCAGGAAATAGTCACAAATCGCCTGAGGGGAGTTCAAACACCTTTATACTATACTATGACTGGAAGTGCCCCTATCATGGGACTTTCAGAATCTGTATATACGATCGTGCTTTATATGTACGCTATATCAAGCTATATGCACTTACGTAACGGTGTCAGAGGCATGCATAGGTTATGACGTATTGGCAATAGCGAATAGAGGCAACCAGCCCCTGTGCTATAAGGCCGATTTTACACGATGATACGTGTATGAAATGTGGATATGCTATAGTACATCCAACGAGACGAGGCAGTCGCTTTTGAATGTCACTAGTCGGCAGCCAATAGTTGCAACCGCAGTAATCAAATTTTGTTCACATTTACTGTCCCGTCACGTTGGATAGACTATACATGTATACCAACAGAAGCGTTTAAACGACGATTGTTGACAAATACAATTTGGCGGTACTGATTTCGTGCATCTTGAGTAACTTGATCGCTGGCGATACTTTTCTACAGATCAAAGAATGATCTATACAGATGATTCACTCAAGAATAAATGATACTGTATATTTAATTCCTGGAAATATATCTTATACGTATATTGCGGTACGTATTTTGCGGTACACGTATCGCCGTGTGAAACTGGCTTAACGCTTTTAATATGGGGAAGGAGATTCAGATTCACACACACACACACAACAATGAGCCGCTGCAACGCGCATGTGTCCAGAAACACGAGGTAGACGCGGAGAGCAAACCTTGCTTGAGTATTGGCGTCGAGACGTTGTATTAAGTAGAAAAGCGAGAGTAGAAAGGAAATGTGAGAAAGGCTATTAAATAATGACTGTGCGTAACTAGTACAAGATTAAGAATTTTAGAGTATAAACGTAACGTCAAGGCTTCATATTTAGTTTCGGTATGAAATCAGTATTGACGCTCCATCATGTTGTAAAATGTGGAACGCAATATTATTGTATTTAGCTGACACAAGCGCGTCGATGTAAATTTATTAGCGTCTGACTAAACGTTTATATAAGACTATAAATACATTGTTCACGGTGAATGATGTTTAGGTGAAACTGTAGGAAAACTAACTACCCTTCGGTCTCGATGACTTTTGGATATGTTGTAGATATCGATATTTTGAATTTTTTCCTATACACAGAAAAAGTGGATTTGCTTAGTTTCCAAGATAATCGCCAAGAACTACCGATACTACAGTGAATTTTGCCTACAGTTATATGTCAGTGTATACGTCAATATTGCTTGCCAGTTGCTGGCTGCTTATTTTTTGTTTATAAATGACTGTTGGGCGAGCTTAAAGATCTCGTGCACAACGTGTATCTGAATTTCGGAATTGATCAAAATATAATCTTAAATATTTTAAAAATACATCTATATGCTTAACAATCTTGGTATTTAATTAAGAAGTATGTCATATTATCTAAGTTAACAATTGTTTTATATTCTTTGCTGCCAATATTTTTCGTAACATAACATTTTTTGGAATTTATATTAATTATACTGTCGACACTTGTTACATATCGTGAACCATAAGATATGATGAACAATAGAAAACGAAATATAATTACAAATAAAAGAATTATAAATGTTTTGAACGAAATACGACTTTGTTAATATTAAAAATATGTAACTTACCAGGTTCCATACAGTCAAGAACTTAAGTTGTCCTGGATCGAAGTTACCAAGTGGGGATTTAAGCAGAGGTATCGTAATCAAAAACCCCCTGTATGTCGTAAACGTGTACATCAGACAAGATGAAATATGGTGTAGCTGATTTATTGTGTACATTTTCCTAAAATCCTGATAAAAAGATAAAACTTTGCTTTAGGGATTTAAATTATAGACTTTTTTAATACATTATGGTGGTTTTTTATACGTAGAATCCAAAAATGTAAGTTATTAGGAATGTAACGATTCAAAAATTACGCAGGGAGAAAAATATTCGGTCGATCAGGTTGTTGTGCCGAGTTTGAATCGGAATCTTCTATTTGCCAAGCGGGTTTTACTAATTGAACTATACAGAAAAGTACGTGTCCGGTGGAGAATTAAACTATTGAAGTTGCTTTCGAGAGTATTTCTTCAGCGTTTGAGAGTAACTGTTTCAGAGGTATGAGGTAGCTTACTCTCGAATAGACCATGATCGGAGAGCCACTGGCACAATTCGAAACAATTTCATATTTTAAAAGTAGTATATCATGAGAGTTGGTTACAAGTTTGAACGTTCCGTAAAAAAAAAATTCAACGGACAATTTATAATTTGAGAAACCAGGTAAGTGAAGTATAATAAAGTATGTAATAGAACGAAATATATGAATATTATCAGAATATCAAAATTACAGGTGACACAAGAACTCAAAAAAAGAAAAAATAGAAAAAAGAAGTAGCAGCGATCCGATAAAAAAAGGAACTTCAAATTGGCTCTATTTTGGGACTTTGAAATTTTTAATTCCATCTCTCGCAATAAACACCACAAAATCGTCACACATGAAGGCATCGATGGTTAATTGTAAATAAAAGGAATTGGTTCAATTGAACTAAATTCACTGAACTTCTGTTGCCTTCACTTCCACAAAATTGCAAAACATCTTGGTATCATGTTCAATTCGAAAATCCCTTCTAAATGATGAACGTTACAGATAGTAAGCCTTCGGTGAGTTTTTCTAGTAAGTTCGAGCGTATCAATTTTCGAACTTGCTTTCAGATAGACAGACAATTTAAGAGTACTCTTGAGAACAACTATCGGAAGAAATTCCCAAATCGACACGTACCTTAATATTGTTTTTTTTTTTTTTTTTTTTTTTTTTTTTATAGAAATGATTTTTCCGCGAAATTTGTTACAATTGACGCATAATCCTTACCTGATAGCTATGACATACAGGTTAGGTTCAACTAACGATTGACAGATGGGATGCGACCTTGTATTATTGACTAACTTTATACGGAAAAATTTTCTTTATCTTTATTTTGTTATTTTCTTACGGTAAGATTTTTGTATCTTCACGAAAGTATTATATTAACCAGAATAGCATTATCGTGGTAAATAATTTTATTTAAATAGCAAACAATAAAAATGGAAACGATAATAGACAAAATTCAATGATTTTAAACGGTATCGACATATATGTAATTCTGATTATGTTACATTAAATAATACATTATTTATCAATATATAAGAAATAAACACAGTGCTTCATATTTAATAAAAATAGCTTCAGTAATTATACCAAAATTAAGCTGAAGAATAAATACTTAATGGGTTGCTTCTTTTAAAGGAACTCAACTTTGTTAAACATTATTTAGATTTTCAAAAGATTTTATAATATTAAAAAGAAACGTTACTAAATTCTATACTGAATAAAAAAAAAAAAAAATATTAAAAAGAAATGTCATTTTTTTACAATTTTCAATTTTACAATTCCATTAAGCTTTATATCTAATCTAAGTTAGAAGAAATAACTTCATGAAACATGAAACAAACATTATGGAGATCCTAATCGACGAAGTCATATTAAAAATCTAGACATTAAAAAAACGTTTAGACGTTTTAAGTCGCAATATTGTTTTTTACAAGGAATTAATATTTAAAAATCAATACGGGGCTAAATTATGTATTTCTTAATATACGACTGGATATACAACGATCATATAACTACTCTCATAAAATTCCTGCAAAGTAGCTGAAGAGACTTGAGCAACGTAAATATGAATTGCACCACAGATGATGATGCAAGATACATTTCAATTACATGATAATTATACATACTCTAGTATTATACGCTTTTTTACTACTAAGCTTTATTTCCAATATACATTTCTTAAAAAGATTGGTTTAAGAAAGACTCGTTCTATCCATTGTGAACTATATCCAGTGCTCTCTATATTATTATAAATAGTTTAGGATTGTATACTGCATATATACATTTTGCGCATTTTTGCATTTTAAATGCACCTTAGAATAAATATTGCAAACAATAAGTATATCAAATATCACAGTAATGGAAGCAAAAACACATTTACACAATAACCATTCCTATATCAATAAATATATTAATAAATATATATAATATAACAAATAGATATAATAACTAATATCGACCTATTAACTAGTGTTCAATAATAAATATTCAGAAGGTTTACCATTACTGCTTAATAAATAATATCAGTAAATATTTTTTTCGAACGTTAATTTTTTAACTTTTACGAAATCTTATTAAATAGGCATATAATAAAATATTATATAAGCTTGTTCAGTGAGATTGCACTTATTTCACTAACAACTTCCAGATAAATGACTGAAACCCGAGTTCAACTTGGTTTAAAATATGGATTGCTCTGGTATTATAGTTCAGAAAATTATCAGTTTCCGATCCTTCATAATAACAGTAATAAAATTGACAAAGTGACGAGCCATCAAGGTGAACGTGAATGCACTATATACTACCAAAAAGATATTTCTCTTATACATGTAAATAATGTATCGTGTTTATTGTACTTATTATCTCTTGCCTTTCGTCTGCTTCCGGTTTGTATAATATTCCTTACGAATTTCATATAGCTGCCTTCCTTACGTTTATTATATTTTACGAATTCATAACATATTCATCATTAAGAACGTGGTAGAAGTATAATTATAAGACATAATATAAGTGAAATCTTCAAGTAAAATATGGTAAGTTTAGCTATCATAGTGATGAAAAACAACGTATAAATAATGAATAATTAGCGAAATAATTTTGTGTATGGAAGATAAGGTATTGCATCTTTAAATAATTTCTTTCATAGGAATGAATGAAAATATTACAGAATTTATGTGAAAATAACAAACATCATAGTCATAAATAACTCGATTATTTGATTCGAAGAAAAGAACGGAGATCTGGATCGACCAGAAAAACAGGTTTGCAGACAATGTTTTCGCACGAGGATCAATTTCAGATCAATTTCAGAAACATTTACGCAGTGAAATATTTAAATCAATTCGTACTTCATTTTCTGTGCAAATTGTTAAATATTAGGTCACCCCATAAGTTCGTGCCGTTTTTCGAGCGGTTATATATGTTAAGATTGTTTACATACCTTTCAGTTTCATGAAAAAATGTAATCCCCCTCTCGTTGTACAACTTCTTCCCATCATTATTTTCATTATTCCGTCTCGATAAAAGTTCTCTTGTTTTTCTTTAAAATATGAAATGTATACAATGAAAGGTCGGCACGAACTTATGGGATGACCTAATACAATGAAGATTTAGCGAAAAAAGAATAATTCGACATCATTCTAGAGAATAAATACTTCTAATATCAATACTTCTAATATATGCTAAATTGTGCAAATTGTGGCAGGAACTGCACTACCACTTTTTTGTTGCTAGTGTTAGAAGATAATTATAATGGTTTCAAAGAGCAAAGAATGTTTCTATTCGACAAAATGAAAGTGTTCAGGATAATTTACATTCTGTACTTGTATGGTTCTACGTGCATATAGCACCATAGATTTACAAAAACGTCTATTTTATTAAAAAGAAGAATTGCACTTATGAAATTCACAGTCGAGAGTATTGTAAATTCATTTAAAAAAAGAAGTGAGTTTAATTTCTAATGAAATCGATCAATTTTTATTCATTCCCGAAACTGATTAAATCTATTGTGAATGTGAGTTACGTTTTTTAAGATGAGAATGCAGTTACCTCTTTAAATAAACTGCCTCGATCTGTTTTTCAGAGGATCCGATTTCTCTTATCCCATTAAAATATAAGTGAAGTAAAATTGTACGCAAAAAATTTATTTTAATCTGTTATTACTTCATTACTTAATTTTCTATCTTTTAAAAAATACGCTCCTCGATCATCTAAGGAAGTAATTAATATTCCAATATTATCCATTATTATTATTAATTAATTAATAATTAATTATTTAATTAAAATTAATTATTAATAATTAATATTATTATTATTAATAATAATTATTATTATTAATAATCCAATATTATCAGCCGCATCAGCGCGATGTCCAGCTTCAGTATAATATCCTCAACGATATTAATTTAACAACTGTTATATTAAACAAGTTCTTTCGCGCTTATTTTATTGCATTCCGCTTAACCCTCCATTTAATATTTCTTAAAATCAATAATTTTTATTTTAAATAATTTCTCAGTTCATTCTCATTTCAAATATATTACATATCGCATCACTCGATTTCTAATCACCCTTAATCCACTCTACAACAATCTAAAATCAACAACTTTTACTCAAAAAGGTTTCTCGTTTCATTTTTATTTCAATCATATAGTATTCTCCTCCATTTCTGCATTCCTATTTAAACAATTGACACTTCGTGGCCCTAGTTCTCAACTGTTCCTCTTAACTTCATCTCTTAGAAACATATAATTAATCAATCCACATACGTCTAATTGGTATAAAAAGTACAAATACATGATAATATGATGAAAATTCTACCTAGAAGGCAACAAATATTTAGTCCTTTCAAGTCCTACCTTCACGCAATAATATCAAATTACTTATAGATTTTAAACTCATTTCTTCAGTTTACGAACTAATGGAGATAAAACAGTTGAGTACTAGAGCAACGACTTATCTTACTGTTAATTATTTTTAAACCTACCTTGACGGATGACTAAAGAACGTTGGAAGATCTAATTCTATTTAATTTATGAAACTATGTCGAATGATGAAATTGAAAAATCAGGAGAAGTAGGTTTGTTGATATGTAGATTGATCGAGGTACGTACAGTGAGATACGATACAACCAACTGAATCACCGGCCAGTCTTGTGAATTCACGAAGCACATCAATTTCGACGGAAAGTCAGTCACGGACTAACAGTTAACTGTGCTCCACGATTCGTTGAGTCTTAACTGAATGGGGAGTAATAGATAAAACGAAGAAGTCAGCTGATTCGTCGCCGTTGTACTCAAACACTAGGTAGATATGGCTGATTTCAAGATAGTTTTAATAACACATTATCTTTATCTCAATTATAGGAACTCCTGATAATTTGCAGGAAAAATTCGCGAAAACTGATAGAAAAAACGCGTGATACCATGGTGCTAGTAGATTTTGAATATTAACATTCATTTGACAAATCAAGTAGTTTATATTCTATTCAACGAATCTGTCGTCAACACATGACTTATATTAATGTTTGCTGCGCTTTAAAACAGGATCAATTTTTTTATCGTATAAAACGATGTAAATTTATTTAAGAACCTAAACGAATTGGTTCATTAGATGATGTGTAAACAAAATTTTGAAAAAATGACAATTAGTCCGAATCGCAAAGAAAATAGTGGAAATCGCTTTTTACAATGTTTTTATTTGAGCCTGTAATGAAAATTTAAACTATGCTACTTATGTACATGCTGAAAATTTTATCGGAACCAGATCCACGTTACTATGAACTACAAACGGTTGAAAATACTGAAAATCATAGTTGTTTACGACTTTTCAACCTGTAACTATAATAAATCTAAAGGGGCGTTCAGATGATCAATATTGTGGTCAATATCCCAGGATTCTCAACATTATATTAACAATTATATTCATCGTCTAGATGGTTTTTTTCTGAAAGATTCCTACACGTTACGACGCTTATCGCTTGCCTCTGCAACAAATTTCAATTCGTTAAATTTTAAAAAAGTTAGTCTGTTTTAAAAAATGACCGATTATTAATTTGATCCACTATATATAAAAATATAGATTGATGACATTTAGCATTTGAATCGTAAACGATAATGAACGTTATGACGTTTCGTCTCGTTTCGATCTTATTATCGTATATTTACTGTTTACTACGTCTGGATGATCAATTTAAATGATCAGTTGTCAGAAGTTTATTAGTACAATCTTGCTGAAGCAGAAAGTTTTTAATGTAAACATGATTAATGTCGTAAATTATAAATGCAAACAAAAAAAGGATCAAATGTGTATGACGGTCAAAGTTCAAATTCTTGTTTAATTATTTTTAAGTGTTATTTGTATTTGCAAATATGAAATACCTTTGATTTTGTTTCATCATTTATTTTCGTTTTTTTGAATGAAATTGCGCATGTTAATTATCTATAATCTATGCAAATGGTAAAAGCGTACATTCGAAAAAATTTTCAAAAAGTTCAAAATTTTCCGCATAGTTAACTCCTTGGATATAGGTGGGTTAAAGATCGCCTCACTCTTTATGCATGATGATATATTTTATCTCACCTCGAAAAATTGAAGTTACTCACAGTCATACAATTTAATATTTTATTGAAAGTTCTTCATTCAGTTGGCAATACTATGAACCAACGGTAAATGTGTAAATATATAGTTAAAACGCATTAGTAAGTTGTTGACACTGTTGTAATTGAGGTTGGCAAATTGTATGGTGCAGTGAATTTTTGTCTTCCATAACAGTATATGTTGTTTCGTTCCTTAGAATTTATTATGAGTGAATAAGTTGTTTTATAATAATAAAAAAAAAAACATATTATTTGATGTTTTATATTAATTTTAAAGCTGAATATGTGATGGGACTGTATATATCCCACTTATCCCATTCCATTTTTTTTTGCAACTTAGGTTTTTATTTTCTTCAAAAACTTGTGACTCAAAAAGATAAAAGATAATGTCACCGCGTATAAAGCCACATATAGAATTATCAACAAAGATTACGAAACATAATGATCGCTTGAAAATTACTATATATTTTTCATTTTTTGATATGTATCACATGTTGCCCAATATTTTATTTTTTATTTAGTTTTTGTTGAAAGTAGCTATATGATTCAATCAAAGTATGTTTCTCATCTTATGTCACAGAGTTCTATTTTGTTTACCCGATTTAATATTAATTTACATCTCACACGAATATAGACGAAAAAAAAAACATATCGCAGTTTCATGTGTGTACTTTTTCACAATATTTTATTTTTTTATTTTTATTTTTATCAAATATGTTAACTTTTTTCAGCAAGTGTATTTCTGCTCACGGCATAAATACAACCCCAAATCAGGACACAAGAAAAGTTTAAGCGTAGTGAGATCGACATCCTCGTGACTATTGTAGTGTAGTAGTTAGTCGTAGTAATAGAAGTAATTTATAATTGTAGTGTTAATTAAATTTTATAGTAAGTTCTGTTAGGAAATAAGTTTATTTAATTTCAACATAAAAAGTAGCATTGAATTTTACTCATCTATCTAGTAGTTCCATCTCAACATAATCATATGTAAAAAATAATTTGTATTCGATATAAACATTAATATAATATTTACTAATCGTAATATTAACAATAATTTTCATGAGCACGTTAAAATCAACAAGGTGATACACTGTGTGCGTCTGTATTTTGATAAATATTAGCTCTCTGATTAAACAATATAACTCAGCAGTACCACTGACTAGGCATAGGATCTATACCAGTAGCAATACGTCATATATCAGTAAATTCTCAATAGTGACCTCATACGGCAATCAAACCAACTAAAAAGAATGACCACTCAATTGTACAAAACTACAAGATTTTTGTTGATGTATTAAAACCATTTGTATTACGAAGTAAACAATATTTCTTGTTATTCTAATAAAATTATAACCGTCACTAAAAAGTATACACTCAGATAATATTATTTATATCATCGCAAACATAATCTAGTTTTTTTGAATTTCTAATGAAAATTTAATAAATTACATTTCATACAATGGTTTCAAATAAAGCTTAGTTGCAACAATCAATAAGAAAAATGCAATCACTGAAATAATTTAATTTATATCATTAGAGATTTAATTTATATTATTAGTGATTTAATTTATTACAAAAATCTACTAAATCAGATTTTATAAAGTATTATTAAATAAAATACAGTTTTTAGTTACATATTTAGAAGAATTTTTACCTAGAATACAGAACGTTCATGTTAACAGCTGTTAGTAACGGTCGAGTCCATAGGGGGCTCACGAACGAATTGGTTAACTAAGAGTTTCGAACAGACAGTTTCGCGCCGCAGGTAGAATGTTCACCTGCTACCTTCCGGAAGTATTATTCTTTGTGTCTCATAGTTTCGAAGGATCGTCCGTATGTGCAGGTATTTTTTCGTTCGCCTGATGCAGTGGTTAAATTCAGTGTGTCAATTGTGGTTTACGGCTTTCGATACAAAACTGTACTGTTGACGTAGAACAAACAGGTAACTATGTACTATACATATGAACATACTTATGGCTCCATGCCGAGCAGGAAATAGTAATAGATTTTCTTATATCTTGTTTTTTGCCACCGTCAGGTTTCATCGAATCTTTAATATTTATTGAAACAATATCTAAATTATTATTGTTTACATTTTTTATAAATCATTTTAATTCAATTTATTTTGTATCATACGAAGAAAATTAGATTAAAGGGTAGATAAATCGTATCATATAAGAAGAAGACAAATTTATTCATATATATATTTATAATATTTTTTACATAGATTTCTTTCGTATCGTTTGTAGGATATGTTTACGAAACCATGATTTATTGTAACATACTATCTTTTTCATAGATAAGCACCAATTAGTACTTACGTTGCTATACGATACGTAATAGTTTAGTTTCTCGTAAGCCTTTTCTACACGATAATTAGTCCCTCTTCCGAAAGAAAGAAAGTAGTATAGGTACACATAATTAAGGTATACGTAAATATAGACGGTGCAAATAACAATTTGATTATTTTGCATTTCCTTCAACTCTTAATATAAAAGAAAGTCGTCGTCTATGACGTCTAGACGTGTCGTCTATGTTCATTCAGAACTAGCTATAAGACTTATATGTAATGTAATGTGAAGATAAAAAAAACTGTCAAATAAAAATCACAAAATACTGAATAAAATCAATCTCTGGTGGGCAGGTAAAAAGGTGTAAATCAGAATGATGTATTAGTTTTGCAGAAAAGCACTTATAATATTTAAAATACAATGTAAAATCAGGTATTAGATTTTTGATATACTATTAGAATTTCAGGTAAAGAAGCGGGAAAGAAGTGAAATTGACTTGTACTATTAAAACCATAAACAAAAGACAATAATGTAGAAAATATTAGCGTACTTATTCAGTTGACCAAAATTTAACTTATACTCTTTTATATCCGCTTACTAGAGATAACGTTTTAATGCTTGTTGTGTCAAAAGTGGACCGTAATATTGAAATCTGATTGCACTAAGATATCAAAACCTCGAGAAAATGGGTTGCGGCTACCTTTTACAACGTTAAAAGAAACCGGTAACTTCTGTCTTCTTCTCTGCTACGCTTCTACCGTTATGTTGCGTAATGTATGGCGGCGTTACACGAACAGATCTGTTTTCGTCCTTCGAACGCAGACAAGCCCACGATGCACCGCAAAAAATTGGTAATTTATATGTGTCGTAGTTTCAAAACTCCGTGATTGTTAATTAAAAATATACATTGAGACATAGCAGTCAGA
This sequence comes from Bombus terrestris, assembly GCF_910591885.1. Classification (NCBI taxonomy): domain Eukaryota; kingdom Metazoa; phylum Arthropoda; class Insecta; order Hymenoptera; family Apidae; genus Bombus; species Bombus terrestris. The sequence goes on along the minus strand of NC_063271.1, from coordinate 10,314,891 downwards.
TTTCACAACGGTTCATTGATATTTGAGGTTATCTGTTTGTAATTTGCACTTAAATAATTTGAGTTTTTACATTATTCAAATTCATAAGCTCTGACATCTTTTATCGATGTCAAAAACGAAACAATAATCCCATTAAAAAGTGATTGCTAATTTTTAAATCGCACATGGTTGTCTTTGATTCAACCTTAAGTTATTATTAATCTTATAAAGAGAATCTTTTTTTTTCTATTAAACCTAAACAAGCTCCTTATAAAGAGTCATATGGCTATAAAGAGGATTTATACAACATGTGTAGTGTAGTTCGATATAAACTGCTACGCGTACTTAGGGGATGTCAAAGTTTATTGAACTCAATTGAACGTGGCAGTGATACATTGGAGGACCATTAATCTTTATTGTTACAAAACTTTTTCATTATTACTAACATATTGCACAGAATTCCTATTCTTCCATATATAGAATTGATATTTTTGCTTAATAATCAAAATATTAATACATAAGTTTCTCAGCTTATAGATTATTATATTAAATTTTACTGAATAATTGAAAAACGCCATGCATTTAATTAGGCAATTTTTTACACAAATATTTGTATTTCTGTAGAACTTGAAAACTCACGTTCTTTTAATTGTGAATTAAGTTGTGTAATCAATATCGTATAACAGTTTCGACAAAATGATCGCGGGTCACGGTGTTTAAATCTAAAGTACGATACCGGCAGTTCTCGTCCTTGAGGGAATCGATCGATGGAAGAATTGAATGGTTTCGCGCTATAAAAGAAGATTTTCCTATATCGGATATACAATAGGACTTTAATCGTCCAGTCGCTTGTTCTGAGAGGACGCTGCGTACTTACGAAAATCTTTATCGTGTATATCTCTTTTATATAAAAGTCAATCGTGCATATGCTAATAACAATTATCATCGGTTGTTAATCACCGTGAATGTTTATGAATTCATTTGCAATCTTGCGACTCTCGAACGTGACTCATCAGAATTCTTACCAAAATATAACGATAGTATACGAATTTGCTTATTTTTTTTTAAATTATCGAGAACGTATATCATTTTGTGTGTCGAGGATCAACATTTCGTAATGACCTTATTATTATGTTATTTATTTTCGGCGTAAAAATATTTAAAGAAAATCGAGCTGATGGAAGTTCGTGGAAACAACATAACATGATATTTTATATAATTACGTGACTCGACAGGATATTACCAAAGTGAACCGTAACCAGTAATTTTTCAACGATATTTTTACGGATCCGTTTTTCTTCGTTTCTTTTTCTTTTAAACTTACTCAAATCACCAAGTGAGATTTATACAGCTGTACAAAAATGATACACTTTGAGTACATTTTATTTTCCCTTCTCTTGAAGCAATGTATTTGTTGCCTTCGAAATCTTGATTGCTCCTTGAAAATAGAAATTTTCGAACGAATCTTTTCTCAATAATATACGAGACGATTTATTAAAGATAAAATTAGTTCACCGTGTTCTATATGATCGTATCGTGACAAAAATCGGCTCGGGACATCTGGTCAATTAATTTTTCTGATTATCTCGTCACAGATGCGCAATGGTCAAGCAGACTCGTCACTAGAACATCCACGGACAATTGTTGCATATTACAATTCATTTAACAGTAATATCTCAACTCTAATCTTCGAGTAATATGTACTTCATATTTTGAAAGTAATTGCCATACAAGTAAAATTTTGCCATTAATGTCAGAATGTAATAAAAATACGTATATGTACATATTACGAAACTTCTTTAAGAATTCACTGACCACATACTATGCGCAAAGACTTAAAATGACATATATATTGTGCAATTTTTGTCGAACCAGCAAAATTACGTAATTGAATTTTATTTTTGCACTTTGTAAGCGTTTTCTATATATTTTACTACTGGATGCTCGCATTTTTTGGGGAACGGTTTTACCTGATAGCGCAACGAGAACGATCGGTGAGTCAGCCGCACTGGTAACCGGCTTCGTCCGTCTTTCTCTTTATCTTTCCTACTCCCACCTTCAGCGGTCATCCTTCTCCTTCTTTGTCGATGTTCCATCTCTTTCCTACGCGTTACTTTTTCCTTTCTATCGTTGTTCTCTCTTCGTTTCTCTTTAACGTTGCAACCCTCCTTTCTCCTTCCCGTTTGATTTCAGCACAGGTTACACTTTTTCTCTTTCTCTCGATACTTGTCCTTTTCACGTTCGATCGTAACTACGCTATTTTCGTCTCTCTCTAACTACCTATGCCCTTTTTATTGTATACCGTCTCTTCTCTGTCATGTTTCTTCTATTAGTTACATGAACAAAATTTGAATTCATTTAATTCGAATTATCTTTTGTTCATTCCGTACCTCCCTTCCTGTTACTTCTTTATTAAGCGTATCGTTAAGAGAAGAGATCGAATTAATTTATACGTTATTTGAACCTTTGACTAACATTAAAAAGCAAACGTAATTGTTGTGAGAAATTTGAAAGTTTAATGACGTAAAAATTTTTACGATAGTTTGCTTAAATGTAACTTTTAATGTACAAGGTGAAGCAAATAAAGGATTCATAGCTTCTGAGGTAGATCGTATTTGCCAAACAATGGAAAAAGGTCGTAATAGACATGGATGGAAAAATTAAGAGTTCCAAAGTCATAAACAGATTTTTGTTTCCGTTGAAGCGAGAAAGTTGCTCGCTTCAGAAGCTATCGTACCGCATGAAAACAATGGATTACCTTATCATTTCTTTCTTTCTTGGTTATAGAAGGTTTTGTACATAGATTTCCTTCCATTTCCACACACGCTTGATACTTTTGTATCAGAGAATTGCGTACTCAGATCCCTGGACGTGTTCTAACCATTTCACTGGTATTTTGTATCGAGGCAGGTAAAATCCATTGTTTCCGTACGGTACAATATCTTCTGAAGCGAGGAAGTTATTCGCTTCAAGCGCAACAAGGAATTATTTGACTTTGAATTTGTTCTATTTCCGACCCATGCGCACTATAACTCTTTTTTATTATTTATCAAGTATTATCTATTCTAGAAGTTACGAGTTTTTTTTTATTTCACCTTGTATATATGAAACTAAAAACTATGAGATACTAAAAACTAAAAATATATAGTGGATTTCTAAGTTTCCAGGAAGATCGAAATCATATTTTGCAAAATTGTATAAATATCGATGGTCTAAAGATAGATTTTTTAACGTATTTTGGTATATTAAAAACAGAAGAAAATGTATAGCGGATTTTTATATTTCTAAAAAGCTCAAGTCATGGTTCTGAACCGTGCGTCTCAAGTCCATCGTTACATCGTTACACCGTCGGCGATTCTTTTCCTTTTTCCTTCAATAAGGCAAGCATCTCTCCTTGAGAGTCTCACTCGCTCCTTTGTTTCTCAATGCTCTAACACTTTCGAGCGAATCGCAACAGGCGACTTCATTGCGCGCCGTTCGCTCGTGACCGTTCGAGCAACAAGGCTCCTCTGATGAACGAGTCCTTTGTCTCTTTTGTTTACAAATTTATACAGAATACAATTAACATTAGCGGGTAAATTAAAGGTGTAGTATTTTTTTAAATAATTCATGACATAGTGTAACTCTATATTTCGTAGAAGTCACATAGATACCTCGTGTAACAGTGAACAATACCGACAGTGATAAGAAAGAAACAAAGAAGAAGAAAGTGTGATTTTCAGTGAAGTGTGTTACGACTGTTGCGAGTATTTTATGTAAGTGCGGCATTAAAATATAACTTATGCCATTAAGCTAGTTACGATTTACAACAATTTACATATGTAGCAGATCGTCTAGTGTGAACAGTTTCCTCTACAGTATACATGATTCTAATTTGTTCAAATGATCTACAGGTTATTTTTTACAATTCGATGTATCAAGTGAATTTCTGAGAAAATGTCATATGACAAAATGGTGTACACGAGTAGATCTCGTAAGTGCTTCGTGTTCAAAGCAATGGCTTAGATATAACCTATGATGGCTATCTTAATGAATTTTAAATGGCTTTGAGCTTCTTTGATTTTACCCAAATTAACGTTCCGTAGCATTTTTAATAAGTTCCTGTACTTAATTACACCGTGCTCTGTAATTACACGCACTGCGATTAAGAGGATTACGTTTCCAACAGATTTTAACGATTTATATGTACATACAGACCACATCTGTGGTTAACATAAGTGTACGTTTTTATGTCGGAAAAAGAGATATCGGAAAACAATAGTATTGACGTTGATAGACTGTCACAAACGTAGTTTATAAAATGTAGTAGTTATAAAATGTTTGTTGACATATGTTCAACTTGCACTGTATTTGAAGCATTAAATTAAGGATGATAGCTGAACTACGGATGTTTATATATTTATTGAGAAGTGCAGAAAGCAAAAATACATGTCATATACAAAAATATATATTTAATGTATGTTATATGGTACTATTATATTTTTATCTTGTATTCTATATTAGATTTTATATAATATTTGTCTATATATAAAATATCTTCTATATATGATATAAAATTGGTAAAGAACGTAGTATTTCGCATATATATAATATTGACTAACTCTAGAATCTCTAATCTTTATTCAAGTTCTATTTCTGTACTTCTATTATAAAAACATAAATTTACATAAAAATTGCCAATGCGGTAAATAATCGTTCACTGAAAAAATAGTTACATGACTTGACAAATTATTCTTAAGTAACGACAAGCAATAATTTTACGATAACGCTGATAGGAATTCGTTTCTTCGTTTTTAAAGTGAAATATTTCGTATCCTAGAAAGTTTTACCTTGAAAATATAGATTCATGGCTCAAATTAAGATTTATGTTACAAAAAGTAAGTCTGAAATAATTAATTATTGCTGAATGATTTTATGAAGTTCGCCGGATCAAAGTAAAAGTCTCAATAAGCAGTTACACGAACCGGTCGCGGTTATCCTGCAAGCTGTATTGCGTCTCAACGGTGTTTCACCTAGAAATGAGTCATTCCGGCTACTAGTTAGACTCGTTCGATGTCTTCTTAAAGCGTTGATTCATCTGTCATTTTTTATAGAATCAGAACATAAAATTATAAAGAATAATTGAGAAAGTGATATTTTTACAAAAATATTCCTAAAGAAAAGACAGTTGAATATATTTTTAGCCATCGCTTATATGTACTTGCTTTTTTCAAACATAATTATCGTAGTTCGAGTATATTTTTACACACGTGAGTATATGAATTATATATTGATCACGTATTGATCACGTATTGACCACGTATCAAATGTTTGCATTGACCAATCATTTTTGTATAAACATCGTGCAAATATAATACGCATGAAGATAAATTTCATTTCCATAAGGTACTTCATTTACTTTAAGGGAGTGTCTCTTCAAGTGTTCCATGGTACTGAATGTTTCACGTATATGTACGTTTGCTGGTATCTTGTGCTTTTATATCTGGAAGTGTATTTCTTATATTTACAAGTTCTGGAACTATAAATGTTAATTTATCGATAAGATTCCGCAATCTTGTTAAACATATATGTATACATATAGTGATAGCTAAATAAATATATATACATATAATCAATAAATTTAATAAATTCAATAAATATAGTACATGTATAATAGCCAAATATATACAGCAGTGGATAGAAGAAAGTTTAAAATTGATGCGCTACAGAATCTAGCCACTTTTGTAGTAACAATTTTTTACCATATTGGCAACATTCATCTGTTCTGTGGCATATATATATATATATAATAATAAAACAATATAGAAAAAACTTATGATATCCTTTTATATTTCTTATTTAATAAATTTTCTTTTATCCGCCATGGTATATGTATATTAAACAAAAGGATCTTTCGTTTTCATCGGATGTTTCGATTACTATTGATTGCTGCAGATCTGTGGTAAAGCGAAAGACGGGTCCGCAAGATGTCTGAGTATTGCGAGTACATGTGGGACACCACAAGAGGTCACATGAGTCCCGCACTTGCACGGAGTATTTATGAGGAGGAGGCCAGATTCGACAAATGCGACAAGAAACTGGCCATTAAGACCGTCCGAGCAATATTGCGTGAAATGCCGGATGTAGGTAAGAAGGGGTTTATTCACAACGCTCGACCGTTATTCGACCGGAATTATTTATCGAAACTTCTGTTGTATTAAAATTACCAAATTGGAGATACAAAAGCAAATTAGAGTATACTATATCGTAATCTGTATAAAGACCACAGGTGAGAAATACGATAAGTCATATTTTTCATGTCCTATAGAAGATGAATTTTTAAGTTTCGTTTTATTTTCAGATCGAATACGTAACTTTGTTACTCTCTTGAACATTTTTATCATCAATGTTAATTATACAGACTAATATTAATTTAATTAAATTAGAGTGTAGTTAAATAATTAGTAATTAAACTGCGGATATTTACTCATTTATGAGATACCTTCAAATGAGAGAATATATGAAATACTCAAAATATAGTACACATTAGAATATTTGATGCAATTTATGAAACAATTTGCTAGCTGGATTACGTTCTTTTAATTATCTTCATAAAAATATAAATTTGCATAGATATGTATCCGTAGGCTAGGGATAACTGATATTATTTCTTACAAAACATTGTACGTTTATTTGTAATTCTTTTCAGTCAGTGATACAAAGTTAGAAAATCAACAAAAGCTGATTGATCGTATTTTTCCCGTGTGATTTTCATATGGTATTATACATCTCTTGATAATACGGAGATACAGTACTCGCATTAGTACATTTCATTCGATTGGTCCCGTTAGGTTCGCCTAGACTGATTCGTTTTCCACGCGTCGATCCTCGAATTTCCGGCATAATGTCCGCGTTCGAGCGGCTTCCTGCCGGCTATTTTTTTCACGTGAAGCATTACAATGACCCATCTGTTTGCTTCTAGACTTGAAGCACTGCACGGATGAATATATTACACGTTTCCTGCTAGCCCGGAAATATCGCACGGAACAAGCTGCTGCCCTGATAGCCGCTTATCAGGCGCAAGTAGCGCATCGACAGGATATCTTCGGCAATCTAACCGCAAGAGATCCAGCCTTGCAGCGGGCGCTGCGCGCTGGAATACCCGGTGTACTTCCTGCACGTGATAGGTACCATTTTGAAATTTAAATTTGTTTCCGGTCTATTTAATACATTCTGAAACTTATATTAACATTTACGTAGACATAGCGAAGTTAGTACTTTCGGATATTATTTAGCTAAAAATAAGTTAATAATTTATAGTAATTTTATAGATAGTTTACATTTGTTATATAATGATAAAAATTTGATTGACTGATGATTAAACTTGAGTATAATATAAGAGTATGGATATCATTTTATAAATTGTGATCATTTTTGAAATAATAATTGATAAAAGGGAATATTTAATCCTAAATATTATAAAAATACAAAGTTTACCATATCTATTGATGACAGTTTTGATGACCGATAAATATTATAAAAATACAAAGTTTACTATATTTATTGATGACATCATTCTTTGTAACTACAGCATATTTGCATATTTCTAAAATACGATTTCAGTATAACTATTAATAATTTATTATTGTTATTAATATAAAAATATTGTTATAATATCATAAGTCAAATTCATTTTCAGAAAAGGGAGATGCGTACTCGTTATTTTAGCCTCGCAATGGGACCCTATTGCAGTACCAGCATTATCAGTTCAACGCGCACTCTTTTTGGTTTTAGAAATTCTTATACAAGACCCAAGGAATCAGGTAAAATTCACATATAAGTTTGTGTATCTTTAAGTCTCGAACAAACAAAGTAAGTCTTTTAGTCTTCTATAGCTCTAGACGTTCCATTTCTTTTTCTAGCAATCCGGTTTCGTGGCGGTGGTAGATTGGAGCGGATTCTCTTTACGACAGGGCGGTGCCTTGGGCGCAGCGGCACTGCGAAACCTAATAGCTGCTCTTCGAGGACGATTTCCGGCGAGATTCAAAGCTATACACTTCCTGTCGGCGCCGCTTTACGTTCAGGCCACATTGGCCCTTGTGAAACCTTTTTTGGACGAGAAAACTCGGAACAAGGTAGGAGGAACTGCTGAAGGACAAAGTACATATTAGAAAATAGATAGAAAGGGATAAAATAATAGCTTCGAATGCGTATCATAGTAGCGTATTATATTAAAGATAGAGATAGATTAAGAAGATTAATTAATGTAAACAATATACATCAACGAACGCATCAAAATGCAACTACTTGACGTCAATTGCTGTAATTGTATCAATTAAGATAATACACTCGGTAAATTCCACATCCCGGCAAATTATTATTACAAGCAAAGCTTTTAATTGCTTTTAATTTTTAACCATGTGTATAATCGCTTGACGCTGAAATTGAAACGTTTTGCATACATGCATATGTGTTTCAGATACGAGTAACTAAATATTGACAAATAGATAATCTAAGATAGCGTAAAGCTGTAGAGTGTTGTATGTTTGCATAAAGTGTGAATATCTAATTTCATTAAACGAACATTCTTTTTAATTTCAAAACAGACGGATATATTGTATTTCAAGAATTATCTTTCAATAAAAAAATTATTTTTCAATGGAATTTATAAACATGACCAATGTACATCTAATATTTTCAGATCTACTTACATGGAAATAATTTGAGCACCCTGCATGAACACCTGCCCACTGACATTTTGCCAGCGGAATTAGGTGGCACAGGGCCAGCATTTAACCCAGGACTATGGGCCGAACCAGTTATTCATTCAGCGATGAAAGAAGCTGAACTGGCTGCGATAAAGAAAGAGAAGGAGCAAGCTGAGAACGTAGATCAGTCTCGCGATAAGAAATTCGAGTCTAGAGACATGGAGAATCATAAAAGAAACGAAGCAGACTCTATAAAATCGAACAATGGTGTGAATAAAGAGAACGGAAGGCGATTCTTCAATCCTTTCGGTAATTCTACGAAGAATCAGTCGCCGAAGAAACCTGGAGGAACAAATGTAGAACTGAATCTAATTAATCGTACTAATGGATATGCAGAAAGGAAAGAAGGTAGAAGAGATAGTAGAACGATAAAGGAAAACGAGGATTCTTGCAGTAGAAGTAGAGATAGAATGTTAAGCAATGGTAGCGCTGATTACTTTGACGACAAAAGAGAACAATACAAGGATGTGCAGGATAACTTGTTAGGATCTCAATCTGAAAGACGTTCGAATGAATATGAGATCTCAAATAGACCAGATAGCGACGACAGTAAGGATAATTCGTTAGATAACAGATCAGAGAATGCACTAATTGATACAAGTAAAATTGAAACTGCCTCCGAAGAAACGAATCTCATAACGTAATATTAATTTTCTCGACTTCTTAGGTTAAAACAAATTAACGCAGTAGTACTTCCACGAGAAGTGTTGACTTTCAATTTTAAATATAATGAAATCAAATACTGTCGCTAGGTTTAAAATCCGTAGAATGTAGTACGTTCCGTGAAATTTGTATTCTCTGTAGGTTTTAAAAGATATATTGTGATACGATATACATCATTTTTAATAAGTATTTATACATTAATGAGGCTTTTGTTCTTTATACATATATACGATTCTGGTTCAACTAGATCAATGTCATTTAAACATTGAACTTCTTATCCTTTTTATCTTATTTTATTTTTAATACCGTTTATCATGAAAAGAATGAATTCGTTTCCATGCGAATTTTCATTATTTCATAGACATATTTACATACTGCTACTACTATTGTTCGTGACAAAAATAAAATGGACATTGCGCGAACATTCTCTACGTTCCTCTTTCTATCGTATGCAAAAAACATTCACATATAGTGTTATAACTTTCAATGAGTACTTACATTGTGAACTTAAGATTATGATATTTATCAATTTTTATAGGCTATTTATCGCTGTCCATGAAAACATGAGCATAGTTAACAAAAATCTTTGCATGTGTATGAAATTCATACAACTATCAGTCACATTTTTTTAAAGAGTTTATACGACAGGCAATTCATATTAGGATTGTAAATATGTATTAAATTATTTATTGATATCAAATGTATCGTGAAATCGAAGATCTCTCATTTCGTATGACATTCTCGAGAAATGCGAATCCTGTACTTACATATTGTTAGGATTATAAGTGTGATAAAAATTGCGTCGTAGATAGTCTTTTAGTTCTCTTAACTGTATTTTTTAATAAAACAGTATTTTAATATTCGGATGACTTTTCTTTGGATTTATTTTATATTACAACAAATTGAAAAATATTTACAATTTTCATCACAAAGTAAATCAACAAAATTATAGATTAAGAAATGTTCACTTTTCACATTGGTTCACATTGGTAAAAGAAAAGTTGTGATAGAATAATGGGGAAGAAATAAAAATTTATTTCTTTAGTATATAAAATATATATGTATGTATACTATATATTAACATCAATACACATTATAAACATAAAACTTTAATACTTTATCACATCATTATCAAAAGCATCCTACTACCATGTAATTGGTTTTTTTCTCTATATCGTCCATGCACACATTCTCTCCCTCCCTTTCTCTCTCTCTCTCTCTTTCTGTCAATTTGTATGAAAATAGAAAACCCTATATAGAGATCTATGATGAGGTATATAAAAACGGTAATCAAATACAGTGTAGTAGTTTACTTATGTACAAATGTTATTACTTCCTTCAACATGATTTTTGTTAGAAAAATGAATTTTTTAACATCAATTTATAAATATAAATATACGCACATCTCATATATTCATATAGTATATATTTATTACGCACAATTTTGCGTATTCGGCGAGACTTAGTTTATAATCGGTTACATAAACCGATAAAAAAAAGAATTTAGTATTTATTATATTATGTATAGTCGTAAGAATTCTTAGTTTCTCTTAGTGTCTCAGTTCCTTCTCAGTCCTTTCTCAGTTTTTTTCGAAGTATTTGAAAGATCTGCGTTTTGGATAAATATTTGTACTTTACCTTAATGATTGGCTAATATCGATTAATCAGGTGTAAGTTAGTTCTCAAAAAATGATAATAACAGGGCATGGTAAAAAGAAACTTTATGCATCGTATTACGCACAGGATTATTGTCTAAGCGACAAGTATCGTATCAAGCTACAATAGTTGGAGGTACCCAACCTCCAAAACCCCGTTCTAGTTCTTCACAAACGGCTATGGTTAAACGATCTTGATGTAGGCCACTAATAACCTGTAACATACAATTTACATATTACACTAAAATTCTTATTTTACCATTCTAGTTTTATTAATACTAATAGTCCAAAGCTTATACCTGTATACCAATAGGAAGTCCTTGTTTGTTCAAACCTAGGGGACACGCAGTAGCAGGTAAGCCCAAAACATTAATAATTCCAGTGTATGAAAAATTGAATGGTTTAATCAACGGTTCGTAGTGCATTGGTGCCGCAGTTGGATGCGTTGGGTATAGGAACACACCGTCTTCACCTAAAATATCCTATTCGAAGAAAATTGATTAGAAATAAATATTAACAATAAGGATAGTAATGGTATTGATTTAGGAAAAAGATAAAAGTTCGGATATTTCTGGATACATGCTTCAACTTTAGTCAGTCGTTTTCTCGTCGCGTGAATACAACTACAAGATGAAAAGATATTTACAAAAATAATAGAGATCTTTAATAATTGGATGGAAAAAATTTCATTCTGCATGCAGAGCAATATCTTTCTTCTACTTATTAGAAATAACTCGTGATACCGTGAAAGACAAACTAGTATAGTCTGACCAGTTCGCACGAAATACTCGAGAAAGAAATCACGTCCATTTTAATAAATAGTATTGTTCCGTAATGCAATAGTAAGAAAGGAAGACGAAGAAGGTAGGAGCCAATTCCAATCCTGATGAGTTACATTACAGGCATTTGTGAATGTACATCATATTGCATCAGTAGTTTATAAAAGATAAGAGATCATTGATATAATTCATAAATATCAATAATTCATTACGAGATCATACCTGAAATTCTCGATAAAGTTCTTTACTTTCTTGTATGAATTTCGTGTGTTTGTCGCTTCCATGCTTCACGGCAAATCTTTCAAACGTGGCAGTAAGAAGAGCTATCAATGTATGATTGCTCAGGAACAGTGTCCATTTCAAAAATTCCCACCATAAATTTATATGACCCACTCTGTTCGACAATTCATAAGTAAAATCTTTTTCGTCTTTACAACTCATATTGGCCATCCACAGAGCGATGCTTTTTTTCATTTTTTTAATGTGGATCTTAGTCGCTTTAATTTTATGAGCTTTCTCCAGATATTGAACTACCTTTCTCATGGCTTCTCTTATCTCTGAATCAACTGGAGACGTGAAATATTGACCACCGTCGTCTTCCATATAATAAAACTAAATTGAAATAAATACTTATCACATACTATATACGACCAATGATTGTAATATAAACATTCTATCCGTACCTTAAGTTTCGAAATGTCTACTTTTTCGTTCAAATGCAACATATCTGCATTCTTGTCCGCAAGAATCTTCAAAGTAGGCAGTAAATCTTGTGCGTATCTGCACATAGGGCCAATAGATAGCAATCTGTTTTGGTCTTCGCTTTGTGCACTCGGGTATTGGCCATCGTTCGAAACCATTCCAGTAGATGGTTTGTGCCCGAAAAGTCCGTTGAAGTAGCTCGGTATACGAATAGAACCACCAATATCTGATCCTATTCCTAATGGCGAACCAGCTGCAGCTTGTATACAACCTTCACCACCAGAGGAACCTCCGACAATATGTCTCGTATTATACGGATTTTTTGTAGTTCCATATAAACAGTTAGAGGTTTCCCACCACATGGCTAATTCTGACACGTTCGTTGTAGCCAGAGGGATGGCACCAGCAGCCCTCATTAATCTAACCGCTTCTGCGTCACGTTCGGAAACAATGTTCTTACGAATGGTTAAACCAGCTGTCTGTTTCATTCCAGCAATTGCAATACAGTCCTGTAATCAACAAAATTCACATTTGTTTTAATATACATATAAAAGCATCATAAGATATTGCATACTTCATGAAGTAAGATTTACCTTTGTTGTGAAAGGCACTCCAAAGAAGGGTTTTTCTTCAGCTAATACTTGAGAAGATGGAGCATTCTCAGATTTCAAAAGATCATCACACAGTTTTGCTTCTTTGAGGGCATCCTCAAAGCGATCTTCCACTACACAATTTAGTATTGGTTGAATTTCTTTTATCCTATCTATGTATGATTGTACCACTTCTTGTGAAGTTAACTGTAATCATATGCGTTCACTTGTAATTTGTATATAAAGACTTATTAATAGATAAACAGAGATTGTGATCATTTTACTTTATTATTTTATAAGCGTGTAGAACTTATCTTACAGTCATTTGTAAGCAGATTTGATTTGTATTGGAAGAACACAATGAATTTACCTGTTTATTTCGAATTTTTAATGCTAAAGTAGTTGCACTGTGTAAAAGTGTTAGATCCTTTATAGGAGGTTGAGATTCTGCAGGACCCTTCAAGAATGCAATGAAGGTATATATCCATTTGCCAATGAATTCAATTAGTCGATGAATTGCATTCAATATTTGTCCTTTAGGCTGCATTTTCCCCTGATCTTTGTGTTTAGTTGACATCTATCTAGGAAAAACGTAAATACTTCATGTCAGTTACTATCGTTATACTATAAAAAATAAAAATACTACTTTATCTAAATGCGAGTGAAGCTCGAAGAAGATAAATATAAAAGATCATGTAATTTGTTACGAGTTATCAGATTAATTCTGTGAAAAAATTATAATGGCAAATAAAAATTGCAATAAATATTATAGAGAACTATTAAGTAATGAAAACTATAAAATATTTATATCGCATCATTCATATGATTATTTATAATTATTTATAATTAAATTACATTAAATACGAAAGAACATGCTAGAATACTTTATCTATTTTTGCAGACGAAAACTCTAAATTTAAAAATTATATCATTTCGAGAATAACAGATCCCATTTTCATCTTTTGCTTATATCGTTCTATGTTACATGCTTATTTTTGAGAATTACGTTACTTTTGCGCTAACTAGCCTGTTTGAATATTTGCATAAACAGACACAAAGAAGAGAAGATAAAAAAAAACATTTAAACAAGAAGCAGACATTCCCAATAAAATCATACCGCGAATACTGATAGAAATATTTTACGATCGGAAATTGCATTTACGTGTAACACCAAATGTCCTTGCTTCAAGGCAATAACTAGTTGTTTTGTTAAAGTATCTTTACACGACTCGTTACATATACATATTAATATTTCTATGAAACTTCCGAAGAATTCAAGGAGGAAAGAAAAAGATTAAACGACTTTTAGCACAATCGCTACTAGTCCGTCGCACGTTTTCTTTATCATATTTCACATAAAAAAACATCGAGCAAATTACTATAAATTATATAAACGTCCCTATCATTACGTCGTTTAATGGTCATTGAAAGAGATCATAGCGTCGCGTTAATAATGCTTGAACAGCGTGTAATTTAATACAGGGCGGGACAACTTATAATTGCGTATATGTACAATTAATTCATTTCAATCCGTCAGAGTCATCGAAGAAGGCTTTAGACAATTTGGCTTGAATCGTGTAGCAAGGATTATTTTATTATTATCCCTTCTGATAAGAATCGCGTTGTCGGTCTAAATACCAGGATCGTTATCTTTCTCTGTGTTTATGTACCATTATGTCAATGTTGATTAATGGACTGACCTTGTGCAATTATCTCACTGTGTCTCACTGTGAAAAGCTTGCCGCTTTTATGGGAAACGCCGGTCAGTTTATCGATTAATCGGGCGTACACGAACGCCTTAAGGGACGAACATTAAACGTATCTATGCGAGTACGCGACGCACATTTGAACAAATTCGTTGAAAGTGAACGAATGCCGGCGGCGCAATAATTTTAGCGCGCTGACAGACTCGATAATGATGTAATTGAGGTGTTACGCATCAAGGCTACTCAGCTACCAAGCCATGAGAGTTTGACAGTACCCGTCGGGCCGGAAATCAACTCGCGCCGCATTTCAGGCCGGTTCGCTACGCTTAAGCATTTTCCATCGAAACTTCTTCTTGAAGTCGTTCGCGTGCCGTAAGCGCAATTCCGCTTCCATTCCGTTAACAAGCAATACGTGAAAACTGACTTTTAGAGATGTTATCAATCAGAATGATTCGTCAAATGGGTTCGTTTGTAATAGGCTATCCGAGCATAGTCACGAAGTTACTCGCGTAACGGTGGTTGAATCTCTGCGAGCGTTCCAGCGATAGATTATTTCTGTGACTTAGAAGTCAAATTGATCGACCGCGTTTTCTGAAAAATTCTTCATTTTAGTACTAAGATATATAATATATAGTTTGTTCGATGTTTTCAGAAATACAAAATGATTTTACCTTCGATGGCAGTCGATCAGTTTGACTTCCGCATAGCTCGTTTATGAATTTTATTAAATGAATTTTTTCGTTGCACGTACTCGACGAAAGTTACAAAGGCTCGCGTGAGATCGACTGTAGGAAACTGTTTCGCTATTTCAACGTATAAATTGATGATTAATAATTGGGCTATAGAATGTACGGGATTAATTGATACGTTTACTTACTATTCTGCTATTATACTTTATTTGACGAGTCAGCTGGAATTACTCGTTGTATACTAATGTGTAATTTAGTATCATGTGACACTTTACGAAAACTAAGCTGATTTAAGTCACGACTTATCGACAGTGCAATACCGCGTCTCGTATGACGTCGCTTTCCCCAACGCTCGTAGTCGACTGACACCACTTATACCTTCACCGGTTCTGATTATACGTGATCCGCGCAAACGCTATAGTTGCTTCCCTGCCTGGGACTTACTTTTATGCATCGGAGAAATATTTAACGGGTTGGGGATAGACTTGTAAGATGGCTGCCAAGCAGCGATGGATAGATTACTGTTACGATATAATGTTCATAATTTCACGAGATACGCTCTGTGTTGACGTTATGTTTCAATAGCCCCTCAAAACCTGAATTTTTGTATTATTGATTTAGTAACATTTCAGCATCTCGTATCGCAAGTTTAGAATTGTGACAAATCGTAAATTATATTATAATGTTAAACTAATTCTGTATAACGTTACAACATTATAATGTTAAATTAACTTTGTACAGTATTACAATTTCCATAGACAGATTTTATTAGTCGATAGGATCTTTTTATTATCAATTTGATAACCTTTCAGTGTATTCCATTATAGATTACGATTGAAGTATTAAAAAATCTAATGTTATTATATCATGTTAAAAGAATATACTATCTTATCTAGATCCATATGTGTATTAGATTTATTATATAAATTTATCAAAAAAGTATTTATATGACAATAAGATCGAATACTAATTATATATTGCTACATTTGATACATATATTAAGTTGACAATGATCTTGTGCATTTTATGTAATACGTCTTCGTTATCCTTATGTAAGTTGTTTTAATGCTCTTTATTTATTGGATTAATAAGACGTCTCTAATTGACGTCGTTAATTTTACACTGATACGCGATTTTAAATGTTTATTGATTAATGTGCTTGATTTTTGTCATGTGATTTTAAACGTGTTCGTATACATTTACAATACAAATTGCAAAGATACATATTTAGTTACACGTTACATTAAATTTTAGTTACAACTATCTTATGCGATATTTCTCTCATTTTATCTGTTCATTTATTCTCTATTTTTATTCTTCTTCACTCATTCCTGTATCTTTCATTCTGAAATTTCAATAAAAATATGTTCAGTATACACAGTCTAGCTTCGTTAAAGGACCACGAATTGGGGTATAGTATGGCTAGTTACCGAGACAGGTCCATTTCTTAAAAATTCCGAGAAACCTTCTCTGTTGGTTATGAAAAGAGATAGGGATACCAAAGACATTTGTTTACTTACTTGATATGCGTGTACTAGGTAGAAACAATATAGTACAATTAAGAAGCTGTACCCATTGATGTAGCCGCGCCCAGAACCGTATAGATTTTATAGAAACACCTCAAATTTTAAACTATAAAACTTGTTTGAAAATTGATATTATACTTACAATCTTTACGATGTATAAAATCCCTCTCACCTCCCACTTAAATATAATTGCCGTATTAACACATTGTTGACGGGAGACGTGAATCGAAATTTTAAAGATAGGAGATGTTAATCGAATGAATTTTTCATTTCAGAAACATTGACATATTTTCTAAAAGTATGCGAAAACTAAAATTTATTTCGCAGTATACCGTTAACAATGTGTTCATAAAAAATTAACCTATATTAACCTGTATATTATTAAAACACACAAAGAGGCGTCTCCACTTTGACATGTCACAATCCTGAAAGGGACTCTGGTATATATGTAGTAACGTGCTCCAGAAATACTTCAAATAGTTTTAAACGTATGCATATAGCGGAAAATTCGAATCGTTCCACGAAGCCAGCCGCAACAACTGGTGGGGATATCGATGGTCAGTTATCGAAGTATAATACAGGTCAGTTACGTGGCACTACTATATTCCGAAAATTTCGGAGCATTAATTCATTAGAAGCCACCAGATGGCAGTTCGATCGCACGCCATTAACGAGCAAGAAGGAGTGGGAAAGAGGGCATGGCGTCAATGTGCGCGCGCGTGAGTATATGTGTACGAAGGGTGAATGTCACTTTGTGTCCACTTGCTTCCTTATCACTCGACAAAGAACTCTCATTATCCTTGGTGATTTTATTATTGGCCACGTCTACTGCTAAGTTAACGACGTAGCGGTATAGTGCAGCGAAGACTGGACACCTACGTCTTCTGTCGTGACATGCGGCTCACGATCGTCGACCACCTTTTTGAGGTTAGCTCATGAGCGCGCGGCTAAGCACCGCTGTATTATCTCACGAAAACGTCCACCATCTACGCATTTCTATCTTTTCCATTCTTCCTTTGATCGCGTTACGAAATTGTTAAAACACGTTGAACACTTAGTTGGAATACTTCGAAGATAGTTTCGAGATCGAAACACGATTTGGGTGTCGCCTTGAAACAGTCGTTGCATTTCTACGTCTTGTCTTTTACTCCCACCTACGCGATTCAGTTTGATTACCGATTAGCTTTATTAATATTTCCACATGGAGTGATTCAAACTCTACCCACGCCAGCTTTGTGTATTAGTTTTGATAAACTACGTTCGATTTCATGATCGCGAAATAAATCACCATATGTTTCTTTTATGTATTTTTAATCGATTTTTCTTTTATTGTCAATGTTTTTATATTGTTAATTTGTCAGATCAATTTTAAGGTATATGTGAAAACTGACTCTAATAGTGAACTATTTATTGGGATTAGCACGTAATCATCCAATAAAAGCCTACTATTTATAAAAAGAATAGTATAATTCGAAATGGATATGTTTTACATGTTTTTTAATACGAAGCAATGCATATTTGAAGTATCTTGTTCTACATGTGTAAAACTTGAAGGTTATTAATTAAATTGTAAAAAGGGCAACATTTTTACACTGCCAAGTGATTAAGTAGTTAATAATTTCCTAGTAAAGCAGATACGTATAACGTAAAGTTTTCTAATATTGTGTTCAATATAAATTATTTTACATCGATTACAAGGGAAAATATTCTATTCCATATTTTTTAATAAATATTCGTTTCCTTAACTGTTTATAATATCGAAATGATTTTTCATCCATTGATTAAGAGTTAACGTTGTGTTAAAATATTTTATACATCATCTTTTTCAATCAATCCATATTATTGAATTCTGTGTTGAAACGTTATGATTATTATCTTTGTGTGTCATGCGTGAAGAAATTGAATTTTTCATACCATTATGATAATGTATCTCTTTTATAAATCATAATAACTTCCTTTTAAGCTTTTAATCTATTTAATATTTTCATAAAGTTTAGTTTCCCAGCGTTTAGTAGTCTGTTTAGTATTCTAACACATGTTTTATCTCTAGACAAAACAATATTTCATTGCTTCGTCTCATGACTAATTGTTTTGTTTTTCTAGTTACTATTCGCTATATATAGATTATGAATATTACGAATATTTCCTGTCTCCTTTACCTACCGCTATGTACCTATTTCCAATACGTCGTGCTGAGACTTTAACCTCGTGTCATCGTATATCTTCTCGTATTCTACGTTTGCTGACAGGCTTATTTAATAGCGCGCTATATATTTCGTTTATCGGTTTACTGAACCGATTCCAACGTTATATTGTGCTTCGTGGCACTCCCCAAACCTATTTTAATTTCTCGGCGATACGTCTTTTATTTGCATTATTGTACATTTCCAAATCAAAGAATTTTTGAATTCTTTTTTTTTCCAATATCACCGACTTTCCTCTCTTTTCTTCTAATTTTTAAAAATACGCAATAAGGCTGTAATTTCGAACTTTAATTTCTCGATGACAAGCTTCTTGTTTCTACTAAATTCCTAATTATAAAAATGTCTACAACTTCTCTCGTTTCCATATCTCAAATGTGTCTATTTCACTTTATAATTTTTACAAATGCGCTATAAGGAGGTAATTTCAAGTTAATTTATTTTCGAGATTCTCTTTAGATTTTATCTTTTTTTTTTCGCCTGTATACTCCTATACCGCGTCCAGAAATAGAAAATAATGTGTGAAATAATTAAGACAGACGCTTACCTATATGTATGTGTGTATATATTTATTTTGATGAAAATGAAACAGTTTTCGATGAAAATTTGTCAAAGATCGTAAGTTTCTGTAATTCGTGAAAAGTGAGGAGAAAGCAACATAGATATTCTTCCTACAATTCTCTTTACATTTGTCTAACGATTACCTCTTTACGATACTATCCGAGCTAGGTATGTCGCGATAAATTTAAGCGAGCGTGACAAAACTCTATTTGTCCAGCGATTCCGTACACGGGAAGAAACTTCCGGCAGTCAAAGTGCTACCATCAAACAACATTGTTACCTTCTATTTTAAACGTTTCTGTACGTACAAACATCTGGATGATTTTGCATTATTTCATTACCAATTACACGTGTACAATTATTTCTTCTGCGTGCAACAATTTTTACAATTACTTTATATAGTTTAAAGGCATAGAATATACCCTTTTTCATACGATAATTTATTTAAAAAAAAGGAAACTGATTTTAATTATTTGACTGATACACCTGATTTAATTACGCTTGATTTTTAACTATAAAATTATACGAAATTAATTTTATATTCTGAAGAAGTTGATGAATATAAAAGTAACTGTTGTTATTAATTAGCTCTGAGTTAGCGAGCAGTATCTTACGGCTTTATTTGGCATTTGACAGAATAGATCATCAATAAATTTTAATTTTCATGCAAAAATCGAATCTAAATAGAAATTTGTTTCGTCTCTTAAACATTACGTCACTTTATTTTTTATATTCTTCCACTCCTTAATCCATTAAATGCAATTTAATGAATGCGGTAGAATTATCACTTCATAAACATTCAGTACAAACGCATGAAATCCAATAATCGTATTAAACTCAGTAGAACCGGCTTTAATAAAAGAAACCTTCACCTTGACCTTCCATTCATAGCAGATCATTCCTCAAACACGAGCCAACCACTGTATCAGTTTCTTCCTCTGTTTCTTTAGATTCGACGTTATACTATGACACAGTCCATGCTGGAGAGGATATAAACTACAAACTTGTTTCTTCAAACAAGAATACAAATAACCAAGAGATCAGTATGAAGAAGAGTCTAAGCAAGAATCAAAGAAAATCTGATGATACAGAAACGAAGGATATTCGAGGGAAGATGGAGGAGATCGACGTGAAGTCCTCGTCGTCGACAAATTCTATGACGAACAACCTTGCATTGTTACCCAGTGGAGTTGGTCGAATGAAGCAACTGCAGGGAGCGAAGATGGTTAATCAAACGGGATCATCGTCATCTGGCTCGGCTACGGGTGAGCTGATACACTGATTATCAAAAAATAATCTTCTGAGCTTGGCTTTTAACTGTTTGCTTATACTTGGATGGTTGAGCTATTTTATTTTGTTCTATTTTGTTTTACTTTAGTTAGAAATCTATTTTATAGAATGGCTCAACAAACGTAAGTAATTAACTCATGAAGGATCATTATAGTGTTAATGCAATTTATTCTATCATTTAGAATTTGCTTTTAATTCATTTACATCATTGAATACCTTTCTTAAACGATTAAATTGGATCTGCATTTTGTTAATGCAACATTTCCTTTTGCAGTCTGGTTTTCTATTCTTATCATTATCATATGATTTTCAAACTGGATAAATCTGCTTTTTAATATTGTAAAGACTATTGTAATATTGTATTTGCTTGCTATTCTCCTTCGTTGCTACATCTTCTTTCACTTGGCTTCAATCCTATAATTTCATGAAGTTTGAACAAATTGAAGCATACTCTTTTTTTATACCATAGAAACAACTCTTTTTCATGGCTTTGATTTATGTAGTGAGCCTGTGTAATGTATCTACCATTTTAATACTACATTCTTGTATCTTAACAAAATAATATTCTGCTTTACTTAATGGGACCTTTATGCAGTTAATTACTTCCTTATTATCTCGTGAAATTGATAGGATCTAAATTCTTGAGTGCTTGATGCAGAGAGAGAGAGAGAGAGAGAGAGAGAGAGAGAGAGTGAGAGAGAGTTGTTCTTTTGTTCGCAATTTATTTTTAGCAAGTTTCAATATCTTTTCTTTAGTAATAGTAATTATAAAGGAAATGAAACGTGTTTCGATATAAAGTTACAATCTGTTATATCTTCTTCTAATATTAGTATAAAAGTATTGGGAAAAATTTCATACGAAGATTGTTTTATTCCTGCAAACAGTTAAAAGTTTTCCGTGTTTTGTTCTCGTTAGAAGAAATCCATCATCGCTGATCATCGTTGCACCATTCTGCTCTCTTTTAAGCCACGCTTGCGATTTAATTTCGAAACGGGCATGAATCGATCCGAAGTTCCGCAAATTGCCCCGCAACTTCGTCAAACTCCAAACGTTTCCAGGCTTTCGACATTATCCCGGACGCGTCAGACACTTCAACAAATTGAAACATTGATTAATTACCGCCAAATATAATTTAAACCCCGTTCGTTAAGCAAACATTGATCACGCTTTATGAATTTCCGCTTTGATGACATCGCTTGACCCATAGACATTGCGCAACAGCATGCACATCTCATAAGCAAAATTCGTATTATATAATGCCAGAACTTTTTGCAAATAATTTCCAAGTAATTTATGCTGATTGATACATAAATTTTAAATTATAAATTATAAACTATAAATCATGAACGACAATATAACACTATATTTTCTTAGAACATCTGACTATAGTTTCGTTCGTAGCAAGATTTCATTTTGATGTAAGCTTTGTTAAAATTTATTTCCCTTCGGTATGAGCATCGACGATGATACGGCGTTAATAACGCACGAAATGTTTTAGAATTCTGTTCCTCTTAAAAATTGATAACTCTCTTAGAATTGAAACTTCTGTAGTTGGAGAAATTAGTTAGTTTCGTTTGTTAGAAATACGTTCTTTGTAATATTTTATTTTATTTATTAGAAATCCGTAGCACAACGGTAAATCTGGTAGTTAGTGCAATTTCACTGACGAGTGTAATCCGATTAATAGGATTCCAACTCACAGCCGTGATCTATCCTCAAAATTAAGTATCGTTAGCTTCAATTTGAAACTCTATTGCACCAAGGTTTAAAAAACAAATTGGAAATTAATATATAATAAATATATACCTGGGGCATATTTGCTTGTAAAGCTTGAAATATGACTTCTCTATACCCTGGTAGATAGAAGAAAACTATATTTCTCTATTTATCCATAACTGCATTTATTAAACACTAACGTTTAATGCTTCATGTTTCATTCACCCAACTTCTGCCGATTAAATTCGTTTATCTGTAAATAAATTCTTTTATTAAATCTCATCTTATTTTCTCCTATTAAATTTCTGCAAGCTGATAATAAATTCTCTTCTCTAACTCTTACTATTACCATTGCTATAACTATCACTATACTATTGCTATTTCAATCAATATAATGAATAATAATAATGGATAGAATTAATCAACTCGTATTACATAAATGAAAAATGATAACTAAAAGAGAAAGGTAGTGAACTACAATTATATCAAATGATAGTTAGACAATAAAAAAGAAATTAAAATTCATATAGATACTAATTATACGAACAATTTATCGAACAGTTGTTTTCTGAAGACTTCGGATGAATGGAATTCTACTGTATAAGGAGATAGGGATGGCAGTACGGTGTATATTTAAATCGATATATCTTTAAAGTTGATTCTGGGTAGCCAAACGCCATCATCAATCTCTGTAGCGGCAGTTAGTTGCGCGTTTCACAGATTGCTCGGCCATCGCCGAAACCTCGATACAAGTTAAAAGAACTCGCACAGGTTTATCCGGAAACTTGCTTTTAGTGCAACTTTTAAAAATAACGACGACAAGGAGATACTCGGTTTAATTTAATAAAAAGGTTATCACTGGTAGGGGGTAATGCAGCGGCACATAATTTAGAGGACAAATCAAATCATGTTGTTTTGCCTCGGAGTATCAAGACTGTTAGAATACAAGTAATGTAAGAACAAATAAACTCCGGGCAAAATAATGTCGCCGCTACATGCAACCATCGAGTAAGGACGAATTCGGATTTTCTCACTCTCCCCCGACCAGTATAAATAAACAGATGCGATCGCGGGCGATAGAGTATAGTACAGTATCAAGTGAGTATCAAGTGAGTATCAATAGAGATCAACAGCGCTTAACGAGTATCTCCGCGACAAATTATATCAATTATATTTATTTCAAACTAGTTGTTGTATTTACGACGCAGTGTACGTCCCTTTATTTATTTCAAATATACTGGACGGATTGCGACAGCAACTTTTCATCCGTGTTATTAAATCACAATCTAACACAACCTAATCTCCACATCTCCATGTGCCTCAGCAGTCGATTATTCAATAGGATCATGCCCGGTTCGCATTATTGGGTCAGGATAGGGCAGGGCAGGGCCGTTTGGCGAGTATATTTTGTCCCCTGTCCTGTCCCGATAGTGAGAATCGGTCCTATTCGAGCTTGAAATCGCAAGAAGAAATCATCGTGGGACCTGCAACTGACGTTTTCGCCTGTGCAAAGGATTTTTATGACCGCAGAAAGGATCGTTCCCGATTTACATTATTGGGTCAGGATAGGGTTGGGCAGGGCCATTCGGCATAAATTCTGTCCCCTGTCCTGTCCCGATAGTGAGAATCGGTGCTGGATCGAAATTACGAACGACTGATGTGTCTATTGACTGTTTATAACGTCATGGATTTATGCAAATTTATTTCTTACGGACGCAATTACCTCGAGATAGAACTGAAATAGAATCTCGTTTTAGTTAATTAGAGATGATACGACGAGTATTCTGTGTTGGATGTTTTATATATTTTTCTTTGTATATTATTTTATTTTCTATGTATCTTGCATTTTGTTCTTAGTTCTTTTAATTTCGTCGTACAATTAGTTGCTTATCATTGTATTATTACGTTTTATTAGTATGCTGTTGCATTGAAATTAGACTATCCTTTTGTATTTGGCAATTATTTATCGGTAACTCGGATCTTTAATTAAAGTAAAAGTTTGTTATCAATTACATCTTTTTGTTGTCGTAAGTTGTCAAACCATATAAAAGTATAATTTGTGTTATAAATTTCCTTTTTTCCTTTTTTGAGCTTATCAATTTGAAGTGTAAATGTTTGATTCATTGTTCATTAGAAGTTTATTACCATTAACTATCATTAGATGTTTATTATTATACTATCTATTTATTATTAACCCTTTGCGGTTTCGTATTCTGAGTCTATGCACGATGATCTTATTACAGTGTATCGTATTGCCATAGTGACTGGACACCGTATTATGATCGTAAGTTTTATTACAATCTCGCGTGCGTGTATATGGTAATGTACCATTATTATACTTTATCGTAATAAAGATGTTCTAATTTTTTTGAAGATTTTTATCTCATATTATCTCATCATATCATTTTTCTTATTTACACCTATCTGAATAGGTAAATTCAAAAATAATTAGAAACTGCAAAGGGTTAAGGTTTTAACAAAGTTAAAAACTCAATGGAATTTACAGTTAAATAATTGACCGTGGAAATTTTTCAATGATAAATTTGATTGATAGAAATATTTCTATTTAAAAGGAAAAATTTAATTTATGCTGCGAAGATTTTAAAAAGTTACAGCCGTTTTCCTATTTCTCTGTAAATGTGTTATACGTTTTAAAGATTGGATAGATAATTTATCGCATTTAATCGATCTATTATGTTCTTGTATTACTGTTCTACTTTATTTCTTAGAAATGGAATAATGAGGATAAACACGGTAATATAAATCACGCTATTAAGGAAAAAGATTATTCTGAACGTTTGCAATTAGGATAGAACTATTACGTAACCAATATGCTTTTAGTAAGTTTCTATATATATCTCAGGAATTCTATTATCTTTCCACTTTAATAATTCAGTGCAACAAAACAAGCCTTGAACTTAAAAGCTCTGCTCTCAGCTATTACAGCACATCATTCACACACACCTCTTCTATTTATATATCATAATCGTCGTGTAGCCTCGAATACTATAAAACATAGTGCACTTAATCGCTTCAAACGAGTACTTAGCGTGGGACTTAGACCCCTCTACACATAGAAGAGAGACGTTTTGAAAATTACACTTAATTGGTAATATTGCATCTTGATTGGTTTAAATAGCCTTAATCCTGCTTCTGAGATTAGTACAATCGATTCTTTCCATTGCTACGATATGATTCATCGGCCACGTTTGAGCCGTAATACGACTTCAATGTGATCTAACATTCGGATAAAAGATTTATTAAGAAATAATTCGTTTGCATAAATGTTTCTTGTGCGATCAATCAAGGGAGAGAAAAAGAAGAGAAAATAAAGAGAAGGATATATGGAACTATTCTATTCCATTTTCCTAGATTACATATTTTGATTAATGTCACAGAGTTACGAGAATAGACTTACGGAGTCAAGGAAAAGAGCAAAAAATGGAAAACAACTAAGAATATCCATAATTTATTTCTGGTGATTATTCAAATAAGATGTTTGTTTACCTCGTAAATGATTATTTCAATATACTTTTTTTATTCCGTTTCTGTTATTTCTGTTTTTATTCATATTGGAAGAAGAAAATTATTTTATGTATTCGCGATTAAAATAACTATTTTCTAGAATAAATTGAACATCGATACATCTTTGCATGTTTTATACTAATTATACTATCCGTTTTAATCATTCTATTCGACTCGATCTTATCTTGAAATAATCACGCGATAGTTTACTCGGCTGAGAAAATCTTTCCATGTTTCTTATCGATTATATCATCCATTTAAACCTACCAAGCCTAAAAATAGAAAAAAGAACATTTCAAACGATTCGCTATCTTTTATTTGAAAGATAAAATTCGCTGAAACTCGTCAGTGATGATTATCAGGACAAAATTAAACCTGCTACGAGCACTGAAATTTCTGTTGCTTTTCGTCGCTGAATCTATGAATAGTACGAATCTTGTCATAATAAACGTTCTCTCGATTCAAAGGAAATCAAAATGAAGACTATGCTTATACGATCCCATTCGAACGTTTCTCCATCTGGAAAATTTTGTCGACCTATTCATATTTCACGATTGAAATAGACGTTCGATATTTACGAATAACCGTTCGATACTCCTTTATTTATTTATAGTGTTTGATTCACAAAGTTTGACCAAATATTGACCATGATGGAAGGTTCGTCTGTGATTCACGTCTGAATGTTTGCAAAACCTACCGACACTTTTGTGATTTTATCGTTATTAATCGTCGATCGCTATGACGCCGATTAATCTTGTTTCTAGGTCATTGGTACTATGAATAGGAGGCGATTAAAAATGAAAACAGCGCTATTTCGTTCAACTGATTGGTACTGATCGATAAGTAGGTCTGACATTGCATTGAATCTTGTGTTTGTGTTCTAATTTTGAGGTATTCTAATAAGAATTAGAATACCTCAAAATTAGAACACAAACACAAGATTCAAGAGTATAAGAATACTCTGACGCATTTGTCGTGAACAAATTTCTGGGATAATTAGGGACTTGTTGGAGATGTCGAATTTTAATTGTATTTTGCTGGCAGAAGATACGCCAAATGTTAACTTTTATAATTTTACCACTCATACGTGTGATACTCAAATTTAGGAAAAAGTGTCTTGAAATGCTATTTCGAGAAAATACTTCAAGTACGTTTCCTCTTCGAATCTAAGATTTCTCCTAAGATTTAATTTCAGGTATTAAATTGTAAGGAAGACAATTTTCTAATCTCTGATTTTTATTATTTCCTTTTCTTTCTTACAGATTCTTATAATCTTTTGCTTTGTACAATTTTTAGCTCCAGCAAAAGGATAGTTTTATATGCGGTGTTTCCTTGCTGTTCCATAGAGCAGCATAGAACGTAAAGTATCAGTCGTTGTGGGTTTATTTAATCAAAGCTCGATGTCTTCAGTGGAAATGGTTCTGTTGATCGAATTTTCTTTAGTCACCGGACATCAATTGATTACGTATTTCCTTGAGCAATCTCTCTTTTGAGAGATGGTAGGTTCGTATGCCAGGCGAAGATAGCTACGATAATGGTGTTACTGAGTCTTCCACGAGTCGAGAGACGTGTCATGAATCTTCTCATTTACGTAACAATTAAATAGAAAAGCATTTTAAATCTCGTTGAAAATTATAGAGAGTTATTGTGCAAAAATTAGATATCATTTTGCTATTTTGGTTGATCTTTTATTTAATTTTATTCAAAGTTTGAAAATAATTCGCTACTCGAACGACTGTTCTATAACAGTAAAAGCAGCTGAAACGAAATCTCATTGTGAGCAATAACTTCATTATCTTCTACTTGTATGCAGCAACATAATTGAGTTTCCTCTAATTAGTAAAATTCTGGCTCATTAAATGTAAAACGTTCACGGACTTCTCGACCTTAAATCGCTCTGTACACTATGAATTCTTCTAATGCAGCACTTAATCATGGAAAACCACGAGTTTGAAAAAGTTTTGAATATTTCTTTCACGGCATTCTGTAGTTCTTGCTTCAATTAAAATGATATAATAATAAGATAAACAAATTGTTCACGCTGTACTCTAAATTCAAAGTACACGATCAATCTCAATTAATACGTGTATTGTGCGAAATATGGTATTGTTTGGTAATTAAACTCGAAGATTCTTTTCATCGAAGCATATAAAACCAAAAAATTGTTTAATCAAGGTTGATTAAAAAATCACAAGAGCGACCATTGCATTTTTGCATAATCTTACCGCAAGAAAATTGTACGCGAGAATGCAAATAAGACCATGCGACGAGAGCGAACGAAAGAGGAATGCGAAGTCAAAAAATCTCCGCTAAAATGCCTCATGCAGTTTTCAAAAAAGCCTATATTACATATTCATGTATTTTAATTTTCGAAAGCATGTTACACTATATAAAACAAATTAAAAATAAAAATTCTACAAGCGTTATGCAATAATGCTACATTCCATTAGCTTCTTTTCGCATAGCCAAAATTGAAAAGATAAGGAAGAAAAAAAGAGCAAAAAAAAAAAAAAAGAAAATGTCGACATACGTTACTACGTGTAAGAAATTTAAAGCTTTAAAAAATAAACTTTAATGAGCATCGCACTTCGTTTATTACTTTACATTACAAGGCACCGAATAACGTTAGAAATGTTACATTTATAATAAAACAGGTGAACACCAAAACACTTGCACTAAACATCATCAAACGTCCTAATACTTATCGACTTATACGGAAGAGTATGACTGTATCTCTGTTTTAGTGTTAAGCAGTTGTTTCTTGAATTGTTAAAACTGCAAGCAAAATTATGTCAGGTCGCCGCTAGCTTCTCTATAAAATTGCCAATACAACGTCGTGAAAGAATAGTCGCCATCCGACCGAATTAGCGAGGGTAGAAGCCTAAATCTAAAGGTAGAAAGACATAGAGCTATCGAAGAGAGGTCCGACGATGTCCACGGGCAGAGAAGCACGCGTTCACTGCTGAGATCCTGCGTGTTAGGCACATCGTAGCTACTATATTGATCTACCTGTCCGAGGGCTATATCGGTCCGCGTGTTTCGGTGCAGTACCTTTCAGTCCACCAGCGCGGGATCAACGTTTCGTCCTGCTGTATTCATCGAGATCACGTTTCCTTGAAATACAGTTCACAGTTCAGTGTTCGTGTTCGATCGACACCTGTGAATCTTTCTGTTCTTTCTGCCTCTTTTTCCTGTTCTAATTATCTGACACGTTATCATTCCAGCTAATTATAATCTGTAAGCCAGAAGCATTCAAAATTCGGAATATTCTCGGTGTTTGAATTTCACGAAACGAAATTAAACAACGAACAGTTCAGCTTTCGTGTTCGATCGCACTCGTGTATATTTCTGGTCTTTTATTATTCGACCTGTCATTCCGTATTCTATTATTCTACAGCTGAAGAATCTACGAAGGAAATACAATTCAGTTGATTAATTTTAGTTGCAGTTTCGCCAGAACGAAATTGGTTTATGGCTCAGTTACCGCGTTTAATCGATACCTATAAATGTTGTCAACGTTGTTATTCAATTTCGTAAAATTACGCAGTTCGCCGTTCAGTTTTCACGTTCGATCGGACCCGTGAGTGGCTCTCACATCATCGTCTCACCTTTTTTACTTTATAAATTCGTTACTCTATGGTCTAAGGATCGATGAACGAAAGAACTCGAATATCTTCGATTCTAATTTCCGCGTACGGTTGGTACGTCGGTTCGTATAATTTTATTCAATGTGTTATCGAATAAAATCATCTTCTATCGCTCGATTTATATTATTTTATCAATTTACTATTCTTCGATCTGAACAATTTGAGATGCCGAGTGGTGCCGGTTGCAATTTCGTAGAAACGAAATTACATAGTTCACGGTTCAGTGATCGGCGCTTCTGAGTCTTTTTAACCTTATTATTCCATCTGCTACTCTACGATTAACCCAAATCTAATTCAAGGCTTGAATACGTCGCAGTACCACTACACAGTTCACAGTTCACTGGTCATCGCTTGTGTGCTTCGTTTTAACCTGATTACCTACTTTATTTCATCAACTACAAATTTATTGTTCCGCAGTATAAAAATCGCAAACCTTCGATACTCTCAGTTCCAATTGCACGACGTTAAAACATTGGTATCCAGTAAAGTTGTCTAATGGACGAAATGAATTTTAACAAGATATGTCTCCAGAGCTCGACTATAGGTGATAGATTTTTGCCATGAGAAACTGGTAACTGGATAACAGGGACAGTGGGTGTTTGCTTTTCTTATTTCTCGCTCGTCACTCCTATTACAAAGGATCACGCTGAAAGCGAGAACTGTTCGAGCTAGAAGAGGATCGATCGACGCGGTTCTCCAAACGACCGATCGTTTGGACCGGTCTCAGCAGTTTTTCCTGGGATATATCCAGGCCATCCTATAAGTAATGCGGTTTTTTGGGTATGTATTAAATGAAAACAAAGCTTAACGAAGCTAAGATCAACGACGTATTCATTCTTCGTCCTCTATGATTAATTTCTTTCGTCTCTTTGTGTTAACATGTTAATAGCTGTTGCAATGTTACGTTTTACGTCTAGAGCAACGTTTGTTTCCTGAGATCTTCTGATCTTCTGTTTTAATTAATGATATTTACGGAGAATTTACATTTCCAGAAATATAAGATACAAATGATATGTAAAAATGCGGCAACTATACAAAACGAGATATTTATTATAATATTTATGCAATATGTCAAGGAAATCTCTGTTTAGTTAGAAATCTCTGTGAATATATATATATGTAGAAATATGCTGTCTATCCAGAATTAAGTATTCACTACAACATTCACGTAACGAAAGAAATTTCTATTTATATTCCATCCGCGTCTCTTTAGTTATGCTTTTATGCGCTTACGAGAAATTTAACGGTGCAAACACGTACAGAATACGAGCACAGTATATTCCTGTTATACTAATTAGTACGTAAAATAATTCTCTATCTAGATTCCAATTACTTTCTAATTAAGTGCAGAAAATATGAGTTTGCATAAATATCCGCAATCCAATTACGATCATGCAAATATCAATGTTTATAAATACCGACCGTTTAATAACTAGATAATGCATATTTTTGTCAATTTCTATTTTTACGAATATAATTAGAAACACGTGATCTGGCTAGATTGCTTTACTTATTAAATAACACAACGAGTACTATACCTTTAATATTTCCTATATTTTTCCCTATTATATGTATTTCATGCATTTTTCTATCTACAAATTTTATATAAATACACGATGATCCGTTGTATAGTGCTAACCGATATCAAGCGATATACTTCAGCTATACAAAGTATTCGCACGTATCCTTATTCCGTAACGAACCTTTTCTTTCTTCTTTTATCAAGCTTCGTATCTTTTTACATTTACATCTTTAAAGTGTCAAATTTTTGTAATCGTATTAAATGTGCCATCAAATGGTACGAAATGCGATATACTTAGACCTACTTAACTATTACGTAAATACTATAGTAGATACAACGGTGTGCCAATACCTTTTGTATTCACTGTAAAGCAGATACGCGTCTGCAAAGTTTTCCGATTATTCTGTTTCCGTTTTCCTCGTATCGAAATAATAGGTCGACGTTTGTTTGCGTTTTTCCTATCGTTTCATCTGCGGTTCAGGTTAGACTGCTGACGCTGTTAAAGTAGTTCAACGCTTATTTCTGGTGTATTCAACTGTGATTCGAGTTTATTCGAGCTTAGTACGCGTTGCTTTCTTTCTCCTTTTTATTTCCTCGTTGTTTTCTCTTGTCGTTTGCTGTTTCCTCGTTGCTTTTTCATTTCGTCGCCGCTTTCCCACAGCAACCGTGGTTTATTTCAGCGGAATTTTCACTGGGACAGTTACCTCTCGGGCACGGGTGGTCGCGTTTTTGTTGAAAAGATTTTAATTTTTCTGCGGGAGTATGATAGTTCTTTGTGAACCATTCAGACAGATTTTTTTTCCTCCAAGCTTTCTTTTCTTCGCTTCTTTATGGCTCGCTGTTTTAATTAGATGCGGGTTGGTTATTTTGTGTTCATTGTGGCCAGTTCTCGCGCGACAAAAGATTCTTCGCTTGCTCCTATCATATCCTTTCGCGTTAGCTGTTTCAGTAGCCAGATGATTGAAGTGTTTTCTTGCGAACGATCTCAGGTAGCATAAATGCTCGTAACTCTATATTCTCGGATTGTTCCGTACAACTTCGAGCATAAGTGTCTTTGCGTCTTCGAAATATCGTTTGAAGAGTTCTTCCTCGATGGAATACTCCGAGTTGCCCTAGCTTCGCAACTTGCTGCATTAAATTTCGAATTTTAATAGAAAACAGCCGTTTAGTAGCTCATTTACCAGTTATTAATTTTTTCTTCCTTGGCAAGATGTTCAGTGCTTCTCGTATTATTTCTTTTTATTTGAACAGCAAAGAACCATCTCTCTTCTATATGCAATTTTATTCGAAACTATGTTTGTAGTATTTCTACGAATTATTTTGTATGCCGCTGAATTAATGGTTTGATTAATGATCAGGATTATCATATATATTTAGCTACTAGAATGTCGTTTTTCGGAGAGAAAAACTGGAATCTTACAATTTAGCATAAAGCATAGATGATTTCTATGGTAAACAAATCATTGATAATTCAAGTTCAACGTATTTGAAATTTAGATACGACTTATTTTAGATTTGAATGACTGATTTGAATAATCAATATTATGCATTATTCTTAGAGCAACTCGTACTATCTATGTTAATTATGTACTTGGAAATAAAATA
Organism: Bombus terrestris; assembly: GCF_910591885.1. Classification (NCBI taxonomy): domain Eukaryota; kingdom Metazoa; phylum Arthropoda; class Insecta; order Hymenoptera; family Apidae; genus Bombus; species Bombus terrestris. The sequence continues at coordinate 10,281,788 of NC_063271.1, read as the reverse complement.
TATATAATATAATTTACATTTAAGATTGTCTCTTTATAATTTTTTACTCTATTTGTTATTATTTATAGTCTACGATGCATGATATGTCTGATTATAGCAGTCCTTACAAATTACCTAGACGACTGATGATTGACTATTTACATTAACACAATGTGTAACACATTCATCAGGTCAATGAAGAGTAATTAATTTTCAGATTGATTATTCATAATCATGATAAGGGACAAGATTATGCAATATTATCGAAAAATATCGAGTAACCTTTTTCACTATTCTGGTTATACAGGGTGTCTGGTAACTAATGGTACAATTGGGTGGTGAGGCGATTCTACGTGAAAAAATAAGTGGAAAATGTAGAATAAATTTTCTTCATACGACGCCCCATTTCCCACAAAATCGAGTTTGAAAATTCGTCGGCTATACTTGGACTTGGCTAATTCCGGACTGAATGAAAGTAAATATAATCGACAGCAGGTTAAACTGGATGAAAAAATAAGTCAAAAATATAGAATAGAATTTTTCCATAAGACTCTCTGCTTTCGAGAAAAATATATTTGAAAATGTATCTATCGCGCGCGTGCAATAGATCGACTAATAGCTAAACACGTGGAAACTTTATTTTCTTGAAAACGAGGTTTTAAATGAAAACATTTCATTTTATTTTATATAATTTTATTCTATTTTCAAAATATTTTTAGTCGGTACATAGCCAAGTCCAAGTATACCCGACAAATTTTCAAACTCGATTTTCTCACGAACGAAGCTTTGTACGAACCAATCCTATTCCACATTTTCCACCTATTTTTTCACGTAGAATCACTCTGTACCGAGTTGTGCCGCCAGTTACAGGACACCCTGTATATACACACAATCGTACGATATCTTAATAATTCCATCGTATCACACGAATTTTATTTTCTAACGTTTTATTGCAAACAGAATGAAATTTCCGGGACCTTCTATCATCTTACAAGAAATCCCTCTATAACCTACATAATTCTCGAACAAGCCTAATTCACGAAATGAATCTCTTTTAACACATGCGGAAATTTCATCGCCAATCTTTTTATCTTTGTTTCTCGTGTTCGAAACATTTCGCTCGTCGAGGGTTGCTACTTTCTCAATGCAATGCAATTTCTATGCAGGAGGATGGTTAAAGGTTTGCGGACTGTGACGTTTCGATGAGAAAATGCCACGATGCTGCGGCGCGTCTTTGGTATCCGTCATGGGCGGCGAGGGGTCTCCGCAGAGTCTCGGTTTGCAGATTCAGGACGGTCAGTAATTAACAATAATTGCCTATTAGTTTTACTTGCGTCCCGTTTCTGCGAACGTTTGCGTGTTTATCGTGTATCCTGTGCTACGAATGACGATGGGTCTTTCCACGTGAATTTATAGAGGGTTGAATTTATGTATTTTGGTTGAATGAGAAATAACTGGATTTTCTGTTATATCGTGCACCTGATCGTCTGCTGATATACGTTTTATTAGGTTTATTTGTTTGAACCGTGGTAATTTTATTCATTATTTTACGTTACATGTAATTTAACTGTATGGAAAGAGACAGTATTTGTTAACTAATCAATTTGTGACTAATGAGTCGTGGAGTTTTATGGATATTACTGGATCTATTATGTCTTTTCCACGAGTAGCAAGGATAGTTCGTGACTAGTTGTACCAGCATTTTAATATGTCTTTGTGTTATATCGAAGTACGAAATATTTATAATAAAATGTCGAAAGATACGAAGAAATTTGTTGCATATTTTGCATATTTTTTACCAGCTATTGTCTCTTTTCATACTTGGACAAAATATATACATGTGTTGTGGGAAATGAGTAACTGATTATTAGAACCGAACGAACTTTACTGCTGTACTACAGTGGTCATTACTATCTATTTTCCATTATCGTTATATTGTTTAATTTATGTTTCAATTAGTATTGTATCGTAAAGAAAAATAGATTTTGTAATGAAGAATAATATCGATATATTGCCCTTGTATTTAACACGTTCACTGTTGGACGAATTTTTATTCGCTATATGCTACACATATACTAACAAATCCTTGTCACCTAAAATCTATTTTCTGTATGGTATAATATCGTGTACCGTATTATAATACATTTCCTACTAACATACACGTTGCAATTTTGAAATTTCCAAGAAATGTTGAAAGCGCATACTTTAACTTTTCAATTTCCAAATTTCAGGAAAAAAAGAAACGAAAAGTCGAGAGAAGCATTGCGATCTCCAAAAAGTGAAAAAAGATACACATACACATATGGAAGTATTGCAATTTCCAAAAAGTAAAAAAAAAAAAAAACAAAAAAAAAACAAAACACACAGAAGCATTTTGTAGTTTCTAAAATAAATACAAAAAATAAATGTAGCTTTCAGCTTTTTACACATTTCAAGTTTCTAATAAAGTACGTATGTATTTGTACTTGTGTGAGTCCCATTTGAAAATAAAATACGAGAAATACATATAAGCATTGTGATTCTTAAATTTTCAGAAATCAATAGATACTAAAAATACAGCCAGATATTTTGGCAACGTCACGCACACCATAAAAATGTAGTTCTTAAAAATATATTTCTTCCTCTTCCTCTTCTTCTTCTTCTTCTTCTTCTTCAGTCTCTCGACTATTTCGATGTATGTGTTTAAACGCGTAAGCAAACAAGCGTTTGTTTTTCTGAATTTTTCCAGGCAATCCTCGAAATAAAACAGCCTTAGCACCTGGCCACAGTTTGATGGACTGGATTCGATTGGGAAACTCCGGCGTCGATTTAACCGGCGTTGGTGGAGTTCCACGTGTCGTAACTTTGTCCGAACTGGCCACTCACAATAAACAAGATGACGCTTGGATCGCGATTCGAGGTAGGTTTTTTTAAAACGTGCTCCTAAAATACCAGAAACCTCCCCTAAAATACCAGAATTTCTATTCCAATTTTTCAATTTTGTCGTCCCTTTAATCACACTGTCCGAGTATTTAAATATTAAATGTACGTATTCGACTATTTAATTTCTGAATGTAATTGAATTTAAATTCCTAGAATCTATAATTTTCTAAATATTTCAATCCCTCGTTTTTCACATCCATAGCCCTTTAACAATCTAAATTCAAAGTCCTGGAAATCTATAGCCTTCAAAGTGAAAATCCCTTGGTTCTCCAAATTATAATCCTCGAAGCATCTAAATTCTCGTCCAATTTTCAAATTTTCTCGTTCGCTCGCAACCAGCGGTTCGTTCATTAAACAGCAAAATCTACTCTCCGCTAATGTGATTGCTCGTTAATCCCATTTCCACGAGCAAGAGTCGTTGCCTCGGACGTACACAGTTTCGTTGGGATTAAATCGAAGAAATGAAAATCAATGGCCGCAGAAACGTGATCGCATTTTAAAGGTGATGCGCGATATCGCTTTCGACGCCACTTCCTGTGGAAATTGGCTTTAAGAGTGTTCCTAATGACAGAGTTACTGAGAACATCTTCTCCTGGAAAACTAAGTGCTAGATGTTGCGTAAAGTAAGAGAATCCGGGCCAACGTGCTATTAAGGAGAAACTCTCGTTTAACATCGATAAAAGCGTGTGATTTTAATGAACTAATTTTTTTTTTTTTAGACTGACTGCCAATTATTTATATGCAATTAGATCTTGTTGGGATAAAAACAGATAGTTTTGAAGTACAAATGTAATTTTCGTGCCTCAGTTCTTCTTACTGTTTATTGTATATTGCACGAGTGCTATGGATTATCTTTGACAATATATCGTTGGCGTGCAGTGTAACATCTGCCACAGTCATCGGAATGCAGAAGTTAGCAAATCTTCTCAAAGTTAGATATTTCTGTTTCGACCTATTTTTGTAAGAAAAATATGAAAAATTGAAAAAGTTCTAGCATTTAGAAGAGAAACTTACTCTTCTTGGCGGACCAATTGAGTTTTTATCGCTTATAAAATATTATAAATAAACAAATAAATATTTATGGTTCAATCCCCGGGGAAATTTGATTGATCAATCAATCAATCAATTAGCCTTTTCAGTTATCGTACACGTCAGTTTAAAAGCTTATTGAACGTGTCAGATTAAGAAGTTGATGGACGATAAGAGGAATTAAAATGAAAAAAATTACATTTGCAAGGCTATGTACCATTTAACTCTCAGCTTCTACTGTAACTGCTAGTTAGTGTAAACAAAATTCATAAAAATTATTCGTCTTTGTCGTTGCTTTACGACAATTTTCCCTTAGACTTGGTCGCATTTTAATTCACATTCAGTCGAGTTTCTTTTCTGGTACTACGTGTAGTCGGTCTTGAAAATATTCGATACGCTGGCATAACTTTGACTTGTGTCTGGAATGAATGTAAATAAAACAATAAAAATATCTTCATGAAAGTATATTGAAGTCTCGTGTATAGTTGTGAGAAAGCAAGAGGAAGCAAATCAATGTTTAAAAATTGGGAGAAATGTCGGGGAATGTTTACGTCTGAAAAATATTTCTCGTTCGGACATTCTATAAATTAACGTGAAAAAATATCGAGAAGTCAAAGTTACGTTAGTGTCCGAATATTCTCCACACCGACTGTATTTCCTTTCACTCCATTTTATAAAAATATTCCCAATTTCTGTATAAAAAAATAACGTTCGGACATTTTAGTTTTTTTCGTTGTGAATCTTTTAAAGCCCAACATTTTCATCAAATAACTATCTTTAGAATTGCAATTATATGATAAAATAATTGGACTGCGAAGTTCCATGCAAATTTATATTTTTGAAAATATAAACGAGAAAAGGTAGAACGTTGGTAAAAAATTGCTTAACTTGCCAAGTTATTTACATTTGCATTTCTAAATTTCCTACAAATCTTCATTTTACAAAACATTATTAAATCATAAAATTGATTTATTTCCTAAATTCCCAAAACAATTATATATATGTATGTGCATACAATTTTGATATTATAAATAATATTTTGATATTATGAATTATTATTAAATCATAAAATTGATTTATTTCCTAAATTGCTAAAACAATTATTATAAACAATTCTGATATTATAAATAACAAATAACAATCTGAATTATTATTATTATTTCATAAAATTGATTCATTTCTTAAATTCCTAAAACAACTACATATATATGTACATACAATTTTGATATTATAAATAACAAATAACTTTATGAATTATTATTATTAAATCACAAAATTGATTCATTTTCTAAATTCCCAAAACAATTATATATATATATATATATGTATATATAATTTTGATATTATGAATTATTATTATTAAATCACAAAATTGATTTATTTCCTAAATTTCCAAAACAATTATATATATGTATGTACATACAATTTTGATATTATAAATAACAAATAACAATCTGAATTATTATTATTATTTCATAAAATTGATTCATTTCTTAAATTCCTAAAACAATTATATATATATGTACATACAATTTTGATATTATAAATAACAAATAACTTTATGAATTATTATTATTAGATCACAAAATTGATTCATTTTCTAAATTCCTAAAACAATTACATATATATGTACATACAATTCTGATATTATAAATAACAAATAACTTTATGAATTATTATTATTGAATCATAAAATTGACTTATTTTCTAAATTCCTAAAACAATTATATATATGTATGTACATACAATTTTGATATTATAAATAACAAATAACTTTATGAATATCATAATGTACGGTTGACAACGTATATTTGACGATTACAATACCACAGTCACAATATATCTTCGAATCCCATTTTTTTAACAAATAAATAATATCTTCTCTTGCCGTTAAAATTTTTATTAATTTTATTACAACATGTTCCTGAAATATTCCGACATTTGTCTGTATTCTATAATCGCCGGGCAGATTAATTGGTTGGTAGAAAAACGCCTTCTTTGGAAACAAGAAAATAAGAGGAAAAATAATCACGAGAGGCAAGGAATAATATAGGTCAACGTCGAACGCTTTTAGCTTGATTAAAATTTACTTTTTCCCACCATCGTGCGACGTCCAATCGTGCAATATTTATTCAATGCCCGTCACAAATCCTATTTTAATTCTACCTATGTTCGCCGGTGTATTTTTGCCATCATGATCTCGCATATTAGATGAGGCATGACTCAGGCAATTTCTAGGGAATAGAGGAAGTACGAGGAAATAATCCAAATATTAAGTAGCATGATCGAATAATAATGAAAGAAACAGGCGATCAATAATTATGGGTGGGAGAAACATCAACATTGTTGAATTTCTGTTTTATATTGCTTTTTATTAAAATGATGTTATTTTACTTGTATTTGAAGTTTTAATTTAAATTCAAATTTTCGTATTGTTCTTTGTCATTGACTCATTGGGTCAATGATTTATCAAACAAATTTATGTTTCAAACTTCCGAAGAAAATAAACGTCGAACGTGACAACTGTGAAAAATTAATCGCAGACTACAAATGTTACATTGCAGTCATTTTTATGCAGCAATAATTAGTATAAATTAGAGAAAGGAAAGTGAATGACAATGAGAGAGAAAGGAATACAAGCTCATACGAGTTATCTATTATATATTTGCTGTTATGTATTTTGAAGTAAAAGCAAAATGATTTAAAGTTTACATAATGTGGGATTCTTTCACTCTGTGTTCTCGCTAATCAACTTGAAACTTCTATGTTTTCTGTTTTTATAGCATCAATTTTTTCGAATCGTACGAAAGTGTTATTTTGAACAATACGAAATCTTATATATTTTATATATATTTTTAGATGCAGTAATTACAAAAATTACTTGCAAGTAGCTTTATACTTGTTAGGAAGATGATACATTTACACTGTACATGTGAATGTGTGTGTCAGAGGGTGTCCAGGCCTTAGTTGGGACAAAAGACGATTGGCAGTTGTTAGAAGCAAGAGTAGGTTTTCGAGGTCTTCAGAGTATAAGATATATATATAAATGTTGTGTGCCAAATAAAGGAAATTATTTGTATTTCCGAATCTCTCCTATATCTTTACAATACTTCAATGAATATCCTATTTATCAGCTTTTATACTTCTCTATAGTACCAGACTTTTGTAATTATACGAAAGTGCTACTAAACGATACTGTAGCGGCACATGAGTCAGAGGACATTTCAAAAAATGTCGCAAAAATTCGCTTATCTGTAAATAAATTCTTTTATTAAATCTCACCTTCTTTTCTCCTATTAAATTTCTGCAAGCTGATAATAGATTCTCTTCTCTAACTCTTACTACTCCGACTATTACCATTGCTATAACTATCACTATACTATTGCTATTTCAATCAATATAATGAATAATAATAATGGATAGAATTAATCAACTCGTATTACATAAATCAAAAATTCGCTTATCCGTAAATAAATTCTTTTATTAAATCTCACCTTCTTTTCTCCTATTAAATTTCTGCAAGCTGATAATAGATTCTCTTCTCTAACTCTTACTACTCCGACTATTACCATTGCTATTACTATCACTATACTATTGCTATTTCAATCAATATAATGAATAATAATAATGGATAGAATTAATCAACTCGTATTACATAAATCAAAAATTCGCTTATCCGTAAATAAATTCTTTTATTAAATCTCACCTTCTTTTCTCCTATTAAATTATTTATATTTCTCTTCTCTAACTCTTACTACTCCGACTATTACCATTACTATTACTATCACTATACTATTGCTATTTCAATCAATATAATGAATAATAATAATGGATAGAATTAATCAACTCGTATTACATAAATGAAAAATGATAACTAAAAGAAAAAGGTAGTGAACTACAATTATATCAAATGATAGTTAGACAATAAAAAAGAAATTAAAATTCATATAGATACCAATTATACGAACAGTTTATCGAACAGTTGTTTTCTGAAGACTTCGGATGAATGGAATTCTACTGTATAAGGAGATAGGGATGGCAGTACGGTGTATATTTAAATCGATATATCTTTAAAGTTGATTCTGGGTAGCCAAACGCCATCATCAATCTCTGTAGCGGCAGTTAGTTGCGCGTTTCACAGATTGCTCGGCCATCGCCGAAACCTCGATACAAGTTAGAAGAACTCGCACAGGTTTATCCGGAAACTTGCTTTTAGCGCAACTTTTAAAAATAACGACGATAAGGAGATACTCGGTTTAATTTAATAAAAAGGTTATCACTGGTAGGGGGTAATGCAGCGGCACATAATTTAGAGGACAAATCAAATCATGTTGTTTTGCCTCGGAGTATCAAGACTGTTAGAATACAAGTAATGTAAGAACAAATAAACTCCGGGCAAAATAATGTCGCCGCTACATGCAACCATCGAGTAAGGACGAATTCGGATTTTCTCACTCTCCCCCGACCAGTATAAAGAAACAGACGCGATCGCGAGCGAGACGGTATCAAACAGTTCATATGTCGATACCGTCGATTTCCTGAGCCACTACGGGTTACTCGCCGACCCGCGAAACAAGCGGCTACTGGATAAGACCACACAGCTGTCCACTAGAGGATTCGCCGCCACGGCCGACGTAGGCTCGTTATTTCACGATATCTTTCCATGACTAATCCTCCACAATAATAAATTTAATATATTTGAACTCAATTAATTACTCTGTAAATGCCATAAAAAATACAGCGTCAATATGCCGATACCTTCTGCAGCCACTGTGAGTTAGCGTAATAAAAAAAATAAAAAATAAATGAAACTATAAAAAAAATTGCCGCAACGTAAAGGCTAACTTTAAAAAAGAATTTAACAATCTACGCAATGGTTAGCATCAAAAAATTAAAATACCTAATAACGAAAAGCCAGTTGAACATAGAATCGGCAACTAAATGATTGCGGATTTTGTCACGAGGTGGTAATGACAAATTTGTAGAGATTTATGTGCAGAGGATGGTTGGTCGGTGAGGTTTAATGGACGAGATTGCTCGTTGTTGAAACTGTCAAATATATTTAAAATGATAAATTAGTATACAGATAATATACTAACCGATTCGCTAAGGCAGCTAATTAGATCGCTGATAATTCGTTGATAACTGGTTGATAACTGATCGACAACTGTAAATTCCGCAATCGCTTAGTTGCTAATCCACATGATAGTATCACTGAAATAGCAAATAATTAATAGCAACTCGATAATAAAACCAGCTTTTTTAATTAACTCCGCAGGGATCGTTTTCAACGTGACACGTTACATGGACTTCCATCCAGGAGGAGTCAACGAATTAATGAGAGGCGTTGGGAAAGATGCCACGAAGCTTTTCGAAAACGTAAGTGCAACGATATCCGACTATCCATCGGATCAACGGTACGATCTATCGTTGATCGACGATTATTTTTACGTACCCATAGATCATTCGTTGCAGGTGCACGCTTGGGTCAACTATCAGAGCATTCTTCAGAAATGCGTGGTCGGAAGGCTGAGCCGTGGCTCGGTGAGCGGTACCACGTCGTCGCCGACGGAAAATCCTGTCTCGAGTACGAGCAATTGTTCGTCGGCGACGTTGAACCTGATAACAAGTTGCACAAGTGAGTAACTAACGCGACATCGATCCTGCCCGCTTGTGTTTCGCCGATGGTGATAAAAGGAACGAGCGTCAGGGAAACCTTGATGGCTCTTTTCATGGAAAATTGTGAATGCAAAGGAAACGAAAAAATATGTGTATATATATATATATATGTATTATGGCTTTTACAGTGGCTTCATGCCGTTTATAGAAAAATTGAAATGTTAAAGTAGTTGAATGCAAACTATGTTTGTGGGCGGTTGGAAAGGATGTACGCACCTAGATGCAGAGACTTGCGGGTCTGTGTTAAGAGAAAGATATCAAGATTTTGGTATACTCTATAAAAATGATTATCTTTATTGGAATGTTTATTCAATTTTCAAGGATGAATTATTATATTATGATTGAGAAATAAATAGAATTGATGGAAATTTGTGATTATTTAATATAAAAAATTTATTATCAAAATCATTTGGTCAATATAGAAACACAAATTTGTTTAATTATTCAAGGATAATTGTTTTGATAATCCATGTTCATCTGTATTTATTGTTAGTTACGTTTATCACACTGTATTTTGTTAATTTGAAACAAAATTGTCGTGAGTGAGCTTTGAACAGACGCGAGCGTTCATCGTATGTAAATATTATATTTGCATTTACTATACTTGTCTCTTTCTGTGACAGAAGACCCGAACGAGTTCTTAGCAATCTTCAGGTTGCTAAGAATCATTTTATATTAGGGTATGTACTTGGAGTGAATGTTCGGATACGGAAGGCTATATTTTGTTGGAATTTTTGGATTAGTAGGTGAGTTTATAGCGAACGTTAACTCTTTAAACATGGACCATGTGGTTTAATTACATTGGACAATTTTACATAACACGCTCCGTTACATATTTCGTGTTATACGAGAAAGTGGACAAAGTGTTCGTCCTTTGACGATTAAAGATTCATATTCTCGTCTTAAAATTAAAATTGAGATCTCGTTTTCAATACACGCTTCGACAAATTGAGGAAGTACTAAAGTCTTCTTTAATTTCAACATTTATACATAGACAAATGATGAATTGTGTAGCGAACGAATTGTTAACAAATTATCGTAGGAAATAGTGCGAAGGAAGGTTTTGAAAAAAGAAGAGAATAAATAGAAACCGTTATTATGCAAGGGATGTTGGAAGAAGTGTAGCCAAGTTTGATTGATCGACAAGAAATGGACAACAAGAGAATAATTAGAACGTATTGATTTTCAGCTCATAGTGTTAGCCAAGAAAACGTATCAGACGCTAGTTCATTGAATATAAAAATGGACTGGAGGCAAACATCCGACTCGCTCACATTGTCTTATCAAACGACACGCTATTATCCAGGCTTGTGCTATCAATTAAGTAGGATAAACGACTCGAAATTGATGTACAAATTAGTTTTCGCGAGCGGCTCAATAACGCACGAGTTGGAATTAACAGCAGAGATACAATGGCCACCGGTCTGCATCAAAAATTTCGAAACGAGAGAGGTAATGTAACTGAAAAGCTGTTGTTTAATTAATTAAAAATTTAAGATATTAATTTCTACTTTCTGCGTTATGTAGATCACTTTTACGTTTATGAAGCAAAAGCAAGAGTTATGGAAATCTTACGGTGAGCAAATGGTATGCAGGGAGATGAATAGGGATAATCGAACGTACAGAGAATACCAAGTACTTACGAACAAACAGCTTTCTAAGTTAGTTCATCTGTTAGTCGTGCGAGCGAAAGACTTCTTGCAAATTGTACCTATTGGCAGGCACGTAGAAGCCATGCTGAACGTCATGGGTGAATATCATCCTTTTTCTTTTCGCTATTTAAAATCCCTAATTCATTGATCGACTAATTAAGGGAATTTAAACACGTAATTAAAATGGCACGGTAATTCTCATAACAGCTACAGAAGCCACGATCCAAACGAGTATCTTTGAATCATTCTTCTTCTATTTATCCGAACTGTAATAGTTTCTGTATTATTAATATCAAAGATGTTCAAAGTATTTTCATCGAAGAGATTGCTTTACCCTTCGAGTAACTTGAAAATTTCTACAAAATTAATTATTCGCGTCATTCTTCGCAGTAACTATTTTTGTAGCCAACTTATCTTACCGAAATGTAAAATGTTTTATCGAAATAGAATCTTGCAACATTCTTTCATTTTTATATTGGTTCGTACAATCATATTCGTTGTAACAGCGCATCCATCGATGAAATAACCATCGACTTTACTCGCTAATCTACTAATTCTGTGTCGTCTACGTTATACAATATTTAACAAACTATAGTAAAGGTTTAGCCAATTCCGTTTTTGCATGATTGATAAAAAGTTCTCGAAGAAAGTATGCAGGAAACTATGAGATACTTCGTTTTAGGGACGGAAGTATCGCGATTGTACACGCCTGTCCCACCGTGCCTTCATCCGGACGACATGGCGCCAAACTATAAGTCTGATTGCCTGTGTTTCATGATCAAGAAGTACCCGAATGGCGCTTTGAGTCCGTCCATAACCGCTCTTCAGATTGGCGAGACCCTCCGTTTGAGCAATGCTTTAGGTGACTTCACAGTAGAATCCTGTGATGGCTATTCTATCAATCATATGATCGCTGGTGGCACCGGTTTGACAGCGATGCTTGGCATCATTCAGCGAGCTTTGGCCAGACGCAGTGTGTCAGTATCTTTTTATCTACAGGGCTTCTGAAAATCTAGTTTCCCGAACGTACTTTCTGAAGACATGTTACATGACAAGAAATGATAATATTTCTTGCAAATCTGTCATTTGTTAGAGATTTTGCGACTATGAAATGGCCATTTCGTCCAAAGTAATACCGAATTGCTTTTTTACTTTTAGTTGAATTTTAGTTAGGAGAAATTTAGCAGGAAGCTTACCAGTAGCAATAGCGTACGTTTCAGTGGTTTAGGATCTAAAACATAGCATAATAAGATTCCAAGAGTACAGAAAATATGCAAAAGAATATTATTATAATACGAAAGTAAGTTTAGTAAACCACTTGTGAAAGAAAGTCTAAATGTTGATATTTGGCTTCCTGAATTTTGATAACGTTAGTAACGTTAGTTAGTTAGAGTGTGATTAAGCTTTCCAGTTAATAGATGAGATGTAATTATAGATGTATAATCCTTGCGCATGTGTTTAATTTAATAATTTATGGAATGCTGCAGAAAGACCATAAACTTACTCAACTTCAACAAGGACGAAGATAACATATTTTACGTGAAGGAACTGGAAAAGGCCAGCGCAGACAACAAGTGGGTAGATCTTTCTGGATTTGTCTTTTCATTCCCTTCAAATGGAACATCTGTACGTTGCAGATTAAAAGTTACACATATCCTTTCACAAGCCGGAGATGCGTGGACAGGCAAACGCGGCACGTTATCTGATGATTTATTACAGGAACTAGTTGGAACAAGTAATCCTGATGCATTCGTTTATACGTGCGGGCCTCAAGAATTCATACAGTTAGCAAAGAAGTAAGAATAAGGACGGTTTACCATTCTAATTTCGAATTATCTCTGGCTATGATATTTAAAATGTACAAGAATTTCATAAAATAAGAGGAAAGCATGAAGCATAGGTCGAATAACGTTTGTCTTCAATTTATTTTTTATTAATTGCGTGTATGTTTTTCAGTTCACTTCAAAAACTCAATTGGAAGCCGTTCCAAATGTACGAATTCGACGATTAGCTGTACTCATCGAAAGCGTACTCTCTCTCTTTTGATACCAAACGTTGGAACATTGGCAAACGTGTGGAAACAGTTACGTGTCGTACCGTCGAATTTTTAAAAAGAACCTTTTGGATACTTTTATTCCTATTTCCGCCCACAATCTCAGATTCGTGCGTGTAAGTTTATCAGGGAATCGAGTGGTAAATATGTAATAAAAAAAAAAAAAAAAAAATGTTCGGAGAAATAGAATTTTTTTTTATGATATTTCGTTTCATAAAATTTTTCTATGAAATTTATATTTAATTTTTTTACTGAAAGATGTAAAATTTCGTTTCAAGGAGTAGTAGATCTTTCCATTTTTAATGTTACTGTCAGAATTAATTTAGAAGGTAATTATATAAAGATTAATTATCTATTGTGTATTATCTGTTAAAGATTGTGTATCTATATAAAATATTGCAGCAAAGTTAATTACGATTTTGTTTCTTCCGTGAAATTGTGTCTTCCGTTTCAATAATTCACTCGGTTTGACCGCAATACGCAAAAGCAAATACCTGTATATTTGTACTTACTATAAGTAAGTAGACGCGCATACTTTGTACCATATCTACAAATTTCGAAAAAAAAGAACAAGAAAAGAAAAAAAGAAACAATAGGAGTAAGGGTCACGGATGAAAGTCTTTGAAATCTACGGGCGAGCCATAGATGTAATTCCTATATGGTAACAAATTATTTTTACAAACGTCGTCTTTTAATCTATCATCCAGAGAGTTGTATTTTGAACAATTTATCGGGGAACATTAACAAGTATTTTCGATCATGGTGCTATTTCTTAAAACGAACCGAAACAAACATCTCACAACCATAATTTTTAAATTCTCAGTCTGCATTTTATATAGAAATATTTTAATCAGATTTTTATCTCCACATAATAAACTGCAGTCCCCTGTGTCTATCGAATTAGAATCCCTTGCGAGATTCGAATATTTTTTACTTATTGTTAGTAATAAATTAAATAAATTAAATAGTTGACAGGCTTTCTACAAAAAAGCTATATATGTATAACTTTTATTACACAAAATGATAAATTGAGTAAATCGTGGCGAGAATTTTAATCCTAAAATTTGAATATTATCTACGTTTGAATTAATAATTACAATTCTTAATAAATCTTCTACGTGGAGTACCATTTGCATATGTTTATAGATATTTTCTTTAGGAAGTTGTTCAATTGTTATGTATACAGGATCGTCCACGTATTTAGTAATAATTGTTTGGGCAATCAAAAATAATTTGTTTATTTATCCTGCACAGTATGCATACGATACAATATATCATTTGATGAGTGGAATAATTTGCGTACGTAGTTCTAATTCGATAGCCAGGTACTGTACAAGTGATTAAAGCATCATGTTGGGCCCTTTCCTTTGGAAATAAAACACGTGCCAGACAGGGGCCTTAGAACTCTGGGTGAAAACTCTAGAATCGTTACCAATAAAATGGCCTAATCACAGAAACGTTTTAAAATTAACAGCATAACGCAAAAGTACCAGTACCATAGTTCTTCGATTTTTCATAAAACCGAAGAAGAATTACGATAAGTACGTGGATTGGAAAGATGGATAAGATCGAAGAACTTCTGCGAGTAATTTTTACCGATCACGTATTTTCAGATTCGAGCGTGTACGATTGTTTCGTTCGAAGTTGGCCGTGTTTGAAAGAGGAAAGTATAGTGTCTCGTAGTTTGTTGAACGACACGGGTAGTTTTATTCAAAATATACTCGAGTACGGACCATTTTCTGCAT
The DNA here is from genome assembly GCF_910591885.1 of Bombus terrestris. Lineage (NCBI taxonomy): Eukaryota > Metazoa > Arthropoda > Insecta > Hymenoptera > Apidae > Bombus > Bombus terrestris. The sequence continues at coordinate 10,266,729 of NC_063271.1, read as the reverse complement.
TTACGTACATGTTAAATACGCCTATGTGTATGTATATGTGTGTATGTACATAGTTGTTACCAGAAATAAATGAATATTTGATGGCTCCTTGTCTTGTCGTGTTCCTCTTTTCTTTTCATATTTTTCTCCGTTTTCTTTTATCCTTTGAAACTTCTGTCATAGCTTCAGCAGTCTTTCTACTTGGCAGACGAACAGAGGGATACCATGTTCTTTTATCTCTGGAAGTTCTACGACAGCTTTCTTTGTCTTTTCATTCAGAAATTGAACTGACGAATCTGTTGGTATTTGAAGATTTGAACGTAGGAAATTTAATTTTAAGTGCAACTCGACGTCATAAAAATTCAATGTGAATAAATTTGACCTTAAATAATGATAGATAAGATTTCAGCAATTTTAGAATTTACCATATATTTATTATATCTTAGAGAATTCATGGTGGAAGGAAGAGTCTTCAAATTTCTGCAAATTCTACTATTGTGGATTCTACTCCAATTATATAAATTGGTTGCTCCTCGACATTTTCGCATAAACGAAATTCTACTATCCTATAACACTCCAGAAATTGTATATTTAACACGAATCCCTCGCTATTAATTATCACCTCTGCATCCAAATTCATTTGATGCTCTAATTGCTTCAAATAATAAAGTACCAATAATTCCATTAAACATAAACATCAGCAGATTGATCTACCACCAAAAGCAAAATATAATTGACATTATCACCATGAATGTACTCAAAAGAATTGATGCACAAGGAAAACGAGAAAAGAATACCATTTTTATTAACAAAAGAGTTAAATAATTACTTAACGGATATATTAGGCAAACAGTATCATTTTTGCATTTCATAAAAATGTATATTTTATATTAACAGAGTATCATTTTCCAAGAGATCCATTTCATAAAAATGTATATTTTATATTAACCACAAGTAAAATAAATACCTAAAAAGAATATCATTTTTATATAATTTATACTGTACTTTGCGTTGAACAAAAGTAGAACAAATACTTCTAGAAATAAATATTAAAGATAGTTCAATATCAAGATAATAGATAAATGTGAGTGTAGACGTGGGAGAGAGGAATTAAAAAATTTTCCAAAATTCGTCCTCGCATCTGGCCAAGCCTTTTCACACTCCAATTGTAATTTACAATAACATGTCTCGCATAAAGCAAAGAGTGTTCATTATTGATCGTGCAAAGTTTCTCGCTGCAACGTGACGTAACTACATCGGCGAACGAGTGAAACTTTTTGGCCACAAAAAATGTGTCGCGGCTGATTTTTGGCTTCCAAAGCACCTGACCTTGGAAAGTCGCACTGCGAATTTCTCGCGCGAAATATCGATGTTCATGGTCGGAAGCCTACCTCGTGCTTGCCAAGCACATTCTCCCGTTTGTAGGATCGATCAATCTTGGAGAAGAAATTTTGGATAACGAAATTTTTAATTATTTGACAAACTGCCGGTAGACAGTTCGGTAGAAAGCATAGAAATTATTATTCTCTTCTCCGATGATTGTCTTCCCAATTATAATTATTAAATATAATTATTAACTATAACATAAACTATAATTATTCCCAAATTTCTGACTCTTCGGCAGGTAGGCAGAAAAATACAAGAAAAGAACGGCAACACATCCAAACCAGCTGGCTGCTGAAGCGAGCAAAACTCTCATAGAAAAAAGACTAAAAAGAAGACACCCCATTGACCTCACTAAAGAAATAAAATAGTCAAACTCAAAGATGGTATCCCACTGGGGGTAGCCATCCACATTTTATTTAGCAATTAAGTTAGAAAAATTTACCAAATGTCCAGCTGAACAAAATTGTAAATTACAAATTAAAAAAAATTTTTTTAACTGGAAAAGAAGATTGGTATCTATTTGACTTTCGCATGAAATTATAACAAATTGTTCTTACCATTAGAGTACTACGGGCGCATATACGCGTCTGGCGAAAGCTATCGGTGTGGACTAAGGACACATATATGCATTTTCTGTAAGTGCCCGGCATGGACTAAGGACGCATGTATGCGTCTATCAATTTTTCCGAACACCTACGCAGAAGTAATACTATTACGTTCGTGTGAGATAAATATAAATGCATTGCTTAGTAACGGCAGTAAACAAACGCCAATAATGCCTCGTTATAACAGTTGTCTACCTGTTTCGCGGACAGTCGCATCTAATTATCAAGAAGAAAATGTGTTGTTCGTGTGAAAAGTAAGAGAATGCAGAAAATGCGATGCCGGATTATGTATCGATAATTGTTTTGAAATTTTGCACACAAAACTGAATTATCAACTTGTGTTATATTTACTAAATTTAGTTTCCTAGTTTATTGTTTTCTAGTTTATTATAAATTTCAATGTTTATAATAAATAATTAATACTAAAAAATAACGCTCTTGAATCATTTAATCTCGTGCAAAAGAATTACTATAACTTATTACGATTTGTGCTTTGAATAGTCAATCGATAGAGTTCGGTCTAACGAAAAAGTGTTCCGTCCACAGCGATCGTCAGCGCTAGCCGCGCGCCGTTCGTACGGACCGCATAGGCCGCGAGTATTCAGCACTCTAAGGGTTAAGCTATAAAAATTATAATTAAAGTGAAGAAGGGAAATTCCGGTGTTTCCAGTGTCAAGTCTCTTAGTAGAAATTATCCTTCAACAACTAGAATCAAACATACGATAATCACTTATTAAATACGATATGGTACCATGCCAGAAAAATTGATTTATAATTCTCAATGAGAATTGATTGTAAAATTCATCCAAATAAAAAAAAAGTCCCTTAGTGTTTTTAGATGCCTTCTTTTAATAGAAACATTTTTAATTGGCTTTTTGATTAAATTCTCTCACGTCATCTTAGGATATCAAACATTGGACCATTCAAATCGAAGGATATTATGGTCCTTCGATGTTCAACTATACTTATTATCAAACGAGACAGATAACTTTAGAAAATATGGTGAAATATCCGAAAAGAATATTGTATGAATTGTATATTTAAAAATAATTCTTTCTGAAAATGACATTTTATAAAAAAAAAAAAAAAATAGCACACATTCTGCGCGATTGTAACATATTTTCAGAAGAAAAGTTACATGACGCGAGTCATATAAAACTCGTGCACAGATAGTCTATTGTTTTTGTTGCTTTCGACGATTCAGTTAAATATAATTCCTGTGTATGTTTGTCGTAATAAATCGCGGATGACGTGGGAAATACTAACTTTTTTCGAGGTCGGTATTTTAGAACGTGAGACACGAAATCCCATACAGTGTCATGCCCATCCTGTCTTTAAATCAATGAGGATAACGTAATTATCAACATGATAGTTAATGGAAGGTGATTAGCTAAAAGGCCTATTAAACATGGTTTTGGAATAATGTTGCACCGTAGAGGATGCCATAACGTAGAATGACATAAATCTAACAACTGAAGGAACTTCATTGTCACGAGAATTGAAATAGTGTCGTCACTTTGTCAAATCATTTTCTTCTTTTTTAACTTTCAAACAGAAGAATTCGTTGCATGTTCGACGACTAAAATCGACGAAATTAATGCAACTGGAAATCTAATTTTCTTCTGTTCCCATAAAATAAATATTTCAATTAATTAACATTTTTAGTTAATTGTTAGTTCTCATTCCATAGGAATTTAACACGACATATAATATAACAGAATTTCCAAGTATCTGTCGTGATAATATGCTTGAACATGATCGTCAATATATTATTATAGGAATATTAGTCATTTTACTTTTAATTTAAATTTCATTTCATTTAATCTCTCAATGAATTAGCTCAAATTTCCAGCTTTAACGGGAAACAAGAGTATTACCGCTTGTTCTCGGAATAGAATATTTACCCTACTTCGACATGCTTCAAATAATAGATTGTACTTTAAACATTATTTTTCAGGTATAACAAGAGTATACTCGAGAGAAATATCAGAAAAACAGACTCTGATATTTGTAGTATTAAGCGATCGATTGCAGCTAATAAAACAGGGCTGGTATTTACTGGTTGGTTTTATCCGATGGAAACGAGCACAATGAAGTAAAAGCAAGTTCAAAGCTTCGACGGAACATCAACCGGTCTCATCCCCTTTCTTCGGAACCGATCGAAGCTTGGCGAAATTTCGTACCAACCTATCGGTTAAGAAAAAAGGGATAACAAACATAGAAATAGATCGGAGTTTCCGATCGATTTTTGGCTGCATGCCTGGCGTCTCACATGGACCTTCTGAAGGCTGAACATTTTTTTAACGATGCGACAAAAATGAGAAAGAACTGCTAAGAAATATTAATTGAATTAATGAACCTTTTACTTTGCCTTTTTTTGAGTCTTTTTTTTTTGGAAGTTTACGGAATTTTTACTTTTTTCGTATCAAAGTGCTTTGTTCCAATACTATATTATTCTACGAACCTCCCCCCATTTTTTTTTTAAATTTCTGATACGAATGGATTTTTTATTTGATAAAAACCGTTTCGAGAAATATTTGATTTGATACTCTCTGGTTTTCCAGAGATTAAAAACAGAAAGCCGTTTCAATACACATTTTTCGGCAATTGCTCACACCATTTAAATATTGATCACTGCAAATAAAGAATAATATGTGTGAAATATTCTTTTAAGAACTTTACGTGGTAGATGAATTTCATTTAAGCGATATCCTTCTTAATAATTTTATAAAATTACTCAATTATTCTATTACGTTCCATATTCTATTATAAATTGTTAAGATTAATTTTGCATTATTTTTCCTGCAATTTTAAAATAAAGTAAGAGAATTTCCTCATATCACGCACTTTAAGAATGAAAAATTTGGAGGAAATTATCAATTGTTTTCTGATTTAGAGATTAACAATTTCCGAGATGTATTGGGTTGGCAACTAAGTGATTGCGGATTTTGTCAATACCACCTAATGACAAAATCCGCAATTACTTAGTTGCCAACTCAATAATTATTTCCGAGATCATAAATGAATTATATTAATGTTCAAAGTTTAGATCGTTTATTTCCCTGTTTTCCATCTGTCGTCTAAACAGCAACCGACATGTTACCGCCTCAAAAGAGTAATTAAACTCAAAGTGGAACCTACAACTTCACGGATGAAACTCATGGTCGGAGTTTCCGGATGCAAAACTAAGGGAATCGTGCAAAAAACACTCGTTAGTCCCTAAGCTCACCTATACAATACCGCAAAGATCCATAATTTCCGAACTCTGAAACTCTATTCTAAACAATTTGCAAACTTAAAGAAACCTAAAGCCTGAAGCAATAAATCAAACGTTAAAAATAGGTGCAGTAGTGAGGAAAAAACCTGGTTAGAAACTAAGTAAAACAAGGTCGCCTGTCCTTCGGTTATTAGTTTACATAGAAAAAGCCTGTGTGACCAAAGTCGCCTAGTTCTTGCGAAGGGTTAGCAGGATTGGAATTAGAGAAAAGGAAAAATAGCGCTAATGGAGGGGAACGATTCGAATGCAAGGGGCGATTAATCGAAAAGTGAGAGTGGGTCGAGAGGTCAGAATTAATCGAGGAGCCGAAGAGTAGAGTTGTTAGTAGAGTAGAGTTGCGTGAGTAGCCAAGTTAGAATAAGATTGTTACTATTAGTTCCATATTAAACAACCATCGTTTTCTGTCTCATTAATATCTGTATAACTAACTTAAAATAAAATGAATAGTATCAAAGAAATTGTATACCTAATATTTCCGCGATACTACAATACATTTCTTAGGTTTCAGGAAATTAGGCAAAAAAATTGCGACAAATGTTGCATTTCTGTCTCTGTATTTTATATTTCCAACATAAAACAGTTTTAACTTCATTAACATTTATCTTTATTTATTTTCACATAGTCCGTGTCTTTCGAATTTGCAGGAAATTCCGTTTTTACAATATACGTATATTCCGATATTTACCTTTTACTTGAACTCTTTGAATTTCGCTTCAAAATCTACATTTTCCACTTCGCAAACGGCGATACGTAAAATGTAAATCTTTCACTTCATAAACTATAAACATACGTTTGTGATATAAAAGGGTGTCCTGAATTATAATGTTCTAAAACAGCGTTTTTTTTTTTGCGATTTTTTTGGAAGGGAAAGAAAGAAATGAAATTATTGAATTTTGAAGTATGGTTTTATATATATTTAACGAATATAAAAAAATTTTGTTTAAAGTAAAGGCATAAAAGTAAGCCTATTTCATGGGCGTCTTGTCGTTACAGTCCTCAATCAAATTTTTTTTAGAAAGGAAAGAAAGAAATGAAGTTATTGAAATTTGAGGTATGATTTTGTTTATAGTTAACGAATGCAAACAAATTTTTTTTTAAATAAAAAAGAAATTATAACAGATTTTTAAGCCTATTTTATGGACGTCTTGTCGCTGCAGTCTTCAATAGGCGGCAAAGATCCACCTCGTAACTCTTAACTGAAACAAAAAACCAAAAAAGGATTAAATTACTATATATTTTTCTTCTGGATGAACTAAACAAAGGCGGAAAAAAGATTTTTTTTAAATAATTGTTATAGCACCTTAAGTTTATTCTTTTTAACATTTTTCTTCAAACCCGCCAATATTTTTAATTTCACATTTCTTTCTGCAGTTGTTTAGTTCACCCAGAAGAAAAATATATAATAATTTAATCCTTTTTTGGTTTTTTATTTCAGTCAAGGATTACGAGGTGGATGTTTCTCGCCTATTGAAGACTGCAGCGAACAAGACGTCCATAAAATAGGCTTAGAAATCTGTTATAACTTTTTTTTTATTTAAAAAAAAATTTGTTTGCATTCGTTAACTATAAATAAAATATCTCAAAATTCAATAACTTCATTTCTTTCTTTTCCTTCTAAAAAAATAAAAAAAAACGCTGTTTTAGAACATTCCAATTCAGGACACCCCCATGAAGCAACCATAAACATGCACAGCGAGAGAGAAACCAAAAATGTTACACTTTTCTATTCACCTGTAGCAAAGTGACATCGTCGAAAACCATATCTGATGTTACAATAAAATGTTGGCGTATCGACTCGAACATCAGGCGACAAAATCTCACGAAATTTAACTTAACCCGGGTTCCCTGGTTCCACTGACAATCGAAATTCCATGCTTTTCTATCGAAAATTCTATAAATTTCGTCCGAATGCAGGCGTTTAATCGTGCGAGAAGGCCAAGCAGAGAACGGCGATGAAAACCACGTTGAAAGGAAATTCTGCTGCAACGGTTAGAGGAGAACGTTAAAAGCGGGATTTCCTCGAGAAACCAACGTTGCGACGATCGATGGGATTTCTATCCCATAATAGAAACTAGGGAAGAAACCGCGAAGCATAATGGCCACGGATTTTTCGAATGGACGATACGCGAGCGCGTACTTTGTGCGAAACTTTTCTTTGTTCGTTGCTGCAAGGGCATTCATCGAACCGCTATCGTCCGTGGAACGAACGGTGCTTCGCTGAAATTGTGACTTTCCACGACACGCCAACGACTTGCCTCACAAAAGCCAACTTCTCCGTGAAGTCGTGTTTTGAACCATCTATAACTTGTTTCATAGCGTAGGAAGCATTTGTTTTCTGCAACTCGATCGAAAGGTTACGTTCTTTTTTGCGTAGCAAGGGAAATACGTAAGAAGAAATACCATAAAAAAATTTCACAGTAATCAAAATTAATTTTGTTTATTGCAACGCCGACGTGTTCAGTATGTAGACGATTTGTAATGAAAATTCTCATTCAACTATCATGCGGATCGAAGGAGTTTGTAATTTGAGACACGTAATACCAAAGATACCCAGAAAGGGGCAAATAAATTTTCCTATCACTTTCTCATTCAATACAAGGAAAGAACGGCAACACATTCAAACCAGCTGGCTGTTGAAATGAGTAAAACTTTCGTAGAAAGAAGACTGAGGAGAAAACACCCCACTGACCTCACTAAAGAAATAAAATAGTCAAACCCGAACATGGTATCCCACTGGGGATAGCCATCCACATGTTATTTAGCAATTAAGTTAGAAAAATTTATCAAATGTCCAGCTGGATAAATTGTAAGGTACAAATTAAATAAAAAAAAGCTTTCTCGTTCGATTTTAACTCTTCGAGAATTTTTGATAATTTTCAGAAATGTCGCTTCGTATTTGTTGCTTCCTGGCGAGTCAAAGTACACGATATTATAATCCGAAAATAAGAAAATCACGCTCAAGTTGAAATTCTTTATCACTGAAAATAAGAACTTGCGTAGAACTTGCAAGAATCCTCGGTCTGCTGATAGTCGTACACGTTTACGTACTAGCGAATATGTCGATCTAAAAATCGTATCACGAGATTGCAAATTTCTATATCGATCGATAAGGAAATGTAACAGCCTTATCAAGATAACGGGGTTCAGCACGAACGAGCCGAGTCTACCGTCGATATCGTTTTCTTCGAGCGTGCAATTAATCGTTCTCGATGGCCGTAATATCCGAGCATTTAATTGGTGGTCCATGAGCCACGAATTCAGGCCGACTCGAGCGATTGTTCGCCCTGCAATGGTTAAAACATAATGATATTTGCTCGCCGATTAATCGCCGACTGGCCCGTTTCTCGAACAATGTTTCCGAAGGGAACGCGCTGAACGAACAATGCACGGCCACGCAGAAAATGGACGTATTGTTCGATACCAGTATTCTTCCATGCAGCGATCAACATGCTGATGACTTGTCACGTGGCAAGAAGCTTTCGTTCTTTCGATCGATTTCGCATCTAATAATTGAATTTCAACGAGTAATTCCGCGTTAACGCCGGGCTAGCATCATATGGAGAGAAACATGATAATTGTCTCTAAATATATGGTACGTAGATAATTGTAATTGTGGCGGCATTCCACTATGGAACACAACGCGCTATACCATCAAAGCGTAAGGCCGACATGCCCAATGTACTGTCACGTAAAATAAAATAAAAAGAAGAAATCGCAGATGAAAATAAAAAAGAGAGAATTTATTTCCTAACACTTGGGCTTACACTAACGACAGTTTACTTCCGAACTCCAGCCGTGACTTTCCAAGACTGAAGCTCTTACAACTTGACTTTCGATCGGATCCGTTTATTTTTCCTTTGTCATACCTCAATATACCCACTATCCACGCGTTTGCTAGGCGTCCACGCACGCCTTCTTCTCGAACATTCGGCGGAAGGACCGTTGGGATATTGATGACTCATTAGGCATTTCGCTTTGGTGATATACATTGTCGCCGAGTGCCGCCGCATCATCGTAGATAAATCTAAATTACTGAAATCAAAACTAAAAAGATTCTACTGGCTCATTGGTAGATGGTCCAACTTAAACATGCAGAGTAAAATAATGCTATATAAAACCATATTAAAACCTGTTTGGACCTATGGGATTCAACGATGCTTAATGCTCCAATTCCAAACGAAGAGTCAGTCAGATATCTGAGCATGACTGTGGACAGAAGAATGACATGGAAACGGCACATCGTAGATAAATCTAAACAACTGAAATCAAAACTAAAAAGATTCTACTGGCTCATTGGTAGATGCTCCAACTTAAACATGCAGAGTAAAATAATGCTATCTGAAGACATATTAAAATCTGTTTGGATCTATGGGATCCAACTATGGGGAACAACGAGTAATTCCAACATAGAAATTCTCCAACGATTCCAATCAAAAACTCTAAGATTCTTAATAGACGCACTTTGGTATGTTACCAACGAAACAATACATCGCGACCTTAAGATACCCACAGTTAAAGAAGAAATATGCAAATTCAGCAATAGAAATAACATAAGAGTTAACGAACACCAAAACCCACTAGTTACATAATTACTTGACACGACGGATCAGATCCGCAGGCTAAAAAGACATTACCCTTTAGATTTAAGCATTAGATTCAACTAGAATCAAACATACTATAAACTCTTATAATCCAAGTTACAGTACCACGCCAAAATAATTTACTGATAATTCTCAATGAGAATTGATTGTAAATAGTGTACCAAATAAAAAAAAAAGAAAAAGAGTGCCGCCACATCTTTATCTCCGTCATCACCCCATCGGTTTTGAAATGTGCCAGTCGCGACAGTACCATCGATATCTCTGCGGTCCTTTCGCCGAATATTTGGAAGAATGCATACGCGGCAACCGTCGCGGACTTCTAACAAACGCGCGCCTGGTAGGGATATCGAGGGGCCATGAAGAAATGAATCGGCGTGGTTTTGAACCAAAAAGATTCATTCTGCCCTGAGCTAGGAAGTGCGAAGGATTAAGCGAAGCAAATGTTACGTTTGTCTATGCAAAGTGACGAAACAAATAGATACTGGGTAACAGAATTCGGAAGTCTTGGAAAGTCACGGCTGGAGCTCAGAACAAAATCGCAGTCAGTGTAAATTCAGAATACAAGAAATAAATTCTCTTGTTTTTTTTTGTTACCTTAATTTTTTCTTTTCGTTCGAGCCCCCTGTTTTTTATTTTACGTGACACAAACATAGAGACACGAGTAGTCGACTCTCGATAGCCAGTGTTAAGCGTTATTTGTTAATCGTTATTTGTTGTTAATTGTCAAAAGTTTAATAAACGTTATTGTTAAAAATCAGGAGTATTTCTTGTGTGCGCAATCACGACATATACCATCTCACTGTATTTCGCAGTGACACGAATTTTCAGTCATCAGCGTACGTGTGTCTACGTGGTAATTAATACGCTATCTCGAGGACTGAATTTACCATGAAGCAGAAGAAGGTAAGATTGAACAGAGGATCGGTCGGTGCGACGAGATACTTCAAGATGCAACCCAGTACAGTGCCATAAATCAACGTATCCCGACATAAACATCGAGACGCGCAACAATTTTCATAATCCGATTACATTGTTCCATTGCTGTGAATTTATTTTGCTCTTGATGCACGTGTGTAGGTATACGACGTAAACGTTCTAGGGGTTCAAGAAGTGGAATGAAAATAGACAAGTATACGTATAAAACATAATCTTTAAATTTTTCAAGTAAAATATTATAGGATTTATTTGTTCAGAAATATTAGAAATTAGTTTCCAATGATTTCTATCCTATATGATAAGTTCATTGATAGATGGATCTATTTCATCATTAGGTGGTAATGACAAAATCCGCAATCCCTTAGTTGCCAACCTAATATTTACAATGGATTAAACACGAAACGATGGTTATTTAACGTAAACTAAATACAATAATGTGATATAACTAGGACAACTAAATTGATAATTCACAACTCACAACTAATAGCTTAGAACTCATAACAACTCAGCAACTCAACTCTCCACTCCTCACGACTCGACTTTCAATTCGCAACTCCTTACAACTCGACTCTTAGTTGACGACTGACTATTAATTCGTCTTTCTCCTTTAAATATCCTTTTGTCTTTTCTCATACCCCCACCACGTATGTTTTTCGTAATCATCACGATCATGTACGCCTTCTTCCGTGTAGCTTTTCGACTGAAAGAGCGATGACGCATTGATAGACCGCTTGGCCCATTGAAGTTTCCCGACCCTTTCCACCTGTCGGTACTTAGGTTTTCTCGCAACATTATTTATAGTTTTTTTTTTATTTGGCAGACTTTTTACAATCAATTCTCATTGAGAATTGTAAGTAAATTAATTTAACGAGAGTTTATAGTACGTTTGATTCTAGTTGAATCTGACGCTTCAATCTAAAGCGTGTATTGTCTTTTTAGTCTGCGGAATTGTTTATAGTTCACTCGATATTTCTTAGGCAATCTGTCCACGATCATTAGATTCAGCTAGAATCAAACATGCGACGATCACTAATTATTCACTTTATAATACCACGCCAGAATAATTTACTTATAATTCTCAATGAGAATTGATTGTAAAATTCTTCCAAATAAAAAGAAAAAATCTGTCCACGATACTATTGAGTTGGCAACTAAGTTTTTCTTGTCGATACTATTAACAAACTACTATTAACATCTATTAACAAAATCTGCAATCACTTAATTGCCAATCCAGTACACCATTATGCGAATGGTGAAAGGAAACGTGGGTTCTTTGTATCATTACTATGAATTTGTTCTAGGAGAGCTCATTACGGAGTCAATAGATTAGACCTACGTTACTTAAACTATTTTTGTCATTTTTTTTACAGTACTAATTGCGTTAGGTATATTTTGTAGAGATCATTTCGTTGGATAGGAAGGAACATTTATTTTCTAAAAAATCTTTAATTTTATTTTCACGAAAGCCAGTATCGTTATGATCGTGTACATATTTTCTGAACAGTCGTCTAAAATAAGAAATTTGAAATCGATCAGTTTGACGAACCGATAGTTACGCTCTTCTCGGAGAGATGTGAACGAACGTTGAGCGTTGTGCAGCACTTAAGGGGATGGTTTCGTTCTTATTAATATTCCGGTCTTGTTTGTTGATGAAACTTTACAAGTTACTGCTGCTAATGTAATTTCTTGCGCGTTAACGATAAGTTTGATAAGAAGGAAAGTCGATCGGCGCAAGTGAACCTTAGCTGAACTCGCAGCTTCCATCGATATCGTTAAATAATTATGATCGAAACGGTACGATCAAAGAATATTGGCGAAAGAAACTTTTAAATTCACGTGAAATTTGAAATTTCAGGTATTTCCAGGTTGCAGCAATGCGTTTTACGTATATTTCGTTGAAACGAGCGCCGACAGTGTATAATGTTGAACACGAGCGACGATGAATTCTACAATTTTGAAAAATGATACGCGCAACGCGGCCCAGTTTCGCGTAGAATTCATCTCCTATCAGGTTGAAACTTTCGATATGAGTCTGATGACGAACGAAATTCTCGTTCGTACGAGAACCGCTCTCGATTCCAATGGAAACTATATGCAAGCGTCGGTAACATTTGAAATTCACAAGTACGCACTGAACTCGATACCGGGATATTCCTAATTGCGCCACTTTTCCAAACAAAACTACTCTACTTAGTAGCGATTTGATTTTCATCAAACCATGCACGTCCATCGAATCGATCGTTCGTCTAATTAGGGGATAAACACGAAGTCCACAAAACGTGAATAGCAATTCCGATGGGTGAAATATACCGCAGATGGATTAATAAAATATAACGATTTTAATATGAATGTAATAATATTAGCAAATTTATAAATTATCGACACTGAATGTTATAAAATATACGAGCTGAAGAACATGATAGCTCACGTTCTTCATTCGAAGTTTTATTGTCGATTCTATATCGAAACTATCTTTTCAGTTGATTTCGTGATCAAATATATATTTATTTATATATATTTATATATTAAATATATATTTTGCGAACCACTTGAACATTTAAAAAATATTCGTAATGTTAGTCACGTAGACTAATTCCTCGTTTCTTCCAACTATTATTATTATTTTATTTATTTTTCGGCTTCACTTAGCCTGAGAAAAGGCCTTGGTTTACATAATTCAAACTCTCGCTTCATATTTCGTTTCCTTCAGATATTTCATATTGAGGTATTTCTATTTTTTCGCCAAGTGATATAAAATTGAGAAAATCAATAAAAATGGATTTACTTCTAATAAGAAGAGAATGAAAATACGAGTTTCGGGAAGAAAGAATGAGATCATGTGTGAAAAAGTTTATATTATTAACCCTTTGCGCTCGGAATTTTATTTCAATTTCGTTACCAGCAGCTCCCAACGCTTTTAAGTGTTTTATTTGAAATTTACTTTAACTAAAATATAAGACAATTTAAATAAATAAAGGAAGAAAGAAATCCACTTAAATACCAGTTTTATTCACACTATTGTTGTACTTTGTAATTTTTAAGCGTATGATATATCTTGAAACAATTTCCAGGATGCAATCCTGGTTTTCTTTCGTGCGTTTCACAAAAAAAGATGGGACTGAAAGAATGTCGAGTGGGACTCGATAAAGCAGCTACTGAGATAAAAACTGATATCGAGTCACACTCGACATAGGAGTGCAAAGGGTTAAATGGTAATTAGTATTAATTAATAATGACAAGTGTAACAAACAACTTTTGTAAGGCAGTTTCAATCCCAAGTGAGATATTCCACCGTTTCCAGTTAAATGGAATACCTGTGTACATAAATGAAACTATTTAAATTAGATTGGGCAGAAGATGGTAATTTAATGTAACATTATTCGAAATTTATAAATGGTCTTCAGGTATAAACTTGTCGATGCATAAAAATGAGAGGCTTTAACGTAATAGCGTTTCATGGCTATAAAATTTTTATACCGTGAAATTTATGAATAGTTTTCAGAAACGAACTAAACAACGCATAAAAATGAATCAAGTATACCGCAGGCTGATTAGTAATGATTTCAATACAAATATAATTTTTCCTACCAAATACTTTTTATTAGACCAACACGTTAATTAAAAAAATTACAAAATTAATTCTCGCTAAGTCCAGAACCACCCAGGAAGAAACTCTCAGAAACGAACCACTTCTAATTCCTAATTTTAAAAATATAACTTCCCGTCACATTTTTTCCTCGATCGCCGCCCATTAGATCACATGAATTAAAGAATCACAAAATCGATTCCCACCAATCATAAAACCACTCTAAAAGAAGCTGTAAATAAAATATCATCCACGTTCGATTGCTAATTCCAAAGGTCTAACTCACCTGCCACATTCTTTCATCAATCGCCCCCTTAATCATACCACAAGAACTAGAAAGTGTTACTAAAACCTTAAAAGAAGAAAACCCCAAAAGAAGCTCTAAATAAAAAATCATGCACGTTCGATTGCTAATTCCAAAGGTTTAACTCACCTGCCAAATTCTTCCACCAATCGTCACCTTAATGATGCCACAAGAACTAGAAAATGCTACTAAAACCTTAAAAACCCACCCCAAAAGAAGCTCTAAATAAAAAATCATCCACGTTCGATTGCTAATTCCAAAGGTCTAACTCACCTGCCACATTCTTTCACCAATCGTCACATTAATGATGCCACAAGAACTAGAAAATGCTACTAAAACCTTAGAAACACGCCAAAGGAAGCTCTAAATAAAAAATCATGCACGTTCGGTTGCTAATTCCAAAAGTCTAACTCACCTGCCACATTCTTCCATCAATCGTCCCCTTCATCATACCACAAGAATTAGAAAATCCAAAAAATTAGAAATCCATTGCCACTAATTCCGAAACCATTCCGAAAGGGGCTGAAAAATCAATTCCTCCATTACCTTGCTTCCTGGATGCCATCCAGGACTAATTAAAAGAACAAAAAAGGATTCCCCACTAGTCTTCGAATCAGCCAGAAAGAAACTTCGAAAAATCTTCCATTTCCAGCTCCAAATTCCAAGAACCTAAACCCCTGCCACATTCTTCCCCGAAATGTTGCTGAACGATCAAGACCACGCAACTCGAAGAATCACGAAATCAATTCCCGGTAATCTTAAGACCACCGCAAAAATAGCGTTTCTGCACAGTCTAGCCGACGATCTCGAAAAACCTTACCCCATCGCTATACGTTTCTCTTAATTATTTCTCACGAAAGCCACCCACGCGCGGATTCAAAGCCACGATCAGAGCGTCACCTCTGCGTACTTTTCCTTCGAATCCACCCCCGCGTAATCCCACGCAGCATTGAATACGTCCAACAAAGAGGGAGATGGGGAGAGGGTTGACCGAGAGAGGGTGTTGTCGGTGAAATAAGAGGGAATCGCGCGTGCACGCTGGAAGAGGCTGAAAGAGCGGGACACGTCGACGAACGAAGGGGTGGAAAGGGCAGGGATGCTGTGGGCAGAGAGCGGTTTCAGTCGCGCGACGGCTTTCGCCCAGGCCAGTCGATCGAGCTCCTCTCCACAGGAAGAGCATCTCGCGCTGCACACCATGAGATCATCGGGAGATTGCGTCGATCCAACGGCTCGCGACTCGCGACGTACGCCATCGATGTGATCGCGACCAGTGCGCATTCGGTTGGTGTCTCCGATTTCAGCAATTTGATCGAAAGTTTCTCTTCTATCGAAAATATTTCATTCGAATGGAAAAAAGAGCAGTGGTCAATCCAAGTTGGTATTCTGGCTTGTCGTGGCTGGGTGATACTTGGGTGCCCGCAACCACCTGTGCTAGACAGCCTTCGGTTCTCTCGGTTAAATAATTTGTGTCGCGCGGTTCACGAAGTTCCGAGTCGAAGGTCTTTTTTCTTTGATTCTTCCGAAGCGGGTGATGTTTGTAATTAGATATTCTTTTTCAGATCGGATGTTTTTCAGGGGGATGCGTGGGACGAGTTTTTTTCGCCAAGGCTGGCGCAAGGGGATAAATGAATTTTCGCGCTTTTTCTTTGGTATTCTTTCGTTATGAGTGATACCAGAGCGCCTGTGATTAGTTATTTTCGATGCATTAGACGTTTTTTGGGGGTTGTACGGGACGATGAGTTTGACGTTCGTTGCTTGAGATTTTTCGTTGAAGGTAACGCACGAGGTAGATAAATTTTGCCGTTTTATCCTCAAGATTCCTTTGTAACAGGCGATGTTACAATGCATATAATTAGTCACTTTTTATGGCTATTCTGCTGTTACATGGAATTATGAAATTCGCCGTTTTGTTCAAGAATCTTTTCTAAGGAATGACACTAGGCTTCCTACGACGAAATATTTTTGATAAATTGTTCTATTTGGAATAACAAAGCTTGCAATTCGATATTTACGATACTTTCGTGGTAGATGACGCTTGACTAGGGTGTTTTCCTGGTGTTGCACAAAATTACGAAATTCGTCGTTCGTTTCTCAAGTTTCTTTTCCAACGGATAATAGTACAATTCCAAGGATTAATTATTTTTCATATATTCAAATTTCTTATTATCTTATGTTGAATAACGCAAGAAAAAAAATTTGCTAAAAATCGTTTAGTCGCTTTTAAAAGAGACGTCATTAAAATGCCGATAAAAATTGCAAATAATCTTTTAAATATGACTTTGAATTTTTTATTTCATAGATCCTATCTCTTTCTTCTCTTACGCTGCAGAATAAAATTTCGTGTTTCTTGTTTAACATTTTTCCATATTTTTGATAGATTTACTTTACGTTGAATAATAAATGTCGGCGTTGTTTAGTGGTCTTCTATAATGAGATATCAAAAATGCTGATGCTCGATAATTTCTTTCGGTATAATGGTGTTACGTGACACGATGCAGCTTGTCATTCAACTTTTAATATTCTTCTGCAATGTGTGACAGTAGGCTACATATAATCCCTTAATCTCGATAGCTCGGGCTTCCTTTGCCGAACGTAGAGCGATGGAGTTTGACGTTTGTCATTTACTATTCTTCTCTGAAGAAATACAACGAGCCACTTACCTTTATCCTCGATTTCCTACGTCAAAGAGCATAACAGAATAGAATTTATCGTTCGCTCTTTAATATTACAAGCAGGAAGATCTTGCAATTATTAAAAATATACCGAGGTCTTTATTTCTGTCGTATATGTTTAATCTTAATCATCTATGTATATTTATCATCTGTGTATAATATATTTGGATACTTTAGATTCACAATTAACATTTTATCGAATGTTTTTTAATTCTGTAAGATATACATAGCATTTTATTTAGCATTCTATACTGATTGATTCGTATTTAAATAAACTTCTCTCCAAACTTACTGATTAATTCAACAAATTTTCATATCATTCATATTCAGTGTTTTACGTAACCAGTAACACACTTACACCTATTCCTACTATCGTATTCCTACTAACACAAACAGGAATTGGATGAAATGCAGTATACAGTCTAACTCGATCACTAGAATCACACAAGGCTAATTATAACTCTCTACATGTGAGAATTCTTATTCACCATGTTTCACTTAACTTGGTTCCTAATTATCACTGAAAGTGAAATTTTGTAGATCACCGCGCGTTTATAATTCTTCAAAATGCGAGAAATATATTCGTAAGTCCCGTATCAGATATAGAAACTAAACTGCTCATTAAACAATTAGTTGGATTTACAAGCAACAGTGGTACTTTTCATATTATTGTAATTATATTCAAATTTGAATTACAAACTCTACTGTTTTAATATTCCTTTAATATTCCTGCATCGACTTAACGACACAACCTGTCTACCTTTAATTTCCAACATACACTCAAATATATTCTACATTGAACCACACAGTGGTTAAGTAGAGTTACAGTTGAAAATAAATAAGTACGTATATATATCTAATCATACGTTTGTTCGAATAAAAGTTAACGTTAATATTACAAAAAATCCGACAGCGATAATTTTAACTGGTTCTACCATCGAATAAAAGAATTCTACGTTCGTTGTTCGATGTTAGCCAGCACTGCGGGTTGCACAACCACCTGTGCCCACGAACTTAACTTCTCGCAACAGCGACCTAGCTGCGTGGGTAGATAAACCGACGAAGGTTGCCACTCAGCCTTACTTTCTCCAGGGATTTCTTCGTTGCTTGTCTTTTCTCTCTCTTTCTCTTTCTATCCATCGACCATCCCAGCTGTGTAGGAAATTGATTTGTGGGATAAAACTCAAGGCTGGTCAAGGCTAGCTCGTTTCAACCTGTTTACAAGGTTCTTCAGATTTTCACTGTCTCTAATCAAGGACATTGACACGCAGAGTCAGACAAACGCGGCGTCTCACGGGGATGAATTACGCGCGAAGAGAAAAGGAAGCATCGTGAATTAATCGGCGGGCATTAACGATTGAGCGGAGAGATGAGCCGGGGAATTCTTCAGCGAACGAGCAGCTAGGTCAAGGCCAGGGCTTTGAACGCATGCGAAACGCCAGGCTTTGTTCTCTCGAATTTATTCCCTCTATCGTTACATTTTTTCCCCTTTTCTTCTCGCTGTGGAACAGCTTCCACCAAGGATATGCCTTTCTTTGAGAAATGCGCCGTCTTCCGGGACTTCAAGGCCCTCCACGTCATTCCACCATCGCCAACCGTACGACCGGAAATTCGTAAAAAGACGGAGAACCAGGTCTGCAGTTGGTCTCGGTGACGCATTGGAATTTCGTAGTGTTTTGGTTTCTCTGTCGTTTTGTAAATTACCATTCGTTGTTCGTATCGTTGGTAATTTTTGGAAATTGTTGCAAGCTTCTGGCTTGCATCGGCGATTTTCAATCAGCGTAGCGCGAGGATTTTCAAAAACGGCGATGCAGAAGCGCCGACCTCGTTCATCTTAGATTGTCAAATCGGAAAATGACAACAGCTAGAACAACAATAGTCGTGCGATATGAATGCTCTGTTTCGAATCAAATACGCGATACGTCTTTTGATGTGCCACAGAATTTTTACGATTAGGTAGTTTACGTTTATTACGAGAATAAAAAATGTTAGAAATCGCTACTTTACGACCATACGATTGAAATTTGCATAGTAGAACATGAGTCGAACTAGACGTATTCGGTTGAAATTAGCGACGTGCCGGAATTTCGAGATACAATTCATCTTTTGTATAATATACGTCATAATTAGCACGTCGTTCAGTATCTGCTACACGTTTATAAAGTAGTTAATTATGGAAATTTTCGGAATTATAGCTCTGGGAATTGCTGGAGGTTTTTTCATTTCTGTTCGTTTTAATACCGCCAAGATCGTTGTAGGAGAAGATGGAAACATTTTTCTACAGTTGGATGATTCTTCGTTAGCAATATGTATTATGTAGTTAAATACATAGACGTTGGATAAATAATTATAGTTAGAATAGCACAATGAAGATAAACGTTTCTGTCGTAATAAAAGTCACCGTTATATTTCTCAAAAATATCTGCGTCTCTTTAATAGTCATTGCAAGAACAAACGTCTCAAGTTCCTAATTTTCGCAAACTTGCTAACTCTAATGTTACATACGAGAGAAAATCTGTCGATTCAAAAGGAACAAAAATTTTTGTCCTAATCAAATACCTAATATAAGCGATAATTTGTAACGATTATTACAAATTCTTTCTTACACAAACTAAGAAACGCTCTGATTCGAAGTTAAAGCTAAGTGTTAGCAAAAGAGAAGACAAATGTTTTTTTATACTTTCCCCGTTTGATCTTCAATTATTAATCTATCTGATATCGAGAACTTCCTGATTGGAAATTAAACACTATCAGAAAATGAGGAAAGGGATTATTCCTATCTAATAGAAATTTTTACCATAAGTTGACTTGAAATTATCGATCTATCCAACATGAAAATTAAGGTCATCGCAAACCTCACAGCAATCAATTCTAATCCTTATGATTCCGCTACCAACTGCGCTTCGCCATGAAAACCAATTTTCAATATCGCTTTATAATATTTTCAAAATCGCTTTATAATATGATTGCATAAAAAAACAAATATTTGTTCCACTGCATGAATCGTGTCTACCATCGTGCACTTGAAAAATCTCGATCGCCGGATTTTCCCCAGTGTATCCAGTTTCCGGCAGAAGTGTGAAACACCGTGTCGTGTCGTTTAAACGTGCGTCGAGCAAACATGATTAAATTAATGGTTCAGCGATCGTGCGCCAAGATGGACGAGTTGATTTCGATTGAACTGGAAATCGTGTTGCCGTTTTAGCGACGTGAAAGCATTCGAACAAGCTCTATTCATCGAGACTGGACGCGTCGTTCAAGGAGATCGCACAACGTCGACAGGATTCTTTTCCGGAAATGATCGCTTCCTCGGAGCAGTACGAGGTTGGTATTTTAATTAAGTTCAATCGAATTGTATTATTATTTGGCAATTGTTTTAGTAAGTTTTCAGTGTTACTTATTATGTATTTAGTTAATTCTCAGTATTTATTTGATTTTTATTTATTTCAATAAATATCAACTGTGGAATATTTATTGCCTCGGAATATACGAAAATTATACTGAAAATTAGTAGCCGATTATCATGATATTAACGAGAAGGGCTACAGATAACATAAATTATTATCAAGGACAAATATTTATGCAATGATATGAATTAATTATCTCTACAGAGAATATTTCCACGAAGGACAGTACTCGTACACTAGAAAATAAACTAAACAGTATGAATCACTTTTGTGTAGAAAGATATCCTCTATAAAATAATAAATTATCCTAAATAATACGATAAACCTAGCTAATTTAAATACATCAATTTAAATAACAGTCAATTTGATCACCTTTGCGTAGAACATATTATCCCACATTATTTCTACGTTAAAACCCTAGAACATTAAAAATTTAGTATAATAAATAAACGTAAATTAAATAAATTCCCTGAAAACTTAATGATGTCATTTCCCCGATACAATTTGAGACGTTACAAATTTATACTCTTCGATAAACGTGACAATTTACGATTTATCGCTAATTTAAGTTTAATCTTGAGAAGTGGACCGGTTCTCGATAAAAATAGAAAGTAGACGCTGCATGTACAGTGGTGCTTCCAAACTAAACGATTAAATTGTACCGTCTCGAAGGCAATATTGGATGGACGAAGGTTTAAAATCGTCTCGCTGAGCAATTATAGAATAAAAATATTGAACGAAGGAAATATTATGATAGAGGGAGAGAGGTGGATGGATATTTATTTGGTCTGTTTGCTTTCCACTTGCACGTTATTCGATATTATTGAAGTCGATGGATGTAGCTCGTATCGGTAATAACGAGACATATAACCTTTGACTTTTTGATTGATGAAAGGTTCTTTGAGATGGAAAATTGCTGTAAATTAGTTTGTTACTTTGTACCAGGTATTAGCCTTTGGCAAAGCACTTGTTAATAGTTTCCATTTCTTTTTAACCTTTCTACGACGATATTAGGATATTTTCAGTTTTAATTTATTTCTACTCTACATGTAACAAGAGTCTTTTCTTATAATTTTTCTCACGAGAGAAATCTTTTCCTTGTAGCGTCTGAACGATTTTCAAACTATCGAATATTTTATTTTAAAAGGCTCTTAATTATTCCAAGCGAAATATCCTATCATTATAAATAGTCCAGGTAGCGGCCTAAGCAAGCGTAGTATAGGGTCCAATAAGTATAAATAAAGTCCCAGCTAATAACGTTGCGTTATCAATAATGCTTTCACGAGGAACAAACCTAAACGTTCAAGACTGAATGAAAAAATTTCAATACTTAAAACGACAACTTTTATATTACATACGCGATGGAGGTGAAATTTCATTTATTTCACGTTGCAAGTGTAACCATTGCATCGCGTTAAGTGGATCGCCAATGAGTCACTATGTAACACACGCGCATTAGATCCGTTAAATACATTTTACTGCACATTAATTGTGCATTAACGAACGATATTATGCCATA
This sequence comes from Bombus terrestris, assembly GCF_910591885.1. Lineage (NCBI taxonomy): Eukaryota > Metazoa > Arthropoda > Insecta > Hymenoptera > Apidae > Bombus > Bombus terrestris. The sequence continues at coordinate 10,244,457 of NC_063271.1, read as the reverse complement.
GATATTCTCTAATATCGTACTCAACAAAAGTACCTGCGTTTTCACGAAAGAATTTTTTCTATGACTCACTTATGGTTCATAAACATCGAGCAAAGTGAAACTTGTCAGAATTTCTCAATGAACATAACAAGTAGCTTTCCACATGCTCATAGCTATTAATTATACTTTTATTAAAATTTATTATTAATATCAAATATTTCAAGTAATCGAGCGAAGTGAAACTTGTCAGAATTTCTCAATGAACATAATAATTAGCTTTCCACATGCTCATAGCTATTAATGCATACTTTTATTAAAATTTACTATGAATATCAAATATTTCAAGTAATCGAGCGAAGTGAAACTTGTCAGAATTTCTCAATGAACATAATAATTAGCTTTCCACATGCTCATAGCTATTGATGTATACTTTTATTAAAATTTACTATGAATATCAAATATTTCAAGTAATCGAGCGAAGTGAAACTTGTCAGAATTTCTCAATGAACATAACAAGTAGCTTTCCACATGCTCATAGCTATTAACGTATACTTTTATTAAAATTTACTATGAACATAACAAGTAGCTTTCCACATGCCCATAGCTATTAATGTATACTTTTATTAAAATTTACTATGAATATCAAATATTGCAAGTAAGGACCAAATAAAACAAAATGTCTGATTAAAGTTAAACAAATGCAGATAAAAGTTAAATATGAAGTATAAAGAAAATTGCTATATACCAAATATTAAAAAAAAAAAAAATGAACTTGGGGGTGCCCCATGCATCGCGAATGGTCCGTAAGTCACAATAAATGTCGGCAGAGTAAATTAATTTTGTCAGATGGGGCGCGCGACTTTTCGAAGGGAAGAAACCCACGAGGTAAAGGGGACAAAATTTCCCAGAGGGTGGCAGGGGAGGGAGAAAAAGAGCACGGGGGCTCGCCGGATATTAAAGCACGTGTACCTTTTACGTCTTCGTGTTGTATAGCGGTTCGCTGTTGTAATACGAAGACTTAAAAGTGCTCGTGGCTTTAATATTGGCTTTGTTTCCGATTTCTGCCTCGCTATCTTTCGCGAAATCCTTTCGCCCGAGCGTATTCCAACGGGCAGAAAAAATACATAAAAAATAGATAATAAAAAAAGTAGAAAAGCTTCGGTCGTTATTGCAAAAATAAAAGAGGCAGCAGAAGACAGAAGGAAATATCGATTAATATGGAGTGAACCGTGAACGTATTTTGATACAAAGATCGATACAATCGTGTCCCTTGTCTACTCGTCAATTTTTCTTCTTTTTCGCACTGTTTTCTTTCGTTTATTCGATGTATTTTTAATAAAAATAGGATCTTAATTTCCAGTGACACGGAACAAGCAATATCATCGCGTTGATATTCAATTAATAGCGTGTAGTTTAATTAAACATTGACAAACGATTCGCGAGTTGCAGATTGATCCGTGTGATTCGTTTATCGATTTTAATTTTTGTTTTCTAGCGTTTGTTTGTTTGATACGCATTTGATATTGTTGTTATTCGCGGTGTTTCACATTGCGCTGGCACGCAGTTTAATTGGATTAGAGAAGATATTCTGAGAAGCAACGCACTTCGTTTGTTTTGAGGTGATTCGTTATCATAACAAGATCTTCGATGACGGATTGATAACGATACTTCGGTGACCTGTTATCCGTGTCGTTTATCGAATCGATCGATTGGATTATCGCCCTTCTTTTTTCAACGGTGAATTTTCGTTTGGGAAAAACAAATATCGCTTAAAATGTTTTCGGGAATTCAAACAGATGAAAAACAACGGGATGTAACTGTTACGACGAAACGTTGCACAAAATATTGCGTATGATAAACTGGCCAAAATGGTATTAACGAAAATGTACGAGAAATAAGAAAATGACAACAAGAGTGTCATGATTTTATAATTACACTTTTTTATAAGCAACCAAGGTTACGTGTCAAATCGTAAACCTGCATAAAATCATAAAACTACAGAAACCTCACGGATTATCTTGCAAATGAAACAGAAATTTTCAAGTTACGAAGCACAGGGTTGGCTAGAAAAATTTAACAAACAGCGAGCAGATACGCGCGACACTTTTTCCTCGAGTTTCAAACCTTCGCTTTACATTAATTGTGCTACCTTAAACCCAGCGATAGGTTCAAACTTATTTTAAATAAATGACAATCGTCATTAGTAGAAAACCGCGAAAGAAACGCTTACATGGAAACTCGACAACAGGTAGCAGGTTTTTTTAAATTTTAATTCTTTACAATCTTTTGGATTCGTTATCTCTCTGTTTAAATCTTCCAATAGATCTCCTATGAACGTCATTAAGGAAAATTATAAAGCAAGTTAAACCTGGACAAAGGAGAAATTTCATAGTGTATGTGGTAGAAATGTTCAAATCCTTTAGAATTACAAGCGGCCAGTTCCAAAATTTAAGAAAACACCCGACAAACTAAGGACAGAAGCTGCTTTCCCCGAATTTCCATCTTTTGCATTACGTTAATTACTTCACTTTGAATCTGTTGCTAAATTTGAAACAAATCACAATCGTAATTAGTAGAAAATCGCAAAACGAACAATTAAATGGAAACACGACATTAAGAGATGCATCAACGGATTACAACATTAACAGACAAAATTTTCTTCTTTTCTTTTTAATGTGATTCTTTAAAATTTTCTCCAGCTCCAAAATCGGACAAACGCTCGACAGCAAAACAGAACCGTTTCTCCTCGAGTTTCAATCCTTCGCTTTGTGTTAATTACATCGCCTTTTTGGCGATAGCGTCGAGACAAACGTCATTAACAGAAAATCGCAAAGCAAACATTTATTGTAAATGCGAGGAGAACAGGCCGGAAACTCGACAATAGATCATCCCAGCGAAGCAGAAACTTTTTCCAAGCGATGGTTCCCACCGATAAAACAATAGACCGCGTGTGGCCGGGGTCATTAGCGAAACTGGGTTGCGTGGATTCGCGTGGTGTTGCGTGCCTCGAGCACTACTCACTCTCGCGTCCATTCCTCCCTCTTTATTTTTTCCCACTCTATGCACTTTCTACTCACCCCTTTCCCCTCGCTTCGACGATTCCGCAAGCCCAGCCGCACCCTATTCCACCCCTGGCGTTTCGTAGGTACGAAAAGTTGGCACAGTGTTTCTAGTGCACCTTGACACCACTCGCCCCTTGTTGCAGCCGCTGGGGTTTGCCAGCCAGGAAATTAGATTTCCTAATTTTTACGCCACACTCAAGCACGCTGGAGGTTTTGTTAGGAAATTTCGGAGAAACTGGCTGTGCTCTATAAACAGGACACTTTTGAATATATATATCTTAATATCCTTAATCTCTAATATTCTATTTTTATATGATTTAATATTATACTTATTTATGAATATTCTTCTTTTCTTTTTTTTTGAAAAATTTATTTATTGATTTATTGGTTTTTCCTTGACTCGCAGGGGACACTCAATGAATCAACTAATAAACTAATAATAATAATAAATCAAGTATAGGGTTGGCAACTAAGTGATTGCGGGTTTTGTCATTAGGTGGCATTGACAAAATCCGCAATCACTTAGTTGCCAAATAATATCGTTCTTCTGGCCTCTTCTATGATTCGAGGAATATTTCTCTGGCTTTCGACACTCGATGAGTTCGTTTTATGTAAGGGCATGATTGTTTAGGAATTTTAATGGTAAAATTTCGTCAGGAAATTTTCGTGAAACAGACGGTATTCTGCGAATAGCACTGTATGTATTATCCGATCTCTTTATTCACTCGGAGAATTGTTAAAGATTTTTCTTTTATACTCTTAAACTCGTAAGACTCGATCAATTAGATTTTCGAATAATAGTCGGCATTTTACCTAGGTTTTTTTTACAAATTTTTGGCGAATCTCTTTGCGTTCTATATATAGCATATATTTTCACATCTTGTTTATTCTCTTAAGGTTTCTAACATTCGATGAATTACTTAGTTTCGTGCAGTAGCAATTTTGGGATAATAGTATTCCGTATTTAATATAAATCCTTATTTGTACTCCGTTTAAATAAGACAAACCAAAGGAATTTTATTTTCTCCCTCGTGATATTCGTCTTTTGGTTTTTAAAGCGTGTCTTTAACAAACAAAATTGAAGCAACTAGTTGGAGGAGTTGGTCGGCCTTACGAGAAGACGCGGAGTTTCATTGTTGTCGACTTTGAAGAGCATGGTACGGCGGGCGCGATAAAATTTTGATAAACAAACCGCGTTCCTTTGTCTATTTTATTCTTCCTGTTTTATCCTAGTTTTTGCCGACTCTCTGGAGTACGATAATCAAGACAGCTCGATAAAAGAGTTATGCTACTTTCACGCGTAAACGACTCTTCTAATTGTTTCAAAGGCATCTGTTTCTTTGAATAAGCCAAGCACGATTCAGTTGTTTTCCTATTTAATAAAGATGTTCCTTTACTTACGTCAACTTTTAAACATTATTGTGCTTCTATAATTTTCTTAACGCCGATAGATCAGAGTGGTAGATTGATTTTCACGATATAATTCGCGAGGGAAGAGAGTCTTCACTTTGAGAAAATACATTTTTTAACCGCTGCAATGACATAGGAAGAAAAGTTATCGCGTTTCCTCTTTCGTTATCAAAGAGACTAGAGTCTCTTAGGACTTTTATTGCATGAATCTTTTATCGTTTGAAACGCTGACAGATTTAAAGTTGAAAGCAACAGAGTTTTATTTTATTTCGTTTCTCGGTGTTTCTCGTGATCAATGTGCCAAGCTTTCTATATTACAAGATTTTTAATTTATGCAAATATAAACATATATATTTTTTTAATATCTGTATATAAGAATGGACAGATCTATTACACATGAAATATTTATATGATTTAATGCGCGAGATTTATTACAACTCCTCACGAGTCAAAATTCGTCGTTCAGACTTTCACATTTGTTTAGAAGACCACGTGTTGGATCGATACATTCCATTCGATTAACACGAACATAAACATATTAATGTCTGTCTGCATAATTCGGTAATAATGGTTGTCGTTAATACGTCGTAATTGGAGCTTAATGATGCGTTGTTGTCGATAAGATCATGTCGACAACATTCCGCATTACGTGCTACAAAATAGAATTACTACAGCAATAAATATGTAAATCGCTAGAAATCATACAATATTTGCGAAATTTGTAAAATTTATTCCCCTACAGTCCAAATAAAGTCGTCTCATAGATATGTCAGCAGTTTGACAAAATTTATTAGCAAAAATTCAAAGCTCATAGGGTATAAAACATTAAAGAAATTTATTAAGTCGTGTGATACCTTATCACCTCGAACGATGATACTATTAAATTCCATCGACTAATTGAGTTTTAAGTAATAAAGTGTTAAAATCTCCGAGAGACACAATGTACAGTGACTCACGAAGGTAATCAAAAACTTTTATAGTTTGCAACTCTTTATGTTGTACAAAACGTTTGAAACTTCGTTAACACTGTAACGAGGCACCGCTATCGCGATTATGTTGGTAAAATTTCCAACGAATTTGAAAATGTATATACGCAAGTTACAAGATATTTATTGCATGCATATGCTTTGCACGCAATTTGCACGCAAAAATCATCAAAGTATTTGAACAGTCAATTGCTCGCTATATTAATAAAAAAAAGGTCGCGATATACGGTGAGATCGGTTTTAGCACTAATATTTATTGATACTTTATTTTAACACTTTAATACTTTATTTACTAATATCTATTTTAAGTTTTCGCTAATTATATGTTTGCAATAAGTGTCTTGCAACTTCTAAATACATTTCCCGATTGCTTGCAAATTTTATTATTATAACTACGATAATTGTGTCTCATTGCTATCGAAATGTTAAGAAGTCCCGTGTAATTTGCGTGATACGTTTATAAAAAAATGTCTATGGTTGGTGTTGGAATACTTTCGCGAGCCACTGTACGCGTCAGCAACAACGAATACGTAAAGCATCTGACTGGTGAATATTTATTTTGCTGATAAATCTTGATATCACGTCGTACGCTTCAAATTCGTCTTGTTTGGCGTTTTTATAAAACTTATTAAGCGATACGAAGATACGCCGGAAATATCCTGTCGAGGCTGGCTTCCGCATGTCAGGAGACTGTCGTTGCGTGAAACGCGTCACCGGTTTTCCTTCGCGCCCTTGGGGAGTTTTTCAAATTCGTTCCATTTTCTAAAGATATTTCTGAAACACGACGCGACGAACGTGTTCCTCAAACGCATTAAGGATATTAAATATCGAATATTCTACGAGTGTTGGAGAAGAAAAAAAAGAAACAGAAAGGAAAGAAGGAAACACGTATCCCGCCCTATTTCCGAGTTTACAGCGCATCTTCTATTCCCCGCGGTGCGTTTTCTTCTTTATCTCGTTGCGGTTGACGTTATACGTTAAAAATGCCCCCAAAGTAACACGTATATTAACACTAGAACTACCGATAGTTAACACGAAGCTATTTCTACCAAAACCAGCCAAAATGACTGGTCTTTAAAAAATACGTAATAATAGAATATTTTTATATTTATTGATTTATTACTTTCTTACAGAAGAAACCATGATTCTTAAATGAAGCTTGACACATTTATAAAATTGTAGAACCAGTCATTTTGACTGTTGTGGTATTTCTAGTATTAGCATCTAGCGATCTAGCGATCGATCCGAAAATTTCCTATTAACTGATATCATCATATTGAATGATACGTAGTAAAAATTTTAAAAACGTGGAGGAAGTTGTAGAAAACGAGAAAACTGGTTAATTGGGGTTCGATAAACAGATTACAGCACCCTTTTACATATTGATAAGTACCAGTCATTTTGAATGCTATTGGTATAAGCTATTGGCCTTGATAAAAAATTATTTTCAGTTTGAATACATAAAAAGCAAAATAAAATTCATTATATTAGTCTTTTAGTTATCGTTGCGAAAGTGATTAGATCATTGCGGAGAAAAGATATAACATGAAATAGGAATGTGAAAATAAAATTGTAAAACCAATCAATTTGAATAGTTTGGTAGTTCTGGAAGTTAAATTACGATTGATGACGAATCAGATATTAGTATTTCGAGGAGAGATTGAAAAGATGAAACGTGGCTTTGTATGTAAATTCGATCGCAGTCTATAGTAATCTATGTATTAAGGGGTGGATAGTAATTTCATATAAATTTCGATACACTTCCGACTAAATAATTCCCCTAAATAACACAATTTTTTAACAAATTTATCCTCTAATTTTCGAACGCTATAGAACACGTAACGATCCTATTAACATACAGTAACATAATTTCCTTTACTTTAATAGATTTCCGATTGGACGATTTTCGAACGTAACACGATTCTAAACTACTTTCCTCTGATTCTCGTATTTTATAAAACGCATAACAACGCTATTATCCTACTGCAATATAATTTACAATATCGTACTGTATATAATTACCACGTATAATTTAATATAATTAATGTACTTTACCTCGATAGATTTTTGGTCACACGATCTCACGATATTGCAGGGTAAAATAATGCTATACAAAGCCATATTAAAACCTGTTTGGACTTATGGGATCCAACTATGGGGAACAGCGAGTAATTCTAACATAGAAATTCTTCAACAATTCCAATCAGAAACTCTAAGATTCTTAATAGATGCACCTTGGTATAGCTTACCAACGAAACAATACATCGCGACCTTAAGATACCCACAGTTAAAGAAGAAATATCCAAATTCAGCAATAGATATAACATAAGAATTAACAACCACCAAAACCCACTAATTACTCGATTACTAGACATGACAGGTCAGATCCGCAGGCTAAAAGGACATTACCCTCTAGATTTAAACATTAGATTCAGCTAGAATCAAACATCACTTATTATTCCTGTTATAGTACCACGCTAAAATAATTTACTTATAATTCTCAATGAGAATTGATTGTAAAATTCTTCCAAAAAAAAAAAAATTTTTCATATATAAAGTACACAATATCTCCATTATCATAGAGTAGTAATTTTCGTATCAAAAGTTTCTATGATTTCCAACGAAAAATTCTCGAAATTCCAATGTAATAATCGAATATATACCCACGATGATTCCAAGCTTCCCGCCAAACGTATACTTTTGTCGTTGGTTATCTCGAATTATTAGTCTCGCAGCCCCTAAATTACGCAGGGCCGGTGCAAGACAGGTTCAGCGCGTTCGCTGGAACCCGGCCCCGCGGTCTACGAAAATTACCCAATTAAAAAACACCTATTTTGATTAACTTTATACAGAATGCTGATACCATTAACAGATGCAAGACATTTTTTTAGTAGCGATGATTCAGTTAGAAGGAGTGACAAGAATAATCAATGTTCAGTGTAACTCCATAAAATCCTCATATCCTGGAAACTACTTTAGATAAAAAAATCCAAGCGCTTTCAGAGAAATGTACCTTTTAGAGAAATTAAACTACATCAATAGTTTTTTTCTCAAAAGTCATACATGACTACAGATTTTGTACTTTCATTAAATTGTTTGCCTTTTGAATTATGAATGCGAAAAAATATTACTTGGATTTGTTTAAAAAACTGCTTAGAAAAAATACATAATATGTAACAGCATTTGTAAATAAATAATTCCTCGTTGTAAAATTTAAGTGTAGGATTTGAACGTGTATTCAAGCACCGCAAAAGCTCACGTCGGCCCTGAAATTACGTTCAATTTTACGAATGATCAACAACGAATCGTTGCTCGGATTTCGCCAACTGATTGGCAATGACAGGCAACGATCGAGGAAGATTCCTTGGATCACGTAACACCACGTGTGACACACGTATATCAACGAGAAACTTCACGGTGAAGGGTAATCTTTCCGCTGCACTGCCTCGTTTATCGGCTGGATTACAGCGTATTTATTCGAGGCGCGAAGGAAGACGACTTTCTCGATAGCTTCTCTCTCTCGATATTTTCATCGGCCTGGGAAACTTACTACCCCCTTTCAATTTCCCTCCGTATTCCTCTAGCATCGGCTCGCTGCATCAGGAATTTCGATAATTCATTCCCTCGTTTGTGAAATATATACACGCCCTTCTCTACGATTCTTCACCTTTCTTTTTCTTTCATTCTGCTGCAGCACCTCCTCTCTTGGATTTCATTTGTTTAGATTTATTTGCCTTCTCTGATAATTTAGCGAGATAGATGATCGTATATTTCAAATATTTTAGTAACGACGGAGAAATTTTACGATTAATTCGGTGATAATTGCTATCCTTTTTTTTTTTTTTAATTAGAATTCTGCACACGCAGATACTTGCGTGGATCAGCATACGTGGAATTTATATTAAACGTTTCTTCTGTACCAGACAATTGTCTGTTACAGGACAATTATATCAGAATTATACTGTACGATTGTTTCTCTTGTCAGTCATAATTCAGTTTTGTACAATTACAGTGTTATTTCCCGCCGTTTTTCCTCTTGAAACTTTCTTTTGCTCGTTATCGTAGATATAAAGGTACGTAATTGAAATTGCTTCGTTGCACGATGCATTATAATCATTCCATTGTGAAACTTTCACTCTCTCATTGATCGACTCTTTTATCGACTCTTCAGTAAGGCTTTGCCTAAGAAATAAGAAGTAAGAACATTCGAAGTAAAAGAGAAGCTAATTTTAATCGATAAGAAGAAAAAAGGTAATCGTAGAGTTTAAAAAATAAATAAAATATTCCTGACACGATCTATCAATTTACGATGAACATAAACGACGATATAAAATAAATTGCAATTCTTACAAGAGAAAGGGTTAATATTAGAATGATTCGCGAGCATCCACATTCGTTGCGCAAACAAAGCAACCGCTGGAAACAATGGAACGAGGTGACGACGTTATAATGGGAAAAGTCCAATCGATCTTCGAACACTCCGTTTCTCCTCGTTCCCGATTATTTCCAGCTACCTCTTTATTTCGCCTCGATTGCAGTGCAAACGATCCGTTCTGTTTTCGCAGGAACTTCGCGATTGTCCTTTGTTCATCCGTTCAAATGGTTTGCAGTATGAATAAAGCCCCGTTTACATTAGGCAACTTTTGGTCGGACGACTAAGTAGATCGACCTTAACTCGTTCAATTAAAAGGTTTACGCTACCACATCGCTGTTCGACATTTTGTTGTTTAATCATGGATTAGTGCAGTGCGTAAAGAGATTGTACGCGTATCCTCGGTAATTGCATTAACACTAGAACTACCGATAATTAACATGAAGCTATTTCTACCAAAAACCAGTCCAAATGACTAGTCTTTAAAAAATATATAATAATAGAATATTTTTTTTTTTTATTGATATATTATTTTCTTACAGAAGAAATTCAATGTTATGTAGTACATTTTTGGTATTATTAATCCATCTGGCACCATGATCCTTAAACGAGAATTGACACATTTATAAAATTGTAGAACCAGTCATTTTGACTGCTGTGGTATTTCTAGTGTTAGCATCTAGAGATCGATCCGGAATTTTCCTGTTAACTGATATCATCATATTGAATGATACGCAGAAAAATTTTAAAAATGTGCGGGAAGTTGTAGAAAACGAGAAAACTGATTAATTGGGGTTCGATAAACAGATTACAGTACCCTTTTACACTTTGATAAGTACCAGTCATTTTGATTGCTATTGATATAAGTAGCCTTGATACAAAATTATTTTCAATTTGAATACATAATTGAATACATAAAGAACAAACTAAAATTCATTATATTATTCTTTTAGTTATCGTTGCGAAAGTCAATTACATCATTGCCGAAAAAGATATAACATGAAGTAGGAATTTTAAAATAAAATTGTAAAACCAGTCAATTGGACTTGTGTGTTAGTTCTAATGTTAAATTTCGTATGGAGCGAATTCTTTCTTTCGTAGTTGCAACTGTTAACACTGACTGCTCCGTCGAAATCACATGTTTCGCTCAGGACACCACGACATTATTTTTATTATTCAAAACATATAATGGCAAAATAATAAATTGATGATGTAAGACAACATTCTTCCCTAATGAACCGTTTATCTTATTGGAGGTCACGGGTGACCACCGTGGTACTTTGGTAACAGCTGATAGCGACATATTATAACAAGGCTTCGTTTATTTCAACAAACCATTCGCACTCGTTATTTCGTTGTAAGCAAAACGTGCAAAATATATCGTTGAAACGTGTAGAAGATATTCGTAAACAGTATTTGCTCATTCTATATATAATAGCAAGGTATGTTCACACTTCTAACTTCAATTATATGATTATAAAGCAGCATTTACGATTATTTTCTAAGCTGTGTTTATAATAATATTCGTAGATTACCCCTCAAAGATATGGATGTAAACACAGTGCACCGTTAGATGCAAGATTTGTTCTCATTCTTTTTTTTATCGATGTTCTAATAAAAATGTTTAATTGTTCAATGGGGCACTTTTTACTTCAAAGTATCTTCTATTTATCGGTTATATTCAAAATGCCCTAACTGTCAATTTTCATTCAATTTTTACAATCGTAAGAAGTTCAAGCGCTCCGATCACCAATGACCATCGTGGCGTCACAGGAGAAACCGTGGTCGGTCACATATGACCAACGTGGTGGTCAAAGTGTTAATTCCTGAAAATGGAATTTCTACGCTATCTCCTCAATCGCTGTTTTCTTCTTATCGTTATTTTATGATTATTCGTTAGATTATTTATATTTCAAAAAATTATTCACACGGATTGCTTGCAATATTCCACGAACATTCATGTAACCGATACACGTATATCTAGAAATTTATTGATCTTCATCTATTGTTTGATATAATTTTGGATATCCTGGTAGTCTTGCTGTCGCTGCTAATTTTGTCAACTAATTTTCTAACGTTTGCACGATTAACTACAAGATCGACAGAAACGATCACATTGCTCGATCAAAGATAGACGAACGAGCTACTTCTGGTTGAACGATCAGAAATAGTTTCGAGTTGTTCGACGCTGTGTTCACACGCGTGACTTTGGATAACTTAAGATCTAGGACAACTAAGGAAATTGAAAAAATTATAAAACTGGGAATATGTGGAGCATAGTATAACGTAATTTTTCTTTTTGTCGAAATTCACTTTAAGGGCGATAAGATCGATACTTGAAAATTCGGATATTTCTCGATTTTGTGTTTTAACTGGGAAACTGTAAAAGATAGGAAAAATGTTTCAACGGAAATGTTACTTCTTTTAATTAGGGTTGTCGCTTGGTAAAAGATGTATCGTTAGTTTGTACAATCCGAACAAGGTTAGTTATAAATAAGTTATAAATAACTTATAAATCGAAGTTATAAATAAACATATGATTTTTTTCTAGTTAATTTTTTCACGACGTGAAATGTGGATGAAATAATTGCTGGTTTAAAGAAATATGAAACAGTATTATATTTGTTTTTAATACAAACACAAGCTTTGCTGTATTACTGAACTGTTTTCATCGAAAATCGGGCACCTTCCGGATCCTACGCGAACAAATGAATTGCGTCCGACCGAAAGCTACCTAAAATAAACGGAAGTTAAAGGAGACACGTGTTTTACCAACGAGTTTGCGTTCTGTTAAAATTGCGATCGAAACGCGTTGTCTATGAGCGCCGATTTTAGCACTTCACCCATCGAGCACTTTTCATGTTTGTTTTTCTTTTTGCCATTTTTATTTTCATGGATAAATAAATATTAATCTACTAAAAGCCAACGCTGCGCTAACAAGTTAACTGTCACGAATTTTATATATTTTGCCCTGGAAGCTGCAACAGCTTGAAACATATTGCACCGTAACATTTATTCTTTGCTAAATACTATACTGCATTTATGCATTCTTTTTCACAATGTTATGTAAATCATTCACATTGCTGAAAATTTCTTAGTCCATAGACTTTATCTTATTTTATTATTATTAATCATCCGGAAAAAATGTAGTAACACGTTACACACATTAGTAGCACGATATTCCATTTTCGAGTTTTCTGATTCTCAGATGTTCCGAGGATTTTCAAATCCGTTATCGTGCGACAATATTGCGTCAAAGAAAGGCTAATCCGTAATTAAACGTTGGAAGCGTAGTAGAGTGTATTTCTGTGTTTCTACGCTATCAATCTCGCTACGATTGTGTAAACTTCCGAATAGAACGTCCTACTTGTTGTTAGAACTTCGCTTGCACTCCGGATCACCAAGTCTTTCGAACTTTTCCAATTACAACGCCTTCTAAATTCTAAGCCAACATTCGAGATTCAAAGCTAATCAACGCTACAACGTTGTATGTATTTCGCGTAATAGCACAACCGTATTGCAACATAGTTGAATAGCATTTTGGAAACTTGGAAGTTAGAATCAGAAATTAGAAATTATGAAAAATATTTCGACAATATTCCATGTAAAGAACGTATGTGCAAAGTTTTAAAACCTGCAAACACAATGTGAAATTGTTAAAATTATTCCACATAATATGAAAATTATTCGTTACTGTATAAGTATTGGGTTGGCAACTAAGTGATTGCGGATTTTGTCAATACCACCTAATGAGAAAATCCGCAACCAGTTAGTTGCCAACCCAATATAATAATACACAGAGTGTATCATCGCGTATTGCTGATCTGATCATTTTTTGAAAAATATTTTTTGCGTCCGTGTATGCTGTACACAACGATAGTAATATTGAGATAAACATAGCTTACTAAAAATATTTGTGTTGTTTCTTCATTTAATTTTATCACTCTCGACTGCAAAGAACTGATGATTTTTAAACCGGTGACTGATTTAGAACAAGCATAGTGTAAAAAGACAGGGAAAAGAAGAAGAAGAAGAAGAAGATAAAAGTTTGCAGTATGAAAGAAATTAGAAATAAGCGAAATAGTAAAAATCGTAAAATGGTTGGAAGCGGACGAATATAAAAGGGAAGATAAATTGATACAGAGAGTATAGAGTGGAAAAATGGTGCTTTCATCTTTGATATTGTATAAAAAGTGACGAATGTCGAACAATCGGTGAATTCGAGTGGTTTATTTGATATTTTTTCGAAATGGTATTTGGCTTCTGTTTTCGATTTGACGTGCAGTGAAAGGTAATTGCTTTGGGGGCTAGCAACAAGTGTAGAACTTACCTACGAGACTTTAGGACAGAAATCATTCTATTCGCAAAATTTAAGCAAGATAACATGTACAAACGAAATAATATTTTATCTACTATATAATTTACCAATTTATTTCTTGTATATGAAAAACCAACATTTTTAATTCTAAGAGCTACAATAAAACTATAGCTATTACATAGATTTCTCAATATGAAAAATACAATTACAAGAATGGAAACTTCCTATATATATACATATATATGTATGCAATGTTTAAAAAATACGAAAAAATTTTAGATTCGTGATGTACAATTTCTAAACCAAACACGTAGATAAAAATACCGAAATACGATAGATTTTGGATGAAAATTCAGAAAAGTTGCAGAATTTTTCAATTCAATACTAGGTTTCTAAGCAATGGTCATCTAATAAAAATGATTTCACTGTTCCATTTTCCCATTCCACGTTTCATTTACTCTAGCAGTGAGACGCGAAGTCCTGCTCGTAGAAACTGACTTGCAACGTCGTTCATCTCACAGTTAAGTCTCTCTCCCTTTTAAGAAACTAGGCGAGGTGACTTGCAAATACCTTCATTATTCCGCGTTTTCTTTTATTCATCGAGGGCAGCTAATTTTTCCAAGAGACTCGTTCGTTCTGTGAATCGATCGAAGCATTCGCTTTTTCAACGCTCGACAATCCACAAAGGATCCACTCGATCTTCCGTTACGCATTATTATTAAATTAACCATTTATCATATTCAAAATATTTCACTGTTAACGGTTAATAGATTCACGAATGATCGAAAGAAACAAGAATGTTAATGGAATCTGAAGAATTTCGTGAATTTTATTGGATTAATAGAAAGGTAATGATTCTGTGTTAAATGGTTCATTTAATCGATCATATGATATCTGCTTCTTCTGATCGTATCATCGCTTCCGAAATCTTCTTCGTACAAGCTTCGTAAAAAGAAGCTAGTTTCCATTTTAAAAGCATTGTATATATGTTGCCCGATTTTAATCGATTTATTAACCCTTCAACTCTTGTAAAAATGTTATTTTCTTAACATTAACTTTACCAGGCCTGGTCAAACGAACGGTTTCAAAATTTAATTAAAAATTCTACATTCGTTGTTATTTATTTTGTTCGTCTAACTTCATGTAAATCTTTATATTAAGAAAAATTGAGAAATTGATTAATCGGATAATATAAGAACGTTCATGAAGTTAGACGAATAAAAGAAATAACAACGAATGTACAATTTTAATCAAAATTTCGAAGCCGGTTACTTGACCAGGCCTGGTAAGGTTAGTGTTAAGAATATTTATTTAAAAAACGCACCAAAACAGAAGTAAAAAATTCTTCTCCTCTTCAATTCTTTCATAAGGTTATTCCTTATCTAAGACACGTCAGGATAAACGTAAAAAATTATAAAGAAAACTTGTTGCCCCTTCAACCCTCTCAGGAACTTATTTCTTACTTAAAACACATGAGCATTTGAGAAAAATTATAAACAAAATCTTCCACTCTCTTAATTCTCTCACATGGTTGTTTCTCGTGTAAAATAAGTCAGGGTAAACGTAGAAAATATAAAGAAATCTTGTAGAATACTCTATCAGCTCGTGGAAAAAATCATTTCTTATTCGAAACACGTCACGACGGTGGTGTCGTTAAAAAATTAACTCGTTGTACACAACTTCGCGTGAGCACGTGCGCGGAAAGAAGACGAGGAAACGTGTCACATCGCGGCTATTTTCTTGGCTCGACGACCTTTAACGGCGGCAACAAGCGACGTCTTGAGGGCTTGTCGGCTGTTTAAAAGTCACGAAGGCTAGCCAGCAACCCCCGTGCGGCTTTGCTTCGCGTGTTTAGCCTATACGAGAATCGTTATACGCGAAGAACGTGTGTTCTTTACACTTTTGATAGTCTTCGAACGAGTATTTTCTTTCGCTTTGTACTTCAGAATGAGTCGAGTGAAAGAAACGTGCGCTTGAAACCTGCATAAGATTTGAGAAATATTCCGATACGAAGAGTGAATCGTTAAATATGGAGATGAAAGGGATGAAAATGGAATAGTTTATTATTTTATTTTTTACTTTTGTCGAAATATACATTCCTCGTCAAAAAGATAATCCAGGTGTGTTATCTAATTTCTTAATGACGCGTGCGAAATTTTTCGTCTGTAACGTATAATATCAAAGCGTTATGAGCTCAGGATACGCGGTTCGTTGAAAATAATTAAAAATATTATGAGCTTTAGTGTGTAACAAAGAAAAACTATTCCATACTAAGGTCGAAATGATAACACACTCTGTTAATATGTTTAGAAATTGCTCAGTAGTTCATCATCTATCGACGAGTAAAGATTACAGTACAATATCATATAAATTTGCAAGTATGGGACGTGGAAAAAATTAAACGAGTCTGAAAAAAAGCAAATTCTTGAACTAAAACAGCAACAGTTATCAGTAGCAAAAATATCGAAAGTAATAAGGTATAATATATATTTATATAAATATATATTTACGTTCATCCTGTTGAACATGTATGTGATATATTTTGTACAAATTGTGGAATTTCTCTTAGTACTAAGTTAAAGAAGGGTAATTTTTCCAATTTTCATGTTTGGTGAATAACAAAATTCATTCATGAAAATGTTTTTATAGCGTCGAAGAGCGGTAATTATTTTATTCGCGTTCGAAGAGAAAGATGAAATGGACAAATTTCCTGAAATCCGACAATTTGTTCTAGTGGGAAATATATTTACAAAGTTAGATAAACAATATGAGAAACATATGCCGCATAATAGTTAGAAATTCGTAGTTCTGGTGCAACCGATCCTTTGGTGGCTTTTCATTGTAATAGGGGCAATTCGCCTGGCGGCATGCGATCAAAGGCAAATTCTAATTCGCAAATTACAGGCGTCTAAAGGTATTCGTTTTAAAGCAGCTCAAGGAATTAATCCGTTAAACCGACGGAACGGGGCTAACGAAATTAGACGGAATTAATTTAACGACTTACGCTTCTCCTTCGGTTAGTCGCCAAAGTAAATCGATATTCGCGAATTTTACTTCCACTTTCTCAACGCCAAACGGACCATTCTCTTTTGTTTCTATTGTGTCATACTAAATCGATGAAACACCAACGTTCGTTTTTGATCGTAAGAAGAAAACCAGTTTCATACAGACTTCTGCACTTCTCTTTGTAAATATTGCCATTCTTATAGAAACTGAAATAAACCTGAAAAATCATTAGACAGTAGACTTATCTTTATAAATATCAATTAATATTTCTGAAAAATTTATGATTCTCTTTAAAACATAAGCTATGAAAAATTCATATTTTCTATGTTATAAGCTTCCAGTAAATGATAAAATTGAACTCTTCTCTCGATTATATCTGTTTTTTGCTCATTCACTGTGCTTGCGTCGAATTTTTTCGCATTCATACTATTGGATTTTTTACTATGCTTATTATTCTCTAGCTTCCTATAATCCTCTAGTATCCTACAAATGATTTCACGATTCATATTTAAATCTCTGTAGATTTCATTGAATTCGTCGATTCCCTCAATCGGGTTCAGATGAAAAAAATCGTACGCCTCAACTTTTCTGTCCGAATACTTCCGTAAACTGATAGATATAGATAATCTAAAAAGACGAATAAATTAACCAATCGATATTTAAGAAAATTATCATTTCGTTCACAACATTTAGACATAGCTAATTTTAATTGGGCGCAATCGATTCGATTGTAATTAAATTACATTGAAAATATGCGAGCCAGTGTGGTATATATATTTTAAATTTATCACGGAGAGAACAAACGAGTTTCTTCTCACAAACCCAACAGCTAGAAAATTCAATATCATCCTAGAAAATGCACGTTTCCGCGCCAAACGTTGTTTCACAATTAAAACTTGTCTCGTTCGTGGGGCCCGTTAAAACCCAACCTAATTAACGATCGAAACTTTCCATAATTTCGTACGATCACCGTGAAATCAGTTGTTTTCAAGCGTCGTATTATATCGTAGCAACATTTCTGCTGATTCCTTACTTTGGAATCAATTCCAGTTACTTTTCCAAAAGAAGAAAAAAGAAGAAGAAAAGAAGAGGAGGGAAAAAGAAAAAGAAGAATAAGAGGAAGAGGAAACGTGGAATCGGAAGAGCCTATGGGGAGAGCGAGTTGTTTCGGCGAAAATTAAAAAAAGGAGGGAGAGAGAAAAAAGGGAAATAGACGAAACGTTCCTCGACGAAGCCACGCGAGACAAAAGTATTGCACTGACCCGATTCAATCGTCGATGTTCTCGTTCGAGACGAGCTTAGGCTACGTATCCTATGAAACAATGGACGATTCTTCAACCTGTTAACCGGGCAAAACGAGATACAGATCGTTATTTGTTTTTACGTATCGTTTTGATTCTCTTCAAAATAATTTGTATTATGTCCGACGCTTTTATCACCGTGTGGTACATCAAAGTCAACGTCCATTGCAAAAATTGAGAAACACTTGATTTTTATCGACGTTAGGAATTTCTATTATATGAATTTAGATATTTAGACAGCTGTTTTCGAAAGTTGAAATATTCGATATTCATATTTTACAGCTTGATTTTTCATCCATTTATGAATAACTGAAAGCTGCACAGACGAACGGAATACATATAATACAGAAATTATCTTTATAGTATTTAGTAAAATAAAGTTGCGAGTAGATTCAATTGGTTTCATTCTGTTCCAGTTTATTCGTAAAAATGTACATCGCTGTGAACATGCGCGGTTCATTCATACTACATATGATTGGATTAACCGATCGAGTAATAGTACAAGTCCAAAAAAAAAAATAGCATTTTCAGGTATATATCGAAGAAATAGCTTTACTTCTTTAACTCAAGTCGTGTTAAAACATTTCCTTTCAGCCATCAAATAAAAGCATAAAATATACAAAGGTTGATATTATAAAATATACATCGTAGAATAGCGTTTGGATAATGGAAATTAATTGGAGATGGAGATTTTACAAAGATTGTGTGTGCTTAATCAATTTCTTGCTAAAGACTTCACATTGGATAGAGATTGTAGGCAAATGTAACGAAGCTGACGAAGTTTCTTGCTGATGTTTCCTTTCAATCCCTAGACAATTCCGAAGGACCAAATTAACCAAAGTTCAAGCTGGCGAAAGTTAACATTTGGCCAGTGAGAAATACGAAGAAATTTCAAGAAGGAGAACTTAATTTTTGCTTAGATATTATTCATGCAAGTTGCAGAATAAATTTAGAGAAATCGTGAAGTATCTAGACAGATCAGGATTGTTTGAAAGCTAAATTCGTAAGTTTAAAGCATCGCCCGATGGCACGCGAATCGGGAAAATATTCTGCTGCATTATACTTTACAAACGTATACTATTTAGCAAGTGAAATAGCTTGCCACGTAAAATTTCCGATTTGAATAGACGGAAAATTGCATAAAGCTCTGACCTGAATTTCCCAAAATGGCGTGTTGTTTCGAAATACCAGGAAAACGTTATCTTTCCTATACGCTGCTGATATGCTGATACGCTCTATACCGAATCTCTAATTTTGTTATTGTCTACGAATACAATAATCTGATTTAGCACGTTTACGTTAATAATTTATAACGGAATTAAACTTAATTGTACATTAATCGAAATTTAATGAAAATTGTGTAGGGATTGTTTATATCAGAGTACGTTATGGGAAATCAATTTATGCTACGAATGTATTCAACCGGATGTTTTAAAGAGAAGCATTAAAAATATTCGATTATCTTCAAAATATGAGCGTCGCTGAATTTCTTACTTTGTATCGATATCAACCGACTGCGTCGATCCTTAGATTAATCGATATCACGAGAACGTGTTGGATTATTTCGAAGCAGATTATTCTATCAATCGAATCATCTGTTGAACAGAAACTTTTCTAATCTTAAAATTGTAAGTTAATAAAACCAAGTCACTTTCAGTTCGATCGTTTTCAATTCTTTCATATGTAAATATTGTGAAATCATCATTTCTTCTTCATTTACAACATCGCTGTATAATATTCGTTGAAAGAAATTAAGTCGAAGAACATCACGAATCCAACGGTTTTGATTTTATGTATTGAAAATTTACGAGACAAGACCAACCATAAATTAATCCTTCCTTAATCCTTAAATTGGAAATTTCTACTACTATCGAGATATGTATAATTTTGTGTGCTGCACTGGGTTAAATGCGTAGTAGAGATACTTGTATGTGGGTATCAGTGTGTGGGAGTATGTGTGTGCGCGGCGTCTGGAAAACAGATGAATGTAAACTGTTCAGTCGGTTAAAAGTCGGCTATGGAAG
Source organism: Bombus terrestris (assembly GCF_910591885.1). NCBI lineage: Eukaryota > Metazoa > Arthropoda > Insecta > Hymenoptera > Apidae > Bombus > Bombus terrestris. Next base: position 10,223,999 of record NC_063271.1, on the reverse strand, counting down.
AAGGTGGTGAGATGCGTGCAAGTGTGTATCGATGAATATTCTAGAAATCGTCCACATAATAAATATACTATGTTAATAAATATACTATGCTAATAAATAAATGTTAATAAATGTATGTATACTATGTTAATAAATATACTATGCTAATAAATAAATAGACTACGTTAATATTAATCCCAAGTATAAATTCAATGTTCCCATAACAATATTTCGGCTATCAAGATGCACAATTCTCAATAATTACAAATTCGCATTTTTATGAATCCGAATCTAAAGATAGAATTAGGACAGATATTTCTAGAATATTTTATATATTTTTGCATATTATGTGAATTTTATGCATCTTGAACTACTGTTTTTCTTCTTAAATCACAGATAATTTTTAAATTCCAATCTTAGCATTCAACATAATTTTGCTACTTTTTCTGTATCCCACACTTTTTATCAATTTCAAAAAAATATATATGTGAAGAGACACAAACACGATGAAGAATCGAAGAGAGTAGCAAGGTTAAATTCATTAATTATCATTTTTTCTCGCTAATTATCATGTCTGTCGTCATATTCCTGTTCTCGGATTTATCAGCGGCGCACAAAATGTTCAAACCGAAATTACACACACAAAAACGTCCAAGAATGTCCACAGCGTATCTCGAAAGTGACTGCAAGTCCCCGAGAGCTTGTTCAGAGAGGGTCAAAGGAGAGATTCGCAAGCTTAGCGACGCGAAGAAGCTGTTCCCGTAAGATAAAGCGATTTAAGTTCGTCAGACGACGGCCCGCGTTTAGGCTAGCGTTTCTCACGCTCGTTAAAACTTGCTAACGGAGCTTGAAGGACTCACGAATCGCGTGCACGCGGTCGAACGGTGAAAATCGAGGGAAAAATCGTCGAACGACCGAGTAAGTCACGGTACGTTGACTTTTTCCAGGTGAAGCTTTGGCTTCCGTCAAAGATCTCTACGCTCGTTAGGTCTACGTTTAGTATGGACGAATATTTCTTGGCAATGTATCATAAACTTCTCAACGTAAACATCGAAATAAAATATATAAACGTGTGATTTATTCTTGGTCCGTTGGCGACGAATGATTTATTTGAATAACGCGATGAAACATTTCGTTCTGGTATCATCTTATCTTTCATTTAATATTCACTGTTAGTTATCAAGATAATAATGTAGTATCGTGGAAATTTAGGTATACATTTTTCAGGATACTATTTATAAGTTGTAATTTATTTACAATAAATTAGTTATACAGATATTAATTAGACAGAAAACGATGATTGTTTAATTTGGAACTAAATGTAACAATCTTACTCTAATTCAACCTCTCACGCAATTGGACGCCAACAACTCAATCTCTCAGCTACGCTAACACCTCTCGCAACTCGACAACGCTAACAATTCTACTCTTCGACTCCTCGATTAACTCTGACCTCTTGACTCACTCTCACTTCTCGATCAACTTTCCAATGCTTCTCGATCAACAACAACTTTTTAAATTCAAATCGTCCCCCTCCATTAGCGTTATTTTTTCCTCTCTGTAATCCTATCCTGTTAATGCTCCGCTAGGACTTTAGGCTTTTTTTCCCTATGTAAAATAACAACTGAAGGATAGACGACATTGTTTTGATCGATCTCTAATCGGGCTTTTTCTTTACGATACTACAATAATTTACACAATTAACTCAACTTATTATTGATTTTTGTACCGAATGAGGAATCTGAGTTACGTAAAAAATATAGTTTCTCGAATTCCGTTACTCGCAAATTTGTTAGTAATGGCGATTTCGTGTTTTAAGGATATTTCATTTAGATTTTAACGAAATTCCGTATGCATGTCTTTAACGAAATTTCAACTTGTTTCCTGTAGCTTTATAAATATGCGATGCGTGCGGTACACAAATAAACTCAACTCGAATTGCTGCATGGGAAAGTTGGCGATGTAAAATTTTACCCTTTCATCGCGTTCCATTATCGCACATATCGTGATATTACGCTACATCATCTATCTACAAACATCGTTTTTATTTGTCTAACGAGGTAACTGTGACAAACTTGATGTAATGATCCGCCTCTTTCGTTAAATTCTTCCAAAGCATACTTATAACAAACATACGTAATACAAAGTACTCTACATGCAATTATCTCCTTAACTTTATCGTTTGTTTCAACCTCATATTGGGTTGGCAGCTAAGTGATTGCGGATTTTGTCAATATCACCTAATGAAAATATCCGCAATCACTTAGTTGCCAATATATACATTTATATATGCCATGCCATATTATGTATGCCATATGTACAACCCAATATATACATTTAACACAATAATATTTGTCTTATGTTTTATTGTCGTCTGATATCTTCTAAAGCATTCGCCCGTATAAAATCCTTCTATTTCACTGTCAAAGATCCTACGATAGGACTCTACGAGCCCTATCTTCTTATTATAGCAATGTCATAAACATTATCGTAATAACAGCTATCTCTGTCTACATAAAAGAGAATGTTCGCAGGGCGCAAATGAAATTCGTCGAATGAAATTTCTGCTCTCTATTTTCAACTTGGTGGAATAGATCTTTCGCTATCTTCCTGTTCACAAACGCAGAAATATACACATTTTTACACATAATTTTCCATCACTCTTGTTGCTCTATAGAAACTGTATAAAATAGTTCTGAAAGGGATCTATAAAAGAGTTCCAAGTGTACACAAGACATAGTTATTTTATACTTAAGAGAATTTCCGGAAGAAAATCTGCGAATAAAACAATCAAGTTCGAATTTATCAGTTTCACTGTTTATCACCGATTCTTTATTCACCGTGTCATCTCTTAGCCAGAATCTGATCGCAGACAGTCGGTTTCTTGCAACGAAAAATCAGAAAGTCGTAACGCGCCTAAATTCGCGGGTGCTTCTACAGTGCCGAGATGGAAGAGAATAAAAAAAATGGAAAGGAAGGGAAAAGAGCGGGTGTCCAACGAACGCAACGCGCTCATATTTCATCATCGATACGCAAGCGACAAAAGCCTGGCTCCGTGATCTGTCACGGGTAAGAAGACTATTGAGAATCGAAGCGAGCGGCATTTCTATGCGAGCTGCTCCCTTTTGTATCGTCATCCTTCAATGTGCACGCTCGATAATAGGATTTTCCTCTTCTTCTCTTTTTTACACCCTTTTCGAAGGCACATGATGATTCGACGCGAGAAACGGCCAGAGAATACAATTTCTAAGGGAGGGTTCAATGTTTTTTTGGAAAGAGTGCATTTTTATATTTTCGTTTAAAGCATGCACGACCGTGTTCCTCGCTAGAAGAAGGTGGATACCGCTGATTTCTTTTTTTAAGCCTTCTGTTCCTCTTGAGTTTCCACGGCTCGAAGTGAAAATTACGTTGTAGTAATTACACGGTGTATGTTTCACGAATTCTTTGTTTCGCGCCTTCTTCTGCAGGATACAAGGAATTTCGTTGAATTCTTCGTGCAATTACGAAGAGCGCAGAGATTTGAGGAACAGAATTCTAGCGATAAAAAGGGATCAGCCCACGCAATTTCAACTACGTTCGTCGCGTGCACGTGTATACAAACATAGAAATATTTTTAATATTTCCGCATTGTAAAAATTACTGCACAAATAGAACAAGAAATTTTATTAAAGGGGATCATCCTTTACGATTAAAACTAAAAGGAAGCGAAGCTTGTATGCTCATAATGCAATACTTTCGCAGAGGTAAAAAATTCTTTGTTAGTGCTATGAGGTTTTTGTAAAAGTCGGCGAAAACTGACAGTTTTTACAGCCAGTGAAACGACGATTGATACCTCCCTCAGTTTTATATGAATCGCCATTTGAATTTGCATAAGATCCCAGATATACGTACAATAGTATAGCATACAATAGCGACCAATTTCACTTGCAACAGAATATACGTATGAATGTAATTCAGCTTTCGGATTTTGTTTCATATATAGTGGCTAAAAAAATATTTGCACACCGTTGTCTTATCAAAGCGTCTATTAGGTTGTCCGAAAAGTTTCTTTCGTTGTATGAGGAAGTAATAGACGCACGTTTTTTGTTTTATATTATTTTGCCGAATTACGTACGATCCATTTCGTTCTGTTGAGATAAACACCGCGACATTTCACACACTTGGTTTTACGTTTGTATGAAGGTGCACTGTCGTAAAAAACACGTTTGCGAAAGAAAAACACTTTTCGAACAACCTAATACATACTAATTAATTAGATCTAAGTATGTAAGTATAATAACTTCCGTATGAAAGTTCCCTATGAAAATAAAGCGTAAAAGCTAGAAGGTAAATAAACTGTAGATTTTTAGGATTTTTATGCAATGTCATATTTTTATTTGCTATATTGCATAAAGAAATAGAACCTACATAAAAATTTGTTTCCTTAACTGTTAATTACAAGAAGTATTCTTCTTTGAATATTTTATGTATTCGTTATACTACATGCAATCTGTGAAATATTGCACGTTTAAATTTATCATGGATTCATACAAATACGCAATCTACTGACAAAGGATGTTCTATTGGAAATGAATGTCACCTATGTGCAAGTACATTTTGTAGCCACTGTAAGTTTTTGCCAATTTTTTTGTTTGAATAGTCGATCATGCAAATTTTTATACGTAATCGACTTTACGATCTCATTACACCGTGGAAACTACTATAAAAATGGTCTTTCGAATAAGAATCGGGAGGGTCGTGTGCGCTTGACAGGCTGATTTTATCGCGCATCGATCTTAATGTTTGATGCTGGCTTATTATCGGGCTGCACGAGCCACTTTTACCGGCAATGCTGAAAGTAACGAGGATTTGTGGAGATGATGATGGCGGGCTCGCGATATTGGGATACTAACACGCCTTTTGTGATTTATTGCGTTTGTAATATGGAAGTTCCTTGTTTTTGTATCGTTTCTAGCCAATGATTCTCTAACCAATGGCATAAAACCGTCGTATAGATAGGAAATGTACGTTTTGGTTATTTTTGTCGCCGATTGCAATCGACCGTTGGGTTTCGATTCTGGAGTTTCGAAGATTTATTCAGATTTTATTTCAAAATATTTTCTGCATTTGTCGGCAACGCACGAATATAATGTAACTTTTGTATAATATTATAATATGAAAAACACCAAGTTTTATCTAAAATCGATTTTTCCGCTATTAACATGAAAATGATACAGAGATAGGAGAACAATTGCATATTTTTAGTACGACAAGTACATGGAAAATGAAAATCTTATTTTGGTTACAATGGAATGGTACACCATCGCTAATCACTATCATTGTATTACAGTTAATAATCGAATTTACATTTTATTTCATAATCTCACAATTAGATTATCTTGGAGTCATTTCTAATTTCATGGTACATTCTTTATGATTCTTTTATATAATATAAATTTTCTTTTATATTATACTATAACTCTTCGAACCTTTCCCAACTGAATCCTCCCCATAACGCTAGATTTAACGACTAAAGTATAAAGCTTCTATCAAAGGGATGAAAATAAGAGACATATGAAAAAATATATAATGCAACGAAGAAAACGACTCTGCAGCCATACATTCTGCAAATAATCATTCGAGTCCCAAGGATCTCTAAAGTCGCTGCGAAACGCGCAGGTATCTACAAAATTTCTATAAATATTCCGGAAATCTCTACGAAAATTTCGACGTAAAATTTCAAAAATCTAAAATCTCCAGAAAGCTCCGGTGAAATGTATGAAATTTCTATAAAAAGCCGGAAAAATCTAAAATTTTTATGAAGCTCCGACAGATTTATAAAATTTCTATGAGAACACAAAAAATCTAAAATCTCCATGAAACTCGTGAGAAATCTACGAGATATCCATGTAGAAGCCAAAAAATCTAAAACTTGTCTGAAAAACAACATGTTAACCATTTTATTCGCTGTGACAGTGGCGATATTAAAAGATCTCTAATGTTGAAAAGGAACTTTTCATTAAAACGCTACATTATATCATCCATCGTGCGAAGATACCGCAGATACTTGTAATCGAAAGATGTCTCTCGCTAATAACTATTTTCCGTTTCCCTCGAAGCGATCGCGCAAGTCGTCTGAAATCCAAGTGCACGGTAAAATTAAACGCGCGACACTCGCCGAAGCAAAACATGTTATTACCCTGGGAGCCATCAGCATCATACTCCTCTAATTGCCTCCGCCTTGTGAACATCCTCAACCGGAACGTGCATCCGCATGTACTATGCACGAGCATCGATGTCGATATCGCGACGATGAAGGTGGCTCGTGCACCATAATTGGCCCGCTAACTCACACGGTGTTTGCTCATAAAGGAGTCACGAGGGCTGAAGTTAGGTGTATTCCAGGGCTCTCGTTGGTGCATCGCGTTAATTATGGTGGAACGTGCAACTTGCATCGATCCGACGATTTCAAGGGAGTTGGCCAACTGAATTCGACGGATTGATGATCTCCCTTCCCGTTCAAATCGATTCATTAAGGACGCTGATTTTAGAAGAGAAGAGACGAAGAGGGGTCCCCGATGCTTAATCGACCGTAATTAATACGTTTGACTGACACGTGAATTTTACATACGATTACTCGCGTTAATATTCGCACATGGCACTATCTCTGCATTTGTTGCTTACGAAAGGGGATGATTTATACATCGCGTTGATCATCCTATGAGAACATGAACCGTTTATCGTGCATTCAAAATATATGAACAATATCTTTCTAACAGTAACGTTTGATCGAAGGAAAGAATATTAATCTTGATTGTAACCTTTGATACAAAATATTATTTTAATCGTTCTAAGAAATTTAGTGGAAGACAAATGATTAGCGTGATAGTGAACGTGTTAAACAATGCATCACGCGTCACGTGTTCCTGACCCCAATATATCGAGAGCGCTGCATCAACTCTTTCTTTGAGACCGTAGTCCAAGGGGGAAAACAACGATGTTTCGGCCTTTTACGTTTGAGAGCCCCGTTTGGTAAAGGGGAACGTTCGATTGGTGTACGCTAGAGTGCTCGGTAATTACCTGTGTAGGGTGAAAGTTGGTTTCGATAATGGAGAGATTCGCGCTTCGAACTAGAAAATATGTGCGGCGAATACATTGATTCACGAAAGTATTCGTATCCTTATAGGCAGCTTTTACGAATATTATATTACGTGTTTAATTTATGAAAAATTTAAATGTACAAAAATGCAGAAAATACACATAATATTACGTAATAATATAAAAATACTTGTATGAGATATGCAAAATGTACTCTACTCGTTGCAGTACTTAGTAGGTAAAATTTTCCAAGTTACATTTTTTAAATTATTTTTATAAATATATAAAATTGCATAAGTATTCGCCGTCTAATTATATGCGTTATGAATTTTGAATTTTAAGACGTCACTAACGCTGTGTCGTGACTTGTTTAAAGTTAAAAAATGGTCATTTCGAAATGGAAATATGTACATATATTAAGAGATTTAAAATTGCTTTGTTTTTAACATTGTCAAATAATTTTACCATTATTTGGCACAAATAACCAGATGAAATTGATTGCTAAACTTTCTAAAAAAATATCTTCTTTTTGCAATCGCATAAACTAATGATATATATACATACATACGTTTCTATACTTTTTCTATTCTATTCTAATATATCTATTCTAATGTACTACGTATATCTACTTTTTGGAAGGTTGGCTAGACTTGACTTAGAGCAGATTGGTTCTCTACAAACTTGACTCAATGGATAGTTAGCTACAGAATTTGATTTACTGTCAGATTTTGTGCAAGTTAAACTTGGCAGGGAGTAATAACAAAGTGTACTGTAAACTAGTATGGTAAACTTAGAAGCTAATCTCTTTTAAATCCTTTGTACGCTTATGTACCTTTATGAATAGAAAATTATAAAAAAGAAGAAGTAACAAATGATTATTTCGTTTGAAGTTTTTCTTTCATACCTCTGCTTTGGATCATTTATAATTTTCGTGTTGTATCATTGAATTATTTCTTCGTAAATATCATTAACTTGAAAACGAAAACAATGATCTATCTGATTTCCTGTTAATTATACATATTTACAATACTTCTCCATTACTTCTCTTTTCATTATAAATAGACGTAATCTTTGCGAAAATATTTTCAACAAAAACAAGTAACGCGTATAATCTCATGCTACTCATTTTCTTCTTTTACGTTTGATTAAAAACTCAAACGACTGTTTCGTTTTAAGCGACATCGACAATTAGACTACTATTTTGCCCCAAAGTACCTTATATATGTTATCAAATATCTTGTACAGCAATGTATAAATTCCATATGCATTTCGTAATTAAATTCACGCAAACTACAAAACTATCAAAACTCTCCGTTTATTGGGAAACCTACCGATAGAATCCCCAGAGACAATCCTAAAAATATTCCAATATTTCCCACTGTAAAGGCATCAAAAGCTTCTATCGAAGAAGCCAACTCTAAACTATATTACAATCGACTGTTCTTCAATTTCCTGAGGATCGTGGCAGAACCAAGAAAACAAAAAAAGAAAAAAAGGAAAAAGGAAAAGAGAATCTCCACCCTTCTTCCTTCCCTAGGGGAAAAAGCAACGAAAAGAGACCTTCAACAAGTCGCGAAGAACCGGTGGAGTGGTCCCGGAAAAGGAAACACTCGACTCGCGAGTATTTTGTTAATTAACATCGAAGCGACGACAGGGTTGGAAAGCAACGTCGAACGAGAGGCAGAAATCCAACGTTAGGGATGGGATCCAAGGGAGAGGATCCAACGGACTAATCCACTTGGCCGATGGAAAAGCGAGCAAGGGAAAAGCCGGACCAGCAATTTACCGTATTCACCGTGTATAACGTAATAGCTTGGCCTGACTCCAATAAATGAATACGAGCGAAGCTACGCGCGAGCAAAACACGTGATAGAATAAAAAGCGAAACGTTATTTCTACGCGTCGGTCGATGAAACTCTCGTCTCCACCGTACCGTTCCTTTCTATTCTTTTCATCCTTTTCTGTTCTTTTATTCTCATAATACTCTAACACGGGATACTGTAGTTCCTTTCGTCACCATAGGAAGATGCGTTACGCGATACAGATGAATTTTGGTATCTTTCGATAGGAGGTAGCTTTCTCGTTTGGACATTTTCTGGCTTCGGGCATTCGTGCAATTTATAGCCACCGGAGATGTACGGCGTAAAAACAGATCATTGCTGCAAGGGTTTTTGTTCGATAGTATAAACAAACGATATATAGTCTACACGGGGAAACTGAAAGTTGCATGATGGGAATATTTTTTGCTGGTGTTTGAGGTTTTGTTCCATTTCGTGAATGGAGATAGTGATTTCAGGTTAGTTGTGGGAGGTGGATGTTATACTAAAGTAAGTAGCCAATCTTTTGAGTGCTCACTAAAGTAATCAAATACGGTCGAAAAAGATCTTTATCCTTTTCATAATTGGAACTCCGACATTTGTATTTTACGTATATTGAAGGTGATAGTAGTGATTTTACGTTAGTTACGCAATATGGATGTTATATCGAATAAACAGTTGATTCTTTGAGTGCTCCTCTAAGGTAACCGAATGTAGTTGAAGAAAATTTTCTAATTTTTTCTTTTTATAATTTCCACTCCAATGTATTTATTTCATATACATGGAAGGCGTTGTTGTTGGTGGCTTTAGGTTAATTATGATGGTTAAATATAGATAATTAGAGTAACCAAATATAATGGAAGAAAAAGTTTTTTTTAACTTCCTTACTTTGAAAACCTTCTTTCAATAGGTCGACAAAATCGTAAAATTCACCCCGTTATATAACTAAAGCAACAGAAAACGGTAGAATTTTCGCGAGTCGAATACGTAATCAGAAATCAATAAATAATATTCAAAGGTGTGAAATGGAAGGTTTTAGGGAAAATTAGACGCCATTATCGAAGGAACTGGAATTTGCCCGACGAAAGAATTGTTGCGGCATTTTCGTTGAACACGTTCCACCGCTACTCTCTCGTCGAATAGATCAGAACGCAGCGCATCAGGAATTTCAAATGGTTCACGGTGAGAAATTCATCTTGCGCAGTCTGTTAGAGACGATGAGCTCTAGATGGAGGATTTTCGATACCAGTCAGCTTCCATTTGGACTAGTTCAGGTAGACGATTAGAAGATAGTCTATCAAATATGAACGATCCTAATTGTCGTATTGTGGATTCAGTTCAGGAGATCATCCTAAACGTTCATTTTATTCTGTCGTATAATACTATTCTACTGTCTCGAAATTACATCTAAATTAGGCTTCTGTACCCTTGTTGCGTATCAAACGATCTCAGATGCAAATCGAATTCTTGGATGACCCTTAATTTAGATCAGATTATTACGTTTTTCTATTCTGTAATTTTTCTTTCTCATTTCTGCATCGTAAATTCTTCGTCTTTCTTTCATTCTGTAATCTTGTAACATACGCTTCACCAAAATACCTATTTTTATTCCGTCGAATTGTGACTCCATACACAACATTTACATCCAAGTTCGTATCGTATCGTTTTTGCATTTTTAGCAGACAATTTTATTAAATATTACATTTTTATACAATTTATGAGATATTAAAATCTACTTTTTAATATTTTATCCTATCCGATGTTTCGTTAGTTATACACGTATTGTTACTCTTGACAGAATAAAATAAAATTTTGCTTAATGTGTATGGTACTTAGTTTCTACTAAAAATCTTGATTTCTTAAAACAGATATCGATCAAGAAGAGCTTCGAAGCTGTCGTTCTATGTGAAGGTAACACGGAAAGATATGACAAGTCCGATTTTATCGATTTCCTGACTCTTATGTAACTTGATAGCTATCATAAAATATTTTAATACAAAATAGTTGGAAAAGGATATAATTTGACACTTTCGAAGATGTAAGACTTTCGAAACGAGTAACATTACGTCAGTTTATCTCGGTAAGACTACTCTATATATATAGTCTGTTCATATATATTTGAAATGTTCAAGAGAATAACATAAACAGGTGCATATTTATTTCTCAAAATCAAGCGGAAAGACAGCTTTAATATGCAATTGGTTGACGATATATTGAATTTTAATATTGCTCTTCTATAAAAAACGAGAAATGACTTAACATAGTTTCAACGTCATCATGATCATACAACAGATTTATATATATATATATATCTTCAAAGTTTTCATCATATAATCTCATCATCCAAAACAAATACACGAAATGTAGAATTCGTGGCATTATCAAACTCTGCAGCACTCAATTCGCGTGTTTCTCACGGTAAATGGAACGAATATTAATATTTCAGAAACTGTTGTCCAATTTGCGGACTAGCGTTACGGAAGCACGCGAAATACGCCTGGAAGGTTTGTTTAAAAATGCAAACGAGCTTTGCATACCAAAGCGTTACGATTAGCGTGCGATAGAATTTTCTAGGGAACTACGTGTTTCATTAGAAAAGATATTGCCGTAAATGATCATGCAGAAAACGCGTCCTGAATCTTCGCCTGTATGATCTATGCTCGTTCTGAACGAAATGACACACGTTGAACAGTTGAACAAATGATGGATGGTGAATTTAATGCGTTAAAATGATTAGATCAATGTCCGATAGATATTAAACAAATGACTCGATGTCTCTTTTATTTTCTATTGCAGTGTTAATTTTTACGAGCATATTTCATATTTGTCGTACCGAGAGAAATCGTAAAATTTTGTTAAATAATTACGTTTAAGCGAACAAGTTTTAATTTGAAATAGATACACGTTTTATCTTTCTGGAAGAACGATTGTAAGATAATTTTTCTATTATAATATTCTTTAATATCCTAAATGAAACAGAAACACAAGAAATTAATCGAGATATTCGATTTAGATTTCGAATAGGCTAAGTTTCGAAAAACATTGTGCAAGAAAATTTCACGAATATTATATTTCAATATTATAATATATATAATATTGAAAAAGTGACGCTGAAAGTTTGTAGAAGAATAAGTGGAAATTATAACAGAATAGTATTATAATTTTATTCATTTAAGAATTCCTAATTTCTGACGCATTTTAAGAACGTTTTCGTTAAAGATATATTCGAAAATATTTCTGATTAACAAGATCTACGAGTCGTAACAACATTAACACTGTTGTTTTACGAGAATTTGTACGATCTTCACTTATTGTGAACATGCAAGAAACATGCAAAAATCAAATGAAATCGATTTCTATTTTAATCTGAACTTCCTTCGCCAATTATTCTAAGCATTGCGCGTTCCACAATTCTTTTATCTCTTGTGCGAGAGCAAAACTCCCTATACAACCTCGATCTTACCATCGTAAGAAGGTCATTAAATTAGATTCACCTCGATAACGAAAACTCTCCGATCCATTCACGAAATCGGATTCGACGAAAGTTTCGTGGCACGAAGTTCCTTTAGTACTTTTCGACTCTGCACGAGTCTCACACGTAATCGTTCGTAATCGTTTCCCGGCCGAACTTGAAGGGACGTGTGTTGACCAGGCGGAACTTCGTTGCTGTTGTACCGTTTTCCATCTCCTGTCGTCTCTCTGGAGACTTTTCCTCTAATAGCATCGGCTACTACTACTAGTCAATTACTACATTTCCAAGATAGAAAACTTTTATGTTATATCCAACTCTATGTTTTAGATAATATAAAACATATATTATTTTATATGTTTTATATAACAAAACATTTTGAAATTCCATTAGCATCGCATGAAACCGAGACTGTTATGGTTATATCGATCAAATTTGGAGGCAATCTGAAAATGTGTATAGAAGATACGAAATATTCATCGCAAACGCATACCTGGTAAATAATTGGCGATATAAATGGCCATAATTAGGAACATAATAAATGTAAAGTACGATCGTACTGAAAGTTAAGGTTTATTAACATAATGACTGAGGTTTATCGACATAATTGACCGTTTAAATACTTCTGTGCTCGCTGCGAAATATCTATGCGTATACATGTGTGAAATACCTGCAATTTCCATATAGCTACATACATACATGTATATTTTCAGACTAGTTGCAAACTGTGCTAATATAATCGTGATAGTCGAGTTTTGTAACTCACGATGTCTCGTATAACACGTCTGACATATTCATAAAAGATTTCTAGGAGCGATTGAATATTTTTGTGAGCTCGTGTGTGCTTCTGATTCTCTGTGAGACGAGTAATTGTAATGGCGAGATATTAACATGTATGTAATTGGTAATTTCACCGAAATCTTAGAACATAAAACACGAGACTGTGTTTTAACTAAAGCGACGAATAAATTCCGACAAATAAAGGGATTATCATTAGTCATTCCGTCCGTTTGTACATTCGTAATGCAACAAAACATGATTTAAACATGTCTGGATAACCACTTAATGGTTAGGAAGATGAGTTTTCTTGCGAGATCAAAAACGTTCCCACGACAGCGTCTGGAAAGCTGCCAAAAGGTTTTCAAAAGCTGTAAATTTCTTCGCGTCTAATGCATCTCTGACATAGGAATTCACGTCTAAAAACAATCGTCGGTATTTCAGCTACCAAATATATTTTCGTCTTCGCGTGTACTTTCTAGAATAATAGCAATGTTTTTGAAGTCGTCGATGAAGTCACGAAATTCGTCATTAGGCTACTTCAATTATTTACTCATTGATTATTTCTAATATCAAAATTATTTCTCTCAATTATTTCCCTACATATATATGTCGGAGATGAAAGAACACCGGAGCTCCTCCTTGGATTCGCGGGAATACCGCAACTCTGTAACTTGGATTAAACAAATGCCGCTCCGATTGTTCGAGATTTATGATCATGAGCTTGGGCTCGAGGCGACAATCAGTCGCCGAACGTAGCCGCGGTCAAAGGGATGAACGTTTTATCTAACAAAGGCACAGAGTAACTCTATACCTCTCCTTAAAAGAAATAGTCGTAGCGACACGTGGCAGTAAATACTTCAATAGTTTCTATCCCGCGGCCCGCCACACGCAGATTTTGTCCTCCGGGTAAGATGATCGCCGGGTGTCGGCATGCCTTTGTGGCGTATGTTTAGCTAACGTGAGGACCCGCTATAGATCTTAAGATTTAGTCAAGCGAAGTCCGTCAAATAGACTTTGTTGCAACTACGGGAAGATAGGAGAAACCTATCCTCCACGAGCGTTGCCCCCCGTCAACAACCTCCCCTCAAGGGCGGCCAGCATCTCTTTCAAAACGCCGATATGGAGATCGACCAATTAGCAATAGCGCTAATTTCCCTCACCTTTGGAACGAAAGCTTTCTTTGACGAATCCGAGGATCTCATGTCCTTAGACCCACCCATTATAGTTTTCCTCGACGGCATCGTCGAGACGGAGAGTCACTCTCCGGTACGATCTCGACGACGATTCAAGTAACTCTCGGATACGTAGTGATTGCCCCACGCATTAACATTGAGTACAACTTAGACGCTAAAGAAGCGTAGAGTTCGTCATCCCGTTGACCGTGGATTCGTTATTGAGCCTAGGATCATTGTCATTAGCTTCTCGAGTATCAATTTATCGCGATTACTTGTTCAATTCCAACATGGTCATGTTTGCACTAGTAAATATCTCCTCTATTGCATAGTGATCACGTCTAGTGTCAATAGGAATTCGTTTACGCCCTTAACCCTAACTCTAATCGTAACGCCAACCCGACATCAGAAGTGGGATCAGTGCCGATTATAACAGTGTTAGAACTTACGACCATCGTGCGCGAGTAACCCAGTCGCTAGTGCAAAATCGAGTGTGAAACCTAACAAGTTTTCGCTACCACGTTTTAACCCTTAAAATCGCACGTTCGCAACTGTCAACCTGATTATGAAAGAAAACCATAATTTCAATAACGAGTGGCGAGTCGACTTCTACGTACTGGAAGCATCATCGGGTAGATCAAGTCATCTGGGTGAGTCGTTTCCATTTTACTCCGATTCGGGAGCCGAGCGTTCACTAATTAAAGAGTCCGTGGCCTCGAGATTTCTGGCAAAAGAATGACTGACATATTAGTAATGCGAGGGGCAGGAAATACTTGTATTAAACATACGCCTCCCATTTGTTCATCGTGTGTATTAATGATTTTTACATCGAAGATAATTTCTCATGTCCTTGCTGATAGTTATCTAAAATATGATATCGCGATTAGTTGCGGAACTCTAAGTCTGGGTTTTGACGTAACATTACACAAAATAGCCTCGCTATGTGTAAAACAAAAATAATTAATGTCTGTAATGAAACCACTGCAAACGAGATTGTCGTTAATGAAGCTGAAACTGATGTACATGGTAATAATAAAAGTCGATCAATTTCTCTTCTCGACAAATTCAAAGATTCATTCGTTACGGATTCCCTACGTATTCGCGTAAATACAGGCTGGTTAGAAATACGATTAATTGATCCTAACATCACCGTATGAGGAAGTCCTTATAGATTTAGTGAGGAGGACCGAAGAGCGGTACGTGAGAAAATAAGCGTTTTAATTAAAGCAAAGAACATAAGGCCTAGTAATTCGCCATTCGCGAGCCCTACGTAACTCGTGAAGAGGAAAGCGGCTCAGATATATTACGAGTGGATCCCCGAGAACTAAATCAAAGTACCGTCGCGGATCGGTACCCTTTACTCCTTATTGCGGATCAAGTCGCGAGATTGCAAGAGGCGAGATATTTTATTAGCCTGGATATGGCCAGCGGGTTTCACCAAATTCCTACTTATCCTAATTCAGCGGAGTATACAGCGTTCGTTACTCCCGACAGACAATATGAGTAGATAACGATGCCGTTTGAACTGAAAAAAAATTGCGCCGTCCGTCTTTCGGAGGGCCATTCGCAAGGCCCTAGGCAACCTCGCTCATTCGTACGTTGTTATTTATTTCGATAACGTTCTAATTATTGCCGACTCGATAGATCAAGCTTTAGGAAGATTGAACACCGTATTAGATACCCTCGTAAAGGCAGGACTCTCTGTTTACCTATAGTCCTAAGAGGTGTTAGATAGTCTGTTATTAACCATGTGCATCAGTCAATTATGCACTTGGGTTGGGATAAGACGCTCGAGAAACTGTACGAGTATTACTGGTTCGAAGGAATGGCGAAGTACGTTCGCAAGTTCGTAGAGAACTGCCATGCTTGTAGAGTTTCGAAGGCTAGTTCAGGTAAGATACAAGCCGAACTACATCCCATACCCAAGGCCAGCATACCTTGGCACACGGTCCACATGGATATAACGGGCAAGCTGAGTGGTAAAAGCGATTCGAAGGAGTACGTCATTGTGTTGATCGACGCCTTCACTAAATTCGTATACCTGCATCATACCCGCAGGATAGATTCTCTTAACACCATTAAAGCGCTTAAATCCGCTATATTTTTATTCGGGAGTCCCTGTCGGATAATAGCGGACCAGGGAAGGTGTTTTACGGGTAAAGAATTTCGCGAGTTCTGCGAAAGCAAACGAATTAAAGTTCACTTGATAGCGACCGGTGCCAGTAGGGCTAACGGACAAGTAGAACGTGTTATGGGCACGTTGAAAAACATGTTCACGACAGTAGAGACGACCGGGCGGCCGTGGCAAGACGCGATTGGGGAAATGCAGCTAGCGTTGAACTGCACCGTCAACCGCGTGACCAATTCGAGTCCTTTACAACTACTAATCGGTAGATCGGCGAGACCGTATGACCTATTGCTACCCGACAATATCGAAGAAAAAGAAGTCGATATCTCCGATGTAAGGCAGCAGGCCGTACAGAACATAGAAAGTAACGCCCAATACGACAAAGAAAGATTTGATAGGAAGAAAGCTAAAGTGGTTAGGTTTAACCTCGGCGACTTCGTACTACGCAAGAACGAGGAAAGAAACCAAACCAAGCTAGAGCCGAAATTCAAGGGTCCATTTGTAATAACCGAGATTTTGGAAGGAGATAGATATATTCTAAAAACGCTAGACGGCAAACGATCGTATAAAGACAGTCACGACAGATTAAGAAAATGCCGGACAGTCGCATTCCCGCTGAGTTGGACGTCGGTAGTGACGGCAATAACAGTGACCACGACGACATGAGTACCTCGATCTCGGAAGATCCTTAGCACAAAGACCGTAGCACCTTACGGAGTACGTTATGAAGCTCGGTAAAGGGGCAAGTGATGTGTTCACGCGCACCATGAGCTATAGAGTTGTGAAGCTCGGTAAAGGGGCAAGTGATGTGTTCACGCGCACCATGAGCTATAGTGTTATGAAGCTCGACTAAGGGGCAAGTGATGTGTTCACGCGCACCATGAGCTATAGTGTTATGAAGCTCGACTAAGGGGCAAGTGATGTGTTCACGCGCACCATGAGCTACAGTGTTACGAAGTTTGGTGCGGTCGTGCGATCTAGAAAAACGAGATCCATTGGGGTACGAAATCGAGACTGGTCCATTTCGCCGTTATGACCCGACTGATAACCCACAGGACGCAACTAGCACTTCCAATACTAATTACAACGTTACTAATTCATGTTCTCTTCTATTCCTTTTGTTGTCAAACCTCCGAACAAAATTTTATTGTTACACTGGACCCTCAGCTTATTTAGACATTAAGTTAAATTGTAAACAATGTTAATTGTACCGAGACTAACGTTAAGAAAACTCAATATTGTAGCTACACCCGAGGACGTGTGATAGTCAGAATGGCCGTGTCGGAGATGAAAGAACACCGGAGCTCCTCCTTGGATTCGCGGGAATACCGCAACTCTGTAACTTGGATTAAACAAATGCCGCTCCGATTGTTCGAGATTTATGATCATGAGCTTGGGCTCGAGGCGACAATCAGTCGCCGAACGTAGCCGCGGTCAAAGGGATGAACGTTTTATCTAACAAAGGCACAGAGTAACTCTATACCTCTCCTTAAAAGAAATAGTCGTAGCGACACGTGGCAGTAAATACTTCAATAGTTTCTATCCCGCGGCCCGCCACACGCAGATTTTGTCCTCCGGGTAAGATGATCGCCGGGTGTCGGCATGCCTTTGTGGCGTATGTTTAGCTAACGTGAGGACC
Source organism: Bombus terrestris (assembly GCF_910591885.1). Classification (NCBI taxonomy): domain Eukaryota; kingdom Metazoa; phylum Arthropoda; class Insecta; order Hymenoptera; family Apidae; genus Bombus; species Bombus terrestris. Next base: position 10,205,938 of record NC_063271.1, on the reverse strand, counting down.
CGCTATAGATCTTAAGATTTAGTCAAGCGAAGTCCGTCAAATAGACTTTGTTGCAACTACGGGAAGATAGGAGAAACCTATCCTCCACGAGCGTTGCCCCCCGTCAACAACCTCCCCTCAAGGGCGGCCAGCATCTCTTTCAAAACGCCGATATGGAGATCGACCAATTAGCAATAGCGCTAATTTCCCTCACCTTTGGAACGAAAGCTTTCTTTGACGAATCCGAGGATCTCATGTCCTTAGACCCACCCATTATAGTTTTCCTCGACGGCATCGTCGAGACGGAGAGTCACTCTCCGGTACGATCTCGACGACGATTCAAGTAACTCTCGGATACGTAGTGATTGCCCCACGCATTAACATTGAGTACAACTTAGACGCTAAAGAAGCGTAGAGTTCGTCATCCCGTTGACCGTGGATTCGTTATTGAGCCTAGGATCATTGTCATTAGCTTCTCGAGTATCAATTTATCGCGATTACTTGTTCAATTCCAACATGGTCATGTTTGCACTAGTAAATATCTCCTCTATTGCATAGTGATCACGTCTAGTGTCAATAGGAATTCGTTTACGCCCTTAACCCTAACTCTAATCGTAACGCCAACCCGACATATATGTATAGTTTCAGTCATAAGGTGACAGAATATATCGAGGAAACTAATTAATACAGATCTGAATACAAAGTTTACAAATTAAATGAATTAATTGCCTATACATATTCTCTCATTTAAATCATCGTATTAAATGAAAATTTTGCTTTTTATTGTAGATTTGCAACAGATTATTCCTAAACACATATAATACAATGCCGACCATAAATTATTAAGCTGTGACGTTAACTTAAATCGTATACCTTCCATTGCTTTCGCTTCTCGATTATTTTAGTATTAATTTTTATTCATATTGCCTTACGATGTAAAATACTAAACGAAGAAAAATTTGTTAGAATTTTGCTACAACTGTTACGAGTAAATACGTAATCCTAATCATCAATAGCCGGCAGTATGTGCGTGTGTGTGTGTGTGTGTATTTTAATGTAACTTAGAACGAACTAATGTTAGACCGAGGAAAATTTAAAAATCGTTCTAGCATATCCTACTATATTCATCATCCCCTAAAAACGACAAGAATATTCGACGTTGAAGGGGCTCTGCACTCGTGAAAATCACTTTTTCAAAACCAGTCTACCATCGTAAAAGTCCATAATGTCTTCCTGAGCGAGCGTGCTAGAGGTTTATCTTGAGTACAAGATCGCGTGGCACAGCTCCCAGGAAACCAATAGCAAACGTTAAACGGGATGGGTTACAACCCTCGTTCGAGCCGAATCGTGATCAAATACATCTCGAGCAAAGGCGCCCGTTCAAAGGGGCGATTTCGCTCGCCGTAACCTCCGTGGAATCTCTGCGGTTAACGAGCCCGGAAACCGATGACACGAACATCCCCACGGAAGACGCGTTAATTAATCGATGTAATTGAATATTGTTCGCCGCAATCCGCTAACGTGTTCCACAGACGTTTTACACTTATCGTGTAGACCTGATTGCACATGTGACCGGTGAGTTTGTTTGTCTTCGTTGATAAAGAAGAAAGAAGAGAGAAACGAGAAAAAGAAACGGGGTGGTATACGAATAAATAAAAAATCAATTGAAGAAAGGGAGAACATTTAATTGGACTAATTGGTGTTATGTAATATTCTATTGTATTATTTAATATTGTAATATTATATTAGTATCATAACAAAGATTGGGAGGAAAGGAAAGTGAAAGGGCAAAAGGGAAAAAGAAGAGAAGGAAGCAAAGGAAGATTTCCTCCATATTTCATATATTAATATCATAATAAAACTTGGGAGGAAAAAAATTTAGGGGGGAAACGAATGGAAAGCAAAGAATGCAAAAGGAGATCTTCTGCATATTTCGTATGTCAATATTACAATAAGGATTGGAGGAGAAACATTTAGTGATGAAAAGGGAGGAGACTACTTTTAATTATTAGTTTGTCATTAATTTGCACACTTTGGTAATATTCCTATACTGTTACTGTACATCGACCAAAATCTTAGGTTGTCCGAAAAGTTTCTTTCCTTTTTTTAAGGAAATAATAGACGCACAACATTTTTTGTTTTATATTATTTTGTTCTGTTGAGATAAACACCGCGACATTTCACAGACTTGCTTTCACGTTTGTATGAAGGTGCATTGTTGTAAAAAAACATGTTTGCGAAAGAAAGACACTTTTCGGACAACCTAATACATGCTATAATACTTGAGGATCAAGCAGCAGCAAGCAAGGAAGCTTCCAAGACAACGAAAATTAGCGAGATCCGTTCGATTTCACTCGAAAGTAGGAAATCCACGAGGCGTAATCCACGACGATTATCAAACTCAATTAGCGCCAACGGCAAGAGTCCATCAATAAGCGAGAAAGAATCGGGCTGTGTAATCCTTGACACCGTGCACCAGCTTAATGGTTTAATTTATAACCCTAACTATTCACCAGAAATTTCCACCCCTTCGCTGTGAAACATTCCAAGAGCGATATTTTAACGTGAGGACGCGATTCACCGCAAGAAATCTTCCCCTTTTTCGTGCTACAGATTAAAAAGAGAAGGAGAAATATACGTCTTCGTGAATCATTGTCTTTGACGTGAATTTATCGGTGAGGCTGAATGGTGGATTCACTTTTCAGGAAGCTAGGTTTTGGTGTTTAAAATCTGCGAGCTTCGTTTGCATCGAATGGAAATTAAAGGCGTTAAATATTCATGGCCTGTTCGCTGTTTCTCTTGTAAATACGCACCCTCTTTCGCTGTACTTTGTACGTGATTTTTTTTTCTCCCGGTTCCTCCTTTTTCTCTTTGTTTGTTGGCTTTTAGTAGATTTCTTTTAGAAAGTAGAATGGTAGGGGTAGATAGACGTTTCGCGGTTCTTGCTTCTAATTGGCAGTACTGGCAAGCTTTTTGAATGTAGATTGCGAAATTGTATTCTGTTTTTCTGCTTTTGCTTATTTCTTCACTTAAGTCAATTCGTTTCGTTTGGTAAAGTTATGATTATTTTATGGAATAGATAAAGAAGAAGACCAAAGCGAGAAGAATTTACAAAGAGCTTTAAGTTACGATGCTTCTACATTATACTAATATATATAGTACTCTATCTTCTGATATTCTGCACGAGAATATCCCGACAAATAATAATTTCTAATAAATAAATAATAATTTTTCGTTATAATAGAGTGTACGAAAAGCATCGTTATTGCTTTCAAGGATTTATATGAAAACACTGAAATTTTAGTACTGTGTAATTGATTAATCTATTTTATGTAACTATATCGATCATAATCGATTAATTTATTTTACATGTAGCTATGCATGACTAGTCTATGGTAAATCATATCGTAGCTAGAGAAAATAATTTTGGCAAACTGTAGAATCCAAAGTGATCTAATAGATGTTGACTCATAATCCAGACCTAATGTATCAACATGCGACGATTAAATAATTTTCTGCTAAGGATAAAGAATTCCAACGATAAAACGAAAAAATGCAACTATAACGAAAACACTGAAGTTTTAGCAATTCGAAAGTTTTGACAACTGGTCCCTAATCCTATTTGGTGGAACCAGAAAGTGACGTTGGAACGTTTTAGGTCCATCGTATGTAAGTTCCCAGCACAATGCACGTAGCAGTTGGAAAAGGCAATATTATTCCGTGAGAAACGTCGCGGTAACAAAATACCGACCCATTCGACTGAAAAACCAATTCGTACTCCGTTTCTACACATGGTCCACGGCCAGTTGTGTTTTATCTTGGACGTTGGAAAATGCTTCATTCCAAGATAGCCGCGTGTACGGCGAAAGAAAGAAAAATAGCAATTGCCTGGTGTCCACCTTTCCTATCCAGCGATTCCGGAATCTGATCTCGCGCTACAATGCGCTTTAAGCTCGTTTCAAAAGCTTAACAGCTAGCTTCATAATTCTTCTCTTTTGATAACCACAACCGGCGTTCAAGAGTTTCCAGTCGGATAAAATTTCGTGTAACTGGTTTGAAAAAATGGCTGAATGTATATTATATTTAAGAATTCTTTATATCTGAATCCAGAGATAGAATTATACAAATATTCTAAATGTCGCGAATCTCGTAAGAACTTATATCGAGGTGAATATATTTCAGCGTCAAAACAGATTGACGTGTCTTCTTATTTCATGTTTTCGATAGATTTCGTCAGGAGAGATAAACAAATCACCATGGAACGATATACGGCGCAGCGATATGCGCCAATTGCTAAAATTTATTACTATTTAATGGATACTTAATTTCACGAAGAGGAGACATCAATTGTCCGCCAAGAAGGTGATATGATTCGATATCGTTAGGCCTTTTTTTTATGCAGATTTGTGAAAAATAGAGCCAATAATCCACGATATGATACGATGCAACAAGAAGCTGACGAGCGATAAATAGCGATATCACAGCCGCTAGTGATAAAATTAAGTCTCAGTTACGCGAATAGCGTTGGTCCAACTGTATATTGAAGCAAGGCAACCAGACAAATCTTGAATAGCCTGTGTTTCATTTCAACTGGAAGATGTGTAATCTTGATGGAAAAACTAATTTGAACAACTCTGTATACATAGGGAATCACCTTAAGCTTAGAATTTATGTAATGCATATTAGAAAGAGCAATCGAATTGTTTAAATTCTGAAACATCTGTAGCTGGACATGAGCTAGAGGATAATTCGAATCATGTTATTGTTTTGTCTCGGAGTATCAGTATCGTTAAGATACATATAACGTAATAATAAATAAACTGCGGGTTATAAAACAATGTCGCTACGTGCAAGCGTCAAACAAACTCGAATTTAAATTTTCCAGCTCTCCCCCGACCAGTATAAATAAACGAACGCGATCGTAAGGTGACCAGTTTTTCAGTCTCAAACTCGAGCGATTTTATCAGCGATCAACACACAGTCTTTAGCGAATCAGTTAGTACCGAGCGTCTTAGCGAACATTCTCTGTATTTACTAAATATTTTTAAATACATTTGGCGGTTTCAACATCGAGTTATCTCGTCATTTAAACCACACGATCAACGACCAACCATCCTCTACACATTAATTTTCAAGATTCAGCGTTATAAAATCATGCATTCCTTCCGATAAAAAAGAATACTATTATAGTATCGAGAAAAAACCCTGGGTAATTAAGAAGATCTACTTGACCATGGAACATGTGCGGGCCAAGTATGAAGTGCAGTATCGGGGAAAAACCTTGGGTAATTAAGAAGATCTACTTGACCATGGGACATGTGCGGGCCAGGTATATCGGAGCCAGGGTATAAAAGGTAGCCGTGAGTGAGTTGGGAAGCTTTAGTGTTGTCAGTGTGGTCGGAGAATGTTGTCCGCATTGGGAGTGGTGTTGCCAGTGTGGTCGGAGAATGTTGTCCGCATTGGGAGTGGTGTTGTCAGCGTTGTCGAGGAGTGTGGTCAGCGTGAAAGAGGGCAGTTGTGATAAGAGGAGTTAGTGACGAATGATGACTGCGTGCATATAGACTGACGGAGCATCATGCTTGATTTTGTGTTGGCGTGAACGATATTGAAATAAATCACACCGTTAACAAACCTACTAGCACACTAATTAGTTTTCCTACACTACTGCTAATATGATTCTTGTGACGAAGGTAAAGTATCAAATTTAACGCGATCCAGCCGTCACTTCGTGTACAAGATACGAAGATCATTTCTGAGGAAACTGCCCTACATAAAAGATGTATGCTCATAAAAAGCGGCATTATATATCCTTCCAGGTCTCTTTAGCAAGCGAGGAAGAAAGAAATCTGAGATTAAGTCTCTGTATAAGTTAGTTACGAGATCTCCATCGAATTCAAATCTTTCACGGTCTTAGTGGATTTCGAGTTATCAATGCTCGATTACACAATGCTAAATTATAACGACGTTTGTTGTCGAGCCGCTGGCAAAGGCGTCAGGCATCCCCCCGACGGGTCTCATAAGGATCGTCTGGTAATCCACTATCGACGATAATCAATCGATAAACGAATTTCCAGCATAGCTAACGAGCGTATTTTACTTAACGAATAGGTGTAGATAGCGAACTAAGAACCCTGAGCCACGTGGCATCAAAGTGATTAATTAATGGGACGTGATAGATTAATGAAACATGTCAGAGGCACTTTTGTTCTTCACTCATTACAGGAAATATTGAATTATGGGAAATTAGTTGTCCTCGGTATCGAAGAGATCCGATAATTAAAGATTTAAGTAATTCTTCGTTAGTGATGAATTATTTTCTGATTAAAGGGAGGATTAATAATTAAAGATTAAAAGAAGATTAAACGTTATTTTCGTTTCGTGATAGGAACAATAACAATTGCTCACTTTTAGGAGCTAATAATTGAAGAAGTTATTTAATGCACATGTGGTGTAACTATGTGTTTTTCAAAAAGGAAATATTGTACCATCAGTCTCATAAGGATTAAAAAATACCTCCCATTTTCTTCTATTTATTATACAAATTTATAGCTTGAATTTGATAAAATTGTTAATCAGGCATCAAATATAATACCATTCTTTAGTGTGTTTACGAATACAAGAAAATGGTACCAGCGCGGAAATTTCAAATCCGATTACGCTATTTAATTGCATCAGGCTAATTATCATTGTCTTAACAATGTTGCTTTCGTAATTCAAGAGCAACACGCGCGTGGATTAATCGTGCGAGTATATCAGTTACGTGTTGCAATAACTCTCCAGTAAAATGTTCCACGGGTGGCGTTCTGCTGAGTAATTACGTGCGGTCCAACTCTATTGTTCTCCTTTCCATGCTTTCTTTCTCTCTATTCATTGGTGGTATGAATTTGTTTTATTTACAGCGGAACGTTAAATATCTAGTTATAATTAAAGAACGTAATTAAGCAATCCGCGTGTTATAAATATTCGTCTGGTCAAATAAAAGTAGTGGGTACAAATTTGTGGACTGGAAAATAATACGTTAGAATTAGGATTTATTTCTGTAAATTTTTAAATCATTATCTATATGCGTGTATCTGAAATGAAATTTTCTTCTATCGAGAAAACTATAAAGTAGTTAGAAAAAAATAAAGTAGTTAGAAAGAAAACTATAAAACTATAAAGTATAGTAAATCAGGAGACTTTCGAGATGAGAATGAAATATCAACTAATTTAATTAGTATTAAGAATTTCGATGTAAAATTAGTACAAGTCGATGCGAAAGAAAAATAATTGCAATATTTAATCGTTATAGATAATATTTAATATAAAATGTTATTTTCCAAATATGCATTAAATCAATTTATACAAAAATGAAATGAAGAAATTTGCTCGCTTTAATATATCTGATTGTCAAACTAAAATGGACAATATGAATTTATAAATTAGAGAATACCATAGCACGTAGAAATTATTTTTTTACTGTAATATATTTTATATATTTCTGTGGACAAACAATTTTATATCTTAAACACTATTTACTACCACTAACGAGAAACAGTGAAAAATGATATATTTCTTCCTTACTGCGGAATATTTTCTAAAGAAAGAATGAAAATGTTAATTTGCAACGATGCAGGGATGTTAAAACATAAGTGTAGCTTTATACGACACAATTTGGGAGGAAGCGTGTGTTTCCGGTCGAATTAACCAAAGGCAAGAATCAATGACATTTATATACCTATGGTTCCTCTAGTTAATTATACACATTTGCAGGTCAATTAGTTGGGACAATGTATATTTAATTGAATTAGGATGCTGGAAGCGCTAACACGATGTTGATTAATTAACTGAAACAAAGTAACGCGACCTTAATTGTTCAAAGAGTAATTAGACATACTAGCGAATCACGTTGTCCTATTTCGATATCATCTTTCCGAATGTTCGAAAAATATACATGTAGAATGATATAATTATTTTGCTAAATTGAATCTTTCATAACATAATTAACTTGTCGACTACACAGAGTCACTATAATAGCAGTTTATGAATTGTTTTCTGTGTACGAATGATTATTATGTATTATGAATCTACATGGAGAAGAATTAAAATATATTAGTTTATACCAGTGTATTTTATTACTATAATTTACTAATATCTAATTGCATCCAAAAATGCAAGTTTTCAATAACCAGTCCTAATAAAATTTAACTAATTGTGATAAAAAATATCCAATACATGAATAATATACTATGTATAATGTATATGTGATTGAAATAATAAAATGAACTAATTAAATTTTGTCATCCACTTTGCAGAGTAAGTAACAGAGTCATGGTGGCACTTTTTGACCACTTTCACGTTAGTGCAATGGTTAAGACGCGCTTTGATTGCCAACATTTCAATGTGCCGATAGGAATTTAGTTATGCCCGATAGCGGAACGCGTTTCGATAAATCCATCAACGAGCTTTTATCCGTGGGATCTCTGCCTGCCCGGCAATCCTCGTAAAGCACACTGCGTATTCAATGCGAAAACGCTCTCGCGCGAATAGAACGAAACGAATTTCGAAAATCGTTTTAAACGTGACACTATAGGACAAACAAAAAGTCGACCAGCGAAATCTCTGTACTCGATAATAGAAGAAAAACAGATCACAAAACAGTGACTCAGCAGTCTGAATAAATTTTTGAAAGTATGCAGAAATATAAGATATAAAACTGTACACGATATTTGAAGCGATCTACGATGAGATTGCACAGAGATGAACATTCTGATTATTGCTTGGTGAAGATGATTAGATATTCAGATTATCAGTACATTCTGTTTCTATGCGTTTCAGCAAAATCATTTAGGAAAGCAACACGTGCAGTGGGGAATGTGTTCGTGCAAAGCATATTCATTTATTATATATATATGTCGTATGTATGATCATTAATTCTATTATTAAAGTAAAGCTATTTTTTATTTAAAAATTGCTAATTTCATATGTGAACATATAGTAACATTTTCTAGTAATAAATGTATTAAACGATGTAAATTTCCGAGTGGAATTTTCTGGTTTCTGCTGCCAAGGATCTAACAAAGAGCTAACTTTTAGCACACGAGTGAATTTTTACGATCTCGGCGCGAATAATAATCCTGAATTTCTGAGTATTTTTACATAAAATTGCTTTTGGAAATTATCACGTGGCGAAACGTAGCTCCATTTTCGGTTACTGATAACTGAAAACGTTGAAATAATTAACAAACCCGATATCCAATATCTGTGGTAATATTCGCACACCCTCTTGCGGTTAAAACGCGGGTCACGGTTAAACAAGTTTCCGAACTTGAAATGGAATTTCCGTTAATTCTTAATTTTTGGTCATTTAATCTTCTGATATTTCGTATTAGCAAAACGACTGCTTCATCTCTTAAACGTAGTCCATGTTGAAAATTTCAAATATTACAAATGCTTATATAAATTGCGAAGAAGCGATTTAATTTTCATACAATTGCGTTTCTCGACATTATTAGAGTTGTGACTTATTTTTATTACAGGCAAATGATCTACTCACAGTTGTGTAAACAGATATTTGCAATACGATAAGAGTGATGAAATTGTTTGTAAAAGAATTGTATATAAATAGAGCTAAAAAGATCATTTGGAACGTCAGGAAATACAATATTTTGCAACATTGTTAAGGATCGCTACAGGTTTGAAATTCTATTGGCCTTGATATATTAACATTTTGCAATCTAAGTTGATACTTCCCTTTAACTAATTCGCATTGAATAAATTGCTTCCAGAATTTGATAATTTAATTATATCTTCGTATTTTAGTAATCGAAAGCAAATACACAGTTTCAATTAATCTAAGTTTTCATGCAAAATAGTTGCCTGTCTTATGAAATTATACCATAAATTATTTGATAATCAATGAATTTCTAGTTGACCTTTACCCTTATGCAAATACCAATACTGAATATCACAAACTGTCTGATAACAGCCGGATGAACTCCTAATTAATCTCCAACTATATTTAAATGCCAATATTGAATTCAATTTGGGGTTTCTGTTAATGTGTACGTATTACAGAAATTACAAAGATCGTCGTGAAGGATTTAAGAAAATTGAAACAGCTTCCTATTCTAAAAAGTTACATCATTAATTTTCTAGTAATAGATGAACACGTAATTAATCTTCAATATGGAATGCCGATACTGAATCCAATCGTGGGTTTCTATTAATGTCTAGTTATTTTGAAAATTATTATTAAATCAATGTTTAATTATTTTGAATATCAACCTAAGAGATTTCTCTTATTCTAAAAAACACATTCCTTGTACGGTAAAAATGAAACAGAATTAATTGAGGTAGCATGTCGAGATCTCAGACATAGGACGGCAAAACGACCATGAAGAAGAGGAAACTCGTGCATCTAGCAATCCGATCTACCAATTAAACTATCTCTTCTGAAAAATGGCCAGCGTCTACAGTTGCTGGATTGCCAGAGAAACCAACTATTAATCTTCATCAGTGTAGCGACAACTAATTCGCTTCTGAAAAGTAACGCTTGAAATAAACATGTGCTGGTGGTACTATTGGGTTGGCAACTAAGTGATTGCGAATTTTGTCATTGGGTGGTATTGACAAAATCCGCAATCACTTAGTTGCTAATTCAATAGAAAGAGAAAAACATCTGAAGCGTCAGTTGTGGAAACTAATTTCTGGAATGTGTGGGGGAATCTTAGGCCTGTTTGCGATACGTGGGCGGCGTTGCGATTCGTGGTGATTGTCGTCGCGATATTTGACCAAAAGTCAGGGAGCCTTTAATATTAAATCGTGTCCATTGTGCGGCTCAACGTTGAAAGACGGCACAGGGACCATAGATGACACCTGGAACAATACAGAGATTGAATTATGTACCGGAAGAGCCCTTTTCATGGGCTCGTATGCGAACATGTTCCCTTTGTTTGACCATAATCCTAGAACAGCTTTTAAAGGCTTTGCTCTGAAGTTTAGTAATTTATAATTTGTACCATGTCATTTATTAATAACAGAAATAATTCTGTATAGTAATAAAGATCATTTGACGTACAGTAAGAGCAGTCAAAAGTATCAGTGGTTTATTTTCGACAGGATATAATTCAATCAGAATCTTTTCATGGAAAAGAAAATTTGCAATTATTTTATATCGCATCATAGTTATTGCTGGAATATTATAACACGTTGAAATTGATTTCTAAAACTTAATACGATTAAACTGATTTGTCCCAATTCAATAGATAAGTATTACAATTAAAATAAAATTTTCAAGAATTGAAAATTCAATTTTCACGTTATCTGTTTAAAGAGTAAATTTTAAAATTAAATTTTTGAATAAAACGAAGTAACTTCAAATTATAATTATTCTGGATTATAAGATAAAAATTCAGAAAGTATTATTTAAATCAATTAAAGTTATTTTATAAATAAAATCTCATTTTAATGTAAAAGTTAAAAATAATGGGTTTTTTGGATTTTTATACAAATTCAAATGAACAATAGGTATAGTTGAAAAAGATACAGACTCGGTAGAAAGTTGTTATGCCTACTAAGTATTATAGAAAGCATCAAATTTTGATTTTATTTTTCATACTTACACTTTTTCATATTAAGTGCATTCTGTCCTATGTTCCATTTTTAAATTTCCTATCAATGTATAAATTCGCAGTCTGATACGATTAAATTGGTACTTTTAATTGCTCAAATCCTTATCCGATAATTATTAATTTGTCATTTAATTTAAGAAGTTGATAGTTACGAGATAACTGTTATCATGGGACTGGATAAAATAGATTTTATGAAAATTATCTCCACGTGTAAAGATTAAAATTTCTTTTGCGATGGAAAAAGATATCCGAATTTTCGGATGGTTTGAAAAAGTAACGTCACTGGTGAGCAGAAAGATCGTAGAGATATTGGATATTCAGGGGATACCAGTTAAATGTAACTCGAGGACTCTTGAGAAATTTCTCAACTTAATTCAACGTGTCACATGCAACTGGCGGCACGGGATCATTTTCCTTTGAAATTTTAGGTCATACACCGTGATGGAATTAATAAAACTCGGACATTTGTAACTAGCTGCCCGGAAGGAAACATTATGAGGAGGAAATATGCGAAAGAACCTCGAACCAAGGTATCATTTTTTTAAATGACGCAATTTTTCGTATTTTCGTCAGAACTGACAGCTTTAAATTATAAGTTACGTAACCTAGATTCAAGGATGAGAATATTTAACAAGAATAGGAAGAAAATAAATAATGATGATCAGACTATGAATATTTATATAAAGTCATATTTTATACTATGTTGCAAAACGTTTTCATATAATAGATACCTATTAAAAACATAACAGATTTTATTATTTATTATACAATTTAATATTCTATCACACGTAGTTATAATAGTGGAATCATTTCATTTGAGAAATTCATGGAATTACGTAAGAAAGATTAATTAATTGCCTCGGTACTAAAATTTAAAAAATTTTACAAGCTGGAGTTAATTACGTTGGCCTGGGAATGGCTCGATTATAAAGAATGAAATCTTTATAATTGGATTGGAACGTAATTTTGTAATTAAAAAAATTAAAGAACATTTTGTCAGAAGTAAATGAAAACGTCCTTGCGCCTTTGAATTTTTCACGTGTAACATTTTCATAGTTTCTCGCGTTAAAAAAGACAATCCGTTCAAAGAAGAGCTAATATTTGTCTCTATCGAAGGATAATCGATGAAAAATCCAATACGATATCCTTTCTCTTCATCTGGATTCGCTCATAATCGATCATATCGACAGTCACGTCGTTTTAATTCCACCGTGTGCAAGGATCGGCCAATGCAATCTCGTTGTCGTGCCGCGGTATTAATCACTGTGCAGGAGTTGCGAAAGGTTAATATTCCATTCGGGGTATTACCGGAGAAGTTTCAAGTTACAAATTGTAATGGAAATCCAGAGAGCCATGGATTCTCGGAAACCCCGAACAGGCTGGTTGCGGTTGCCTTGCACCAGAGATTCTCGAATAAAGACCGAAGTTCGATGGCGGTGCTTGTTAACGATATTGTTACCGATATACATATGTTGCTACTATCGGATCACCGATAAACGCGATTCTTGTAATCATTCACATAATTAGAAAAAGGACTTACTAAATTCAAAGGTGTACGAGTGTTTTAGAAATAGATGTCTATGAATTTTATTAATAATCAATATATTGATGAAGCTATATATGTAATTATACGTACTGATTATATGTAAAAATATATGTCCAAAATCAAATAAAAGGAGGAGTAAAATAAAGCATAAAAAAATGTGGATTATTATACGTTTTCCTGTGAATTTTTAATATTAAGGATGTTAGAGAACATTTTTGCTGTATAATGTTCTCCACAATAATACATTACAATTTTTACATTTCTTTAATATACATATGTAAGTATTTGAATATTTCTTCAAGAAATGGTTAATAGAATATTATTGTAAATATTACTGTGGACTTATCCTTAGCCATGGATACGATTAACAATAAGGTTAAATTTGTAGTAAGACGTCTCATACTATGTTACGTTGAAACAATAGAAATAAAAAGCAAATAAGCAGTAATACATTTACAATTATTTATAAAAAAAAAATTAAGGAAGCTACGATTGTGGTACCCTGATGAATATTAACTTTGTTAACAAGGACTCAGAAATAACTGTATTCAATTGGTAAATGCTATTCGAATAAAATTTAGCTTCAACAAAAGTTACTTTTATAGAAAGAGTAAGTTAACTAATAAGCTATGATATCGATAGAAATTCATATTGTCATAGATTGTTTTCTGTGATTCCACTAAATGCTAAATATGAATTTGGCTTCCAATTATTAAAATACTTACATATATTGTTACCTAAAAGATCGAAAAATTTCACGAGAGTTAATTTTATTCCGAACTTCTCAAATAACAAGACGTTGCTTATTATTCTATCTTCCTCTACTACTTTTCTAACTTCAAACTTCCTTGCTTCATTTTATAAATCCTAAATTTAATGTTTGTTAACTTAGTACGAATGAAACGAACGTTTCTTACTAAATTTGGCCAATTTACCAATTGAAAAGTCAATTATACTGTATAATCAATAAGAGGAGGAAAAAATATATTAGTGCAAAGAGTGCAAAAAAAGAATTCAACCCAATTAAATTTATGCAATACGTTGAACATTTGTAATTATACTCTTGGGAAGACAACTTTCAATGGAGAAGTAATTACTGTGTTAAATTAAAAGAACTCGAGCAACGTTACACTTCGTGTACGTTAATCGATAACCAATCGATGATCAGTGCCATTAACAACGCCAATGGCGTACAATGTCTCTGTGTTCGTGTGGCAGAATGCACAGCAGCGAATGTGGTCTATGGATTGTACGGCCATGACACTACCGATAAACGCCATCTATTATTGGCCTTTTAAAAAATTTATTTTAATATACCTCGCGTACAAATCATGTTGTCATAAATAAAATGTCCGGTATTGAATTCGACAGTCCTGGGCCATTGTATTTTCGTGCTGCAAAAATTTACAGAGAATGCGATTAATTCCATTGGTGAATGTATAGAGACACGAATTAATAAACCCCTAACATGATCAATGAAATTCGTGTTCAAATTTGTTCAATCGTTTCTTTTATCATTTGTTTGCACAAGAAATAAAAACGAATAAAAAAGAATGGAAAAATAGGATTAATATGATTTCAGATTCATCAAAAAATATTATCGTAATATTTCTATTTGAAATACGACGAACGTGTATATTCTACGAATTACAAGTCACAATTTATTTCGAACGTATCTCAGGAACGTAACTCGTAACGAACTAAAAAAAACAGGCTAGAAAAATACGATCACGTTTTATCGTAGTTTATTCGTGATCACGTGAATGATATTCGGTATCGACATCGCGTTTCCTACTCGCATTTCGCAGAGTAACTAATTACGACAAAGGGTGACTTATTCCGAGAGAGGGCCAAAGAAAATAAAAAAAATACACGCGTCGTTTCGGCGACAGTTTCAGAAGCAAAAGTCAGCACAACGGGTAAATGGTAACAGATGCCATTTCTCCCGGCTGTACCTCCGGAAATGTGAGTGCTTGTGTACGTATGTAGGTATAAATCACGGATGCAGCAGTGGCATACACATTACCCGGCTGATGCTTTATGCATCTTGCTTTATTCAACAGGCAACGCTGGGATAATATCAGGGTGTTACGCAATTCTGATTGAAGTCGATATTCTCCACAAATCACAGTCGCCAGTTGAATGATCTATGTGTAAATACCCAAACCACTCGTTAAAAAGACCAAGCTACGACGTTAATAATGTCATAATATATTCCAATGAAATTATAGGAAAGAGAGAAATATCGCGAGGTTAGGTTAAAGAGAATCGCAAAAACATCATCATAAATCGCAATAGACGCTAATGTAAGTGAAAGAGGGCGCGATATTACCTACTGTGGTTAACCTCAAAAGCACAGGGGAAACATTAATCGTCTTGCAAGTGAGTGACCCAAAGAGGTTGAAATGGTTCGAAAGAAATCTCAGTAGAATGGTTGTCGTTTTTCATCAGTGAATATTAAAGAAGAGCGAGAAAAGTGAGATTCTGAGGAAAATAACCTCAATTATGACAGGTTACTGGTCTGATTAACACCCGTAGGGATATCGATGAGTCTTTTCAAATCTAAAAGTTAATTTTCTTTACTGATAAATGTCGATTTTCATTTCGTAAAAAGAGACTGGAGTGTAATAGATGACATTGGGAAAAGTCTTGCATTGCATAATTAATCTCGTCTAAAATATGAATCGTTGATTAACAGATACGACAAGTCAATACACAATTCACGAATTGATCTATAAAATTCAATAAATTGCACGCGAGATGAAAACTGATTCTTTCCTCTGCGTTACAGATATCTTCATACATCATTCATCTTAAATTCATTACCCTATATGTATAGTGTATGTACAGGTCGGAGCTACAGTCTATAGACTATAAATCCCCCATGAAAAGTACATTCTATCTTACGAGTATACCAACTGAATTATCTTAAGAAAGATTAAAAACTAAATAGCTGTGTTGTAAAAAACATAACGAGACATTTAGATATAATTGATCAGAGAATAAAGCTTTAATCCAGCGCTAACTACTGTATATTGTATTGAATTGGCAAATACGTAATGCAAACATTTTTACATAACAGATCGTTTCTCTTTTTAAAACGAGAGATTGTTCGTAACCTATAAAACGCATGTATAGTCTACAATCTGAGATTTTAACACGCAATTTAAAAAGATGTTTAATATATTTCGTTAAATCTTTTTAGTTATTTTGATTTGAACATGAACAATAAGAAGACGTATTTTCGTACAGTTATAACTTTTTACTGTCGAAAAGATACAAACCGATAAGATGAAAATAAAAATACAAACAGCAAAAAAGATTTGTGATGTGTATGGTGAATGAAAGAATGATCCAAAGATGGTTCAAAACGTTCTATGACTTTAGTTTTACCGATGGTAAACATTAAACATTTTGGTGGATCTATTGAGATTAATAACGATCAAATTTCCAGTCTATACCGCACGAGAAGATGTTGAAGTGTCAGCAGTATCTAATCTTTAGCGTCAGAGAATCGTTTGCATTAGTTTGGTATAGTTATGGTCATATCGATATTATTTTTTGGCCAACTCAATATAATTTTTACACTTTAATTGTCGTCAGCAGTTGCATTAAATGACTACGACAACTATAAACGAATAGCGTCATGAAAACCATATTCTTTTAGTGACTTACCTGCACAGTCGAAGTTGAATAATTATCATTAGTAGCGATAGAATGATAGATGAACGTTATTACTTCGAAAGATTAATTTTCACGCTGCACTGGTTCGACGATATTCGGATAATTATTATTACAATTCCATCGCACCAAATGTTGAAGCCAGGTTAGGACGTAGATGGACGGAGTACCCGGCACATACTGCATACACATTATCATGAACTGAAGCCACATCCTGTATTTCCAAGTTGATCTCTTTTGGTTATATTTCCGATAACGAAAAGTGATTTGATATCTTCTTCAAACAGGATTTCAAATAATTAATGAAATTCTAGATGAAACGAGCTGAACTGTGAATCAACGCGAAAAAATCATGACACGCGATCAAAAGTGATACTATTACGACGATTAGAAAATTCTGACGCCATTATGAGAGAGAATTACGAAACACTGTAATACTACGGTAAACAGTAATCTAATTATATTCAATAAAACTATTTATTGAATTTTAATCAAACAATTTAAAAATTATATTGATAATTAATATAAATATTTTTAAAGCGATTAAAGATGATTATCATATTTAAATCGTGATTTGTAATATATAGACAGGAAGTTTTAAACTAATCAAGTGTTACAAATTCAGTTCGTCTCGCGGAATAACGTCGTTCGTAGCGTTTTTCAATCTTTACAGACAGTTTTGCAACTTTTTAAGTGTTGTTGATAGTGTTATGATAAAAATTAATATGTGATGTATAGATATTGACAGCAAAACAAATGTGTGATAGGTTATAGTGTTAATCGTGAAGTGTATTGTTAAATTAAGTCAATTCCTGTGATGATTGCTGCATACAGACTGGATGCCGCCATTTTTGCTATTCAAGTCGAACAGATAAATTCTTAATTTTTTTGTTTTAATTTTTCAAATGTATAGCTTTTATGGATATAAAAAATACTTAAAGTTAAGCTGATATTAGCGTTTGTTTACTATTTCTCTTTGTTTTTAAAGTTTTTGTTTCGAAATCCACTGTATTTTGATATAATTCTACATATTTCGTTATGACTTATTTGTCACTTTCTAATTGTCCACGAAAATTCCATTTATAGAGAAATATTTGTTTTTCAGAGCAAAAATTCATTTTATATAATATAATTATGCTTTACGGAATAATTGAATGTCGGATAACGAAATTTCACAGGGCATTCTTTAGATATATTTCAATTTAAAATGCATATAAAATTAAATTTGAAACATTTAAAATGTGAATATTCATGAAAGTATTTTAATAAATAATCAATATATCTTACATATATATTTGCTTCTACAATTTTAATACGATTGTTAGAACCTACAACTCATAGGTATCACTATTTTATTAATATAATACTAGGTTGGGATTAGGCTTTTGTTTTACTAGGTTCTTGTCTTATTGCCTTCAATCATACAATTCTAAATCAATTTAACTCGAATAGTATAATACATAAACTGCGGATTTTTATGGACTAATGAAAAATGTAAGGGTATAAAATGAAGATATAGAAGCTATAAAGAAAATATATAAAATGTTTAAAGTATAATATCCCTTATAGTATTTAAGAGTTAAAACAATATGTATTATTTTAAAAGAGAAATTGTCTATTATTAACAAAATCAATCATCTAATATCTATTATCAATAATGGTTTTATTATGTTATTTCTATTATCAATAATAATATTAATTAATATACTAAATATTGGACGATATTATTGTCTAATATTTACTAAATACATAGCAACTATTAGTAATAATTGAAGAAAAAGTTATTTTCACGTTCCAAAAATATTTGGTTATGAAAAGGTTGACTAAATTCTGTGTACGTTTATACATAGGTGTAGCATTGCTGCTTTAAAGTTATGGAAATTATCAATCTATATACACATATTCGCCGTGATCCAGGTTTATCTCATATCGGTACATATTTCAAAATTACAAGTGCCTTGCCCTATCAATGCGTTCGTAACTCCTGTATAGTGATAGTCATAAAGTGGAACACTCGAAAGACAAGCATATCCAGGTCTGGCACATTGAATATCCTCCACTTCCCGTGTATTTCTCCAGGGTTTGCTGGCTGGAATTTTTTACTAGCTCAATACGAATATTTCGGCCGTCTTTTTACGATGTAACACGGAGTACTGTCTCATAAACTAGAAGATCCAACGAACCCCAAACGTTGAGCACTCTTCAAAGCTCGCTAGCTTAGACGTCCAGCCTGTTTCACTGATAAAATCTGAGACTTTTCAAAAAGATGGTATGCAAGTAAAGGATCTCGATTTCCAATTTCAAGTACACTCTTCAACACTTTAATTTCGAAGCTTTGAAAGGTCTTTTAAGAAATTCAAATCCTCTGACTTCGGGTCAATACACTTTAACTTTAGTAACACGGGACGATGTTAACTACGACTTTTGCTTTTTTTTTCTGAGGCCACGTTAGTCTGTTAACTGGGTCATCAATTGAGTCCGAAATGCCTATATTCTTATTTTAAGAAATATTTTAAATATTTATAAATGTAAGACATATCTTAATTATTTTAAAAAGTTAAAGAATTTCAAAGTTTAAGTATTGATTCTTTCAATCTTTTTTCATATCCAGTTCTTTACTAGACAAATGATAAGAAATAGTATTATTTGAAAATTCTGGTTCATAGATACACCATACTAATCAAGACGTATTTTCAGTTTTTCTTTCAAATAAACGGAATAATGAAAACTGCGTCAATTATTAGAAGAATTTTTTAAGAAGACTATGTAATACAACTCACATGCTTTTCATTATTTTCACTTGAAAAGAATGGTCAATATTCTCCACTCATTGATAGATATGTACGCAAGAAAACCGACTGAAAATGTCCTATGATTCCTTTGAAAGAAAATCTCAAAGGTATCTGAAAAGTAACATTTTAAAGCTGAATAGCCCTTAAAAGACGAAGTCACGGGAAAAGTGTCAATGTTAGTCGGTCAATAGCTGTCAGAACGCATTTCCAGTTGAATTAGGCGAACGCGTGGCGAATCGTTGATCCGTAAAAAAAATTCTTCGGCTCTCGTGATGGCAACGCGCCGACGACGACGACGACGACGAGCAGATCTTTCCAGTCGATAGAGCAAAGATTTAGGTGAACCGGAACAGCGCCTCTGAAACCGCCGCTGCTAAAGGTCTTTAAAAGCTTGCACTCGCGCGAAAGCCTTGCAAAAAAACGAAGACGGGAAGAGAAAACGAGAGAAAGGGAATTGAGAAGAAAAAAAAAGAAAGAAAAAATAAAAGCGTGGAACCAAACCGGAGACAGAATGCAATGGCATCAGTAGCTGAAAGAGCCCGTTGCTCGGTTCGTGAAAATGCTCTCTGAGCCCTCTCGAACTTGGTTTGAAATTAAGATAAGCCGACTCGAAGTGATACTCGGCTCTATTGAAAAGTAATCCCTTTAAAACTTCATCTGCCTTGGAAAAAGTGCGTCGCTTGACGACGGAAGATTCTTAGTTGAATAACTTCGTATTAAATAAGTTTTCACTGGTTGGAAATTCTACATTAGCGTCCGTAAGTATTTTTAAACACGTGGTGCAATTCGTTCAAAATGTTTCATTGTCAGATGTTTATTATGTTAAGTTGTTACATATGAAACGATCGATTTTACAAACTGTAAACTAAAAAATTATTCAGAGCTTAAGATGACTATTATTCAGACCGGAGGTGATGTTATATAGCATTTGTTAAAGGCCAATTCAAAACTTGAAGCTAACCATATATATGCTTATAACATTAACCTTGTATACGTTCTAGAAAAGCTACATGAAAAGGAGAGACAATTTGTCATGAGTGTGAAAAATTTCGATTGGAAAATACAAATGTGGAAAATGGATCGAGAAACTATCTACAATGAACAATTAAACGTTTCAATTTTAACGATTGTCATTTTGCTTTACAATAGTCAATATGCTTTGAATCTGTTGTAATTGGATCGAGGACATTCGTTTGAAGTTTATTTTACACATTTACAATAATTTGGAACTGTCCAAATATGTACTTATGGAAGGTCGTGTAGATTTGATTGAATAAATGTGTCTTTTGTAAAGTTTAATATAAGCTACTGTTAATGTTAGTAATTTAATTCAATAAAGCATTTAGGGGCACGTTATCAGAAGTTTGTTGTTAACTGTGTCGGAATGGCGATTGAACTTGCAGAGGGCTTGGCTGTGAACAGATAAATTTATGTCTTTGAAACGATCAAAGTTTAGTTTCGAGTGATCATGTATAACTGTAGATATGCATAGTACCTATACGACGTTATTTAGCACTGGTAAGTCTGAGTTTCCATTTGGTCGCTTTAGGCAGAGATATATATCTAACGTTACAAAACGTTCAGAAGAAATAAGACGAGGAGATTGCAAGTTAGAATATATTTCATTGAAACAAATCAAACAGAAGAAAATTTATCATTTCAATTCAGATGAAACTGTAGCTTCAAATTAATCTGATTTAAATCAACTTTATGTCAATCCCGAATTTTCGAAGACCAAGATACTTAATACTTTAGCATAAATGATAAAGTTTCACTTGTCTTCAGTTTCGAATTAATAGATAGAGCATTTTAAATCAGTATATTTAACGTGTAAAAGATCACCTCAGTTTAAATCCTATTTCTTCACTTGTATTTATGAAAATGCAAATTTACATGAACAGCACATGGTAATAATCATATTACTGGTAATCATGCTGAACACACATGTGCCAGTATCCCTAGAGAAATTAATGTAGTATCCAATTTTCAACTCAAATTGATAAGCTCATTCTTATAATTGAATTTCAGAAAACGAAATGGACATACGAAAGGGAATTGAAATTTTATTTAATTAAGAGCTGTCATAAACGTATCAAGAAACACGTGTCTCTCGTTTCGTGTAGATAGCAATTACATTTAAATAGTGGGCATTTTCGGTGGCAAGTATCAGAATCATGATTTTGGCAGTCAGGCAAAAACACGTAAATGTGCTTGGATGCTAATCTCTATTTCCCGTTGATCTGCAGCTGATCAAATACACTATCAATCGGAAGCACGGCTAAGTACCGAAAGCCGACGAAATGAGTTGATTGCCGTACTACAAACGTTTCGAGGCCGATTCTATGTATCGATTAACGTCGGCTCGACGATCATCGCATATTTACACGGGAAAATTATAGGCTACTATAATCGGCTCAATTAACTCTTTTTGATTTAGTGAAACGCTGCCTCACACATTCGCCCATGACACACCGTCACAGGAATTTCTCTTCTTCTTCTCCTTCTTTTCGTTTGATTCGCCACTGAAATTCCCAGAGTGGAGAAAATTAGAAATTTCCCTGTGCCTATCCGAGCTACTTCAGAAGTCTCCTGGAGATTTTCTTTTGGACGTAACATTATTAAAACTAGGTGAGGCTTTTTATTTAAGTGGAAGGGAATTAGAGGAACCCGCATTAGAATTACCTAATGGAAGTTGCGTTTCACAGTGAATGATCACGTTTCATGATCGAGCTGTTCGTAAGATAGTTACAACGATCAATTTTACAAGTTGAAAAGAAGAACGTGTTGAAGTAAATCATTCGTTTTTTGAAATATTGAACACTAATCCTGCGATAAATTACTTTCCTCTTCGTTTTTTATTCGCCCAACAGTTTTTTCGATCAATCCTTCAAGGGATTGATAAATTGCTCAGTAAAACAATTGAAAAATGTAAAAAAGCTTAGAAATTTATCGCAGTATCCGGCGAGAAGCTTAATTATTGAAAGTTGAAATTTAGAATACAAGGCTTGATTAGATTGATTACTACGCTGCAGATTTGTTATGCAAATTCATACTTTTGAAAATGCAATTAAAAAAAAACAGATAATTGTCTCATGTATCGAGTTTTATAGAAGGCGATGTTCTTTGGATATTTTATATACTTTTTCATATTGTATACATTCGGTGAAATTTTCCACTTATCGTCTAAAAAATTCTGCATGAAAATCCCGAGTCTATCGATTAGTCGTAGATATATTTTTCGTTTCAATGTCTTCGATACAAATTTTATACAACCAACGTCGATGGTTCTAACAGTTAGGAACATCCGAGAACTACGTTTGAAAATCTTCTATCAGAATCAGAAGATCATTTGATCGTATAAGGCCATTAAATTAAACATGTGGATAGAAAAACAAGGTGGTCGATTGATCGCGTGCAGGTGGAAGCATTGGATAACGTTCTCGAGCGGATTACAGCCGAAGGATTGCATTCGCGAATTTCCCTGTGTTTACGAAACGTTCGATCGCCCATCCGCAAACAAGATGCAGATCGCGGGGTTGTGAACGAGCCCTGTTCCCCCTGTTAATTCCCCTCGTTCCCTTGATTGCACTCGCTCAAGAGAACCTACAGGAAGCTGTTAGCCCCGTGTTGTTATGCGCCAGACATAGTGCACACCGTGACGGAAGGCAAATATTCTGCTTCTCCTGAGACGCCATTGCGTGTTTGATGCCTCTGCTTCTCCACACACAATGAGAAATTCCCGTGTTTCGGGTTGATGCTGGTGAGAACACATGAAAGTTGGAAAGAATTGAGCGTACGATTATGCAAATGAACGTTGAAGTTCAGAGGTGCTCAGATTTTAATATCGTTTTATTGTGAAATTTTCTTTGGAAGGTTCTTAAATTGTAGAGTACAAATATCGTATGGAATTGTATAGCATGTGCAAGTACATATCATAAAATATTAGAATTTAGGTATTGTTAGGTGAGACGATAAATAGATGCTCTTTTGGTAGTTGTTAAATCG
Source organism: Bombus terrestris (assembly GCF_910591885.1). Classification (NCBI taxonomy): domain Eukaryota; kingdom Metazoa; phylum Arthropoda; class Insecta; order Hymenoptera; family Apidae; genus Bombus; species Bombus terrestris. The sequence goes on along the minus strand of NC_063271.1, from coordinate 10,182,323 downwards.
TAAAATGTAAATGGTATATTTTGGTAATGGATTGTAGGTATCGAGGTTGATAAAGTTTATTGGGAAGTTATTAAATTATGACTATGTGAACCATGTGTTTTCGTTTTCGTGGAAGTTAAGATGTTTGTTTAATTCAGCAGACGAATGTTGTCCTTTAGGTATAACAGTATAGTATGAAGTTATGATTGAGTTTTTGCTGAAGATATTTTTTCTCGTAAATAATGAAATAGTGAGATGTGAAAATTACAAATCGTGCTTATGTATGATATATATTCTTTTCAATAGTTTTCAAAGAAAACTGTTAAATGTTAAAATGTGAATTCTATATCTTCGTAATGGTAATTGCTGGGCCTTTAATATTATTACATCATATTACTATTACCATTGCTTTCTCTCATCCTTGAATTATTTATATCACAAATTTCTCACTTCATAATCAATTCCATGGCTACGAAGATTACCAACCGTTCAAAGTGAAGCTCGTGAGATAAATTTCAGTGCTTCGAAATGCATCCTGCAAGGGCAAAAACCGAGGATCGTTTCGTGCAACAGTTCTCTTGTTCGCAGTTTCCGTTCGATTCCAGTCGCGTCCGACTAGATTCCATCGTAACGAGGAGTCGGACGAGCCATTAGGTCGACGTCGCGACCGACGACGTCTCCGGAAATTGGTTGTTTCGATCGGAGTTCGGGTGGCGCGCGTGCGGCAACTCATCGAGCACCGGGTGGGTGTCTCGTTCCTCGGCCGTTTTTACCAGTGCACCGATCACCGGGGAATCGTTGGAACGCCGGACGACCGAGAAAACGATATCTGTCAGAGGCACGTGCGACGTGACGTCGTTTCGACGACTAGGTCGCTGTTCCACGCTCGTTCGTTAGAATTTCGACGCCTCTGCCGTTCTACGATTGAATCGTCAGTCGTCGAGTTCTCTTAATATTTAGGAACGTCGTTTAGTTTCATTCGACATTTCTATTATTTTTATTCTTAAAGCAGAAATTCGTTTGTTGGTTTCTTTTATTTATTTATTGGCGAGAAATGGTTCGGATTTTTTTAAATTTAATACAAGGATGCTTTTAAGTAAAATTTTCCCTTCTTCAATTTTCTTTAATCCTCTGCTTGAATCTATATAATTTAATCGCGTATCTTATTCATTTCAATCAATCAATTTATATCAAACAAACATAGATATCCTTAAACAGCTTCGTTTCGGGCATTTTTTAGATTGTTCGAATAATAGGCTATTATTTTCTCCGTACTAGGATATTTAATAAAAAGATACTTTTTAACGAAATCTTTCCTTTAACATTCTTACTCTTATTGTAGTTACATCAAATAAATGTAGGCATTTCCACGATCTGCGCTATGAGAATCGTCGGCTCGTAAAACAAAAAAAAGAAAAAGAAAATAGCAATTAGCATTACAAAAGAGCTCTTTTTATAGAAATTAATCGGTTAACTCGTTTAGATTTTCGATTTTCTATAATAATATACGATATTATATACAATATACAATAATATAATAGTTACATATATAATAATAGCGTTAAGAATTGTGGATCTTAATTGCCGAAATAAAAGTAAAGGAACACTAAGGTTACACCTAGAATTAATATTAAAATAGTTATAATTATTTAATAAACGATTTCCAGGATCTTCGTCGATATACATTTGCACGCGTCTCAACATTCTCTTTGTCTCATCTTTCATATTACACTGCCAACGGAACAGTTACATTCATCTGTTTTTTGAGACCGTGCATACGCATACTTGCACACACTCATATTCACATACGTGTGTCACTACTACGCGGCTAATCTAGTCTAGCACACAAAATTATACATATCTCAATAAATAGTGTATAATTATAAAAGTAATATACAATATTTTCTATAATAAGAAACAACCTCCTATCCTAACGATAATTACGATAATGATAACGAATGATATCGCGTTGGCAACTAAGTGATTGCGGATTTTGTCATTAGATGGTAATGACAAATAGTTCGTGTAAGCTTCATCTTCATTTTTCTCGATAAATACGGATTGAAGAGCTTACAATCTACGTGGACTAATCGTGGAAACAGAAATTGTGTAGCTAGACCAACATTGTTCTATTTGGATCGTTCGAATCGCATTGTGTGGTCGTTGTCGAACGATAATGAGCACGCGCCCTAGGGAATAATGCGATCTCCTCTGTTTCTATCGCGACGAATTTCGGTAATCCGTGGCGTTTGACGTTCAAGATATCGCGATTGGTCCGGGCCCCAGTTTACCAGCTAATTAGCGATTTCCGGAAGGACGACGCGCGCGTGTCGTAGCTGAATGCGCATTTCAATGCGTGCTGTTCCAATTAACCGGTGGCCCGGCCTACGGGGTTAATTGGCCACTGATGATCGATAGACGCGTTAAAAACGCGCCATGCTTCGACTTTGTAGAAACAGCGGATGCTAGAGAAGTTCACTGTGGAATAGAAAAATTGATTCACGGTGTTGTTTAGAATTATTCGAGCGGTTTTATTCAATATTTGTTGCTCGTATCTTGAACATTATTTCGTCGATTTTGCATTGACTTTGTATTTAATTATATTCGCATTAATTAAATTGTAAGTTACAGGTTGAATATAGTTCGCTTTTATAGTTAACTATAGTTGTATATTTCTAAAAATTAAAACTCGCTATGAATTTGTGAAGACAGTTCACGTTGTTATTTGAATATGTTTAAGTAGCTTTGTTTGATATTTGTTACTTTAATTTTGAATGTTATATTGTTTAGTTCTTGCTGCTATGCTATTTATTGCTATGGACGATTAATTCCAAATTTCCCGATGATTTGTGTAAACTTTTACGAGGTACAAGTGGATTTTAGATGGATGATATTTAGTATATGTACAGTATATAAAATAAAGAAGATATGATTATCTGTGTATGTAGCAGTGAGAAAATTTTTCTTCCATTTTTTAATCTTGTTAATATTATTTAGATCTTTATATTCTTTATTAAAATTTTGTAAAATGTTGCAATGTGTAACGTTTACTATTAAAAAAAGGAAAACAGTTTTTGAATCGTAACACGTGTTTATAAAATAATTTTATTATAAAATAATTTCTTAGACTAATGAAACTCTCATTTTTAAAAACAGCTTACTTATAGAATTAATTTTGGAGAATATCTTGATATTATTCTTCTGGTAAACGATAATATGATCTTTTCATAAATCAATCTATTTTTTATAATTTAAATGTACTAGAATAATCAATACTTCTATATCATTTCCTTTAATATTATAGAAAATGGAAAATTTAAATGAATTAATCGATTAATTCCTATAAAAAGAGCTAATTGCTATTTTCTTTTTTTCTGTTTTACGAGCCAACGATCGTTCTCGATTATATACCAATGGTTTCACGATGCTGTTTTATATGAAATTATTAACCTTCGTTTCCTCGTTGCTCTTGTTAGGGGAAAAGGAAGTAAGATGGAACTCTGTCAGGAATTAAATGATTTCTTTAATTCGTTATTTCGAAGAGCGCCTGGAACGGTTGATGAGAAAAATACTTAATTTTCTGGTCGGAATTGAAGGAATGAGAGTCACTTAGGCTATTATAAATTTGCAGTCTGATAACTAGTTTCTTTTCTGGTAGAAGATAAGTCGAGAGTTTATAAAATGATGCGAAGGAATAGTCAAATGAGTCACACTGTAATTGAATTAATTATTCATTCATATAAATTAAACTCAAATAGAGTAACAATTTAACCAAAGAAGTTTAGCAGTTGCTAGATGTATTGGTAAGTACATATTTAAAATTGGCAATTTAACATACAAAGTGGCGAAAAAGTTGGGAACAACATCGATCACTCCCATAAATTGATTTTATATTTGTGTCATCGTCTTACAACAAACCGACTTGAACAAATTTATTTATTTCTTGACAATTGAATATTAATTGTATGTTTGCGCAGTGAAATTAAATTAAATTAAATTACCACTAAATTGGTAGGTACATATTTAAAATTGGCAATTTAACATACAAAGTGGCGAAAAAGTGGGGAACAACATCGATCAATCCCATAAATTGATTTTATATTTGTGTCATCGTCTTACAACAAACCGACTTGAACAAATTTATTTATTTCTTGACAATTGAATATTAACCCCTTAACCTACAACTATGGGCATAGCCTGTGGTAGATGATCGGGCCAAACGTAAATATTACGGGTATAGTACGGGTCATCGTACTACACAAGTTATGCGAATGGCTCGAAGGCAGTGCGAGCTTGTTTACGTTTTCGGGCGTCAAAATTCTCGAACGTAAATCATAGATTAAGGGGTTAATCGTATGTTTGCGTAATGAAATTGATAAAAAGTGAAATTGATTCGTTTGACTTTTGAGAGGCTTCTTCATAGATAACAGCTTAAGACAATGAGAATAATTCGTACACGAAAAGGTTATGCAAAGTTTATATTTTAATCTGTAAACGATTTGATAATATTTAAGACTATTACTTAAGGATCAAGTGTAAGATTTTAATTTAGATTTTTTTTCAATTTTTTGAGATGTAATACGCATGATTTAGGAAATTAAAACGCAACATTTCCGGGGATTAAAACTCCATTTCTTGAGATTTAAAATATTAAAAATTCGGATTAAATTCTAACGTTCTGAGGCTGGAGATTAAATTGTATTAAGATCCAATTCCCAGAGATTTTAAAGCTACAACATAGAGATTCCAAATCCCTTTTACAAGTCTCTTTCCCATGTTGCTACTGCATTCCATCGATCACATCCTAGTTCTGTCCTTCTGCTATCCTCTTTACGAGAGTCTCAGATTCAACAATTCTGAACAACAGGCACGCGAACACGATAAAACAGTCTTCCTAGCAGCAAAACGCTTTTGAAATAACTCCATTCTGGTTAACTCGATATCAGCGTCCATTCGAGAGAAGTTGAAAATGGATCTGACCAGTTAATCCAAATGTCCAAATTATCTGTTTCCAAATACACATTATCATCTTGCGTTAGTATTATATTGTTTTACAAGTTTAGTCAAAAGGTTAGCATGAAATTGTAGGAAAAGTATTATGAATTCAATTATATACGTATTTTTCTTTGTTTCTTTATTATGTTTTTTCCTATTACAAAACTAATTCACCAACATGGTACTTTATTAAACTCTATTAAACATTATACTGTCGTATTAACAAGCTTTTTATATTTCTTCTTCTTCGTATTTTATATATTTTTGCACATTGAATATACAATTTTGTATCCTTTAATTTTGCCTAAATCGATAAAAATTCATACTTTCGATCGTAATATTGTATTGGGATTTTATGGGGCTCGTGTAGAATTGAAATATTAGGTTGTCCGAAAAGAATCTTTCTTTCGCAAACGTGTTTTTTACAACAGTGCACCTTCAAAGAAACCTGAAATCAAGTCTGTGAAATGTCGCGGTGTTTATCTCAACAGAACGAAATGGATCGTACGTAATTCGGCAAAATAATATAAAACGAAAAACGTTGTGCGTCTATTATTTCTTCATACAACGAAAGAAACTTTTCGGACGACCTAATAGACGCTATGATAAGACAGCGGTGTGCAAATATTTTTTTAGCCACTATATATGAAACAAAATCCGAAAACTGAATTACATTCATACGTATATTCTGTTGCAAGTGAAATTGGTCGCTATTGTATGCTATACTATTGTACGTATATCTGGGATCTTATGCAAATTCAAATGGCGATTCTATAAAACTGAGGGAGGTTTTAATCGTCGTTTCACTGGCTGTAAAAACTGTCAGTTTTCGCCGACTTTTACAAAAACCTCATAGCACTAACAAAGAATTTTTTACCTCTGAGAAAGTATTGCATTATGAGCATACAAGCTTCGCTTCCTTTTAGTTTTAATCGTAAAGGATGATCCCATTTAATAAAATTTCTTGTTCTATTTGTGCAGTAATTTTTACAATGCGGAAATATTAAAAATATTTCTATGTTTGTATACACGTGCACGCGACGAAAGTAGTTGAAACTGTATGGGCTGTTCCCTTTTTATCGCTAGAATTCTGTTTCTCAAATCTAATACTGCAAGCTAATACTTAGATAGAGTTCGCGTGAACGTTGATTCGACGATATGTGATTTCAATAAAAATATTCTTTGTTAAGAGCATTTAATTTAGTTGTTGAATTGAACACATTAAGAGTCGATGGTGCTTTGATACAATACCTGATTTCAAATTATTTCCAATCAATTTATGTTATTGTATCGTGCTTTCTAACACTACGGTTATACAAGCAGAGACAAAACACTCAATTAATATCTTTTTCGTCGCTGTTCTTTCTTCTAATTTAGTTTCTAATCGGTTGGCAACTAAGTGATTGCGGATTTTGTCCTTAGGCGGTAATGACAAAATCCGCAATCATTTAGTTGGCAGCCCAATATAATTTTACACGGCTCGTGGTATCAAATATTCTTCCCATTCTGCAAATCTTTATTTTATCTCCAATTTGTGCAATTTTTTTCTGGTGAAATATTTATTATTTTGATACGGCTTTTGTTCCTTTGTAAGACAATATACATAAAAGTTCTTCAATGACATCGTATCTACGCTAGTTCTAAATTGAATTAGAAGTGGACTAGCGATAAACCCCAGCTACAGCAAAGAGATGTATCTTCAAGATTCCACAATTATACAATATTAGTTATATTTGTAAATACCATGGTCACTTAGTTTACCACGTTATTATTTATATCTTTATTTAAACTACTAGTTCATATTATAGAATAATAAACAATTCGCACGTAAATCGGTCAACTGAGAGGAATGCTGCAAAATCCACCTCTTATTTTCTAACATTACACGTTCCTATCTCGAAACATCCATCCATTGGCAAATATTTCCAATATTTCCTGGAACACAATCACAGTCATCGCAAAACGATTCTATATTCCATTCGATCTCTGACTGGCATTTCGCATGGAAGAGGCAAGAAAACCAGCAGACATTCATCGTTATTACCGTGATTGTTGACGCGTGATAATTTACACGGCATCGAAACGAAGATTTTAATTAGAAAGTGAACGAGAGCGAATAAATAATATAACGTCGTTGAACAACGAGGCTCTGGTTATCAATTGACATGGGGAATATCGATGCTCCTGTTTACGTGCCCCTTTCGTTGCTATGTCATTAAAATAATGTCTGATAGCTGAGAGAAGGTTTAAGAAAAAAAAAAGAAAATATAATTCTAAAATGATGGGATCAAATTTCTGATGATGGGATCAATAGAAGAATGTACTATTTGTCAGAGCAAGCAAAAATATTAATAAATATGTGGATCTAAATATCACCAGTTTTGGAGTTATAACAGGTTCTTATGAATAAAGTTTTACTTTTTTGAGAATGTTATATATGTAGTCTGCGATTGCTTACGAGTATATGGGAAATTTTAATACGGAAGGATGTATAACACCCATATAATATGCAATAATGTAAGAGTAGGATATGTTAAGTGAACAAGCAGCTATTTTAAATATGGAAAAATGAATGAAAGAAATAATAAATTCATTTCTACGCTGATGGAAATAATTAACGTAATAAATAGTAATAATAATATGCAAGAATGTCCGGAAGCTCGAAAGTATTTGTAGTATTCGCCATAGTATTTAAAGAACGAGACGAATCTCTATTTAAACGTTTGCACGGATATGAAGATAAAGAAACAGTAATTGGTTCATACGGTAACATAGCTAATTTTCTTCGACAATTTGTATTTAAATTGTCACCAATCCTTTGCAGAACTCTTTCTTCTAAGTGAATACTATAATTATCGATCTTTAATGTAAACCTAGATATATTACACATAATAAATTAGAATTAAAGCTATGACAAAATTAAACATAACAAAACAAAAATATCTTGCCATTTCAATAAAAATAGACGACTGTACCATGGAAAGCATTCGCATACTTTTACTAATTGAAAAAGCAAACAGTCTGATATCAGTGTCTGATGAACAACAGAATTGGTTTATTAGAAAGCATTGCAATCGATTATCCCGAACACGATCCGTAGATGTACGAGATGGAAAAAGAGAGAAGGAAGGAGAACGCGTGCAAATCGACGGATCTATCTCGATTTTAATTAAAATGGATTCACGCTGCAATCAACCGTTTATTTATTAATTAACATCGTCGATGTTTCGGTGGTTGCGTGGTATACCGTCAGGGATCGATCGTGATTTCCAGGAGGCGAAAATGATTGAAAATTATGCGCGGTCGTGGTAACAAATTGAAATTGTGAAAAACGGAAACGATTAACCTGCGAAGATCGGAAAAAATCGGTGACCCGAACGTCGCTCAAAATACAACCTCGATACAATTTCCAGCTATTTCGTCGATAAAAAATATGGATTATATTGGATGGGTTCTCAGAAAGTAAAAGTTGACGATATTTGAAATTTTTAATATTATTGTCCGGTAGTTTGAAGGTATTTTCTGATCGCAGTTTGCATATTTCCACCGATTTGAATCAGAATATTAATCATATATAGAAAATAAAACTTGACGATGTTTGACATTTTTTATACCATTCTACAATACGAATTTGAAACAGCTATAGTTCGTAAGATCGATGTTAATCACATACGTATCTAGTTATATGGCAATAAGTATAGAATGTTTATGTATTTATGTAAAATTTGAAGGTGAAAAAATGCATATGTACCTAAAGATATTCAAACTATTTTTGTACTATCTTCCATGTTTTGGAGTAAATTAATATAAATCGAAACAAAGATATCAACCTATAAACAAATCAGAATTGTAATTTATATTATTTTCTATGCAAAAATATATTACTACGATGTCGAATATCGCACTAGACTATCGTGCAACCTCTTTTCAGACACAATATCCAATATTTCTTGGAAAGATCGCAATACATTCATACAATGTATCATGTATTCATACAATCGTCTCGTCTTCTCTTCATAGTGCTCACGCTTGTATATAAAAAATTTCGGATTTGCTATTTTATACTTTTCTGCGTGTTCTGTTCTTCTGAAGAAGAAAAGGAGTGGAAGGAAGAGAATGGAGAGAGGAAAGTTCGAGGATGTCGATACAAGAGTCATTCGCACGCAGACGGCGATGACTTGGGGACAGGCAAGAGTCTCGACAAAGTAATTCCCATTGTACGCGAGCAAATACACGGGGAAGGCCACTTAACATCGCCACTTTTCAGCGACCCTTTCATCGCGCATTCTATCAGAAAACCGGCGCCGGATATACTCGTACGATATCCACCCTGACGCTTCCTGTTTCCGTTGGTTTTCCTCCCTTTTTCCGAACTTCCTAGGTTAGAACGCTCCAAGTAACTTTATTCAAGCTATTTCACGCTTTACGACGCGTTACGAATCAGATTCTGCTTTTTTAAAAATTCCGACTGGTAGCAAGTTTTATGGATTTATTTGGTTCGTTTTTTTTTTCTAACTACGTGTATCTCGTTTTCTACGTGGTTCTATTTCCATGTAATTTACGATTTTACGAAGTTTACAGAATAATTTAATACGACAAATTTTTCTATATTTCTAATTCGATAAGTATAAAATATCTACTTCTTTTTTTTGTATTCTGATATATTTCTATAGCGCGATATAATGAGGTGTAAGTTATTCTACTTCTCGCTGCGATTCGTTGGTTCGAGTTGAGTCTGAAGCAGAGCAAGGGTAGACGCAAAATTTTGCAACAAATTGCTCGTTGATTATGGAAATTGCTTTCCTAGCCGGCCACCACTACGCTTTCGCACGAGTTTATGTTGATAGAAGACGGAGAATCAATATTTTGCCACGCGTTGCTTTAACCTCTGAGAAATCTCGATTTTAAGGTAAACTAACAAACATTTTGGCTACGCGATGAGGAACGTGGAAGTATTTTCTGAAGTTTACTTTTGGTCAGCGAGTGAAATGGTAAAAAGATGTTTCTCATAAATGCGTTATACATTAAGGAAAATTTGCATGCCAGATAAATTAAGATTTTAACTTTTATTAGTCATTTTTCTTGTAATTATAATTAATCTAAATTTAAAAAAGAATAGAAACGATACGATATAAAATAAAAAGATCATTTTTTCAAATATAGATTTATAAAATGTGCCAATAATTTCTTCACGCGGATATATGCAAGAATTTATCATAATTCGTTCTTTTTCTCATATTTAATTAGAAACCGTAAATTTTCTCGTACGTATCTTTTATTATTTTATTACTCTTCGGACCCTTAACTACGTATCCGTATTCCGATTAAAAAAATATTAAAAATTTCTTCATTTTCTCCTTGCTTCGTTCCTTTCTTGTCATATATTTGTTTGCGTGAATAATTTTATCACTCACTCTAACTTAATAATATAATTTTCAAACTGGAATAGTACTTTTCAACTGTTAATTTCCTCTAAGATCAATTTGATCCATCGGAAGCAAAATTTTAAAAGGAAATGGAATTAATATAGATATCCAAGTTTGAAGTGAATTCGTCTTGTCGACAATTTGATCAAAGATGCACGTGCTTGCCCAGGAATGTTGCAGCAGAATTATGCACAATATATAGTTGGAAGTTGAAATATACAGTCGTGTCGGATTCACATATCATTTCCTGTCACGTTTATCTGGTTGAGAGTGTATTCTCGAGTTGACAAATTAACAGAAGCAGGATCACGGTGAGAAGTTATTCGATGATTCGACGAGTTAAGCAAAGTTTCGTCTCGCTTGAGACGCTTCGTTTTCCTGTTCAGAGTTACGAACGTATTTGACTGTCACGTTAAATGTCAAGACACGTAGTTCGTACCTTGGTATTCTCTCTCGATATCTCGTGAAATTTTGAAATAGATGCTTTTACGGTTAAGTGTAAAGGATTTTACAAGTTTCGCGTATACGCGTTGCTATTCGAGGAAATTTCAAGGTATTGAAAGTTTTTGAAATGGAAAATTGTAAGTCTAAATTTTGGAAGCTGCAAGTCTTTCGATTTCTTAATTCTCGATATTTCAAATCATCCAAATCTGCATATTTTTGAATTTCCGAATTTCCAAAATTGCTAGTACTCGAAGTTCTATTACTTTCAAATCTTCGCAATTCTAGATGTCAACTCTTCAAATCCCCAAAATATCAGTTTTCGTTACAAATGTCAAATCCGACGTATGTTAAATTTATTTCTATTTTCCTGACTCTGATAGAAAAAATTCTTCTTCAGGCAAACCTTCTTTCGTTTTGATTTTTCACCGATTATATGTGTCTCGAACTTTTAATTTCTCGTAATAGTCTTCGTCCTATGTAGCTCATCAGCTTCGATAGCTGAATCAATTTGGTCGGTTAGGAAGTTGCAAAGACTCGCAAAACACGGGACGTCACGTCGTGCGAGCAATTGGGACGCGATGCATGCCGATAAGCGTATTATCGAATTAATTCGACGTGGTCAACTTTCTTGTCGATGGTTTCGTTTTCTAATTTCTTCCAGTTTCGAAACGAAGCACGTGTCTCTGTGAAATTTTCCGCGATAATTTCCTGAATAATTTACCAAAGCTCTAATCCTTTCTCCGACTCTTTTTATTACAACGAATTAAATTGATTCTTGATCTTGCTATTTAATTATCGAATTTTCATTAAACGGGAGAAACGTAAAAGGAAAGAGCATAATACAGCAAAGAGAAAATAAATTAAAGAGGATTCTATATCATATTTCCATACTGCTCACCTTTTTCCCAATTCTACATTCCAATTTAATTTAACTTGCTTGAATCGTTGGAAATATAAATTTGAGGTGCAACCTGTAAAATAACAATATGCTTACTTCGTCTTCTATTCCTACATGATATTGCACAGTGCTATTGTGCCGCATGCGTGCAATAAAAAAACGAAACTCAAAGGGTGGATACTCCTCGTTCGGGTTCTGGTATATCATATCGTTCTTTCGTTCTTCCTCCGAGATAAGCAGCGTGCGATTTACAGAGAGGTTGTTGCAAACTAGACGATCTCGTAATTAATAATTATTCCCGTTGACAAATCTCTCAGATGGAGACGCCATATTTCCTCAAATAGTACACGGCGTTTAAAACTCATATGTGTTGTACAATACAATGTAAGATAAAGATCACATTCTGCGTTTTATGTAGTATCCGGATAACAAAATATTATGCTAGAGCGACGCTTTGAGGTCACTAATCGAAATTGAGGGTTGCTTCTTACGGAAATAAACTGCGAAGAGTTTCGATTAGACACCTGTTGATCCGTGACGTTTTTGAAATTTGGTATTTTTACCTACTGTCGTATTGCTTAGTCTGTGTTCCATACTACTGCCTGCATACTTTATTGTAGACCAAATTTAATACACCGAGGCAGAATTCCATCGTATACTTTATATCATATTCTATATTTATATTATCATCCATTTATATAGATACGATTTTACAAATTTTTATAGGTCGCCGGGTACTGCATACTTTCAGTGATCCATATTTATTTGTACACGAGTACCTTTCCGTCTTCCAAGTCACTTTCTTATGTACAATATCCTCGTTAATAAAGAAGAACGTGGAAAACTTTTGCGCAAGTGATTCTCTTAACTAATTCTTCTTCCATGGTATTTTAATAAACTAAACTACATTATGAATAACGAACCATGAAATGATATTAACAATCAATTACGTTAAGTTCAGAGATCACTGTCATAAAGATATATGATATTTTTCAATATTTCAACACTTGAAATGGTAACTTCCTGTCATAAGTTTACTAATTGGACGACTCAGATTAATTTATTGCTACAAGCTTCTTTCGTTCTTCTTCGTGCACTAATATACAATCGCAGAAGTGATATAAACGGCATTTCGATTGCTGCGAATAACAGAATGGAAGCACAAAAACTACAAACAATCATTGTAACGCCGTAAATGCCCTGAAAAGCAAAAACGTTATTTCATGACACTAATATTACATCGAAATTGTCCGAACGAAATAATTTCATTATACTTACAAACGTGGCCATATTAAAGCAGAAAACATAGTAATTTAAAGAGTAAGCCAAAAGTATAATAACAGGGTTAAGGAGATAAGCACCATATGTTAATCTGCCCAAAACGACGAAAATATCTAGCGATAAGATTTTGTTCATGATACCTGCAAACATAACAATATATTTGGATGTAGTTTGCAAAACATTAACTATTTCGCATTACACAAAAAGTATTTTTACAGTAAGAAGAATGACATTAACGTATTATTCAGTGACATTATCGCATTAATCAGTGATTTGGAGTATATCGACTTACCGCCATTATTCGTAGTGCATGCAACTACGAGCCAGGCAATGCCTAATGCCCAGCCTGTTCTACTGAGGGCCAAATAAAGAACGGATAAATCTAAGGATATGTTCTTGTTCGTGAGTCCGAAGAGAATCGAACAATTACATAGAATTGCCAAAGACCAACCAACGATTAAGCTTTTCTGAAACATAAATTTAATCACATTATTGAAAAATGCAGAGAAATATAAGTTTAGCGAACAAATAGTATACGTTACTTTTGATAAATGCAATTTGTAATTCCATTTTGAAAGAAGTTGACATGTGGCCATTCCTATGAGATATGGCGGTATTCTACACCACGGTCGTATATAAAAGTATGTCAGCGTCTTATATTGTTCGTCCAATCTAGAAAAGTAAATATAAGTATATTTACAAATTTCTTATGTTATAAAGAATGTTAAACATTTTGCATGCTTACGTAGGCTGGTAATTAAGAGTGTATCCCGTATAAAATAGTGATCCTATCGATGAAACTAGCGTAACAACGCCTATACCCACGGCAATATTGTAATGCCTGAAACAGCCGATTTATAGCCTGGATAAAACTAAGGAATTAAAGAACGAAATTACAAACTCACGTGATCGATAAAGTTAGAAGAAAACTGCCAAATACGAAGAACTGCATATCATTGGGCAAGTACCAACTCCATGTGAGACACTGCAAACAGTATTTCTCCTCGAAACGAATTCTTTGGTAGTAACGCGAACAATGCAATAAATTATGTGAGAAAGGATACGTACTAGCTCATCCCACCTATAGAAGTTGTTGATGTAAAGTATGTTAGTCCACCAATATTTGGAACACTTTGTATGTGGATGCTCGAAGGTAAGAAGTAATGAGACATGATCGTCCCAGGTAAAATTCAATATCGTTATCAACATAACAACGAAATATGCAGGTGTAAGCCTTCAAAGTTAATGTATTTCTTCTATTATCATCGAAATCTCACCGATAGAACTAATTAATCATTAATGCTATACTTTACCTTATATATCGTTTGACAATCTTTTGAAAAAATTCGTTCATCCTTTTTGCTATAGTCGGGATTCCGTGATATTTTTGTCGTTCCTTCAGAAATGTATATGACAACAGAAAACCACTCATAAAAAAAAATGCATCCACCGATAATGTGAAGTTGCTTATGATTTGTGAGAGTATATTGTCGTCCATTGTATATACAAGCCATGTGTTACCTGTATACATGAATGACTGCATTAATAAAATACATGGTAGATCAGAAATCGGTTCTGAGTAGGAAAATTAAAACATCGTTAAAATTCGTTTCTTACTCATAACATGAAATCCGAAGAATAATAAGTGCCCCAGAATAATCCATACCATTGTTAACGTTTTCAAACCGTAGAATAAGCGTAGTTTATCTTCACTCTTTTCCCGCTTAAATATTTCCTTCACATTGGTAAGAAATGAAAAGCACAGAAGGTGTTGACCTATACGATTCCGCTTCGCCGATTCGGGGGGTGCCGGTTTTTCGTTGTCGGTTTCCTGTTTCTCTTCCCTAACGTTCTCCAGTTCTATTCAAAGTTAACCATACGTTACATAGATTCCCATGAAATAAAGTCCAGGGGATAAAAATCAGTAAGGTTGATAACGCGAGTGTAGTTTTGTGATAAGTAATTGTTAATTCGAAGTACCAATAGATATAAGCCTTCCTCTTTCTTTATTTAAACGCTTGCGATGGACGAAAACGTCGTATAATGTGGCCGCTATTACGGTAGCACACAATGATAGCAAAACTCCTCTGTAATCAGAATTTTAAAGTTCATAGGTGGTATTTTATGGGATGCAGATCTCGACGTATGTAATACATATTTGGCTAGACAAAAATTCGAGTCTTCGATTACGAGTTTGAAGTTTACGTACATGATGGAAATCATTTTCGCAGAGTGTAGCCATTGATGATCATCCACCAAATCGGAGACTTCGATCAACTTGAAATGTATACTAAAAAGTTTACCAATGAAAAGTGTCTCATTACGAAATACTTTATCAAGCATAGTGGCAACATCGCCTATGCTGCAGGACGCCGGTAAGCAAAGTCCAAGCGTGACCAAATCCTAAAATGGGCGCAGTTTTTCAAATTTATGATTGTCGGTCGTGATCGTAAAAATTTCATGAAATATTTTAATGTTAATGATATCATATATCGATATTGTTTTAATGGGATAAATTCTTAATTGACTGCATAAACTGGCTATGTACTAATTGTAATTCGTATTGCAACTTGAATCGTTAGAGATATACATTCGAAATACAAAAACTAAAATATCCATTTGCTTACTTCGTCTTCCACTTCTACATGATATTGCACAGTGCTATTGTGCCGCGCACGTGCAATAAAGAAACGAAACTCAAAGGATGAATACTCTTCATTCGGGTTCCGGTATATCGAATTGTTCTTTCGTATTTTCTCCGATAGAAATGCCGTCCGATTTTCAGAGAAAAGTTTGCAACTTTCTTGGTCTCCTAACCAATGATTATTCCCGATGACAAAACCTCCGGATGGTACGCCACTGGTATCCAACGCTTAAAACACACATGATACCTCATTAGAATGAAGCGGTGGGAAAATTAAGCGCATCTTTTGAAACCAACAGCATCAGCTGATCGGGAAAACAGTGACGATGACGATCGCAGCTTTTACAACACAACGCGCAAAGAAAGTCTCAAGGTTGGGAGTTGGCTCGATAAAAAGTTACGCATCTTACACAATCGCGATGTAACGTGGAGGTATCGTGATCAGAAGAATCCTCGCGTTTGCACAGGAGTTGTTTCTATTGTTTTTGATTCGAATTTTCCGCGGTATAAACGTGTTCATCGAGAACATGTCACGAAGCACAATCGCAAACACAGTGTACATCTTTTTGAATCACGATCGGTTATACGTATTTCGTTTAGTTTGCCTCCTTCTTACCTTTCGCTGTAATTGACTGGCGGTAGCTACGCGAAACCGAATTCGGGTAGATATTTTAAAAGTTCTATTAACCTCTTAGAGCCCAAAGTATCTGGTTATCCACCGCATTTCGAAATTCATCTATCTGGGTCTGACATCTGCTGGAATTTAGAAGATCAGCATTTTCCAAAACCGCGTACACCGGAAGTACCTGCCTCATGGTCACTGGGTCTAGCGTGGTCGCTTGTATTGACACGTAAAAGCTTGTTAATGATAAAAGGGATAACCATATCCACGAAATTCTTCTGCACTTCATACTTTGAAATGAGATTTACACTTGAATTATTAGAATTAACTATTGAGGAATATCGGCAGCCACGGGAATGTATTTTGTTCTCGTGTTCGTAATAATGTACGTTGCTGCTGTTACTATGTTCTATTGAAAATACGACTGCGTTGATCGGGGCTCGAATGGCGAATGGAGCTCGAGGGGATTCAACGGTTTCCGATAAGATTGAAGCGCGACAATGCGTAGTCGCTACAGGACACACCATTTATGATGTAAAATATCACAATTATTTTAATTGCATTAGTTTTTCATGTTATTTCCTCTGATCCAATTTTGTAATCTGGTATTAGTTATTTGAATCGTTTGCCTCCAATTTTCGTTTCTTTTTACGTTATATTTTATTTTCCAAGTGAGTTTTTCAGAATTGTCAGCCAACTAGATTCGGCCGATATAATTACTAATATGTTTGCGATTGAGGGTTTTGACGTGGAAGCCTGAGCTAGCTTCCTTCTTGGAATTTCCGTAATTTTAGTGCTCACTGCTGCTATTATAATGCGAGTGTATTTATATATATCGCTTTAAAATGCTCATTTCTTTTATGAAGCCGCGGTAACTAAAATCTATCAATCTATTACTTTATCTCGCGCCATAAATTTTTATGGGCCGCGGTCAAGAAGTTACAGATTAGTTTTCTAGCTCAGATACCGTCTTTGTATATGTCGCGTTGTATTCGAACAAAAAGAAAAGATTATAATTATAATAAATTCAATTAATTAATGATCTACGCATTGTTTGACCAACTCTGTGGAGCATTAACCAAGCTATTAAATTATATTACAAAATTATTTCAATTCCGATAGCCTGACTATTCATTTCCAAGTGAACAGTATGTTGAAAACCGTTAAATATGATAACATTATAGCAATTAAAAGTAAGTTTATGAAATAGCATGAATATACGTCAATGATAACCAGAATCGGGAATAAATATTTCTCGACTTTAAGTCAGCAGTTGCACAATGTATAAAGATAATTCTACATTAAATTCACTTTCTTTTTCTATGGGATTCTATCACCGAAGTGCAAATTTTTATAAAATAGACGCAGTATACCTTCTTCCGCGATTTGTCTAATCAATATTTCGCCTGCTCATTGTCCAAAAGAAAGTAACGATTGTCCCGTTCGAAACAACCAAAACGTGGAAAACTTCGTAAGCAATTTTATGACGCCATTTTCCGTGGGAAAGTTCCTTTTAGCAATGATGACAACGTTTTTAATTTTCCATGTCTATCGTATTCTCAATATCCAAGCGTATCGCAAACATGGCTACTTTCGAATGTCAGCACATGAAAGTAATGAAAATCCTCTGTAATCAAAATTGTTAAGATTCTAGTCGATTTTTCATCGGACGCAGATCGCGATATATAGCGTGTATGGCAATTGGTGACGAGAATTCGAACTTTCAATAACGAGCCTGGAATTTCGTAGCGAGAAATCATTGTTGATCGTCCGTCATATTGGAGACTTTGATGAGCCTCAAGTCTGTATAAAAAAGTTTTCCGACGAAAAGAGATTCATTATGAAATTCTCCATCCATCATAGTGACGACTTCACGT
The DNA here is from genome assembly GCF_910591885.1 of Bombus terrestris. NCBI lineage: Eukaryota > Metazoa > Arthropoda > Insecta > Hymenoptera > Apidae > Bombus > Bombus terrestris. The sequence goes on along the minus strand of NC_063271.1, from coordinate 10,164,157 downwards.
TTGATATTGAATGCAAATAAGCAAACTCCAAGCGTCATCAAATCCTGAAAAGAAGCACAATGTCTCAAATCTCTGATAGCTCTTTACAATCGTAAAAGGTCATACATAAATGTCATGATTCGTTTTAATGAAGTACATCGTTAATTTGCTATATAAATCATATTGATGATTACATGTTGATTGCAAGTAGCATTGCGACTCGAATCGTTAGATATATGGATTCCAGATGCAAACAATGAAATATCCATGTACCTACTTTGTCTTATGATTTTATGCGTACACGGTATTGTCCGCATATGTCCAATAAAAAGTCGAAACTCAAAAGGCGGATGTTCCTTGTTCGGGTTCCGGTATATCGAATTGTTCTTTCATACTTTCTGTCATAGAAATGGCGTGCGATTTTTTTCGCAAGTCAGACGATCTCCTATAAAATAATTGTGCTCGTTGCCAAATTCCCTGGGTGGCACGTCGTTGGTGTCTAACGCTTGAAAAACACATGATTCTGTAATGGAAGCAACTGATCGTGAAAAGAGATGCACTTCGGCGACAAATGTCGTCATTTTTACGCAGCCCATGCTTCTGTTTCGACGGTTGATTCGATGAAAAATTATGCATATGACACAATCGCGAACGTAACGCGATATAATTGGCTTCGGGAAAACTGACGCGGTTGCACAAGAATTATTTTCATGTTTTTTGAGTTTAACCGACTGTATAATTTGTTAAATCCTGATAGATTATGCGTATTTCGATTAATTTGCCTTCTTCTTTCCGCAATCGTCATCTACTTACAGTAACTTCGTCGAGCGAAGTTTGTCAAGGTATCTTAAACCTTCTATTTATCTCTTAGTCCCCAAAGTATCTGGTTATTCACAGCATTACGAAATTTAACTATCTCTGTTCGACGTCAACTCGAATTTAGAAGAATGATGTTTTTCAAATGGTATATTGGTATTTTTCAACGTATATTGGTTGTATAATTATTAGCATAACAAATTTCTGTTTTTCATACAACGTGTGTAACCATCACGCGACAGTAGCTCATTCGGAGCATATATCTAAGAAAGCATTGTTCCGTTTTGCTTTCCTTTGTCTGCTCGCTCCTGTCGCATAGTTTCTTGTATCTGTTAATATACATATAGTTATATACTTTGTTGTGTGATGTAGAGGGGACTTTCAGAGCGTATTTTATACTTGGAAACTACCTTCGTCGATATAGTGCCATATATTTGGTTTCGAAGAGGATACTGTTGACTTTGCATGTTCGATGTACCCCTCTAATTAACCTTAAAGCGATGTTTTATTGCTTTTAATATAGGTGGTTTGGCAGGGCCGTATATTGTCGAGTCGTAGTCCATCTTGGATGAACTTATGTAGTGGTTGGTATGTTTTTAAGGATCGATACAACAACTGCTTTCCTCCAGCTGCTGAGAAAGACTACGTGGGCCCATACGCATTTGAAGATTTTAAGCAGATATTTCGTTCCAGATTTATGGAATTGTTTTAAAATATCAAATCATTTTCTGGACTTTTTCCAGAAAATACGTCTGCACGTGCGAATGCGACGAAGAAAAGAAAGTGTTTGTCGCTTGTAACCCGAAGAACGTACGTTTCATGCACTTGTTCTTTATGTTTGTTCCGAAGAACGTACCACTTCACTAACATAACGTTGCAGGTTCAGAGATTAATAGCATGATGGGTAAAATGAATTTTCGATTTGTTCTATGGATTTGATAGCAAATATAAATATACATAAAAATATAAATATAAATATTCGGTTACATGAATGACGCAGCGATGTTAACAGCGATACCGCAGCGATAAATTTTCCGATTTTATAAATCTCGATATCCCAAATTTTCTAATTTCCAGGTTCCGAATTTTCGAGTTCATCAATTCTAAAAAGATCGTACTTTGGAGTTATGAAAGTTGCAAATTTTCATAAGCCCAAAATTTACGAATCTTTGAATTCAGAAAATAAAATTCATCTCCGTTTTCATAACTTTGATGGAAATTACTCTTTTCCTAAAATTCCTGATGTCCATCTTGTTCTTGGCACATTTTCACTCGTCTTGATGCTTCACCTAACGTACGTGTCTCGAACTTCTAATTTCTCATCGTAGCGGTCTTTATACTCAATCAGTGTCGGTTTTTTAGATGAATATTAATAGTGCTGATTAATTAAAGCTAGAAATCACAAAACTTTAGTACATTATTCAGGTAGTTGGAATAGAACAGGGCGGATAATTTAAAAACCACGAATTGTGCTTTACTCTTAACATTCCTTTAATATTCATGACTTTTTACAACTCACAGTTTTTGCCATGTTAATATTACTTCCATATTACAAAATCATGAAAGGTTTTTCAGTGCTTATATAAGTACTTATGTAAAGAAGGAATAGCTCAGCTTTACTTATAAACTTAATGCAAGTGATATGTAACTCTAAAAACGCATTTTAAAGGAATGATCATACTGATGAACATTACAGCGACACGAACAGATACCCGGTATTTTCGTAGTTCATCGACTATCTATGTCGAATAAGTCGACAGGTTCTCAATACGTTTGAGTTTAATGCACACTTTCTAATTACGATTTTCGTTTCACTTATACTTTTGTATATTTAACATATCTTTATTTAACGGGAATGCGGAACATTTCCCGTAGATTGTTATACGTTTGTAATAATAATCACCATCATAAATGCATCTATAACAAACGCGAAAAATTCGGGATGAATTATTTCGCTTCGCTTTTCTTCGCGCACTATTATACAATCGCAGTAGTGACATAAACAGCATTTCAATTGTTGCACATAGGAGAATAGAAGCACTAAAACTACAAACAGCCATTGTAACTAACAGGGTACCCCGAAAAACAGAATTATTATTTCATAATATAATAGTAATATTACATTGAAATTGTCCAAATGAAATAGTTTCATTATACTTGTGGCGACACTCGACCTCGGAAATTTCCAACGGTTTCGCGGCACAAGGCGCTTTATCTTGAAAGCACTATGCCGACGAGCTTTAGGTGTCATCGATATCCCTACGGCTCCTTCGCCGAATTTTCGGGAAACCGCACATGTGGCAGTCGTCGCGGACTTCTAAACAAACGCGCGCGATATCGATGGCTAAGAAAGAAATGAATCACCGTGGCTTTTAATCAAAGAGATTCAGTCTGCCCCGAGCTGCGAAGTGCGAAGGATTACGTGATACGAGCGCTCTACTTCCTATAACCTGCGTTAAGCACTGATCGATACCAAGCGTGCTAACTGTTAATTGTTAATTGTTACTTGTGTTAATTGTTGTTTGTCGCTTGTTGTTATTGGACGTCAGTTGTTAAGTTAATAAACGTTTTTTGTTGAAACATCTGAGCATTCCTTCTACACCTATCACGACATACCACTTCATACTTACAATGGTAACGTTATCAACGTAGAAAGAATGATAACTTGAAGAGAAAGCCGGAAGTATAAAAATAGGGTTAAGGATATAAGCACCATACGTTAATTTTCCCAAAACAATGAAAACATCTAGCGATAAGATTTTGTTCGCGATACCTGCAAACGTAACAAATATTACGTAATATTACGTAATTTACAAAACGTTAAATACTTCGCATTACATAAAGAGTATTTTTACAGTAAGAAGTACGACATTAACGCATTAGTGAGTGACATGAAAAATATCGACTTATCGGCATGATTCGTGGTGCATACAACTACCAGCCAGGCAATACCTAAGGCCGAGCCTGTTCTTCTAAGGGCCAAATAAAGAATGGATAGACTTAAGGGTATGTTCTTGTTCGTGAGTCCGATGACAATCGTACCACTACATAAAATTGTCAAGGTCCGCTAGAAATTCTTCACGACATCTTGAAAGTTCCATTTACTTCTTAGACCCCAAAGTCTGGTTATCAACAGCATTACGAAATTCATCAATCTCCGTCCGATACCTGCTGGAATTTAGAAGATCGATGTTTTCCAAAACCGCGTACGTGGGAAGTACCTGCCTCATGCTCACTGGGTCTAGCGTGGTTGCTTGTATCGACACGTAACTCATTGTTAATGATAAAAGGGAAAACCATATCCACAATGAAATTTTTCGGTATTCCATGCTTTGGAATAAGATTTACATTCGAATTATTGTAATTCTCTAGCGAAAAAAGTGGTCAAGCACGCAAATGACCATTATTTTCTCTGATGCGATGAATTACGTTACTGCACTCTCGGTTCTAAGGTCCATCGAGAGTATGGCATTATTTCCTATGGTTTTGACTCTTATCGGAACTTGTTTATCTCTTAATTAGTGCGGATAATTGGCGTTCTAAATCTACTGTATTACAAATAGCCATCCGAAATATTTATTTTCTTTCACTCCATATCATTTGATATTTTATAGACGATTGACGCAATGCCGCGTCAAATTGAACATTTCCGGCTGTTACGAATGACACCATATTTCATCAAATAATACACGGCGTTTAAAACTCATAGGTGTGGAAATATACGATGTAAAATAAAGGTCAGATTCTGCTTTTTATGCAGTATCCGGATAACAAAATATTTTACTAAAAGGACGCTTTGAGGACGCTGACCGAAATTAAGGATCGCTTTTTACGGAAATAAGCTGCAAAGAGCTTCGGTTAGATACCTGTTGATATACTGGATGGCTTAGTCTGTGTTGCGTGCTAATTTCCTTCGTACTTTATTGTACACCAAATTTTATATACCGTGTTAGAATTTCTCTTTACGTTTATTTTATATCCTATATTTATATTTTTATCCATTTATATCGATACGTTTTTACAAATTTTTATAGTTGAACCCAAAAAATTCCGACTATCCCAGCAATAACGACGTTATGAGTCCATTGAACACTTATTCTATCGCTTAAGAAATTAACAGTTTTCTGCAATGATCAGCTACCTGCAATTTGCCTTTTTTTCACTTCTTATTCCGATATGGATCGACGTCTCACATCAAACACGTAAGTTTATATATCTTCCATTTAAACTAAGTCTGATAATTATCTATACTTGCAAACCAATTTTTCGGGTAATTAAACCAATTACGAATGAAATATGTATGGTAATCTTCATCTACAAATAGTTCAATCTTTGTTGCTGTGTTACGAATCTTGGTTGGTTGTGTATTTACAATTATTCACCATTAGCATAAAATCGCGTTAATCGAGGTTGAAGGTTCACTGGACAAAGAATTACGCATTTAAGATAGTCGTGACATAATCGCGTCCAGAACGATTCTCACGTTTCCACAAAACTTGTTTTTATTTTTATGTTGTTGCGATGAATCCAGTATAAGGCAATAAAAAGATTTATCTCTATGTTGCATGGTTAAGAAACACGCTTTCAAGGTATGTAAAAAGTGTATTTACAATTTAAAAAGAATGTAAGTTCAATTCCAAAAAGTTAAAAATTTTGTTAACAATATATTATTAGAGTAGCTTCTTATGGGTGTACATAAATTTATATTATCGCGATTGTACATGAATTTCCACTTCAATGTCACACAATTTATTGTAATCGTGTTAACGTAAATAAAAAATTAATGATCTTCGTTTTTTATTCGAAAACATGATCGGTTGAACGAACAAAAAAACGTGTTTAATTGAGTGTCTTTGTATCTTGAACATATCACATTATATCGATATCGATCATTGGTGACTTTTAATTTTCTTCTAAATATTCAGTCTTTTTTGCGATCTTTGTAAAAAGTTGTAAACTTTCATAATGATCATTTAAAAGAAACGAACGGTCAATGTCATAGTCAAAGATAGGGGAGCAAAAGGTCAGCCACAGAGATATCGCAAATAACTTATGATAATCATTAGCAAAACAGGTTTCAGTTTTGCATATAACGAGTGCAACCATATTACAACTCCTGCATCTTTCGTCTTTCTTCGTTCGAAGAATTTACCTACGAAAGAAAATAAGTTTTTCTGAAAATATCCACTTTGCAGAGGGGAGGTTAAAATGTAACACGCATTTAAAACCACGTAAAGGTACAAAATCATTATTCTTATGAATTAGAAACTATTGATTTGCATAAAAATATATGTTTGCTCTGGATATAGCTACTATAGATAACATATAACAAAGATATATGTTATACAGATACAAAAGGTTTTATAAGATAACATGAAAATTATTGAAGATACCCAAATATAAATATAAGTTGCAGTAAAATGTATTGATGAATACGTTTGGTTTTTTATTTTACGAAATAAAGTTCAGTATAAATATATCATCTTCTCTCTGTACATTGGTGCAAACCTAATAGTTCTACCCGTGGCCATGCGTTGTATCCAATTTTCCACTGATGTGAAATAAATGTGAATTTTTAATCGAGTAACATCTGCGTTAAGTACTTATGTGGTGGACGGTGAGATCAATTTAAATTAATAACGAAACGAGTTGATTTCGTTAACTATAATTACAGATATTTTAAAATGTAAAATACAAAGTTAATCGCAAGCGTTGCTCGCTCGATGATATTCGTTATAAAATTGCGCGATACTGTGGTACTTATTCGTTCGACTGATGATCTCGATGACTCGATACTGATATTGATTCGCGTGACTGACTGATTGACTATGTCTGGAGAACATGGTCGTCTATTTATACTGGTCGGCGGGGGGGGGGGGGGGGTACCGGAATGACAACCAGTTGCCGAACATAACCGCGGTTAAGGGATGAATGTTTTGTCTAACAAAGGCATGGAGTAATTCTATAGCTCTTCTTAAAAGAAATAGTCATAGCGGCACGTGACAGTAAACATTCCAACGGTTTCTGTCCCGTGGCTCGCCACACGCAGACTCTATCCTTCGGGTAAGATGATTGCCTGATGTTAACGCATCTCCACAGTATATGTTTAACTATCCTGAGGACCCGTTATAAATCTAAAGATTTAGTTAACTAAAGTCCTTCAAACAGACAAACAGTCTTTGTTCCAATTACGGGAAGATAGGAGAAATCTATTTTTCCACGAATGTCGCTTCTCGCTAGCAACTTTCCCTCAAGGGCTGCTAGCATCTTTTTCTAACCACTGATATGGAGATTGACCAATTAGCAGCAACGCCAATTTCCCTCACCTTCCGAACGAAGGCTTTCCTCGACGAATTCGAGGATCTCGTGTCCTCGGTGGCATAATCGGGACGGAGAGTCATTCTCTCGTGTGATCTCATCGACGAAAAGAGTAACGTCTTTACGATCAGTGAATATTTCACGTTTTGTTAACAAAGAATCAGAGTGGGTCTTTGTGAGAACGTACATCTATCATCCCGTTGACCGCGGATTCGTTATTGAGCAAGGATCATTGTCATTAGCTCCTCGAGTATCTAATTATCGCGATTACTTGTCAAATTCTGTCATAATCATATTTTCACTAGTAAATATCTACTCTATTGCATAACCATAACGTCTAATCCAAATGGGGATTCCTTTCACGGCCCTAACCCTAATCTTAACGCCAACCCGACATATATATATGTAAAATAAACTAAAAATTTACAAAACGATAATAAAACCAATTTGGACGTATGGAATACCGTTATGGGGAACAGCAGCAATGAGCTACATAAATAAACTAGAGTGGCTATAATCGAAAATACTATGTCAGAAACGAGGATATACATGAAGATTTCAAAATACCAACGGTCAAAAGGTCAATACGATATAGAAACTTTGACGTTAGACATTTTTCAACTCTGTTAATCAAAAACTAACATTTCTTTGGCACTGTGCTACTCTTTCCTTGCAGCGAGGCAAATTTAATTCATCGATGTTCTATTTAGATAAAAATGAAATTATTATTTATCAGATATGTGAAACGTTCCACATGGATCGTTGTTTGTTCGTTATAATCATCGCCGTCATAAATACACCAAAAGCGAAAAAGTTCAGACAGATGTGGAACGCACAACTGTCTCGTTATGGTCCTACGCTAATAGCCTGTTATCATTGTATCAAAATACTTTACACCAGGTTGCTTCCAATTACCAGATTGTTCAAATACCAATCGCTAACATGAGATGTATCAAACCGTGGAAAATCGAGTGTATCGTAGATGGAATTATAGTATGCGACAATTGGTAAGCAAATTATTGTAATGATCTATCTTTTACGGGTGAACTTGAATCATTGTTTAATCGTTTTTTAAATCATGTTTTTCAAGAATTCTATATATCAACGAACAAGAGAACTGCTAGTCTTAGAGAGAGTTTGAAATACTCACATGTCCCTCGGTTTACTCATAGCACGATAAAGAGTCTTTCCCATATTCCAGTGATGTGTAATTATATGTACGCAAGCTTCCATTTCTCTCCCGAGTCAACCATCTACGTAGAAAATGCTAGTTAATGAAGAACAATGTTTACAACTATTCCGCAAATGATTCTACATCAAAATTGATTCATCTTTCTAGGTATTATGGGATGTTTAATATAATTACGCACGTTTCCTGAAATACTGAATGCCATTCCTCAACACAGAATATCGTAACAAAATAAAATGTTTGAAAATTTCGAATACGCGTGTGTATCTGCGCCCGCACACAAAGTAGTTACTCCGTCCATTGGTTTATTAATCGAAAAACTAGTATTCTACAAAATAGAATAAGAATAAATCATCTATTCTAAGAAAGTAAATATACGTACATCTACATATTTCTAAGGCTATAAAAAATATTTCATATTTTGTACGCTTACGTAAGCTGGTAATTAAGAGTCTATCCCATGTAAATGACCCTATCGATGAAACTATCGTAACGACGCTTATGCCCACGATGATATTATAATGCTTGAAATAATCGATTTTATAGATCGGGTAAAACTAAACACCAAAGGATTGAAAAACGAAATTACAAACTCACGTGATCGATAAAGTTATTGCAGGAGAAAACTGCCAAATACGAACAACTGCATTTCATTGTATTATAAAAAATCGTAACTTTCACGGGTTATTTTAATGAGATAACTTCTTAATTTGCTGTATAAACGGACTACATATTGATTGTAATTCGTATTGCAACTTGAATCGTTACAGGTATACATTCGAGATACAAGTTGTAAAATATCCATCTGTTTACCTTGTCTTCGATTTCTACATGATATTGCACAGTGCTATTGTGCCGCGCAAGTGCAATAAAAAAAAAAGAAACGAAACTCGAAAGATGAATATTCCTCGTTCGGGGAAGCTTGCAATCTTGTCGGTCTCCTAACCAATGATTGTTCCCTATGACAAATCCTCTGCATGGTATTCCACTGGTATCCAACTCTTAAAAAACACAGAATATTTCATTAGAAACAGCTCGTGATGCAATTAGCGATAAGGATCTGAAGCGGTGTGAAAATTAAACGCACCGTTTGAAACAGCATCAGCTGATCGGGAAAACTGTGACGACGACGATCCCAACTCTTACACGCGCCGTACGAAGGAACCAGTTTCTTGTGAAACGCACGAAGAAAATATCGAGGTCGAGGTTTATACGCGGGACTAGGTAAAGCTTGACTGATTAGTTACATTATCAACCTTCGCCGTCACGTAATTCATGCGTAAAAAGTAAAAATCTTTTTCTGAAACGATGTACTTCTTCGATGAAAGGGCTTTCATCCTGTAACGAACGGCCATTTCTTAGATTTGCATTCGTCTAACTAGATTCTGAAAGGGACATAAAAAATTACTCGTGGATACGTTTTATTTGATGTGAACAAAATCGTATTGTTCACTAATTGTAAAGTACGCTTCTAAGACGACGGCAGCGCAGTGGTTAGCGCTTTAGGATACGAACATTCGGGACCCGGGTTTAAATCCCGGCGACCGGAATCCGATTTTTCTTCCACGATACAAAAATGAAAAGAAAAGCAGCAGAAACCCCAGCAGCGCGACATCTACACCCGCAGCAGAACCTATCTCGGCCTCTACACTAGCGGAGTAGCATCATCACGAAGACTAACTCTTACACCTCAAATATATTTGAGTAAGTATAAGTAGAAGAAGTATAAGTACAGTGTATGCTAGTCCAGATCTGCACGCTACCAACGTTCGTCTACAATAGAGTTTCGAAGCCATGAGCCTACGGGTATTTATATAATTACCATAACTGGTCCGTCTATAGCCCGGTACATCATCCGTGCATGACGTGTTCCTAGAAAAGGCTATGAGGTTGAAAGGTACTTCAAATTGATTTAGAACTAAACAATACTCAATGGCTTCGAGGAGTAAGAAAAGTAAACACTAGAGAAGATGTAGAGTTTTCCTAGAAGTAAGAATCACTTCAATAAAATAGACAGAGAAAGAAATGGAAGAAAGGGGAAAGAAAGGAAGAAAGATAGATATATAATATACTATACGATACAGTATAATCATAACATCATAACATCATAATAAATAGAAATGTTTCAAGATTGAGTGAGTGAGAGAGAGAAAGGGAGGCAGACCAGTGCATATATCGAGAGAGTAATTTCATTAGTTTATTAATTGAGGGGCTTGGAAATATGTATTAGCATATGTTTATTTCATTCTTGGTGGATTATTGTACAATCGGACTAGTGATATAAACGGCATTTCGACTGTTGCGGATAGGACAATAGCAGCAGTGAAACTGCAGATAATCATTGTAATGGCAGTGTAGCTCTGTAAAAACATAGTATGTTATTATTACATAGGATTCATATTACTTTGAAATTGTTCGAATGAAACTACCTTATCATACTTACAAAAATGGTGTGATGCATGAAGAGAGAATAATTATCTAACGAATGTAACGAAAGAGTGATAATACAATTTACGAGATAAGCACCATACGTTAATTTACTTAAAGGGACGAAAATATCCAGCGATAAGATTTTGTTCACGATGCCTGCAAACGTAACAAATATACTTGAGTGTAGTTTTCAAAACATTAACTATTTCGCATTCCATAAAAAATATTTTTACAATAAGAACAATGACATTAACGCATTACTCAGAGATTTGAAGAATATCGACTTACCGCCATGATTCGTAGTGCATGCAACTACGAGCCAGGCAATGCCTAATGCCCAGCCTGTTCTACTGAGGGCCAAATAAAGAACGGATAAACCTAAGGATATGTTCTTTTTCGTGACTCCGAGGAGAATCGAACAATTACATAAAATTGCCAAGGACCAACCGACGATTAAGCTTTTCTGAAACATAAATTTAATCACATTATTGAAAGATGCAGAGAAATATAAGTCTAACGAACAAATAGTATACATTACTTTTGATAAATGCAATTTGTAATTCCATTTTGTAAGAAGGTGACATGTGGCCATTCCTATGAGATATGGTGGTATTCTACACCATGGTCGTATATACAAGTATGTCAACGTCTTATATTGTTTGTCAAATCTAGAAAAGTAAATATATGTATATTTAGAAATTCCTTATGTTATAAAGAATGTTAAACATTTTGTATGCTTACGTAGGCTGGTAATTAAGAGTGTATCCCGTATAAACTAGTGATCCTATCGATGAAACTAGCGTAACAATGCCTATACCCACGGCAATATTGTAATGCCTGAAACGGCCGATTTTAGAGCCCGGTTAAAACTAAGTTCTAAGGGATTAAAGAACGAAATTACAAACTCACGTGATGGATAAAGTTAGAAGAAAACTGCCAAATACGAAGAACTGCATATCATTGGGCAAGTACCAACTCCATGTGAGACACTGCAAACAGTATTTCTCTCCGAAACGAATTCTTTTGTAGTAACGCGAACAATGCAATAAATTATGTGAGAAAGGATACGTACTAGCTCATCCCACCTATAGAAGTTGTTGATGTAAAGTATGTTAGTCCACCAATATTTGGAACACTTAGTATTTGGATGTTCAATAGGAAGAAGTGCTGAGACATGATGATGCCAGGTAAAATTCAATATCGCTATCAATATAACGACGAAATATGCAGGTGTAAGCCTTCGAAGATTATGTATTTATTTTATTATCATCGAAATCTCATCGATAGAACTAATTAAGCATTGATACTATACTATTACCTTATATATCGTTTGACAATCCTTTGAAAAAATTCGTTCATCCTTTTTGCTATAGGCGGGATTCCCTGATATTTTCGTCGTTCCTTCAGAAATGTATATGACAAAAGAAAACCACTCATAAAGAAAAATGCATCCACTGAAAATGTGAAGTTGCTTATGACTTGCATGAGTAGTTCTTCAGTCTCTATATATACAAGCCATTTGTTACCTGTACACATAAGTAAGAAAACAATAATCGGAATAGTATAATTAAAGCATCGTTAAAATTCATTTCTTACTCAGTATATGAAATGCGTAGGTCAATGCGTGCCCCAGAATAATCCATGCTATTGTCAACGTTTTCAAGCCGTAGAATACTCGCAGATTATCATCACCCTTCTCCGGTTTAAATATTTCCTCTATATTGGTGAGAAATGAAAAACACAGAAGGTGTTGGCTGATACGATTCTGCTGCCCCGACTCGGGGCGTCCCGGTTTCTCGTAGTTGGTTTCGCATTTCTCATCTATTCCGTTGTTCAGTGCTGTTGGAATTTAGTAGAACGTTACACTGATTCCCATGAAATAAACTCGAGGTGATAAAAATTACTAAGATTGGCAACGCGAGCGCAGTTTTGTGAAGCAATAGTTAATTGAAGTACCATTGGATGTGTAACTTACCTATCGCGTTGTTACTGTCGAACGTAAACTTTTCCCTTTCTTTATTTAAACGCTTGCGATGGACGAAAACGTCGTATAATGTGGCCGCTATTACGGTAGCACACAAGGATAGCAAAACTCCTCTGTAATCAGAATTTTAAAGTTCCTAGGTGCTATTTTATGGGATGCAGATCTCGGCGTATGTAATACATATTTGGCTAGACAAAAATTCGAGTCTTCGATTACAAGTTTGAAGTTTACGTACATGATGGAAATCATTTTCGCAGAGAGTAGCCATTGATGATCATCCACCAAATCGGAGACTTCGATCAACTTGAAGTGTATACTAAAAAGTTTTCCAATGAAAAGTGTCTCATTACGAAATACTTTATCAAGCATAGTGGCAACATCGCCTATGCTGCAGGATGCCGGTAAGCAAAGTCCAAGCGTGATCAAGTCCTAAAATGGGCGCAGCATTTCAATTTTCTGATCGTCCGTCGTAACCGTAAAAATTTCATGAAATATATTAATGTTAATGATATTATATTTCAATATTATTTTAATGCAATAAGTTCTGAATTGACTGCATAAACTGGCTACGTACTAATTGTAATTCGCATTGCAACTTGAATCGTTAGAGATATACATTCGAAATACAAAGACTAAAATATCCATTTGCTTACTTCGTCTTCCACTTCTATATGATATTGCACAGTGCTATTGTGTCGCGCACGTGCAATAAAGAAACGAAACTCAAAAGATGAATACTCTTCATTCGGGTTCCGGTATATCGAATTGTTCTTTCGTATTTTCTCCGATAGAAATGCCGTCCGATTTTCAGAGAAAAGTTTGCAACTTTTTTGGTCTCCTAACCAATGATTATTCCCGATGACAAAACCTCCGGATGGTATGCCACTGGTATCCAACGCTTAAAACACACATGATACCTCATTAGAAACAGCTTGTGATGCAATTAGCGATAAGGATCTGAAGCGGTGGGAAAATTAAGCGCATCTTTTGAAACCAACAGCATCAGCTGATCAGGAAAACAGTGACGATGACGATCGCAGCTTTTACAACGCAACGCGGGCAGAAAGTCTCAAGGTTGAGAGTTTGTTGGATGTAAAATTACGCATCTTACACCATCGCGACGTAACGTGATGGTATCGTGATCAGAAGAATCGTCGCTGTTGCACAGGAGTTGTTTCTATTGTTTTTGATTCTAATTTTCCGCGGTATAAACGTGTTCATCGAGAACATGTCACGAAGCACAATCGCAAACACGGTGTACATCTCTTTGAATCACGGTCGGCTATACGTGTTTCGTTTAGTTTGCCTCCTTCTTACCTTTCGCTGTAATTGACTGTATTTCGCTGTATTTCGGTAGCTACGCGAAACCGAATTCAGCTATATACCTTAAAAGTTCTATTAACCTCTTAGAGCCCAAAGTATCTGGTTATCCACCGCATTTCGAAATTCATCTATCTGGGTCCGACATCTGCTGGAATTTAGAAGATCAGCATTTTCCAAAACCGCGTACGCTGGAAATACCTGTCTCATGGTCACTGGGTCTAGCGTGGTCGCTTGGGTCGACACGTAAATCGTTGTTAATGATAAAAGGGATAACCATATCCACGACGAAAATTTTCCATACTGCATGCTCTGGAATAGGATTTGTATTCGGATTAATGAAATTCTCAATTGACAAAAATGGTCAACCATACTAATGACCATTATTCTCTCTTATATAATGAAGTACATTGTTGCACTTTCGATTCTACGATCGATCAAGAGTATGACTACTATAATATGAATGAAATGTTCAGTTCATCTATTGGGTACCAACATTTTCTAAGATGATCTCGCAAGACTAGCCGTATCCAGCAAGGAACGTACAATTTATGACGTAATACGCCGAAAATGGTTTCGAATATTTCATCTTCTTGATTATTGCTCAGTTATGGAACCCCAATTAAATTATTCTAGTAGCGCGCCTGCGATTCGCAAGTGGCTGACTGAAAACTTCAATTATCAACATGCCGATACTATGTTTAGCAAATTTATAATTTTTTTCGGTTTTTCTCGGTCGGTATTTGATGGTAGTAGATTTTTGTGACGCAGTACCGAACCTGCTATGTTTTTCTTCCTAGAACTATCGGTCCCCGAAATGTGCCAATTTTGAAAAACACTTTGCGGTTGTTTTATGCTTTTATAATAGCAGTTAGCTCATTGCAGGAGTAGAGTGATATGTATTGTTGTTAATATTATAAATATTGAAATATGTGTGAACCAAGGCGAGAAGGACAGCAAAATGGGGCCATTTCCCACGTACATTTTTTAATTCATTTAAAAAACTAAAACTCTAACAGAAAATGTAACGATGGAACGTGATATTGCAGACGTTTGAGCTAAGAGTTTCGTCAAAAGAAACTTGGAAGTTGTGTTCTGTTTACAATTTGGCGCAGGAAAACTTTGGCGCAATACTCTATGAGGATGATATATACAGGAATATCGACAGACGACTGCTATTCGCGTTCTGGCGATCAATCGTTGAACCATTGTATCAAGCGTTAAACAAAGCAACTCCTCGTATTGAGTACCACCGGTGTTGTAAGTTGGAAAGTTTATTTTCTTAATTGGAAGAAGATATGATTTTCTAGTTTTTCTTGACGATTTTCTCTGCAAAAATGTCTGTTTTCTTCGAATAAGCAGATATGAGACAGCTTCTTTACTCCACGTCTGGTGGAGAAGATGGTATCATAAAAAAGAGCTTCAGTGCGATTCTATTCTCTGAAGGTGAACTGTTCTTACGCCAAGTCTGGTGGAGAAGTTGATGATTCGAAGTCACGAACAATTCTGAACTAACCGTTTCTAATGCCGATACTAACCCTCCGATCGACGTTTCCGTTTAAATGACTACACGAGATTATCGAAACTACTTCCGCGGCATCTGCGCTGACTGGTTTTATACCGAACGCAAAAAATCCCCAATTAGCATTTTATGTGTAAATCATTCCGCAATGTTCTGAGTCAGGATCCCAATACTAAGTCCGATCGAACCGTTATACTCCACTAATTTGAAAAATTACAAGATTTGGAAGTCTCGTATTTAAACTACGATGTGCATAGAAATTTAAAAATATTCCTACGAATGTTGAATGGAATGGTTTTGGCTGTTACAGTTCTCTGAATGTTTTGTTTTTTTGGATGGAACAAGTTATTTCTGCCCAATTATTCTCGGAATGTTGGCTAATGCGCCATCACATTCTTCCACAAGCGAAATTTTAGGAATTGAATGTGATACTGTAACGCATAATTATTTAAGGTATGCAGTCAGTAATGTAGACGGTAATTGAATCTTTTAAGAGACGTTACAGGAAAAATTTATTGCGTCGTATTATTATCTATTAATTGCTGGCGACAATGTTATGGGAGTTTTACGATTTTATAATGGATTTGATTTGAAATTCCTTTGTTGTGCAAAACGTGAAAAATCGTACCAACTACACTTAAACGCTCTGAGAATATGTCATGTAACCATATAAATGACAATGCGAGCCAAATTAGTTTCATGTACTCTTTTTGCAGACAATATTGATATGAATGAAGACATGCAGATGCGATGGATTGGAATAAAATGAGCGATAGAACAAAACGAGACAGATGGAATACATTCATTTATTTTGGAAGGAATCATTTCGTTGTATCTAAAACGGATTGTGTTATTTTCTATATTTCGCGTAGTTTTGATTCTTCTCGAATCAATTGTCTGAAAACAGCTTATAAAAACTTGTTTATTTCGCAGTTAGTTTGGATAATTGATGCTCTAAAACTCCTGTATTCCAGATAGTTATCCGTGACATTTATTTGCTTTCACCCCATATCATTTATTATCTTTTCGACGGTTGATCCCATGTCTCGTCAAGTAGAACATACTCGCCTGTTACGAATGTTATTAATCATTGTTAATATTTCGTCAAATATTACACAGCGTTTAAAATTCGTACGTGTTGTACGATACAATGTAAAATAAAATTCAAATTCTGTGTTTTATGTAATATCCAGATAACAAAATATTATGCTAGAACGACGCTCTGAGGATCCTTTCTTACGGAAATAATCTGCGAAGAGTTTCAATGAAACCTGTTGATCCCTGACATATTTGAAATTTGGTATTTCTAACTTACTGTATTGTTCAATCTGTGTTCCGTGCTAATGTCCATACCTTATTGTAGATTAAATTTAATAAACCGGGGCAGAATTTCTTAGTATACTTTGTTTTATATTCTATATTCGTGTTATTGTCCATTTATATAGATACGTTTTTCGAGATTTTTGTAGTTGAACCTACAAGATCTTGACCCTCCTAGCAATAATTTCGTTATGAAGCCATTGAATACTTATTCTATCGCTTAAGAAATTAACAGTTTACTGCAATGATCAGCGACTTGTGACTCTTCCCTCTTCTCCCTTTTTATCACTTCTTATTCCGGCATGCATTTTTCGAGTCGCTGAGGAACCCAGGTACCAGTAGCAGTGGTCTCGCCACTCGCAATAGAGGAATGACCAATGACATTATTAAATCAACTATCCTCGCGAATTCGAAAATATTTAATTGTACAATCAGTCTTGTCTCATCCGAAATGTCTTCGGATGTTCTTTTCGGATAAGTCTGCGCTTACGATCACATCAAACACTTAATTTATATACCATCCGTTTAAATTCACTCTGACAGTTATTCTGCTGATAAATAATCTTTGTCAGCCTCTCTTCTTTGCAGCAAATAATTTTTGCAGCTACATGACTTTCGAGCTCGGCGTCTCGAACACTCTGTGTGCATTTGAATTCTGAATAATGGATTAGGTTTCGATCATTCTTTGCTTGCCTTATGATCTTGTGACGTGAACTTGCAACATTGTCCACGCATTTTTTATCATGTTCTCCAAGGCTTTTTTTTTAACATGCAAGGCAAACGACAGTGTTAGGAAAGAGAAACAACTGCGAAAATGTCGCCGTGTACTCGCACAGCAAAAACTTTTTCCTCTTTCAGTGATCTATATTTGTTTGCATATGAGCTTCTTTTCGTCTTCCAAGTCACTTTCTTATGTACAATATCCTCGCTAATATAGAGGAACGTGGAAAACTTTTGCGCAGGTGATTCTCTTAACTAATCCTTCTTCCCTGGTATTTTAATAAATTAAACAACATTATGAATATCGAACCATGAAATGATAGTATACAATCAATTACGTTAAGTTCAGAGATCACTGCCATAAAGATATATTTTTCAATATCTGAACACTTGAAATGCTAACTTCCTGTCATAAGTTTACTAATTGGACGACTCAGACTAAGTTATTGCTACCAACTTCATCCGTTCTTCATCGTGCACTAATAAATAATCGCAGAAGTGATGTAAACGGCATTTCGATTGTTGCGGATAACAGAATAGAAGCACTGAAGCTACGAACAATCATTGTAACGGAGTAAATGCCCTGAAAAGCAGAAACGTTATTTCATGACACTAATATTACAACAAAATTGTCCGAACGAAATAGTTTCATTATACTTACAAACGTTATGACAACATTATTACAACATGGCGACATTAATGTAGAAAACATAATAATTTAAAGAGTAAGCCAAAAGTATAATAGCAGGGTTAAGGAGATAAGCACCATATGTTAATTTGCCCAAAACAACGAAAATATCTAGCGATACGATTTTGTTGACGATACCTGCAAACGTAACAAATACACTTGGGTATAGTTTGCAAAACATTAACTATTTCGCATTACACAAAAAGTATTTTTACAGTAAGAAGAATGGCATTATCGCATTAATCAGTGATTTGAAGAATATCGACTTACCTGTCCTTCTAAGGGCCAAATAAAGAATGGATATACTTAAGGAAACGATTGAAGCGTTCAGTTGGGAAATACTTTCGCATGCGGCTTACTCACCAGACTTGGCTCCATCCGATTACTATTTATTTGCATCGATGGGACACGCACTTTCTGACCAGCATTTCACTTCTTACGAAATTGTACGAAAATGGCTCGATGACTGGTTTGCCTCAAAAGAGCCACAGTTTTTCTGGCGTGGCATCCACCAATTGCCAGACAGGTGGGAAAAATGTATAGCTAGCGATGGGCAATACTTCGAATAAAATATTTTTAATCATTTTCATATAATAAACGTGTATTTTTTATATAAAATTTCCAGTTTCATATTTACATACCTGGTATATCTAATATATTATATGATATAATACGTAATACTTAAATCATCACAAAGTGTCACGAGGACGAAATCATTGTAGTCTATATTTCTCACACGAGTCCGTATAATAACTACGTAAAATTTGATGTAGCTTGAACAGAAGGTTGAATGGTGAACTGATCAGCATAGTGTAAATTATTTAAAGCTTTCTATTTCATGCGTTCAGATAATATCGCGCTGAATATTGCTAATTCTATTTGCACTGAGGGATTCATTGCTTATATTACTGATATTATATTATAGTGCGCTGCAGATTTAACGTTTGGGAATGTTAAGTTTGAATTTTTTTATTGGTCCGGTTATTTTACCTCCGGAATCAGCGGATTTGGATGATCTCCAAAGATTATAGCGATTATTGAAGTCCTCAGCCAACAGCAGCGGTTTTGCGATTTGTTCACCGAGTTCGTCTAGTTCTTCAAGTTATAAGCTGTAGCTTATTGTATATATGTTTACATTACAAATATGAATTTTCTGTGGAACCGTAGTTATTGCTACACTTTTGACCTATTGATACACTTTTTATACGTGTCTGGAACTTGTAATTTTTCGTCTTCGTTTTTTTTAGCCTTCGTCTTTTTAGCCTTCACACTAGCTTGGTGGATCAATTGGTCGGCTAGGAAGCTCGAAAAGTGCAGAAAACTCGAGACGTCACGTCGTTCGAGGAATTGGGACGTGATGCGCGATGATCGGCGTATTATCGAATTAATTCAACCTCGCCAACTTTCCTGTCGATCGCTCTGTTCCCCCAATTTCTTCCAGTTTCTAAACGAGGGCGTGCTTCTATGGAATTAGCCGCGCTAATTTCCTGGAAATTTCACCAAGATACCAATCCTTTCTTTTCCTCTCTTCATTCCAACGAATTAAATTGATTCTTGATCTTATTAATTATCGAATTTTCGTTAAATGGATAAAAGGTAGAAAGGATAGGTCGTAGTAGAGCAAAGAGAAAATAAATGATAGAGGATTCTGTATCATATCTCCATCTTCTTTCCAATTTTACTTTTTCCATTTAACTTAATAAAATGTATCTAGCGATTAGTCATTGTCAATTTTATAGATAAATATTAAGAGTGTTGATTGGTTAATGTTGAAAATCATGAAAGTTTAGTATATTACAAGTAAATAAAATTAATGGTACAATGAATAACAAAAAAAAAAAAAAACATAAAAGATATGCTACAAGCAGTAAAATACAAATTAGAAGAATTAAATAAAATGTTAAACTTCCAACTTGAAAAATAAACCGTAAAAGTTTTTTTTGAAAAGTCGTTTGGATCTTCCAACACCTAAAAAGACTGCCACAGAATATACAGAGGAAAAGAATCTCTAACAATTTTCATGAAAGGACCTTGTCCCTATTTCACAGTCATTACAGTCGTATCGTCAAAAATCAATTCGCGAGCCTTTTCAACATTATTGAACACCCAATTTCAACCGATTTATGTAACAGCGATCATTGTCTCATTTTTATGCAAATGACAAGAAGAAATATTTGCGCCTGAAAAATTAATAACCGGCTCTGCAACAAAATCTATTACGAACGAACGAAAAATTCCAACACGCGCAAAGGATAAGAAACACGCTTTCAAGGTATGTAAAAAGTGTATTTACAAAGAATGTAGATGTAATTACAAAAAATTAAAAAATTTTGTTAACAATATATTATTAGAGTAGTTTCTTATGCGTGTACATAAATTTCCACTTCAATATCACACAATTTATTGCAATCGTGTTAACGTAAGTAAAAAATTATTGATCTTCGTTTTTTATTCGAAAACATGATCGGTTGAACGAACAAAAAAACATGTTTAATTGCGTGTCTTTGTATCTTGAACATATCGCATTATATCGATATCGATCATTGGTGACTTTTAATTTTCTTCTAAATATTCAGTCTTTTTTGCGATCTTTGTAAAAAGTTGTAAACTTTCATAATGATCATTTAAAAGAAACGAACGGTCAATGTCATAGTCAAAGATAGGGGAGCAAAAGGTCAGCCACAGAGATATCGCAAATAACTTATGATAATCATTAGCAAAACAGGTTTCAGTTTTGCATATAACGAGTGCAACCATATTACAACTCCTGCATCTTTCGTCTTTCTTCGTTCGAAGAATTTACCTACGAAAGAAAATAAGTTTTTCTGAAAATATCCACTTTGCAGAGGGGAGGTTAAAATGTAACACGCATTTAAAACCACGTAAAGGTACAAAATCATTATTCTTATGAATTAGAAACTATTGATTTGCATAAAAATATATGTTTGCTCTGGATATAGCTACTATAGATAACATATAACAAAGATATATGTTATACAGATACAAAAGGTTTTATAAGATAACATGAAAATTATTGAAGATACCCAAATATAAATATAAGTTGCAGTAAAATGTATTGATGAATACGTTTGGTTTTTTATTTTACGAAATAAAGTTCAGTATAAATATATCATCTTCTCTCTGTACATTGGTGCAAACCTAATAGTTCTACCCGTGGCCATGCGTTGTATCCAATTTTCCACTGATGTGAAGTAAATGTGAATTTTTAATCGAGTAACATCTGCGTTAAGTACTTATGTGGTGGACGGTGAGATCAATTTAAATTAATAACGAAACGAGTTGATTTCGTTAACTATAATTACAGATATTTTAAAATGTAAAATACAAAGTTAATCGCAAGCGTTGCTCGCTCGATGATATTCGTTATAAAATTGCGCGATACTGTGGTACTTATTCGTTCGACTGATGATCTCGATGACTCGATACTGATATTGATTCGCGTGACTGACTGACTGACTATGTCTGGAGAACATAGTCGTCTATTTGTACTGGTCGGGGGGAGGTGGTGGTGGGGGGTACCGGAAGGTTGAACTTGGCTCCGGTTGACGGTTGCACGTAGCCGCGATATTACTTTGTCCAGAGTTTGTTTATTGCATTATGTGCGTCACATAATGTTAATTCTCTGTGGCAAACAACTACGTGAGGCATCTTCGAATCGAAACGTCCTGTGACGCATGTGCCGCTACACTTACATTATTTTGTATACAAAATCAATTTTCATGTAATCATAATTTTATTGTACAATCTAATAATTCCAAGAAAGAATGTATACATGTACTATGAGACATTTCCATTTTTTCCTACATATATATGTCGGAGATGAAGGAACACCGGAACCTTCCCTTTGGAATTTTGGAAAAATCCCGTAACATTGTAATCTAGATTCTACCATAGCTGTAATTAGACAATTGTAGTCATCCAGTCCGATTGTAATTGTTCGAAACTTGTGAGCTTGAGCTCGAGGTGACAACCAGTCGCCGAACGTAGCCGCAGTTGAGGGATGAACGTTTTGTCTAATATATGAAACTAGCTCCTATCGCCCAATTAGTCTTCTACCTACTTTGTCAAAACTATTCGAGAAGTTGCTAACGAATCGATTCCTTCCACTCCTAGAGGATTTGAAAACACTGCCAGATCATCAATTCGGTTTTCAGAAGCAACATTCTACAATAGAACAAATCCACCGAATAACACACAATATCAGCCAAACCCTCGTAAAGAAAAAATACTGCTCAGCGGTATTCCTTGATATTCAACAGGCATTCGACAAAGTATGGCACGAAGGGCTTCTTTACAAACTTAAAAAAGTCCTACCACACACTTACTACTCCATCCTAAAGTCCTACCTAACCAATAGGCAATTCATGGTTAAATACGCAGACGCCATAACTTTCCCAATAGAAGCTTCCATTTTTCTCCCGAGTCAACCATCTACGTCGAAAATGCTGGTTAATGAAGAACAATGTTTACAACTATTCCGCAAATGATTCTACATCAAAATTGATTCATCTTTCTAGGTATTATGGGATGTTTAATATAATTACGCATGTTTCCTGAAACACTGAATGCCATTCCTCAACACAGAATATCGTAACAAAATAAAATGTTTGAAAATTTCGAATACGCGTGTGTATCTGCGCCAGCACACAAAGTAGTTACTTCTGTCCATTGGTTTATTAATCGAAAAACTAGTATTCTACAAAATAGAATAAGAATAAATCATCTATTCTAAGAAAGTAAATATACGTACATCTACATATTTCTAAGGCTATAAAAAATATTTCATATTTTGTACGCTTACGTAAGCTGGTAATTAAGAGTCTATCCCATGTAAATGACCCTATCGATGAAACTATCATAACGACGCTTATGCCCACGATGATATTATAATGCTTGAAATAATCGATTTTATAGATCGGGTAAAACTAAACACCAAAGGATTGAAAAACGAAATTACAAACTCACGTGATCGATAAAGTTATTGCAGGAGAAAACTGCCAAATACGAACAACTGCATTTCATTGTATTATAAAAAATCGTAACTTTCACGGGTTATTTTAATGAGATAACTTCTTAATTTGCTGTATAAACGGACTACATATTGATTGTAATTCGTATTGCAACTTGAATCGTTACAGGTATACATTCGAGATACAAGTTGTAAAATATCCGGAGAATCCATCTCGACCTCTACACTAGCGGAGTAGCATTATCACGAAGACTAACTCTTACACCTCAAATATATTTGAGTAAGTATAAGTAGAAGAAGTATAAGTACAGTGTATGTTAGTCCAGATCTGCACGCTACCAACGTTCGTTTACAATAGAGTTTCGAAGCCATGAGCCTACGGGTATTTATATAATTATCATAACTGGTCCGTCTATAGCCCGGTACATCATCCGTGCATGACGTGTTCCTAGAAAAGGCTATGAGGTTGAGAGGTACTTCAAATTGATTTAGAACTAAACAATACTTAATGGCTTCGAGGAGTAAGAAAACTAAACACTAGAGAAGATGTAGAGTTTTCCTAGAAGTAAGAATCACTTCAATAAAATAGACAGAGAGAGAAATGGAAGAAAGGGGAAAGAAAGGAAGAAAGATAGATATGTAATATACTATACGATACAGTATAATCATAACATCATAACATCATAATAAATAGAAATGTTTCAAGATTGAGTGAGTGAGAGAGAGAAAGGAAAGCAGATCAGTGCATATATCGAGAGAGTAATTTCATTAGTTTATTAATTGAGGGGCTTGGAAATATGTATTAGCATATGTTTATTTCATTCTTGGTGGATTATTGTACAATCGGACTAGTGATATAAACGGCATTTCGACTGTTGCGGATAGGACAATAGCAGCAGTGAAACTGCAGATAATCATTGTAATGGCAGTATAGCTCTGTAAAAACATAGTATGTTATTATTACATAGGATTCATATTACTTTGAAATTGTTCGAATGAAACTATCTTATCATACTTACAAAATTGGTGTGATAGATGAGGAGAGAATAATTATCTAACGAATATACCGAAAGAGTAATAATACAATTTATGAGATAAGCACTATACGTTAATTTACTTAAAGGGACGAAAATATCCAGCGATAAGATTTTGTTCACGATGCCTGCAAACGTAACAAATATACTTGGGTCTAGTTTGCAAAACATTAACTATTTCGCATTAGATAAAAAGTATTTTTACAATAAGGACAATGACATTAACATATTACTCAGCGACATGAAAAATGTCGACTTACCGCCATTATTCGTAGTGCATGCAACTACGAGCCAGGCAATGCCTAATGCCCAGCCTGTTCTACTAAGTGTCAAATAAAGAACGGATAAACCTAAGGATATGTTCTTGTTCGTGAGTCCGAAGAGAATCGAACAATTACATAAAATTGCCAAAGACCAACCAACGATTAAGCTTTTCTGAAACATAAATTAAATCACATTATTGAAAGATGCAGAGAAATATAAGTCTAACGAACAAATAGAATACATTACTTTTGATAAATGCAATTTGTAATTCCATTTTGTAAGAATGTGACATGTGGCCATTCCCATGAGATATGGTGGTATTCTACACCATGGTCGTATATACAAATATGTCAACGTCTTATATTGTTCGTCCAATCTAGAAAAGTAAATATAAGTATATTTACAAATTCCCTATGTTATAAAGAGCGTTACATATTTTGCATGCTTACGTAGGTTGGTAATTAAGAGTGTACCCGGTGTAAACTAGTGATCCTATTGATGAAACTAGCGTAACAACGCCTATACCCACGGCAATATTGCAATGCCTGAAACAGTCGATTTTATTGCCCGGGTAAGATTGGATTCTAAGGGATGAAAGAACGAAATTACAAACTCACGTGATGGATAAAGTTAGAAGAAAACTGCCAAATACGAAGAACTGCATATCATTGGGCAAGTACCAACTCCATGTGAGACACTGCAAACAGTATTTCTCTTCGAAACGAATTCTTTTGTAGTAACGCGAACAATGCAATAAATTATGTGAGAAAGGATACGTACTAGCTCATCCCACCTATAGAAGTTGTTGATGTAAAGTATGTTAGTCCACCAATATTTGGAACACTTAGTATTTGGATGTTCAATAGGAAGAAGTGCTGAGACATGATGATGCCAGGTAAAATTCAATATCGCTATCAATATAACGACGAAATATGCAGGTGTAAGCCTTCGAAGATTATGTATTTATTTTATTATCATCGAAATCTCATCGATAGAACTAATTAAGCATTGATACTATACTATTACCTTATATATCGTTTGACAATCCTTTGAAAAAATTCGTTCACCCTTTTTGCTATAGGCAGGATTCCCTGATATTTTCGTCGTTCCTTCAGAAATGTATATGACAACAGAAAACCACTCATAAAGAAAAATGCATCCACCGAAAATGTGAAGTTGCTTATGACTTGCATGAATAATTCTTCAGCCTCTATATATACAAGCCATTTGTTACCTGTACACATAAGTGACTGCATTAAAAAAATACATGGTAGATCAGAAATCAGATCGGAAACAATAATCGGAATAGTATAATTAAAACATCGTTAAAATTCATTTCTTACTCAGAACATGAAATGCGTAGATCAATACGTGCCCCAGAATAATCCATACTATTGTCAACGTTTTCAAGCCGTAGAATACTCGCAGATTATCACCACCCTTCTCCGGTTTAAATATTTCCTCTATATTGGTGAGAAATGAAAAACACAGAAGGTGTTGGCTGATACGATTCTGCTGCCCCGACTCGGGGCGTTCCGGTTTCTCGTAGTTGATTTCGCATTTCCCATCTATTCCGTTGTTCAGTGCTGTTGGAAGTTAGTAGTACGTTACATAGATTCCCATGAAATAAACTCGAGGCGATAAAAATTACTAAGATTGGCAACGCGAGCGCAGTTTTGTGAAGTACAAAATATGAATAGTTAATTGAAGTACCAATGGATGTGTAGCTTACCTATCGCGTTGTTATTGTCGAACGTAAACTTTTCCCTTTCTTTATTTAAACGCTTTCGATGGACGAAAACATCATATACTGTGGCCGCTATTATGATAGCACACAACGATAGCAAAACTCCTCTGTAATCAGAATTTTAAAGTTCATAGGTGGTATTTTATCGGATGCATATCTCGACGTATGTAATATATATCTGGCTAGATAAAAATTCGAGTTTTCAATTAGAAGCTTGAAGTTTACGTACATGATGGAGATCATTTTCGCAGAGAGTAGCCATTGATGATCATCCTCCAAATCGGAGACTTCGATCAACTGGAAGTGTATATTAAAAAGCTTTCCAATGAAAAGTGTCTCATTACGAAATACTTTATCAAGCATAGTGGCAACATCACCTATGCTGCAGGACGCCGGTAAGCAAAGTCCAAGCGTGACCAAATCCTAAAATGGGCGCAGTTTTTCAAATTTATGATCGTCCGTCGTGATCGTAAAAATTTCATGAAATATTTTAATGTTAATGATATCACATATCGATATTATTTTAATGGGATAAATTATTAATTGACTGCATAAACTTGAATCGCATTGCAGCTTGAATCGTTAGGGATATACATTCGAAATACAAAAACTAAAATATCCATTTGCTTACTTCGTCTTCCACTTCTATATGATATTGCACAGTGCTATTGTGCCGCGCACGTGCAATAAAGAAACGAAACTCAAAAGATGAATACTCTTCATTCGGATTCCGGTATATCGAATTGTTCTTTCGTATTTTCTCCGATAGAAATGCCGTCCGATTTTCAGAGAAAAGTTTGCAACTTTCTTGGTCTCCTAACCAATGATTATTTCCGATGACAAAACCTCCGGATGGTACGCCACTGGTATCCAACGCTTAAAACACACATGGTACCTCATTAGAATCAGCTTGTGATGCAATTAGCGATAAGGATCTGAAGCGGTGGGAAAATTAAGCGCATTTTTTGAAACCAACAGCATCAGCTGATCAGGAAAACAGTGACGATGACGATCGCAGCTTTTACAACACAACGCGCAAAGAAAGTCTCAAGGTTGGGAGTTGGCTCGATAAAAAGTTACGCATCATACACAATCGCGATGTAACGTTGTGGTATCGTGATCAGAACAATCCTCGCGGTTGCACAGGAGTTGTTTCTCTTGATTTTAATTGGAATTTTCCGCGGTATAAACGTGTTCATCGAGAACATGTCACGAAGCACAATCGTAAACACGGTGTACATTTTTTTGAATCACGGTCGGTTCTACGTATTTCATTTAGTTTGCCTTCTTCTTTCCTTTCACTGTAATTGACTGGCGGCAGCTTCGCGGAATCGAATTCGGCTATATATCTTAAAAGTTCTATTAACCTCTTAGGGCCCAAAGTATCTGGTTATCCACCGCATTTCGAAATTCATCTATCTGGGTCCGACATCTGCTGGAATTTAGAAGATCAGCATTTTCCAAAACCGCGTACACTGGAAGTAGCTTCCTCGTGGTTATCGGGTCTAGCGCGGTCGCTTGTATTGACACGTAAAAGCTTGTTAAAGATAGAAGGGATAACCATATCCACGAAATTCTTCCGCACTTCATTCTTTGAAATGAGATTTACACTTGGATTATTAGAATTAACTATTGAGGAATATCGGCAGCCACGTGAATGTATTTTGTTCTCTTGTTCGCAATAAGGTACGTTGCTGCTCTTTCGGTACTATGTTCGAAAATGCGACTGCGTTGAACGGGGCACGAATGGCGAATGGAACTCGAGAGACTCAACGGTTTCCGATAAGATTGAAGCGCGATAATGCACATTCGGTACAGGACACATCATTAATGATGCAAAATATCGCAATCATTTTAATTGCATTAGTTTTTCATGTTATTTCCTGTGATTCAATTATGTATTCCGGTATTAGTTTTTTAAAACCCTTACCTCTGACGTTTGTTACTTTTTACCTTATATTTTAATTTCGAAGCGAGTTTTTTTAGGATAGCCAGCCAATTAACGTCATTCGATATCATTTCTAATATGTTTTCGATTAAGAGTTTTGACGTGAAAGTATGAACTGGCCTTGATCTTGCAATTTCCATAAATTTATTGTTCACTGCTGCTATTAAAGTGCGTCAATTTAAATATATCGCTCTGAAATGCTCATTTCTTTTATGGAACCGTGATAACTGAAAATCATCAATCCATTACTTTATTTCGCGCCTGAGATTCTTTTGGACCGCGGTCAAGAAGCTGCAGGTTACTTTTCCTGCTCATATATCGTCTTTATATATATGGCGTCATATTCGGATAAAAAAAAAAAAAGAAAAAAAGATTATAATTATAATGAATTCAATAAATTAATGAGTAACGTACATTTTTGACGAACTCTATACAGCATTATCTGAGCTGTAAAATTACAGGTGACAGCATGTTCAAAACCGTTAAATATGATAACTTAGTAGCAACCAAAAACAAATTTACGAAATTACATGAATGTACATTAATGATAAGCAAAATCGGAATTAAACATTTCGCGAATTTAAGTCAGAAGTAGCCCAATGTGTAATGATAATTCTACATTTAATTCACTTCCTTTTTCTGTGAGATTCTATCACTGACAGTGAAAGGGATACGTAAGGAATTGTAAGATACAGACCTACTATTGTTTCCAGCTTATGTCATTTTTCCGATCGAAAATATATCAAGCACCTTCGCGATCTGTTTTCTTTTAAAAATTTGGTCGCGGTCTTGCGTTTAACGCTTCTTCGCTAGATTTTACATTCGCTGGTTACGGTCAATTAATATTCCACTTTCATACGCTTGGCTGGGTAAAGTCTTTGACCGGCTTGTTATTTCATCGACTTTTACCGTCACGTAATTCACGCGTAACAAATAAAAATCTTTTCCTTGGTCGACACACTCCTTCAACGCAAGAGCCTTTACTCGTAATGGACGCTCGTTTCTTAGATTCGTATTCGTCGAACTGGTTCCTCAAACGGACATAAAAAAATTAACCATGGATGCGTTTTATTTGATCAACAAGATCGCGCTGTTTTCTAATTGCCAAGTATGCTTTTAGGATTGTTCAAATTCCTCATTGTATTTTACATTTTTGAGGAACATCCACAGAGCTTGATTGAAATCTTGTCGACTCGATCTCTGCTCGGTTTATCATCTTTTTTCCTTTGTTTTGTACCCTTGCATCTTGTTGATCAAGATGTTAAGATGGCACACCGCAGTGCAAATTTTTATAAAATACACGCAGTACACCTTCCTCCACAATTTGTCCAATCACAATTTCATCTGTTCAATGTCCAAAAGAAAGTAACGATTGTTCCATTCGAAACGACCAAAACGTAGGAATCATCCTAAGCAATTTTATGATACCAGCTTCCGCGGGAAAGCTCCTTTTCTCAATGGTGACAATGTTTTTAATTTTTCACGTCTATCGTGTTCTCAATAACCAAGCGTATCGTAAGCACAGCTACTTCCGAATAATAATTTAAATAATCGAAACGTGGCTGCTATGATGGCAACACATGAAAGTAATGAAAATCCTCTGTAATCAAAAGTTTTAAGTTTCTAGTCGATTTTTTATCGGAAGCAGATCGCGATATATAGCGTGTATATGCCAATCGGTGACAAGAATTCGAACTTTCAATAACGAACTTGGAATTTCGTAGAGAAAAGCTATTGTTGATCGTCCGTGAAATCGGAGACTTCGATCAGCTTCAAGTCTGTAAAAAAAGTTTTCCGACGAAAAGAGTTTCATTATGGAATACTCCATCCATCATAGTGACGACATCGCGTTTGATATAGAATGCAAATAAGCAAACTCCAAGCGTCATCAAATTCTGAAAAAAGCGCAATGTCTCAAATCTCTAATAGTTCATTGCAATCGTGAAAGGTCGTAAATAAATGTCATGGGTTGTTTTAATGAGGTACACCGTTAATTTGCTGTATAAATTATATTGATGATTACATATTGATTACAAGTAGCATTGCGATTCGAATCGTTGGATATATGGATTCCACATGCAAACAATGAAATATCCATGTACCTACTTCGTTTTCTATTTTATGCGATGTTGCACAGCGCTATTGTGCCGCATATGTCCAATAAAAAGTCGAAACTCAAAAGGCGGATGTTCCTTGTTCGGGTTCCGGTATATCGAATTGTTCTTTCATACTTTCTGTCATAGAAATGGCGTGCGATTTTTGGAGCAAGTCAGACGATCTCCTATAAAATAATTGTGCTCGTTGCCAAATTCCCTGGGTGGCACGTCGTTGGTGTCTAACGCTTGAAAAACACATGATTCTGTAATGGAAGCAACTGATCGTGAAAAGAGATGCACTTCGGCGACAAATGTCGTCATTTTTACGCAGCCCATGCTTCTGTTTCGACGGTTGATTCGATGAAAAATTATGCATATGACACAATCGCGAACGTAACGCGATATAATTGGCTTCGGGAAAACTGACGCGGTTGCACAAGAATTATTTTCATGTTTTTTGAGTTTAACCAACTGTATAATTTGTTGAATCCTGATAGATTATGCGTATTTCGATTAATTTGCCTTCTTCTTTCCGCAATCGTCATCTACTTACAGTAACTTCGTCGAGCGAAGTTTGTCAAGGTATCTTGAACCTTCCATTTATCTCTTAGTCCCCAAAGTATCTGGTTATTCACAGCATTACGAAATTTAACTATCTATGTTCGACGTCAACTCGAATTTAGAAGAATGATGTTTTTCAAATGGTATATTGGTATTTTTCAACGTATATTGGTTGTATAATTATTAGCATAACAAATTTCTGTTTTTCATACAACGTGTGTAACCATCACGCGACAGTAGCTCATTCGGAGCATATATCTAAGAAAACATTGTTCCGTTTTGCTTTCCTTTGTCTGCTCGCTCCTGTCGCATAGTTCCTTGTATCTGTTAATATACATATAGTTATATACTTTGTTGTGTGATGTAGAGGGGACTTTCAGAGCGTGTTTTATACTTGGAAACTACCTTCGTCGATATAGTGCCATATATTTGGTTTCGAAGAGGATACTGTTGACTTTGCATGTTCGATGTACCCCTCTAATTAACCTTAAAGCAATGTTTTATTGCTTTTAATATAGGTGGTTTGGCAGGGCCGTATATTGTCGAGTCGTAGTCTATCTTGGATGAACTTATGTAGTGGTTGGTATGTTTTTAAGGATCGATACAACAACTGCTTTCCTCCAGCTGCTGAGAAAGACTACGTGGGCCCATACGCATTTGAAGATTTTAAGCAGATATTTCGTTCCAGATTTATGGAATTGTTTTAAAATATCAAATCATTTTCTGGACTTTTTCCAGAAAATACGTCTGCACGTGCGAATGCGACGAAGAAAAGAAAGTGTTTGTCGCTTGTAACCCGAAGAACGTACGTTTCATGCACTTGTTCTTTATGTTTGTTCCGAAGGACGTACCACTTCTCTAACATAACGTTGCAGGTTCAGAGATTAATAGCATGATGGGTAAAATGAATTTTCGATTTGTTCTATGGATTTGATACCAAATATAAATATACATAAAAATATAAATATAAATATTCGGTTACATGAATGACGCAGCGATGTTAACAGCGATACCGCAGCGATAAATTTTCCGATTTTATAAATTTCGATATCCCAAATTTTCTAATTTCCAGGTTCCGAATTTCCGAGTTCATCAATTCTAAAAAGATCATACTTTTGAGTTATGAAAGTTGCAAATTTTCATAAGCCCACAATTTACGAATCTTTGAATTCAGAAAATAAAATTCATCTCCGTTTTCATAACTTTGATGGAAATTATTCTTTTCCTAAAATTCCTGATGTCCATCTTGTTCTTGGCACATTTTCACTCGTCTTGATGCTTCGCCTAAGGTAGGTGCCTCGAACTTTTAATTTCTCATCGTAGCGGTCTTCATACTCAGTCATTGTCGATTTTTTAGATGAATATTAATAGTGTTGATTAATTAAAGCTAGAAGTCACAAAACTTTAGTACATTATTCAGGCAGTTAGAATAGAACAGGACGGACAATTTAAAAACTACGAATTGTGCTTTACTCTTAATATTCCTCTAATATTCATGACTTTTTACAACTCACAGTTTTTGCCATGTTAATATTACTTCCATATTACAAAATCATGAAAGGTTTTTCAGTGCTTATGTAAGTACTTATGTAAAGAAGGAATAGCTCAGCTTTACTTATAAACTTAATGCAAGTGATATGTAACTCTAAAAACGCATTTTAAAGGAATGATCATACTGATGAACATTACAGC
The DNA here is from genome assembly GCF_910591885.1 of Bombus terrestris. Taxonomy (NCBI): domain Eukaryota; kingdom Metazoa; phylum Arthropoda; class Insecta; order Hymenoptera; family Apidae; genus Bombus; species Bombus terrestris. The sequence goes on along the minus strand of NC_063271.1, from coordinate 10,131,539 downwards.
GACACGAACAGATACCCGGTATTTTCGTAGTTCAGCGACTATCTGTGTCGAATAAGTCGACAGGTTCTCAATACGTTTGAGTTTAATGCACACTTTCTAATTACGATTTTCGTTTCGCTTATATTTTTGTATATTTAACATATCTTTATTTAACGGGTATGCGGAACATTTCCCGTAGATTTTTATACGTTTGTAATAATAATCACCATCATAAATACATCTACAACAAACGCGAAAAATTCGGAAAGAATTATTTCGCTTCGCTTTTCTTCGTGCATTATTATACAATCGCAGGAGTGACATAAACAGCATTTCGGTTGTTGCATATAACAGAATAGAAGCACTGAAACTACAAACAACCATTGCAACGAACAGAGTACCCTGAAAGAAAGAAACGTTATTTCATGCTACTAATATTACATCGAAATCGTTTCATTATACTTGAAAGCGTGACGCTCTGAATGTGAAAGAGATAATAATTTGAAGAATAAGTTGACATAAAAACTGGTTCAGGAGATGAGCAGCATACGATATTTTACTGAAGTGGAAAAATTCAGCGATAGGATGTTGTTATCACGATACCTGCGAAAATAACACATATAGTGGGCTGAAGTTTATAAAACGTTAAATACTTCGCATTGCAAAAAGGATATTTTCGCAACAGGAGAGATAACACTACAGCATTAATAAGTGAATTGAAAAATATCAACTTACCTCCATGATTCGTGGTGCGTACAACTACTAGTCAGGCAATACCCAGTGCCCAGCCCGTTCTGCTGAGGGCCAAATAAAGAACGGCTAAGTTTAAGAACATGTTTTGGCTCACGGGTGTAAATAGAATCGAGCAATTACTCAGAATTGCCAAGGTTCAACCAAGCATTAAGAATTTCTAAAAGATTGGTTTAATCGCGTTATTGATAGATACACAGAAACGTAGGTGCAATAACAAATAGTATATATGTAGTAATTTAGTAGATCTTGGAGGAAGCACAAGAAATGATGTTTTGGTTTAACAAATCATATTCAAAACAACAATCTGATTACAATATTGTCGTACGTCTTATTATCATACTCGGCTATCAACTTCCCGATTCACACTCTCCGCTACTGTACCGCATGCGCACAATAAGAAAACGGAACTCAAAAGGTGGATGCTCCTCATTCGGGTTGCGATATATCGTATTGTTCTTTCGTTTCCCCTCCGAGACAAACAGCGTACGATTTTGAAAGAGAATGGTGCAACCCATACGATCTCCTAACCAATAATTGTGTCCACTCGTAAATCCGCCGGGTGGCACGCCACTGGTGTCCAAAGCTTAAAGAATATATGATACTGCATTAAAAACATCTGATGATACAATTCGCAATAAGGATTTTAAGCGGTAAGCAAGTTGAATGCAGAATTTAGCGTTTCGTGTTTAAAGCCAAAAAGTTCAGTTCGTTAAGATAAGAAAAACAGCTACGACTATGATCTTCGCCTTTACCTACTCCAAACGAAGGAATTAGTTTCTTGCGCAAGGTGCGAAGAAAGTCTCAGGGTCGAGGTACAACTCGACTTAAATTTATGTAGTTGATACAACCGCGACATAATCGTCGCTAGAAGAAATATGGCGGTTGCATAACTTGCTTTTACTGATATTAATTTTTCATGGTGTAAATGCGTTTTACATGCAAACAAGGGACGCGACATGTCACGAAACACAGCCGCAAGCACGGTGTATAGTTATTCGAATTCTATATCCGTTTATGGTTGTACGTTGGTATGTAACGGTTATACGATTATGTGTTATATATTTAATATGATTTGTTTTATCCTTTCTTTTGTACGCAATCGACTGGCAGCAGAAATTCATTTACACTACCTTAAAAGTTCTGTTTACTTCTTAGACCTCAAAGTATCTGGTTATCAACACCATTACGAAATTCATAAACCTCCGCCCGACATCTGCTGGAATTTAGAAGATTAGCATTTTCTAAAACCGCGTACGCTGGAAGTACCTGCCTCATGGTCACTGGATCTAGCATGGTCGCTTGGGTCAACACGTAAATCGTTGTTAATGATAAAAGGGATAACCATATCCACGATAACATGAATAAAGTGTTCAGTTCATCTATTGGGTACCAACATTTTCTAAGAAGATCGCGTCAAGACTAGTCGTATTCAACAAGGAACGCACAATTTATGACGTAGGACGCCGACAATGGTTTCGAATATTTCATCTTATTGATTATCGCCCAGTTACGGAACCCCAATTAAATTATTGCAGTACTGTTATCGGCACGTGGCTTACCGAAAACGTCAATTATCAGCACGCTGATACATTGTTGAACAAATTTTGAATTTTCTCGGGTTTTCTCGGTCAGTATCTGATCGTAATAGATTCTTGTGACGTAGTACCGAACCTGCTAAGCTTTCCTCCTAGAACGAACGGTTCCCGAAATGAACCAATTTTGAAAAAATCGCGGGGGTTCAGCTTTATGGATGTTTTGTGCTTTTACATTAGCAGTTACCTCATTGCAAGAGTAGAGTGATATGTATTGTTGTTAATATTATAAATATTGAAATATGTGTGAACCAAGGTGAGAGGGACAGCATAATGGGACCATATCCTACGTACATTTTTTAATTCATTTAGAAAACTAAAACTCTGACAGAAAATGCAACGATGCCACGCGATACTGCAGATGTTTGTGCCAAGAGTTGCATCAAGAGAAACTTGCAAGTCGTGTTCTGTTTACAATTTGAAGTAGGATCTTATTTTGGAAGGAATCATTTCGTTGTATCTAAAACGGATTGTGTTATTTTCTATATTTCGTGTAGTTTTGATTCTTCTCGAATCAATTGTCTGAAAAACAGCTTATAAAAACTTGTTTATTTCGCAGTTAGTTTGGATAATTGACGTTCTAAAACTCCTGTATTGCAGATAGTTATCCGTGACATTTATTTCCTTTCACCACATATCATTTATTATCTTTTCGACGGTTGACCCCATGTCACGTCAAGTAGAACATACTCGCTTGTTACGAATGACGCCCTATTTCGTCAAATAGTACACAGAGTTTAATACTTATTATTTTAACTAAATAAAACTTATTAAATTATATAATATGTTGTACAATACAATGTAAAATAATGGCCAAATTCTGCGTTTTATGTAGTATCCGGATAAAAAAAATATTATGCTAGGACGACGCTTTGAGGTCGCTAACCGAAATTGAGGATTGCTTCTCACGGAAATGAGTTGCGAAGAGTTTCGATTAGACACCTGTTGATCCGTGACGTCTCTGAAATTTGGTATTTTTACCTATTGTTGTATTGCTCAGTCTGTGTTGCATCCTAACGTCCTGCATACTTTATTGTGGACCAAATTTAATACACCGAGGCAGAATTCCATCGTATACTTTATATCATATTGTATATTTATATTATCATCCATTTATATAGATACGCTTTTACAAATTTTTATAGGTCGCTGTGTACTGTGCGGAAAAAACTTTTTCCTCTTTCAGTGATCTATATTTATTTGTGTATGAGCTTCTTTTCGTCTTCCAAATCACTTTCTTATGTACAATATCCTGGTTAATAAAGAAGAACGTGGATAACCTCTGCGCAAGTGATTCTCTTAACTAATTATTCTTCCATGGTATTTTAATAAATCACACTACATTATGAATAGCGAACCATGAAATGATAGTATACAGTCAATTACATTAAGTTTAGAGGTCACTGACAGAAAGATAAATTTTTCAATATTTCGACACATGATAGGCTAACTTCCTGTCATAAGTTTACTAATTGGACGATTCAGACTAAGTTATTGTTACAAACTTCTTTTTCGCGCACTAATAAATAATCGCAGAAGTGATACAAACGGCATTTCGATTGTTGCGGATAACAGAATAGAAGCACTGAAGGTACAAACAATCATTGCAACGCCGTAAATGCCCTGAAAAGCAGAAACGTTATTTCATGACACTAATATTACGTCGAAATTGTCCGAACGAAATAATTTCATTATACTTACAACCGTGGCAATATTAAAGTAGAAAGCATAATAATTTAAAGAGTAAGCCAAAAATATAATAACAGGGTTAAGGAGATAAGCACCATATGTTAATTTGCCCAAAACGACGAAAATATCTAGCGATAAGATTTTGTTTACGATACCTGCCAACGTAACAAGTATACTTGGGTGTAGTTTGCAATACATTAACTATTTCGCATTTGACAAAAAGTATTTTTACAGTAAGAACAATGACATTAACATATTATTCAGTGATATGAAAAATGTCGACTTACCGCCATTATTCGTAGTGCATGCAACTACGAGCCAGGCAATGCCTAATGCCCAGCCTGTTTTACTGAGGGCCAAATAAAGAACGGATAAATCTAAGGATATGTTCTTGTTCGTGAGTCCGAAGAGAATCGAACAATTACATAAAATTGCCAAGGACCAACCAACGATTAAGCCTTTCTGAAACATAAATTCAATCACATTATTGAAACATGCAGAGAAATATAAGTCTAACGAACAAACAGTATACGTTACTCTTGATAAATGCAATTTGTAATTCCATTTTGAAAGAAGTTGACATGTGGCCATTCCTATGAGATATGGCTGTATTCTACACCACGGTCGTATATAAATGTATGTCAACGTCATATATAGTTTGTCAATTCTAGGAAAATAAATATAATTATATTCACAAATTTCTTATGTTATAAAGAATGTTAAACATTTTATATGCTTACGTAGGCTGGTAATTAAGAGTGTATCCCATGTAAACTAGTGATCCTATCGATGAAACTAGCGTAACAATGCCTATACCCACGGCAATATTGTAATGTCTGAAACAGCCAATTTATAGCCCGGGTAAAACTAGGTTCTAAGGAATTAAAGAACGAAATTACAAACTCACGTGATCGATAAAGTTAGAAGAAAACTGCCAAATACGAAGAACTGCATATCATTGGGCAAGTACCAACTCCATGTGAGACACTGCAAACAGTATTTCTCTTCGAAACGAATTCTTTTGTAGTAACGCGAACAATGCAATAAATTATATGAGAAAGGATACGTACTAGCTCATCCCACCTATAGAAGTTGTTGATGTAAAGTATGTTAGTCCACCAATATTTGGAACACTTAACATTTGGATGCTCAGAGGGAAGAAGCGCTGAGACATGATCATGCCAGGTAAAATTCAATATTGCTATCAATATAACGACGAAATATGCAGGTGTAAGCCTTCGAAGTTAATATATTTATTTTATTATTATCGAAATCTCATCGATAGAACTAATTAAGCATTGATACTATATTATACCTTATATATCTTATGACAATCATTTGAAAAAATTCGTTCATCCTTTTTGCTATAGACGGAATTCCCTGATATTTTCGTCGTTCCCTCAGAAACATATACGACAACAGAAAACCACTCATAAAGAAAAATGTATCCACCGTGAATGTGGGGTTGGATATGATTTGAAAGAGTACATTTTGAGCCATTACATATTCAACCCATGGGTTACCTGTATACATGAGTGACTGCATTAAAAAAATACATGGTAGATCGGAAATCGGATCAGCATAGTAAACTTAAAACATCGTTAAAAGTCGTTTCTTACTCGTAACATGAAATGCGAACACCACTACGTGCGCCATAATAATCCATGCCATTGTTAACGTTTTCAATCCGTAAAATACTCGCAAATTATCACCATTCTTTCCCGGTTTTAATATTTCCTCTACATTGGTGAGAAATGAAAAACACAGAAGATGTTTGCTGATACGATTCGGCCGCCTTAACTCGGGGAGTGTCGGTTCCTTATTGTCGGTTTCGCGTTTCTCTTCTTTTATGTTCTCCAATTCTATTCAAAGTTAACCGTACGTTACATACATTCACATGATTCCCATTCCAACTCGAATAATTAAGATTGTTTCCAATCTTAATTATTTATGAGCGCAGTTTTGTGTTAAGTAGTAGTTGATATCATGTGTCACTGTATATGTAGCTTACCTATCGCCTTGTTACTTTCGAACGTAAACTTTTCCCTTTCTTTATTTAAACGCTTGCGATGGACGAAAACGTCGTATAATGTGGCCGCTATTACGGTAGCACACAATGATAGCAAAACTCCTCTGTAATCAGAATTTTAAAGTTCATAGGTGGTATTTTATCGGATGCATATCTCGACGTATGTAATATATATCTGGCTAGATAAAAATTCGAGTTTTCAATTAGCAGCTTGAAGTTTACGTACATGATGGATATCATTTTCGCAGAGAGTAGCCATTGATGATCATTCTCCAAATCGGAGACTTCGATCAACTTGAAGTGTATATTAAAAAGTTTTCCAATGAAAAATGTTTCATTACGAAGTACTTTATCAAGCATAGTGGCAACATCGCCTATGCTGCAGGACGCCGGTAAGCAAAGTCCAAGCGTGACCAAATCCTAAAATGGGCGCAGTTTTTCAAATTTATGATTTTCCGTCGTGATCGTAAAAATTTCATGAAATATTTTAATGTTAATGATATCATATATCGATATTGTTTTAATGGGATAAATTCTTAATTGTCTGCATAAACTGGCTACGTACTAATTGTAATTCGCATTGCAACTTGAATCGTTAGAGATATACATTCGAAATACAAAAACTAAAATATCCATTTGCTTACTTCGTCTTCCACTTCTACATGATATTGCACAGTGCTATTATGCCGCGCACGTGCAATAAAAAAACGAAACTCAAAAGGTGAATACTCTTCATTCGGGTTCCGGTATATCGAATTGTTCTTTTGTACTTGCTCTGATTGTAATACCGTGCGATTTTCAGAGAAAAGCTTGCAACTTTGTTGGTCCCCTAACCAATGATTATTCCCGTTGACAAATCCATCAGATGGTGCACCACTGGTATCCAACGCTTAAAACACACATGATATCTCATTGGAAACAGCTCGTGATGTAATTAGCGATAAGGATCTGAGGTGGTGGAAAAATTAAGCGCACCGTTTGAAACCAACAGCATCAGCTGACGAGGGAAACAGTGATGACGACGATCGCAGCTTTTACAACGCAACGCGCTCAGAACGTTTCAAGGTTGAGAGTTGGTTGGATGTAAAATTACGCATCTTACACCATCGCGACGTAACGTGATGGTATCGTAATCAGAAGAATCGTCGCAGTTGCACAGGAGTTGTTTCTATTGTTTTTGATTCTAATTTTCCGCGTTATAAACGTGTTCATCGAGAACATGTCACGAAGCACAATCGCAAACACGGTGTACATCTTTTTGAATCACGGTCGGTTAAACGTATTTCGTTTAGTTTGCCTCCTTCTTTCCTTTCGCTGTAATTGACTGGCGGTAGCTACGCGAAACCGAATTCGGGTATATATCTTAAAAGTTCTATTAACCTCTTAGAGCCCAAAGTATCTGGTTATCCACCGCATTTCGAAATTCATCTATCTGCGTCCGACATCTGCTGGAATTTAGAAGATCAGCATTTTCCAAAACCGCGTACGCTGGAAGTACCTGTCTCATGGTCACTGGGTCTAGCGTGATCGCTTGTATTGACACGTAAAAGCTTGTTAATGATAAAAGGGATAACCATATCCGCGACGAAATTTTTCCGTACAGCATGCTCTGGAACAGGATTTGCACTCGGATTATTGAAATTCTCAATTGATGAAAATGGTCAACCATACTAATGACCATTATTCTCTCTTATATGATGAAGTACATTGTTGCACTTTCGATACTATGGTCGATCAAGTGTATGACTGCTATAATATGAATGAAATGTTCAGTTCATCTATTGGGTACCAACATTTTCTAAGATGATCTCGCAAGACTAGCCGTATCCATCAAGGAACGCACAATTTATAACGTAGGACGCCGTAAATGGTTTCGAATATTTCATCTTATTGATTATTGCTCAGTTATGGAACCCCAATTTAATTATTCTAGTAGCGCGGCTGCGATCCGCACGTGGTTGACTGAACACTTCAATTATCCACATGCCGATACTCTGTTTAGCAAATTTATAATTTTTTGCCGTTTTTCTCGGTCGGTATTTGATGGTAGTAGATTTTTGTGACTTAGTACCGAACCTGCTAAGTTTTTCTTCCTAGAACTATCGGCCCCCGAAATGTGCCAATTTTGATAAACACTTTGCGATTGTTTCATGCTTTTATAATAGCAGTTACCTCATTGCAGGAGTAGAGTGATATGTATTGTTGTTAATATTATAAATATTGAAATATGTGTGAACCAAGGCGAGAAGGACAGCAAAATGGGGCCATTTCCCACGTACATTTTTTAATTCATTTAAAAAAACTAAAACTCTAACAGAAAATGTAACGATGGAACGCGATACTGCAGACGTTTGTGCTAAGAGTTTCGTCAAAAGAACCTTGGAAGTTGTGTTCTGTTTACAATTTGGCGCAGGAAAACTTTGGCGCAATACGCTCTGAGGATGATATATACAGGAATATCGACAGACGACTGCGATGCGCGTTCTGACGATCAATCGTTGAACCATTGTATCAAGCGTTGAACAAAGCAACTCCTCGCATTGAGTACCACCGGCGTTATAAGTTGGAAAGTTTATTTTCTTAATTGGAAGAAGATATGATTTTCTAGTTTTTCTTGACGATTTTCTCAGCAGAAATGTCTGTTTTCTTCGAATAAGCAGATATGAGACAGCTTCTTTACTCCACGTCTGGTGGAGAAGATGGTATCATAAAAAAGAGCTTCAGTGCGATTCTATTCTCTGAAGGTGAACTGTTCTTACGCCAAGTCTGGTGGAAAAGTTAAGGATTCGAAGTCACGAACAATACTGAACTAACCGTTTCTAATGCCGATATTAACCCTCCGATCGACGTTCCCGTTTGAATGACTACACGAGACTGTCGAAACTACTTCCGCGGCATCCGCGCTGACTGGTTTTATACCGAACGCAAAAAATTCCCAATTAGCATTTTATGTGTAAATCATTCTTCAATGTTCTGAGTCAGGATCCCAATACTAAGTCCAATCGAACAGTTATACTCCACTAATTTGAAGAATTACAAGATTAGGAAATCTCCTATTTAAACTACGATGTGTATAGAAATTTAAAAATATTCCTACGAATGTTGAATGGAATGGTTTTGGCTGTTACAGTTCTCTGAATGTTTTGTTTTTTTGGACGGAACAAGTTATTTCTGCCCAATTATTCTCGGAATGTTGGCTAATGCGCCATCACATTCTTCCACAAGCGAAATTTTAGGAATTGAAAGTGATACTGTAACGCATAATTATTTAAGGTATGCAGTCAGTAATGCAGACGGTAATTGAATCTTTTAAGAGACGTTACAGGAAAAATTTATTGCGTCGTATTATTATCTATTAATTGCTGGCGACAATGTTATGGGAGTTTTACGATTTTATAAAGGATTTGATTTAAAATTCCTTTGTTGTGCAAAACGTGAAAAATCGTACCAACTACACTTAAACGCTCTGAGAATATGTCATGTAACCATATAAATGACAATGCGAGCCAAATTAGTTTCATGTACTCTTTTTGCAGACAATATTGATATGAATGAAGACATGCAGATGCGATGGATTGGAATAAAATGAGCGATAGAACAAAACGAGACAGATGGAATACATTCATTTATTTTGGAAGGAATCATTTCGTTGTATCTAAAACGGATTGTGTTATTTTCTATATTTCGCGTAGTTTTGATTCTTCTCGAATCAATTGTCTGAAAACAGCTTATAAAAACTTGTTTATTTAGCAGTTAGTTTGGATAATTGTCGCTCTAAAACTCCTGTATTCCAGATAGTTATCCGTGACATTTATTTGCTTTCACCCCATATCATTTATTATCTTTTCGACGGTTGACCCCATGTCTCGTCAAGTAGAACATACTCGCCTGTTACGAATGACGCCGTATTTCGCCAAATATTACACAGCGTTTAAAATTCGTACATGTTGTACGATACGTGTTGTAAAATAAAATTCAAATTCTGTGTTTTATGTAATATCCAGATAACAAAATATTATGCTAGAACGACGCTCTGAGGATCCTTTCTTACGGAAATAATCTGCGAAGAGTTTTAATGAAACCTGTTGATCCCTGACATTTTTGAAATTTGGTATTTCTAACTTACTGTATTGTTCAATCTGTGTTCCGTGCTAATGTCCATACCTTATTGTAGATTAAATTTAATAAACCGGGGCAGAATTTCTTAGTATACTTTGTTTTATATTCTATATTCGTATTATTGTCCATTTATATAGATACGTTTTTGGAGATTTTTATAGTTGAACCTACATGATCCTGACCCTCCTAGCAATAATTTCGTTATGAAGCCATTGAATACTTATTCCATCGCTTAGAAATTAACAGTTTACTGCAATGATCAGCGACTTGTGACTCTTCCCTCTTCTCCCTTTTCATCACTTCTTATTCTGGCATGAATTTTTCGAGTCGTTGAAGAACCCAGGTACCAGTAGCAGTAGTCTCATCACTCGTAATCGAGTATGACCAATGACAATAAATCATCCATTCTCGCAAATTCGAAAATATTTAATTAAACAATCAGCGAGTCTCATCCATGCCAACATGTCTCATCCAAGATGGCATCGGACGTTTTTTTCGGATAAATTTGCTCTTACGTTCAAATTGAGATACCATATCAAACACTTAATTTATATACCATCCGTTTAAATTAAGTCTGACAGTTACTCTGCTGATAAATAATCTTTGTCAGCATCTCTTTCTTGCAGCATATAATCTTTCCTCTTTCAGTGATCTATATTTGTTTGCATATGAGCTTCTTTTCGTCTTCCAAATCACTTTCTTATCTACAATATCCTCGTTAATAATGAAAAACGTGGAAAACTTTTGCACCAGCGATTCTCTTAACTAATTATTCTTCCCTGGTATTTTATTAAATTAAATAACATTATGAATAGCGAACCATGAAATGATATTATACAATCAATTTCAATAAGTTTAGAGATCACTGTCATAAAGATATATGATATTTTTCAATATTTCGATACTTAAAAGGCTAACTTCCTGTCATAAGTTTTCTAATTGGACGACTCAATCTAAGTTATTGTTACAAACTTCTTTTTCGTGCACTAATAAATAATCGCAGAAGTGATGTAAACGGCATGTCGATTGTTGCGGATAACAGAATGGAAGCACTGAAACTACAAACAATCATTGTAACGGAGTAAATGCCCTGAAAAGCAGAAACGTTATTTCATGACACTAATATTACATCGAAATTGTCCGAACGAAATAATTTCATTATATTTACAACCGTGGCGATATTAAAGTAGAAAGCATAATAATTTAAAGAGTAAGCCAAAGGTATAATAACAGGGTTAAGGAGATAAGCACCATATGTTAATTTGCCCAAAACGACGAAAATATCTAGCGACAAGATTTTGTTTACGATACCTGCAAATGTAACAAGTATACTTGGTTGTAGTTTGCAATACATTAACTATTTCGCATTTGACAAAAAGTATTTTTACAGTAAGAAGAATGACATTAACGTATTATTCAGTGACATGAAAAATGTCGACTTATCGCCATTATTCGTGGTCCATGCAACTACGAGCCAGGCAATGCCTACTACCCAGCCTGTTCTACTGAGTGCCAAATAAAGAACGGAGAGACCTAAGGATATGTTCTTGTTCGTGACTCCGAAGAGAATCAAACAATTACATAAAATTGCCAAGGACCAACCAACGATTAAGCTTTTCTGAAACATAAATTTAATCACATTATTGAAAGATGCAGAGAAACATAAAGTAATATAAATAATATTAGTAATATAAGTATATAAACGGAAAGTAAATATTTATAAGTATATTTACAAATTCCTTGTGTTATAAGGAATGTGAAACATTTTGTATGCTTACGTAGGCTGGTAATTATCCCGTGTAAATGAGTGATCCTATCGATGAGAGTAGCCAAGCAATGCCTATGCCAATGGCAATATGGTAATGCCTGAGGTAATTGTTATTAGAGATCAGGTACGACTAGGCACTAAAGGGTTAAAAATCGAAATTACAAAGTCACGTGGAGAAGAAAACTGCCAAATACGAAGAACTGTATATCATTGGACAAGTACCAACTCCATGTGAGACACTGCAAACAGTATTTCTCTGCGAAACGAATTTTTTGTTGTAACGCGAACGATGTTTGCATTAAATTATGTGAGAAAGAATACGTACTAGCTCATCCCACCTATAGATGTTGTTGGTGTAAAGTATGTTATTCCACCAATATTTTTAACACTTGACATTTGCATGCTGAACGGGTAGAAGTGGTGAGACATGATGAAAATTTAATATCGCTATTAATATAACGACGAAATATGCATGTGTAAGCCTTCGAATTTAATGTATTTTTTCTATAATCATCGAAATCACATCGATAGAACTAATTAATCATCGATACTATACTTTACCTTATAGGTCGTTTGACAATCTTTTGAATACCTTCATTCATTCCATTTACAACTAGTTCCTGGTCTTTCCGTCGTTAATTCAGAAATGAATATGACAAGAGAAAACCACTCATAAAGAAAAAGGTATCAACCGATAATGTGAAGTTTCTTATGATTTGCGAGAGTATGTGATCGTCCATTGTATATACAAGCCATTTATTACCTGTGTACATGAGTGACTGTGTTAAAAAAATACATAGTAGGTCAGAAATCGGATCGGAGTAGTAAAATTAAAACATAGTTAAAATTCATTTCTTACTCAGAATATGAAATCCGAAGAATAATATGTGCTTCAGAATAATCCATATCAATGTTAACGTTTTTAAACCGTAGAATAAGCGTAGTTTATCTTCACTCTTTTCCATCTTAAATATTTCCTCTACATTGGTGAGAACTGAAAAGCGCAGAAGATGTTGGCTGATGCGATTCTGCTTTGCTGACTTGGTGGGTACCGGTTCCTCATTGTCGGTTTCGCGTTTCTCTTCTCTTACGTTCTCCAATTCTATTTAAAGTTAACCGTACGTTACATACATTCACATGATTCCCATTCTAACTCGAGGCGATAAAAATAATTAAGATTGTTAACGTGAGGGCAGTTTTGTGTTAAGTAATAGTTAATATCATGTATCACTGTATATGTAGCTTACCTATCGCGTTGTTACTTTCGAACGTAGACTTTTCCCTTTCTTTATTTAAACGTTTTCGATGGACGAAAACGTCGTATACTGTGGCCGCTATTACGGTAGCACACAACGATAGCAAAACTCCTCTGTAATCAGAATTTTAAAGTTCCTAGGTGGTATTTTATCGGATGCAGATTTCGACGTATGTAATATATATCTGACTAGACAAAAATTCGAGTTTTCAATTAGGAGCTTGCTGTTTACGTACATGATGGAGATCATTTTCGCAGAGAGTAGTCATTGATAATCATTCACCAAATCAATGACTTCCAGGAGTCTGAAGTTTATGGTAAAAAGTTCTCCAATAAAAAGAGTTTTATTATGGAAGACTTCATCTAGCATTGTAGCTACATCGTGTTTGGTGCAGGAAGCCGGTAGACAAAGTCCAAGTGTCACCAAATCCTAAAAGAAGAATTCGTCATAATCATAAAAACCGGTAATGTAAATCTGATTATGTCAATTGTGAAATTGACATATATCCTCGTGTATATCCACGTGTTTACTTCGTCTGGTAATTCTTGGTGATATTGCACAGTGCTATTGTGCCGCGCACGTGCAATAAAAAAACGAAACTCAAAAGGTGAAAACTCTTCATCCGGGTTCCGGTATATCGAAGTGTTCTTTCGTACTTTCTCAGATAGAAGCAGCATGTGATTTTCAGAGAGAAGCTTGCAATCATGTCTAACCAATTATTGTTCCGGATGACAAATCCTCTTGATGGCACTCCACTGGTATCCAACGCTTAAAAACACATGATATCTCATTGGAAAGAGCTCGCGATGCAATTAGCGATAAGGATCTGAAGCAGTGTGAAAATTAAGTGCACTGTTTGGAACCAATAGCATCAGCTGATCGGGAAAGCTATCACGACCATGATCGTAACTCTTAAGAAACCAGTTTCTTGTGCAACGCATGAAGAAAGTCTCAAGGTTGAGGTTTATACGCTGAACTAAGAACTACCGTCACGTAATTCGCGCGTAAAAAGTAAAAATCTTTCCCTGAAACGATGCATTTTTTCGACGAAAGGGCTTTCATCCTGTAACGAACGACCGTTTCTTAGATTTGTATTTGTCTAACTAGATTCTAAAAGGGACATAAAAAATTACTCGTGGATGCTTTTTATTTGACGGGAACAAAATCGTATTGTTGACTAATTGTAAAGTACGCTTCTAAGATCGTTCAAGTTTACTTTGTTTTCCCCATTTTTGACAAACATCCAAGCTTGTTTGAAATTTCGTCGACTCGACACTTTGTCGCATCGTTTTATTTTCTTCCCCTTATTTTACACCTTCTTAACTAAAGTGGCGAATCGCGGAATTTTCACGATCAAATTCTTTTTTATTGTTTTTCTTTTGTTATGAATAATATTGTATTCTATTCATTGTGAAGATTATAGGTCTCAAGGTAACTGCGTCGTAGCAACTCAGCCGTTCTCTTGGAAAGAATTGTTAAAGTTTTAATTATTCTTAAATTGAATATAATTTATACATCGTGTTTTTACGTGTACGTTCACATTTAATAAAAAAGTACAGTGTTATTTACGAAGCAAGATAAAATCTGCATTTCAGAATTAGCTCGTAAGATATATTAGAATATAAAAGATCAGATTGTTTCCACAGTTATAAACATGTTTTTCAAGGTTCCCATGACACGCTCTACCTGACCATTGGCCCTACTAACACCGCTAGCTATTAAGTGAAGTTTAATATGTTTACCTTGACAAAAATTTTGAAATTCTTTGCCTGTAAAACATCTTCCCTGATCCGCTATTACCCGGCAAGGACTGCCGAATAAAAATATTGCTGACTTAAGCGCCTTTACAGCTCCTTTTACGCTCCTTTTACGCTCTATTGTGGAATGCTGCTTCCGAAAGCCGAATTGATGATCTGGCAGAGATCCTCTAGGAGTGGAAGGAGTCGATTCGTTAGCAACTTCTCAAATAGTTTTGACAAAGTGGGTAGAAGACTAATTGGGCGATGGGAGCTAGTTTCGTGTATTGGTTTTCCGGGTTTAGGGATGAGTGTAATTTGTGACGTTTTCCAGGTTTTGGGATAGTATTCAAGGCGAAGAATTGCGTTGAAGATTGAAGAAATGAGTGCAATCCCTTTTACAGGTAGTTCCTTAATTGCTTTGTTACTTATTTGATCATGTCCCGGTGCTTTCCTGGGGTTCAGACAATGGATTAATTCAGTAACCTTTAGAGAAGTGAAAGGTTTAATGGGGAGAGACATTTGGAGGGGAGAATGCAGGTATTCTGTTATTTCAGGAGCGGTATTAGAGGAATGAGGTTTGAAAACGTTGGATAGGTAGTTGGCGAAGAGGTTAGCTTTTTCCATAGGGCTTCGTGCCCATCGGCCTTGCGGACAGCGAATTGGTGGGATTATTTGGGGGGGACGCGTGAGTTTCCTGGAAGCCTTCCATAGTGAGTAGTTGGAGTCGGCAGAGGGGACAAATTGACGAGGTACTTTTGGAAACAGTCATTTTTGTATTTTTTAATGGTTTTGGTTAACTTCCTGATTGCGTTATTTAGCTTGCGTTTGCCGTCCGGTGTTCTATGGGTTTGCCATACTTTTCTTAGTCATCGTTTTTCTGTAATTTTGTTTAATATGTAATGGGGATATTCGTGTTTACTGATAGAAGTCTTAGTAGGTGTTGAGGAGCGGATGGCGTTTATTATGCTCGTGTTTAAGTATTCTGTGGCAGTTTCGATATCTGCCTTTGTTTTTAGTGAGATTGAGGCAGAGGTTGAGCGGTTAAAGATTTCTCTAAAGAGCTGCCAGTTGGTGAGTTGGCTGTAAATAAGGCCATTAGGTGGGTTCTCGATTATTGCTGAACCGACTGTTGCTATTACGGGGGAGTGGTCGGAAGAGAGTTCAGTCGAGGAGTTGATTTGGACATGTCTGGGCGAGAGATTTTTGGATATGAAGAAGTCGAGTAAGTCAGGGATTTTGTTAGTGTCAGTGGGCCAGTATGTGGGTTCATATGTGGTGAGGTAGTTGAGATTGTTGGTGGTTATGCTTTGCAGGAGGTTTTTGCCTCTTGCTGTGACAAGTCGGCTGCCCCATTGGGTATGTTTGGCGTTATAGTCTCCTCCAGCTAAGAGTCTATTGCCTAGGGCGTCAAAGAGGCTGTCGAAGTTCTCTTTGGCAATCGAGTGTCTGGGAGGGCAGTATACTGCTGAGGTGGTGATTGTACCATGGCGGTCTTCTATTGCTACGCTTGTGGCTTGAAGGTAGTCTTTCTGGAATGATGGAAGCTTGTAGTGCTTAATGCTGGATTTGATGATGATTCCGGTACCGCCGTATGCCTTTCCACTGGGATGTTGGGTGTGGTAGAAGTTGTAGCCGTGTATTTTGAGGTAGTTTTTGTCGGTGAAGTGGGTTTCAGATATGAGCATTACGTCGATTTGCTGTTGTTTTAAGAATAGTTCTAGTTCAAATTTGTGCTGAGTTAGACCGTTGGCGTTCCACAGAGCTATTCGCATTGGTTTTATTTTGCTTCTGTGCGTATAAATTTGTCCATGAAGAGTGTGAGTATTGACAGCAAGTTGTTAATTTGCTCAGTTTGCTTTTCGATAAGTTTTTCGAGTCTGGTGAAGTTGTCTGTGTTTTGTGGGGTGGGAACACTATTTTCTGAGTGTTCACTGTGGGTTTTCGAGTTGTTTATGTTTCCTTGTGTTGCCTGAGCATAGGATATTGATGGTGTGGTGAGTTTTTGGGGTCTTGGTTCTTGTATGGTTATCTCCTTGGGCCTCAGCTTTGAATACTTAGTATTATGTAGTGTTTTATAGGCTGAGCATCCTTTGTAGTTCGCAGGGTGCTCTCCTTGACAGTGGATGCACTTTGCGGGGATTTCTGGGGATTTAGTGCATTGGCCAGCGGGGTGACTACCTGCACATTTTACGCACCGGAAGTTATGATTGCAGTATTTCTGCGTGTGGCCGTACCTTTGGCACCTTTTGCATTGTACTATCTCTTTCTTTACAAGAGGTGGTTCGAACTTAACTATGGAGTTCATCAGCCGGTTGACGTTGTAGATTTCTTTGTTATTTCCTTTTTGTTTTATATCTACGATAAATAGCAATAGTGGATTTTTTGTAACTCTATGTCTAATGTTGCTGATGTTGGTTACCTCGTGACCAAGTGTTTGAAGTTCGAACTTTAGTTCGTCTAGGTCGTCTGAGTGGTGGATATTGCGTAGCACCACACGAAAAGGTCTTTCTTGCTTGAGTTGGTATGTGTGGAAGTTTGAACTTGTAGTCCTCTTTGCTGATATCTTTTTCAATGGACTTTATCATTGTTTGGATGTCGATAACGTCGTCAATGAATATTGGCGGGGGAGGGGGAATTCTTTGGGTATGGAGATTATTTACCGTTTCGGTTGTGTTTGTGGAGTCTTCTGTAGTCTCCAGTATTGAGAACCTGTTGTAGGTGGTCACTTGGATAGCTGGTGGTTTAGTTGGACTCTTGTTCACATTTGTCTTGATTGCTTCCAGCTTGCATTTATATAGCAATTATAACAAATTTATATTTATATAGCAATTATAACAAATATAATTTTGATTTTTTTAATATTGTAGCGGTACTCGACAACAAATACCGCCACTCGACATTAACTGATAACGGAGATGGTAGCGCAGTTGGTAGCGCCTTAGGTTTCGAACGTTTGGGACCCGGGTTCGATTCCCGGCTTCCGTAGTCCTATTTCTCTTCCACACATCAAAATAGAAGAATATTAGCAGTACCCCAGCAGCGACATCTACAGCTGACAACGACAATTATCACGGATAACATATACCACCTCAATATTAAGATATAAAAAAGTAGTTTAAATTAAAAATGTTACGGCTCCGTTATCTTGTTTTCATCATATAACCCTCAAGTTTACGTGACAGCCTTATGGTTATTTATATAACTACGAGACCTGGTCCGTCTATAGCCCGGTACATCATCCGTGCATATGACATGTTCCTAGAAAAGGCTTATGAGGCTAAGAGGCCCTTCAAATTGATTTCCAGTGACTTTGAGGATTAAGATAACTAAACACTAGAGCAGATATGTAGAGTTTTCCTAGAAGTGAGAATAACTTCAACAAAATAGGCAGAAAGAGAAATGAGAAAAAAGAGGAGAAAAAGGAAGAAAGAGATACGTTAATAATATATACTATACGATACAGTGTAATGCTGGACATTTACGCTAAGCAACAGACGCTATTTTCCCAATTGTGATTCCAGAGAACATCATAATAAATTAAAATGTTTCAAGATTTCGAGAGAGAGAGAAAGAGAGAGAGGGACAGACAGGCAGAGACGGAGACGAACATACAGGCAGAGAAAGTGCATCGAGGGAGGTAATTTCATTAGTTTATTAATTGAGGTGCTTACAAATATGTATTAGCATGTGTTTTTTTGCATTCTTTCTACATTATTGTACAATCGGATGAGTGATAAAAACGGCATTTCCGTTGTTGCGGATAGAACAATAGCAGCAGTGAAACTGCATATAATCATTGCGATTACAGTACAGATCTGAAAAAACATAATATGTTATTATTATATAGGATTCATATTACATTGGAATTGTTCGAATGAAACTAACTTATCATACTTACCGTATTGGTGTAATAGAAAAAGAGAGAATAATTATTTGAAGAATATAACAAATAAATAATAATACAATGTATGAGATAAGCGCCATACGTTAATTTACCTAAAGGGACGAAAATATCCAGCGATAAGATTTTATTCACGATACCTGCAAACGTAACAAATATACTTGGGTGTAGTTTGCAAAACATTAACCATTTCGCATTAGACAAAAAGTATTTTTGCAATAAGAAGAATGATATTATCGCATTAATCAGTGATTTGAAGAATATCGACTTACCGCCGTTATTCGTGGTGCATGCAACTACAAGCCAGGCAATGCCTACTGCCCAGCCTGTTCTACTGAGGGCCAAATAAAGAGCGGAGAGACCTAAGGATATGTTCTTGTTCGTGACTCCGAGGAGAATCGAACAATTACATAAAATTGCCAAGGACCAACCGACGATTAAGGTTTTCTGAAACATAAATTTAATCACATTATTGAAAGATGCAGAGAAATATAAGTCTAACGAACAAATAGTAAACATTACTTTTGATAAATGCAATTTGTAATTCCATTTTGCAAGAAGGTGACATGTGGCCATTCCTATGAGATATGGCGGTATTCTACACCACGGTCGTATATAAAAGTATGTCAGCGTCTTATATTGTTCGTCCAATCTAGAAAAGTAAATATAAGTATATTTACAAATTTCTTATGTTATAAAGAATGTTAAACATTTTGCATGCTTACGTAGGCTGGTAATTAAGAGTGTATCCCGTATAAAATAGTGATCCTATCGATGAAACTAGCGTAACAATGCCTATACCCACGGCAATATTGTAATGCCTGCAACAGCCGATTTATAGCCCGGGTAAAACTAAGGAATTAAAGAACGAAATTACAAACTCACGTGATCGATAAAGTTAGAAGAAAACTGCCAAATACGAAGAACTGCATATCATTGGGCAAGTACCAACTCCATGTGAGACACTGCAAACAGTATTTCTCTTCGAAAGGAATTCTTTTGTAGTAACACGAACAAGGCAATAAATTATGTGAGAAAGTATACGTACTAGCTCATCCCACCTATAGAAGTTGTTGATGTAAAGTATGTTAGTCCACCAATATTTGGAACACATAACATTTGGATGCTCAAAGGGAAGAATCGCTGAGACATGATCATGCCAGGTAAAATTCAATATTGCTATCAATATAACGACGAAATATGCAGGTGTAAGCCTTCGAAGTTAATACATTTATTTTATTATCATCAAAATCTCATCGATATAACTAATTAAGCATTGATACTATACTATTACCTTATATATCGTTTGACAATCTTTTGAAAAAATTCGTTCATCCTTTTTGCTATAGGCGGAATTCTCGGATATTTTCGTCGTTCCTTCAGAAATGTGTACGACAACAGAAAACCACTCATGAAGAAAAATGCATCCACCGATAATGTGAAGTTGGATACAATTTGAAAGAGTACATTTTGAGCCATTATATATATAAGCCATCTGTTACCTGTATACATGAGTGACCGCATTAAAAAAGCTCATGGTAGATCAGAAATCGGATCGGATACACTAATCGGAATAGTATGATTAAAACATCGTTAAAATTAATTTCTTACTCAGAACATAAAATGCATAGAACACTATGTGCCCCACAATAATCCATATCATTGTCAACGTTTTCAAGCCATAAAATACTCGCAAATTATCACCATTCTTTTCCGGTTTAAATATTTTTTCTACATTGTTGAGGAATGAAAAACATAGAAGACGTTCGCTGATACGATTCAGCTGCCTCGATTCGGGGGGTGCCAGTTCCTCATTGTCGGTTTCGCGTTTCTCTTCTCTTACGTTCTCCAATTCTATTTAAAGTTAACCGTACGTTACATACATTCACATGATTCCCATTCCAACTCGAGGCGATAAAAATAATTAAGATTGTTAACGTGAGGGCAGTTTTGTGTTAAGTAATAGTTAATATCATGTATCACTGTATATGTAGCTTACCTATCGCGTTGTCACTTTCGAACGTAAACTTTTCCCTTTCTTTATTTAAACGCTTTCGATGAACGAAAACGTCATATACTGTGGCCGCTATTACGGTAGTACACAACGATAGCAAAACTCCTCTGTAATCAGAATTTTAAAGTTCCTAGGTGGTATTTTATCGGATGCATATCTCGACGTATCTAATATATATCTGGCTAGATAAAAATTCGAGTTTTCAATTAGAAGCTTGAAGTTTACGTACATGATGGAGATCATTTTCGCAGAGAGTAGCCATTGATGATCATCCACCAAATCGGAGACTTCGATTAACTGGAAGTGTATATTAAAAAGCTTTCCAATGAAAAGTGTCTCATTACGAAATACTTTATCAAGCATAGTGGCAACATCGCCTATGCTGCAGGACGCCGGTAAGCAAAGTCCAAGCGTGACCAAATCCTAAAATGGGCGCAGTTTTTCAAATTTATGATTTTCCATCGTGATCGTAAAAATTTCATGAAATATTTTAATGTTAATGATATCATATATCGATATTGTTTTAATGGGATAAATTCTTAATTGACTGCATAAACTTGAATCGCATTGCAACTTGAATCGTTAGGGATATACATTCGAAATACAAAAACTAAAATATCCATTTGCTTACTTCGTCTTCCACTTCTATATGATATTGCACAGTGCTATTGTGCCGCGCACGTGCAATAAAGAAACGAAACTCAAAAGATGAATACTCTTCATTCGGGTTCCGGTATATCGAATTGTTCTTTCGTATTTTCTCCGATAGATGTGCCGTCTGATTTTCAGAGAAAAGCTTGCAAGTATATTGGTCTCCTAACCAATGATTATTCCCGATGACAAATCCCCCGGATGGTGCACCACTGGTATCTAACGCTTAAAAAACACATGATATCTCATTGGAAACAGCTCATGATGCAATTAGCGATGAGGATCTGAAGCGGTGGGAAAATTAAGCGCATCGTTTGAAACCAACAGCATCACCTGACTAGGAAAACAGTGACGATGACGATCGCAGTTATTCCACGACCTGTATGAAGGAACTAGTTTCTTATGCAATGTACAAGGAAAGTCGCAAGGTCGAGAATTGGCTCGATAAAAAGTTGCGCATCTTACAATCGCGATCTTACAATAACGTTGTGGTATCGTGATCAGAACAATCCTCGCGGTTGCACAGGAGTTGTTTCTCTTGATTTTAATTGGAATTTTCCGCGGTACAAACGTGTTCACCGAGAACATGTCACGAAGCACAATCGCAAACGCGGTGTACATCTTTTTGAATAACGGTCGGTTATACGTATTTCGTTTAATTTGCTTCCTTCTTTCCTTTTGCTGTAATTGACTAGCGGTAGCTTCGTGGAACCAAATTCGGTTATATATCTTAAAATTCTATTAACCTCTTAGAGCCCAAAGTATCTGGTTATCCACCGCATTTCGAAATTCATCTATCTGGGTCCGACATCTGCTGGAATTTAGAAGATCAGCATTTTCCAAAACCGCGTACACTGGAAGTAGCTTCCTCGTGGTTATCGGGTCTAGTGCAGTCGCTTGTATTGACACGTAAAAGCTTGTTAAAAATAGAAGGGATAACCATATCCACGAAATTCTCCCGCACTTCATACTTTGAAATGAGATTTACACTTGAATTATTAGAATTAACTATTGAGGAATATCGGCAGCCACGGGAATGTATTTTGTTCTCTTGTTCGCAGTAATGTACGTTGCTGCTCTTACTATGTTCGATCGAAAATGCGACTGCGTTGAACGGGGCTCGAATGGCGAATGGAGCTCGAGAGACTCAACGCTCTCCGATAAGATTGAAGCTCAATAATGCGAATTTGGTACAGGACACATCATTGGTGATGTAAAATAACGCAATCATTTTACTTGCTACACTCCTCACCAAAAAGATAGCCGAGGTGTGCTATCTTCAATTTTTCAACGACGCATGTAAAATTTTTCCTTTGTAACGTATAATATATAACGTTCTTTGAAAGTAATTAAAAATGTTATGAGGTTTAGTGCGTAAGAAAAAAAATTGTTGTATTTTATGAACGAAATGATAGCATATGTACAATAAAAAAATAATAAGCAACATAAATTGTAACTGACAATAATTACTTATCAAATATATATACTTACTTAATAATAGGTACATCCCGTTTATTTTCTGTTACTTTTATTATACGATTTGGTATCGATTTATATAGTTTCTGGATATAATTTTGACTTAACGTAACCCATTCGCGTACAATTGCATTTTTTAATTCTTGTACGTGTTGATACTGCTTTCCATTCGCATATACCCCGTGAACAAATTCTGCCCAGCAATTTTCAATAATATTAAGATCCGGGGAGCGTGCAAGCTACAGATGCATTATCTTGTTGAAAGATGTAATCAGTTCCAGAAATGCGTCCTGCATGATTATTTATTCGTTCTTTGATTAAATTTATGTATCGGACACTATTCATTCTCCCATTGATGAACTTGATACTTATCTTGCCGAAATAACCGATGCCGGTCCAAATCATCACGCTGCCTCCTCCCATTTGTCGTCGAATTGCTGATATCGTCTCTTTTCTTATGTCATGAAAATAATATTGGAACCCATCAGGACCATCCAAGTTGAATCTTTTTCGTCTGAAAATAATACCTTTCTTCATTTTTTCCCCCAATGCATTCTTTCTTTGCAAAGCGTAAACGTTCTGCTTTGTGTTTCGTTGTTAACGAAGGTTTCTTTTTCAGTTTTAGTCTCTTAATATTTTTGCAGGGTAGTAGAACTCGGCGAACACTTGAAACACTGGCACTAACACTAGATTTTCCATTATTTGCTTCGTTGTTAACTGCGAGTTGGAAACTACACGTAAAATTGCTCGCTTATCACGATCGGATGACGATGACGGCCGACCAGTACTTTTCTTTTTGTCATAATCTTGAACATTTTTTAAGAAATTATGTATTACTTTACGACTTCTTTTTATTACTTTCGATATTTTTGCTACTGATAACTGTTGCTGTTTTAGTTCAAGAATTCGCTTTTTTTTTTAAACTCGTTTAATTTTTTTCCGCGTCCCATATTTACAAATTTATATATTATTGCACTGTAATCTCCACTGGTTGATAGATCATGAACTACTGAGCAATTTCTAAACGTACTAGCAGAGTGCGTTATTATTTCGTTCTTAAAATAGAACAATATTTTTTGTTACACACTAAACCTCATAAAATTTTTAATTATTTCAACGAACGTTATATATTATACGTTACAGACGAAAAACTTTACATGTGTCATTGAGAAACTAAAAATAGCACACCTCGACTATCTTTTTGACGAGGAGTGTACGTTCGCTGGCTGCGGCCAATTAACATTCCACTTTCATATGCATGTCTGCGTAAAGTCTTGACCGGTTTGTTATTTCATCGACTTTTACCTCTACGTAATTCACGCGTAACAATTTTTTTTTTATTTGGGACATTTTTTACAATCAATTGTCATAGAGAATTATAAGCAAATTATTTTGGCATGGTGCTGTAACTCGGATTACAAGAGTTTATAGTATGTTTGATTCTCGTTGAATCCAATGCTTAAATCTAAAGGGTATTGTCTTTTTAATCTGCGGATCTGGTCCGTCGTGTCTAGTAATTGGGTAACTAATGGGTTTTGGTGGTTGTTAATTCTTATATTATATCTGTTACTGAATTTGGATATTTCTTCTTTAACTGTGGGTATCTTAAGGTCGCGATGTATTGTTTCGTTGGTAACATACCAAAGTGCGTCTATTAAGAATCTTAAGCTCTATCGTAGAATGGCATTATTTTCAAATCCTCTAATAGTGGAAGGAGTCGTTTCGTTAGCATCTTCTCAAATAGTTTGGACAAAGTGGGTAAAAAACTAATTGGGCAATAAGAGCTCTAGTTTCGTGTATTGATTTTCCAGGTTTAGGGATAAGAGTAATCAATGATATTTTCCAAGACTTAGGATAGTATTCAAGGCGAAGAATTGCATTAAAAATAGAAGTGATGAGAGCAATCCCTTTTATGGGAATCCCTTTGTTTTCCAAGACTTAGGATAGTATTCAAGGCGAAGAATTGCATTAAAAATAGAAGTGATGAGAGCAATCCCTTTTATGGGAATCCCTTTGTTACTTATCTGATCATGTTGTCTGATGTTTTCCTGGGATTTAGACGACAGATTAAATCTGTAACTTCCAGAGATAAGAAATTCTCAATAGGAGAAGACATCTGGAAGGGAGAGTGCAAGTGAAGACATCAGTTAAGTGACTTGCAAACAAGTTGGCTTTTTGTATAGGGTACGCGCCCATCCACCTTGCGGACAACGAATTGGAGGGATACGCGTAACAAATAAAAATATTTTCCTTCGTCGACATACTCCTTCGACGCAAGAGCCTTTACTCGTAACGAACGCTTGTTTCTTAGATTCATATTCGTCGAACTGGTTCCTCAAACGGACATGAAAAAATTAATTAAATAATTTGATCGATAAGACCGTGCCGTTTTCTAGTTGCCAAGAATGCTTTTAAGATCGTTCAAATTTCTCGCCGTCTTTTGCATTTTCGAGGAACATCCACAGAACTGGATTGAAATCTTGTCGACTCGATCTTTTTTCCTTTGTTTTGCACCTTTGCATCTTGTCGATTAAGATGTTAAAATGGCACACCGCAGTGCAAATTTTTATAAAATACACGCAGTACACCTTCCTCCACAATTTGTCCTATCACAATTTCGCCTGTTCAATGTCCAAAAAAAAGTAACGATTGTTCCATTCGAAACGACCAAAACGTAGGAATCATCCTAAGCAATTTTATGATACCAGCTTCCGCGGGAAAGCTCCTTTTAGCAATGGTGACAACGTTTTTAATTTTCCATGTCTATCGTGTTCTCAATACCCAAGCGTATCGTAAACACAGCTACTTCCGAATAGTAATTTAACTGATCGAAACCTGGCTGCTATGATGGCAGCATATGAAAGTAATGAAACTCCTCTGTAATCAAAATTTTTAAGTTTCTAGTCGATTTTTCATCGGACGCAGATCGCGATATATAGCATGTATCCCCATCGGTGATAAGAATTCGAACTTTCAATAATGAAATTTGGAATTTCGTAGAGAGATGGTCGTCGACCTTCCGCCTAATCGGAGATTTTGATCAGCCTCAAATCTGTATAAAAAAGATTTCCGGGGAAAAGAATTTCATTATGAAATATTATGACATAGTCATAATATTATTATGACTTCATCCATCATAGTGATGACTTTGTCACGTAAAATAAAAAACGGATAGCACAAAGAAAGTGGTATACCTGATCATAGGCGCGAACGATTGCAAGACCCGAGCGTAATGGGGGTCGTCTCCTAAGGAAGACAAAGGAAAAGATCGAAGGGCAATCAGTATCATTTGAGAATTGGAATGCATTGAGCGGTTCAGACGAATAAGTCAAAGTCGCTTAGTCAAACGAATACATCGAGAAATATCATAAAGACGGGTCGAATTACAGTAGCAAACTAATTGTATCATCGTTAAATCATTTCTGACGTGTTCGCTATAATTTTAAATATTGTTGGAAACAGAAGCTTATATTAACTCTGTTAATTCAGTGTTACAATCATTTCAACTATCTCTGTTATCCTAATTGAAACAAAGGAACGACTGATTCGTGGCGTCGATTATCAGAATTGTAGCGAGAATTTACGCATCTCTCTGACGCGTTCTCCTTGCGATCGCGTCTCTTCGCGAACGGCCGTAACATACATCGTTAATTTGCTGTATAAATCATACTGATGATTACATATTGATTACAAGTAGCATTGCGACTCGAATCGTTGGATATATGGATTCCAGATGCAAACACTGACATATCCATGTACTTACTTTGTTTTCTGATTTTATGCGATATTGCACGGCGCTATTGTGCCGCATACGTCCAATAAAAAGTCGAAACTCAAAACGCGAATGTTCCTCGTTTGGGTTCCGGGATATCGAATTGTTCTTTCATACTTTCTGTCACAGAAATGGCATGCAATTTTTGGAGCAAGTCGTGAATCCCCTGGGTGGTACGTTATTGGTGTGCAAAAACGGTTTCAGAAATACATGATCCTGTAATGGAAGCAACTGATCTTGAAAAGAGATACACTTCTGTTTCGACGGTTGATTCGATGAAAAATTATGTATATGACACAATCGCGACATAACGCGACGCAATTAAACTGTCGCGGTTGCACAAGAATTATTTTTATGTTTTTTGAGTTTAACCGACTGTATAACTTGCTGAATCGTAATTAATTATGCATGTTTCGATTTATTTGCCTCCCTTTTCTTTCCGCAATCGTAATGGACGTTTAGTAGCTTCGTCGAACGAAGTTTTTCAAGGTATCTTAAAAGTTCTTTTACCTCCTAGTCCCCAATGTATCTAACTATTTATAGCATTGCGAAATTTAACTATTCCTATTCGACTCAGCTCAAATTTTAAAAAATGATGTTCTCCAAATGGTGTGTTGGTTGTATAGTCATTAGCATAACAGGTTTCTATTCTTCACACGTTTGTAATTATATCAGAAAACGAGATCTTTTGTTTTTCTTCGCTCGAAGCGAATAGTAATAATATTCAGTCAAATACTTGATTCCGAAGAAAAATATTCATTTCGTCAAAGTAGTGGAGGAAAACTGAACGCCCATTTGAAATCATGTAAAGCTAGAAAATCCTTATCCTTACCAATTAGAAACTATTATTTTATATAAAAAGAGACTATAAATATATGTTTGTTCTGGATGCAACTATTATAGGTAACATATAACAAAAATATATATTATGTAAAGTGAAAGTTGTTGAAGTTACCCGGATAGAGATATAAAACTACAAATAAAAAGTATAAATTAAATTAAATTTGATATGGTGGTTTGTTATTTCTAGATAAATATACCATTCTCTTTGACATTCCATGCATTATATACAGTTTCCTTTCTATATGAAATATACGTTGATTTCTACATCTGCATTAGATAATTATGCTATTTATCATATTTGATCGAATAATGTAACAACGGTGGTAATTAAATTGTATTTTACAATCTAATGATTGCATGAAATATACGCGTATACTACGAGATGTTTCCATTTTTTTTCTAAATGTAGATAGATGTTCCATTTTACATTATGTTACGGCTGGCGTCACATGAACATTGGAACGACAGACGTTACGACGGACGTTGCAATGCTCATCTGGCCGCGGACGAGTGTTCGTTACGTTTATGCTCCACATAAGATGCTTTAGTAAACGTTTAATGTTTACACCTCGACGTGAGACGAGGCAGTAGGTGAAACGACCAAATATAATGTATACAATACACATGCTGTATCTACCGTCATAAATTTTCTAAATAAGAGATTATAAAATGATGGAGATTCCAATGTAGTATCGGAACTTCGACATTGTTAAAGTTTCTCAAAAAAATTTTTCTAATTTTGTGAAGAAGATGACATATTTGTAGCTAATAATAAATTGTTATGAGTTGTGAGGATCGTTTGGTCGTTGATCTCTTATCACGCGACAGCATTTCATTCGGGGCATCGAGGAGGGTGTCACGTAAAATAAAAAAGGGGTAGCTCAGACGAAGGGAAAAATAAAATGTAGAAAAATACAAAAGAGAATTTATTTCTTGAACTCTGAGTTTACATTGACTGCGATTTGGTTCTGAGTTCCAGCCGTGACTTTCCAAGACTGAAGCTCTTACAATTTGACTTTCGGTGGGATCTGTTCCTTTTTTCCTTTGTTGCCCCTCGATATCCCCACTACGCTGTAGTCGTACGTGATCGTTGCCATGCACACCTTCTTCTAGAACATTCGGTGGAAGGATCGTTGGGATATCGATGACTCATTAGGCACTTCGGCGAAATACATTGTCGCCAAGGCAGCCACATCTTTATCTCCATCAACGGTCCATCAGATTTGAAGGGTGCCGGTCGTGATAATGGCAGAGACACGGCGCAGCACACGCTGGACTTTGTCCGGAGTGGGAGTTGTCTCGCTACATCCTGCGGCACATCATAGGCGAAAGATTGACTCCCTAGGCGATCGTAAAAACGATGCTGAGCGGGCCACAGAAATATGAGGCTGTCCAATAATCACCTCTAGAGCCAAATTCAACAGTCAGGAAATTTTTAGGACTGGTTCGATCAAGAGGACGTGGGAGGGGAGTGCAACGGTAACATAATTGGTAAGAGGTCCTTGGAGCACTCCTGTCATACGCGTGGGATGGTCATTGTGGAATTTTAGTTGGTGAGAGTCCGACACTACTCTGCTGCTGACGATTATTATTAGAAACGGAATGTCATGAAGATTTCTCCACGTGCAAAAAAAAGAAGCTCATTCGGGGCATATATTTAATATAACCGTTAATATACATATACACATATAATATATATATATACTGTTAATATACATATAATTATATATTTTGTTGTGTGATGTGGAGGGGACTTTCAGAGCGTATTTTATACTTGGAAACTACCTTCGTCGATATAGTGCCATATATTTGGTTTCGAAGAGGATACTGTTGACTTTGCATGTTCGATGTATCCTTCTAATTAACCTTAAAGCGATGTTTTATTGCTTTTAATATAGGTGGTTTGGCAGGGCCGTATATTGTTGAGTCGTAGTCTATCTTGGATGAACTTATGTAGTGGCTGGTATGTTTTTAAGGATCGATACAACAATTGCTTCCATTCAGCTGCTGAGAAAGACTACGTGGGTCCATACGCATTTGAAGATTTTAAACAGACATTTCGTTCCAGATTTATGGAATTGTTTTAAAATATCAAATCACTTTCTGGACTTTTTCCAGAAAATACGTCTGCACGTGCGAATGCGACAAAGAAAAGAAAGTATTTGTCGCTTGTAACCCGAAGAACGTACGTTTCATGCACTTGTTCTTTATGTTTGTTCCGAAGGACGTACCACTTCTCTAACATAACGTTGCAGGTTCAACGGTTAATAGCATGATTGGTAATATCAATTTCCGATTTGTTTTATGGATCCGATAGCAAATATAAATATAAATATTCGGTTATATGAATGACGCAGCGGCGTTAACAGAGTTAATTTTCCGATTTTATAAATTTCGATATCCCAAATTTTTTAATTTCCAGTTTCCGAATTTCCGAGCTTCCGAGTTTATTAATTCTCAAAATATCAAACTTTTGAGTTATGAAAGTTGCAAATTTTTATAAGCCTAAATTTACGAATCTTTGAATTCGTAAAATAAAATTCATCTTGTTCTTCTTCTGATATCCATCTTGTCCTTGGCACGTTAATGTTATATCCTTGCCATGCTAATCTTACATCTAAACTACAAAATCATCAAAGGCTTTTTAGTGCTTATATAAGTGTTTATGTAAAGAAGGTATAGCTTAGCTTTAGCTATAAATTTCAGTAGATATGCGATGAAACAATTAAGTATCGTGCATGGCAACGAAAGTGACGTGTAACTCTAAAAACGCATTTTGAGGAAACAGTCATACTGACGAACATTACAGCGACATTACATAACATGCGTTTGAGTTTAATGCACACTTTCTAATTACGATTTTCGTTTCACTTATACTTTTGTATATTTATCATATCTTTATTTAACAGGTATGCGGAACATTTCCCGTAAACTGTTATACGTTTGTTATAATAATCACCATCATAAATACATCTATAACGAACGCGAAAAATTCAGGAAGAATTATTTCGCTTCGCTTTTCTTCGCGCACTATTATACAATCGCAGTAGTGACATAAACAGCATTTCAATTGTTGCACATAGGAGAATAGAAGCACTAAAACTACAAACAGCCATTGTAACTAACAGGGTACCCCGAAAAACAGAATTGTTATTTCATAATATAATAGTAATATTACATCGAAATTGTCCAAATGAAATAGTTTCATCATTGTAAGTACAATGGTGACGTTATCAACGTAGAAAGGATAATAACATGAAGAAAGAACAGAAAGTACAAAAATAGGGTTTAGAAGATAAACACCATACGTAAATTTACTCAAAATAACGAAAATATCTAGTGATAAGATTTTCTTTACGATACCTACAAACGTATCAAATATACTTGGGTGTAATTTATAACAAGAAGAATGACATTAACGCATTAATGAGTGACATGAAAAATGTGGACTTACCGCCATTATTCGTGGTGCATGCAACTACGAGCCAGGCAATGCCTACTGCCCAGCCTGTTCTACTGAGGGCCAAATAAAGAACGGAGAGACCTAAGGATATGTTCTTGTTCGTGACTCCGAGGAGAATCGAACAATTACATAAAATTGCCAAGGACCAACCGACGATTAAGCTTTTCTGAAACATAAATTTAATCACATTATTGAAAGATGCAGAGAAATATAAGTCTAACGACCAAATAGTAAACATTACTTTTGATAAATGCAATTTGTAATTCCATTTTGCAAGAAGGTGACATGTGGCCATTCCTATGAGACATGGCGATATTCTACACCACGGTCGTATATAAATGTATGTCTTCGTGTTATATTGTTCGTCAATCCTAGGAAAGTAAATATTCATATATTTACATATTTCCTGTGTTATAAACTATGTTATAAAATAAAAAAAATGTTAAAAATTTTGTATATTTCCGAAGACTGGTAATTAAGTGTGTATCGAATGATCCCGAACGAATGATCCTATCGATGAAACTAACGTAAAAAGGCCTAAACCAATGGCAATATTATAATGTCTGCAATAGTCGATTTTAGCGGCCGGGTAAAATTGGCCAATGAATGAGTACAAAACCAAATTTCAAACTCATGTGATCGATAACATTAGGAGACAACAGCCAAATACGAAGAACTGCATATCATTGGGCAAGTACCAATTCCAAATGAGACATTGCAAACAGTACTTCTCTTCGAAACGATTCTTTTCTAATATAGTATCGTGAGGAAAAAGCCTGGTTAGAAATCGATCAAAACAATGTCGTCTGTCCTTTGGTCGTTAGTTTACATATGGAAAAAAGCCTATGTGACTAAAGTCACCTAACAGGACGGCATTAGAGAGGGGAAAATATAACGCCAACAGAGGAAGACGATTTGAATCTAAGAAAGTTGTTGTTGATTGAGAAGGAAAGTGAGTCGAGAGGTCAGAGTAAATCGAGGAGTCGAAGAGTAGAGTTGTTAGCGTTGTCGAATTGCGTGAATTACTAACGTAGCTGAGAGATTGAGTTGTTGGCGTTGTTCAGGTGCGAGAGTGGTCGAATTAGAGTAAGATTGTTACATTTAGTTCCAAATTAAACAAACATCGTTTTCTGTCTAATTAATATCTGTATAACTAATTTATCCTAAATAAGTTACAAATTATAAATAGTATCAGGAAAAAAATTATACCTAAATTTCCACGATACTACACTAGTAGTGTGAAAGATGTATGCAATGAATTATCTCAGAAAATATACGTACTACGTTATTCTAATGGTAGAAGTTGTTTATGTAAAGTATATTAGTCCACAAATATTTAGAACACCTATCATTTGGATGCTCAAAGGGAAGAAATGGTGATACATGATCATGCCAGGTAAAATTCAATATCGCCATCAGTATAACGATGAAATATGCAGGTGTAACCTTCGAAATTAATGTATTTATTTCATTAGCATCGCATTAGCATCGCGCATAAATTAAAACACAAAGATACATTAAAATCATCTATACCTAATATATGGCTTCATAATTATTTGAAGGAGCATATTCTCTCTTTCTGTTATAGATGGTACTCTCTGAATTTTTGTTGTTGCTTGAGGAAAATATGCGACATCAGAAAACCATTCATAAATAAAAACGTGTTCACCGAAAACGTCGGATTACTTGATTTCCATAAGTATTTCATCGCCCATCATGTAGTAAAGCAATTTGTCAACTGCATACACGATTGGTGTCGTTAAAAAGGTCGTGCTATATCAAAAATCGGAATATACTAATGAAACTAAAGCGTGATTGTACGCCATTTCGTACCCATAACATGAAACCTGAACATGATCAAATGCCTGAGAATAATCCATAGCATTCCCAACACTCTTTTGCACTTTAAATATTTTCCGTACATTTCTGAGCAGCGAAAAACAGAGCAGATATTGGTTCATGTGATTTTGTTGCCTGGACTCCGAAGGTGCCGGTCCATTGTCACTGGTTTTGCATTTTACTTTTCTTACATTCTTCAATTCTATTCAAAGTTAACCGTACGTTACATAGATTCCCATAAAATAAACTCGTGGCGTTCAGAATCATTAACGGAATACCAGGTATTATCGTATGTATCGCTTACCCTCCGTATTTCCATCTTAAAGCCCAATGATTTTCTTTTCGCTGTTTACATGGTTTCGACGGTAAATATCGTATACAGTGGCCGCTGTCACGGTAGTAAACAATAATAGCAAAACTCCTCTGTAATCAAAGTTTTAAAATTTCTACTTGATATTTATTCGAACGCCGATCATGATATTATTATCTATGTCTATTGCGAATAGAAATTAGGACTATCGATTAAGAGCATGAGATTTACATACATGATGGAGATCATCTTTGAAGAGAGGAGCCATTGATAATCATACACCAAATCAGTGACTTCCAGGAGTCTGAAGTTTATGGTAAAAAGTTTTCCGGTAAAAAGAGTTTTATTATGCAAGACTTTATCTAGCATTGTAGCTATATCGTGTTTGGTGCAGGAAACCGGTAGACAAAGTCCAAGTGTCACCAAATCCTAAAAGAAGTGTTCGTCACAATCATAAAAACCGGTAATGTAAATCTGATTATGTCAATTGTGGAGGATATCCACGTGCTTACTTCGTCTGGTAATTCTTGGTGATATTACATAATGCTACTGTGCCGCATGCGTCCAATAAAAAAACGAAACTCAAAAGGTGGATGCTCCTCGTTCGGATTCCGCTATCTCGTATTGTTCTTTGGTTTGTGCTCCGCGATAAACAACGTGCGATTTTGAGAGAGGCCGGTGCAAGCTAGGCGATCTTCTAACCAATAATTGTGTCCGCTCATAAATCCCCCGGATGGCACGCCAATGGTGTCCAAAGCTTAAAGAATATATGATATTGCATTGGAAACATCTGATGATACAATTGGCAATAAGGATTTTAAGCGGTCAGCAAGTTGAACGCAGAATTTGGGGTTTCGCGTTTAAAGCCAAAAAATTCAGTTCGTTAAGATAAGAAAAACAGCTACGACTATGACCGTCGCCTTTACGTACTCCAAACAAAGGAATTAGCTTATTGCGCAAGGTTTTTTTTATTTATTTATTGAAATTCACAATTTGTCGAATTTAGACATTTGGTAGAATTTTTTAACAGTTATATTAACATGTTGGTGGCTACCCCCAGCGTGCTACCATCCTCTCGTTACCTTTTTAGCCAGAATGGACAGAAGTCCATGTTTATGGTTTTGTACGTTTCCGCAGCTAGCCGGTTTGAGTGTGTTGCTATGCTTGATTTATATTTTTGCTATTCTTGATTTGTATTTTTCTGAGTATCTGCTAATTTCTTCCTTGACCGTTGGGATTCCCAGGACCCTCCGTATGTCATCATTTCTGACGTACCATGGTGCGTTTACTATTGTTCTAAGGATATTAGCTTGTATTATCTCTATTTTGTTTATATGGCTCATTTTTATATATTTTTAATTTATTTTCTATGCTTCATTTGGATTTTCGGCTTGTTAGCCAATGCATTTGTCTCCTTGTTTTCTGTATTTTTTCTACTATTGATTTGATGTGTAGTTTCCATGTGAGTTGTGTATCTAAGTGGAGTCCTAGGTATTTGACATGCTTTGCGTTATATGCGTGCCGTTCAATAGGATGTTTGGTGGTATCTTTTTTCGTAGCGTGAATGTAATATGGTTGCATTTATTGGGGTTTGCTTTTATTTGTTTTTCTTGTAGCCACTTTCCTATTTTTGTGATATGTTCTTGTAGTATTTTGATTGCCGTTTCTGGGTTGGTATGCCTGACTAGTATTGCTGTGTCGTCCGCGAATATCAGTACTGTGCTATTGGTAGTTGTTGGTATGTTCGCCGTGTATAATGTGTATAGTATTGGGCCTAGGACGCTTCCTTGTGGTACCCCTGCCTTGATGTCTTTAACTTGAGAATGTGTGTCCTTGATTTTTATTACGAAGGTTCTGCTGCTTAGGTAGGATTTTATTAATTGGTGTATTTGCTCCGGGAATTGTTTCCTAATTGTTTGTAGTAGACTTTCATGGTTAATTTTATCGAATGCTTTCTCTATGTCTATAAAGAGGGCTGTGCAGTATTCCTTGTTTTCTAGTGCTACTATTATTTCGTTTATAAGCCTGTGCATTTGCTCTATCGTGGAGTGTTTGTTTCTGAAACCAAATTGGTGATCCGGTATTAGTCTTTTTGTCTCTATTATTGTTTTTATCCGGCAATATATTATTTTTTCCAGTATTTTGGAAAATACTGGAAGCAGAGATATTGGTCTGTAAGATGCAGTTTGGTGTGGGTCTTTGCCTGGTTTATGTAGCATTTTGATCTGTGCTAATTTCCATGGTTTGGGGAAGTATTGAATTCTTAGAATTGCATTGAATATTATTGTCATTAGTCTTATTGCTTTTGGCGGAAGGTTTTTCAAGATTTTGCCATTGATTAGGTCTATTTCTGGTAGTTAGTTGTTTTTTGTTTTATCGATTATGTTTCTAATTTCTTGTGCTGCTGTTTTAGGTATGGTGTATTCCTTGTCGGTTGTGATAATAGTGGTTTGCGCATCCTCCTCCGTATGACTTTTGAGGTTGCTGTTGTTGATAATGTGTGGTGTGAATGTGTTGGAGAGGTGGTTGGAGAATTCTTCAGCTTGTTCTTCGTTGCTTCTTGTCCATGTGTTATCTGCTTTTCTGATTGCTGGGACGGGTATTATTGGCTTCTTTATTTTTTTCGTGGCTTTCCATAGTGAGTAGTTGGTGTTCTCGTGTGTAGAGAGTGTCCCTATGAACTTTGCGAATTCGTTATTGTTGTGCTCCTTTATTTTGTTTTTTATTTCCTTTGCAAGTTTGTTTAGGTGTTTTTCTTAGAGTTCTGTGTCTTTGCCATTTTGCTTTCGCTTTTCCTTTTTCTCTAATTTTGTCGAGTATTTCTTGCGGAATTGTTATTGTTTGTCTGCTGGTTAATTCGGGTGTAGTGGTTGTCCTTGCTGCTTCTTGGATAGTTGCCGTCAATGTTGCTACTGCCTGTTCTATGTGTTCAGGAGTTTTCAACGGGATGTTGTAGTTTATTTTGCTTTCTATTATTTCTTTGAAAGTTTGCCATTTGGTGGTTTTATTGCATAGTGTTTCTGGTTTGCTATAGTGTATTGGTTTGTGTCTGTATTCAATTATTATGGGTGTATGATGGGAGCTGAGCTCGAGGTTGGGTGTTATTTTTAGTTTATTTGTGTTTAGTCCCCTTGTAACTGCAAAGTCCAGAAGATCTGGTTTTTTGTTCAGGTCAGTCGGCCAATGTGTCGGTGTTCCTGTGGATAATATATTGAGGTTATTATTTCTAATGTATTTTTCCAGTGTGCTGCCTTGTGGTGTAGTGTTTCTTGATCCCCATAGCGTGTGCTTTGAGTTGTAGTCTCCCGCTGCGATGTACTTGTCCTCTAGGTCCTGGAAGTATGCTTCCCATATTTGTGATATTATTTTGTGTCGCGGAGGCACATATACTGCTGACAGCTGGAAGTAGTTGCTGCTAGTTTGAACTGTATCGGTGGTTGCTTGTAAATATTCCTTATTAACTTGGCTGTGTAGATAATGTTTGATATCGTTTCTGACTATCGGTGCTGTCCCTCCGTGCGCTTTTCCTGAGGGGTGTTTGGTATCATATATGGTGTAGTATGGTATTTTCATGTAGCTTTTTGTAGTGAAGTGTGTTTCTGAGACAAGTAATATGTCTATATTGTTATTGTATATGAATGTTTTAATTTCAAGGGCCCGTTGTTGTAGGCTGTTTGAGTTCCAGGCTGCTATTTTTAACGTGTCCGTTTTTATTTTTTGCTTAGCACGTTTGTAAGCAGTTGTAGCATGACTGTGATTTGTTGGGTTTGCTGTCTGAGTACTGCGTTTTGTTCGCTTATCATTCTGGTTAGCATTTCGGTGTTCTTGATGGATTGTTTGAGCTGTTCTTTGATTTCTGCAGTGTCGTTGTTACTATTGTTGTGGCATTAGTTGTCTGTGTATGTCGATTGGCTGGTTACTTGCGCGTAGCTTAAACTACCAAAGGTGTTGGTGCTGATGTGTTTGGTGTTTATTGCGTGCTCTGTATTTGGTATTGTTTCGGGGTTTGTGCTGTCCTGTTGGATTTGTATGTTAGTGTTTGTCCTGTTTCGTAGGGGCGAGAACAGTTTGCGTTGTAATTGTTTCCTAGCTTCGCAACCTTTATAACTGGCTGGGTGTTTTCCGTTGTAGTTATAGCATCTAACCTCCTCTATTTTTCCCGTGGATGGGCAGTGTATCGTAAGATGATTTTTTGCGCATTTAACGCATGCCGGGGTTCCATTGCAATAATTTTTAGTGTGGCCGTATTGCTGGCACCTTATGTATTGTAGGATATCTTTTTTATGGCTAGGTGGCTCCACTTTTACTATTGTGTTTAGTAATTTTTCTATATCGTATATGTCTTTGTTATTGTTTCTAGGTTCTAGTTCGATTAGGAATAGCGGTAATGGTTGTTTGGTATCATACTTGTTTATGTTGTTTATTGACCTTACCTGGTGTCCGATTTTTGCTAGTTCTTCGCTTATTTTGTCCGTATTTGTTTTTGGGTGTAATCCCCTGATTACTGCTTTGTAGCTTTTGTCGGATTTGAACTGGTAGGTGTGGTACGCTGCATTTTTATGCTTTAGTTATCTTGTCACTTTTCTGAATGTGTCTGGGGTGTTGGTTTGCACTTTCACCTGGTCTATCTTTATCTGTTTGATAATATAGTTATCTTTCCCTGCAGTGTTGTTTAGCAGTTCAATGAGGGGGTCAATTATTTTCGCATCTATGTATATTGGTGGTGGTTTAGGAATGCGGTTTGTCGGACTTTCCGTTGGGTCCGTTGCTGTCTCTTCTGGCAGTGCGCTAAATGAATTATGCAGTTTGATATCCTGAAGTCATTGTTTTTTTTCCAGTGTTTCGGTTTTCCTCCTGCTTGCGAACGGGGTTACCTTGAGTTTTTTGCTGGAAGTTTCCACGGTCCAGCTTTCTTCGTGGTGTGTTGGTTCGTTGTCCTCGTCGTCGGCTTGTGATATTTCCATATCATCTTTTTTCTCTACATATGTAGAGTCTGTAGCTCTATTTATAAAATATGTTTCTCCTGAGTTGGTTATTTTTATTGATGGAATCTGCATGATTCCACGTTTTGTCGATGGGCGTTTACTTTGACGCTTTCTCTTCCCTCCTGCCGCACTTTCACTGGAGCAATGTTTCGCACGTCCGTTTGGGTCGCCTGCCCAGACGGAACTGTTGCGCAAGTTGCGAAGAAAGTCTCAGGGTCGAGATTCAGCTCGACTTAAAATTATGTAGTTGATACAATCGCGACATAATCGTCCCTAGAAGAATTATGGCTGTTGCATAACTTGCTTTTACTGATATTAATTTTTCATGGTGTAAATGTGTTTTACATGCAAACAAGGGACGCAACATGTCACGAAACATAGCCGCAAGCACGGTGTATAGTTATTCGAATTCTATATCCATTTATGGTTGTATGTTGGTATGTAACGGTTATACGATTATGTGTTATATATTTAATGTGATTTGTTTTTTGCAAACAAATTCCTTCCTTTTGTACGCAATCGATTGGCAGTAGAAATTCATTTACACTACCTTAAAAGTTCTGTTTACCTCTTAAACCCCAAAGTATCTGGTTGTCAACAGCATTACGAAATTCATAAACCTCCATCCGACATCTGTTGGAATTTAGAAGATCCACATTTTCCAAAACCGCGTACGCTAGAAGTACCTGCCTCATGGTCACTGGATCTAGCATGGTCGCTTGGGTCGACACGTAAATCGTTGTTAATGATAAAAGGGATAACCATATCCATGACGAAATTTTTGCGTACTGCATGCTCTGGAATAGGATTTGCACTCGGATTATTGAAATTCTCTATTAAAAAAATGGTCAACCATACAAATGACCATTATTCTCTCTTATACGATAAAGTACGTCGTCGCATTTTCGATTCTATGATCGATCAAGAGTATGACTACTATAACATGAATGAAATGTTCATCTATTGGGTACCAACATTTTCTAGGAAGATCGCGTCAAGACTAGTCGTATTTAACAAGGAACGCACAATTTATGACGTAGAACACCGACAATGATTTTGAATATTTCATCTTCGTGATTATCGCCTAGTTACGGAACCCCA
The DNA here is from genome assembly GCF_910591885.1 of Bombus terrestris. Classification (NCBI taxonomy): domain Eukaryota; kingdom Metazoa; phylum Arthropoda; class Insecta; order Hymenoptera; family Apidae; genus Bombus; species Bombus terrestris. Next base: position 10,092,260 of record NC_063271.1, on the reverse strand, counting down.
ATTAAATTATTGCAGTACTGTTATCGGCACGTGGCTTACCGAAAACGTCAATTATCAGCACGCCGATACATTGTTGAACAAATTTTGAATTTTTTCGGTTTTTCTCGGTCAGTATCTGATCGTAATAGATTCTTGTGACGCAGTACCGAACCTGCTAAGCTTTCCTCCTAGAACGAACGGTTCCGGAAATGAACCAATTTTGAAAAAATCGCGGGGGTTCAGCTTTGTTTTGGATGTTTTGTGCTTTTACATTAGCAGTTACCTCATTGCAAGAGTAGAATGATATGTATTGTTGTTAATGTTATAAATATTGAAATATGTGTGAACCAAGATGAGAGGGACAGCATAATGGGACCATATCCTACGTACATTTTTTAATTCATTTAGAAAACTAAAACTCTGACAGAAAATGTAACGATGGCGATACGGCAGACGTTTGTGCCAACAGTTGCATCAAGAGAAACTTGCAAGTCGTGTTCTGTTTACAATTTGAAGTAGGAAAACTTTGGTGCAACAGGCTATGAGAATAATATCAGGCCTGTAAGTATGAAACCAGAATTCGTCTATAGATGGCCCTAGCTGATAATGTAGTTATCACTAAACTGCGTCATTGATGCCAAAAGTCTTTGTTGACATCTCACAAACATTTTTGACTCAGGACAATACAAGTTTCATACAACAGCATAGTTTGTAATAGCGTTGAACATGTCGAATTTTGTGCCTGGAAACTACGATTTGCGGACAGCATTGATTTTCTGTTACCATTTGAAGAAAACTGCTGCAGAATCGCATGGAATGCTTGTCGAAGCTTACGGTGAGCATGCTCTTGGTAAATCACAGTGCTTTGAGTGGTTTAAAAAATTCAGAAGTGGCAATTTTGACGTGAGGAACGAAGAACGTGGAACGTAGAACGTAATTTATTATGAACTGTTAAAACCTGGCGAAACCGTTAATACTGAGCGCTACCGACAACAAATGATCGATTTGAATCAAGCTTTGCGTGAGAAACGACCAGAATTTCAAAAAAGGCAACACAAAGTAATTTTGCTTCATGATAATGCACCATCACATACAGCAAAACCGGTCAAGGAAACGATTGAAGCGTTCAGTTGGGAAATACTTTCGCACGCGGCTTACTCACCAGACTTGGCTCCGTCCGATTACTATTTATTTGCATCGATGGGACACGCACTTTCTGACCAGCATTTCACTTCTTACGAAATTGTACGAAAATGGCTCGATGACTGGTTTGCCTCAAAAGAGCCACAGTTTTTCTGGCGTGGCATCCACCAATTGCCAGACAGGTGGGAAAAATGTATAGCTAGCGATGGGCAATACTTCGAATAAAATATTTTTAATCATTTTCATACGATAAACGTGTATTTTCTACACAAAAATTCCGGTTTCATATTTACATACCTGGTATATACAACAATATCGATAGATCAGTGCTATGCGCGCTCTGGGGATCAATCGTTCAACCATTGTATCAAGTATTAAACACAGCCACTCCTCGCATTAACTACCACTGGCGTTGTTGAGATTTGTTTTCAAATTGGAAAATGACATGTTTTTCTAATTTTTCTTGACTATTTCCTCAGCATAAATGTCAGCTTTCTTCGAATAAGCAGAAATTAGACAGCTTCTTTACTCCACGTATGGTGGAGGAGATGGTATCATAAAAAAGAGCTTCAATGAGACTTTATTCTCTTAATGTGAACTGTCCTCGCGCCAAGTCTGGTGGCGAAGTTGATGATTCGAAGTCACGAACGATACTGAACTAACCGTTTTTAGTGCCGACATTAATTCTCCGAACGACGTTTTCGTTTGAACGATTACATGAGACTGCCGAAACTACTTACGCAACATCCATTACCTGATTTAACACGAAACGCAAGAAATTCCCAATTAGCATTTTACGTATAAATCATTCCTTAGTGTTCTAAGTCAGGATCCCGATACTAACTCCGATAGAACCGTTATACTCCGCTAATTTGGAAAAAGACAAGATTAGGAAATCTTCTATTTAAACTACGATGTGCATAGAAATTTTAAAATATTCCTACGAATGTTCAACGGAATGGTTTTGGCTGTTACAGTGTCGTTCTCTGAAAATTTTGTTTCTTCGGACGGCACAAGTTATTTCAGTCCATTTATTCTGATAATGTTGGCTAATGCGCCATCACATTTTTCCACAAGTGAACTTTTAGGAATTGAAAGTGAAATTGTAACGTATAATTATTTAGGTGATACAGTCAGTGGTGTAGACGGTAATTGAATCTTTTAAGAGACGTTACGGAAAAAATTTATTGCGTGGTGTATTATTATCTCTTAATTGCTGGTCAGAATGGTATGGGAGTTTTACGACTTTATAAAAGATTAAGTTTAAAAGATTGTATTTCTTTGTTATGTGAAACATCACACTTAAACGCGCTGAGAATATGTCATGTAACCATCTAAATGACAATGCGAGTCAAATTAGTTTCATCTATTCTTTCTACAGACAATATTGACATGAATGAAGACATGTAGATACGCTGGATTGAAATAAGATGAGCGATAGCACAAAACGAGACCGATGGAATACAATCGTTTATTTTAGAAGGAATCATTTCGTTATATCTAAAACGGATTGTGTTATTGTCTATATCTCCTGTAGTTTTGATTCTTCTCGAATCAGTTATATGAAACTCAGCTTATAGGAATTATTTTATCTCTCAATTAGTTCGGATAATTGACGTTCTAAAACTCCTGTATTGCAAATTGTTATCCGTGACAATTATTTCCTTTCACTCCATATCATTTATTATCTTTTCGACTGTTGACCCCGTATTGGGTCAACTAGAACATGCTCGCGTTTACGAATGGTACCATATTTCGTCATATAGTACACGGCGTTTGTACTTTTCGTACTTAAATTTGGTTGAAATGCTCGTTATTTATAATTGTCATAAGATGTTGTAGGACGTGAAGGGTGCGAAAGGACTACTCAGTGTATTAATTTAGTAGTGCATTTATTAATGTTACTAGCTGGACTGTATTCAGACTGTTGTTCCAAACTCGCTATCGACTCAACTGATCACTTGCAAATACTGAACTCCTTGCTCCTCGACTCTGTACTAACAATCGACTGTTGACTGAGGTACCGAATGCACATTGATGGGTCATTAGTCCTATAGTCGACGCTTACACTTCGTCACAACACTGTATGTATTTCGTTACTTTTTTTTTAACAATTTTTCAACGATACAATAGTAAGGACTAAAAAAGCTGCTGAAAAGAGAATCATTGTGTCAGGGCCACGAAACACGTCGCGTTCGTCGTTAGTTGTAGTTTTAGCAAGATGACGGTTCTTTGGGATTATTGCGGGTCCCGGGACGTAACGAAGGCCTTGTGTAGCTATTGTCATTATCACAGGCGTCTCTAATTTGTCGTTTTAGTAACAGCTAACTGTTCGGGATTTGGATGACCGTCTGTTGCGTGCTGTAACTCTCTACTTAAACCAGCCCCTATCCTTGGGTAAGATATCCACCAGATGTTTAAACACCCTTATTGCAGATCCTCAAAAATCGTAAGAAGATTAGGGCCATCATAAATTTTAGCATTTTTTATAGCTAAGATCCTTAAGATCACACAAGTATCTTTTAAAGTTGAAGCATTCCTTTGAGTTATTGTCTATTACGAGAAAACACGGGAAAGCGGGGTTCCCATGTACAGCGCCATCCACAACCGACCGTTGATTGGCGGCGACCAACACCCATCCTTATCCATCAGTCTTTTCCCTATCCAATTAACAGCAATGATCGTTGCTCTTGTCACGTCGAAGATACGAGGAATGATGAAATTAAGAAATCACTGGTCATTTCCTCGCGTCGTTCGAATGATTTCGCGTAGATTTAAATGTTTTATAAGCAAGGTAAAAAAAATTCAGACTTTAGATATGCTGGCAGAGTTTATTATGTGAATTCAACAGAGTGACGGTTGAGAATGTTACAACAGAAAGTGTCGAGAACTGATTTTGGCGAAGTTTATATACTATGGCTTTGACCCTTATGGAGGACGTGTCACGGGCTCTCGTGTCAGCAGTATATGTGCCTCCGCGACACAAAATAGCATCACAAATGTGGGAAGAATACTTCCAGGACCTAGAGGACAAGTACATCGCAGCGGGAGACTACAACTCAAAGTACACGCTATGGGGATCAAGAAACACTACACCTCCAGGCAGAACACTAGAAAAATACATTAGAAATAATAACCTCAATATATTATCCACAGGAACACCGACATATTGGCCGACTGACCTGAACAAAAAACCAGATATTCTGGACTTTGCAGTTACAAGGAGACTAAACAAAAACAAACTAAAAATAACACCCAACCTCGAACTTAGCCCCGATCATACACCCATAATAATTGAATACAGAAACAAACCGATACTTTATAGCAAACCAGAAACACTATGCAATAAATCCACCAAATGGCAAATTTTCAAAGAAATAATAGAAAGCAAAACTCCTGAACACATAGAACAGGCAGTAGCAACATTGACAGCAACTATCCAAGAAGCAGCAAGGACAACCACTACACCCGAATTAACCAGCAGACAAACAATAACAATTCCGCAAGAAATACTCGACAAAATTAGAGAAAAAAGAAAAGCGAAAGCAAAATGGCAAAAACACAGAACTCTAAGAAAAACGCCTAAACAAACTTGCAAAGGAAATAAGAAACAAAATAAAGGAGCACAACAATAACGAATTCGCAAAGTTCATAGGGACACTCTCTACACACGAGAACACCAACTACTCACTATGGAAAGCCACGAAAAAAATAAAGAAGCCAATAATACCAGTCCAAGCAATCAGAAAAGCAGATAACACATGGGCAAGAAGCAACGAAGAACAAGCTGAGGAATTCTCAAACCACCTCTCCAACACATTCACACCACACATTATCAACAACAGCAACCTCAAAAGTCATACGGAAGAGGATGCGCAAACCACTCTTATCACAACCGACAAGGAATACACCATACCTAAAACAACAGCACAAGAAATTAGAAACATAATTGATAAAACAAAAAACAACAAACTACCAGGAATCGACCTAATCAATGGCAAAATCTTGAAAAACCTTCCGCCAAAAGCAATAAGACTAATGACAATAATATTCAATGCAATTCTAAGAATTCAATACTTCCCCAAACCATGGAAATTAGCACAGATCAAAATGCTACATAAACCAGGCAAAGACCCACACCAAACTGCATCTTACAGACCAATATCACTGCATCCAGTATTTTCCAAAATACTGGAAAAAATAATATATTGCCGGATAAAAGCAATAATAGAGATATAAAAAGCTAATACCGGAACACCAATTTGGTTTCAGAAACAAACACTCCACGATAGAGCAAAGTGCAAAGATCCTTAGAATAATAGTAAATACACCATGGTACGTCAGAAATGATGACATACGGAGGGACCTGGGAATCTCAATGGTCAAGGAAGAAATTTGCAGATACTCAGAAAAATACAAATCAAGAATAGCAACACAGCTAAACCGGCTAGCTGCGGAAACGTACAAAACCACAAACATGGACAGAAGGCTAAAAAGGAAGCACCCGGCAGACCTCATAAAGGATATAACCTAGCAAACGAGAGGATGGTACCCCGTTGGGGGTAGCCACCAACATGTTAATATAACTTTTAAAAAATTCTACCAAATGTCCAAATTGGACAAATTGTGAATTTCAATAAATAAAAAAAAAAACTTCTTATTCCGGTATGAATTTTTCGAGTCGCTGAGGAACGTCAGTAGCAGTGGTCTCATCACTTGTAAAAGAAGAATGACCAATGACATTATGTCAAACATCCTCGCAAATTCCAAAACATTTAAATAACTAATCAGCGTGTCTTATCTCTGCCAACGTGTCTCGTGATGTCATCTGTCGTTTTTTCGGATAGGTCTGACCTTACATTCAGATTGTCACATTACATCTAACACTGAATGTATATACCGCCCGTTTAAGTTAACTAAAGAGAATTATTCATACTAATAAATAATCTCTGTCAGCCTCTCTTCCTTGTAATAAATAATCTTTGCTGTTAAATTACTTTCGAGCTCAGCGTCTCGAACACTCTATGTGCGTTTGAATCTTGAATAATGGATTAGGTTTCGATCATTCTTTGCTTACCTTATGGTCTTATGGCGATCGGTTAGACCATGATCGTACAAAAATCAAGAAGCTGTAAAGTTGGAATTTGTGGCGTTTGTGGTCAAATTAATCCTATTTTCCTAAATCCTATAAATCCTAAATATTAATCCTATTAAAAAATTGATGCTGAAGATTTGTATCGTCAATGGAATTTCAGTATGAGACAGCACGATTTACTTTTTATACGTGAACTTGCAGCATTGTCCACGCGTTTTCTTGTCGTATTCTCCAAGTGTTTTGTTTTTTAACATGCAAGGCAACTGGCAGTGTTAGGAACGAGCAGTGTTAACAACTGCGAGAAGCTCGCCGTGTACTGAACAGCAAAGACTTTTCTCTTCTTTCAGTGATCTTTATTTATTTGTATATGAATTTCTTTTCGTCGTCCAAATCACTTTCTTAGAAGAATGTACAACATTTTCGCGCAAGTGAATCTCTTAATTAATTCCCCTTCTTACATGTTTGAAAATATTAAATAACATTGCGAATTATGTATAATGAAACGTTATGAAACACTGAATTACACTGAGTTATATATATATTTTGACATATGAAAGGTTAACTTCCTGTTATTAGTTTAATAATTTAATAATTTAATAATGACTCAGAGGAATTTATCACCATCAACTTCTTTCCTTTTTTTTGGTGCACCATTACACAATTTCAGAAGTGATGCAAATGGCATTTCGACTGTTACGAATAACAAAATAGAAGCAATGAAGCTACAAACAACGATTGCAATGAACAGAGTACCCTGAAAAATAGAAACGTTATTTCATAGTACTAATACTACGTCGAAATTGTCCAAATGAAATAATTTCATTATACTTACAATGGTGACGTTATCAATATAGAAAGGATAATAACGTGAAGAAAGAACCGAAAGTATAAAAATAGGGTTTAGAAGATAAGCACCATACGTAAATTTACTCAAAATAACGAAAATATCTAGTGATAAGATTTTCTTCACGATACCTGCAAACGTATCAAATATACTTGGGTGTAATTTACAATAAGAAGAATAACATTAACGCATTAATGAGTGACATGAAAAATATCGAATTACCGGCATGGCTCGTGGTGCATACAACTACCACCCAGGCAATACCTAAGGTCCAGCCTACTCTACTGAGGGACAAATAAAGAATGGATAGACTTAAGGATACGTTCTTGTTATCAAATCCGAAGAGAATCGTACCATTACATAAAGTTGCCAAGATCCATCCAATGATTAAGGTTTTCTGTAAGATAAATTTAATTGCATTATTGAAAGATGTACAGGAATATAGTTGTAACGAATAAACGGTATACATTACTTTTGATAAATGTAATTTGAAATCGCATTTTGTAAGAAGCTGACATGTAGCCATTCCTATGAGATAAGGGGATATTCTACACCACGGTCGTATATAAATGTCTGTCCCCGCCTTATAGATTGCGGTAATCCTAGGAAAGTAAATATAAGTGTATTTACAAATTCCTTATGTTATAAAGAATGTGAAACATTTTGTATGCTTACGAATGCTGGTAATTAATGGTGTATCCCGTGTAAGCGACTGTTACTATCGATAAAATTATGCTAAGAACGCCTAACCCAGTGGCAATATTGTAATGCCTGAAACAGTCGAATTTAGTGATCGGGTAAAACTGGCCAATGAATGACTACAAAACCAAATTTCAAACTCACGTGATCGATAACATTAGGAGAAGAGTACCAAATACGGAAAACTGCATATCATTGGGTAAGTACCAACTCCAAATGAGACACTGCAAACAGTTCTTCTCTTCAAAACGATTCTTTTCTAGTAATGCGAAAGATGTTTGCAATGAATTATCTCAGAAAATATACGTACTACGTCATTCCAATGGTAGAAGTTGTTTATGTAAAGTATGTTAGTCCACCAATATTTAGAACACTTCTCACTTGGATCCTCATAGGGAAGAAGTGCTGAGACATGATCATGCCAGGTAAAATTCAATATCGATATCAGTATAACGATGAAATATGCAGGTGTAAGTCTTCGAAATTAATATTATTATTATTTCATGATCATTGTATACGCATCAGGCATAAATTATAACATAAAGACATATTAATATTATCTATACCTAATATATCGTTTGATGATTACTTGAATGAACATATTCGCCCTTTCTGTTATAGACAGTGTTCTCTTCATTTTTTGTTTTTCCTTGAGAAAAATATAAGACGACAGAAAACCACTCATAAAGAAAAACGTGTCCACCGGAAACGTCGGATTATTTATGATTTTCATGAGCACTTCATCGTTCCTCATGTAGTAAAGCGATTTGTTAGCTGCACACACGATTGGTGTCGTTAAAAGAAATATATCAGAAATATTAGCGAAATTAAAACGCGATTGAAATTCATTTCTTACCCATAACATGAAACCCGAACATTATCAAATGCCCGAGAATAATCCATAGCATTCCCAACACTCTCATACCGTAGAATATACGCAAAGGCTCTGTACTCTCTTTTATTTGAAATAGATGCCGTGCATTTCTGAGCAGCGAAAAACAGAGCAGATATTGGTTCATGTGATTTTGTTGCCTGGACTCTGAAGGTGCCGGTCCATCGTCACTGGTTTTGCATTTTACTTTTCTTACATTCTTCAATTCTATTCAAAGTTAACCGTACGTCATATAGATTCCCATGAAATAAACTCGTGGCGATCAGAATCATTAACGGAATACCAGGTATTGTCGTATGTATCGCTTACCCTCCGTATTTCCATCTTGAAGCCGAATGATTTTCTTTTCGCTGTTTACATGGTTTCGATGGACGGAAATATCGTATACTGTGGCCGCTGTCACGGTAGTAAACAACAATAGCAAAACTCCTCTGTAATCAAAGTTTTAAAGTTTCTACTTGATATTTATTCGAACGCCGATCATGATACTTGTATCTATGTCTATTGAGAATAGAAATTAGGACTATCGATTAAGAGCATGAAATTTACATACATGATGGAGATCATCTTTGAAGAGAGGAGCCATTGATAATCATTCACCAAATCAGTGACTTCCTGGAGTCTGAAGTTTATGGTAAAAAGTTCTCCAATAAAAAGAGTTTTATTATGCAAGACTTTATCTAGCATTGTAGCTACATCGTGTTTGGTGCAGGAAGCCGGTAGACAAAGTCCAAGTGTCACCAAATCCTAAAAGAAGAGTTCGTCACAATCATAAAAACCGGTAATGTAAATCTGATTATGTCAATTGTGGAGCATATCCACGTGCTTACTTCGTTTGGTAATGCTTGGTGATATTGCATAGTGCTACTGTGCCGCATGCGTCCAATAAAAAAACGAAACTCAAAAGGTGGATGCTCTTCGTTCGGATTCCTGTATCTCGTATTGTTCTTTAGTTTGTTCTCCGCGATAAACAACGTGCGATTTTGAGAAAGGCTGATGCAAGCTAGGTGATCTCCTAACCAATGATTGTGTCCGTTCAGAAATCCACCGGGTGGCACACCACTGGTGTCCAAAGCTTAAAGAATATATGATACTGCATTGGAAACATCTGATGATACAATTGGCAATAAGGATTTTAAGCGGTAAGGAAGTTGAATGCAGAATTTGTCGTTTCATGTTTGAAGCCAGAAGATGCAGTTAGTTGAGAGAACCCACTTCGGCACTTCAAACGAAGGAACTAATTTCTAGCGCATGGTGCGAAGGAAGTCTCGATGGTCGGGATTGAGTGGACGAAAAATTATGCAGTTTATACAATTGCGACATGATCAGGGCTAGAAAAATTGTGGCGATTACACACAAGTTGTTTTTGTTGTTATTGGGGTGAATTGGGGTGTACCATATGTGAACAAATGTGTATCACGAAACACAATCGCAACCACAGTGTATAATTATTCGAATTGTACATCGTTATAGCCCTATACATATTTCGTTCGGTAAATTTCCTTCCTTCCTTTGTTGGCAATGGACTGGCAGTAGCTTTGTCGAACGAAATTCGTCAAAATATTTTGAAAATTACATTTACCTCTTAGACCCCAAAGTATCTGGTTATTAACAGCATTACGAAATTCATCAATCTCCGTTCGACATCTGCTAGAATTTAGAAGATCAGCATTTTCCAAAATGGCGTACGCCGGAAGTACCTTCCTCATGGTCACTGAGTCTAGCATGGTCGCTTGGGTCGTCACGTAAATCGTTGTTAATGATAAAAGGGATAACCATATCCACGACGAAATATTTCCGTACTTCATACTTTGGAGTAAAATTTACACTCGGATTACTGAAAATCTCTATTGAAAAAAATGGTTAAGCACTCAAATGTCCATTATTTTCTCTTATGCGATGAAGTACGTTGTCACACACTTTTTACTATAGTCGATTAAGAATCTGGCTACTATAATATGAGTGGAATGTTCAACTCAACTATGGGGAGCCAACTTCTTCTAGAAAGACCGCAGGAAGACTAACCGTGTCCAGCAAGGAACGTACCATTTTATGACGTAAGACACTGAAAGTGATTTTGCATGTTCCATCTTTTTGCCGATTGCCGAGTTACAGACTTCAGTTAAATTAACTTCGTCTGTTATCGGCTCGTGATTGTTAGAAATAATGAATTAGCATATTTATGCTCTTTTGAGAAAATTTTTAATTTCTTCAGTTTTTTTTTGCGGTTCAGTATTTGATAGTATTAGAATCTTATGATGTAATATCGAATCAACTAAGCATTTTTGTCGCAGTACTAACGATTCCAGGTGTCCTTCGTCTTTTGCTCGAATGTAAATGCGATATATCATTAGATATTTATTCCTTTTTTCAATATTCACAAACGCCCATTTATATAATAGTTTTAATCGTGTAGATGATGTACGCTGATAAGATGGGTTTCCATTTCGTCGAATGTACAATGGACTTTCTGTATTAATCTCAACTCGTATATGATACATATACGAAACATTCATGGGAAACATATGGGAAACATTCTCTAGTGATGCTGATAACCTACTTGTGCAAGGATAGATTTTAAAACTTCTGATCAAAGAGATTTCGCAACAAGAATAATCAACATTTTATTAGCGTTTTAATGAGTATGGATGTCTTAAAACATCATTTACAATTTTATTTGTTATAGACAGGTATTTATCTGGGCGTCTTTAGAATGTTATGTAATTAAAATTCCAGTGTGCCATTTTACAGGGTTTTATCAATAAAATATACATTATACAATATTTTCTGAGGCGCAACTAGAATGATTATACCATATAAGTCGTACAACAATAACAATCAACTATATCGTAACGTATGTAACTTAGAAAAATATAAGAAAAGTTTACGAATGCTAGTGGTATCGCTTTAGATCGTTTGGTCGCGGTTTCCATTCAAACGTTAAGAACAACATTCCTTTTACTCGCTCCAAAGAAATATTGCGATGCACTATTGAAATTTGTAACACATTTCAGATATGCCATATATCAGTCATGAAATAATTATTAAAAGATTTATTCACGTTCGAATATTTCAATATTAATGAATATATTCGCTGACGACGCACGTTCGTTCATGAATAAATATATTGACCATTAAAATGTTTCTTTTAGTATTTACATGTGCATATACACAGTGATATTTCATTCCACCATTGTTTGGTCACAAACGTTATTAACTCCTCCGTCGTTAGCGCCTCCGTCAGGTAGGTCGAACGATTTAAATAAGAAGATCGAATTAGAGACTAGGCGAAATTCTTTGACCGCAGTTTATTCTAACACTTAACTGAAATTAACAAAGAAATAACAAATTAGAAGGAAAAATTGTACTCGTAAAAGGTGGGAGACCATGTATGAGGTCGTACGGTTCGCAGCGAATTAAAGACGAACACGATGAACATGTAAATGACGAAAATTTTACGAGTTGTACGGCGAGAGTCGATTTATGTCGCTGCGTGCTTTTCATCCCGTTGGAGAATTTACATCGTTAAACACGCAGCAGTTGAAAGCATTGCATCATTTAAACAAGAAACCAACAACATTGACTGCAAAAAGCAAAAAGTTTACTTACCAGCCTTGACGATTCGACAAGCTAAATCCTCGAGCTACCGAACATCTCCGAAAATCGTCGTTGGAACTTCAACATTCGGAAAACAATGATTTACGCCTCGACGTTGATATAATAACAAACGCGACGACGTAGATGACCGGGATTCAAAAAGTAAGTTGTTGATCAAGACGTAGAAACTGTTTTACGCTAGAACATAAAAAGTAAGTTGTAGCCCGAGCGCAGTAATTAGTAAGGCAGAAATAATCGCTGAAGATCTCACCTTCTGATTAGATCAGTTCGAAGCATAGTTTTTTTTTAAAACGTATCGGCGGTTTTTATTTATAACGATACGTATGCATACCCGCGTAGATACATGTAACATCCAACCGGCAACGTTGCAAGAATTTTTATAATAAGAATAATTAAGAATAAGAGCGTTGTGACAACTTCTTCCTTAGATCGCCAAATAAAGCCAACAATAGCCGTCCAATGCGAATGGTCTGCATCAAAGCAAACACAACGTATCGTTTGACGTGCTGCAGAGTTTTAATGTAAATTAGTTTGCATGTTTCATAAGATGACAAAATTTGATCTGTGCGTGTTCGTAACTCCAGGGCGATAGTAATTTTAAATAAAATTCCTATGCAACTGCAGCCCTGTTTTGTCTTAAAATGCTGTACCTCAAAGAGATAATTTCAGATTTCATAGAAGACGTGACATGTTATTACCAAAATAATAGAAGTTTTTCCATCATTATGTCTAACGTTACAGTGTCAGCAAATTGTATAACACGACATAAATCTTCCTTCCAAGTTATTCGTGCATTTTTCTCTCCTTCCGGGTACAAGAGATCATCTTCTATGTTTTTCAGTTTCCCCTTCTTCTCGTTTGATCCTATAAATTCTTGGAATTTTTGCGATATTTGTCTCATTACGTCGGTTACGATATTGACTATTGATTTTCTGACCTTTTAACTTCTGTACTTTACATCAACTGGTGTTACTAGTCACAAATTAATACGATAAACGGTGAGTTTGCATAAATAATGGATCTTCGTCATACTGCAACATTTTATGTGATAATTGTACTACTCTGTATTTGATTTCCGCTTAATATATTCAATTCAGCGAAAAGCTTTTTCACGAGACTGATATCCAAAAATTATTTGCAGAGCTTTACATTTTTCGATAAAGTATTATCATATACCCTTCGTGTAACTTTGACTGAAATTTTCGACTTTACTCACTTTCCATCAATTCACCTTAACGTTACTTTGATATCGACGAATAGAATTTCTATTTGATATCAATTTTACGAATGTAAAATATCAAGCTATATATAAAACGAATTAAAAAGTATACAATGTTATTCGTAAATTAGTCATTGACGTAACGATGAAATTAATGCACGATAAACCAGACCTGGATATAATGTACCATAATTATTGCAGCCTTTTTGCATGATATTGTTTGTAAATGCTTGTAGTCGGTTTTTTAATCAGGCAGCTATTAACTCCTTGAATTTCCAACAATAAAACGAATATTGTTGATTCAATCCATTTACCAACAACTGTATTACACATCTGCTGTTGCGCATCGTCGAGAGACTACTTGAAACATCATTTATCATTATTTCATTCTACTACATATGTTTTGAAGGATTACGCTTTATTCGTAGTAAGTAGAAAAAAAGTAGAATATAATATAATGGCTGGTACTTGATGCAAATTAAATGCACAGAAGTATGAATTGTAAATTTAATGTAGAAGATTACCATTTTCCTGTTTCATTTTGAAGAAAAACTCAATGTTCGATGAATAAAATATCTAGAAAGAAATACATATCATTTCAGGAATTTCTGCATTCTTTCTTCATCGACTTTACTTTTCTCAAACAAAGTCGATGGGATAGTTAGAGTTACTAAACTTAAAAATTTCAAATCTTCTTGGTTTCATGATTTTGTATTTTTAGATTTACGATTGCCGATATTTAAAATCTTCGTAGCCCTGAACTATCGGACGATTAGATCTTTTATGTCTTTACAAACTTCACGTTCACAATTTTATATTTGCGACGAACCAAACAATTTTTATAGCTGTAATGTTTCTGTTTTTAAATCTTTCATTATCCTTCCATCCCAGTCCAACGAAAATATTCATCGAAGTTTTACAATCTTGAATATTTCGTCCATTAATATTCTTCAGCTAAAAAAAAAAAAAAAAGAAAAAAAAAAGAAAATAGCCGGAGAGAGAATTTAAGGCACATTAAATATAAAAATAACGGTCTCTAACCGTCTGAACTTCTTATCAAAACAAAACCGTTAAACTGTAAATTTACTGTCATAATTATTACAAATTACTTACATAATTATTAAGCGAATCTGTTCTCAAAGAAAAGGTCGCTGGTCAACGTGTTTGTGACAGATGACTGCACGAGCCAGAAACTGTTTTTTTTTTTTTTTTTTTTTTTTTATTTATTGAAATTCACAATTTGTCCAATTTGGACATTTGGTGGAATTTTTTAACGGTTAAATTAGCATGTTGGTGGCTACTCCTAGCGGGGTACCATCCTCGTGTTTGTTAGGTTATGTCCTTTATAAGGTCTGCTGGGTGCTTCCTTTTTAGTCTTCTGTCCATGTTTATGGTTTTGTATGTTTCCGCAGCTAACCGGTTTGGGTGTGTTGCTATTCTTGATTTGTATTTCTCGGAGTATCTGCTAATTTCTTCCTTGACTGTTGGCATTCCCAGGTCCCTTCGTATATCTTCGTTTCTGACGTAACAAGGTCTGTTTACTATTGTTCTGAGGATTTTAGCCTGTATTACCTCTATTTTGTTTATATGGCTCATTGCTGCCGTCCCCCATAGTGGTATTCCGTACGTCCAGATTGGTTTTATGATCGTTTTATATATTTTTAATTTATTTTCAATGCTTAATTTGGATTTTCGGCTTGTTACCCATGCATTTGTCTCCTTATTTTCTTTATTTTTTCTACTATTGATTTGATGTGTAGTTTCCATGTGAGTTGTGTATCTAAGTGGAGTCCTAGGTATTTGACATGCTTTGTTTGCGTTATATGCGTGCCGTTCAATAGGATGTTTGGTGATATCTTTTTTCGTAGCGTGAATGTAATATGGTTGCATTTATTGGGGTTTGCTTTTATTTGTTTTTCTTGTAGCCACTTTCCTATTTTTGTGATATGTTCTTGTAGTATTTTGACTGCCGTTTCTGGGTTAGTATGCCTGACTAGTATAGCTGTGTCGTCCGCGAATGTCAATACTGTGCTGTTGGTAGTTGTTGGTATGTTCGCCGTGTATAATGTGTATAGTATTGGGCCTAGGACGCTTCCTTGTGGTACCCCTGCCTTGATGTCTTTAACTTGAGAATGTGTGTCCTTGATTTTTATTACGAAGGTTCTGCTGCTTAGGTAGGATTTTATTAATTGGTGTATTTGCTCCGGGAATTATTTCCTAATTGTTTGCAGTAGACTTTCATGGTTAATTTTATCAAATGCTTTCTCTATGTCTATAAAGAGGGCTGTGCAGTATTCCTTGTTTTCTAGTGCTACTATTATTTCGTTTATAAGCCTGTGCATTTGCTCTATCGTGGAGTGTTTGTTTTTGAAACCAAATTGGTGTTCCGGTATTAGTTTTTTTATCTCTATTATTGTTTTTATCCGACAATATATTATTTTTTCCAGTATTTTGGAAAATACTAGATGCAGTGATATTGGTCTGTAAGATGCAGTTTGGTGTGGGTTTTTGCCTGGTTTATGTAGCATTTTGATCTGTGCTAATTTCCATGGTTTGGGGAAGTATTGAATTCTTAGAATTGCATTGAATAATATTGTCATTAGTCTTATTGCTTTTGGCGGAAGGTTTTTCAAGATTTTGCCATTGATTAGGTCTATTCCTGGTAGTTAGTTGTTTTTTGTTTTATCAATTATGTTTCTAATTTCTTGTGCTGATGTTTTAGGTATGGTGTATTCCTTGTCGGTTGTGGTAATAGTGGTTTCTGGATCCTCCTCCGTATGACTTTTGAGGTTGCTGTTGTTGATAATGTGTGGTGTGAATGTGTTGCAGAGGTGGTTGGAGAATTCTTCAGCTTGTTCTTCGTTGCTTCTTGCCCATGTGTTATCTGCTTTTCTGATTGCCGGGACGGGTATTATTGGCTTCTTTATTTTTTTCGTGGCTTTCCATAGTGAGTAGTTGGTGTTCTCGTGTGTAGAGAGTGTCCCTATGAACTTTGCGAATTCGTTATCGTTGTGCTCCTTTATTTTGTTTTTTATTTCCTTTGCAAGTTTGTTTAAGTGTTTTTTGTTTTTTCGGGTTCTGTATTTTTGCCATTTTGCTTTTGCTTTTCTTTTTTCTCTGATTTTGTCGAGTATTTCTTGCGGGATTGTTATTGTTTGTCTGCTGGTTGATTCGGGTGTAGTTGTTGTCCTTGCTGCTTCTTGAATAGTTGCTGTCAATGTTGCTACTGCCTGTTCTATGTGTTCAGGAGTTTTCAACGGGATGTTGTAGTTTATTTTGCTTTCTATTACTTCCTTGAAAGTTTGCCATTTGGTGGTTTTATTGCATAGTGTTTCTGGTTTGCTATAGTGTATTGGTTTGTTTCTGTATTCAATTATTATGGGTGTATGATCGGAGCTGAGCTCGAGGTTGGGTGTTATTTTTAGTTTATTTGTGTTTAGTCCCCTTGTAACTGCAAAGTCCAGAAGATCTGGTTTTTTGTTCAGGTTAGTCGGCCAATGTGTTGGTGTTCCTGTGGATAATATATTGAGGTTATTATTTCTAATCTATTTTTCCAGTGTTCTGCCTCGAGGTGTAATGTTTCTTGACCCCCATAGTGTGTGCTTTGAGTTGTAGTCTCCCGCTGCGATGTACTTGTCCCCTAGGTCCTGGAAGTATTCTTCCCACATTTGTGATGTTATTTTGTGTCGCGGAGGCACATATACTGCTGACAACTGGAAGTAGTTGCTGCTAGTTTGAACTGTAACGGTGGTTGCTTGTAAATATTCTTTGTTAACTTGGCTGTGTAGATAATGTTTGATATCGTTTCTGACTATCACTGCTGTTCCTCCGTGAGCTTTTCCTGAGGAGTGTTTGGTATCATATATGGTGTAGTATGGTATTTTCAAGTAGCTTTTTGTAGTGAAGTGTGTTTCTGAGACAAGTAGTATGTCTATATTGTTATTGTATATGAATGTTTTAATTTCAAGGGCCCGTTGTTGTAGGCCGTTTAAGTTCCAGGCTGCTATTTTTAACGTGTCCGTTTTTATTTTTTGCTTAGCACGTTTGTAAGCAGTTGTAGCATGACTGTGATTTATTGGGTTTGCTGTCTGAGTACTGCGTTTTGTTCGCTTATCATTCTGGTTAGCATTTTGGTGTTCTTTATGGATTGTTTGAGCAGTTCTTTGATTTCTGCAGTGTCATTGTTACTGTTGCTGTGGTATTGGTTGTCTGTATGTGTCGTTTGGCTGGTTACTTGAGCGTAGCTTAGACTACCAATGGTGTTGGTGCTGATGGGTTTGGAGTTTGTTGCTTGCTCTGTATTTGGTATAATTTCGGGTTTCGTGCTGTCCTGTTGGGCTTGTGTGTTAGTGATTGTCCTGCTTCGTAGGGGCGGGAACAGTTTGCGTTGTAATTGTTTCCTAGCTTTGCAACCTTTGTAACTGGCTAGGTGTTTTCCGTTGCAGTTGTAGCATTTAACCTCCTCTATTTTTCCCGTGGATGGGCAGTGTATCGTAAGATGATTTTTTGCGCATTTAACGCATGCCGGGGTTCTATTGCAATAGTTTTTAGTGTGTCCGTATTGTTGGCACTTTATGCATTGTGGGATTTCTTTTTTATGTCTAGGTGGCTCCACTTTTACTATTGTGTTTAGTAATTTTTCTATATCGTATATTTCTTTGTTGTTGTTTCTAGGTTCTAGTTCAACTAGGAATAGCGGTAATGGTTGTTTGGTATCGTATTTGTTAATGTTATTAATTGTCCTTACCTGGTGTCCGATTTTTGCCAATTCTTCACTTATTTTTCCGGTATTTGTTTTTGGGTGTAGTCCCCTGATTACTGCTTTGTAGCTTTTGTCAGTTTTGAGTTGGAAAGTGTGATACGCTGCATTTTTATCCTTTAGTTATCTTGTCAGTTTTCTGAATGTGTCTGGGGTGTTGATTTGCACTTTCACCTGGTCTATTTTTATCTGTTTGATGACATAGTTGTCTTTCCCTGCGGTGTTGTTTAGTAGTTCGATGAGGGCGTCAATTATTTTCGCATCTATGTATATCGGTGGTGGTTTGGGGATGCGGTTTGTCGGACTTTCCGTTGGGTCCGTTGCTACCTCTTCTGGCAGTGCGCTGAATGGATTATGCAGCTTGATATCTTGTAGCCATTGTTTTTTTTCAAATGTATCAATTTTCCTCGCGCTTGCGAGCGGGGTTACCTTCCGTTTTTTGCTGGAGGTTGCCACCGTCCAGCTTTCTTCCTGGTGTATTGGTATGTTTTGCTCCCCGTCGGATTGTGTTGTTTCCATAATATCGTCTTTTTTCTCTACATATGTAGAGTCTGTAGCTTTATTTATGAAATATGGTTCACCGGAATTAACTTTCACTGGAGCACTGTTTCGCACGTCCGTTTAGGTCGCCTGCCCAGACGGAACTCCAGAAACTGTTTTTCAGAATATCGAGAAAGGGGAGCACAAAGAATAAAGAAGTTTCGAAAGAAAGAAGAAGTTTTGTTTCGTTCTCAACGGTTGCATTCGTAGAATACGTTTCCAGTTCGCTAGGGACCAACTCGAAGCTGATAAGCCTCTTCTAACAATGTCTAAACTGTCTGGACCATCTTGCCTGTTCGATTAAAAATAAATGGCGATCTGTTATCAAGTTTCTCGATATCGAACAGCGCACAGTGTGCTCTTGAGACGAGGTGTAGGATTTTAGGTTGAGTGGTGTCTTGTTGAGCTGATTGGTTCCTTGAAAGAAGAACTTGCGTCTTCGTGTATCGAAAGAATGACTTTGGAGGAATGAAAATATTGATTATTACTCGATATTGTATAGGTCGATGATTAATTCCATCTTGTTTATAATAGTTTCTGTCAGTGAATAGCGAACGAGCTGTGATTTATTTAATATTTAATAAACTGTGTTCATTATTTTATATATTTATTGGCAAATGATAGAACAGACAAACTATAACTAATTAACTAAAACTGTTTCGTAATAAACTAATAAATTACAACTGGAGCAACTAAATCAATACAACTAATTAACTCGTAACGACTAACGACTTGCATCACACATAAGTTTTTGTACTCGTCCATGACTAAATATGGTCGTGTTCGCTTTTCACCTTCCCAGTCACCTTTTCTTCGCAAAAGGATCATGGACGCGCTGAACCTGATGACTCATGGAGATTTGCTGTTTCTTTTGGTCCGTCAGCACTTTCACTTTTACCTTAATTATATAATAATTAAAAACAACAGTTAAAAACAATAATTAAATTTATAATTAATTATTGTTTTCGTACTGCTTAAAAATTCATTGAGTTCTATACGATCATTTTACGATGCCACAGTGATGATTCAACATCTTATAAAGATGATTCTTGTGGTAGATGTGGATAAAATTTGCGTTATTTATTTAATATGTTTATTCTCAAATTTCATTTAATATATATACAAATTATAAATACGATTTCATTTATTATATATCATTCTTTCGATATTGGGACACTTGATAATTGTATTATTAATTTGAAATTACCGCTACAAATGTCAATAATAATAGCTTTTTCTTCGATAACATTTCTTACCAAATAGTTTTCTAATATTGCATTATATTCTGTTGCAAGCTATCTATAGATAGTGTATAAAGTTTGAAACTAAAATTGATCAAGCTACGAACAATTTTGTAAAATATAATTGATCAGGAAATAATTATTTTAAAACATTTTTAAATGTGTATATAAATAATATCTCGAAAGAAATCGATGCAGGCTAAAATTAACGTTATTAACACTAGGTTTACGGGACCCGTCAATTTGACTAATTTCGAACTTCGAACTGAAATATAGCCATAACGAAAACCATAGCATGAATTTTAACCATTTTGCATCGTAAATTAATCATTTCATCTAAAGAATTTATACACAAAATTATATTTTCCTAGGCTTTCTAATTTTTGAAATCTGTATGTAGTATACCTATTTCTACGGGACCCCCTAAATTGTCGGGTCCTCGTAGAGATAGGTATATACGAAACGCCCGTAAACCTAGTGTTAACTAAATTATTCTTTCTACGAAATTGTCGTTGTCACGATCAGTTCTGACACCGAAAGAATTTGAATCAAATCCTCCTAATTTCATGATTTTGAGATTTTAGATTTATGAATCACCCATATTTTAAATCTTCGTAGCTCCGATCTCAAACGATTAAATTCTCGAATTTGTTCATTTCTTTACAATCCAATTTCTCCTAAATCCAAAATTTCGAACTTTTAAATTCTAAAATCAAATATTTTGAAATAACTAACGTTTATCAAGATGGAAAAGTTTATTCGTCCATCAAAGTTTGATTTTTTCCTTTGAAACATTTATTTACTCGTGTTTTCATTTATTCGGTATATCATTCGTGTATGATAAAATAAAATTAAATATTAAATATCGAGATATCTATAAGGCAAATACGCTACCTGAGTATTAAGTTGTCCGGAAAGTGTCTTTCTTTTACAGACACGTCTTTTACAACAACGCATCTTTATACGAACATGAAACCTAGTCTGTCAGACATTGTGACCTTTAGTTCGATAGAACAAAATGGATCATACGTAATTGGATAAAATAATATAAATAATAATAAATTTAAAATAATAAATAAAAATAAACAGTATAAATAATAATAAGTAAATAATAATATAAATAATATAAATATAAATTTGTGCATCCATTATTTCCTTATAAAACGAAAGAAACTTTTCGCACGACCTAATATTTTACAGGTATGTAAGGAAGTAATTTACTTACCTCATACCATATTAATGTCTCGCGATTACCGAGATACGTGCACGCTCGAAATTGTAATTAATTATGTTAGACACGAGCACCTTGTGATTTTCAAGAACTAAAATCTTTATGATTTGAAATTTCATCACGATTTTGGAATTTCATCATGATTTTGGAATTTTATCACGATTTTGGAATTTCATCACGAATTATTATAAAGATTGAATATTTATGCGATGGCAATAGTTTTCTTAGATTTCTGTATTTGATTAAACGACTTAGGATTAGATATTATCATCGAATCGTTTTATATAGTAACTGTTTATTCATCCATTACGTGACATTATTTTATGAAATAATTCTGCATTTCAGAAATTATACTACACGATTATCAAGATGAACAATGTATCGTATGTTCAGGATAATTAATCGTTTATATATTCTACGTAGATGTACACAGTCATTTGCCAACAAACTCTTCTTCCAGATGAAAAATAAAAAGTGGATTTAAAAAGTTTCCTCTCTACGATCTTACAGCACGCAAATCAATATTTCGAAAATGTTTCAATTTACATACAAAAAATTATGCGTTTCTAAATTATTTCTTTACGACCTTGTGATTCGTAGATAATTAATCCATAATTGTTTAATCTACAGATATATGTTACCGTTAGATTTAGGAGCGTGTAACGAATCTTCATTCGGACTAGCCATCGTTGTTGTACGATAGAGATTATATTTACTGGTATAAATATGTTCTTAGGTTCAATAACGAATCCACAGTCAACGAGGTAACTCTTTGTTAAACGTAGTATATGTTCTGAAGCACAAAGTAACGTTTGCTGTGACGCTCAGTATAATACTGCACGTAAAGACGATGTGAAAACTCTTTAAGGTGATCGCAAGAATAAAAATCTGATGGAAACCTTCCTCTCCTTACCATCGCATTTGTTTGTTGTATATTGACCGGGGATACCAACAAAATTCCAGCCGCAGTTGCTAGGCAGCCCCGCTTAGCGGCGACATTGCTCTTGCCGGGGGTTTGATTATTAATACAACGTGTGTCCCATAATATTGTCATTTCTCTCTTAGGTAAAAACGTCCATTCCGTGACCGTGACTACGGTCAGTGACCAGTTGTGTCACCCAAGCCCACTGTCACAAATCTCGGGCAAACACAATCGGATTGAATCATAACAATTACTTCTAAGTTTTATTTAAGTACAGCTATAATAAATAGTCCAGATTAAAATATTGGACATCTTCCCAAAAATTCCAAAATAAAGGCCCCGATGTCCTTTCGTCTCCGACATATATATATGTAGTAACTTAATGGGGCTTAGAGTAAGGATAAGTAATGATGTTTTAGTTTAACAAGCAATACTCAATACAACGAACTGATTACAATATCGTCGTACGTCTTATAATCATACTCGGCTCTCAACTTCCCGATTGATACTCTCCGGCTCCTCCACTTACTCTTTCTGACTTCTCAACTCACACTGTACGACTTCTAACTAACACTGTATCTCTAGCATCCCTTTGTCTTTTTTCGACCCACCACGCATGTGTTCCGCAAACACCCGTAGCTAGGGTCACGTAGGCCTTTTCCACGAAAATATTCACTTGAAAGGGCCGACGACACATTGATGGATCCGAGGATGCTTCGACTCTCACGACATTGTTTATGGTTCGACCGATATCTTAGGCCTTTTTGTCCACGATACTACATATATATATAAAATATGCATAACTTTTTAAAGGACGTATGTAAATTAAAGGATTGCGAATTAGTAAACATCATAAAGTCGTGAAGAAATAACTTAATACGGATATAAAATTAACGCCTAAACGCATAATTTTTTGCATGCGGATGAAAACATCTTCAAATTATTGATTTGCGTGCTGAAGATCGAAGAGAAATAATTTTTTAATTTTACATCGTTGTCTCGTGTTATTTTTATTTTTCATCTGGAAGAAGAGTTTGTTGGCAAATGACTGTGTACATCTACGTAGAATATATTAATATGTTATATATGATATAAATAAGTTTGAATTATGTCTGTTGTTCCATTACACGACCCATCACACACTCGTCCATTTCATCAGATTTAAGCCTCGACGCTCCTTGAGTCGATTAACGGTAACCGTTAAACGTTGAAACACGCGAGATTTTCCCGTAATGCGTTCCGTAACTGCGAGTAACCGTTAATTGAAGGGCAATCAGTTCTCATCTGGGAAGCACGAGGCGGGTACGGGTTCTCAGGGCGTAGGACCACGCCCTGGGAAACCCCGATGAATCTGATGTTCTCCTATAGCCGGGTGGTGGCTGGTCGGCGCCTTTGGCACCCGCCAATGGCCGATCCGGTGCAGAGAATTTCGGAGAAGTTGGTGGGCCCATATCTGCCAAGACCACTCACCTCACCTTCTTATAGGGCTCCCCGTCACCCTGCACCAGCCTTGACCGGGATAGGGTGCGAAAGAGTGAGTAGCACCAGGATGGAAACCCTGGTTGACGACATCGGCGACATTGAGAATCATAGATAACAAGACTAACCAAAAATTCATTTACGGTGCAGGGGAGGGATACCCCAGTACCGGCGCAGCCGCGGGTTGTAAAGCGGACCCCGCTGCGTCGTCATCGAGCAACCGTGGCCGTCCGGAAGTAGGGTCCGCCAGTCCCCCGGTCGCGTTCATGCGTCTGGCGTGGAAGACACGCGAACCGGGAAATCTCGGAGGAACCCAACGTTATGAAGGGCGCGGCAGAAGCCGTGGACGCGCTACGACGAGGTCCGCCAAGGTCCGCGCTAGGTCCGCCGCGCTCACCGATGGGGGTCAAACTTAGGCGCTGGTAGATCAGCGCCTCGGGACCGCCAAGCAGTCCGGTAGGGGAACCAGACTGCCTTGCACGGCAGCTCCGGCGACGAGGCGCGGTATGACGTGACCGCATACCGCTTCATTAGGGGTTGCATTTTATGCCCGGGGGTAGGGGGCTGTGTGTCGCTCACACCAGTTCCCGGGCCTCTCTCAATCGCAGCCGGGTCGGTTACCGTGGAGGTTTTAGTCGGTTGGAGTCCGGCACTACTACGTCGCTTCCCCTCAGAAGCGGCCTGGTGTCCGTGCGGATTTCCTCCACGTTAATTAAAAAAAAAAAAAGGCAGTTTTCATCTTATTTACCAGCGATTACTTGGCTACAGCGTACTTATGTTCTAAGTACGTCCACCTAAAGTTTTCATCTTCTCCACATGCATCGCCGATACTTCACTTGCACTCGACTCTTCGCTCAAGAAACACCGTTTCGTGTACATTTAACATTCATCGGCACACTCAGTCTTCGAAGGTGTTCTTTGTGAAATATACAGTTACATTAAAACTTCAAAACCCTGTGTCAGGTTCCATTCGAACATATCTGTCATCTTAATGAAGATAGAGAAATCGGCTGATGTTAATTACATCGATACTAGTCGAGACGAGAATTTACGATTCTGATAACCGAGTCAAATTAAGTGATTTTCCTTATGATTTCGCCTACAACTATCTCACTGTGATTCTATGACGCATAAACAGCTAAATCGAAAATATTCTGAATGTACGTGAAAAAATCTTACATTTGAACATTAGGTCTGAGTTATATCTATGTTAAAGAAGTAGCGGTTCCGTTGCATTATTCCAACGTCTTTGACGCATAAACGTTACACGGCTTCGCAGCGCTACCGTGAAATTCGTTACGAACTGAACGATGGTAATTGGAATATCAAACGCGATAATGGAAAAGCGGTGAGCAAGTTTAGAACTAAGTGTGATCTAAAAGAAGCTGAAGCCGAAGACGTGAGTTGTCTGTACGCTGAGCGAGTTAACGGCGTACAAGTACACGTCGTAAGGTCTTGATGATTTCACTTGGTGGTGTGTTATTGATCTCATCCACCGTGCACGCACGGGCGAAGGCAGAAAAGGAGAGAAAATTTTCCCTTCCACGGCAGCTTTCGCGCCTTTCCCTCTCCTCCCCCTGTTTCAACGGCGCCGCTGAAAGCAGAGAACATTGTTACGCGGGCCGCTTTTCATTGCGACGTCGATGCAGCATCGCGGTGTACGTACCGTACACGTTTTACAACAGAGAATGGATACGCTGCGAGCGACACGCTCGCGAATCCACGACTAATCGTTCCACGCTCTGCAAAACTACGTGCATTCGCCGATGGCTGGCTGAAATTTTCGAATTTCCTGCCAGCGACTGCACACCAGTTGTTTAGGGCTGTTGCTCCGGCGACAGCACGGTTTCCAATGTTGTTCAGAGAGACGAATAAATGAAACTTGACAGGCTGGTTTGTGCCATACTGAGTCGCTCGTTTCGCAATTAATTATATTTCTTAATCGTTAATGTTACGCGAGATGAGCCAATAACAAGTACTATCTAAAAGCTAATATTTTGTTGCCTATTGGTTATACCGAAAAAGAATTTAAATAAATTATATGCCGCGTTTCAAGAAACTCGTCGGATGCGTGTAGTTTCATGTTCAAATACTTTACATATTGCGAGGTATCAAGGTAACTTTGAATCTTTTAAATGGCGCAATATATTGTTCACAGCATTAGTCCAGCCTGGCATCATTAAAGCAATAAGTAATATAGCTATCTCTGTCCTGCTTGTATAATATGTAAATTAGCTGTAAAATAGCTGCTTGGTTATTGGTTTTATTGAGAAACG
Organism: Bombus terrestris; assembly: GCF_910591885.1. Taxonomy (NCBI): domain Eukaryota; kingdom Metazoa; phylum Arthropoda; class Insecta; order Hymenoptera; family Apidae; genus Bombus; species Bombus terrestris. The sequence continues at coordinate 10,066,323 of NC_063271.1, read as the reverse complement.
TCTTGAATTAATTGTGTCACGTTCTATGGGACTCGCCGAATGCGTGTAGTGTAGTATCGTAAACTATTATGATTAATTTACAATGAATGAATTGTACAGACATTTAATTGTACAGACATTATTTAAACAGGAAACGATGGTTGTTTATCATGAACTAATCGCAATAACGTACAATAATTTAGACAACTCAATAGTTAATTTGCAACTCTCGTCACCACGGATCTCTCTCACGCTCTCTCTTACGCGGACCACACTCTCTCGACAACGCAACTCGCGCTCTCTGACTTCTCAATTCACACCCTCTGGCTTCTTGACTGACACTGACTGTTAATTCGTCTTTCTCCCTTAGCACCCCTTTGTCTTTTCTTAGGCCCAACACGCACGTGTTCCGCATCTGCTCGCAGGAAGGCAGATAAAAGACGTGGAACGGACCGATCAAAGACACGGGAAAATTTAAAGAAAACAACTTAGTGTCCAAATTGTCCTGACCAAATTCAGCTTTGTATAGAATGCTTCAAAGTTTTACATTTTAAATCATTGTCTTAGTAAACCATTTTCGTCTTACTTTTATAGCAATTCAATAGTTTTATTACTTCCTGTGGAATATCTTTTCAAATACCTACGACGATCCTTCGCAAGTAGACAAATAAGCGCCACCCGAATATGGCTGATGCAGCCCTATCAGAAACTTTGCTGTCACCCGAATATGGGTGACGCGGCAGTCAACGTGTTAAAGGAATAAGTAATATAGTTAGCTCTTCTGTGCTTGTATATGTAGATTAACTTCTAGTATCTACTAACAACGATTCAGGACACTGAAAACTTTATTCATTAAATCGACAGTTACCGTGTCAAGGGATCAATGAAGAATCACCAATACGCTAGACAAGTCATGCGTTCGATAAAACTGTGTTCCTTTATCCTCAGCAAATAACTCGGCCATCTAAATCACTGTCGGCAAGTTTGCCAGGTAATTCGTGAGCGAACTTGCCTTTAATGCCGCAAAGTACCTTCATAACAGAGATACAACTCGAATGGTCCATCATTTTGTCCAACCTCCTAAACAACGTCTATTTGAAGTCGTCACAGATACCTCGTAACACGTTTCTCATAATTTTTCACACGACGAATAATCACCAGTTTAACCTCGGAGCAGCGGTGATGCAAATCTTTCCACTTTCAATTTTGCAAACCACCAGTCTCATCTCTCGGGTGAATTCTATCGCGAAACAAATTTCACTTTCGATAAAAGAAAAAGAAGAATGATCGAGGTAAGTTTCCGGTACTTTAACCGGTTCGCTGTGTTCGACGCGGAATAATTGTCGCGACGATAAAGTGGAGCAACATTCGACGATGGAGGAAGAAAGTGACGAGTGGTTTAATCCCCTAAACTCTGAGAACCTTTTTTTACACGATCGATTGGCGACATCTTTTTGTGTTCAAGTTTTTAAGAATGTGAAGCTATATGTTGAAGGTGTAAAAATCTTGTTAAGGTTTTTACAATTCACTTTCTTACGACACTGTTATGCAAATGATGAAGTGAGAGTTTAATAGAGATCTTATCTGTATATCAACTTTGCCTAATAATTTACATAATTTAATATTGAAATGTACACGTAGTTTACATGTTTTTATGTATTATTAATGCTTTTATCCAAGAAACATTATCATTAACCTTTTCATCGCGTCAGATACAAAACCTCAAATGAAATACGACACTTGAGAAATAAATATTCCGCTACAGCGATACCAGTTGAGCTATGAAAACGTAAGTTAAAGTGATAGCAACTGGGTATTTTATAATATAATTTTACATATTAAATACATTCTGTGCATTTTTGCAATTTTAAAGTTTCTCATAAATACATACAACAAGCTCCATGGTATAACGTCAAAATAGTCGTTATGCTTTTTCCACTTTTCCATCTTATTTCTCAATGAAAAAGGAATCGAGCAACTTATCAACCTCGTGAAAATGTAGTAAAAACGGTTAATGAGAAACAACGATGTCGGACAAACAACAATAAAGCATTGCTTCAAACTGTCGTGTGAATTAATTTAACGAACGAAACAGCAGCGAGTCGCGGTTCTCCGGTATTCATCGTTTGACCATTTAAACTTCTCCGGCTGACAGTTTCGGAGCGAGCTGCCGTGAGACCTAAAACCCGTCTGCCTCCACCATTTCTCTCGATGGACGTTTATTCTCGGTTGTTGAGAATGTCGTTTACCCGTAGTTTTTTCCGCCAACTAACAGTGATATTGTCTGCTAAATGGACGTTGTTACTTAATTGCTTCTGGGCTCACGAATTATCACGGATTATCCGAAGATTTATTTGATTATGATACGCTCATATATAACGTTAGCTTAGAAGGAAACTGCAAGATAAAAAACTTGACAGTGTCGGAATTAAATTGCGGAGAAATTAAATTATGTTTATTAACTTCAAATAAAAATTATACGCTGAGGATAATAATTCTTTAACTCTATGATTCACTCTGTCGTACAGATCTCTCTAAACCAAATATTGATAATGCGGAAGCGATAGCTGCACTCAGCATTGTGTGAGAGATGTGGAAAGAAATCGTCGTGGTAGGAGTCGTTGGACAATTTATGCGGAATAGTTTCACTGAGAATTATTATTATTATTAAATGTAGATTATTAAATATCGTTTTGTATTTCTTAAGTACAATTTATCTTCAATCCGCTATTTCTACCGCGACCTGCACGTAAGAACCAAGTACCGAAGCGAAAAGCGCCCGAGCTTTATGTTTATTTTTATGGATTATTCTGGTTTCAACCTTTGGCGGTCCTGTGCAGGCCTCGGCCCTTTCTGGCATTTCTGAAACTATTGGGTTGGCAACTAAGTGATTGCGGCTTTTGTCAATACCACCTAATGACAAAATCCGCAATCACTTAGTTGCCAACCCAATAAAATTGTCGCTGGAATTTCAACTTTCTTCTAAACTTATTCGTTTGATTTAGTGGTATCTATTTCTTATTCTTTTCCTTTTGTTAATTATTTAATTTGTACTTTACAATTTGTCCTATGCTGGACATTCGGTAAATTTTTCTAGCTTCTTATTCGTTCCATAGAAAATTATATTCATGAATTAATCGTATATATTTAGTATATTCTACGTTGTAAATTATTTTGGAATTAATATTATTCCAAACGAATGTATACTCGTACGTCACTGTTAAAAAGTGAGAGGAAACTAGTCTGACTATAACGAATGTCTAGAGAAATTTACAAGACCATTCGTCATGAATTTCATTAGATTTCGTACATTTTTATATTTACAATGAATAATTAATTAAATAAATAGTAATTATATATTTCTTTCATCGTCTACAATTTTCGCATCTTTTAACATACGAAAACGATACGTTTCGAGTAAGTTTCGAAACAACGTAAAAATTTCGCTAACGATTCTACTTTATTTAAATCGATTATTCCAAACACGTTATAACACCATAAATCATTTCGCCGGATTGTTTTTTCTCGTTTTATAACACTTACAAAGTCGTATCACTATTAGAAAACTTTTTCCATTCGCGGTTTCGATCGTTCTCCCTTTTACTTTTCCATTTCAACTACCGCAATCACTTAATTGCCAACCGAATAGAAAAATAGGAAAAGACAAAGACCGATGTCTTGAATACGAATTCTATGACTCAAGATTACTCTCGATCGAAAAGATCTAAGTTAACATATGTGTCACAGGATTTGCTGATGATCGACGTTAGATTTGCCTAATCCTGGTTTTCGCCGGAGGCTTTGGATAAGGCACCTGTCGAAATCCGTAGAATGCAAAGATAAACGTGAAAGAAATCGAACCATAAAAGAGAATTTAGTTGGCAAGATTTAGTTTGCTATTTTTCAGCGTCAACTCTCGTCAACTCCAATTGAATAAAACATAAAAAATATGAAATATAATAAAGAGAAGTAACATCATCAGGTAAGAAAAAATCAATGGATGCTGCGTTTGGAGTAGTATAGTGTCTGTGTATAGAAGTATCCGGATGAATCTCGTTAGAGTCCGGAGATGTCTGAAATAATTAAGTCGCATGATTGTGCACCACGGTACATTGAATAGAGACGTTGCTTAGCACTGAAAATTGTTCGAGGCTCGAGTCTCGTTACAGAGTTAGCATTTGTCCACGATTACAGTGAATTTCAATGAACTTCCGTTGCAAAAGGGGAAACCTTTTGATTGCTTGCCTTCGTGCTGTAAAAAAAAAGGAAGCTCGAAGGAAGCTTTTTACAACGCGTTTAAAATCGAAACAGATGCAGATGTAATAAAAATCTTATAAAAATCCTCATGCACATAATGATACGTTTCCTAAAGAGATGTATTTATCTTTTAACTATAATTAAACGCATTAAAGAACTAGAAAAACAAGTGATAAAATATTTATTGATATCAAATGCAGCATAATATCAGTTCGTTTGTCATTCGAATATTATACAAATTTACGTGCGATAGTTACAGTACGTAGACATACGAAATTCTTGAAAAATTGTAACATTCGATATACTTTCCTCTGCTTCTCGATGTTGATCAGTATGGCTTTTGAACGGTTCAAATTGCAGTCAGAGAAATCTGAACGAGCTTATTACACAGTCCAATAGCATAAATGAGCAATAAAAACCAGCTGTTTGTGTTTCAATTTGAATTTCTTTAATGCTACTGCAGTGTTTTCGTATGGCTATCGTTTCACTGCTAACTGCAGCGATCGAATAGCCGCCATCAAGGTCGATTGGTCGATAATTATCGACCTACGAATGGTAGAAAAGGGACCAAGAAACCATCGAAACCCCGATGAAAAAAAGAAAAGAAAGAAAAAGGAAAGAAACGCTCGTTAAGCCGGAATCCAATCTGACTAGAGAAGAAATTGAAATGGAATCTCTTTTATTTCTGGATTTAGAGGGATTCTGGAAGACAAAAATGGAGAATGCTTCGAAAGGAAGTTCGAGGCACGATGCTGATACCGCGATTTCGGTATTTCATCCTTCGATCGACGAGGGATATTTAACTTTGTTTGACGTCTTGCCGATAAATCGATCACTGTTCTCTATAATACACTTCACCGCGAGATATTGCGCACAGATTAGAGAAGTTTATGGGCCAAGTAATACGAACAGAATATTCTTCTTCTCGATGATGAATGCATTTCGCATACTCTGATATTGAATAAGACGATACGAAATTTTTATCATATACATCCTTTACAAACGTGAAATAAGTAACCTACGTATACGACCTTCTAACGGTGTTCTAAACTTGGTAATTTTTGCAATTTCTAAAAGAACTTTTCATCTAGGATTTTGTAAGTCAAATAGTACGAACGAGATTTATTATTCCTTTTAATAAAACATGTATTTTACGGTGTCGGATATTGAACAAATAAATACGAAATTTGTGTTGTACGTTTCGCAAACGAAATAAATAATCTGCACGTTCGATCTTCTAACGTAGCAATTTTCACAAGGGATTTCTAATAAAACTTCTCTCATTTAACAGCGCAATTTTTCGAAGCTCGATATATAGGAAAAGATTTTCTACGGACAAGAATTGCTATGAATTTTGCTTGGAATAACATTAAAAAAAAATTGCTCCTGCAGATTTGCTTCTGCAAGAAAAAGAACACCGAAAATGTTTGCGAGGACAATGAACAATCTATGTATAGAATTTTTGATATTTATTGTATTTCACAATTGAACGAGTGATCTACGCGATTTGTCGGTTTTCTAACGTAGCAATCCTCACAAAGTAGCCGCACAAAAATCTCTCATCCCTGAATTTTCCAAATTCTACTCCCAAATACTTTCAAAGGAAACCTTTCGAGAAGCGCAATCATCAACTTGCCAAATTTATGCTCTCAGACAACAACATCGTAAAAAATGCCCAGTAGCAACGCTTTCAAACTCGCAGCTTTAGTCAACGTTCTTGCAATTTCCGCTCGGACAACCACCACCACGCTCGACATTTGCAACGATTTGCAAAACAATCACGCGAGAAGCGTCTCCCCACGAAGCGTGGCAACGCGTGACCAACGGAAGCACGGGTTGTTGCTGGAAGCTGTTTGAAGCTGTTCGAGGCACGTAGCTTCGCTTCAACTTCCTGCCTGACACTCGCCTCTACCTTCATCCCCAATGGAAGGTCACCAAGAGGTTGGTTAGTAACGATAAAACGTGTCTTGTTCGACGTTCAGCAGTCGGCGCACGCCTCCGAAGAAAGTTTCCTTGTAGAATCGGATATGGCCAACTTCTACACAAGGAGTTATCCTTCGATGGCCAAACGCTAAAATTGTTGTCTAAAAGTAAAGTTGGTACCCAATGGCGCATAAGTGAAAGCTGAGTATTGATACATTATGAATTTTAATAATTTTTTTATTGATAATGGTATATATCAGATTGTGGTATAAATTTGTTTACATTTCGTTAAATAAATGTGATAAAATCTGTGTAATCGAGAAGTAACTTATGTCTGTTCTATCAGAAAGAACGAATAAAGAAATTCGTCAAATAACTTTTCTAACATTTCACGGAGTGCATATGTAGCGAAAGACAAACGAGTTTAATGACCAATCCAATTTTATATTTATTCATTGGTCTTATTAAATAGAAATCCGCTTTGTTGGATTAAAGCTTCTTTTTGTGTTTCTTATTTTACAAGCTTTCTTTTTCTTTTTTTTCTATTATACACGTTGTGTATTTCGTTATCAAAAAGGTCAAAGATACTAACGTTGAACTGGTTATTTGCAACAGAAGATTTTCATTTATGGCAAAGCAGGATTACTTGGACGAGCTAAGCTTCAACATCTCAAAATTCAATCATGAATTTCCCCTCAACTTTGGGCCATTTTTATCTGCATTGCATTTCTCTGTCGTTAAAATCGATCTCTATCGAAAGTAGGCAAATATCGTAATCGATGTACGCGATTTCTCGGTTCAACTTTATGCTAAAAATTTTCCCGGATCCTTGTAAGCTTCTTAACCGACTAAAGCGAAAGTGAGATTAAAATATTGGCTCGTCGGATAAGACTTAAACCCTTCTGCAGTCACGTTTCTGCACGGAAACAATTTTACACACGCTAAACGCTACACACTAACTGACAGGAGATTATCGAACAGAATACCGGACGTTTCGTTTAATTGTATCATCGCAAGGTGTTGGAATAAAGTTTGTAATTGGTGGAAGAAAAGACCGAAGACCTACTCGACGATCCAACATAAGAAATTCGAGGACCACAGTTTCTCCTGTGACGCCACGATGATCATTGATGACCGGAGCGCTTGAACTTCCTGCTCTTGTAAAAATTGTATGAAAATTGACAATTAGGGCATTTTGAATATAACCAATAAATAGAAGATACTTTGAAATAAAAAGTGCCCCATTGAACAATTAAACATTTTTATTAGAACATCAATAAAAAAAAAAAAAAATGAGAACAAATCTTGCATCTAACGGTGCACTGTGTTTGCATCCATATCTCTGAGGGCTAATCTACGAATATTATTATAAACACAGCTTAGAAAATAATCGTAAATGATGCTTTATAATCATATAATTGAAGTTAGAAGTGTGAACATACCTTGCTATTATATATAGAATGAGCAAATACTGTTTACTAATATCTTCTACATGTTTCAACAATATATTCTGCACGTTTTGCTTACGGCGAAATAACGACTGTGAATGGTTTGTTGAAATAGACAAAGCCTTGTTATAATATATCGCTATCAGCTGTTACCAAGGTGCCACGGTGGTCACTCGTGACCACCAATAAGATAAACGGTCCATTGAGCAAGAATGTTGTCTTACATCATCAATTTATTATTATTTTACCATTATATGCTTTGAATAATAAAAATACTCCCGTGGCGTTCTGAGCGAAACACGTGATTTCGGCGTGGCAGACAAAGTGTTAAAATAGTTGCGACTAAAATAAGCATCGGCGCAACGTCGGTACTTTAACGGTTAAAATGGCGCGCACAGACGATTGCACAAGCTTCGTGACACGTTCGACAACGATGGATTCAATCTAGTCGGATTATCCGGCCCTACGACTGCCCATCCACGTTCCACGATCCCAAGTCCCAAGCCTGTGTCAACTTACCTCTTTCTAGCTGGTCTCTGGACCACTCTAATACCCGACTTCCGGTTGCTATAGGAGTAATGAACACCGGTAGCGGTGTACGCTGGCTCGTCGAAATGAATGCCGCAGCTGTTTGATGCTCTGTGGTATAAACTTTATGGGTATATTTTATGATTCTCTCGGGTTTCTATTGTCAGAGTTACGTCTGAGGAAATGTGGACTGTGCTGGAAGAAAATGTGAAAAATAAGCTACTTAGGGTTGTTCGTGATCCTGTGGGATGTGTAGATTGGTTAAAATTGGTTCTATAGTGTAAATGATGTTTATTTGGCATATTTACTACTGTAGTATCGTGGACATAAACAATGTCGCGAGAAAGCCAAAGTGCCGACAGGCCCAACAATGTATCGTCGGTCCTTCAACCGAATAGTTTCGTAGAAAAGGCCTATGTGACCCTGGTCACCAGCGGTTATGGAACACGTGCGTGGTGGGGCTAAGACAAAAGACATAGAGGTGCTAAGCAAGAGATGTTAAGGGAAAAGACGAACTAACAGTCAGTGTTAGTTGAGAAGTCAGAGAGTGCGAATTAAGTTGTCGAGAGAGTGTGGTCCGCGTGAGAGATAGAGCGTTGGATTAGTTCACGTTAAACAAGCATCGTTTCCTGTTTAATCAACATCTGTTGAATCCATTTGTTGTAAAGAAACTAATTGTAGTAAGGATCCTACACTATACTATACCATTATGAATTTAGGTGGTGAAATATTTAACCGGTTACGAACTGCTTCTGGGTGAAATTGTTACCTTAAATATTAAACTATGAGAGTGGATTACCTGTTCATTAGGATGGTTTTACTCATTGTGAATGGTCGGATGTACAGTACAAAGTAGATTTCGTTAGAGTTTACGTGAAAGTTACTATTTTTGTCTGGCTTCTCTCAGCTCTCGTACCTATATCGAATCAATTTTGAAATGCTTGTCAATCAATCCTCGACAGCAATTACATTTCGTGTACCCTTCGAGTGGTTCGTGTAAACTTACTATTTCCAAAAGTGAGTCGCGTTAAAACTAAAGATTTGGCAATGCTATATTGCAGGCTATGTTTAGATCTAAAGATAAAATAAATAAATAAAATTGAAACGATAAATCAGTTACAGTTTAATCGCGGGAGTAATGAAAGAAACATGAAAAAGCGTTAGAAAGTTATCAAAACCTTCTACCGGTTTCTACATGCGTGTACAATCTGAATAGAAATTCATTGATTCTCTATCGCTATCTATAATTTCTTGTTTGTCCATTTAATAGAGACTCGCGTTAACATTCAGTGGTTTCCGTTTAACAGGTCGACTGCCACGATGTGGGTCGATGACACGCGTCTTACTGAATTTCTTAGACCGATTAAAATACGATTAATTTGATGAATTAAACAATTATCAACGACGTGAATGATTTAGATAACATCGCTGAAGAAGAAATACGCGAGCACGATATGAGATGCGACAAAAATGAAATGTCGTACCGTAGCATATTTTATAGCAGTTCACGTGTCCATCGGACATCAACTGAAATTTCGTTTCAATATTCTTTTTTAATATTCAACGATATGTTTTCACATTTTCTTACAAATTTATTTCGAGAAATTTATTTCACCAGGCAGGTGTACGTAGCGAAATGGTTCGGTGAGATGTGAGCTACGTTACAAGGTTTTGTCACGCCAGGCGAAACATTCGCAAGCCTCACATTGTTAACGCAGTTTTCTTCGAGAAAAAGGACGATCTTGGGAAAATGTGCGATGTGCTTGGTTTTTTGTTAGTGGGGAAAAAAGATGGTCTTTCTCTCGAAGAAAGGAATGTAAATGATGATTTGTATGGAACAGGGATTGTTTGCCTTGCGGAGGAAAGCTTCAGCCGGAGGATATGAGTGGAAGAGGAATTAGAAGGGATTTCTCGTGGGAAAGACATAAGTGTCGCGTTACAGAACGATGCTTCCATGGAGAATATGCAAATGTGGAATCACTAAGCGCAACTTTTTAAGAGACGTGCGTGCTCTGGATATTCCGCTCTTGCAAGAAGAAGTTTGTTATTTATTAGCAGGTTACGTGTGAAAATCATAGGAAAATAACGTGATGAGCAAACTTTCGTTGATTGTTTTCATTTCTTTGTCGCTTTATATTAACTCGATTCAACGTCGAATTCGAATGTATCTTTTTCTTTTTTTTAAAATAAAGCTATAAACTTTTCGATTCGACGTAGTAAAAGTTTGCAAAGGTTGTAATGTTAATTTACCTTTCGAAAAATTATACTTCGGAGAAGCGATAAGATGTGAACAATTTAAATAGAGAAATACGTACGGTAAATATTATTGTTTTAACAATTAAAATGTTTTCATTGGAAGTACCATTGAGATTTTGATCATTTCGTTTTGTGAAGATCTGATATGAATGATGTAAAGGTGGCATTCAGAAAGAAAAGTTTAATCAACACGGATGTAAGTTTTGATATTAACTTTGGAAACTCTTTTACGAAATGCAAACTCGAATTTTAATCAAAGATTTCTGGATGGGAATTGAAATGTAAATTTAAGAAGACGTACATTACAGGGAATTTTCCGAGCTTTGATCTACGAGTGAAAATCTTCTTGAAATGAGAAATGAGATTCGAACGTCTGAGTTTTCCCCCGCGTGTCGGAGATGTTTTCTTAAATTAAATTTATATTTAACTAACTTGTGACGGAAAGATTTATGAATAACAAGTTTAATCATCATTCGCGACAGAAGGATTTTCTGAGACAATTTCCCCTTCCTTCGAATTTTTATCGTCCAATCTTTCTCGCGTTTCAGCAACCAACAAGACTTTTATCGTTTCAAGCGAAACTTTAACATAAAATTAAAACGAGAAAACGTGTATACAATGGCTCTTTTATATTTCCCTCGGACTTAAGAAACTTTCTTACAACATAAAAACATGATTGAGTTGAAAACAAGCCAAAGACGTAACAGGATTAACGTTTAATCAATCTGACTCTCACAAGCAGGACTTTTTATGATAGGAGAAAGTAACATGTTTCTTTGCTCGCACATTTACTACAACTTGGATGTATCAATTTATTATTATTATTAATTCTTATTAATTATGTAGTTGCCACGTGAATCTCAGAATAAGATTAACTAACAAATTGACTAAATAAAATTAACTTAATATGACCTTAGGAAACATGCTCTTGTAATATTTTTAACACAATGAATGAATCGAACATATTTCAATAATTTACACACCAAGTGTATAATAATAAATACGAAACATAAATTTCAATGTCACAAAGTCACATTTTTCTAACCAGGCTACGATTGTTCATATATTATCATAAGGGATGTGTATAAATAAACCGTTCGAAATAATTTATCTAAGGAGCAAAACAAATTTTTAATATATTAATAATTGTAATACATTATAATAAATTTGCATAGACATCTGCAAATACAATACCTGCAACTCGGAGAATAAATTAAACAACTTTCGATATCCGATCAGACGTCTAGCAAAGATTAAACCGTAGACTTTCATACATTTTTATATCTCTGTAAACATAACTAAATTATGTACTAAATATCATAAGAAATATTTTAGGAACATTTTACTTATGTTAGGTAGTCCGAAAAGTTTCTTTCGTTTTATAAGGAAATAATGGACGCACAATGTTTTTTGTTTTATATTAGTTTATTGAATTATATTAGTTTATTGAACGTAATAATAGAAATAGAACGAAATGGATCATACCTAATTCAATAAAATAATATAAAACAGAAATTGTAGTTCATCTATTATCACCTTATGAAACATAAGAAACTTTTCGGACAACCTAATGTTTAGCTAGAGAAATTATTTATACAGTTTGATAAAAATATTTCATGATCGTAAGTATAATTCTTAATTAGAATATCCTATCTAATCCTCGCTATCTAAAATTTTCCATTTTATATTATTTTATCGAATTACGTATAATCCATTTTGTTCTATCAAACTAAAGATCACAACGTTCGACAGATTAGGTTTCATGTTTGTATAAAGATGCGTTGTCGTAAAAGACGTGTTTCTAAAAGAAAGACACTTTCCGGAAAACCCAATATCTGGATATTAGATGCATGTTGCGTAAAAATCTACAGTCTGTTAATAACAAGTTCGTGCTAAATTTCTGCCCGATCACGTGCCGCGTTTAAAAACTTGGTCCCAACAATTCTTACCGCCGGAAAGCTAACTTCCGGCACGGGCGAGGCTGACGGGTTTGCGCAAAGTGTTTCGATTAAAAAGCGTTTTGTAAAAAGATTTACGGCCCCGGCATGCTTTTGCATTCCGCAACGAGGTTCCTCCGCAATGTAGCGCCGGTAAAATTGAAATATATAGGTTGTAGAGCTGGCGGCGCATACAAATCCGCCATTTGTTTCCGGTACGGTCCTTCTTATTGCGGAAGTTGCGCACACAGTCGCGACCGTGAAACCGCGCGAGTATCGAGTTTACGAAACGGCCGGTCATCGGATCAACGTCGGAAGTCGTAAATTTTCGGCCTGGAAAAAGCATGGATCGATAAAGAAACTTTCGTGAAATAATACGAAATGGCTGACTCTCGTGTGTATTACAACGATATTGTTTCCAACTACTATAGAACCTTAATTATTCCAACTATTCGTGGTACACGTTGGTCGGATAATCGGATAACTTTGTTTTCGTATTCGTAAGCGAACATCATTTATGTTAAAGTACGTATTTTGTGTATGCTAACGAGGAAAAGTATCGGCAAAGACCAAATTTCCCTGTAAAATCCTGTTATATCTGTTGGGATGAACCTTCCATTTGCGTGCGAATTCGCAGCGAGTTAATGGAAAAACTCGAAGTATGTAACTTAAACTTTCGTACGAACGTGATTCATTGCGTACACATATCGATGTATAATAAATCGCGCTACGTTTATTGAATTATATTTGCATCGAAGAGAAGCATCCAGGACTTGTGAAATTCGAATTTCGATCAAAAACTTTGGAACATATTGAACTGTTCGGTGAAATGATGTTTTTGAACGTTGGACTCGAATATTATATCTTAATTGTCATTCAATAGCTATAAAATAAGAATAAATAATGAGAACTTATAATGAATCGTTTTCATTGAAACTTGAGGTTTCTATTGTTATAAAACCGGAACAAGAGTCGATTCTAAATAACTATTCCGAGAATTTGATATGGTAATTACTTTCAATTTTTATCTTCTTATAGTTTAGAAAATTCAGTATGAAGAATCGTACTTTTTTTTTTACAAATTCATGACAGAATTTTACAAAGAAAAGTCGGTGTTTTTATCGATAGTTTCATCCATCGTCCTAAACTGCTGAAAAGCATCAAGGGACTGCGTTGACATTCTTTATATTTCTGTGTCTAAACATTATTTATTAACGATTGCCTTAAATATAACTCGTCTCACGCTGTAATAATATTATATATTATTATATTTTACGTTCCATGTAAATAAACGAAATATTTCACGTTCAATACATGTATGTTATAGTTTCCCATAAAAAAATCAACTCAACTCGTTAAAAAAATTCTGTCACCGTAATTTTTATATTCGCCTAGGATATCAATATTCAAAGTTTTCAATTTACCTACCATAAACGTATCAACACGTAAACATATCCAATCTCTTCTTTTCACGAATCTCGTTCGCTTTTTGAATATCCAGCGAATGACCGGTTAATATGTCACTGATTTTTATAAAAAACCTGAAGTAAATTTTTGTACCTATTGGTAAAAAAACAATTTAAATATTGGTGATAGTTTGGCTTGGCTGGATAAGTATGTAACGATTTCGCAATAAATTACCGCGCCCTGAGCAGACAGGTCTAACCGGATTCATATCGTCGGTCCGCTTATTTATGCATATGAAGCGGATTAAATTTTTTAACCCATTTGCATCATGGCCCTACTTAAGAGGACGGTTGAATGCATCAGCAGCATTCAACTGACGACTGGTCCCTACCACCACACGCGGTCGGTCGTAGATATAGTAAATGACATCCAACATTTCTTCATGGAGTTTATCGAAAATTTACCGTTCAAAACGATTGGTAGACAATGTTATTTCGAAAACATCGCATCTTACATTCTTTATGATGGAGGGAAAAGGTAAAAATTATTTTCCAGCGGTTGAGATTATTTGCACGGGACACGGAATTAATTGCGGATTAATTCTTATTATGACGACATAAATCGCGGTGATATTGAGGCGGAGAAGTGCGTTCCGTGCTTTTAGTAAAGTTGTTCCGCTCGCTTGGACACTTGGTAATTCATCTTAGGTGGCGTTTAATAGCTTCTGCTTCTTTCTTGTCAGCGTAAACTCTGTTCTTCCGTGTTGGTCAAGACTGTTTTATTATTTTAAACAAACTCAGATCATCTAAGATCTTCTCTCAAGCCAAATTGAAAAATGTGGTATAACGTTCTACAGGAAAAGAGAATCTTAAACATTGTCTATGTATATCTCTGCCGTAATATATAACGTCATTCGAATCATGTCATAAAATTACTTCATCCCTAATACACAATTCTCCTTAATATTCTACAAAAGAAAGTGAACCTTAAATAGCCCCCTTATTCCTACCATAATGTGTAACATAATTTGGTGATTTCGTGAAACCATAGAGGAGTAAACCGTATATGAGAAAAATAATATACGCGAATCTTGAATATTCTATTCTATATCTTATATTCTATATCTTAGATATCCTATAGGATATCTTTAACGTACCAGGAAAAGCTCAACGATATATAGAAAAAGAAATCGAACATGGTAAAATTCTTTTCCCGCATCGTTCCGTTGGAATCCTCATCGAGTAAAGTACAGTTTTAATCCGCGTCCCATTTCACCTCTGCTACCTCTCTCGCCATTCCCATCCGCTTAATTACAGTTCTAATCGACAGCCAACGCTCGCCAATTCTCTATTTCACCTACGTTTCATATTTTCTGCTTGCAGATCCACGCCTGAATCGAGACGATTGAATCCTCAGCAACGAAAGATGAGTTTCGCGAACAGCCACCGTACCACCGTCGTTCTTCGACCAATCTCAATTTCAATCTCAATCTCCACGTGGTCGATCACCAGCGTCCCTCAGATTAACGACAATCACGGACAAATAGGAATTACCTTGAAGAATAATATCGAGGACAATCATTTCGAAGAATAGTTTTAGAACTACGCAAGCTTCCGCCGATAGAGCAGCAAGACGACGAGTGAAATCCAGGGAATCGCAGGTCGTCGAGTCGACGAAAGAAGATCAGTGAGATGCCCGGTTCGCTGTAAAAATGCTGGTGGACGATTGCGGCAGCGCTATGGGGTGGACTTCGGCCAGCGTGCGCGGGGGTTGGTCCACCCCGGGTGGCTGTAGGAATTCCGCGATGAACTTCGGTGGTAGCGTGCCCTCCCTTCACCCAGCTGGCTCGATAAGATCGCTCCGATCCCAGCATTCTATGCAGGTATTTAAAAAAAAAACAGAAAAATCCCGTCGTTTTCGTGTCGTTGGATTATCATCGTTAGGGTGATCGTATCCGGAGAACGCGTTAGGTTATAAGCGAATTCGTGGATTAAGTCCGACATTAAAGTTTTAGTGAACCGTTTTGCATGCTCCGCCTCCTTTTCAGCTATCGGTTTAACTGTCTTTTGTTTTACTTGTCGAAGGAACATCGTTTTTCAATAGCTGGCTATTAGTTGAGCAATTGACATTTCGATGTAGAATCTGTAATAATCGTGGAAATGTTCAGAAGATTTTCAAGTTGGTGAATAATGAAAGATGGACGCGGGAATGTACCAAAGACTATTTCTTGTTTGTTGAAAACGTGTTTCATTGAAAAAAAAAAACGTTTTTCGGTAGCTGACTGTTTTCTTTTTATTAGTAGTTAATCTGTAACAATAGGTGGATATTTTAGGATGATTGACAGAATGGTAAAGGGGAAGATTAAGGATAGGTGTGAGGATGTGCCAAAGACGGTTTTTTGTTTATCGAAATTGGTTATCGACTGATTAGTATTCCATCGAGTAACAAGTGCAAATTTTAAAAAGATTGACAGGGTAGTAGCTAATTTAACCAAATTCTGAGTCACAGGGATTATACAAGTTAGGGATGAAAGGAAGATTAATTGTTAAATGGAAACGAATGATAGAGTTTGATCTTTGATGTTTTAAAGTCACAGAAAAGAGGATAATCTAACGATCACATTTTTTTAAATTCACATTAAAATTCGTTATCACTTAGGTCATCCCCTTGATAAATATTTATCGAAGTACGTTGTTTGTTTCCCCAAAAGTTTAATACTAATCACGCACTCCTCCAGTAAAATTAACAAATCTATAAAAAATAAAATTCGTCAATGTACTTTTTAAAAGTCTCCCCTCATCTAAAAAAAAAAAAAAAGAATATTTATACTACGTTTCCGTTAAGAAGCTAATTAGCCTATGTCGCGTAATTTCTTATCCATCATCTTATCCACTCATACAAAAGAAAATCATAAAGATTCTATTCTAATACGATAGATTGATTCTATTATCGACGTAGAAATCGATATTCATCGGATCGCGCATTTTACAGGTAAATGTAGAAGGTAGGCGTCGTCGAGCAGCTTGCGAGAATTACGTGGGGCGTTCATCTCCTAATTGGTATTCGGCCAGCGACACTTTCACCCTGTCGGCGGATATCTAGCGACGTTTAATTTTCAGGCTACGTCGTCGATCGTCGCGATTTATCATTGGTTCTCGCGTGCTCGATCGCTATTGCCTTTCTCGATGCATTGCAGACATGTTTCTTTTATCCAGGGCGTGCCGGAGACACCGCGAAGATGTATGCACTGCCATCCGGTACACGTGCCGAGCACCCCGAACAATTACGTGCATCATCCAATGCAGTATTACACACCGAGCCACTGTCCCGAGCCCAGGAACGGTATCTACACTCCTCATCGAGGCAGTTCCTATCACGGTGGTGAGTACACCTTTCTAAAAAATGAATTCTTCCTGTCGGCTATGAAAAAAAAATTGTTTTCATCGACTATGAATAAATATGAGGTTAGCGCGCGTGACATGTAGTCTTGTGAAATAAAATTTTTAACGCACGTTGTTTTATCAAAATATGGGGCAAAAGTTTAGAAGAAGTTTGTAAAATAAGAAACATAAGGGGACACCATGATTTTTTAACGTGGATCTATACCTGTTAAGAGCAGCGAATAAGCGTAATATGCGTACAACGAAACATACTGTGGATGATTGTTATCGATATGTGAAATATGTGTAGCATAAAGGTTACTAACATACATAGCGTATCAATTTTTAACATTTTCTACGTTATATGTCCTCCACTGTATGCCCACGATATTCCACATAACTCTATAGATATACATCGACTACTGCTACGTGCTTTCGATCATCTTCCACCCAATGATCTTTTCCCAGCGTTGAAGAATATATTCGGTTAGCGGGCGAAACATGAAAAATGTCTTGTTGTTACGCATGCTTTTTCGTTCCAATTTTACCGTGCAGTTTCTCACGAAACATTACGAATCCTGTTTGTTTGTTAAAATGTAGCAGGATCGAGCACGATTAACTGGTTTCGTTGTTCAAAGTTTGTAAGATTCAGCATTTCTAAAACTGAGATAATCCTGGAACGAAGTTAGAACGAAAGTTTGTATTTACAATTGCTGTGAGGATAACGTATACTATAAAATTGTTTAAGCGAAACAGAAGAGATTTCTCATCTTTTGAAAATGCTGAATTCATGTTTCGAGCAACTTTCATGACACTATATGGAAAGGACATTTCCAAAGTTGAAATACGGTGTCCTCTCGTCACATACATACGACGATTCTCAATCTGACGCGTTGAAAAAGTCTCTCTGGTCCTCCCTTTTTCTTCCTCTCTCGGCATTCACCTGCTGTTGAATATTGAACGTAGTCGCGAAACTTGACGGAAACGGATTAGGCCGGTGTCCTGGCAAGCAACGTCGCGCCGTGAGAACGAAAACAGAAGCATTCTGAGATTATGAGCAAGTTTACCAAGAGGACCGAGTGGATAGAGTCGTTCTTATACCGACTTTACGAGAAAACTTGCGCAATCTCGCTGAAAGATGCCCCCGAGAAATCGAATAAAATGCAAAACGCGTTAAATGAAACAGTACTTCCTCGTATACAAAACAAGTGGAAACATCTCAGAGTTTTTAAATCGTTTAACTTTATAGGCCTTTGTTCGTACTAGAGTAAGATGATCCAGCATTGTATACAGAGTGGCAGACAAAAGGAAGTTTAAAGAGCTAAAATTAAGAAAGTATCATAATTTTCGAAACTGAATTATAATTATTAAAAACAATGAATGTGTAATATGATATATATCGTAAAATATATGGCTGTTACTAAAGTGTTCGGTACAGACAAAATTTAATACAAAATTTACTCGCACTTATACATACAAATATCAATTTTGATTTTTTTATTGTTCTCCACTGTAAACTGTCTAAACGATTTTCCTGCTATTATTCACATTTTCCTAAGACATATCGGCGATTCGTTACGAGGAATTTCGAGGAAAGCCACGAGGAAACGATACGGGTCATAAAATTAAATTAGTCAAGCAACGTGTATCGACTTCGACAGTCGCGTAAATTCCAACAATTACGAAACGCAGTATAAATAAAAATATATTCGCGCTTCCCAATGCAATATATCTACTGTGACGAAAGGTGTAAAAATTCTACGTATCGTTCTCCATATAATCCAAAAGAATAACAGTAAAATTCTATCGGAATTTTCATCGTCGCTGTCACAGTGAACAACGAAATCGCATACGTTTTAATGAAAAATATCGCAGGAATTTCGCAAGTGGCCTGTCAGCTGGCAGAGGCGCGTGAAAAAGGGAAACAATTCAACAAGTTGACAGTCGCGAGTGTCAACCGGACCGCACGTGTGTTTCACAAGGAAAAGGTGGGAAAAATCAAATTGATGAAATGAACGAAACTGCGGAGAGACGGAGAGAAAGGTTCACGGTACAGTTACGATTTTGCTGAAACGATGAAATTCGCGCACGGCCACGTTGACTCGTGTTAATTTGTCGTGTCATTTACAAGCTTCGAAGCTGACCACGACGCGCGACCCACTCATAGTTTTCGAACGAATTCGCGTTACGGTTAAACACGGTGGACACTTGCGATTGGACAAACCGACCCTTTCCAATTGTATTTGCATGGTCAACCCTCTTTCACCCTCTGTGAAAGAATCGATTTCGAATCAGTTGCAGGCATCGCCACGTTCGCTTCGTATTATGCAGATGACCCGCGTGCACGCAATCCCAACCGAAATATCCGTGGCGATACGAAATTTCCCGATTTTTCGCTCGATTTACCGATATCGAAGCTTTTCCCACTTGTTTTATTTCTATTGTTTTCGATAAGCTGGTTCATTCGTTTTTTTTTCTTTTTTCTTTTCTTTTTCTCTTTTCTTGTTGACGATATAATGCTAACGCGGCAGGTTGAATGGTAATTTTGGAGGCAGATGTTAAAGATGATTTAGGTAGTTAGAATTTATCAAGGGCGAAATTTATGTTAGTGGATATTACTGAAGATATATTGTGTGTATAAATGGGTTTATGTGGAATATAGTAGTGTCCGATGGGGTTATGTTAAAATATTTTTTCAGAATTTAAATTTGATAGCATAAAAGAAATATTGCATAATAGAAAAAGAAAGAAAAGATAGAAGTTGAGAAGAATATTTACGATATTGTTATGTTTATTAACGTGAATTTTTATTAATTGTGTGACTTTTTATTAATTTTGTAACTTTTGAATTATTACAAAATAAATAATTCGATAATTTTCAAATAATTGTTTCATTGATGTTCGTATTAAATAACTGCGTATACGATATACTATGAGATATTGATCACTGTATCGAGTGCAAGATGTCTGACCACAGGTAGACTATTACTACTTACTCTACTTCTCGCTTTCTTTCTAATTAGTATCAAAAAATATATTGATTGCGACGTGCTGAACGAAATGTCTGACCATAGACGAACCTTTACTACTTGTACTGTTTCTCGCTCTTTCTCTAACTTTTAATTAATCGCATTCTTTTATAGTTCTTTATGAACACTCCATTTTATGATGGTCATTTTATATTCAGTTTAATAAAATATCAAATTGATTTGCAAACTTATAATTATTGTATACAGAGTATTTAAATAAACAATTCCACTTCTATCTCCATTGGACATTTTCAGACGATGCAACTTGATAAAACAATAATCTCTTAATAAGCTGTTCTTCGTACATCGTTTAACTTTTCGACGACAATGCAACAGTACATTCCATTAATTTCCTTCTACGTTTATTTTATCAAACTACAAATCTTCACTGAGAAATTTCGTCAGTCGTTTTACTGGGATCAATACTATTTTAACTGCAGTGAAAACACATCGAAACTCTCAGTACAAAAGTGCCACTAAACCGCACAATCATAAAAATGAAACTCGAACCACAGTTAAAAAAACCGCTGTTTGTTCTCTATCGAAGAAAATTACTCGGGCTCGCGTTTTTCTTCGGAAAACAATTATTACAGGAAGCTGCGCGATTCCTGATATCGTTTCACGGATCGGCAACAACGTCTCGATCTACTTTCCGGGACAGTTAAATCGTCGGACTCTTTTAAAATCCCTCGACTTTTTGCTATTCGTTCGAAGAGATGCGTGTTTGTCTCTCGTCCACGATCGATTTTTGACAAATCTCCCGTGGAACCGGCACATATATCAACCAGAAGCTTCAATCGGGACGAGTGTTTTTCTTTGTTCCACCATGGTTGCCACAGAATAGAAACGGAAATATGTCATTGGATTTTCTTTATTGTGGTCAGTGTATTGTGACTTCGTTGCCGAGTAGAAGTAGATACTGTAGTTCCTGAAATAGGAAACTTGTTTTGGAAGAGAATGTTTAGGAAAAAGAATGTTCTGCTATTTTTTATGATTCAAACTGATACTTTTTATATATGCTTTTTGATATAGTTATTGCTTTAAAATAACAGTTCAGAAAAGAATCTTGGGGAAGGAAATTGTTTTGCGAAATTTTTAAATGAGATTGGTATTTAAGGTCTTGATACGTTGATATACTTTTTCATAATTTATTAATACACATTAATGTATAGTAATAAAAATAATATTTTATTATACTTTATATTTTAAGAAATATAATAAATAATAAAATATCCCGAAATATAATACTTGTTCATAATGCCACTTTGTATAGCTTTTTAAGAGCTCAACTGACGCCATGCATTTTTCATAAGGCTCGCAACTTCATTACTTAGGCTTCACTCACTACTTGATTAATTAATATTAGGTAATGTAGGTAAATTTTACAATCAACGTAATTAGTATACAACATCTCAGGAAGCAAACCACTTTCGAAAATCTCCTCAAGCAATCCTCTAATTAAACTCACTCTAATCAGACCATATACCTCAATCACGTCTGACCGAGAGCGTCTCATTTTACTTTCATCCATTTCAAAATTTCCTATTAATATTCTTCCTCCTGGTTTCCATACAAGAAAACCTTTTGGAAAATTGAAAGAACAACCTTACCGCATGAAACATAACCCGTTCCTCCACTCTGCATATTTTATCCGACAAAGTAAGAAAAAAGAAATAGGAAGAGGAGAAATTCGGAAATTCACGGCACAAGATTCTCATAAGTTTTGCATCAAAGCGGTAAGTTACGATGGCGGCGAGATCTTAGCAAAGCGGAGGAAGCGTCGTAATTCCTTTTCATGGCAATTTCGTCGTTCGCAGTTTTTGTTTTTCAACCTGGTTTTGGCGCAGAACCTCCTCCGTTCCGATCCATTTTTCACGAGCAGCCTCATTTTTCGGCCGACCCACGCGCTTATCTCCTTCGTTGGCTCACGTTCCTTCGCACTGTAATTAAGAATATTTCGCCCCTTTGATTTCTCGCCTTAGCGTCCGATCTTCGGCCATTGTGCACTATCAATCAATGGAAAGAAAAGTTTCTTTTACAGTTTTTCCTTGCTCGTCAGAACTCGGTGCGTTAATGAGTGTTCCGTTTCGTACCTCAACCGCTTGTCGTGGAATAGAGGAAAGAGAGATTATTCACGGTAGAATCGATGGAAATTTAAAAGGAAAATAGCGAATCTTCCTTCTCGTCGACGGAGAAAAGAATATCGAAGGGAAATATAAAATTGTCTCTTTGATCGCCGAGACAGAGAGGATTTTAAATTACACGAGAACGAACGTTAAAACGTTCTCTGCCAGAGACGAGTTTTGTTCTGGCAGTCGACTGTGGAGAAAATTAACCGTAATGTGCCTAACTCGTGCGATCCGGTAATTAATTATGAAGGTAAACTAATTTTGGATATCCTGGCTTTGTCCTTTTCAAATGGAATCGAGAGAAGAACAGGATGATAAATTGGAAAGACATTTGACGTGGAAATTAATTCCGTTTCATTTCCACACCAAGTTATAATACCATTTATTAGCTTTACTTTTGAATCAGACTTAGTTCAGTCATTATTTGGATTGTTCCAATTTCTGGTATTTCCAGGCGACTCTAACTTGACAATCGTTCAAGTTGTCTGTTGGAAATTTTCTGCCCGTCGTCCACCAAACAATAGGATTTTGTTCGCAAACAAAATCACTTCGAAATGAAAATTATTAAAAACATTTTCGTCACTTTAGTCTGTCACCGTTGAAAATCCACGAACACCGGACAGGCACCGTACGTTACAATCCAACACTATACAATAATTAATAATAATTAAGTTCTACAATTAGTAATAACAATGCTTCTGTTGCTAATAAATATTATTAATTGCTAATAAATGGCTGCAAAATACTTTTTATAACAAAATACTTATATCTGTTATAGCACTTATACTTATATCTGTTATAGCACTTGAATACCAATCTCTTGGGTTTAACTGTATTAAATTTCCTACCATTTAGTAGTATGATTTCACGTGACTACAGAAATTGAAAGGTGCACCCATGTTTTTCTTATTTCGAAGAGAAAATATATTTAACTTGAACACGTTAGATTTAAGTTGGTTCTTTCGAATAACAGAGAGAATTGAAATATCTGCAACGACGTATCATCGCTACTCTTTATTTTTACACGGTGGGAAAGCTTTCGATGGGTCCAGGAGAAAAGGTCATTTTCCAACGGTGACCAAAAGAGCGAAATAAAAATGCAAACAGCGAGCGTCGCTAAAATTCTACTTTAAATTGCTTAAAACTTCATTAGCCCCGTAAAGACGAATTTTACGAGGAACTTTTGCTGTTTGCGGAAACTTTGCCGTTGTACGTTGTAATTAAGAGGCGAAAAAAAGAGAAAGGAAAAGAAGCGGAAAGGAACGTTCAGCGATGCCGGCACGAACGGTCGTGCCACAATTAAGAATACGTGTCACGCCGATTCCTGTTCCCCCTTTCTTTTTTCTTTTTTTTCCACTTACTTTTGCTTTGGTTCGCGCTGCTTAAATATTTCCTTTTTTAACTTTTTTCTTTCTACTATTTATGTTTCTACAATTTTTTCCATCCTTTTTTCCTTACAAGCTGCGCTCAGGCGAGCTCGTTTTGCGAATCGATGTTAAAAAATTGGTTCCCGTGGCCGAAAGACAGATGGAAATTCAAATTGCTCGGTTCTGTTTCCTGTGGCTTTTGAAAATTTCCCTTGCTTCCGAAAATGTTTATCGAAGAGTATTATAGAAGAATATTATATAAAACAATTAATAAAAACGTTTTGACTCATGACGTTTTCACGTCTCACAGTTTGCAACGACGTCGTTCTTCGGAAGTTTAGTTAGAACAGGATGGAATTTCATTTGGCGAACGGATTGAGCTAGTTTAAATCTCTTTTGTGAATTCATTTCTGAATTCACACGAACTCACGAGTGTATCGATGTGAGTTTATCTGAATTCAATTGATTCGCTAATTAAATTTTCTATACGAATTATTTTCCAGTTTTAATTGAATTATTATTCGCACGTTTCACTAGCAAGAAACGTGTTTATCGCACACATATCGCCTGTCCGCGTTTTTTGAAATTTGAGTTTCCCCACATGGATGATAGTTCTCCAGTTAACAGTTAAAAGTCATATTTATGTCTACTTCATAAATTTGTCAAAAGTAATATTTTTCTATTTCGTATTTACAAAGATATTTTCAGGAACCATGATCCATCATCGTCATTTTGCGTTTCTAAAAAAGGACCAATGCACAATTTCTAGCCAATTTTATAATAGCATCGATAAATACAATGTAAAATGTTTTTATTTAATTACAAATTACCATCGAACTTTCAGAGCTGTTTTTCTCGAGAATGCAAAACGTGGACAAATAATATGTTTGCTGTAAATCATCGATAGATGCGAATTTATGGAGGAACACTATTTTTCCAAGATTTTTTCTGTACATTTCTTCGGCTGAAAATCATCGACCCGCTTTCTCGAACCCTCGACCACAAGACTGCTGGCCCTCGTTCTCACCCCATAGCAACTAGCATCTCCTTTTCATGAGCACTTTTATCTAACCCACTTGACTCTCCTTTTTCCTCTTCATTTCTTTCAACTCGTTTCGTCCCCGATCCGTGGCACAGAGTTGCGATGTTGCAAGACGGAAACATCGTAGATACACTGAATACTTCTCTCTCTCTCTCTCTCTTTGCTCGGAATCAATTTTATAACACGTTGAAAAATTTTCCATTAACCTCGAATTAAATATTTCGCGTGCTGTAATGGAAATTCTGATGGAAAACAGAAAATATAGAACGGATGATGAATATTCGTGTATGCAGGTTGTATAGCAATGAAAAGTTGAGAATTAATGAAGTTTATTACGGTGACAGAAAAATTGGGAAATTGTCGGAATAAATAGGAATTAAATTTCATGTTATTGGACTTTGTACACGTATCACAAAATTTATTTATTATTTTTTTTTTTTTTTTACATTGTTACGATTCAGCATGTGTTAGAAGTAGTTTGCAGGATTGACAGTGAAGCTCCATAGGTATAGGAAATACGAAAATTCTATACTCTGTAGAGACTATATACCCACAGCATTTAATTTCTTCAATTAAACCTCCTTTTTCAATATAATCATTTTAACAAAACTATACTATGAACTTGGTAGAATCTATAGTATAAGCTGTGTGTTGTAGCCTTAAGAGGCTTAAGAGAAACAGAAATTAGTATTTTGAATATTCTTGAATATCGAGATCTCGTGACTAATATCAATAAACGTTGGTTAGAAAATCCGTGATTATAATAGAAATATCATAATGGAAAGAATATAAATTGGGAATAAATTATAGGAATGGTAGAGATTTTTGGAAGCTAAGCAAATGATATAAGCTAATAATATCACAAGGAAAGCAAAGTTCGTATTTTCATGCTGTGAAATTTAGAAAGACTTTGCAAAATTGTAGAAAACGATTGGAACAACTGTAACGATAACATTGTTTGACAGTGGGAATTTCAAATTAGTAGAAATTCGTGACATTTAGTATCGAAATAACAGTAGATTCGGAAGACGTAGGTTCCAGTAGCAACAATTCAAGCTTATAGGATTTTCCAGTGATAATTTCGCGAATGTTGGACTAGATAGCGATAATTCTAGGATCCGGGAACTCGGTAATGACAGTCGTGGGGTCATACAATTGGATAATGTTAATTTTGAGATCACGAGCCTAACATAAATCAATCCTAATTCCTCAGAGAATTCAACAATAATTATTTCAAAAGCAAAAATAGAACATAAAATTAAATAATATATTATTAAATTAGCTATTAATTAGCTAATAATTAGATATTATTAATTATTTCACAATTATTTTAACGCGTTGTAATTTTCACGCACTAAGCTATATCACGCGTCACTATCACCTAAAATATAACAATCTTTTAAATTCCAATTTAAAATACTAAAAAACTCTTCTATAGTTCCTAAGAGATAATCATAATTTATAGTACAATTTCAGATACAAAAGTGAAATAAAAAGTCGAGTAACAGGGATTCACATAATTATTAAAAAAAAAAAAAAAAAATAGAAATAAAACGCACAAAGCAAGTAACATTAACTTCGTTGCGATAGTTCTAAATCTATTTAAAAGTTGTGAAACGAAATTCTAATTGAATTAAATCCTCTTAAACTCTAATTTA
Source organism: Bombus terrestris (assembly GCF_910591885.1). Taxonomy (NCBI): domain Eukaryota; kingdom Metazoa; phylum Arthropoda; class Insecta; order Hymenoptera; family Apidae; genus Bombus; species Bombus terrestris. Next base: position 10,039,983 of record NC_063271.1, on the reverse strand, counting down.
GAATATTAACAAAGCCTTCCCTATTTTCTAGACACGTTACGCACAATAAAATACCGCAATTCGCGATATTAAGTTCACGAAATGTAATTTTAATCAAACTTAATTTCAATTTTCCTCTTTTTCATGGAGAGTTCGTCTTCAACGATGCCGAACTCACAATAAACAGCGTTTATCTTTATCGCCCGGCTTAGCCAGCGCACAAAACGGGTCGTGCCACATAAATTCATTGGACGCATCTGCGAGCCAGTTCTCGGTGTAATTAAGTCCTGCAAATATATCGTCGAATTACGCAAAAACACTGGTGCCTAATCCGCCAGGGGTTAATCCGCTCGTAGCCTTCTTAATTTACATTCAAGCGAACGCAGCGTCGATTGCGAAAGTCACGCCATTTCGTATATACGTAGAGCTCAGAAGCCAATCAGTGTAAAACTAAGATAAATATAGTTTTTACAAATTGGTTTTGAACAAAATTTGCGATGCCAATGAAGATGTCTAAAGCGACTTTTATTACGATTTTTATTATGACGTACAGATGAACTTAACTGCAAGAGAGAACGAAAGAAAATAACCATTGTTTTTTAAAAGAAATCAGATCGAATTAAAAAATTGTGTCTTGTGTCAAATGTCAACTGAAAAATTTGAATATATCGACCTATGCATTTGTCCGGATTTTGATTTCCCTTTGAGGTTGACGCTCGTGTTGTTTGATTTATTGCGGATAAAAATTTTGATTGGAAACAGTTTAACAATAAATTAGTTTTTAAATTGTCTCATTCATCCCCAAGGCAAGTTAAATTTACGCTGATTCGTTTCTCAACCTTTCATATATACATTTAAAGTATTTCTGTTCTTTAATTGTTGCTTCTCTTCTGATTTTAGATACTCGAATGCGTTACATGGACGCAGAGGGAAGTCTGCATGATGGCATGATCGGAAATAGTAATTGGGTGCTCGGTGATTTGAGAAGTCTTCATCGTTGTGTGCCAGCCTTTCGTCGTCCAGGTAATTAAATTCATGTCTTTCATGCTGGAAAGTATTTCGATACTAAATACAAATTCAATACTATTTCAATACTAAATCGGGCTAAAATACTATCGTTAGATCGCCGATATTTGTGCAACTTTCTTTTGGATTTTACTATTGCTTATCCCTGAAAATCAATATCAAAACAATTTCATACTTGTATCAATGTATTTAAACAGTAAAACGAGTATGGCGAGCGTTTCTCTTTGGATACTTGAGGTATTCTTCCTGCGTATTACATGCATTCTATACATTTTTGCAATTTCAAATTTCCTACAAATGCACAAGCATCGACCATGCAATTATTATAATTAATAAACATCGGTAAAAAGATTATTACTTTCTCTAACGAGAAAAATTATCTGCAACTTGTTAATCTTGGAAGATCAAAAATCTTTTTATTCGTTCAATAGTAAAATTTCATTATGAAATTTCACCAAATTAATATTTACAATTAATTCTTAAGGTACAAGATTTTTTAATTCAAATGGAAATTCTAACGCATATATTATCGAAATACAGATACTTTCTAGATATCAAATTTTAGTATAAAATATTACGAGATTGGATGTAACAGAGTTACAATAGCGTCTCGCTCTTGCGTTACAAACGAATCGAACTTTTGTACCCTTTATTCACAATTCTCATCCAACACACACACACGCACACATGCGTGTATCTATGTACACAGTTTGAATTTGGCACTATAGAGATACAGTCGGTTCGATCCGGATAAAACCCAACACAAAAGATAATACGCGCACGTATCCTTTTTCGTGCACGCTACAGTATAATTTTATTATCTTTTATGTATATCATGCTTTTTACGAATAAAGTATTAAAAAGAAAAAATATTTAAAAATGTAGAAAACCGAGAAAAAATCGAAAAGAATAATAGAATTAATTCGTTAATTAATTACTGTGCTCATGGCCAAACGAACGAAAAAATTCGCTCACACGATCCATGTAAAAAGCAATCGTAATTAAGGCTAATCTTTCCCTTCAGGCATAGACGTCGCCACCATGCGAACGCATTTCTATCCAGAGGGTGGCTGGGGGTGGTTGGTTTGTGCAGCCGGGTTCCTCGCCCTGTTGCTCACCACTGGAATGCAGCTCGCTTTCGGGCTTCTTCATGTTCATGCTGTGCGACGATTCGGCGAGGAACATCTCATGGATCTGGGTACGTTTTCATACATCTTACACTTTCTCTGTCTGATAATATTTCCTCCTTCGTGGACCCGTGACAACCAGAGGAAACTTCACTCTGATAATTTTCCTTGGTGAAACTTTAGGCTTTCGAATAGTACGTTCTAAATTATGCTTCTTTCTAGAGTCCTTTTATTGTTTGCGGTTTATGAATTTCTGTGGGAAGAAGAAGAAAATATTGTTGCGACGTTGATCCTGGGAATTCTTGGGAATCTCGTTTTCTAAATGGGAAGCCTAAAGTGGGAAAAATATATCCGTTAAAAATGAAAATATTTTCCAAAATGTTAAAACGTAATTATCTTCTTAACCGATGCTAATTATACGCTGCTTATTTATTACGACGAAACATAAGTGTAACATATATAGTCGCTCATGAAAGTATTTACTTGAACTTTTATCATAGAAATCTTTTTGTGTCTATATTGACAACTAAGTCATTACCACTTAATGACAAAATCTGCAATCACTTAGTTGCCAACCCAATATTACATGCGTTGTACGAAACCTTTCGAAATTTTGTTAATGCTATAATGAAACACGTATGGTGATTGTAATAGTAAAATTTGAAACCAATGCTATCGATAAATATCTTTCAAATTATATAGATACATTTCAAATTTTATTAACATATAATATTATATAATATAATATTATATAATATGATATTATAATATTTTTAAATGTTCGAATGAGCGTAGATCGATCGTATCCGAAATTAAAATCGAAATGCAAAGGTATACTATAAAAGTAGCGAATGAAAAAATTCGCACAAGTATATTTATGAGCAGAACGTTTCTTGAAAAATTAGGCAGCTTACAGCGCAGCGGGTGGATACTTTCTTTGAAGAAACTGTGAAAACTCCGATCATTATACCGGAGTTGTACCGGAGTTGTACCGGAATTGTACCGGAGTTGTACCGGAATTGTACCGGAGTTGTGATGGAGTTGTGCCGAAGTTGTACCGGAGTTGTTCCGGATTTGTACCGGAATTGTACCGGAGTTGTGATGGAGTTGCGCCGAAGTTGTACCGGAGTTGTTCCGGATTTGTACCGGAATTGTACCGGAACTGTACCGGAGTTGTGATGGAGTTGCACCGGAATTGCACCGGAATTGTACCGGAGTTGTACCGGAGTTGTACCGGAACTGTACCGGAACTGTACCGGAGTTGTACCGGAGTTGTACCGGAGTTGTACCGGAACTGTACCGGAGTTGTACCGGAACTGTACCGGAGTTGTACCAGAATTGTACCGGAGTTGTACCGGAGTTGCGGTGGAGTTGTGGTGGAGTTGTACCGGAGTTGTGATGGAGTTATACCGGAGTTGTATCGGAGTTGTGGCGGAATTGTACCGGAGTTGTGGTGGAGTTGTACCGGAGTTGTGATGGAGTTATACCGAAGTTTACCGGAGTTATACCGGAGTTATACCAGAGTTGTACTCGTGAAAAATTCATACGTGGCGACAAGAGTTAAGTGCTGTGTGCTGTTCCATCGTGGGATTGATTCGATGATTCTTTCGTAATCGCGACGGATCGCATGAAACTTTCATTTCGCTAGAATCGAGTCGAGCTCGGATGATATCGTCCGTTTGAGTTTCTTTGTATATGTTACAATGTACACATATACATACAGTCTATTATCAAATTGATTTTCCATTCAGTCGATTAATCCTCTCTGTAATCGACATATTAATTCAACGAAATACCTGATACAAGAATGGCTTTTTAATTAAACTTTTCGAGTAGTGTTTGGTTCGAAACAGTTTGATAGACTATAGCGATGAACTTTTTTTTAAGTTCTAAATGTAACCAAATTAACCCTGCTCTCATTTTGGAAACAAAACAGATTTGTGATGTTTTAAGAAAATGTTTTTCTTATCCAAATTAAAGCGAGAAGTCAACAATTGGATGACAGCTTTTTTAAAATTCCATTCGAATTTATAATATTTGTGGCATTTAGGCGAAAAAGTATACAAAATGAATTATAAATCTTGTAGAGATACGCTCATCATATGTAGAACAAGATACGATGTAAGATCGAGTGTTGAACTTTGAATATACTGTGCGAATTTTACGTAGAAGAACGAGCAGAAATGAAATCGACTTGTCTATTGGAATCATAAGCAGAAGGCAACAATGTAGAAAATATTAGCAGCGAAAATTTACGACGAAAATTCTATCAATGTTTGACCAAAATTGACTCTATTGACCAAAATTTCGCTTACATATTGAAGAATAACATTTGATGAAAAATGACGCAACAGGGTTAGCCTAATCGACCGCAATAAACCGTTCGGCTCTGCTTTCAATTTATCGCAGAATAGAACGAACCTTTCGATGCGCCATATTTCTCAATTTACCGCCAAAGACGTCAGAAAGTATCAGGCATCGGTATTCGTATTGGTCCGCTTTTCCGCTTCCTTTCACTGAAATCGACGTAACAGTCTCTCGAAATTTGCCTTTCGTTCACCGCGATGAATTATTTTGTCAAAATGCCGCGCGAAATAAAGCCGGCGTCCCATCGACGGGGATCTCGCCGTTGCTCCAGGGATTTCCAGCACGTCTCGCCGAACACCACCGAGGAAGGATCCTTTCTTCGGAATATTTCAAACGTAAGAGCCGGTGCTCAGCTCCGAAACGAAGATCTGCTGAGGATTTATTCCCGTGGAATCGTGCGTTTCTCTCCGCCCAGTTATTTCATAATGACAGCCAACTTGAATTTAAAATAATCCCTCTGTTACCGTTCTCCTCTTATTCTTTCGCTAGACGAGGGAAGCCGAGAAGGTAATCAAAGAAGGAAACACGAGATGAATTTCCTAGTTCGTTTTCGAGCCTCAGTTAGTCTGTATCAAAGGAATTTTTCCTCTTTTTGGGAAGGTTGATGAATAGCGTCAAGAATTCTTGCGGATACTTCCAGCAGGATTCGTTGGGAAAAATTTGGAGGGAAGCTATGATCGGTGTAAGCTTCGGCTTCTCTCGCGATGGCTTTGTTTTGCAAATTTCACGACAAGTTTCTTGAAGAGGGCTATTTCGAAGCAATTCCACGGACTTTTAGAGATTTATTATAGCGTTTCACGTCTATTATCGCAGTACACTGATATGAGATAAATACTAGGTAGCAACGTATGAAATTCTCAATTTTCAATCTGTATTCAACGATTTAATCAAGATGTATGATATTGATATTGCACTTAATATCATGTTAATTTAATATCAATAGTAGATTTACCATAATATTCAAATCTTCAGAGTATATACAATATTGACATTACACATATTTAATGTAATATTTATTATCGAGCAATACTACGTATAATGTAGTATTGATAAATTGCTTACAATTGAATGACCACTCTCTCTCTATATATATATGTATATATATTACATAACCCCAACCACATATTTCAAACATCAAAAAATATTGCTCGTCGATACACACTGCTGGCCGTTGGTATTATTACTCGTTACAGTTATTGCAAAAATTCAACGAATTTTACCGTATCTAGTATTTTACATTGTGAAGCACGTATGATACGAACGATTCAACAGATTTATAAAATAATAAAAAAGAAAAACCATGGGAAGCATTCGATTCGGGTTAACAAAGTATTCATATACATACTTATAAGCTGCAGTGTATTTTCAAAAATTTCCTCAATCACGAACCACGTGTTAGAAATGCAACATACGTCGTTAGATTGCCGTGTCAAGTTAAAAGAACGTGATTTTCCGCTTAAATCCAGTCACCGCTACCAGGTAGCCGAAAAGTAGTTTGTCTACGTATACGTTAAATGAAAAATCTGTATCTGCATTGAAACAGAAAATATAACAGTAATCTAATCGTTAAATATTAAAAGTCGTTTCTCTCGAAACCACCTCTGGACTGGATACGCCTATTTGGATTAACACGGCGATATATTAAACCATAATATTTTTTATATAACATTTCTGTGATAAACCGTTATCCCTCGCATGGCCTGTAGCAAACAGTATCACTGTTGGAAAGGAAAAGGTATTAGAGTGAAATGTTAAAAGTAACCCTGACAAACTCGAGGCCTACCGAGGGGAAAAGAGGCTTTCCCTTGCGGCGCGACATGAAATACGGAAGTCCCCGATAAGTCGAGGTTTATTTAAAGTCTGTGGGAAAATAATGGCCGCCGAGAGGCTCGCGAGAAAACGATTTGATCGAAGACTGAAGAAGCTCCGTGGACGGGCTGATAGATACTGGCGTTGTGGCAGCGGCGGTCGGGCTTATCGTTGACCTACTCTACTTAGTTATCTAGTATACATCATAGGCAGCGATGTGGTTGAAAAGTTCGATCGATCGATCGGTATATTTACGTGGTTTCCGCGTCCGTGGACTGACGACGGTGTAATTTATGGCGACCAGCACCGCAAAAATTACGATATTTTCAATACACTGCGCCAGCAGCTAATCTATCGTGACGTCTCGGTCGCCACGCCAGTCGCCGATCAATCTTCAAAAGGTGTCGCGTAGAAGATATATCGTAACATCTGGTGGCGGTGGATATTTTATGTCGGTGAGTTTCGGTCTTTTGATCTGTCGATTTGCACGCTAACGCTCATAAATATCTGAACACTTTAGTTGATTTATAGTAACAGTATACGAATTTTATTGTATCGTATGAAAGACGAACAGGTAATTTTAAGCAACAGTTACTACTTTTTTATGCAATCGTCAAACTGTAGCGTTGAATTAATTATTAATGAACGTGGCAATAATATATTTTATTTCTTACTATGTATACTGCTACACGCAGACAGTAAACATAGAATAGTAAAATAAAGGTAGAATAAGATTGTGTGTACAGGTGATTAAGTCAGAGTGCAAGGCAATATGGAAAATAATTGTAAACCGAGTTCCTCTTATGCTCGGGAAACTAAAAATAAATTCTACCTACTACTACTACTACTACTATTACACACATTTACTACTTAAATATATTATATAGTAAATATAAAGTGGTTCTACTGATATTAGAAGTCTTTCCATCAGCTTAGACGACCTTTCATAATCTGATTTTTAATTGAAAGATCAAAGAATCCGAAGATAAAGAATTTATTCAGTGACAGAATAGTTCCATGAGATTTGGTATTTAGTTTCATTGCTACATATAGGCGTGTGAAGATCGATTTCATCGAATCGTAATACGCCATTAGACGCGGCTATAATGATTATAAAGAATAAAATTATCACAGTTTTATTTCTTCCTGCTCATATTAAGTACCGCATTTTTATCCGGAAGGACATTTTTATACGCCCTAAAAATTTTATTTGATGAATCGAATTAATTGTCGAAGCGTTAATTTAGTTAGACTCGAATCATTGAATTAATTTTGGTAAAACTGGAAGCAGAGTATTAGAGTCTCGTCTACGAAATATGTTTTAGTCGACAAATACAATGCCAACATGACGACAGATAAAATTTAGATGGAGCAAATCGAACTCGGTTTCAGAGTGGCTCGTTTCGGGTATCATTTTCTAGTATTTACGACTTGCCTGACGCTTGATACGTACGTGACGTTGAATACTCGTAGTTTGCTTTAATGCAGACCTAACCATCGTCGTTTAACCACGCGTCCCACATGGAACTACCACTTGTTCAATCCCCTGGAAAGCCATAAATTTTGCGAAAGTCAAATAACATCGAGCTTCGTGTTGCTCGGACGAACGAACGCTTCATGAACGCTAACTGTGAATGAACTTTCTATTGAATGTTTCTGCGCATCTGTTTTAATTGGTTTTTAGTGAGATTTCAGAAAACCAACGCTTTCGATCGATTTATTTAAGTCGAAGTTTTACCGAAGTTTCAAACAGTTTGACTCGAATTCTCTTTTTAATTTCCCGCATTACCGATCGATTTCATATGGTGGAAAGATAAATTTTGAAGGTTCACGAACGATCTCAAATAACAACCTCCGAATAAAAACAGAAAGACTCGAAGCAACTATGTTCAAAAACAAATCTCAAATTAATCAGAGAAAAATGAGTTTGAAAGGTTGACGAACGATTTCAAACAACAATTTCCAAAAGAATAGATTTCAAGCAGCAATCCTGACGAAAGATCTCAAATTATTGATAGGGAGACAAGTTTGAAATGTTGGCAAATGGTCCCAAACAACAGTCTCTAAAGAAGAGATTACCAACTACAACTTGGAAAAAAAGATCTGAAACTAATACCTCCGCAAATTTCTTCTGGAACAAATAATTCCCGGAACGTTCTCGGATTGCGCAACCTACAAAACTGCGAGAGCAAGAAGCGTGTGTCGTAGGGTCTGTGAGAACACGTATCTCGATTCCACGTCTCTCCAGACGTAGACAAGAAAAGTCTGGCGGGTCCCAGAGCATACCGTTTTCGCGGCATTGAGTGGAAAGTTGGACGCGGCATCCGCGTTTCTCGATACCCTTTGGGCAAAGTTTAGAAGATGAAACAAGGAAAACGAACGAAAGGATTCGCGAGCCTGATGCGCGTTGACATTTTTCAGACTGGCGCCGATTGGTTCTATATTTTAAGCGGCGACCTTTGTGTCTGACGTTGTTGTACAGGTTCAGTTACTTTTATTTTTCCATGGTTTATTTTTCTCGCACTCTTGCCACGCTCGTCTCTCGTGGTACAGTGCAGCTTCGATCATGCTGAACGAGTCACGCGTCGTTGAATGTTGATATAAAATCGGTATCTATCAGAGTACCACGGTCATTGCTTTTTTAATTAAGTGTTTTATAGATAAATTTAAACATTTTGATCGTTATCGGGCTTATTATTATGCTATCTAATTAACGAGTCATTAGCGATCCTATTTCACGACTTATACACTGTCTTAGCGAATCGGTTAGTACGAGCGTCTTTGCGAACATTATCTGTACATTAATTTATTATTTTAAATATATTCGACGATTTCAACAACGAGCGATCTCGTCCATTAAACCTCACCAACCAACTATCCTCTACACCACTAAACAATCTCTACATTGATTTATTATTTTTACATAATCTAATTTGAAATCTAATCTGTCCTACACCTGATCACTTATCATTTAATATTAGATATAATCAGATATATCTGCAATATAATTATAAGTAGTATCCAAGCTAATATTCCACTCATTTTCACGCGTGGACAATTCCCTGTCCATTATTTAGTCCTATTTAGTCCGGAATTAACCATGTTCAAGTATACTTGATAAATGTTGAAATTGAATTTTCTTGTAAACTAAACCTTAAATGACAAAATTCTATTTTTTCATAAGCAATCAGCTCGTGCCTTCGTGTACATGTTATTCGATCGCATCATTAGATAACATTAAATTTTTACAAAATATTATATTGCACTTGCACACATATGCTTCGCGATGTTATCTAAATTATTCACATTGTTGAAAATCGTTTAATCCGTGAAATTTATCATATTCTAATTATCCTAAGAAATGTGGGGAGAAAATGTACTGGCAGTCAACGCGTTTAGAAAGAGAACGATCTTGATAGTTACACGTCTAGTTGAGTTGAAGAAGCTTGGCGAGTTTTCAGTATATGGTGAGAAATAAGAGAACCCTTTGATGGATATATAGTGCACGGATATTGTGATACAGGTAGTTTAGTGAGGTGTTGGCGCTTTACTTTCGAGATGGTTGCCTTGAACTTTCTTCCTGCTAAGGTCTGCATTATGGAGTCGTTGAGGTTTATGGGGCTACGTGGTTGCGATCTAAACGATAGTGGGTTGCGAGTGTACTTGCGAAATTATTTGAGAATTACAGCGGTCTGTACTACATGTTTCATGTACATATATTGGATTGTAAAATAAATTCATCTCGTTTCCCCTGCATATATTACATTGATATATTATATACGACGAATATATATATTAAATTGGGACATAAATTCATCCAGTTTCTATACGTGCATTACGCACATTGATAAATAACAAATATGAATGAAAAGAAAATATAAAGACAGAAAGAATTTATATTACAATACAATGCAGTATACAAAGCCAACAAAACAACCTAATTGCTTTCTAATGAAAAATTGGACGTTTTCTTGCCGTTCACATCAAACGTTGGAAATTAAATCAGTCACAGTAGAGAGGAAACGTTTCTTAATTAATGCACGCGTCGTTAGAAGTCACTTGGGCATCAAGCGTGATCTTTTCGGGGCAATTTTCCTAAGCAGCTGAGTGTTAAATGCTGCTTAATTTGCACGACAGTCAGGAGTGAAAGGTGAAAGGGCGGGCCACAGAGAACTAGCGTGATTACCGTGTCGCCAGAAAAGTGAAAGCCTTTCATCACGACAGGCGTGACATTTTCACGATCCTGAAACTGGACGTACCTCTCGTCATACAGATGCAAACACGCATAAGCATAACCTACGCGTCATGTCCACGTATCGATCGTCTTTTTCTTCCCTCTGGACGCTACTCTTGGCTCACCATCGAAGAAACCACGCGGAAGTGAATGGAACTTTGTCGTTTATAACGTGTAAAAAACTTGCAGACTCCAAGTTCTTTGTGAATTTCCTTTCGTATAAAGATGGCCTTGATTTTTCTTCTTTCCTCCTGTTTCTTTTTTTTTTTTTTAAGAGAGGAAGGGTTTTTTTTGTCGCGTTGCAAAGATTGTTTGATGGGATTTTTTTAACCTAGGTTTTACTTTTAAAGTCAATGTTAAGTTTCTTAATATAGTGTCTTCTTTCTTTACACTTTCGCACAAACCAACAATTTTCACAACGTTCGTTGGAGCGATGCGATGAGAATAAATTAATTTTATTTTCTTGCGTGGTTTTCCAAAGAACATAGGGTAGCACCTGCATATTTTTAAAGCATAACGGAAATTGTAAAAATTATGAATCTGAAATGCTGTTACTGTTTATTATTAATCTTTATTACTACTATTTATATTTTACGTAATTTTTCATTTGTGAAAGGGTGAAAGCTCGATTACAAAAGATTGAATTATTAATTCCTGTTTTATATGTTTGACAGATTATTTTGTAATATTTCGTATCGGTGTCTCCGTGAACATCGGAATATAAGATTTCAATTTATTATATCGAATGAGTAATCGTCTTGTAAATTCCGATATATCGCGCGGTAAGCTTCTGTAATGTCGATAGCGTCTAATCTGTAATCTTTAATTAAAATCTACGGGAAACTAGAACGTGCAAAAACATTACAAAATATAGTACAAAATGTATAATACACTACTTATTACAACATCTAGCAGATATAACAACTTTCTGTCCCTGGATTCCATTTTTTAAATTATATTATATTATATTTGAACTTAACTTCATTAAAATTTCTGATCATACGCGATAACAAAAACTCCACGAATGAAAAGAATACAATATTCTTTCAATTTACGATTCTTTCAAAACTGTTTGAAAGGCTCGGCTTTTAATTTCAACTTCTCCTCGGTGAAATCAACAGAACCGATGGAGAACGATTTCCAATACGATTTATAAAAATTCCCATTCCTCGTGGCGGATCTTGCGAAACGGGGTCGCCTGTATCGTCGAATCGAAACGGCGCGACACGCTGTCGTAATTCACAGTATGGAGACCTGGTTGCAGTTGGAAGTCGAGGCTGCATGCTCGCTAGTTTTCATTAAAGTATGACGAACGCGACTCTGTGCTCGCTTTTAAATATCGCGTGCCGATTGTACGCGCCCCGACGCGCTTTTGTTGCCCGATAGCTGCGGCTACATTTTTCCACCGATGTTAATGGCATTTCCTGATCACTTGCCTTCCCCCGTGTACCTGTACGTGTATCCTTTTTATCCTCCGATTACGAAAAAAACGACGCGCGACGAATGTCGAGTTTGCTCAACACTTGTCAAGTTTGCGGAAAACTCGTAACGAAATGAAATCAGCTACACGCTTCAGTTGTGTGTAAACTACTCTGTTTCTTTTTTGTTAATCCTTCTTCTCGGTTACGCGTGTTTTTTGCACGTGGAAAAAAAAGTATAAAGCTTTTCTGCGGTGCACAGCACGAAAGTGGAACGAGAGGACTTTTCGAGAGGCTGTAGAAAAATGGATTTTAAAAATTTTTCTAGGAATTTATAATTAAGGAAATAACATGGTTTCTAAAACATGGTCCTATTGGTTCGTGTGTAAACCACCACATAATTGCATTATTATTGAATTACGTATGTACCAATTACGTATTATTGTCCGAAAATATTGAAACGTACAGATGCTGCAATAAATACTATTATATATATCAATCATTGAATTATATATACGATTGAATGATTATGGAATTATATTGCTGGCAAATAGTTAAATTATTATGAAATTTTTATTCGTTTTAGAAATATAAGAAGAACGAAGCTTTTTCACACTCGTTATAGTTGTTAATTTAGATGTAGCTTCATTAACGTTAAATTAATTCTTAATTATTCTTTGTTACGTAATATTTTCATCACATTCTCTAATTGTTTACCTATAGAAATATAAAGGAAAATTTTTATTCCAAACACATCGTTATATAATACATTAAATTTCATAGTAATATCATGAGACCTCTGTTCACAATTTTCTAATAAATCTGTTCCTTTGCATTTTTCATTCGCGAAAAAATCATCTCCGCGTATTCGCTGATTTATCTACTCAATTTGCCAATTTGTCTAATTTTCCACTCTCATAGATTATCGTACGATGTTACATATTTCTACTTGCGAGCTTCATCTCAAAACACCGTATTAAATATCGCGATTTGAAACATTGTCAAGCACTTCCTTTCTTCCTTTTCTTTCATCCCAGACGTTCTCATTATTGAAAGCAACCTGCAAGCTGAAACTTAACTCACGTGCATCCTCGTTGTGCCTTCTCGGTATTCTCGGAATCTCGTGCCACGAGCAAGAAATTCCAAGTTCAGTTCGCTCGACAACTCGGGGAAGAAGACGTCACACGGCTTCGCTACGTTTATTATTTATACATCACCGTGGTGCTCGTTCTCCGTTCGTCACGAGGTATCCCAGCAGCGACTCGTGACATTCAATTTCCACCACGTCCCTTGGTAAATGAGATTTCCCTCTTCGACCCTTCGATCGCGGATCCCTAAGAAGCTGTCTTCGTAATCTCCAAGCGGCGAGAACTCGACAAAATCGAACGATTTTATTTTTCAGTTCAGTTTCTTTCGAGTTTTCGATTCGACGGTTTTTTAATTTGAAGCTCGGACGCTAGTGAAAAAGAATAATTCGCTGGAGTTTTCTATCGAAATTGCGAAACTTTCTGCAGAGTGACGTTGCGCGGAAAAATGGTTGGCGATTGAAAAAGGATTTTGGACAAATTTCACGATTTTTCTGACCGAATAGAGAGTTTCAAGGTTTTAGAAAGGTTTATAGAAGAGAGGGATGAAGAAATTCTCAAAGGCATATCGAAGAGGCTGATAAACAAATTTCCTGTAACTCCAATTCGTTCAATTATTGAACTATTTAGCACTTTGAAAATTCAACGTTTAATCCTCCCGCAAATTGTTTTAATAAACTACATGGAACAATTTGTACCTTCTATCGTATTACTGAATTATCAAAATCCTTACTAAAATCTAAAAACAATAAAATACTGAAACACTAAATTATATTTTACACTGCTCAAATATTCAAAATAATATGCTAAATTAACTTGCCAATTCAATTGTGAAGAACCGAATAAATACTATTTAATAATTATTTACTAACTATTTATTAACCGGCTATTGACTAGTACTATTTAATAATTACTTATTAATTTAATAAAAATTTAATTTAATAAAAAATTGCCTAATATATATTCTGTTTCTACTAACAAGTACGAAATCCAATGTTTTTCTACTGAAATTCGCGCAGATCCACAGTTTCGGAGAACAAACAGAGAATATCGTGTTCAAAGGAGTAGTTCAAACAAGAGAGTCAAAGAAGCGGAGCGTGTGGCTTATTACAGCGGCTGAAACTCGGCTCTCGAATAAGTTTTCTACCAGCAGCCAGCATCCTTAATGACGTTCTACAGCTGAATGAATATCCTGATCGCGTGAACCGCATATTGAATCTTCGCACATTGATTAAGGATGCAACACACGGCATATCTCTGCCTGCGCATATTGAACTGAACGTAAAGCGTCGCGATTCGATGAACGTCGCAACATTTTTTTTTTCCTGTTAAATTATAGCCACTGGGGTTTATAATGGGTGCAGCTGTGTGGCGCGACGCATTGTCCATGCTTTGGAAATTAGTCGAATATTATATTCAGAGGTACACAAACGTAATTAATATGTGAAATCCTTTGCGTGGTTAGTTTCATAATCATTTAATTGTAAAGGACGCACAGGCTAAGTTAATTAATTAATTACTGACTGTTACGTACCGACCACTCTGTTTATGTTTATATAAGTAATTTTTATAGATTAAATACAAATATTCCAATTAAGAATTAGAGATTTTGGAAAAGCACAAAAATTAGGTAATAGGAAATGGCGAATGTTATAATTAGACAGAGCGGATTCGTACGCATTTGTACGAAATTTAAAGACGTAATAAAATGCAGAGAACGCGTACGATATACAGAAATATATAAAGTCCCCTATAGCATTTACATCGATCGATAAAACGAATCTCTGTTCGACGCTAGAACTGGCGAACTGCGAAAATGATTGTTTTCAAAAAATTGCTTTCCTTTCTCACAAATCGCTGGGAAAATACAGGTATTCCTGATAGAATTAATAACGATTTTTATCTCGATAGAAACACAGTTGTATAGATCTATTTATTTCGAATTACTGGTACCTTGATATCCTTTAAATTATATCGATTTATATGGAAATTCACAGATCGCTAATTGTACTGTCAAGTTCCATTTTCTTAACACTAGAACTATCGATAGTTAACACGAAGCTATTTCTACCACAACCAGTCAAAATGACTGGTCTTTAAAAAATACATATAATAGAATATTTTTATATTTTTCGATTTATTATTTTCTTACTGAAGGAATTCCATATTATGTAGTACATTTTTGGTATTATTAATCCATCTGCGACCATCATCGACCTAAACGAGGGTTGACACATTTATAAAATTGTAGAACCAGTCGTCTTGACTGCTGTGGTATTTCTAGTGTTAGCATCTAGCGATCGATCTGGAATTTTCCTGATAACTGATATCATCATATTGAATGATACGCGGTAAAAATTTAAGAAACGTGTGGCAAGTTGTACAAAACGAGGAAAATGGTTAATTGAGTTTCGATAAACAGATTGCAGCAGCCTTCATACAAAATTATTTTGAGTTGGAATACATAAAAAGCAAAATAAAATTCATTATACTATTCGTTTAGTTATCTTTACGAAAGTCATTACACCATTGCGGAAAAAAGATGTAACACGAAGTAGAAAATTTTAAAATAAAATTGTAAAACCAGTCGATTTGACTGGTGTGGTAGTTCTAGTGTTAATTAACTACAGTCAGCGAAATATAAATTTTCGTAAAACTCCGCCGTCCAGTTACGAACATCTGCCGCTTGGACAGTGGTTCTAACACACTGCGAAACGGTTTCCCATCGAGTGCATGCGTGTCGATAATCGAACGCGAAAGGCCTTTCTGGAGGAATCGATGCACGCGCGTTTCGCGACCTCGATCAATGACGAGATGCGGAAGAAGCTCCATTGTGTGCGAGGAGTTCGCGACGTCGTTGTCGTTTATCGCCTGGCGAATATCGCGTCTGCTAGACGGACAATGGCAGCGGGTACGTGGTCTTGCTAAACGAGACACGCCACGAAGATCGTTGAATGCCGTGTACGCCGTTGATCGAGGTTCGTAAGCCGCGCTGACGTTCGTATCTTTATCGCGAGCTAACGCGATAAAGGCAAACGTGAAAGCTGGTTACCAGCTGGAAGATTGAATTTGCGGAGATCGGGAAGTTTATTGTGAAAATTGCAGGCGAAGGAGAAGGAAGTTTGCGGTGGTTGTTGCTTGGCTGATTGGAGTCGAAGGGCGACGTTTCAGCGCACGGAAAGATGCTTTCTGAATGTTTTATTTTGTAAGATATGGTTGTGGGATCTTGTGATTGATGGTTTTCAGCGATGGAAATGTTGCAAAAACGTTGGCAGATTGAGAAGCTGTTTGGGGAGATGGAAAGAATGGAACTTTGAAATATCGAGAAAGCTACTTGTTGCAATAATTGGAGAAGATTTTGTTATTCTGTGTTATTATTATATTGTTCTATCGAGTATTATAAGTTAGGATATTAATTTTCAAGTCAATTCGAATCGGATCAAAATTTCAAGGTTTGTTACGTGGCAATGTAGCTTTTGATTCTCTGTTATATCGGATAATATTAGAAGTCTATTTTATAATTTTCAGTAGCTTGTAACGACGTTTGGGAATATTTAAAAAATGGAATCTTAAGTATCAGGGAAATTACTTGTTATAAGTATTCCTTAAATATGAGATAGCTAGGATTAAATAGAATATTCTAATTAAGAATTATACTTAGGATTATGAAATTATTTTATCAAACTGTATAAATAATTTCTCTAGCTAAATATTAAATGAACAACAATTTTATATTATTTTATTGAATTAGGTATGATCCATTTCGTTCTATTTTTATTATTACGTTCGTGCATAATTCAATAAACTAATATAAAACAAAAAACATTGTGCGTCTATTATTTCCATATAAAACGAAAGAAACTTTTCGGACAACCTAATAATATACTAATTAAGAATCCTTAAAGATTCACAGACCTGAAATATCTTACAGTTGAGACTTTTTCTCAGTTGAGACACTCGTTCTTTAATATGATGCGACGTTTATTATGCAGCTTCTTCCACGTCTCGTAGTTGATCGAGTTCCAAACGCGTGTGCTTCATCGATTCCAGCAGAAAGGCCTTTCAGATTCGATTATCAGCACACACGTACTCGCATACCGTGGGAAACCGTTTGCGAATCGCGGATTCCACGCAGTTACGTGGATAAATTATCGATGTAGACTGCGGTTAAAGTCTGCTCGACGGTGAGTTTCCGCTGATTGGGCGAACAGGAACCGAATGGATTGAACGCTGATCGAAGCGGATGATGTGATTGATTTCTGGGGTTTGAGATTTCAGGGGCGGGGGATTTTTGGTGATTGTTTAAGCTTGTTTGATTATTTGCTTCGTGGATATAGCGTGGATTGTGGTCTTGTATTGGTTTGGATCGTTAAATGTTCCAGAGACTCTTCAGGAAATTTGTTGTATTGGAATTTAAATGGAATTAAGGATTTTAAGTTTATTTAACCATTTTTTAATGAAGAGCAGAATATACGAGAATTTCAGTGGAAGATTGGTAAAGGTAATTTATCTGTTTCTTTTTTAATTAAGATCAAATAATAATGTAAATATAATATACTTATAGTGTAACGTCAAAATACTTAAAGTTCAGAAACATTATATCTAAGTACATAATCATTGCCATTTTCATTCATCGATTAATCAATCCTCTGACTCAATCACCAACGAATATCTCCAAATAACAATTACCCAATCATTGAAACAATATACGGATATTGAACTAAATTGCTTTTATTCATCGATGAAACAATCAACTCTGTTTTCTGTCAATCGCTCCAAAATACTGAAATTTCTGGAAAAATAGATACACCATGATTCAACAAGTTGTTTTAATCTGTCAATCAAATCCATCAACTGTCTATTAATCGGAACGAAAAATCTCGTAATAATTTTTCGGAATATTAAATCATAACAAAACATTTTTTTCTCGTAAGACAGTCAATCTTTTAATTCGCTACCAATCACCAGGCAATATAAATCTCGAAAACACGAAGAAAGTTTATTTGATCACATATCTTGCAATAATATTACGATCACAAAATCAAAATAAAAAATCTCCTAATATTTCCAAAAAATATACTCTCTCCACTAACAATACAAATACACAACGAAATATATTTTCTCGTAAGATAATCGATCTTTTAACACTCTAGCAACCACCAGGGAACGTAAATCTCGAGAACACGAAGAAAATTTATTTGATCATAGTTCTTTTACGTATTACCACCGTCACTGGTTCAATATTGTCCCGAAGAACAGGTCGCATCCACGAAAGCCTTATCGCCTTTGTGATCCTCCCGATGCTTGATACTTGCAGAGTAGCAAGCATAGTATGTGTATGTATATATAACCGATGGCTAGGTAAGAAATCCGAAGCTTTAGGGATTTATTTTCAGAGACGTGCAACGATACGCCATTGGCCAGGCGTGTAACTCGTATTCACGGGATTCAGGGAATAGACCCAGTTTTCATCATGGTTATACTTTTCCACGTTAGCCAAAATTAGGGAAACCGTATGTTGTACTAGTATTTGCTGTACTCTCGTTTGATAAATCGTGTAGCTTGTTGTATTCAGGATTTATCGTAGTTTTGAAATTATTTCCTGTGGTTTCATGGTTGCAGTACGAGGTTGTTAGCTCGAATGTTAACGGGTTGTAACTTTCTGATATTACATGGAATTTTATTGGCTTTGATAACTTTTGTACCGTCAAATTATGATTCCTCTATACTAATAGGTTTTTATTTACGAGTATACTGCGGATTTTTATGCATTTATACAAATTTTCTGATTGCATAGAATACACCTAACAATTTTCTACCAACGTTTCGTTTCTTTTAATTACATTCACAAGAATTTGAATTTTCATAAAAATTCCTAGTCGACTTACGAGACGTTATGAACTGATGGATACTGCGATTCTGGTACAGTGAAGCAATTAGCGCCAGGTATTTAACGCTAGATCTATAAATCATGAAGTATTACGTTACTAAATTTACTACATTATCACTCAAAGTTTTTCATTTAAACGTTTGCTTCGTTAACCAGTTCGTTAACCAGAGGGATATAATTTAACGACTATTTCGTCCCAATTACTTTACCAACACTAGAACTACTATGTATTTCCATAAAGTGCGAAGGTGGGCGAGTAAACAACACGAGCGAGGGAAACAGGAAGGGGACGAGTACGAAAAACTGTGTTTCCAGCTTCTCCTAATAAGAAATTAAAAACTTTCCGGTCGCTTGGTTCCTCGCGCGAAAACTTGTTGTTCGCTGTTGCAAGTTAACAACGTTGTCTAACGTGGTCTATCGATTACGCGCCGCCTCTTGCTACGCTTCTGCCATTATTACTCGAGCTCTGAAAGTTTCGTTTCTTTACGGCTCCTTTCTCCTCGTTCTCCCCCATTTTTCCTTTCCTCACTTTTTCGTTTTACACGTATACATGTACAGGGCGACCAAAAAGACAATTCAGGACTTCGAGGATACATTATGCAGTTGAATGGTGGTACAACCAAGCGAGACACGATTCCTCATAAAAAAAAAAAAAGAAATAAGTCGAAAATGTATTATAGAATAAAATTTTTGCATATGAAGCTTCGTTTTCAAAGAAAACGGTTTTGAAAATCTACTACTATACGCGTACGTATTAACTGCAAGTTTAAACTTGACGATGACTGTTTATAATGTTCTATCAAGTCAAAGGTGTAGCTTAGAAATAACAGGAGTATCGAACAGCTAAAATTAATCCTTGTTTTCAAAAAATTATAAAATACAGATAATACATTGTACAGGGACCGTACGATGGTCATTCAGTTCAAAACGTACGTTTTTATTTATAAAATAATATGCACATCTCGAACGATTTCTACATCGACGAAATTATTTTTAAAAACTAATACATAGTTTCATCCTCGTCTGTAAAATCATCTGAGTCAAATTCAATTAGAGAAACGTATAGTACCAATCGACGGAAAGTATAACGATACTTTATGATAATTGTAAGAAGTAAATAATTATACTGCCCGTTTTTATTAGTCCAGACACACCCGTTGCTCCATTGTGTCATCAATTATCCAACATCCGCACTGTACGCCGAGTAATTACGTAGAAACTTACTTCTGTCACTTGTAAAATAAGAATAATAAAATAGTTGAAGCAATTATTTATCTTCATTTCAACTGAGATCTGTCCAAGACTGCGATATCTATCGAAACTTTCTTCCTTCATATAGCCGACGCAATCTTCTTTCGAAGCTAAAATGAAAGTTTTCAATTTTTTTTCACCACCCTGTACATACATACAAAACAACAAGGCTCTGCTACTGCTCGTCCACTTCCGTTCGCTATATAAATGGCGATCGTTTCAAGCTGCTACGGCGAACATCGTAAATTATACAAGGCTCGTGTTTCATCGTTGTAAGAAACGTACTTAGTTGGACAAAAATAGTGGGTTGGAAAATAGACTGGTAGCTCGTTAAATATTTGGTAGGAGCAAAAGAGAGTAGTCGGTCGTAAATTGAAAATCACACCAGGGCTTTGAAGTTCGCATCGAACTGGAAGTCCTTTCGTTCGGTGAAATATGAAAATTCCATAAATGAACCTTGCCAGTAAAAAGCTCGTTAATCCGGAAGTCGAGTTTAAATCGGGTTTAGTTCGAGACCCGTGACCTCCTCACTGAATTAATTAGTATTAACGGAGTTTTCCTGTATTTTTCAATCCCGCCTCCGCCCCTCCCTAACGATGCTTCTTGTTTGAAAAGCGCTATGTTCATTCGGATCAAAGCTTCTACAAATATTTAAACAACGTAGAAGAAATGATATGATAAAATAGATTTTTATTTGTTATTTGATTACAATGTTAAGTATATGATTCAAGACTAGGAGGATTTTCGAATCGGCTTTGATCTTATGATTCCGTCGGACTCTACTAGATAATTTTACTAGGCTCATTTACTGTTACATATAGCATTATGAATTTCCAAACGAGCGTAAATCTTTAACCAAATCTTTAATGTCCAGTGGCATGGAAACGTCTCATTTAGAATTTAAATACGATCCATCTCTGTTGAATTCTAACTATGATCCGCACATTTGTTATGATCAATTGAATTATTTTACAATGGGGCAGCGTTTGTTCTTCGAAATGTGTATGAAACGTTGCGAGGAAATTTCTATTTCTGACGCGATTCACAACGTCGAAATGATAACAGGCTAGAAAATATTTGAGATATTATTTCAGAAAACACCTATGCCAGAATAAAATGTCAAGTGAAATAAAAAGGAGATTTCGTTCCGCGACTAAATGTTCAAACAGTTAGGAGAGAAATCATTTTCTTACGTAAATGAACTAATTATTTCGAAATATAAATAAAATTCAGTTAAATAACATAATCATTGTTAGCTAGATGATCACTTTCTTTTTTTAAAGTTTTATTTAACTAGTTCCCAAGTTTAGCTTGCACAGTTTTCCCCCCTATTTACTTTTTAATTAAATTTCGTTGGTGTTTTGTTTGGACGAAATTTCCAACGCTGGAAATTAGTTTGTACAAGTTATTCAAGTTGGGATTAAAAAATTCATTATCGGAGATTTTCTGGGAAACAGGGTGTGTTTAGATTTTGCTGTTCGAGCTAAAAACAGGAACATCCAGTGTTCAATAGCTGCTTATAGTAAGCACCTGGTTACAGGGATATATAAAATGGATATATAAAATTGCAAATAGGTAATGGTGCGGTACCAAACGTGTATTTATGTATAATAGATTGGCAATGAGTATGCATATGGGGTAATATATGCTATCTGGTAAGCATGAAAATGGTAGGAAAATTTGCTGTTACGATATAGGTATTCTCCATTGAACATTGACTGGTTATTTTAATACAAGCTTTTATTTTAGTCACGTACGAGAAATACTGTGTTAAATGTGACGCACACTTACATTTGCTTTCAAATACTTTTATATTCGATTATTTTTACCGATGTAGCTAGTCCATTAAATCTCTCATTTTTGTCTCTTATAAAATATTCATTTACTTGGTTTAATTTATTGAAAAAAGGCGTGTAAACGCAACATTGTTGAAAAACGTAGATTAGGTAACTTACATATTATCTTGTTACAATACAATAAATATGCGAAAGAAGTTTATTGGTCTAATCAAAAAGGATAAAAAATCCCCATAATTGAACTCTGATACGTCCTCGAATCTTTATGTTTCCAATCTCATACTTTGACAAATTCCATGAGGAATTCCAGTTTTCTTCATCTCGTTTCGACGTATTCTCATAATTTAGCCCATAAATTTTTATAAAATAATATCTCCGTTTTAAAGAAAATGTCGCAAATCAAAGCGCCAGGAGGACTTCCATTATAGATTTCTTCATATCTTTCGTTGTTTTTCAACTAGATTCCATGAATCTATCCCCTGAGATTTCATAAAATAATATTTTCATCTAATGGAAAATATCGTAAACGTAAAATAATCACTTTGACAAGGAAGGAAATTCAATTTTCTGTCCTCCGTTATCGGATTTATCACAATTTTTCGCTCCGAGAATTCACCCCCTAAAATTGCAGGATAATTATTTACAGACAAATCCTCTGTCGGATAAATTCCACTACTTTCGAATTTCACTCTGATAATTCAGAATTGCAAAAGATATTTTTATCTCGCACAGAATACTGCAACTATTCTAAAATAATGTCTTTGGGCAAATTTTCTCTTCGAGGAGTGTTACTTTTCCTTATCTCGTTCATCTTCGTTTATCGTATTCATCATCATTTTTCAACTGCACCATGAGAATCCAGACATATTACGAGCCACCCAGTATAACTTCAGACACGCACGAGCTAAAGACGAGAATAATCTGTCGCAAAGCTGGAAGGTTAAAGATTCAAGGGCGGCTATAATGTGCCCGATGACCATTACAATTTTACTATCGGGACGCATAATCCGCAGTGCACCGCTTTTGAAGGGTAAAAAGGCGGAAGCACCTAGCTCATCCCGACGACCCCTCGAACGTCGACGACGTTCCACGGCTTCCTGTAATTGCCTCGCGTTCTTTAATCGCCCATCCATTCCGTTCACCCATTCAAAAAAATCGATGAACCCTTTATCATCGATGGCAAGCTCTAATATTCAACAAATTTTCCTACTACCTTCACTCGAGTTTAAGCGAGATAGAAATCGTTCTATTGGAGAAAAAAGTATAAGTGTTTCGATAGAGTGTGGGTAAATGGAGCAAGATAAAAATGGCATAAACCTTGTCTCATCGATATAGTGGTGAATATATAGCCTGAACTTTGCCAAATGGATGATAAATATGTTGCAAATTATCGACTAAAGAGTAACCGGTTAGGTCAAATCGATCGGTCGATATCGCGTACTTCGAATAAATTAACGCTCAAGGTGGAGGAGGTTTAATAGATCGAGTGTTAGAGTAATCCAGCACTGTATTTGCGCTTGTTGTATAAACGTAAGATGTGATGTTAGGAACACAGTGGTGATAAGATCCTGTTGGAAGTGAAATATTTCATCCGTACGGTACGATGTCTGATGATGAACTGACCTCCTACGTTGCCAATTATCCACGGAAGGCAAACCAGAGATATCCTATCTTTCGTTTGTTCAGATTCCTTCCATTCGATTGGATGCAGTGGGTTAGGATTTACAACTGCATGCGTATGTAGCCATCCTGCTTCATTGTGTCGATCTTTATCCGATGCTGTATCGTTTCGAAGTTGTCCTTTTGATATTGTCACCGCCTTGTGTGTGATAGCGTCCGCTGGTTCCGCGTAACTCGGACTGGTATGCCTAGACTCTGGTTTCAGGGGACAATTGCGTTCTGAATTGCCTAGTATTAGGCCTTGTTTCTTTCCGGGAGGTGTCACCATGCTGGGTATCACCTTGTCAGCCTGAGCGGCGCACCGACTTAGTTGCCAGTCTGAGCGATTTTTCTATTTATTTTATCTGTTTATTACCTTTTATTACCGTTTATTACCTTTCGTTCAGAAATTTTGTCAGTATTTGGATAAAAAGACACTAATGGCAATTGTAATTCTTTTTGTCATAATTAAGTACTCTGGCCATAGAGAGTGAACATGATGATCTTATATTATTTTGCGAGAAATCTATATATTAACCTTCGGTTTTGTTTATTTAAATTTACAGTTCTAACGGGATTACAATAAGCTTGAAGTTACTGAAAGAATATCGATCGATTTATATTAATGAAACGTGTGAATGTTACTAAAGCGTACGTACAAAGAGGATCAATAGTAACATGAAATATAAATTGTTTATTCGAAAATGAAATACACCATTTGTCGAGGTGTTAAAGGATTTTAAACATTGTTAATATATTAACTGAAATTCAAATTAATTGCGAATTTCATGTACGTCGACGTTTCTACGAACGCAACTATAAAAGATAAGATCTACATAAAAATTTCACATTGCAGATATTATAATGAATATTGTATATTATTATACATATCATAATGAACGTTATCCTTTCAATATTTTATATCTGTTTGCATGTTATATGCGTTCTTACATCCCCGGATACTCCATAGATGCATAAACATCAACAATCTATTTATAATATTTTGTTAACCATGACAAAGAATAAAATCACCGTAAATCTATTTCTAATTCTACGACTAAATAACATTCTTCTTCAAACTATTCTACCAAGTCTCCACATATTTCTGAGTACTACCGCACGTTACAGACCGGTAGTTCTAGTGTTAAATCTTCAAACTTCCCCTATATCGTTTTCCGGGGCAATGAAACCCTTAAACCTCTAAACCGCAGTGCACAATGCGCGACGAAACTTCCTTCTCCTCGGTTTCTTGGCCACTTCCGGCGCAAATGCATCGAACAGGAGGGACGAGGATCTCCGGTATCGGAAGAAACATGGTCAGTAGCCCGATGAGGTCGCTAGGAGCTGCGAAAAGAAGCTTTTCCATCGCCCGACTCGTTACGCCGGCATTCAACGGGATCTGGGTCAAAGATTCTGAAACGACCGGGTGCACCGAGGCGCGGCACGATGTTACGATAATTAAAACAATGCGACGAGAAAGTTGTTGAAATCGTTTTGTGCGCCGGCAACGACAATGGCCGGCACAACCGCTCTGAGCCTTGCTAGACTAGAATACGAAGTTTAGGATGAATTTCGAAGAATGGACGAAGCGAGATAAAGAACGGGAAAATACAATTATAATGAAAAATAGAACAAAGTTACGATGAGAGGTAAGATAAAATTGTAATAAGAAAATATACATTTTAAACAATCTATTTTTATTTCGGCTTGTTCAGCCTACAGTAGAAATGGATCGGGTTTACAATTCTTTTCACACATCTCACCGTGCTTTTTACAATCTGAAACAGCTGCGTTGGTCACAAATTTATTTAATACGCTTTAACCATAACTTTGCTTTTATCTTATCGACCCCGTTTTCCTTTTTTAATGCGGCTGAGAAACTATAGAAAGAAATAATAAAGGAGAGAAAGGATGAATAGAAAGAAGAAGTTTCTATCACGAGCAAGCTATATTCGATTTATTTATTGTTCGCGATGAGCAGAAAGAATGTAGGAAAATAAACGTTCCATTTTATCCTCTGAGAAGCCAAATTGATCAACACTGCTTTTTGTAAATTTGTCAATTTTATTATTCAGATGTAGGACTAATATTTCAATTCGAATAAAATGAAGGATTTATTTCTCTCAGATTATTTATCACGTGACGACAGCGTAAATAATCTCGAGTTCCAAGGTAAATTTTAAAAAATAATGGTTACAATTGTCATTCATCATGGTTTTCAATTGATGGACTTGATCGCTACTTTAGACGATTCATTTATCAATTGTAACTCACTATTGGATTTCCAAACGTCTTAAGTGAATGATATTTCATACGTTTTATGTATTCTCCTAATCAATAATATCGTTATATCTACGCATGTTCGTTGTTATACTTTTATCGAATTCAAGTTTTCTGAAAAACTTGAGATGGAAAATTGAAAAATCTGTGTCTAATACAACGAGAGATATCAGTATACATACAGTTGGAATATAGGAATATAAAAAGCATTATT
The DNA here is from genome assembly GCF_910591885.1 of Bombus terrestris. Lineage (NCBI taxonomy): Eukaryota > Metazoa > Arthropoda > Insecta > Hymenoptera > Apidae > Bombus > Bombus terrestris. The sequence goes on along the minus strand of NC_063271.1, from coordinate 10,013,848 downwards.
TCCTATAATATTCAACATATTCACAGAAACTTACGATAATAAATATTCATAAGTAAAAGTTAACGACACTTATTAATATAAATATCTGTGAATAATATACTGTTACATATACTTGAATATTATTAATAACATAGTAAATTGTTTCTCCTTTTATTTCTACATTCCAAATACAAAGATATAGAACGAAATATTTTGTTTGTCTACCAAAAAATGCTCGAGGTTTGATCGTAGTAACAGTTTTAAATTATTATTTTATCTTTACAACAGCAAATACCAACGAAGGAAAAGAGACCGTTTCTAAAAAGAATCCTACGTCGTCCAAGAACGATTTTAGCAATTTCTTGAACAAAATTAATGGAACTCGTACATCGGACAGCCGCAGATAATGATGGACATTTCGTAGCGAAGAATTAGATGACGGTGATTAAAGGAAAGTAATCTGGTAAATGTATAGCGCTCCTTTTATTTTCCTTTTCTTTTTTCCCCTCGTGTTATTTCGTGTTACGTTATTTTTCTTCGCTTGTTCCAGTTATCCTTCTGTCGGTATCTTTTTGTTCCATTTCTTGCGCGTTATCTTTCTCTGGGGTTTTCTCGATCTTTTAGCGTGTACCTTTTGTTCCTTCTCCTGGCTTTTCACTCGGTTTCTTCCGTGTATATTTCGCATCCACTGTTGCTTTCTTACCTGTTTTTCTGCTTTTGTTCCACGATGAGATTCCTTTATGCTTCTTCTGTATGCATACCACTGTTACTGATTTTTCTTTCGGACCTGCTCGTTGCTTTTCGATGAACAATAACCTTTTTTCGTGAGCCTTCTTTTCCACGGACGGTGTAATTAAATGTTCCTCGAATTTATTCTTGGTTTTACGATGGTACTTTTAGTGCTTTGAGAAGGATTTCGTGTAATTAAATTGAGTGGAAGATTGGAAATTGTGGGAAATCGTATTTGAGAACATTAGAACGTCTTCCCACTTAAAACATTTGAATTTAAATGTTGCAGTTTGAGCTTTTTAATATAAACTGTTTAATTGGAATATGCAAAAATGTATGAAGTAAAAAATGGGAATACACACTGCTGATTAAAATGATCCGACGTTAGTCAGCAAAAGTTGATTCAATTAGTTGCGGATAAAAAGTTTATACGATGTATATCTATTTTTTCTTATATTAACGATACTGTGATAATTTTTATATGAGATCATCGTTCAAAATCTTATCGTTAAAAGTGTAAGAAAATTGCAATTATTTGGGGAAACATTACATTGATACGAAATTTCTCGCGAAATGTGCGAATTACAAATCAAAGATTATCGATGTATTGGAAATGCTGTACGAAAAGAATACCATTAATTATCAATAATATATGAAAAATCATACATACATAGGTCTCAGTTATGATCGATACAAGCATACTTTCTTTATTCAATTACATTTAATTCGAACCGTGGGCAAAGACACAAAGAATAGCAACGTTCTCGACACTCGATCGTATTTCAACTTCAGCCAATGCTGCAGGCTATCTTCTTTGAAATATATCTCTCCTTACTTTCTGGCGGAACTAAGAGAATAGATGGACGTAAAAAGCCTGTCATCGAAGCTCTGTCTAGCAACGAAACATGTCCAAAGACGGACAAAGTCACGCGTCCGTTCGTGTTACTTTCGTAGCCTTCCGTGCCTAAGATGACTTTTTCGTCTGTTGCACCGAACTGAGCAATATCGTCTCAGCTGAAGTAATCTCTCCTTTCACTTTTTCTTTTTTTCGAAGGAGGAGTAGAAAATTATAATATAAACATCTTCAAAACCATATAAATTTTTGTTCAACTGTATTCGAAATAAATCCACAGAATCCAATTAATTAATTTAGCTAGAATCAGAATAAATCTAGCAGTAAAACTGATCTTTACCTATGAATTATATAACTAAAATCATCTTTAGATACTATTTGACTAATTTTATTTTGAAATATCGGAGAGCCAAATTTTCGATCATTATTCTACATTAAAATCTACCATTAAATCTAATTTCTTGACCATTATTCCACATCAAAAAAAAAATGCCATTAAATTCAATTTCTCCACCATTAATCTACATTTAAAAAGTACCATCAGCTTCAATTTCAAGATCATTATTCTACATTACAAACTACCATCTGATCCGCTGCGTTTTTTACGCTTCCCTTTGAACGTTATTCTACAAACCACTGAAACCCTCGAACGAAGCTTCCAATTGGAAAAAAGGAAAAAACGTGGATGAGTGAAATTGTCGATAATCAATTTCCAAATGAGTATCCAACAGGGTCTACACGATTCCCGGAACTCGCTAAACTAATCAAATTAAGCACGCTGAAAAACTCTCAAAAAAATCTTCGCTTGAATCTCGGCATATCACCAACGTTACACTAGAAATCAATCACTTTTACGCCCTCTTATCGCCATAAAGTGAGTGAATGTCGGTCGTTATCACCGCGTGAAACGGTGCTTCTTACTTTGAAAAGGAATCCTTGCGTGGCATCGAGTAGGGTAACTCAAAGAGGTCCATCCGAAAGGACCGCACGTTCTCGATGATTGGAAAAACGCCGCTTGGGAAATACTCTTTTCACTTCGTCGAGCAATGTTCCGTTTCCCTCGTGTTCCATCGGCGAATCTGAAACACGCGAGCCGACGATAAACGGCGACACGGTGCGTCATCTTTGCCTCGCTAACAGATGACCAAGTACTAAATATCATTAAAAATACTTTTCATTGATTGGTCGTGAAAGTTGTATCGCGGAAGGCTGAACAAATTACTGTGGATACTTGATACTGTGAAATTCATGCTGGTTTTTATTGTATTAGGTTGTCCGGAAAGTGTCTTTCTTTCGCGAACGTGTTTTTTACAACAGTGCACCTTCGTACAAACGTGAAACCAAGTCTGTGAAATGTGACGGTGTTTATCTCAAGAGAACAAAATGGCTCGTGCGTAATTCGACAGAATAATATAAAACAAAAAATGTTGCGCGTCTATTATTTCCATATAAAACGAAAAAAACTTTCCGGACAACCTAATACATGGATTTCTTTGTAAATATGGTAAATTCATGTGTAAATTTGGATAAAAATCGATCACAGGATATTAAACTTATCGTCAAAATACGCTTTATTATCTAAACATCCGGTGGTTCTTAGATTTTCTGGGAAGTGTAACAGAACAGTGGAAGTCGTTACTATCGAAATTTCTATACAATTGGAATAGTAAATTTAGTTAGGGAAAAGGCAAAGAATTGTAAAATATAGGGGAAAAATGTATGAATTAGTTCACTTTTTTTGAAACAAAATCAAGATTTTATCTATCGATAGAAAAATATTTAATAGATTCGGTTATCTAATTATCGAGTCATTGCCATCAGTAAATAACGTAATCTGTCTGAAAAGTTAAACTTAAAACAATGAACTAAGGACGATGTTACTATCGAAACATTATAAAATTATAATACAGTGAACCTGACAGAAAAACGGGAAGAATTATATAAAGAGGAAAAGGGAAAAAATTAGAAAGTAAAAATTAAACATTCTTTAAAGAAACAGAAGAACTGTGATGAAAATGTAGATATTATGAAAAACGTATTGTTAAAGCGCGTTGATTAATTAAGAATTTCCAGGAACTTTCATTCACTGTATTTCAACCTTCCAAGTGAATTGCATTTATCATCGGAAATTCCCATTTCTAAGGGATCTCTTCCAAAAGAATTTCACGAGAAAACGAATCGCACGTATGAAGCGCATATGACGAAGTAAAACGTTGCAACATTTTTCTCTATTTCACGGATGAATCTTTATTCTGGTTACATCGACGATGAAACTTCATCGTTAATTGAGTTACGAAATCAAACTGAACTGGGAAGACGATCAGTCAAGATGATGTATGGCTTCTGTCAAACGAAATCCACGTTTATTCGTCATTTTTCATATCGTCGAAGAATATGTATTTCCATCCTTTTGCCAATATTCAAACGTAGATATCTCAGCGTATAGTAAAATTACGCGCGATCTTCAATACCTTCGGGAACTATGGAAAAATCGTGACGAGATTAAAAAGATTTCTCGAATAAATTTCTGTAATGATCCAAGCGACTGTGCATTGCCAGCAGCACTTTAATGAATTCGTTTCTATGCATGAATTCATAAAAGAAATATCAAACTGAATGAATAGAAGATTCAAACTGTATTTGTTTAATATGACCGGAATTTTAATTACGCGAATGTAAAGTAGGATGCAAATGAAGCTGCTATCGCTTTTTACAGCTGAGATTTGGCATGAAATCGTAATGTACATGTCAGAATTTTGCTTGCGCAGATTAACATCGAATTTACCACTTTTTATTGCTTTCAGTTTGCGAACAATCTTTCGATCTCTACCTTGAAAAATCGTATTACGTTTTGCGACCGATCTTGACATTTTTTCTCCAAACGTACGATACAAGTAATACGATAAAGATAATTAGGTAAAACACGTAATACAATAAAGTATTTTACATTCACAAAAAATTTACAATTCCCACTGCAAGAAAAAGGAAAGAATACGAATTGCGTTACATTTGACAATATTCTAATCCTGTAACAAACACAAAAGACACCAAATTAACACAAAAAAGGCACAAGATATTCTTTAATCTCTTCTCTGATAAAAACAAGCGCACAAAATTTACTATTGGGTTGTCCGGAAAGTGTCTTTCTTTTACAAACACGTCTTTTACAACGACGCGTCTTTATAGAAACATGAAACCTAATCTGTCGAACGTTGTGATCTTTATTTTGATAGAACAAAATGGATGATATAAAACAAATGATATAAAATGGAAAATATTGTACATCCATTATTCCCTTATAAAACGAAATAACCTTTTCAGGCAACTTAATACCTTTCACGGACGCCATAATTTCCAATTTATCAATTAATAATCGTCATGCTGGCCAATCAACCATCCGAGAAACACGACTGGCCTCTCATAAACGCTTCAACTTGCCCGCCCCATTCCTCATCTCCACAGCCCACAAATGCAAATTTCATTCATGGCGTATCTGAGCAGCGTTCGGAAACGTCATGCATAAGCTAATCAGTGCAAGCCAGCGAAACTATAACCGCAGCAGCCTCGGTAGCCGCGTTGTTCAGCAAGTAACATTTCCGGCCGCGGTGTTCATACCTATATTCGATATTTTATGCGACGCTGCCAGCAACAAGTGTCCTCTCTGTTTAGACATACTCTTTGCTTAGCGAAGACAGGGCGTAAAATCGAACGTTTTCGATGCAAATATTGCGGGCTTCCGCGATGATGATCGATCCTCTTGTGTCGAGCAGAGGGTTGTTTCCGCTGGTAAACAAGCTTCGTTGATTTTGGACGGGCCACTGAGCCTCTGATGGATCGATGGGTTTAAGAACCACCGCCATGGAACGATGGGGATCTGGGACGATGAAGAGCGAAAGGGTTGAAAAGTGATGACACGTCGCGCATTGTACACTTAGTTTCCTGATAACGCGGTTGCTTGCTTTTTCAGTGGATATGGAACTTTCGACGAAATGATGGAATGTAAAAATATCGAGGAATTAGAGAACGTTGTTCATTTTATCCACAGTTGAAAGTTTAATTGTTCGCTCTGCAGAGAATTGTTTCGGATTTTCTGTCTGTGTATATTTCATTTTTACGAAATAAGGGTGAATAATAAAATATCGAGGAATTTCCTTCTATGTTTTCCATCTGTCTTCTCAAATAAAATTACTCTCTTCCTGCTTACATCATAAATTACGGTACACTTTGTATATTTACGTATAAATCGTTAATAGAATATTTGGTAGAAATTTAGATGAATGAGCAATGAAATACTAAGTTCGATAGTTAACGAACGCTAATTATTTTTAGCATTACAGCTTGCTCATATAGAAATTAGATTTTTATTTCCACTCTAATTACTGCTTGATATAGAGTTTTCTAATTTAACGATCTCCGAGTCTATAACTGGCCAGAACTCCAATTCGGTTGTACTCGAAATTATTTCGTCGATTTATATTTTCTACAATATTCCAATATTAAATATCAAAGTAGAAATCTCCACAGACGAAAAACCTGCTTCTTTCATCGTGAACTGCGTTTCTAATTAAACGACCAACGACCCATCACACGCCACGTCAATAAAAACTTAAACATAAAATCATATCTAAGATGATCACTGGTACTCGAATATCACGAAACACTGAACTAACTGGAACATTCGTGAGCTAACTGGATTTTTAAAACGACAAAAGCGGCTGGCATATTGTGCTAAATTGCACAAAGAGGAATTCTTCAATCCCATTCGAATATTAATAAAGCTCACGCGAAATTCAATTTACTCGATAAAAACGTTCCTCGGATAAAAGTTCCTAGGAAAGTTAGTTACTGGCGCTTTCAAAGAAACCAGCACGCCTCGTTAACAGCAAATCTATCCACCTTTTGTCTCGTCCACCTTGCCCCAGAAAAACGAGAACAGTGAAACCCATCAGCTTCCAATCAGAAGCATCGCACGACACACAACAAAGCAAGAAATAAAGTAGCAACATCCCGCAAGACACACCACTCGATCTCTCTTTTATCCTCGCACGAGTGCAACCCGCCAGTCGATGTTCATCTATCGTGGATCTTTACTGGAACGTGGAACGAAGTTTTTCCTTGACCCAGCTACGTCCCCGTTCGAGATCAAAGACTTCACCCACGACAACTCTGCCTATTCCATCGTCTGCTAAACATTTTCTCTCTTTCTCTCTTTATCTTCCTCGATTCGTACTCTATCCAGACATCGAGAACGAATGGATTAAACGAGGCCGAAGGAACGGAATTCAACCACCCCTTGCGATTCTCTAGTTTTGTTTCCTTTTTTTCCCTTTTCCTTTTCTGTTTTTTTTTTCTTTTTTTTTTGCGGCCCAATTTTCATCTCCATTATCGTGAAAACTTCGCAGAAGTCAGATAACGTGCAATTATTGGAGCTTTCGCGATTCCGAAGTGTGCCAACAATTTAGAGAACTTTTTTTCTCTGTGATATTTCAGGTGGGAAATTTCGACGGACTGTTGGAAATAATAAGGAACCATCGAATATTAATAAAGCTCACGCGAAAGCAATTTTTGTTCGTGGAAATACGACAGTTATTAGCTTCTCGTTGGAAATAATGAAAATTCCGTTTCTTTTCTATCTTGAGAATTGTCTTTCACTTCTTGGAAATTATGGAAATTATTTTCTCACAGATTATGGATCGTGTAAGTTATTTTGCTCTTTTTTCATCTTGAATAACAACAATTGAAAGAATTAAATGGGAAATGAACTCGTTTGACGATAAAGATAAAAATTATAATCGATATTTGTTTATTCGCTTGGAAGTACGTAAAACTTTCGAATTTTCTTCGAAATCTCTCCAGTAAAATGGTTAGTAACGTAATTTATGGTATTCGAACTATCGAACAGTGATTTATAGGTTGTGCACGCATCGGATCGAACCGCATGGAATATCAAAATTAATTACCGATAAATTACCGTGGATCGTACAATGCTGTGTTTATGAATAGATTATTCTGTTGGAGAGCCGAAACTTGTATGGGGCTCGTGCATCGTTCGGTGAATTTATTTGGTAAATTCACTTGCGCCTATTTAGCTATAATTAGTTCTCTCGAGTATTATATCGCACGAAAATGCAAATTCTTATGTAAAAGGATTTTTATCGATTTGTCGAATTCTTTATTGTTTTGTTATTATTTCTAATGCTATGTTGAAAAGTATATTTAATACTATTCGTATAATGGCAATCACAATATTAGGTTAGTGCAATTTGCTATAGATTTGCTATAGATAAAAAAGATATGATGTAAATTATAGGAGTGAAATAACATTATGTTTTTTAATAGCCTAAACGTACACTATACTTTGCATATTTGGCTCGATAATTCGATTTTAAAATGTCTAAAATTGTGCAAAGAAAGGAAAGTATGTTTGTAGCTCTTGTAAGAATTAAAACACAGATTTCCATAGAGGGGCATGTACGTGTCGTAAATTTCGTGTTACAAAAGTGTAATGTTTCTTTAATGGGAACGAAATCAGGTGGAATTCCAAATCACTGTAAAATTACAGAGCGATAGTTTCTGTTTAGTAACGAGAATCGAACGAGCCAGATGTTTCGAAGTAACATTCGCGTGTTTCGAGGAAATTTATTGTGGACAATTGACAAATTAACAGATAATCTTTCTTTTAATTTGTATCGTAGTGATAATCGAAAGATTGAGAAATTAATCAGAATTAACAAACTTGTAATCTTAATATATTACATTTGTAATTTTACAATCTTTTATTTTGGTTTTGATTTTGCTGGAAAGCAAATGTTTGCAAATTTAGAAATAATTCTAAACTAAAGTGTTTTTAAATAAACGTCTACGACGTACAAAAATTTATCTATGCAACTCGATGCTTAAATTAGGTGAAAATCTACATTAACACAGCGAGTTTACAAAGCCGAAATAAAATTAGTTTAAATCGTAAATCACGCTACAATAAATATAATATCGATAAAACCAAAAGTCTAACTCAAGATTGTCAATATACTAGAAAATAAAATAATATCAACGGAGTCTAAAATGTAGGCAAAATCTCTAAATACACCATAAATCACTGCAAAATAAAACGATACCGACAAAGTGTAAAACTGCTACACGGGCGAAATTTCTAAATACACCATAAATCACGTGAAAATAAAATAACGTCGACGAAATCTAATATCTCAGTATTATCAGCAACCCTTACAAGCGCGTCCAACACTTACAAATCGCTAGCATCGTAATTTATGGAACCTTCCATAGCAATCATAAATCGCACCAAAATAGAATAATACCGACAGAATCTAAAACCTAAACACCATCAACAACCTTCGGTCCCTTGGACCAAATTATTTTGCAAGAATCTGTCGAAGGTTCACGAATTTTGTTACTGTAAATTTAACAAGTTCTAACAAGTTATTTTGTCCAGTAACGTATCACGATTAAATTACAACAAGAAAAGAGATTGTATTTCAAAAAATATCGCTCCTCTGAAAGCAAGAAAGTCCCACAAACCGTGTTAACTCGTTCGTAGGAGAAACGATAAGATGTGAAATTGCGAGACAAATATTCCAACGTGAATTTTATTGCAACCTGACTTTTATGAAGCTTGTTGGATATTTAGATTTTCGCGATTAACGTTTATGTATGATTTATGGCGTGATATAAACGGAAATGCGATGCACAAAGCTGCGCTAAGATCTTTGTAACGATACCACAATTCTTTTTATTATAGCGGTAAAACCGAAAGAACAATATTTAATCGATACGAGTATACTTAATTTCGCATAAATTCAAGCGACAAGATAAGGGGTTAAGGGGTTGAAAGAGCATCTATAAAATACGAATCACTACCACCGTAATTTACAAAACCCTGTCTGGTATGCGAGGTTCGCGGAGGACGCAAGCTCTAAAAGTTAAGCTGCTGGCGTATCACGGAGGCCATTTAAGCTGCACTGTCCTATACACAGAGCAACGATGCCAGCACGAGACAGATAATTATCCAGGCAGACGAGACCTGGTATCCACGTCATGGACTGCGGATAATTCTCTGGGAACAGTCAGACAGCAATCCGTGCGCGGTTAGCCTGTTCTCGAAAGTTGGCATTGCTGGGATTCGACGTGTCGTCGTTAGAATTTCCGAAACTCGCCCAAGCTGACTGTCTCGTTGTTTTCGTTCCCTTTGAACGACACGTGAAATGCCGAAGGGCTTGCGGCTCGCAAGCCGGAACCTGGTTAAAGTCGAGGGATGAAGAGGTCGAAACGAGATAATGGAAACCGACGCTGGTCCGTACAGTTGCTTGATAATTTAAGAGCCACGATAATCGGTTGAAAATGACACAACGTGGACCATAAGGTGGTTTAGAGTCCCATGAACACTCTACTACTGTGTATGACTTCCAACGATGCAAGTTAAGGCTTCAGTTTAAGAATACGTGTGAGTGGAGTAGGTACTGTGATGAGAAGTACACTGTGATTTGGTATTTTATTAGGTGTGTAGCGGTACTTGTCGACAAAAGTCATTATGGTTTTTGCCCAGTAAATCCGCTACACAAGAAACCGTGTTTACTCAAACACGAGCTAATTGTAGATCCATCGACCTTAGGCGGTTCCGATCATTAGGCCAAATCCGTCGTTTTTGTCGTGACCATAGACCCGTGAATCAGCTACCCAAAAAGCCAACAATTGTAAAGAAGGTCGCGAGCTCGGCGCCGCTCGGCCCTTGGGACGTTTCGAGAACATCTTCGAAATTCAAATCCCAATGCCTGTCGTCAACTCCGGCGGATACAAATATAGCGGACAGGGTAGCGACGCATTCTTAGTTACCGAGAGACACGAGCAGCAACAATTAACCGATACTTCTTTGCGCCGATCTATTAGCGACCGCGAAACGAGACAGCAAGTATATTGTACGACTAGTGTACGCATTGGGTATATTCTAATAAACTACGTAGTTAGGTATACTCCGGTGTTTGGGAAAATTAATTGACACCTTATCACCTCAGGTGTGTTAGCTCTATGGATAATACGTATTGCGTAATGTTAACGAAACGAATGATTTTTTATGCTTAATGTGATGTAGCTTTGATAATTTTGTAATTATTCAACGATTAGTCGGCGATAAATTATTTCAACGATATTCCTTGAAATTTGAGAAATCAAGATTGCAAATAAATTCTTTGACATTTCGAAATTTAAATAAATCTGCATAATTAGATGAGTAATTCTTCGTTAGTCGCTTAAATTATTTCTCTTAATTATATTTTTCTTATGTTGGGGCTGTCGAATTAAATTGAACAACGAAAACGAAGAAAAAAGAATGTGGAATAAAAATGAATAATATGGATAATAAATAAAATGAACGATAAAAATATATCGATATAACAATAAAGGAAAAGGGCTAATGGAACGAGGCAAGAACAAGGATCAATTTCTAAGTCGTACAAAGTAGTACAGAATAATAAAACCCCGCTATAAGTCCAATACTTCGATAAGATACACGTTATCTTCGAAGAAGCTTATGTCCGCCACGCTCGTAAAATGAAAGCCTAAGCTGAACTTCCATTTATGTCGTGCAATAAGCCTGTAAGACCCTCGTTAATCTAATCTAGTCAGGCAGAGATACGTTTGAATTAAACGAAAGTGTAACTTCACGACGTTTCAAGCTTGTGAAACTTCATGCTTACTAAGACGAACAAAAACATAGTTGAGTCCATTACATAAACCATAGAATCTCGCAAACAGATCTTCTTACCGATCTGTGAACTACTTTATAATAAAAAAATAATCGCTACAATGAGGTTATAGTATATAAAAAATAAGAAAGAACTCGTCGATATTTGTTTTGATTTATTTGCAATATCTCTTGTGAAATAATCTATTGACATACGTATTACGAAAAAATCTCATTTCTTAGAACTTAGAATTTCGTAGAACTTAAAATCGTAGCATTTTCGAACATAACTTTCGAATGCTCAAAATACAAGTATGATAATTTTGAAATATTCGAAATTCAAATATAGTAACTCTGCAATTCATAGAACTTGAGTTTCACATGTTTCCGATATAATAATCTCGAATTCTCGACGGCTATAATAATCTGCATAAAATTCTACGTTATAAAATTTACAAATTTCTTGTACCTTAAAGCGATGTAGTTTAATTTTTAATTTTTCCTCTACGATAACAAAATTGAAAAATTCTTTATATAGAAAGGCTTTCAAAGTTTGCTTTAGTTCTACCAATTTGTAATATTTATTCGCATTATTAAGTAACGATTACAAAGTAAATTAAGTTAAATCCATTATTAGAACTTTCCCTATTATACTATATGCACAATTGTATAGTGAAAAAAATTACTATACTAAAATTTGTATCTCTAGCAAACCTAAAAAGACAGCTTTTCTTCTGGCAATGTAATTTCCAAACACGGTGTATTTATAACATCTTTGAAGAAGGGAAGAGAATGTCAGACGTCTAATTCGCGGAAAAGTCTCTTGCTAGGAAATTTAAAACGAGCAAGGGTGGTTTCGCGGACGAGAAAGCAAGGGAGAAACGAAACGCGAGCATGATCAACGTGAACCAGAGAAAACCCGGCGAATTGGGGTTGGCGGTTGAATATGAGGATAGGAAAAACAGCAACAGGAGCTGGAAAAAGAGGAATGCTTCAAAGTATCCTACAAATTCAGCGGAAATGCGTCCTCAGGGCCGCCGAGAGACTTGCTTTTTTCCACCGATGAAACTTACGAAAATGAACGTTCGCAGATGCAACCGAGCAGAAAATTTAAGATATGAAATGTCGTTATAGAAGCGATATTTCCAGTGAAGTTTAAAGCAGTGATTTTATAAGGTGATTTTATGAGATGGTTTTGTGGTGGAAGGATAAAATGATATAACAGTTGGAAATGAAGAATTTCCTGTAAGATTCCGTTCGAGGAAAGCAGTGACTTAATATAAAATGCAACAGAACAAATCGTTTAGGAAAAATTCCCTCGGCTCTAAATGAAATCCGATTTTTATTCCAATGTCCGATATCCAGAAATCCAATATTCATTCGAATATTTGAACGCGCATGAAAGTGACAAATATTTTTCGAAATATTCTATAATCGTACAAATTCTCTAATCCTATAATGAATAGCGTAACAATGAAACACCGGTGAGGCAAAGTTTTAATCCGAGGATTGACAAACAGAAAAATTATATTTTGTTAAACAACCAGAAACAACGTACGTGGTCGGACAAAGAGAATGGAAATGGCGCATTGTTCAGTGACCGGAAATGGCAACCGTATAGGGTCGGACAAGTAGAATAGGAGGCCGTACATATTCACGCGAGTAGAACGGAATTATGTATGGCTAAGTAAAAACTACGATACAAACTTATTGCGGTTAAAACCAAAAAGCTCAAAAGGTTACCTACATTGTTATCTGAATATTACGAAACTCTGTTTTTGTATAAAAGACAAGAGACAGTTCCTATAACTAGGTGGATTTTTATTTAAAAAAAAAAAAAAAAAAAAAAAAAGAATTAAATGAAAACAAGACAAACGTTGCAAAGCAAACATTTTATCTACAACGTTCCTTTTGTTCCCTTTATATCGATTCGAAAGTATGTCATGAAATTTCGCGTTGATTAAATTCACAAAAACATTCGATTATTTGGTCGTTCGAGCGTTTAACGAGCAGACATTTTCTTCTCGCTGCTCTTTTTCCGCCAGGATTTGTAGCAAAACTGACTCCTATTAGCGACACAAATTTTTAATATCAATTTCAGGCTTGGCAGAATTCGAATTTATACGAAAGGTTCTAAATTCTGATTTTTTTTTTACAATTATATAATGTCTATGAAATGTCTGAAACATGAGCCGGATAAAATTATTCACGCTTGTGTTCGCGTATTTTAATGATGACGATTGATTTCCGAATGTTATAGCGCATTGATATCTCTACATCACCAAACCTCTGGTTACGTATTTTCTGGTATTACATTTGTAGCTTCGTACTTATATATCTACTCATATACATATGTATATTTCTCTGCTTTATTTTAGTTACTCGTCGCTATATTCTTCTATTTTATTGGTATTTTATATTCATTTCGTCAGAATAAAATCATCTTTCGTGTTTCTCTGTGAGCAAATCAAATTCTACTTTATTTGTTAACCTCGTTTTTCCTCACAACTATCTCTTCTTTAATTTAATCATTACACATATTTTCATACTTAATTCGTTCGCAGTTGAAGCGTGTATTGACACTTTATATTACACTAGAACCAAACAATCCTTTCAGTAATTATCATCTCTCAGAAATTTCATATTATAAAAATTCTCTCGTGAAGAAATCTCGTAAAATTTGCTTTGCAAAGCAAACAGAATTCTGTTCCAATTCTAATATACTTTTATCCCAATTTCGTGTTCGCTTCTACCTTCTCCATTCCCATTTCTCTTCGCAATTATTTCTTCTCTTATCTAATGTCATACAAACATGTCACAAAAGACAGGTTGAAAATTAAGATTTGGAGAATTTTGGTTTAGTCGTGTATTTCAATTCTTAGGAGTATCAGCCCTTAAAACAACGATCAATTGCAATAGGTTTCCATGGCTTGAAAAAACCTAATGAATTTTCCGTAACAACGAACTCAGAACGCCACTTTATAAGAAGATAGCTGAGAACTTACTGACGTAATTATGATTCTCAGCTCACCGAAATAATCGTCGATAGAATTACCTAACTTTAGACGATAACAAACTACAAGCTCCAGCATTTTCTACTGTTAAACCATAACCGTTGCGCTAGCTATGAATCTTGCAGGCTAACACGCATGTGTAGTGTAACTCGCAGCGCGGAACAACGTCTAGGCCATAAATTTTAACTGTTTCTTCATTGAATTATACGTGGAGGCTACCGCACCGCCCGCGACAGCCCTGGGAAACGCTGTTAATTTGCAATTTAAAACCTGCAGTTCGTGGCGATCCCTAATTTTTCCCGTTACTCCGTCCGTGTTCGTTACGTCCAAGCAAGAATATGAAACTCGACGTTGAGAACGCGAATTTTGCAGACGTGTCTCTAATTTTACTGGCTTTCCGTTTTCGCAATTTCCTTTCTGCTCTGCTTTGCATTTTACTGGCTTATTTGTTATTTTATTCATGCCATACGTATCTTATTAATATATAATATAACACTAGGTATATTATTATACTAGATGTATTATTAACTCAATTATTTTGTTTTACAATTAGTACACATTGTTATTACAATTTTCGTTGGGAATGAATTTGTTAGTTATTTTATGTATTTCATTATCCATTATTTGTTTCAGTATTACCCTAAGAATGTTTCATTTTTGGCGCGAAGAGGTATCATCCGCTGAATCTTCAATTGGAAACATTGTCAAATATTTTTGTCAACTTCATTATGTAGATACTGCATCGTTGAAATTATTACTCAATCGATGATGCTTGACATAATTATGAGGATAATTCTTTGACATAATTGGAAACGAGGGTTTGTTGTTTATTTTCGATGATGTCTTTCTTTCTGATATTTTATCGTTCAAGTCGTTGAATTAAGTATTGAGTTATTTCATTGTTCAAATTATTGGGTTCTCGTTTCGTTATAAACTTTTGGATACGATGTTGAACATGAGATTCTATTGTCGACGACAAACGAAAGACAAATTTCTCTACAACTCCAAAGACAGTCTTAGAAAGATTAAACACTAAATCAGTGCAAGCCTTGTTACAAACATTTGTTTATTCTAAACATTTATTCCTTTTTCTAATGACGGTTGTCTTGTTAGTTTATTTATTCTAATAAATAGATTGTTCATCGTAATAATAAATATTAGAAAGCCTATAAAGATTTTGATTTCGAGGAGAAGGGAAGAATCTTTCTTGATAATAAAATTAAGACATTTCTCTCCTTTTGTCAATCAAAACTGATCAATGATTTTTTGAACTGATTAACTTCTAAATATCTCGAATGTATGAACGATTGAGTATCGAAATATATTTCAAGTCAATAAATTTGTGATTTCTAACTATTTTGAACTACGTGTCCTTTGATTTCAAAATATATTAAATCTATGACTTTTCAATAATGTTCGAATAACTCAAGCTTCGAATTTCATTTTATATGAAATTCTATTAGTTACGCGCGTTTAAGCACTGAATCTTGTAGATAAAGAGCCAGGGGTTGGAGACTTCAGAGACTTTTGGAGAGCGGCCAGAATAATTTTCCAGGTGCACGATGTTCAGTGAAATTGAAATTGTTTAAACGAGAGACATCGAATCGACCAATCTTGGAAATATTATTAAGCAGGGAATGGAATTGTCGTTAAATTTGTTGAGGAAAACTCGTAACTGTGTTTCCACGACGAAAGTAAACTCATAGATTTGTTCAGAGAAGCTGGCTGAAGTGACCAAAAGCTTATAATACCTTTTCTCGTTTCATTTGCTTATTTTACTCTGTTAAAACTCCAACAAATTTATACTTAAACTCCAACTTTCTTTTCTAAATTATTAATAACGAGTT
The DNA here is from genome assembly GCF_910591885.1 of Bombus terrestris. Classification (NCBI taxonomy): domain Eukaryota; kingdom Metazoa; phylum Arthropoda; class Insecta; order Hymenoptera; family Apidae; genus Bombus; species Bombus terrestris. Next base: position 9,997,732 of record NC_063271.1, on the reverse strand, counting down.
TCATATCGATTCACCTGTATGCGTTCTTTCATATATTTATATATTACTATATTCTCTTCCATATTTTTATTTCAGTTGTTTCCTCTGTACTTTTACTTTCCTCTATATTTTCATTTCAATATTCCCTGCATGCTCGATATTTTCATATCAATTGCCAGTCGAGCAATTAAACATCGAGAAACGTTTTTTTACATAATTGCTTTTACATAAATGGATGTCACGAAAGTCCTTTATATTCTGTATTTTGTAAAATACAAAACTGGATTTTATTCCCTGCGTAATCGATAAATATCTTATGTACATCGAGCCTCTATGTAATCTCCAAGTAAACTACAATAGAAAATTTACTCTGATATCAAAGACAAATAAACAAATGTTATTTTCATTAAAAAAAATGTACTCTTATATCGAGAAAACCAAACGAATATTAATATTTCAGTAGAAAATCTGATCTTATATCAGATGGCGTCAAAGACCAATGCTTGGTCAGCAAAACCAACCTTCCAAGTAAAAAATTATAATTTGATATCTACAACGCATACGCAATTTTAAGTTTCTTAATCCAATCCTACATCGATAAACAAATAACAATTTTTTAACGAAATTTAATCGAATCTTATATCGACGACGAACAAAGATTTCAAAAAATAGAGTTCCAAGCTATTTTTCAAATAGAATCCAAAGTTTCACCACACTTTTTTCAAGCACACCGGAAGTTCCACGTATCGTGATTAGGTTCATATGTCCTCTTCGGCATCTCGTTATCGAAATATCGAGTCACGAATCCCGAGGCCGGTTTTCTATGCAATCTGGCCAGGCCTCGAAACAATAACCACGAGCGATAGTCGAAAGTTGCCGCGACCGAAGAACATAGCGGCCAGTAAATCTTGTTCCACTTGCGAGAAAGCTTTGCCGGCTGTGAGCCGCGTGTTGGCCGTGCACGAGGCGTGAATACGGCCAGGCCGCAATCAAAACTTTCAACTAATGGCCCATGTTGGAAAGTACCGTTGAATAAGCGTTATTTTCCGCGTCGTTTAAAATATTTTTCATTATCGAGCTTATTCGTACGCTGTGATATCGATTACTGTGGATGGAAGGGGCAAATACAGATTCGTGAATTCCGTGAAGTATTGAAGTTTGTGGGATCTTTCTTCAGTAAGAGAATTAAATTAGAATTCTATCAGATGGCATAAGTGGCCGACGAAAGAAAGTTTGAAATTGGTACGTTACAAGTATTGGGTTCGATAATAAATTCGTTCAGCTCTCGTCGGTGAGGTACATCGAGAAGGGCGTTATAAAACTATTTGAAGAATGTAAAGATATAGCTGTTTGAATTTTTTTATGCAAGACAAACGTATATTTATCGCTGTTAGCGTAGCACGATAATCGAATGGCTTATAGGGATATAGGCTTTAGATTTTGAGTTAAATAATTTGGAATTTGTAAACTTAATTGTTTTATCACGAACGATGGCCATATTCAAAAATTGTAAGTTATGGATGGTGAAGACAAATAATTTTAATATTTATTTTTGTAAAGAAATAAATTACTAGAGAAATTTTATATAAAGGACACAACGTTTTGTATATTATTTTAAGAAAACGTAAAAAAGCTTATTGCTCAACCTAAATAAATAATTTCCACGCTGCTATTAAACAATGTTACCTTATTTCTAATAAACGTTTATTCTGGGATATTATACTCGTCGATTGCTCTTGTCAAATATAATTCCATTTTGTAGAATTATGGTACATTGTCATATCGGTCATCTTCTCAACTTTCTTCTGACCGACACTGTATTTGTGGTTGTCGGATTTAAAATTGTTTCAAATATGCCCTGAGGAAACAAAGTTTAATTTAAAATGTTCACGTAACACCGAAACAAAACACAAGTATTAAGCTGTCCGAAAAGTTTCTTTCGTTTTATGAGGAAATAATAGACGCACGACGTTTTTTGTTTCATATTATTTTGTCGAATTACGTACGATCCATTTTGTTCTGTTGAGATAAACACCGCGACATTTCACAGACTTGGGTTTCACGTTTGCATGAAGGCACATTGTTATAAAAAAACACGTTTGCGAAAGAAAGACACTTTCCGGACAACCTAATAGAATATCCACGTAACGTAGACGCAAATATCGCGTTTAAAATCTACAATTAGAATAGAATAGAATATAAAGATATAAAAAAATATGCTAATGGAATATGAGGCTAGTTTTCGAATTGCAAAAAAGCAAATATAATAACTCTAGGATGCATAAATCTTCCGAATATTTATTATTATCAATCTGAATAATTATCAACTGTAGAGTTAAAGCAAGCAACTCTGTAAAATCATAAAGGTCAAACACGTTGGTCTTCGAGTTGGCTGAACTCGATTATCTTCGTGACCCTTCACTTTGTAGACCCCAATTACGATGATCGATGGTCTCGTAGAATTCAATTACATCGTGCCACAAATTACTGAAACTCGATTACGATAATCTCTTAATTCTTACATCTCGCTGAGTTTCCTCGCGTTTTGTCTCTTCTACGAAATCATCGACAATTTCCTAAACCTTATCTATAGAGCTACTACAAATACTTACTCTTGTAACAGTATAACGTTCTTTCGATAAAATTGTTCATTACGCAAATCTATAAGTGCGATACGAATATTTTAATTGGTTTAATCTATAACATTAATTAAAAATAATAAACCACTGGCATTGCAACAATTTAGTAATTTAACGATTACACAAAACCACGATATAAATATTGTAATTGTTTAATTTATAACATTAATGAAAAATAACAAAATAATACTCGGATTATGACAATTTTCTAATTTAACGATTACACAAATTCCAATAAAAGTATCCTAATTTTTCAACCGATAGAGCTAATTGAAAATACTAAAATATTGAAATTACAAGAAATTGGTAGAATCTCGTTCATCGTCCATTTACTTTTCATTATATCTCGTAAAATCCTGACAGTTCTTTTAAAGCGACGAAGGAACCAATGTCCGATCAGACTAATTGAAGTAACAGCTACGGATGGTTCGAGGGTGGCGATCGATTTACGAAGAAAAACTACACGGGAAATGAATATGTATTGGCCGGGTTTACGATTCGAAAGCATTTCCTGGGCGACTTCACCGATCGTCCGTTTCAGCTTCAACAGGTAACCAAGCCCGGTGGTTCGATCGGCCGGGAATAATTCAACGTGCGGACATTTTTAGCGCCATCGGCGAATTGGAGCAACCAGTCCACTTCGTGGGATGCCTTGTTCCCACGAAACGATCTCGTATCTGTGAAATACATCTACCTGGAAGCGTCACAGTGATAAAAGTAATTTATAGGAATCTTTTTTATCAGCAACGGTAAGTGAATTTGTGCTTGGGAAAGAAGTCTCTGTGATATAATGAAGCGAAGAACAAGACGATTGAAATGAAACGTCGAAGAATCCTAACGAAACATCCGAAACGAACGCCGGTGAATCTGTCGATCTAGATAGATTTTAACGCAGCCTCTTCTAATTACTTTATTGTGGCGTGCATATCGCTATAAATACTATTGCCATAAGTGCAAATTGCGTATAACGAGAAATGTAATGAAAACAGGCGGCCTGAGAAGAATTAAATAGATTTAAAAAAATGGCGAAGAAGTTTCCGCGTGTGTATCGATATGCACCGTGAGGAGGTTGTCGACTGCATATTGTACTTACGTCAATGAATTCGGCGAAAATTATTTGCCACCAGTGTGGTCGACTGGGAAATAAAATATTGGGTTGGCAACTAAGTAATTGCGGATTTTGTCATTAGGGGGTAATAACAAAATCCGCAATCAGTTAGTTGCCAACCCAATATATCTAGCTCAGACAACGTAACACGCGTTGTGTCTTGTGATCTGTTACTTTGTTCACAATATGTCCAATATGTAAAAAATGAAAACTGTCTTCTCCGTGGAAGCTGCTTCAATTAACAATCATTCAATTTATATCCATTTTATATCATCGCCAATAAATCTGAATCGGAACGATAAGAACCATATCGTGGATGATATTTTACTTTTTCAAAGTCGTGGGGGTCTGATCGTTAGGACCCGTTACATTGTTCACAATATGTGCAATGTGTAAAAAATTAAAATTTACTTCTCCATAGAAGCTGCTTCAATTAACAACGTTCCAATTTATATCCATTTTATATCATCGCCAATGAATCTGAATCGGAACGATAAGAACCATATCGTGGATGATATTTTACTTTTTCAAAGTCGTGGGGGTCTGATCGTTAGGACCCGTTACATTGTTCACAATATGTGCAATGTGTAAAAAATTAAAATTTACTTCTCCATAGAAGCTGCTTCAATTAACAACGTTCCAATTTATATCCATTTTATATCGTCGCCAATAAATCTGAATCGGAACGATAAGAATCATATCGTGGATGATATTTTACTTTTTCAAGGTCGTTGGGATCTGACCGCCCGTTTTTATTGCCTTTCTTGTTACATGCACGTCCTAACAAAGTTATTAAAAAAGGTCTGGCTAAAACCCACAAGGTCCAGATCGATAAGGTTGACCCAAACGCTACAGTGTGTCGAGCGTTATGGGCGTCCGGGATGAAATTCATAACATGTAAACTAATCAATTTTAGACCTAAGACACCTAATATCATTTTAAAGAGAATGTGAAGAGAATGTGAATGCGTCGATTGATACATCGAAAGAGATACAATTTCATTTTAAAAGAAGAGGTGATATTTATTTTTTGTTTAATAAGAATTTTTCGGTCAATTTTTACTATTGTAATTTCATCTCAAACGAATAAGTTTTGTTTGAAAGATTTGCTTACTAATTTAGCGAAAACGCTTTAAAGGTAGTAGCCATCATTTCGATTATCTGGGTTTCAGGCAAAAAGATCATAAAATTGCATCTGTATAATTTACGAAGTTTCTTATAATTTTGTTCAACTAGTCACGTGTTATTGCCTTTTTTTAAATGTAAAAATATATAAACATATTTATGTAAATATGAAGACTGTGCTAAAGCTCTGAACAATGATTTGCACCGCGATGCGGCAAATGAATTGACAATGATTTTCATTATTCTGTCTGATTTGGCCAGCTAAATTTGGCATTAATGTATAATGTTTAACGTGTCCTTGATTAGTATTCAAAAAATCGCGGAGCTACTTGCCGGTACTTTCCTAAAAACTCAATTCGAACTTGATAAACGTTTAACATAAAAATTACGACAAATAGTTAATTTCTTTAAAAAATTACTTGCCAGCATGAAAGACGGTATAATGTTAAACGTAACTTGTAAAAATCAAATTAAACGTATAAAAAATCGACGAATGGCGACGCGTTCAAGAAAAGGGGCCGAAAATTGCAATAAATTTCAAGCGTCGCTTTCTACAACAAAATTGGTAAAAAATTTAGCAAACATTATGGATATATTATGATCCAGATTCATTTCTTTATACACAAAAATATAAAAAGTTATTCGTAAACTTCATTTTCTTTTTTTTTTTACTTTTGTCCATCGCTCGACACACTGTGAAGCGTCTTAAATGTCACTTCGTGTTATCTAACCACCTTCAGTGGATACTCAGTCTGAAAGTTATTCGATCCACGAATCGACATAATTAGAACAAAGCGTTTTAATCGAACAGCCTTAGATCAACACTCTCTCTTTCTCTCTCTCTCTCTCTCTCTCGGATATTCTACAGGGAAAGAAGACATCTGTTTCGAGGTAAAACGAGAAATACGAGCTGCTGGTATCTCGTTTAATCGACGCAAATATTTTCCATCGATTTCATGTTGTTTGCCCAACAGCAGCAAGAAACGAAAGAGGTGGAGGAGAGGCCGGGCGGACATTGGTCCGACAAAACCAACGAACGCGATAGGAAAACAAATGGGCTTGAAACGGTCGACAAGAACGAACAGATTAATTAATCGCGCAACCACGTAATTAATCCAAAAACGCCACCATGCCTTACAGAATACCGAAGAAGAATAGTCGATGGAACTGACATTTTCGACTTGTTTCTCTTGAGGCAAGTTCGTAGGATGAAAAAGAAATAGAGTGTAATTTGCTTCGTCGCGAAGTAATATAAAGTCTTCAGGGCTGCCAGAGGAATTAGGTAGATTGTTTAGATCTAATCGTTTGGAAAATTAAATGGAAATTTTTCCTGTTTTATTCAACTGTGTTACCGGATGTCGTTCAGATGAAGTTTCGAAACGCTGGCCGACTAGAGATCATTTTTAAGTGTAGGTGTTTCTAATGAATTTTTTGTTGAACATCAAATAGATTTTAATAGTGTAGAAATAGAATTTAATAAAAAGTTTGATTTCTCTTAGTTCTATAGTTTATGATCATAATCTTCTAATAAGAGAAATTAAATGTTTAAAAAAATCTCAATTCTATTCCCTTGACAATCGATTAAGCTTGTTAATGGAATGTTATAATCAATAAAAATTTTATTCTCTCGATACTCGATTAAATAAATAAAATATAAATTGCTCGGAAATTTAAATTCCATCCTATTGCGATCTATTATTCTATTTAATCTGTAAACCTATTTAGTCTATTTTTAATCCATAAATTCTATTAAAATTATTCACTTAAACAAATATCGCAGAAAGATAAAATTAATCGAATGCACGCGAATGGCGCGTGCAATTCCAACCCTATGTCATTCATCTGCAAAAGAATCCGCGTTCATTTGACTTCGTAAACTCGCCATTCCCGTCTCACACCGCCACGTCGAGGTGACATAATGAGCGTTCCGTCTCGCTGACGAAGCAGGAATATCGAAAGCCATCGATTGGGTCGCTCCATCGATTCAAACCCTGCTTTTCTCAAACTTACTCGCTTTCCCATTGCTGAATTTTCCACTGTAAATCAAGCACCTCGCCTCGTCGACTGTTATTCCCCGAGGGTAACTCGACGTCGAAATAAAAGCCACCATTTTATCAGGAAAGAAGAGGAAAAAATAGTCGGCAAACAATTCCTCGAGAAGCGTTCGTTCGCGATAATAATCATCCCCGTGGCGAAGTCGCCGCCGGAAACAGCAGTAATATTCAGACCGCATTGTCCGAAAGTTCGAGTGCCGCGAGAAATTCTTCGCCTGCCAGATATTTCCCGGTTTTCACCGGTGTAGAATGTTCGATTTTCGATTTTCGCGGCGGAAGCTTCGAACCGGCGAGAACGATGTTCCGCATGGAACTGCGTTCGTGTATCGAGTTTGCGGTTCCTGGAACGATACACGAGGTTCATGACCGGTCTAAATGATTGTTGCCTTTAGGGAGTGAATGAATTTTGGTACCTGGTGCGGTGGTTAAACGTTACAACTTTCCAATTACGATCGACCAAATTGTATCTGCTGAAATTTCAGCAGAACGTAGATGTTTAATTGTTTTAATAAATCCACTGATCTTTCTAATCTTTCGAAATTTCAGAAAAATTTAGATTTTTCATTCTTTGTGTTTCTGAATTCAGTTTTTCAAGTCTAAATTAACGCGACAAGATGGAAATTGATATTTCAGTAAAATTTACTTCTAATTATTAATCGAACAAAATTCTGTCGGCAAAGGGCAATTTTTGTGGTTCTATTAAAATATCAATTACGGAATCGTAGACATGTGTAAGGCTGAGATATTTTCTGCCTTCCACCGGTGCAAAATGTTCGATTTTCGATCGTCGCGGCGAAACCTCTAAACTGGTGAGAATCATGTTTCGTATTGAACTGCGTCTGCGGTTCATGGAATGGTAGAAGATCCACGGAAGGATGAAATGACTATTCTTTTTTAGATAGCGAGTTGATTGAATTTTTGTGAGTTCTGTGATGGTCGCAGTATTACGTTTGAACGTGTAGTTAGTGAAAAGTGGAGATACGAGGATGCGATGAGTTTACATGTACACAGTATTTATGTAATGTAAGAGATGTACTGAGCAATATAGTTGTTGAAAAATAAAAAATGTGGGGATGAATAAGTTTTCAATTAATAATAACGTTTAAACAACACACATAAAGGTTAAATAAAAGTAGAAATAAATAATAAAAACTTCTCTGACTTGTTATAGCTGTGTTTCTTAGATAATATAAATATTAAAAAACAAGTTGCATGTAAAGGTTGGATGAATTTTTAATGTGTAACAATAATAAATAAAACCCTTTTCATAAAGATGATTTTCATACAAACTTACAACCAGTGGCTTTTGTGGACGTAACTCAAAACTTGTCTTTTTTACTTGTCATTTTATGTTTTAGGACAATTTCTTTTATTTGTTACTTTTAAGTTGGAAAGAAATTTCTTCGTTGGTTTTCTAATTATACTTAATGATACCTATGATTGTTACACTGCAGTGAAATATTCCATCCGGGACAACCAAGGAACCACGCGAGGTATTCGTGGTGAAATTTATAGCACGAAAGGGAGCTACTTTTGAGTTGGAATCTTAAGATTTATCAAGGGGACATGAGCAATTGCATTTGGGATTTCTAGTTTGTTTCGCACTCAATAGCCTGGGACGTGTTGTGAGCTTTGTATCTTCGAAAGGTACTTTAAAACCAGCGGAAGAAGCTGTTGATTGAAAAACTAATTTTTAGCAACAACCAATAGCCAGCACGTGTTCTGTACAAACTTAAGAGCTCAGATTCTCTGAATATTATGATAATAGATATTCTAGCTTTTTATCAGTATACATATTTTTATCAGATATAGCTTTCCATCAGAGCACATCTTTGAGCCTTCAATCAGTTTAGACATATTCTGACATTCAATTAGTATACATATTCTAACAGTCGATCAACACAGACGTCACAGCATACTTTTTATTTAGTGTACATTTTAACACATTTTTTTTATACGTTTAAAACTACCGCGTTTAAAAGAGCGTAAACTTCAGTTTCTCTTAGCCAATCTCTCCCGTGGCTGATAACCATAGTTATGTCAGCACGTAACATTCGCGTGCAAGTCGATGATCCATCGGAAACAGACGCAACCGTGCATTTTAATCATCAAATGATTTGCTCATATCGAGCAACAGGATAAATTGAAAAGTCGAAAAAAGTGATATTTTTGTTATCTGTTTTAATAATAAATAAATTCGTGGAAGTTGTATACAATCAGCTGTCGTTCCTTAAATTTTTATTTTAGAAATTCTATTCTAATCGCGGATACAAGTAAAAAGATCGTCAAATTTCCGAGAAATGGAGTTGATCGGTTTGGCTTCTGAAAAGTCAAGTGACAGTCAGATGTGTTAAAAATGGGATTGAAACGTTACATGAACGAAATTTCATACGCGGCAATCTCGCATTTCCGAGAAATTTCAAGGTACGAAAACGCGTAGAATGCGTATGATATGAGAAAATATATAAAATATTCAGCGCGTGTTACTTTTCACGATACTTAATAAATAAAATAAATTTCCATCAAAGTGCTACTCCTGCGATCATATTCCTGAAGATACTGTTCAGGTTTGGAGTGGCCGTCAGTTTATGACGCGGACAACACATCTCCCTTTTTTGGGAAGTTCGAATTGCCTATCTCCCCCAGCTATAAACCTTACGATGCTGATATCATTAAGAAGCTAAAAAAACACCTTAAATGCCGGTGGGTCAGGGCGAAGGTAAACAGAAGACAATACCAGAGAGTATAATTAAACCAGGGAAAATCCAGAGACGGAAAGTCAGGATGTAAGGACGAGACGAAGCTTCTAGTGAGAGCAGCAACAACATCCGACCACAGTCTTCATCAGAGCGTCGTACTGTTCGTATTCGATCTCAACCAGATCGTACAATCGTCTGCGTCAGAACGTCAAACTCTACTTGTATACTAAAAAATGCAAATAAAAAATTTGCATTTTGAATGCACATTAATACTCAATACATTTAATTTACCTCCACTTTGAGCGTTAATCTCATTCAAGGCTGAATATCAACCGATACCAACCGATCGGTTGAATCTGACCGATCGCCATTTAGTTGAGAATTCGCTACAGATACGAATTTGCATAAAAATTCGTAGTATACTAATCAAGATTGCAGAGCAGAGTGCGAATGAGATGTTTAAAGAATAAGGATTCGAAGGTGGGAAATAAGGACAAGTAACTCCTTCCGAGCGAAGTGTCTGCATGTATCTACGGACGAGTGAATCCTCTTAAGCGCGCAGCGAGAAAAGTTGAGAGTGGAGGAAAGAAAGTTGCGGAAAAAGAGTCCGATGGGAGACAGACTCGCCTGTCATGGACCTGCGAAAGAGTTTAATGAGTGCATTCAGAATACTCGTTTCTCTGCTTCTACTCTTATCCTCGTTTATTTAATACGATACAGCGTACACGAGTTTCCAGAACTGTCGTTCGGGATAACAAAGCACCGACGAGAGATTCTCCACTCGTAAATCATCTGTAATCCTCCGTTGCAGCGCTATTACGCCTCTCGTCACATTTCTGTCCTTCGTCCTCGATATGCAGGTCGATAGTACTGAATCACCAAGATCCTGAGGTTCTTGGAATTTGATTACAAAGTCTCGTTACATTCGACGATATACAATCGTCGCTGGAATTTTTACTTTCTTCTAAACTTATTCGTTTAGTTTAGTGGTATCTATTTCTTATTCTTTTTTTTTAATTATTTAATTTGTACTTTACAACTTGTCCTATGCTGGACATTCGGTAAATTTTTCCAGCTTCTTATTCTTTCCATGGAAAATTATATTCATGAATTAATCGTATATATTTAGTGTATTCTACGTTGTAAATTATTTTGGAATAAATATTATTCCAAATGAATGTATACTCGTACGTCACTGTTAAAAAGTGAGAGGAAACTAGTCTGACTATAACGAATGTCTAGAGAAATTTACAAGACCATTCGTCATGAATTTCATTAGATTTCGTACATTTTTATATTTACAATGAATAATTAATGAAATAAATAGTAATTATATATTTCGTACATCGTCTACAATTTTCGCATCTTTTAACATACGAAAACGATACGTTTCGAATAAGTTTCGAAACAACGTAAAAATTTCGCTAACGATTCTACTTTATTTAAACCGATTATTCCAAACACGTTATAACACCATAAATCATTTCGCCGGATTGTTTTTTCTCGTTTTATGACACTTACAAAGTCGTATCACTATCAGAAGACTTTCTCCAATCGCGGTTTCGATCGTTCTCCCTTTTACTTTTCCATTTCAACTGGAAGCCGCAAGGAATTCGAAATCAGCAGGTAGAAAAGTTACGAGGACGGCGACTTTTTAATAGAAAACTTGGAGGAAGAGTCGAAGGAGTAATCTTATCGGAATTATCACCGTGATATTTCACGTTCCAAACGACTATGGCCGTTCGTTGACGAAACTTTCCTGTTCGTCGGTCGATTTAATGGCCTGCGAGCTTTCGTTGCGAAATTCACGAAGACAGACGATCCGCTTCGATGATCGGATTCAACATTTTGTGTACTTACCTCTCAAGCGCTTCTCTCTATAATCTTATTAAATGCTGTTGCTGTACTTTTGGAGAGTGCTTCGGATTTTGTATCTATCGAATAAAGGAACGTAAGGAATATAAAAATGTTACTTTAACGAGAAAACAGAATTTTTAATTTCAGATTTATTTGAAATTTTCATCGTAAACGAAGCGTGTAACAGAGCGTAAGCGAATTTTTGTTGCTTCAATTGCTTGTTAAATTATTAAACTTCACATTTTTATTATTTTGTTATTTGTATTTAGAATGATCTTTTATATTGCTTTTATTGATCTTCGCTGAAATTTTAATAAGTTTCAATTCAAATTGTATCAATATTTTTTTATTCTTCTATTCAATCTTCCACGTGATTTTGTTTCGATGATTTTTAACTTGCAATTGTCATTTATACGATTCGTAACATCATCCAAATTCGAAGAGGTCATAAAGTAGCACAGGGCAGTAGATCTGTTCCAGGAGAAGCTTCTTAGAAGATTGCGAACACAGGTGGAAAACAGATTCTCGAATAACTTCCTGAATTCTATATTTTTAGGTGATATATGTAGGGACATAATGCTATTACGTGTCCTTAATTTCAGGGGAGGCTGACTGAAATTCAGTAATCCAGCTCTAAGCACCAGAGCTGGCACCAGATGCGTTCTCGGATTTGCACCTGCCTGTACATTTCGATAAAAAATGTCTGTTTTCAGTTCGCATCTAATTTCGAATTAATTTCAGCGAAATATCGATTTTAATCAGATTTGCTCGTTTTACGTTAATTTCGATAAAAAGAGAATCTAAATCGAATCGATTCCAGGATTTTTAAACACTGGACGTGCTAACAGATTTAGCAAAATTTGATTTTTATTGCTTCGATTTAAATTTTAAAGGTTTAACTTAAAGGATTTAAATATAAGAAATTTAAGGATCGAAATTTCCGTGAAATTTCTAAAAAATTAGGAAGTTTCCTGGATTTAATCAAATTTCCACTTTGCTACGTTCGTTCTAATCTTAAAATTTTAATTCAAAGTAATGAAAATTAACGTACAAAATTTAAGAGTCTAACGTCCGGAGCTCTACATTTCTAGAGATAAGAAAATTTATAAAGTCAATTTTAAGGTTTCTAAAGGTGTCGTTTATACTTTCTACGCTACTCCATATTATTTTAATTGAAATTCGTTTGCGTATCGGTATTACATCCAACGTTTTATCACTTAAAGAACTTCAATGATGATGTGTTTGTGTTCGATAAGCACGCTCTCGTGTTTTCCTCTCTATTAACCGATCGTTTCTGAAAAATCTTGTAACAGATTCGACAACCCTATTCATGGGATTAAACGAAGGGAAACTCGGTGTACGTGACCGATCCACCTTTCCTTGGCTGGTTGATTAAAATCTCGAGATTAGACACTTGTCGATGTAAAGGGTTCAAGATCGATATACACCACAATATTCCTTTTGAAAATACCTTGGCCAATTTCAAACTCTTACGCAACTTTTAATTGATAATTATTTATACGTTAAAATTCTGGAAAATATAATACATATTATCATTTCTAAAAATGTTATTCTCATTTTGCAGCATAAAGATTGCAAGGGAATATTTAAAAAAACGCAATCTTTAATTGTTATTTAAGTATATATTAAAATTTTCATGGGCTTTTTCCTTACTTAGTAGCATAAAGGTTTGCTAGAAAATATCTTTAAAATATCTTTTACCTCAATCCGATATTCAATAATAAGGGAAATACATCAGAAAGCTTTTAAATTTCATGCAACATCTAACTGTCGTTTACGTACCAATATGTTCGAGAATATTACAATTTAGCAGAGTATAGTAATCATGAAGAGTACTGGAATATTCGAGAATGCTCTAAATCTCAAGTATTTCCCGAGAACATTTTCATTTTTAAGAACGTTATTCTCACTTGTATTATCCAAAAGATGGCAAGAAGATGTTCCTAGAATTGTTCGATTCTGGGAACATCGTTTTCGTCTGTGAATTTCTCACAGACGAAAAGAAACATTTGAAATTCCATTTTACACGCGCTCCAAACGCTCCAAAGTGTCTGTAGTTCCTCTTTTAATCTACTCGTTATTAATTACAACGAATCTTTAATTACACGCAAGCGAACAGTTGCGTGTTCCGGATTCCACAACGTGGTTCATCGAAATCGAATAATTACGAGCGAATCCGCGTGTTGTTATTCGTTGGACGCTAAGTGGAAGTTTTATCAGAGACCGGTGGTTTCCTGTTAATGAAACCTCCGATTTACGCGACTGTCCGAGCGTAAAGTGCGCGAATCGAATATTATTGGAAGGCGGTGCACGTGTTACGGCGATTTAGCAGGTTTGCACCGCGAAATACGTTTGTTAACTGATGACTCAGAATGGTTCGGCCCCTCTTCCGGTCCCTTCTCCAACCTCACCTTTGCACGACTGGAGACGACGTTTCTTAACTTTGTTGGCTGGCAAACTTTCAAACAGAATGCGAATCGTGCGTCACTGGTGCAAACGTGCTGTTCATATGGCAAATAATGTGTGTTACTGAGGAAAGTATTTTATTAAGTGAAATTGTGGAGGAATGTTTGAGGAATGTTTTACCTTGAAATGCAATTAACAGTATTTATTTAGTTATTCGTTTATTTATTTGTTAATAGGACGTGTACAAACCCGATTTACAGGATATGGCCAGTATAAATTTCAAAAGTTCTTAACGTTCTTAAACTTAACAATAAGAAGAAGAGGGTTTTAAAAGTTTGTTCGATTTTGCTGCATTTTGCAGAAAATCGCAAAGGAAGAAACATCAAAGTTCTCGTTCTTAAGCTTATTTGTTATTTATATTTATGCTTATTTATTTATGTTGTCATGTATTTAATGAAGATACCAGTGATATTTGATACACTGCAACTACGATTCAGTCTCACTCTCGTTAAATAATTGTAAATAAATAAACGTAAAAACGAAAAAACTTCTGTTTCCTTCTTCGCGATTTTTTCTAAAATGCAGCAAAAACTAGTAAATCCCTAAAAGACATTTTTTTTTTTTTTTAGTTTATCAGTCCCCTATATGTTCCCGAAATTTTGACATTTAAATTGGGACACCCTGTATATACGCGATTATACATATATCCATACGTATAGTGTATAAAGCAAAGGACAAAAGATAAAAAGAGAAATCTAATCGATAATATTCCATATAAATAAAGATTACTTGAAGTAATGAATAGAGCAACAGAAAAATTATTCGATTGATTGTTAAAAGTAAGAGGGTGTTTAATTGAATTATTTAGATGTTAAATCGTATAATTTTATGTTTAAATATTAATCTCTCAATGTAGTTGGATTTGTCAAAATAATATGCAATACCAACTATTGCATATTTGTTGTACACCTTCTTATCTATACAAGAGAACTAATAATTCTAAATGTTTGATAAAAAAGAAGAAATATTAAGAATTCTATAAAAGAAATACTCGGTCCTCTATTCTCTCTCCTTATTAATAAGAACTAATGAACTATGCAAATAAGTAGGACTGCACGAGACGATAGCGAAGGCGATGAAAATAGTTGGCCAGGGAATAAGAGCAAACAATATTATGACGTACGGTAGATACCGCAAAGTACAGAGAAAAGTGTAACATTGTAAAAAGCTACTGAGCTGTACATGTAACTTCTATTAACTAAATAAATACCAGGATTATCAGCAATTAAAATATGAAATTTGTACGAATGGAATTAAGTAGCGAAGGATGAAACAAGAGATAGAGCAAACCTGAAGAAAAATAAAAATTTCTAAATCTAGCAATAAACTAAATGTACTCTATAAAAGAAAATCGTTGTAAAATATTCGTATACTATAAGAAGCCCACCGAGCAACAAATATGTGACTGACAGAGGAGAAATGGGAAAACCTTTAAAAAGGATACAAAAAAATCGTAAACCTAATAATAAACTCGATGAAACCTATGCTTACACCAGGAATTCAAAAGCAAATCCTAGTTCAAAATCCCTCGAGACGAACAGCCATTCGATTTTCCGACCTCGATCAATTTGATCGTAGAAGAAAAATTCAAAAATTCCAAGATGCTCGACAGTGTTGCAAGCACAAAGAACAGAAGCGAAGGAAGGACCGGGCTTCTTGCATTATTCATCAAGCGGACTCGAACGTGCTCCCTTTGTTCACGGCGTGCCTCCGTTAAAGTCCTATCCCGCCATTTTTCTTTCAACGAACCGTGGAACCCGAACGGCCATAACTTGAACAATAATTTTCGTTGGTATTAAACCGGCGCGGACTCCGCGACGTGTCCCTATCGATTTCTAGTTAGACGGTGAGATATGACACTCTGCCTGATAACGGTGATAAGCGAGTGGCCTCGATGAAGTTGGAAAGTTAATGAGCATCCCTACGACCCCGTCTTTGTTCAGCAGCTATTTTGAACCGTTGCACAGCTGCATACCTTGAATTATAGTAGCTAAAAATGGCACTTGCACATTCCTTTATCTTCCATTGAAGCGCTTTTTTTTAGCAGATTCTATATGTCACTTTAAACAGTATCGAATTTTTGCAGTGATACGAAAACACTATTAAATGATACGAAACTTCGTATACTTGTACTTGGACGTAATTAATTGACGCATATGTGTTGTAATAGTTTTCGTAGTAACTGTATATAATTTAATCCAAATTACTGTCGATATGCATAGCGAAGTATGATGCTTTCTTGATCGGTGTATGTGTTCAGGTACAAGTTCCAAACTTTATCGATATAATCGTGATAATCGAGTCTTATTACTAGACTGCAGAGTTTTATGTATTTACAGAAGTTTCGAGAATGCAAACTTGCATTTGCAACTGCAGAATACGCATAATACGAACATATGAAAAGCCATTTTTCTATTCAAACCTATATACTTAACGTGTGTTTACACTCCCATAACGAAGCTCGTCAAACTAATGCCGCAAGAATCTTTCCATTTATGTACCAATGTAATCTTCCTTCGAGAAACAAAATAAAAATCTACCTGCGGCTTTAATAAAAACCACCTAACTACAAAACGCAATCACAAACTTCCTCCATTCCCCTATTTCCTTTAAAACATTCTGATTCAACAGCGAATGCTAGCAAACAAGCTAAAAGTCAACTTCTAACATGTTCCTACGAGTGTCACCTAACTGCACCGTGAAATTCAACGCTATCTCAATTTCACTGGTATCCATAGGATTCGCAAGCTTCGTCGAAACGTTAAGTCCTTACTACGGTTAATTAAGAAGCCGACAGCCTGACCCAGACAGTTAATTCGAGTAATTAAGAACGGTCCAAGCTTGTTCGTGTTACGCTCTCCTTATTAATTAAAAAGGCTCGCGAGCAGCTGTATCTCCTCATCGTGGCAATTCCTCCCGGTTATTTCGCACGGCGATCGTTCCGCCAAGTGGGCAAACAGCGTGCTGGAACGTCGAGGAGGATCATGGCAGGACAACAGGGACCATTTGGAATTTTATTGTTCGATGTCCGCCTCTTCTATTCGCCCAACAGAATGAGGGTTGTTGTTTCGGAGATTTCTTGGTATTTCGTGTCTAATAGCGCTGAAATCGACGACTCATGGATTTTTATTATAGCGATGAACCGACATTATTAAATCGTCTAGGATCATATAGTTGTTGGTTAATAAACTGCCGATATTTATGCAAATTTATGTTTTTACGAGGATAATTAAAAAAGTGGAATCTAGATATTGCGTACTAAATATTACAATGAGTACTATACTTTGGTATTTGATATATTTTTATGTGTTACATGTATATACATTCTGTGCATTTATATAGGAAATTTAAAAGTGCAAGATTGCACAGAATGTAGATAATACAATATAGAAAAAATAAGTAAAATATGTGGTAAGTGGAACAATTTTATAGTCAGCTCCTATCTTTTTAATTATATTCGGAAAAATATGAATTCCCATAAAAGTCCATAGTCTGGTTATTATACAGGGTGGTTGGTAACTGGTGGTACAAGCGGAAAGGGGGTGGTTCTACGCGAAAAAAGAAATCGAAAATATAGAATAAAAATTTTTCGTTTGAGGCTTTGTTTTCAAGAAAATCGACTTTGAATTTTCGCTCGGTACGCGTGCACTTTATCACGTCTCGTTATAACGGATCCCACTATAGATCGTTGTCTCGATGGATATTATCGTAGTTTAAGTTTGTTTTTGCCGTAACGGAAAATTAGGAATACATAATGAAATAATGTTTTCCTAATGAATGAATAAAGCATGAAAGGCTACAATAACGTCAATCGAGACAACGATCTACAGTGAGATCCGTTATAACAAGATGTGTTAAAGTGCACGCGTACCGAGCGAAAATTCAAAGTCGATTTTCTCGAAAACAAAGCCTCAAACGAAAAATTTTTATTCTATATTTTCGATTTCTTTTTTCGCGTAGAATGACCCCCTTTTCGCTTGTACCACCAGTTACCAACCACCCTGTATATTAATATAATCGCCTTACGATTCATTTCGAAGCAAACGTAGCTGTTTGGATTATTTAATTTTCCAATTAGCTAGCAATTAACACTTGACGTATGTTCAGTGCCTTCTGAATTTTTATTGGTGATTTCCATTCTTACGATTAATAACCATCGAAATGGTATTAATTGTTAGTCGATTCTTTGTTCTACGATTTATTTTAAAACACACGTGCCTGTTCAGATTATTTCATTTTATAATACTATGTCGATCGATAACTGCTACACTTTTCTTTCGCTTAATCACGAATAGCAAGCTACATGTTGAGCTAACAAAGCTCCAAGTAACATGTCGTTAATCCTTCTAAAACCAAATATTTGTCCATTGAAAGGAGTTCTCTTCGTCATCTTAAAATCTCGTTATCTCAACGATACAACAAACCTTTGCCATAACTAGAACCTTTCAACAGTTACTATATTATCTTATGGAAAAATCAAAAATTTCCCAAGAAAGCATTGTTCGGTAATAAGAACTCGAATCGATGGAAAAGCATGGTTTCCAGGAAACAGAAGAGCAACGTTTGTCCTTCCTGATAAATACACTGGAGAGAAAAACTCCAGCAAGCAGTCCACGTGTTTGGCCTTTTTCAAGTAACCATCGAATTAACGTTTCAGCGTGGGTTGGCGCATTGAGCACTGCGATCTCCCGTGGATCGGCACCCTTGGTCGTTGGCGCGTGTCGCCGTGGAAGTACAAGGCTTACAGCGGTGATCGGCGGTTTCGTGCTGGCATTGGCCTCGTTCTTCACCTCGTTCGCCGCAGAATTACACCAGGTCCTCCTCAGGTGAGTAACAAACTGCCTCGTTCTTTCAAAGATGCAAGATGCCAGATTCAAAGTTCGTATTCGTCCAATCTACTTAACAAACACGTTGCTATCGGGGTAAGACAAGCTTGGACGGATGTTTTGCGTTAGGTTATTTATAGATTGCATAATATCGTAAATAAGCTGCGTATGTTCTGAGCCAAGAAAGAGGAATAAACGATACTTTGAAAAAATTCTGAAATTGATTTTTAGACTTTATAATTTTCTGCAATTTTTTAAATTATTTTTAATTTAATTTTTTTAAATTATTTTAATAATTTTTTTCAACTGTTCAACTTGCTTAAAGTAGATTTTCGAAATCAATAAGTCACAATCAAAAATCAAAATTGGGAACTTCCTTGTTGCTTTTGAATTTTCAAAACTTGACGTTGAAAAGTGACGCTTTACTATAAAATACATGAAAAGAAACGTAAAATTAGTATAACATGGAAACGATGGTGATAAAAAGATATTTATGGAATGTTGTTAGAGAATTAAGAAACGGAATATAAAATTTGAAAATGATCAAATACATTCACTGCTGGTTGAATTATGTATACCTCTGCCATTTGTTTTCATATTAAATTTACATAAAGTATGTGTTTTATATTATGTGAATTATTTCTATATTACTGTGTTGTTGAAAACTACTCTGCTTCCTTGAAACAAAAATTCAGATGATCTTTAGACTTTGGAAACGATTGCATTAATTCAAACTATATTACTGATTAATTCCAACAGCATTTGAAACGACTTTCTTCGTCGTAAACAGAAGATAATCATGAAAAATGACGATTATTTTATGTCCTCGTTTTACTTCAAAGAATTTTTTGAAACGTACATTTAATTAAAAACTTTTTGCCAGTTCCGAGTCTCAAAGATAATTAATTCGCGGATCTCCGGTTTTTATTTTCTTTTTTCTCTGTATTCCGCTTTAACTTTTAAAGTTCGTGCGATTCCAGCTACTTGAACTTCCACTGAGAACCATCCAAGAGTTACTACGCACTCTTGTAAAGAATTAATAATTCAGTGGAAACGCAACAAACGCTCGCCATATCTCGCTTTAAGTCGCTGGAGAACACAACCACGTTCTCATACTAACTCTCACGAACTCTCTTTCAAATAATCAGAAACTCTGAAATGCATATCACGAATTTACTCATGTTTTATTTCTTCCTATATTAAGCTTAAAAGCTATCATTACATTGCGGACTTTTATGCATTTGTGGGAAACTTAAAAATGTAAACATTCATAGAAAGCTCATGACACATCGTCTAAGTCACACGGTATATAAAACACCTCAAAGTATAATGCTTTTTATAAAATTCGATACGTAAAACAATCTTTTACTTAAAATTATGTTCATAAGCATATACATTTGTATAAGTATTCGCAGTCTGGCTATCATCAAACAAAATCATGTTTGTATCGTTAATGTTATTTGTTTTGTTTATAACGTTGTTAGTGAAATTTCTTCCAAGTACATATTTTGCAGATTAATAAAATCAAGTAAATGTAATGTTTTATTTTTATTTTTATTATTATTCAATATTAGGTGAAAGGTAGAAGAGTTACTACTTTTAGTGATAACGTACAACGTCGCGATAGTGTCATCACAGGATGATTACACGAGGCCGAAATCCGTAAGAAACCCATGATTCCTTCTAAAGATTATTTCAAATGATTTCAATTTTATACAACATTTCGTCGAATCCTTAAACCATTCGCGTTTTCTCATACTCTGACGAATTAATTCACGTTTCCTCGAATTCTGGCAGATTTGTTCCAATTTCCTTAGTAATTCCTTCTGACTTAATTCTTATTTCCCGGAATATTCGCTAATTATGAAATTCGCGTTTTCCACGATTCTGTGCGAATTACGTAGTGTGACATAACGGACAATTAATTTACATTTCTTTCTAGTTCTAATAAATCAGTAACTTAACGAAAAATTAATATACTTTTTGTCCAATTTTAACAAATTTGTATTTTGCTGAAACGTTGTGCGATTTTTTTTTTGAAGAGCGATGAAAACATAGGTTTTGTTTAATGTTCGAAGCGAAAGTAAAACAGATTAAAACTGTGACATTTTTTTCCTTATACGAAACGCAAAACTCAGCTTTTCCAGGAAGTGAAAAATGATAGGGGATAGGCGGAAACTGGCAAGGCTGGACCTGTGGCTCCCTTGAGATACGACCCTTCGATGTCCGAATCGAAGACGATCAGTCTTCGTTGAAAGCTTAGATCCTGAACTCTGCAGAAAAAGAAAAAATTAACAGGATTTGTTCGAAGAAATATATGGGACATATAGCGTTAACAAATGATATAACGTGATTACAGCAGAAAGCAGAAATGTGAAAGTTTTGATAGATGATTCTCTTTGATGGTGTGAAATTTTTATTCAATGAAATATTTTTCTTTTTCAAGAAACATCAAGGAATCGATTTTATGTTGTTTGTATGATCTAGCATTTTGTGCCGCATTAGAAACTAATTTATTTTTTATTGCCATCGGTATGGTTATTGAAATAAGGAAAAGATTTCTTGAGATTTAGTTTTCATTTTTCACCTTGTTTTTCTTCAGTAGTATTAATTTGCCTTGAAAATAGCATAAAGACAGAGTGATACTCGCTCTAACACAAATTTAAATCGTATTAAAAAATTCCTTTATTTTTATTAATTGTATGCAAATTTTAATTAATTAGTTAATCTAGTTGAATTTAAAATTCCTTCAATCCTTGGAAGAAATCGGACAAACAGCGTTACCAAATTACTAACACCTCGAAAAAAAATTTTAAACAATCTTAACAAAAGTTCTAAGAAATCTGTAAAAATCCGTAGAATATCAAAAAAATTCTAATAGAATCTTGCAGAATCCTACAAGTTGCAAAAAGATCTGACTCTGCCTCCTCGTAATCCTACCCACTGCGGCTGGAAAATCTCGAAATCTCTAGTTTCTTTCCCCCTAAACTATGATAACATCTCTCAATCTTTTACGATCAATCAGCAGCTTCAAATTTGCCAATATCTCAAGGAAACTCGCCAACACTTGTAAATCCCAATTGGCTCGAAACTTGGCTCTGATTCGCGTATTTCGCGTATGCCCTCGAAAACGTATCTAACGCTTTTCCTCTTTCATCCTGCCCACTCTCGCTCTTCTAACAAATCGTTAAGCTATTCCCAGTGCTCGCTACTGCGAAGTGAAACGATTCACCGTTTGCAAAATGTAACAGCTACGGCGTGGTACTGGGCACCGGTGCTGGCTTCGTGAGAGAAACTGCCGGCCTGATGCTGGGCCATTACTTCAGAAAACGGCGGGAGTTCGTCGAGATGATCGTGCAAGCCGGCGCGGGAGTGGGAATAGTGCTCTTCAGCGTCTTCTACAGGGAAGCTGTCGGGTAAGTTATTTCCGCTAGCGGATAAGAATAGCGTCGTCTACCTCGAACACGAGACAAGCAGAATATTGGCACAGTTTTAATTTTCAAATTTGATAAAGATTTAATAGACACGCGGTGGATGCTTTGGAAGATGCTTTTCAGCATTTTTAATTTGGAAGGAAAATTTGGAATTATTATATACATTTGTTTTTCGTATCTTTGATTATAAGAGGAAGCCTGGAATTGTAAATATCTTGTAATACTCATCGTCTATTTTGAAAGTGATGCAAGTGGAATATTGACATAATTTGAACTTGGTAGAAATTTAATTGGCGCGCTGTATCTTTGATTAGGAGGAAAAATTTAGAATTGTAAATTTTATAATGTTGTATCTATAAGTTGACATTTTGTTAGTAGCGATATGTTTGGAATTTCGTCGAAGACGAACATTCGAAGTTGAATATTTACGATATTTACAATGTAACTAATTTTGATTTCATTAAAATCAAAATATTTAAAAAGCAAGTATTGGATTGTACCATAAATTTGTTCTGTTTCTATATCTACTGTGTAAACGAAGAAAAGAACGTTGAGTAAATGTTAGAAGCTGACAGAATAACTAAGACAAGATGCAAAGTAGTATATGGAATAATAATCAATTATGAAACATAGTAATTACACGTATAGACACGCAGGTAGAATACATCATTGTTGAAACAGGAAAATGGAATTTGGACGCGTATGATCAGACAAGTAGAACAGTCGCGTATCAGATCTGACGGGGCCAACTGAATAACTACGTTAGCCCAATAAGTAGGATAGATACATATCTGGACGGGCAAATAGAACACCTCCGTGTCTAGTCGTCCAAGTAGAATGGGATTGAATGTAATCAGACAAGTAGAGCAGTTCGCTGTAACACGTGTGACAATATTCATATCTGATCAAACAAATATACAATAATATCATAACTTCATATAATTTAAAAAATGGAAAGCGTAATATCATCTGATATGAATAAATTATCGAATGATATAATCCCATATTTGTGTAACAAATTAACAATTTTTATATTGAATTAAATATTAAAATTAATTCCACTTAATTAAACAAATGAGAAGTAAACTAACCAGTGTAACAAATCCGCATTTATTCATCAAATGAACAATTTTCTGTGTAATTAGGCATTAAGTCTCTATTTAATTAAACAAATGAGGAACGAATATATAACGTATGTTTAATTAGCCATAAAGACACATACATAAAGACTGTCAGAATAATTTCACATTCATTCGTTAAATCAATAATTTTTTTCAAAATAATAAGGATAATATGTAGACTATAGATAGCTATGCAAATTCAAATTTTTTGCGATCATAAGTGAAAATTTAACTGAAACCTCGGCAAAGATTTCTTTTACCCATGAAATGTATTATAACGGATTATCTACGCTGACTGTTTTATATATTTTTGCGTATTTTTCCACCTTTAGATTATTACTAATAAAAATAATTAATAATGAAATAACAAAATTCACATGCAGTAAAGCATAAAGGAACGCAAGAAAATTATAATAGGAACGCAATTATCATTCCATCAAGTATTTCAATACCGATCATCTTGCTCCAATAGCCCCAATACAATCGAACGAGACAAATCAATCGATTTAAAACGAGGCTACCAATCTTATTGCGTGATATCACATTTCCATTAAGCGAACAGTTTGAACATTTTATCGGCAACGAATAATTTTTCCATCGACTATGACCGATTATTATTCAAACGATTTTCCGCTGCATGCTATTGAAACGAGGGAAAAACGAAAATCGTACAGAGGTGTCTATTAAGTATCGACACGCAACGACGAGCAACGTAAATTGCGGCCAATAAAATTCCTCTGAAGATCGTATAAAGGTTTTTTACGATATCCATCTGTTGAAAACGCCAGACAGATTGGAATCTAGGTGGACGTAGAGATAATTGCACGTCCAATTTTCTCGATGCTGGTATCGTCTCGAACAAATGGAATAGTTCGTTCATTCGAACGTCGATCACAACTGTATAGCCTATCCTCAAATCTTTTCAATTTGTTTAGATATTCCACGATCGACGAATGGATTGATTTCGAATTGTGTTATAATTGGTATATACTTTTGTCTCTATACGTTTGAACTTTTTGAAATTAATTTTATTTTAGAGTTACATTTATCTCAATCGAAAGGTATTTATTGAAATCAGTGGAATACAAGGCTATAGAATTATTTATTCTATATTTTAATTAAATTTCGGTATTTGCAAATTTTGCGAAAATTTCGATTACTGGTTCGTTCAATCGAATCTCCTCCAATGTTTAACTTTTTCGTAACAATGTGTTATATATTTCCAAAACGATTAAAAAATATTTATATTTTTCGAATTGAAAGGACTTATATTTATTTAAGAATTTATTCAAAAGTATATGAAAAGTGTCATGCATAATTTATATTACAATGTTACTCGTAGATGTTTAAAAATTGTTAACAAATTCAGGAATATTTATTATAATTCATCGTTGTAGAATGTGTCAAAGATTTGTACATATCCTGTTTGTAAATGGTGGTAAATAGAAGGGAATTCCGAGTGTCTGAGCTTGAAGTGGTCTTATTATGCTTGGAGACCATGTTCATTTGCCATAATTAAAGCAATACTACTCCCTGAATCAAATATGATCGTGTTCTACTTTTGTAACCGTGTAATTTTCTCGTTATATCAAGAATTTCGCTGATCTGGCTAGATACGAACCTTTTTCACTTCCTCGAACACCCTAATCATGTATGCGTGCACATGCATATTTTCTCGTTTTCAAATATGAAAAATTCTCTCTTCGTAATATTTTATAAACAAAATACTGGGTAATATTTTCCGCAGCATTACCGTGTATTATATTTTCAGGCTTTTATCAAAATTGAGTTTTCCTCGTAAAATTATAATAATTCAACTCAAAATTAGATTTTTGTAAAATTCTGATATGATTTTTCATTGAAACCACACCAATTTTATTCAAATTCTCAACTCCTTTCTTATTTTTTATTTATTTTCTTTTTAAATTGTTTTGGATAATATTGCCACAGTTGTCGATAAAATGTTTTTTTCATTAAGATTCTTAAGAGTCCCACATTTTGTCTTTTCCGCTTCTATTTTCCTAATATAGTTATTCTATCTTTAATTAAATCAAATTAATTACTCTCGATAATATTCAATATCTTAAATAAATCAAAATTAATTACCTTGAATAATGCTGCCACAATCGTCCTCAAAATTTTAATTTCACCGAAATTAAAATAAAAATTAAAATATACTCTCGTTAATATTCAATATCTTAAATAAACTAAAATTAATTACCTCGAATAATATTCCCAGAAACGCCCACAAAATTTTAATTTCACTGAAATTACTCGAATTCCGAAAATTTCGAATTAAACAAGTTCCGAATTTGGTAAGTCGCAGGATTTTCTAAACGGTTTTCTAAATAATCAGAAATCAGAGTACACGCGGTTAAGATGATATATTCTGGTTCGACTGAACCGCAAGCATGGGTTGTGCTTAATCTCGAAAACCCAAGAAGGAAAGTTGGTCGGGACGCGAATTACTTTTCCCATTGTTCTTAATTGTGTTAATGGATCGATCACACTTTCCGGCCGAATATTAAGCGGCGATGACGAACGAAGAAATGGCCCGTTTGGAATGCTTTTAATTAAACGAACGAAGGAGAAGATCGTAAATTCAGAGTGGGACAGTGCTCATAATTAAATCTCGAGCGGAGTAATTCGAGGGTAAAAGTCGAAGTTGGCAACGCCAGAATCTAGTTTGGCAGATAAATTCATTTCGAAGGATTTGCTTTGACGTTCAAACGCTCTTAACTTGGCCTCTGTCTTTTCATTCTTCATTCCTCCAATACAAACACTTGCGCACAGGTTTTCATGTGCTTCATGAGATATCTTCTAAGAAGAAATCAGTTCATATATTAGGTTGTCCGAAATGTTTCTTTCGTTTTATAAGGAAATAATAGAGGCACAATGTTTTTTGTTTTATATTAGTTCATTGAATTATGCAAAAATATAATAATAGAAATAGAACGAAATGGGTCACACATAATTGAATAAAATAATATAAAACAAAAATTGTTGTTGTCTATTATCACCTTATGAAACGAAAGAAGCTTTTCGGACGACCCAATGCATGTAAGTTTACAATACATAAGTTTTTAATTGCAATAATAATTTTTAAAACGATATTATAATTGTGAGGCAATTATTCAAGAAGAGAAATTTGGAATAATTTATTATCAATTTAATTTTTTATGTTTTAAGGTACTTTGTAAAAAAATTTTTATAAATAATGCTCTAGGAGTTGAAATTGGAATAGAATTTTTTTCAGAGGAACAATTTGGCAGGATCGATTTTCATCAATCTTCGTTTCCAGTTTTTAATTCCCAAAATATAAATAGTTTGATGATTTTCGTTTTATGGGTATTCAAGTGTTTTATAAATGACACTCACCAGCGATTGAAACAGGTCGAGATAAGCGAACTCATACATTACGCACTATATTACTTTGTGGTGGTATGAAAAAAATATTTACCGAAAAAATATAAACGAAAATTCTTCATTCACGATGATACGAAAAATATTTTTCAATCGAGAAAATTGAATCCTCTCGTCGAGTTGAAATTTTGATAAAACAGAGCGTGCACATGGTTTCGATGCTGTAAAATTTTCACTCAAGTATCAAAAACTCAATAGAATTTTTATTACTCGTAATAACTGCACGTGATAATTTTCGAGAAATAAAATTCTCGACAAATTTTCAGTGCAGAAGTTCGCTAATCCGTAAAAATGTTCTCACTGAAAATCCAAAAGCTATGAGAATTTTATCAAGAGAAAAGAAAATGAGTGAACAGCTGACGGAAATCCTGGAATCAGTAAATGACTTGTTGCATCGTTAAGATAGCCTAATCGTCAGAGATGAGACACGACTCCTCGCCATTTGCCAGCGGACTAATGCTTTTCCCGGATCCAGACAAGTGATCCATGGGTCACAGGCGAATCCACTGCATTGCAGGTGCGTGGTACAGAGTATCTTCATGCGAAAATAATCCAGATACAAACTCGATTTTGAAACCAACACGCAACAGTAACAATCATTTTTGTTACAACTATTTTTTCAATTATTTATTAATAACCTTTTTTGCAAACAAATAATACTAATCTTGTTAAAAGAAATAGAAACTACAGAAGAGAAGCTGCATGTTTATGTACTAATGGAAATTAAGTGTGTTAATAATATTTGTATGAGATTCATGTGAAACGTATTTTTTTTTTTAATATTTTGAAACTACGTTATTTCTGACAGCACGTAATTTAATCACAAAATTACGAATGAAATTATATTCGTTATGATCATTGCGACCATATAGATGCAACAAAACATGATAATGATAAGATCAGTTTTAGAAGCTAGTATGTAGTATTTAAAAAATATAGGTCACGTTGCAAACCTTGACATTATTTATTTATATATTAATATAACATAACGTCATATTTAGATAGAAAGTTTGTAATCAATTGAATTGTATTAACTATATTGTACGTAGTGCACGTACACTGATCTTCGTTAAAGAACTTAGGAAAAATTCAAAAATTTTGAAAGTAATTGCAAAAACGAATTAAAAGTGTACGATTGATATGGAATAATTGAAAAAATATGTAATTGATGTAAAAGTAATTTATAGATAATTTGATATAATAATTTATCAAAACCTATAGTCCATATAAAATAATAAAGGGAAACATATCATTGATATAAAAGTGCATAATTAGACAGAAAACGTAAATAATTTTATACAATGATGTATAGAAACGTGAAATCGCCTGATCAGTTTATTCATAGTGAGTTTATTATGCCACTTTACGAACTATAGATTTAGCCAGCGCTTCGTCTCTAGAAATTTCAGAAGTCTACTAGAAATTTTTCCATAGGGCGGGCACACTTGTACGATCATTAAATAAATGATAACAGAGTATCGAACGAACTCGAAATTACGAAATTAGAGACGAAACTCGATTGTTATTAGCTCGCGTACCACGAACGAAGCAGGCCAAACGTTCGTTCTGTTTAGGAAATTGTAGGAAATGAAATTGTATCGTTCGTAGCCCGTACGCTCTGCTTGCCACTAATTGAACGAATTCGCATTCGCCTCGTTGTCAGAATATTTAGGGAACCGTATAACCTACGCAAGATTGCACGGTTACCAGTGAATTTTATTTCGCGAAGCTTGTTCGAATATTAAAAAGCCTGGTGAACATACCACTGCAATAATTAATACCCATAACTCGTTCATCATTTTCATTTTTCTTTTGCAAGTTTTTTTCTGGAACTTTTGTACGGTTGAATATAGGTAATGCAATTAATTTGATTATCAAGTTGTTAATTAAATTAATGTAATGGTATTCATAATGGTCTAATGATATTAAATTATAATAATATTTATTAAATTTTAATTTAGAAAGCAACGTAACCTATATTTATTAGCATAACGTGTTTTATTCAGAAATAAATTATTTTTCTGTTTTATTATTCTCTCTGTGGGCAGTTTGAATGTCGCGATATTATTCATAATTATTAACTTCTTTTCTGTTTAGAGTTATCTTCTTGTTTTATCGTTGCAATAACTAGTTTGCCACATAATTTTTTTATGTTCTTTATTACGACAATTCAACAACTGATTTCTCTTCCAAATAAGAAAAAAAAAATATAAAACAAATGAGGTGGATATTTTGAATTATTTTACTAAATTTTTATGGCACATAAATTAACATTCCTTAAATGTTACATTATATTTGGAAAATTTATTACACTAGCGTAAAATCATTTATTTGTAATAATTATTGTCAAATATTCATACTCGGTAATAAAAAAAAAATATTAAATGAAAAAAAAAAAATTACTAATCTCCAATCTTCGAATCCAATTTAAAATCTTCTACCCCTTACACTTTCCTTCAGAAATAAAATTTCGATTACAGAAGATCTGTAAAAAATATCCATACTCAATAGCCGAAGAACAATTTATAAAAATTACCATTTTCAAATCTCCGAATCAAAGCAAAAACTTCTTACCGCTTATGTTTCCCTTCATCCTAAAAACACAAAATTCCATTTATAGGGGACAAATTACATTCCCATGAGAAACGCCCGAACCAATTTTCTCCGGAAAAAGATCATTTTTTCCATTCTCGCGATATCCAGCCGTGAGCTGCCTTGAACGACATTTCATCGATCGGCTAACACCGTGATTGGTTCGATCATTGATTGATGGACCGTCGAATGGCGATTGATTGATGGCTATTGGCGTTTTGCTAGAGTCTCTGTATCATTTGGACGTTTGGTGACTTGTGCGTGGTTTCAGACGCGAAATACATCGATTAATGTTCTTTTCTTCTTCTTTTTTTTTCTTGGTACAGTAACACGTTGAATAGTAGCCAGCGGAGTTATAGGACAGAGAGTTAGATTTATCGAATGCGTGGGACTATTACGCGAAAAACCGCGTGGGCGTGTTGCCCTTGGTTACATGGAAGTGCGTGGGCGTCGAAGCCCACGCGTGTTCCATGGAAATATCTGCGTAACTCTCACAGACGTAACGTTTTATTATACCGTTGACTCGCGCGATGAAATTCTTTACCAGAATTTTTCTATTGAGAAAGCTTATTATTTGTTGGTAGTTTAGAAGGAGCTTTGTTCCCATTTTGCGAGAACTATTTCATTGTACCGAGAAACGGTTGCTTTGGAATTCTGTAAGTTCGAATTAGGTTGATGATTATGAATATAAAGTGTTATTCTTTGTTAGAAGTTTGCAAGATAAACAGATGAAGCTTGGTTCCCGTTTCGCCAAAAGCGTTTTATTCTTTCGAGTTCGTAATTCTTACTTGGTTCATTCTTGTTAGTAATTTGGCAAGTAAGCAGAGTAACCTGATTTCTTTTCTGCGAAAAGTATTTTATTCCATCTTTTTTAAGATTGTTATTCCTGTCCTAGGTTGCTTCTCAAACTTAACCATTGAACTATATTGTCTTAAATGTCAAAGATAGTTAAACATGTACATCCTAGTTATGACTTAGGGAATTATTATCGAAACAACATCTTAGTATGTTAATAGTAAAAAAGAATGTACAATAAAAATAATACGAAAGAAACTCGTCCCGAGTTTCAATTGAAACGGCTACAGAATTAATTACCAGTCATTGTAACAGAATGTTAATCAGAGTGAAACAAATATTCCAAAGTACCAAATAATCCCATTTCCGTGTATTTCCATTGTTCAGCATTCCGACTTTCCACCCTCAAATAACCAAATCAAAAGGACTACAATCTACCTCAACAAAAACCTCCCTTAACCGCAGTAGCCACCTTCAGTGAAACATTTCCAAGAACAGACATTAAAGCAGGATTTAGTGACATGATTCGTTAGCAAGTATAAAAAAGGAGAAACAAGGGGAGAGTTTAATTGCGTTCCGTGTAACCGAGATGATGAAACCATTAAACAGGCGAGCATGTACACGTGCTTGAGACCAGGCTGCATCGTCAGCCAGTGGTATAAGCACGGTATTAACGCGACACGTGTTACGCGTACGGAGTACAGTCAGCCGTGTTTGCCAGGCGATCGTAATACCTCGTCACCTGTTATTTATTGTGCCTGTAACAAAGCAGTAAGGCGATACGTTCTCTTCGTATGAGGAAATACGCGTGCCAGAGAGAGAATAAAGGGGTTCGTACTCGACGAAACGTGTAGGAACGTCGTAAACGTCGGCTGACGGCTGGCCTGTGACTTTCACTCGGCAATAAGCGACGAATAAAGATGGTTATTGTCCGTGGCTGACATGCAAGGACGCGTCGAAGGAACGACAGTGAACATCACGTTCCTTTAAAACGTTCCTCCGTCATGCATCAGGATTTTATTTTCCAAGAGGTTTTTATTTGTGCGCGATGTTATATGGACGTTGGAAAATTTGCTTATTGGAATTGCAGGTAAATAAATTACATTTTATTGCTTCGTATTAATTTATTTTATTATCGATTAGGTTTCAGAGATATAAATTTTAATGTAAATTCGGATATCTCGCCGGGAAGGCTGCGTGAAATAATCCTTTTGGCATTTTAAATTCCCGTGCGAGTTTTGACATTTCAATCGTGAATCCGTTTAAGCTTGTGAATTTTAAAACACGAATCTTTCAGTTGTTTAAATTGATATTTCCAATATTGCAAATTCGTATATGTATCTCACGATATACACGTTCGTACGAGTTTCGAAGAATCGCTCAAGGGAATTGTTTTGAAAGCATATCTTTATATCTACAAATACATCGTTTTCATCGTTTGAGTGGAAAATTGTGATAGTACAAACTTACGTACGTGTTCCGAAATTTCGTTTTAATTGATTGCTTTGGAATTCTACACGTTCGCGTATGTTTCGTAAAATTGTTCGAGTAAAATTGTTAAATAACTGTTTCGACGTTATAAATCCAAGTGTGAATTCTTTTATCGCTACATAATCAAAATTGATTCACATAGACTGAGGAACAAAAACCAAAATAATTAACTGGAAAAGAAACTGGCGCATCTGCTCTTATTTGTCCAATAAAATAGAAAGGATGTGCAATTACAGGACATCTGAGTAATTAAGCAAAACGAAAACATGCACCAATAAGCAGTTTCATTTAAAATTCAACAGCGCGTTTTCCCTACCGTATCTAGTACGGATAAGTATACCGGATAAGTAGTACAGGTACACCTGTATACAGGCAAGTAGAAGAGGTCAACATCTGTGCAAGTAAAGCGGTAATGTACCGACAGGCGAAGAGAATAATCCCGTATCGAGTCAAACACGATCTACATCCACCTGACCTGGCAGGATATAGTCTCGCATGGGGTTCTATGACGCTTGTAGATTGTACATATGTACATATGTACGTATTCAAACGACGTTCTAGACTTTGTAAACAGAATATTCGCGTATTTCGACGAGCAAGTAGAATAAGTTCGTTCGTGGATGGATAAATATGTATCAGGTCTTATCAAATTATTAGAATCTTTCGGATATTTTTCAAATATCTTTATTTTAATATTAATATATTAATATCGATGAAAGGTTCGTCGTAAAATTATTTATAATTCTATTTTTCATCGTTTATATTCTTACATTGAAATTTGTTTTTTTTTCGTAGATTTTTAAGATTAGAACTTTTATATTTTTTGTTTTTTATAGTTTACATTAGTATTCTTTAGAGTAATGTTATTATGATAATTAATACGCTAAAGATTCGTCATAATTAGACTGAGAGTTTTCATGCATTTATGGGAAATTAAGAAATGGAAAATTATGTAGAATGCACGTTATATGAAAAAATATACATTTTATGTAATATAAATATACATATCATAAAGATAATATGTGATACACGGAACAATTTTCACGTTGTATGAGAATATATAAGATATCCAAAATATTATAGTGATTTGTATAATATGCGGCATATATATAGAACCATTTTCTACCGAGGTTCTACTTTTTCTATTATATTTTCGAAAATATGAATTTGCATAAAAATCCGTCATTTTAATCATAAGATTTTTTATATTCTATATTTTATTATTTACATTATTATTTTTTGTAATAATACATTATCTTACCGACTGAACCTGGATTTTTATATATTTTGTTCCTTTATGATTTATGAAAAAGACGAAGAATGATAAATAATTTATTTTCATGAACGATCACGTTGAAAATTTAAGTTTCCAAGTTTACATTTCGGAGATCAATTCTTTACGAAAACGTCCAAACAAGAGCTTTATTCGATCAGAACTTTTGACCGGAGTAGACTTTCCAAGAAAAGTGCCCCTATTCTTCTTTCCCCATTGAGAAATAACTTTCTTCTTAACGTATTGGAAACTTCTTCGTAATCTAAATTTTTGTACCACTCTACCGTAAAAGTCATCGATAACAACCTGATTGGTTTGTTAAGAACGAAAACTTATCTGCGATTCTTAAAAACTATATTTTAATTAGAAAATACCACCAAGTTCAGAATTATCGTCGTTATTTAGCAAAAATTCTCAAAATTCCAAGAGTTCTCCAAATAATTAGGAGAAAAAGATGAATTAACACTGAGAGAAATATACAGTTCGTTGTATCCTATTAATGAATCTGTAAATTACTCTCATTAACAAATATAATTACTTGCAATGTTTTGATTCTTTTTAATTTAATCCCAAACCTTCTCTAAAATATATTTAAAACGAATATTAGCAAACAGGAACTCTGATACTTGCAGCATTTAAAATGAAGATATTAAATGTCTAGTGGCTAAAAATATACTTTGGAAAAATAGCAATACAACAAGTCAGTAAATTCATACAGCCTAATCGTTTGAAGTTTACCTAAAAGAAATAATCTACAAGATAATAAATTCATATTGTCTAATTGTTAAAAATATACTCTGCGTTCTTTAATTACAAACGTACATTTAATGAAACAAGTAGAACAATTAATTTGCAAACCGAATAAATTGCACATCTTCACGCGCAAGTAGTACGAGTCCATACATCATCAGACAAGTACAAAATTTTGTTTCTCGTTTAAGTAATACGTCCATCGAGTCAAACACACATCACAAGTGCCATTATTTCTCGTAACGTGTTCGAAAAACGTTTGTCACTGCGAAAAAGACACTTAAAAACGTTTCTTTCTGTTTAAAAAAAAAAAAGAAAAGAAAGAAACGAAGAAAGCTCCCTCGTCATAAAATTACAAACGATTCACGGTTTAATGTCTCGCTGAAACAAAAGCATGTAAGACTCGCTAAAGTTGGACTTTACAAGCGCCAGTTGCGGCGAAACGTCGCGTTATGAAGTTTGCGGTCGCTTCCAGTGAACGACGAAACAGAAACTTTCTCTGTTCGGTGAATGTTGAGAGTCTGCGAATCCATCGTGCGTAATTTCGCCTTTTCTTAATTAAGGATTCCTCTTTCACTGGCCAGATTCTAACGAATCCATGCTCTCGAGAGTGAGAATATGAAACTATGAACAATTTTCTCTCTCCGGGTATAATGGAATTTGTTCCTTTTTTATGTGGCTTTTTATTTAGTAAAAGCCTTTGAATATATTAGGTGTATACGAAAGTAATGATCGTGATTTTTGTTGCTACCGACTTAAAGTTAGCGGCTGTTACCTTCGTATACGCTTAACATGTAACTATTGGATTGGCAACTAAGTGATTGCAGATTTTGTCATTAGATGGTATTGACAAAATCCGCAATCACTTAGTTTCCAACACAATAGAACCATCGGTGTGACTTTATTAAACTTATTGTGAGTAGGTAAGAATTTATTGAATGCAATGAATAAACTGCAGATTTTTATGCGTTTACGAAAAGTTAATAATTGCGAGAATGTGCAAAATGTATAATACGAATGTCACAATATTTAATGGATCGAATAAATCTTCACGCAGATTGCATTTTAACAGTTCCGTTAATAAAAATATGAGATTGCAGAAAAAACCGCAGTGAAGTGATCGATAATTACAAATATTTGTGGCATCGTTGCAATTATTACTTTACGAATGTATATCAAAAGATAGAACTTCCTCTGTACAATTCTGAATTCCACTTTCATATATTTTCAACTCCCCTGTTTCCGTTTTGATTAACAAACAAAATATTCAGAAAATTCATAGCGAAGTTTAGAAAAACAGATTGAAGATCTTATGTGTTCGTAAGAAAAGTGAGATTACACGACAAGTATAATACAGTGAGATGAACCAGCTGGCAAAAACGTTGCGAATTTTTTCCAACAGTTCAATATTTACGAACTGAGGTATATAAGAATGGAATTAAACGAACAAACGTTTTTAACCGATACTAAAAATTGACAGATACGATAGAAATACAAATAGAAGGAGGGAGAAAAGTAATGAAAGGATTTCATGGCGGAGGGAGGAAAGTTGCGTAAGAGTGGATCGTAAGCAGAGAAAAGAAAGAAATTCTATTTTGTAACCATAACGACACGGTGTTTCCGCAGAAAGCTGGGCTGGGAGTATGGCATGCAATTGGTAACCGGAGCTCTGTCGTTGGCCTTCTTCCTGGGCTTCATTTACAGGAACGCCTCTCTCTATCATCCGCAACGACGAGCCATGTTACACGTGAAGAATCAACGAGGTGGCAAGTTGAAAGAGAAGAAGACCGCGTCGAAGCCACCAAGACAGCCATGGGTGGATCTCAGCCCTCTCGGTAGTCGGCCTGTCAGGATGTTGATGTTGGCCGCTGGGGCAGCCGGTTTTGGCCTTTATACGCCCGCCTTTTACATCGTGAGTACCTTAATTACTCTACCAAGCAACTGCCTTTAGGCTGGATCCTGTTCTTGGCTCTCGCAGTTGAGAACTTTGATATTGCAACGTTTCTCGGCTATATATAGGCTCGCGATAGTATTCGAACGCCTGTAATTTGGCGAATACATTACGTTGTTATACGAAACTCCAGACGTTTCGTTGTTCAGCAATTCGACGAGAAAAGAGATGATAGCAATAATTACGTCGCGAAATATTCTAATTTACCTGTCATTACGATGGATCGTTCGTTTCTTTTAATTTTAATTTTCAAGTTTCATTAGCCCTGTTGCGAAACTCGACTGTCTAAGGTATAACTGTATAAGGTATAGAGAGAATTTCGAGAGGTATTACAAAGTACTTTACTTGGTACTTCATCTCAGGGAGAGGATACATACTTGTGTGTGTTTTCTCTCTACGATCCCTCACTCTTGCATGTACAATACAAATGTACTATATATTCAACAGATCAATTTCATTTTTTGTAAATTTTTCAATTTTATTACATACATAGCGTAATTGATGTTCATTTCTTAAGAAATATCATAAATCTATTTATGGCAAATACCAGAGTCAATTTTACGTTGTATTAAAGTTTGTATCATCAATTTTCCCTATTTCTCGGTTTATGCATTTGAGTCAGTGTGGCTTCTGAGTGTTTCAATTGCCAAAATTCTTTCCTCCTTTACGCTTCTACGAACATTACACACCTACAAACATTATCTTCATATTTTGCATCTGTATAGGTTTTAAAAATCGAGAAATAATCGAATCATGAATTAATAGAAACATCACAGATTCTATTTGTCACCGTAAAATAGTAGTAACTGATGATACGACATATATAACGATTCGGCGGAGTTAACTTTTCAACAAAAGGCTAACTAACCGATCACTGGCCAGTTTGTAATACCATGGTCGGACCATCCGAAAGGCTGAATCGTCAAACTGCCAGAAACACGCATATTACTCGGTAGCAGCAATCAGAGAACAGGCCACAGTTGGCAACTTCATTCTCGAGTGAAGTTTCGGCAAAGTTAGGCGGTTTACACGTTCATAATCGCGGTTGACCTCGCTTCTGCGCGCCCTGTCTCAATTTCTGCACGCCTACACGCGTCAGTTAGTATTTCTGATCTGATAGGAGTTCATGAAACTGCTTCCAACGTGATATTCTTCGCATTGGATGACGTTCCCGAATGTTGAAAATCGATATGAACAGAAATTTAATTCGTAGAACTGTGAAAACTGAATATTTGAAAGCATACACGAAGTAGAATTATTAGAATCGAAAGAGGAAAGCGTAATACAGCTAACACACTCATCTTTTAATCTTTCACACAAATAAATTACAATCCCCTCTGAGTTCTCTCACTTTGTACGATACTAACAATAACTTCTCCCTTTGTCGATTCCCTAAATCTAAAATCCGATCTCAATCCTGAAAGACCTTCCTAGCTTTGGATTTATTTCCCTTCCGATCTTTCTTCCACGTTATCAGAAGTCTTCGTCAGACCGTATAGGTGATAGGAAAAATATATAAAATATCCAAAACACGGTTCCGTTTACAACATTTGGCAGATAAAACAATATTCCACCCAAATTCGATTTTTTTAATTACCTTCATAAAAATATGAATTTACATGAACATCCGCAACTTACTGACCCACCATGACGATATTAAACGAAAAACCTCGTAATTAAAAACATGCCATCACCTTTCTTTCTCCAACAAACCACATCAAACCTATTCGTCAAACGTCTCTCAACATTATCGATCCGACAGACCCCTCTTCAATTAACCACTTATTCAATCTATTGTACGTTCAGATCTGTCTCTGTCGTAGCAATCAGCTAATGAAAAATACATCGGTTTCAGGCTATCCAGGGCCACAAAGATGGTTTGGAGGCGAGTGCAGTGATGCTTTTGCAGACTTGCCTGGGTTTGGCAGCGGCACTCGGCTGCGCAGCTTGGGGTGTCGTTACCGCGAAACCATCTGCCCAATGCCTAGTGTCCAGGCAATATCTCTGTCAGGCAGCACTACTAGGAGTTGGTCAGTATACAACGCGTTACGCTGTTGTGGCGAGGGTGCTCGAACCGCGTTGCGGATCGCGAGGGAAGGTAGTTTGGTCGAGAGAGAGAGAGAGAGAGAGAGAGAGAAAGAGACAGAGAGAATGGAGGATCGCGTGACTGAGGAGCGTTCTGCGGTGTCGAGGAGTTTGCTTTGGTTTGAGCGAGACGACGTTACGCACAGATCCACCTTGAATGGAGAATATCGGGCTTTTAATGAAAATCGAGGGAATTTTGGAGGAACGTGAAACGAAGTATAATTTCGTTGGAAGTTTCAAGAGATTCGAGGAGAGTGTGACTCCGAGGCCTTTCTGTACAGTAGTTTAACGATTAATAATATCGATTAACGAATCACAAGTTTTAGATTATAGAATTCTGCTGTATAATTTCACCATCCTTTCGGGGAACAATCAAATTATTTAGAGTTTGTAGAATTTACTTGCGTGAATTTCATGCGTTTCCTTATCAAATTTTGTCGGTATTATGCAAGAGTATTATTAGAATGTGTAACCTGTGACTCGTAAAACTTTGCTGATATTACTTTAATCGTGCGAAAAAGCACAGGTGCGAATTTTAGAGATTCGTAAGAATTTTCTTGAAATTAGATAATTTTGTAGTGTCGCAAGGAATTTCCGTGAATCTAGAGGAAATGTATTCTGAGGGACTTTAAAACCGTAGGACGTAAAATTCTATGTCACTTGTTAAGTTCATGAATTTATTCCTAAAATTGTTTCGCAACAAAAGTGGAAAGCAATTCGAGCTATTCGTGTGATATTATATTGTAGGTTTTTGAACGTGTATCTGTTATGTTTTATCGACGATTATAACAACCTAGGAAGCTTAGTCAGATGGTATCTTGTATTCAGATGGCTTCTAGTACCGAACCTCGCAACATTGCTACATTATTCGCGAAACGACGAAGCTCTATCCCAAAAGGACAGGAGTTAAGCGCGCAACCTCAAACAGTATCAACTGTAATTTCGGTGTTTCGCTATGTTTGACGTTGCTGCAATTGAAGGTATGCACGGAAGAGGATATACTCGCGATATATACGAGATATGATACACATTGTAATATAGCGAGCAATATCCTGCAATTACTCTTAAAGCATATAATTTGATTACTGTATTATTTATTCATTATTATTATTTTCAAAGAACGTCATTTTCCTACCTCGTAACTCGATTTTATAATTGTAACATATATGCGGTTATAGTATTATATATTACAAATTATAATCTTCTTACCCGTATCAAACATACCTTGTGTACATTTTATATCAAGCAAACTTCAGCTAATTCTTTGCAGTATTCTAGATTTGATTATCTCATAGACAAAAACGATCTATCAATAAAATCTCTATAAGAGACGCAGAACTTCCCTAAAAATTCCCATAACTCTGTACAACTCAGTGACAATCTTTAAATCTGATCCAAATAAGAAAAATAAAATCTAAACTAGAACTTATCCACCGATAGAATCTCCATATCAAAATCTCTCAAAAAATGTCCATAATTTATACAACTCACCGACAAACTCTAAATCTAATGCAAACAAGAAACAGAAAATTAAGCATCAATCAGGGAAATTTATCCATTCTTCCACGATCAGGACGAACTTGAAATCCGACCCAAATAAGAAGAAGAAAATTAAATATAATTGTAAAGAAATTATCCATCTTCCCACGATGAAAAATATTTTCGAGCACCCAGTAAGTAGAAAGGGTAACCACGGTCGTTGGTGACCGTCGTGTGTGTTATGCTTTCGTCCAGAAGGTTCGTCGTCCGGAGGTTTCTAAACGTATAGCCCCCATTCAGTCCCAGGGTAGACTTCAACCCCCGTCCACCTTCCCTCTACCGGTTGTGTGCACCCTTTTGAAGCGGCCTGGGCTCTTCGAGTGTCAGCCGCATACACGTCTTTGCCCCTCATTCAGCCGGCTTACCCTCGACTCGAGTTCTCGACACAAAGTATTTTCCATTCTGTTCTCGAGTCACCCCCTCGATGGCTTCGCCACTCTCCCTCTCTCCTTCTCTCTCCTCCTTTCTCTCTCTGTCTCTCTCTCTCTCTGTTACATATACATGCGCGCACATTTCCTCTCTCTCGTCCCTTCCTTCCTTTCTTTCCTTTGGCCACACGGAGACGAATATCGCTCCGACAGAGAAAGAGAGAGAAAAAGGATCGTTGCAATCGTTAATGGGGTTGCTCCTGGACAGAGGAAGCGCATTTAAAACACAACGCTAAGCCCAGGCTCGTAGTGATTTCGTTAACGAAGGAGAAACTAATCTACCAATGCTGTGCAGCTTCCACCACAAGGGATATTTCTGTCGATTTTCGATCCGAGCTTCTAATTGGCTGGATAATAGGATGGAAGTAAAGTAGGGATTTAGTTCAATTTGAGGCTCTCTTTTGGTACTTGGTATGCTGTTTCATTGACTTCTATTGTAGTGGTTTTTTTTTTTTTTTTTTATTTTATTGTCGTGAGATGTACGTAAACGAGGCTTGGATTCGTTCGCGTAATTTTAACGCATTCGCAAAGCGATAGGGATAAATTTTGATGGGAAAGTTAGTTAGAATTTTTATGTGTATTCCTGGGTTTTTTAATCGATCAACGTTGAACTGTATTATTAATTTTGAAAAAGATATAATTCCTAAAAATAGAAAATTTTGCAACGTGTATGGATATTTTGGAAAGAAGATAAATTCGTTGTATATATGGTACTCGATACACTTCTACAACCACGATGCAAAAATAGTAACTTTAAAGCGTTGAAATATCAAAATACATAGTCCGCTTCATAAATTGAAAAATAGAGAAAGCTAACCTTACAATATTAAAAACATTCTATTTTTAAATTTACCTTGGAATTTACAATTATTTATACTATCTTGTCATAATAAACGCATCTACGTAAGCAAGACATATGTCTCTTTTTTTTCTTAATCGAACACCAATCATAAATTACAAAAAATACAGTTTACGAGTGTATTTTACGAACTACTATCGAATTTGATAGCCTAATTAATTAGTAATAATAATCATTGCATAAGAGAATCTAAAAAATAAATCGCAGTATTTCTTAATTACTTCTCCTCACGCGAGCATATTAAAATAATCTTTCAAACAACTAAAAACAGTCGTTTCGAAAGAGGATGATAATTTCTTTCCTCGAAAATATTCCAAAATATTCAGATAACCGAGCAAAGTCGTTCCAAATCAAAATTCACTTGCCGTTGATTCAGTTCGATGTTCGTCACTCGCTCGTTCACAAGTCGAAAATTACGTGAAAAAAAATGGCAAAAAGTGAGCTTTGAAAAAACTACTTGCTTTTAATCGCACTATGTACAATTTAAGAGACGAAATACGTGGAATTGGTTGGAATCGCGGTTATCTCCGAGAAAAAACGAAACTCGCGCGATCGTCGAATCGTTCGGTGGATGTTTGAGAAGCGCGGAATATTTCATCGCGGCCGCGCGCTCGAACGTGAAATTTTAATCCCACGCTGGGCGAACAGTCGATTGACCGAGCCGGTTCTACCAGAATCCGTATCGTTTCCAGGAATCTGAGAATCGCGACGAGACGCAGAGACGAATCCAACCTGAGGCTCGAATCTCATTGTGCGAGGAAATTATGATAAAAAAGAAGAAGACTGCTGTAATTTCAGTCGACCGTTGATTTTAATTGGGATGAGATCGATCGTGGACGAATATGTTTTATTGTCAGAAGATGGTTTATTGTTACCAATTATCTAGAAACGACGATTATCGTGAAGCGATTATTTTGTATCCGATGAAATGCTTTAGTAGCGATGAGGTTTCTGAAAGGAAGGAAAAAATTATTTGCAACATTTTTTATTCGCGATGATGTTATCCGGGTATTATGATTGTTTCGGAACGACTTTGAATCGTAATTGGATAATTACGGGTTATAAACTTCAACAATAATTTGTAAAATTCACTCATGAAATTTTGCGTGTGTTAAAGTAGTTTCTGAATTGTGACATTCTTCTTGTTAAATAGCATAATTTTATTAGGTAAAATACAGTGACTTTGATGTTAAAAAATAATTCACTGTTAGAATTAGTGGAAGAAATAAAATGCACAAACATTTAATTTTTAATATAATGAAGTATCTTTTTCGCTTCTTTGATTGCTTTTTAAAGATCTTTTAGATAAATCTCGTTTCGTGAGCAATTATGTGCATAATTTAGACACACAAAATATTTAACATATAATTACCGATTTTATATAGAATAGCGGTTTAGTTTATTGGAGACAGTACGCGTAAATCTCATAGCAATCTCACGGAGACATACAAATGATGATACAAATATTAATTTTACCTACAATTTTATATTGGAAAGAATATTTTTTGGAATCAATCCGTTATTATTGGAAAGTTTATTTAAATATGGTAATTAAACATACGTAAATTGGTAAACGATAATTAACGGTATAAACGTTATTTCACACGCAGGTTGCTACGAAAAAATTGTCCAAAATTAATCACCGTGTATCGAATTCAATATTCATCAGCGAAATGTTGCCAAAAAATAAACGAGCAGAGCGAGAAGCCAAATATTCATTAACTTTGTTTGTAAGCTTCGATTCTCGGAACGTTTGAAATTAACTAGTTTCTACCACACGAATCCGAGTTCCATCTGTAA
Organism: Bombus terrestris; assembly: GCF_910591885.1. NCBI lineage: Eukaryota > Metazoa > Arthropoda > Insecta > Hymenoptera > Apidae > Bombus > Bombus terrestris. The sequence continues at coordinate 9,955,418 of NC_063271.1, read as the reverse complement.
AACAGCTGTCCTAAAAAATATCCTAAAATATGGAATATAATATGATGTAACAAATTATAAAAGGCCTCGAACAACGTTGATATAAATATAGATTATAATAAATAATGAAAAGATGATATTACGATTGCCTTGAAACAACAGAATCTATAAAACATTGTAACTGTACTACTGGTTGAGAAATTATGTTCTTAATTACGTACAGATATATTGAATTTTCTACTAGTTTTATTATTATTTAATTAGAAATTAACGCTATAAACATAAATAAGAATTTCCTACAGGTGTTTTGATAGAGCTTTAAGGAAATCGTTTTCTAAGCCAACAGATTGCTTTAAATCTACTTTTTCATTTCTATCTTATGTTCTATCTAATAAGAAGAAATCAATATTAAATATCCTACAATATAATTTACCAATACCAGTTAAGAATTAAGATATTTACAGAAGCAAAAATCATAGTATTCGGAATGTTCCACGCCTCTAAATTTTCCCAAAAATGAACCATCCTCAACCACTTAAATTTCAATTACAACTTTGAAACACGTATGACCAATAAAGCGTCAAAAAATACTTGCCGCCACTAACATTAACGTAAATATCGTCCACGAGGGAAATAAAACCGGGTAAACCCGGACTGGGAGCCGTACTAATTCCTGGACGAGCATCACGACGCCCATGAACGGGAACAAGGGTTGAAACGTGGGGCGTAGCAGCAAAAATTCCTGAAAACGTAACTCGTAATCAGCGAAGAACCATATTTTCAGTCGACGACCCTAACGCATACAGTGGCTGCAACAAATATCTGTACACTGTACACGCTCTTATTTTCTCATGAAGAATTTATTTATTACTATTCATTCTTTTTTATTAGATTTTACACTTAATTTTTGTAATCGCATGAAAGTACTGCTAAATGACACGAAATTTATTACTGTTGGCTCTAACTAACACATTGACTGTCGTTTTTTGTCGGTTGTTTTCACGTTCTACTAAATTTCTTGAAACGCTTGAAATAAAATAAATTTCATGGACTGAAACATATTGAACAATATGTATGGCTTCGATAATATTGTTAAATAGAATATCCGCAAATGGTGCAAATTATGGTACAGTAAGAGATAATAGTCCAAAGTAAATATTCAAATGTGTACCATAATGAATATGACGCTTGATATGAAATTTGATATTCGCGTCAACGTGTTAACTACAATTACAGTGCAATTAACTAATGTATTCAAAGTTGCTGACTTTTAATAGTAACTTTTACATTAGATATTTTTCACCGCATTGCTAACATCAATTACAGCACTGTACATATATTAAATTTATCCAATGCGTTGATCAGATACAATCACACATGTTCTGTAAAAGTATAGTACCTTTTGTACCAACTTCTCGTATTTAAACCTTCTTTTGCAACATAACTCAGTAGTAAACGCATTGGTACTTTTTGCAGCCAGTGTAGCTCGAGCGTACACACGTGTACGCGAAAACGTCCCTTTTTCAACTCCGTGGAAACGGCTAGAGGAGATGACAAACGAGAGCTAAATATACAAGCACGACCAGGGAGAGTTGCAAGCCACCAAAAAAGCGGCTTATCCCGGTGGCTGCTGTTGGATCGAGTTTGTTGCCAACGTTGCTATTCACTCGCGACAGATAAACTATCCGACGTAAAGAATTTGCAATTTCCTCTGAACGACACGAAGAGGATAGGAAAGGAATGTGCCAGCTTCGTCACGTTACGTCTTTATCCTCTTCCCGTGTGAGAGTGAGGTGCATGGACGTGGAATGTTACGATAGTTAAAAATATGACGATTTAGAGATGGCTTAGATTGGGGCTGATCGAAGAGGGTGAGAGGAATTTATGTTCACTCTTGTGTTATTTATTTATGTCTGAAGAAATATCGTTGGAAGAGGAAATGATACACGCGAAGGTGGGAAAAAACGTTAAAAGGGGAGAGCAAAGAGGAGATTATGAAAAAAAAAAGAGAAATATTAACGGGACAAGAGATTATACAGTAAATTTCGAAGCAGTTATATTTGGATTATCAGGTGCTTCCAGGAAACTTTAGGACAGTTTTGAGGGAAAATCGAATATTGTTATAGCCATTTTTCTGATGAAATTTGTCAACATGAATGTCTACTGCGATGAATTTATTTTGCCTGGTATTAAAAATTAATGAGTTTCTTCAGGGTGGAAGTTAGGTGAATAGGTGTACAGCTCAATTTCAGATTATATAAAACTCACAGATATTCCAAATGTTAATTTAAAATTCAGGTGTATGTGTGTGATGAAGACACGCTTCATGAATCTGCAGTGTGTATCTTATACGTGTTTGTAAGTTCTATTAAAATATTTTTCTTATGGTTTTCATTTTCTCGAATGGACATTAAACAATAGAATATTTTAAAATTCCGCAACTAATGGCCAAAGAGATATTCTGAATTCCTCAACTCAATAATGGTGAAAGAAAATACTCTCTATTTTCTTCAAGATCAATGACTGAAGATGCATCGCTCATTTTTCAGCCATAGCTCAGGTGGCTTTGGGCAGCGTGCAAGGTTACCACGGGCTGATTCTGGCTTCCGGTTTGTACGGCGCATCCCTCGGCGGTGCACTTTACTCCCTGAAAATGCTGGCCCTCGAAAGACTGAGGGCAAAACACTTTGCACGCTCCTGGGCACTCGTGCAGGCCGCAGAAGCTTTACCTATTCTTCTCGGAGTTCCTCTTACTGGTAAACCGCGTTTCTTTCAGATTTATTTCGTTCATTTACTTTCGTATCTTTTTGTCAAATGTTATTATTCACTTAATTCGAACCTTCGAATTATTATAATTCATACACATATATGTATTTCTCGTAAAATAGAAATCGAGCATTTCTCAACAATTGAACAAAATAATTCATTCTACATTGTAAAAAGAATCGTAGTGCTCTTAAACAAATATATTTTATCAAATAATCGATAAGAGACACGCTCGATGAATTCTCTTTATTCACATACAAAATTCATATTTCCTTCCATCGATCACCTCCCATTGACGATATTCAATTCCTAGATTACGGATTTAAACGGAGGAATTTGATTGATGGAATTTTCCAGTTAAATAATTCTCACGACAAGACCTGTTTTTCAAAGCAGAACTTGAAACTCCACTCTAATGCATTCTCTTTGCTGAGCATACATAATTCATGCCTCCTTTCGCTGACCAATAACGAGACATACTCACTTTTTAAATTAATATTACCAGTTAAAGTAGAACAATATTTCATGGACGAAGCTTTCAAATTTCATGATCCTCTTTAGGAATTTTTGTACCTGAAAATAGAACTTGAAACCGTGTTCTAATGTATTCTCTTTACTCCCATACAAAATTCATGTCTTCCTTCATTGGCCGATTCCCATAACGCTACTCATCTGGAGAATCACGGATCAAGAAATAAAATACCAGACCAAAACTCATCTTTCAGAACATCTTTATCGACGATACTTGTAAATTTCATGATATCCTTTGAGGAACACTATTTTTCGAAACAGAACACGAAACTCATCTCTAATGCGTTTCTTTGCTCCACGTACGAAATTCGTGTTTTCTTTCGTTGGTCAACCTCCGCTAAAAGCACCTAATTTCTAAATTTCAGGTTACATGAACGCGAACAGCTCGAGGGTGGGTTACTACGCGTGCACGTTAAGTTCCTTGTGCGGTGCAGCGTTACTCTTCCTGGTTGGCTGGGGTCGCCAGCCGGCGTCTCCTCTACTTCCTGGCTCGCACCTCTCCAACGTGACCGTACCTCCGCCGTGTGCCTATCCTCCGCCGCCAAGGCCAAGGTTGCCAAAATCACAATCGTTACACGTGCCCTTGGACATGGAGGAGAATCTTCGCGACAGAGAAATGGAGAGGATGCACACTGCCGAACATTACTATCAACCGCAATTCTACGTGCCTCTGAGACCTAGCAAGAGCGTTCCAGAGGGTCTGAGTCATCAGGATTCCTACAGGAGTCGGCCAAGACGGCACAGAGACGTCACGGTGATCGAACAAATCACCACTAGCGTTTGAATCAATTAAAAATTGGAAAAACCAGGAGAAGGAACGAATATAGTTGATTGGTTGTTGGAGTCAGTTGGATACGACGATGTTCAAGCTTGGAGCTGTGATGGAGAATTCTTGGGATTTGTTGATTGTTAGTTGTTTGAAGTTAGGTCTGGTTAACTGTTAGGATGTTGTACGTGGCGAGAGAAATTTTTGATTTAAAATGTGCGAATTTCGTTCAAACGTAGTTTTTAGATTTTTAGTTTAAAATTTAAATGAAATGTAAATTTGTATATAACAAATTTGGCATCACTTTTTCATTTGTATCATCCACACACAAAATTGTCTAGTTTTAGAAGATTTAAGTACAATTTTTTAAATGATTGAAACTAAGTTTACTATTAATGTTGAATTATGCCAGAAATGTGATACATCAGTATTATTATATTAATATTAGATAAGTTTCTTACGTCTTGACATATAGCTGAATGACCAAAGGATTCTTTAAGTTATAATAGAATTCTAAACTAACTCTAATCTTTTTATGTTCATACATCCAGCGATTCCAAACTTTTGATTAAAAATATTGAAATAAAATAACAAACGTTCAAGAAATAACAAATCTCTTACTGACACAAGTTTGAAATTCGTTTACGTATAAAATAGATTCTTATGATATTCGTTTCTAAAGAACACTTTTAACTTTTAAAGAATATTATCGTTGTTACATTCTTGGTCTATGGAACAATTTGGGTTAACCAGATCTATCTTAAATGATCGAAAACGGTTCGAGTAAGAAGGATATTGTCGAGGATATAATTATCGCGGAATATTTCATCGTTATTTACGTGAATCTGTACGTGCTCTGCTCAGTTGCTTTCACGAAGAAGGAAAGAAAAAGAGAGACTCGCAACAGCTTGCCTTGAAGACTATAATCTAAGACAATGAAGGATTTTACGATAAAGGAAAGATCTTTACAACCGCTGTGAATCCGAGATTATACCGTTTTCTGTAAGATTTGAGAATCGCAGAATGGAGAGCACGTTCTCTTGCTGGGAATTTTTCACGCCTTCCGGTGAATAATCGTACAGAGTTTGAGCGTGTTAAAGGGCGCCCCTTTTACCAGTTTTAAAGTTACTGACTGTAGTACCGTTTCTATTTCATTGAACCATAAAATTGATTTTCCTTAATCGAACTATAAGTTTGTTGAAAACTAGGTATTACAACTTTCCTAAACCTAATTGATTATTCGAGATCGCAAATAAATGACCAAATTTTCACTTGATTTTATCGCAATTAAAAGAACTCAGGAAAATGTAATATAGATATTAGTATTTACAATACTTAAATTAAATAATTTCTTATATTTAAAATTTAAAAATCACGCGCTATATCCATATTTTTTGAGTTTCCTTCTTGTACTGTTATTATTATTTGATGTTTTATATTAATTTATACCACTCCATTATTAACTAAATATTCTATTTATGGCAATTATTGATATACTTTCAAAATTAAAAATACAAACTTGTTATCCCGTATAGTTAAACACCATAAAAATTAAATAACGTTAGTCAAATTCGTCTTAAACAACTTCACAGCTCTCTTTTTATCTTTACTTTTCCTTTGAAAGTAGGCACAAAGAAGAGACTCTATCCTCTGTCTATTCAACTTTCTCTTTTACTTAACTTTTGACCCCCGTATTTTTTTAAACCTCTCCCATTCGTCGTCGAACAAAAACCAGATTACGCGTAAGCTTTGAAACGCCAGAAAACGTCGCTCCCTAAACCACTTATCCCACCCTTTCGTTCAGTATCCGAATTACGTGCCCGGGAACAAATACGCCAAATGATTCTCAATCGTTCATTATACAGGGTGTTTCTAAACTGGTGATTCAATTCGAAAAAAGACGAATTTACGTGAGAGAATAAATCACCAGATTCATGAAATTCGTATTTGACGTACTCCATTACACAAACTTAAACTATCATATTAAAAACGAAGTACAAATGTTTTTCGTTTTCTCTTGTTTTTATCCTATACCCCTTTTCGCGTTCCTCTTTCCTTATTTTTCTTTTCTTGTTTCGTTCCTTAAGTGATTTTAGTTCGAATAGCAAAATCTCTGTAGTAACTGTCTTATTACGAATATTTAACGCGAAGAATTTTGCACAGGTATATCCTTACAAATATAATTAAAAAACTGAAACTTAGGTAGACGATTGTTCATTTACCAAATACTATGACGAATGCTAAATCTCAACTTATTTATACTTTTCCGCTTATCACGTGCATTTTGTACATTTTGCTGCCTTCAAATCTCCCACAAGTGCATTAAAATTTAACAACGAAATTATAAACTTTCTAGAAGATAGAGTTGCGTGATCATTTTAGCCTCTTAGAAGCTCATATTATTTATTTAATTATTTACTTTCCCACGAACCCGCTCCATCGACTTGGGTCGATCTTTCAATCGCATTTCGCCTTTCTACTTTCCCAACGCCCAAGCTTCTCATCCCTTGTATTTAACTCTTACTTAAATCCCACAACTTAAACTTCACCTCGCAACATCTACCTCTTACGTTGCTTATTCTCCACATGTCTTCGCTACTCGCATTCTCGCAACGTCTACACTTCGATAACATACGAATCCGAACAGAAACATATTTTTTGAGTTTCATTTTATTATTATTATTTGATGTTTTATATTAATTTATACTACTCCATTATTAAGTAAATATTCTATTTATGGCAATTATTAATATACTTTCAAAATTAAAAATACAAACTTAAAACATCGTCAAATACAAAGTGTGAAACTCTAACGATTCTGAGATTGTATCACCGTTCGGGTAACACCCTGTACATCATCATCCCCCCAACCCACCCCCACCGCATATTTCCATAAATTTAGCAGCGTAGCCACGTGGAAACACGAGCCCTCATCGTTGCTCTTTAAAATCCGACAATTATTGGCCGTTGTTGCGCGCGGCCGGAAAGCGGAAGAGCAGAGCGCGGACCGGCGCGGAGGGAAACGCGTAATCCGGCCTCGGTTCGGTTAATCGAAACGATCTTTTGTGCGCGCAATATCCGTGAACAATACGAGCGGCTATTATCGCGACGTCGTCCCCGGGTATATATGCTTGACAACGCGCGCCTCGGCTGACATCGAAATCTCGTTGTCATCGGAAATTCTATTCAGCCGGGCCCGATTGGCAGATGCCAGGCAAACGATGCGTGTCGACAACACGATGGCCCGCGTTCAAGACCGCCCACGGCCGAATTACGCCCGCAACGTTCCATCGCCGATCACTAAATTTTCGAGTTTACATCGATTATACCAGCGATCGACGCGTAAGTGGATGATTACCGGGATCGGAACGCTTCTGGCGAACATGAGTCACCGATCAAGGCGGAGAAAGCTCGAAGTGACTTCTTTCGATGGTTTGCTTCGTTAAGCGTCAAATTCTTATTTTTGCCAGATAACTTTTTTTAATTATCCATTTTAATTTATCGATGGCAGAATTAATTATTTATTAAAAATTTCACTTTTGGAGGAATGCCTCGTGTTTTTCCTTTAGTTCGTTGAATATCGAGGGAAAATATGACGATGCAAAGTTGAATTTCTATGGTCGTATTTATCGAAGGACGATTTCAGCTTCTTTTAGTCTCTCGAGTATTGAGGAAACGTAGGGTAACGGGAAATGGAGTTTCGTTTCTCAGTTGTTGAGATATTAGGGCATTTATTGGGTACTGAGCAAGAACAGGATGATAGACAGGGGTCTTTTAATTGGATCTTTGTTTCATCGAACTATAACGCTATATTAGAGAATCTATCGAGTGTGGTGGAAAGATAGGATGATTGGAATATGAATCTTTGATTGAATTTGTATGGTTTAGTAGACTGTTGCTACGTTAGAGTATTTATCGCGTATTGGAGGATAATAGAAAGTGGGCTTTTGCTTGTTAGATGTTGTTAAAATATTATAGAATTTATGGAATATCGAGGAGAGATAGGATAACAGAAAATGGGTTTTTAGTTGGATTCTTATTGATTAGTAGTTGTTGAAACATTAGAGAAATTCCTTAGAAGTACTTTTAAAAATTGTAACTTCGACTGAAGTAATAATACCAGTTGCATCTTGAAGAATGCAACAGTATGACAGTGAATTGTTACTTAACTTTTGTAATAATGATAGTAATATGAATTTCTCAAGGAATTTTTTTAAAACTAGTTTAACTATAATTTTCTTCTTTATTATTTGTAAATGGTCAATTTACCTGAAATAATAAATTTATTATTTATTTTTATTTATTGAAACATGATTCGTACAAGATATCATTTAGATTGTCAGGGTTGATTGCGTGAATAAATAATGTTAATTGTTGGCTAATAGTTAAATGAATAATCTAGATGATTATTGAACCAATAGCATGATGTAGCTATTTTAATCATTATGATATTAATCGTTAATATATATAATAATAATAATAGGTAAATATGTTTAGTTAACGAATTATTAGAACCATATTCTCCTTATTTATACTATCGATTGTTAAATTCAATTATTTCATTAATAAGAATTCTATTCAATTATTGTTTAACAAATTAATGAATTATTCAATATTCTATATACAGGCATAGAAACCGTAAAAATTATCATCTGGTGAAATGAAAGAAAAACCAAAAGAAGACACTTCGAGTTCCTCTAATAAAAGGAAAGATACGACCGATTATTTGGAAAAGATAACTTCGTTGACTCGAAAACACGAGATAAGCGTGAATGTTAATAAAAACGACTGGTAGAATCAAACGTGAATGCAAGGAGAGATTATGAGTGTTGAGAGAAACGAATCTTAAAACGCACTATGAAGAGGTTTTATGCCACTTGTTTGTCGATGGTAGAAAGTGAAATGTGTTAAGATGTATGATGTATGTAAATGGAATTTATATAGTCTATCTGATCTATAATTGAAGTATCAAAGTAAGTTAGGGAAATACTTATTCGTGTTAATGGTTTCTTAGTTACGATGTTACTGTGAGAGAAGTATCTGTCTATATATTTCCTTATTTAATCATCATCCTACTATTTCGATTGCAATTAAGTTATCTTCTCGTTGTAATTTTTTAACAAGTTCCAAACATCCAAATATCTCGATGCAGAGGTTACAATTTGTCTTTATTCGTGACTTGAAAGAATTCTAAACTCCCAAACGTTTACACTTGAATTATAAAAAAAGAAAAAGAATTATTCAAATGCATTGTTTTATGTTTTCAATATTAAGAGAAAAGAGTTGCCCCTGTTCGTAGCTTTAGGAAACAGCGAACTCGCGAACGTTTCAATGGAATATATTCCAAAAATGTCTAAATATAGAGATAGGTCATATGTTTTCTCGTTTGTATCGTTTAAAAGGCACTCGCCCATTAACAAATGGATCGATACTTCCCTCCCGTGTGTGTTCACGAAATAACATTTAGAGACTTAAAAGAAAGAGAAGCACAGAAGGACGAAAGCAAAAGGAAAGTGGAATGCGGAATAAAGTAACAGAAATATCGTGGCAGCATGAGAAAAAGAGATTCGAATTTCTAGAGATATAAAATATAGAGGATGGAGCTGGTCTCCAGGATCGTCACATCACAATCGTTAGAAACTTTGCTTATGTTTTAATATACAGTATCGTAGAAACCTGGAAAAGTAAGTACAATTTAGGAACAATTGATATGTACGCATACCTACGATGTTAACGATTTAACGAAAAAAAAAAAAGAGTCAGAAAAGACACACTCATGATCGAATATGTCGACGAATCTTGTGTAATTCGTGTATAATATATCCAAAAGCTCAATTATTGTCTCTGTTAGAGAGACGATCGTTGTTTCCTTTCGAGTTTCTAAGTAAGATGAAAGGGCAACAGAGGAAGAATAGACTTTTAATGAAAGAAAAGCTTGTACAGCCTGCAAACAAGTATTCAACTTTAGTAGTTCACTAAACTTTTCATTCAGATTCTAGTAGAAATTCCTATTAAAAGGGAATCCTTTATTTGAGGATCCAGGACGAACAATCGAGAAACACGTGAAGTCAATATTAATCTTCGGCTGATGTCACTCGCTCTTTTATTTGATGATAGTGAATAACATGCTTTGTTTGGTAACAAAATTTATGGTGTTATTGAAATCTTCTTTTGCACGCTATGGTAGTGTTTTAAAAGTTTCAACGTGCCAAGAAGAAGATTTAAGAGTGATTAAGTGCTACAGCAAGGTTGCAACAATGATTAGAAAATCATATTTTATAGCATTAAAAAGGAAGATAAGTTTATTCGTACAATTCTGTTATAAGAGATAAATTTAATTCCTACACTTAATTGCTAAATAAATACAGCTATTTCGGATTTTATTTTGCACTTTGTGGACGCTCAATCTGGAAATTAAACGATCTTTAGAAATTTATATTGAGAAATGTTCATTTAAGTTAAGTGAAACGCATACGAACGAGCTTTGCGAATTCAAAAAAAGCAAGTAGTTGTTATAGAACTGCTACGAAGCTTTCAATTTACTACGCTGAATCAGATTCTGAATTTTCCACGCTATTCGCCTTTAAATGGCCACGATTTAGAAACGTAACCGATTCTATTAAGAAGTATAACTCGTTTTGTGTCGAATCAAAACTATGTAAATTAATTTGTTGAATCGTAAAGAACAGTAAAACTACTCTAAGACACAAAGAAGAATGAAAAATCCAGAAGAACGTCTACCACGTTTCGTAAATAATTTCTTTCTCAGTTGAATTTTTCACGTAACTTGTGCACGATTCGAGGGGAATCTTCGTTGTGATCGGATTTCGAGACGACAGCAATCAAAACTAGATTACGGCAAAGTAATTGCGCGATCGAATTGACGAGAATCAAAACTAGATTAGGAGAAAATTGTCGCAGCAATCTGTTCGCAATGTCTGACGACATCAGCCAAAGGTTCAACCATTCAATTCCTACTAGCTCTTAAATAAAAACAACTCATCTCGAAGACTTTGATACACAGCAAACGAGTCACCGAATGATAAAGTGATTAGTACCTGAATATTAAGTGTTCTAGGTTTACGCGACGATTCAGCCACGCGAACATCGTTTGTTTATCGCGAATCAAACAAAAATATCAACTCCCTTTTACGCGATAGACTTTACTGTGGGTTTTTTCGGATCGGCTCTTCTAAGACCATCGTAGTACAAGCTTCTGAGATGGAAAATTAGGAAGAAAAAGGGAATTAAAAAACGCCACGAGAACGATTGCAAAGTTGAGAAGAACGATTCGCTTTGCTAATTAGATTAGATAATCCCGTAAAGGGGACACAATATCGTCACGCTTCCGCTTCTTGCTGTCACTTGTCGCGCTTAAATCGCTGTCCAAGTCCTTTCGAAAGTCGCCTCGTTACTCGAACGTTGCTAATTGTAAGTAAAATAAGTAGACTGTGGATAGAACTACCAGACGCGTGTAAATTACGCAGGATGCGCGCATTACGTAAAAATAATATCCCAATTTTTTCGGACAAACATCGTGAGGATGTTGGATGGACATAAACGAAGGAAAAATGTTCGTTCGATGGTTGGATAAAATGTTACGAGAAAGATCGAAAATATCGAGAGAATAATACGCTTGAGTTTTCGATATTGCTCGATCAAACAGTAAACTTTTACGTTGAATGAGAAAATATATTCGATAAAGGATAGAACGCACGATGAACAGGATACGAAGAATACGAGAGAAGATGAAATGAGTTGAGATGAAATACAATTGAAATGAATTTTATAAAATGATAAATTCAATTATTCCCTTTTTATTGCTGATACTCTTGTATCTATCGACAGAAACGACGAAGACTTTCGTATTTTCGTATCTCTTGTCTAAACTGGCACAAAATTTGCCCGGAAAAATTGGAAATACTATTTGTTATAATATTCAATAAATAAGACGAAGCTGTACTTAAATTGTATTATACCAGTTATCTTAAAAATTTTATGAATTTACGTAATCGTCCACAGTCTACTAACGACGAAAGTGGAGAATATTTGGTGAGACCAACGATGTAAAGAAACAGAGGATCATCGGCGAACTTCCAAAGCTTCAGATTTTTCACTTGTATCGTAATTTTGGTAACTCGAAGCGTAACACGTTCCACTGTATTTAAGATACTTTGCGTTTGGGAAATGATCCTCTTATAATCGCGGAAGAAACTTTACGTTGTTGTAAAAGCAAATTTATCGTATCGTAAAAGCAAATTAATATTTTACTGCGATTGTTAACGAAGTACGTTGAGCAGCCATAGACTGATAAAACTTTCAACGACCAATTACTGCAATTAGCGAAATGTGTAACGTGAAATTTTGTTTGAAGGAAGAGATGAACGAAAGCATCACAATTCATCGAAGCACAAAGTCAGTAGAAATTTATATCTACTGCAGCTTCTTCGAGTAACATAACCAACGTGGTATCTTTATTAGAAAAGGAAAAAGAACATAACTCATAAGTACCAACGATATAAAAAGTTTAACGAGTCGTTTAAGAACGTGTCGTATAGTTTTTAATGTACGAAGTTTCGCCTAGTTAGATGAACGATATACGAAAATTTCCGCGTGAAGAAAAAACAAAAAAGAAAAGAAGAAAGATCGATGTATCGTTCTTTTTAATCGATCCCTGTTCCAAGATGTTCATACTCTTCGTTGATTCTCTTTGTGGTGAAAATTGTTTGTATACTGCCAATTTTTATAGAACACTGTTCGCATAATAATTCTTCGACACACTTGTATCTTCTTGAACGATCAAGCGTTTGAAGTGTAATATCCGAGAGTGGGAAGAGCGAATTAATTAATCAATCAAGGAGAACTCACTCGTCATAGGATTAATTGTCATTGATTAATTGTCTTTATCGAACACTTTGCCGTGTGTTTTTTCCACGACTTATTGTATTTCGATCAATCGCGACGAACATTGAGTGGAAAGCCGGAGATGCGAATTCTCAACTCTTTAAAGCCGCAATTTCATTCCGTTAAAGATCAACATTCTGTTAATACAACGTTGTTTAATATTCGAGTTTAATCTAATATTAAGAAAATATTTGAAATAGCAAATTTTGTTTAGCACCTTAAGGTTCATTTAGATGCTTCGTTGATCTAATTGCTTTTGCTATTTCGTCTTCCACATAGACTGCAGAATTTTATGGAGTATGAAATATTGAATTTGATAAATTTTGATGAATTTGATAAATTACGTTTCCTAAATTATTGAAACGTCTTCGTATTTCTAATTTTCCGAATGAACTTCAGTGAAGCATTTATTAATCTAATACGTTCTCGTAGTTTAATGAAACAATATAGGTAATTGTAAATTACTTTGTTTTTCGATAATATCCTATCGTACTGGGTCGTTAACGAACCAAAGGAAAGCGTCACTTTATGTTCCATATGCTTCACAACGCTTTCTTATTCCCCGTAAGGAATTTTTACAAGTTTTTAAACATTTTCAAGAAATTCAACGTAGGTTTAATCAAATTGAACGAGGAGTTTGAAATTTGTATCTTCGAAATCGAACGATTAAACGACAAACGCAAATTAACGAAACATAAATGATAGGAAGGAAGGTTCGCTGAGACCTTTTAACAAACATCGTACGACAGTTCCTCCCTTCTCATTGTCCACGAGTATCTCGAGTGTTTTTTCTACAATACAATCGTAGCTTTCTATCCACGAAGAAACATAGAAGACCAGAGTCTTTTTCTAATCTTTACGGTCCATCAGATCTTTGTTATAGCAAATGTATCAATTCAGCAAACATGTACACTAACTGGTCAATGTATGCACATATTGATTTGATAAGTTTACATGTATTGGCAAATTTTTACATATGCATAAACAAAAATTCATTAATTTGAAAAAAGACATGCATTTATCTTATTTGAAGTAACTGAATATTCATAGATTTATCGAATAAAATGTTATAAAGTTTTCATTTTCATCCTATACTACAACAAAATGTGATCAAAGCATCAGCAATCTATAATTTTCCACAGAAATTTTCTAGGTTTACAGTGCTATGTTTTAATGATTTGGATAATTTTTTTTATAAAATATAATAATAGTGAATAATTCTTTTCTTTCGTTATACATATGTTTCTTCATATACTTTGCATTTCCACTCGTTCGACATAGTTTCCATACTTGTCACGCTGTTATTATGCTTCTGCTAATGTGTCGTACTAAGTAAATATATTTATTAACTGTTAATTAATACTAATTACAGGCATTCGTGTATTTAATTCCTTTCGTAATTACTTGCTACCGACTACTGATAATAGAAACATATTATCGCTAATATTTTCGCAGAGAAGATAGGAAATTTAACTTTACGGAAAATAAATAAATTTATCGTTTGGTTAGTTAACAATCGACGCGCATATAAAATCAAACGATAATTGCATACATTAATTAGCAGTGTTAGGTGTAGTATATACGTTCACCGAATTTCACACCTTTATTACGACAAATCAAATGTAATCCTCCCACGATATTGAACGAACAGTCTCGAGCGCGGAATTCAAAATGCAGCAGCGTGAAATCGAGTTTTATACCTCGTACCAATTTTAGCGAAACGTCGTAAGAACTAAGAACGTATAGACCAGATTTTTCGATTTCTATTCGTGTACCATTTTCCATTCGTTCGTAACTACTAAATGTACGCTTAAAGGGGAAAAAGAAAAAAAGAAAAAAAAAAAGAAAGAGATTCTGCGTGTAAAGCGAGGCTACGAACAAACCTATAGATATTCGAGCGATTCTCGACGCGTCGTTCTCGAGAAATCGTCGTCGATGGCCGTTTAAGGGGAACTTTTTCGATTCGAACGGCAAATTTTCGCACGAAAGTTTCATGGAGGAACGGAGGCTGGGATATAGCGGAAAGTATTTGCGCAATCACGATAGACTTGGAGGCGGCAAATCGCTTTCGAAAATCCGCTATCCGCGAAACTACGTTCGTAGATGTATCTCGAGGAATTCTCTGATAACCTGTTGTACACATGCATACATACACGTACACGTACACGCGTAAAGACACGTATACAGACACACGTAAAATGTAATACTTGATCCTTGTGAAAGCTTCTTGTAAACCGACAGACATTTACGGGAAATCGTAACTTCTTTACTTTTTAAAATACGAGACGATTGAAGAGGAAGAGGGGAAGAGAGAAGGAAATACGCAAGGTCTCCCATTACGAAGCGTTGAGCATTTTGTAAAAGTTTTATAAATAGTTCTATGTAGTTGAACAGCTGGACCAATAAAATGTATATCCGATTGTACCAGTCAATTATTTTTACTCGTGCAAACCTGTTACACCTTTCCAACGAATATTTTGCGGCTCGCAAACCGCTTCATTTCGCATGCTATCGAACAAGTCCGATCTACAATCTTAGAAATCAATGGTAGTTTCACGAACGGCTTAATAAGTTTCTTGTAATCGACTATATAAAATGTCGCGCGATAAATAGTTCACATAACTGAAATTCATATAATAAGATCTCATTGATTCTCTTTATTACTTACGATTTCTCGTTCATAAAATGGTACTTCACGTTCAGATACATGAATTTAACCACTAGAAACTAACTTAATCGAGCATTAATTAAAGTTTTATTTAAATAAATGGTCTGCGTTCAAACAGGCCAATTACACTCGGCGCCATGTCATAAATTATAGAGAGCGTAGTAATACCTCTGAATGGTCGGTATTACAGAACGTGATGCGATGCTCTGTAAGCGCCAAGTCCATATTTATCGCTTTCTTTATTCTTTATTCTATATGGAATTGCGAGTTTTCGAGCCGTACCTCATTTCACTAACATGCATTTTATTCCTTTCATTGATTGCATTAAATATAATTCCTATATTCGTCGTAGCAACTCACAGAGGGCATAAGAAACACTCCGATTTTCTTGGTCGATATTTCAGAACGCGACATATGATTTATTTTTTATTCTTATCTATGTACATACTTAGTAAATGATTATATCCGAAATAATAACATAATTACATGTTTAAAAAAGATACTATAATTTTTATACAGTGTCTTCTGTTTATGGTAAGATTGATATTGAAAGAAAAATCATACTTTACCTTCAGACGATAAGATGATTACGAAAAAATTACATATATAATAAAATATAAAGCGTACATCGTGCTTGAATGTGGCACAATTAAAACTAAAAGGAAGATCAAACGACAAAATTTTTTGTATATACAAAATTGTATTTCATCTACTAATTAAATTTTCCATTAATTCTACATATAGATATTGATCATAGATATGTACATATTTCTAAACGAAATACATACTAAAAATAACGAAAAATGGAGGAAGAAATAATTTCAGAATTATCTTTGTGATACATTTAATCCTATCCAGCGTTTAAAAACGGCTATATAAACGATGAAACGAAAATTTCGTAAATATGCGATATTAAAATCTTAACCAAATTTGAAACGTAGGAATCCCTTATTGACAATCCCGTCTGATATTATATATACAATTTATCTTTCTCATTTTTTTATGTTCGAAAGAATCGATTTATAAAAATGTATCCATGCCTGAATGTTTTCAAACTTCATTACTGATCCATATACGATTCGAACAGAAACGACTATAGTAATTCCAGTAGCAGTCACAAGAGGTGCACCGATCGTCTTAGTGGAATCAATGAGAACGAGTCGAGCGTGAATGGAGTCGAAGACTTCAATTGTTCGCGTCCGATAAATCTCGATTCGGTCGACGGAAACTCTCGATAGTGCGTATATCGGCGATCGTGGCCACTATCGATATCGGGAGGCCACGCACCGTCGTCAGAGCGTAGAAAGTGCTGCTACGGATGTCGAACAGGTGTCCCCACTACGATAGCCTAACCTCGGCGCTGCTTTCAGTGGCTCTGCAGTGTCGGATGTACACGTATGTGCGATGTACGGGATGTGCACCTGGAGGCGTTCTTGTTACTAGGTCATAAGAGGTGTGTATCAATGAAATTCGTGCTAATCAGTCGTTGCTTACGAAAAGTAGATATTTACAGTCATGAGAACCGCGTGTGTCATGTAGAACGCCGTCGTGTGAAGTGCATTCGTCGCCGTCGTCATCTCGAGAGAGAAGTTTGACCGATCGTTTGCTTCTAGCACCTGGCGTCTCTCGCCAGTCTGATCCATCACCACGTCGTGTGTGTTGCATTCCTCGTCCCGCTTTCTTTTCGTGTTGCCACAAACAATCCGGTGCTCCATGAAACGTTTCGTTTGCGTGTATAGGATTACAAAAAAAAGATTGCATAAATATACGTGCGTCCGGGATCGCAGTGACGTATCGATACCTCGTTACGTGCCGAGATGACTTCCACGCCGGCTATTTCCACTATGGGTTTCTAATAACAGACTTTTATGTGGTGCCTCGTGGAGCACGAAGTTCGACGGTCGTTTATTTCGCCAAGTAATATCACGTAGTGTTGGCCGGGACGAAAACGAGACTGAGGGCGAAACGGAGGCTAGCCAAACAGCGATCGAAAGAGCGCGGTCTCGACCGAGGATAAAACTGGGTAATATCTTTTTAGCTCGTGTCACGCGACCGATACTCGACCATGTGGTGTTGCAACGTAACGGTGCTGCGTGGATAGGTATATATAGGTATAGACGGGACAGTTTCTTCGCGTAGACGCGACTACGCAACTAATTATGCGACTTTTGCAATGAAGTGTGTTGGCTATTCGGTGGATACAATAGATATACGGTAATTGTATATCAAAGCATTTACGGAACATCCGTTGATACAACCGCAAGTAATATTATATACATTTTCTTGAACCATTTTAGATCTTGTGGGTTGATGTTTATCTTTTACTGAAATCGTTCTGTATTACGTTGTCGTTGTCGCTTAATAATAGTGATTGTATTAATGAAAATTAGCTTGTACGTTTTAAACTTATTATAGCATACTTTCACGCTATGTACTTTATCCGATATAATAGTATACTTTTGAAAGAGACAAGAAGAAATAGTACTTCAGATTTGTAATACTGCCAGTCCTGATAGGGTCTCGTGGCCCGTATTTTCTCAAATACATCTCAAATTACACATTTCGAAACAGTCGAAACGTATAAACCTTCAATTCCCCACTGATTTTACGGCCTCTCTATATCGTTTTCACCTATTAAGTACACATATATCGTTTTAGTGCGGCGTGCGTTACGCATTTCCGATTCACCGTAGAACCGTACCGCGCGGATTCCATCTCGTTCTTGCCAGTCCGGTCGTGAAGCGAGTAATCTTATTCTACCGGCTATGTCGGTATTCCGTTTAAAGGAATGCGGCACACCTGCTCGTCTTTTACTGTATTCCCAAGGTCTTCCATCGAATCCCCATAATGTATTAACCCTCGTCCCTTGACTCATTTTCAATCTAATCATTCTTTTTTTCTTTTTTTATCATTAACAAATTCTCTAATCTTATCTAAGATCAAAAAGAAACATTAATATACGCGATTTCTTACTTTTCTTTTTAAGAATCTTTATCTATTGGGACGAGAACAAAATTGGGATATAAAAATTCGTAGACAATATATCTGATGGATGGACGAAGGGGTACATACGTTATGTAAGTCAAATTTTGATCAACGGAATAAACACGCTAATATTGTCTGTATTGTTGTCTTTTGGTCTTTTAGCACAGGTCAGTTTCACTTCTTTCTCGCTCTTTCACCTAATACTCTAATTATACATCCTGTAAATCTAACACCTGACCTTACTTTGAACTTTAAGCTGCAAAACTAATAGTTCTGACACTTACACTCTTTTGCTCGCCCACCAGAGATATAAGAGCTTCGAAGCACGCGTGAAAATGTCGAACAATAATAATTTCTTTTTCCTGTCCTTACGCGAAACAACGTACGATCTATACCGCGACGGTTCGCCGCGAATAACCTTCATTAACGGATGGATAAATAATTCATGAAGACAAAGCCGGTTCTTTCCATCGAAGAACGTTAAATAGGTAAATGCAGCATACCTCGGTGGTGATTAATAAAACGAGTGAAAGGTCTGGCCGTGTAAAGTTCTCTCTCGTCGGTTGATGAGTGAATTGGCCAGTTCAAGACGACACGTTATTCGACCTGCAAGGACACGTGTACCGATCGGCCGGACCCCTATGTGCAGTTAGAACAAACGATTGCCATTGCGGTAATAGGCTTGGAAAACGTGATCGCGGGGCTAACGTGTTAAAATCACGTTTTGTCGTTCCGAGATGGCATTCACGGAATCCCATACACCTGATAATGCCAATGATTAGCATATTTTACTTTGAAGCAACGCTTTGTAATGCTAACGATAAGTACACGAACGATTTGCGTTCGGCTAATCACGTTATGATGAAATTTCCTGCCGGCATAGCGTGCAGTTCAGGAATTTGGAAAATTGGGGGCGCATCGTGCGCACCGGCTCGGTAAATCTCGTTTATCTCAGAGGTTAGAATAACAGCATTATCTTTTTAGAACATAATATCGGCATTTATAGTAGCTCGCGGAAGTACATATTCGAAAACTTTGTAACGGAAACATGCGGATAGATATATCATGTGCGTTATGGGAAACTTTTTAAAACTTCATTAGTACTATAATGAGGCATGGCTATCATAATTACATATGTATGTTGGTAAGATTTTAAACCAATCCGGAAATTTACATAAAAGTTACAAAATATTTATTTCAAACATATATTTTGTTGAAAATTAATATACAGTGTGAACAGCCATGTGAAACACTTAATAGGATATGAAGATTAAATTAAATACTAATTAAATACTATAACTTACTAATATAGTGAATAAATTGGATGTACAAATAATTTGTCTACTTTTGTTAATTAAGTGTCTATAATAAATATCTTATAATTTCTATATATATCTTCAGGTTCATTTCAAATTTCACCAGAATAAGTCGTGTCTCATTATAGTACTAATAAAATTTTTTAATGTTTTGCATAATATATTTGTAAAAAGTTTTCATAAATGTTCAAATACTTTCTTGAGTCACTATGTATATATTACTTTTAGACGATCCAGTTACAAAAAGACCCTGATTTTGGTATTATAAAAACAAAGAATATTTTGGGGGAATATGCACTGATTAATTTTGATATTTGATAAGACAGTTCCATTATTAGCGGATACTAATTTCTACAACTACCGCGATCTTCGATAATTTTATATCAGGCAATAGATAAGATTAATATCTGCCATTTATACTGAAATGAATATTTCATTGTCGTCTATTTGAAAGTGGGACGTCCTGACTCAATTCGAGCTTACTGCATAATTGGTTCTAAAAGGATTTTTCTTTTTATGGACGCCAGGAAGAATATAGTTATTAAACGTTGCTAATTAATCCGTTTTAAACTGGGCTCTAGCATCGCGCGATGAGATTAAATGGTTCCAAGCAATTGCGGTAAGATTTTATTGTTAGAACGTATTCCCTTCTCTGTTTCTCGCGTTAATTATGCACGAAACGGTGAAATGTCGACTAACCTCATATTTTATGCACTACATCCGCCTCGTTTTTGAATTCGATACATGTCGAACGATTTTCGTCGCAGGGTATTTCGATTTCAGGTGCTAGCTAGTGAAAAATATTTTGTAATAATTTATTGAAAACAAATGTAATTTAAAAAATTGAATATACGTATTTCGTTTTATTTTTTCAATATTTATTAACTATTTTTCATTTATAACTGAAAATAAAATTCTATCAAACAATTTCATACATTTAATTTATTATGGTTAACAAAAAGTTACTTCGAATCCACAATTTAAATACGGAAGATAAAAGAGGAATTTAGATAATAAAAAATAAATCCAACGATACAAAGAATCGAAAACAATATCATAAAAATATTTTTATTTCCCGTTGAGCTCCTCACACCTTCATATTAAAATTGACAAAAAAGCTGTAGAGAATATTATCCAAATATTGACACAAAAAGGAGTACTACAAATAATTACCTTAATTAACCTAGAAAAATATCGTTTCAAATTACCATTATAAATCATAAGCTTAAGGTAAAACACACCGAATTCACAACCTAATTTAATAGGATTTGTTTCTGCTAACATCTAAGTAGTAACAAGAACTCTTAAAGGCTGTTCCACCTAAATCTATTATTCCATGTATACTAATACTACGTAATTCTCAAGGAAAAGCTTCTTAAAAAATATTAAAGTTAAATTTGTCAAAATATTAACACATTTCGTATGCTCTTCAATTCAAGCCACGTGTATTAACTATTAATGATGCATGTGGCATAAATCGTGTTCGATGCATTAGTACCTTAAGTACGAAATACAATTTTTCTTACAAAATTGAATTATTCTTTTTATGAAACTAACTTTGCTTTGTCCAGCAAATTATCCTTTAACGAAGCAATCAGTATTGTAGTTTAATTTACGCGAAGGGCTTTCGAATCTGAAACATTAACGGTAAGGTAACACAGTGTGTCGCGACACTCGCAAGTGCTGTGATGCATTCGACAAAGAAAAACGATGGGAGGGAGAGAACGAAACGGATCGCGGGACGACGAAGACGACGATGACGACTTTCATGAGTGAAATAAACCGTGAACAAAACGTGCATTGAGTGAAAAGAATAATTTGTAAATTCACGAAGTCTTTTACGTGGACGTGCACGCACAGGTCTTTCGTAATCGGTGGATAAGCGGCGCGTATTATTTTTCGCGCGCGCCGGTATTATCTGAAACAAGCGATTTCACTGGAAGCCTCTTAGAAACCTGTGTTACGCCGCCGGTAGTGCGTCGTAAAATTCTCGACCACGCTGACAATTATCTATTTACAGATATACGCGCAATAACTAACTTGACACGAACAACCTCCAATTTTTCTATTTATTTTTCATGTCTTTATCATACAATAGGCCAGGGAAAATACATATTTACCTTTTACTATAAAGAGATTTTATGAATGTAGAGGTTATGTATTATGCAAAAGATTTTGAGGCTTGATTAGTACATTTCGCTTTTGTTTCTTTGTTACGTTATACTAAAGATTTTGAGACTCGATTAGCTCATCATTATTATGGTTTAGAATTACGGAGTTTAGAAGAAATGTGTAAATACGGAGAAGTTTTAAAACATTTATCGCAGGCGTACATTTGGTAAACGTCACAGAAGTATTTGATCAGCTAATCATTTATTTTATTAAATAAGTATTATATTATATATATCCGTGAGACCGTTCTGATACCATTGGATGATGCATAAACTACTTTTGTGACTTGCATGAAATACATGTAATAGAATAACATTTATATACATTTTTATATTTGTTTCATACTTTGTCAACATAACTAGGATAATCATATCTCATTACGATGTTAACGAATTTTCGAAAAATTCTATTAATACGTACAAGATAAGTAAAAATGTTTTTCAATGAATATTCATAAACTTTCATAAATCAGTCTGATATCATAATCCAGAAATTCATCGTTGGCCTCAGCGTTAAAATTCCTAGAATATCGTACTTTGGAAGTTTCACGGACGATTTAATCGAACGTCGATCTCATGTTTCAAAGCAAAAAACGAAGATGATGGACCGATACATTTGAACTATAAGGTATGCTTGCAAAAGCAAACACGCCTAAGCGAGCTTTATGAAAACAAGGTTCGCATGTACATATGTGCAGTTTATCGATGCTCGCACGAGAAGCCTTTAAAGACTGCTCGTTGTGCTGTAACGAGAATTGTTCACGACACTCGACCCACACGATCGCGGCTTTCAACGAGTCACGCGGACCTCTTGTGATTGGATTTGTAACACTACGTGCTCGAACATTACAGTCTCGCGTATATGCGGGATGCTTGATACACTGTATGGATCGATAAATTAGGTATACCACTTATATACGATAGCCTCGTGCTTCTTATCATTTCGTGCATTTAATAGCTATTTAGTGGTAGCCTTTTTTGGGCCTTTTTCCTTTTTCTCTTCTGCTCGCTCCTCCCCCTCTTCTTCCTGCGTTTCATCGATCGCTAGGGATTTTTAGAAGTTGGAAAAGCTTGAGATGTTAAGAAAATTGGTTGGCTAATGTATTGTCAGTTTGTGTTTATCATGTGATTGTAGATACCAGAAAACGTGATTCCTTCTACTACTTTGCAAATGCTATATATGTAGTAGTGTGCGAAGTCTTAGACCATCTATGATAGGAATCTAATAATTCATGTATGTATTATATCTATAGGAAAAATCCATTAGTAGAAATATGTATATCTATGAGATACAGAGAAAATTATGAATAATAATAGTAATAGCAATTACAGCTAATTATAGCTAGGAAATATTCCTATATAGTGCAAAAAGACACGAGTCGTCGAATGTCGTCTTTATAAACATACTTATTTGCAGCTTGTCTTGGTTTTGAAAAATTGTTTGAAATATTAAACGCAGGATGATAAATAATAAAAATAAATTTATTCAAAAATTATGTAATGACATCGTCGAAAGAAGTCTCACTGTTGCAAAAACGAAATATTAATTATTTCGAATTAACCGATGTTCTCTATTAAAATGGAATTAACAATAAATTTAAAAATAAACATCAAGCGTTTTTATATTTATTATTCATTTGTAAAAGCAATTTTATTTGATACGTAGCTTTGCATGGTAGTATATATGTGCCTAAATTAGCGCGCGAAAATTTTAAGTGACTACTAGAGTCGAGTACACCGGAAGTATATCCAATCTTGCAATTAATATTACAGTTTGCTTTGAACTAAACAAATTTTCTTATTCTCCCTTTAGCACACGTACGCACGCACATAAAATGCATATATATATATATATATATATATATATATATATATATATATATTCGGCTGCATTTTTTTTCTTTTTTAATTATGAACTAACATGGAATTTCGGTCGGTGATTTCTAAATATAATGCATAAAGTTAGTATCAGCGGAAACTTTGATCTATGCAGTTAGTATGTATTCAAAAAAATCCAGCCGCCACTCAAAATCAGGGAAGGTGATCTTTCTTTACACGATAACGCTCGGCCTCGTGTTCCTTTTCCAACTCGTTAAAAAATAAAATATGTCGGATAACAATTTTCACCACATCCTCCTTACAATCCAGATCTGTCCTCTCTAACTACCACCTATCTTGATCAGTGTCAAACTTCTTTGCAATTAATTAACAATTTTAAGAATGATACACAGGTTGAATCAACATCAATTAGTTCGTGTTTTGCAAGTATAAGTCGAGCTTTTTACAACGAAGAAATGCACCAGCTTGCAGAACGCTGGAACAGAGTTGTCAAAGTAAATAGTAATTATAGCGTTAAATGAAATTACATTACGAAAAGATTCAGAATATTTACTTTTGCTTCTGGAAATCCTCGCGAATTTTTCCCGGTATCTAAGAAAAATATTAAAAGAGCAAGATACAAGATACGATAATATTATAATGATAAGGCAAGTTACAATAGTATTGTACAAATTTGGGTTGGAGTATGCGTGATAGTGCGTCGCGATATTCCAACTAATCTGCAGAGCGTTTAAAAAAATATATACAATCACTCGACACATTTCCTGTATAAATTCCATTGTTAATTTAGTCGCTATTACCCGGAAAGGTTTCTGCCGGTTTTGTGACCCGTATAAAACGGCGCGTAATAACGGTATTCGTATGATACTGCGATCTTCATTGTATCGCTTGTATTGTCGAGGTTCGCCAGCATAATTAGAAATATAATACTACCGGCATTACGAATTTAGAGTGCAAGATAAGAGGTTTAAAAATTGTACCATAGCGAAGAATTAAATTATCAAAACTATGATATAGAAACTGTGAATACGAATCGATCGATACGGAACTGAGGAAATGTTAAAGATAACGGTTGGTCAGGGAAATGTAATGCTAATTGCGCGTTAAGAAAGAAAATATTATTTGTTAGTAAGGGATAAATATTGACAATACTTGTTTCGTTGATATGTGTGTATTTGTATATATATATATTTTTTATTTTTATATTATTATTATTACGTTATTATTATTGCTATAATTAGATTACTATAATTATTATTACATACGAAATTTGATTATTATGTAAATTGTATCTTCAGTAGAATCTAAGAATATTTATTTTTATTAAATGACATGATAACGAACTCCATTTCAGTCCGCGTATTATTTTTGCAAATAATATTGCACCATGCGTAACCAAATATTTATCTTTCATTATTAACACCTGTGCAAACGAGAGCTTTTAGTCGTGAATACACGCGATGTTAAAAAATGACAGCTATAAAATTTCGAAAGTTTATATTTGTTGAAAGGAATAAAAATTAATTAACGATTGATAATATTACTTTACTTTTTGAGAGATATTAATACACATACACATATTTAGCTTTTCAGGTATGATTTAAAAAAGAGAAGAATTATTGCAGCTACTACCTGTACTATCACGCATAGTTCATTCTATACTGCCCTGTTTTTGTGCGAGCTTTAGTTCAAGCCATTGGCTTGCACACCACAGGCGGTGCACATTGTCGTTTATTTTACGTACCTTAAATATGTACGTGAGCGACTTTAATGAAAAGTATAGTGTGAGCATATGAGATTCATGAGACATAAAGCGTCTTGATAAACGCCCAATTTCTGCACATACAGGATGTTAAACAAAAATAGGCAATATTTATAAAGCATGAATTTAGACATCAAGACAACGAGGAAAATTTCTATATAAAAACGTCGTTTAAACTTTCTGCGTTGTCTTAGTATCTAGAATACCGTGCTTTTTAACACACCGTATACGCAATATCTTTTCTTAGAAAAGTAGAAAATAAAAAAGAGCACACGAAGAGAATAAATATTCCTATAAGAAATTATACAAAAATATTGATCCAACATTTAGTATTCCATGCGGTGAATATTATGAATTTTTAAGAACATTCTCAACCGAATCATATTTTTCTATGGTTAACAAATTTCTGAAGTTTGACAAAAATAAGAAAGAATTGTTATTAATATTAAGCGATTTCTCGTTACAATTTCATGTAATTAAATTTTTCTTAAAACTTAGAAGTCCGTCTTGAACTAAGAACGAGCTCGATACGTAAACAATTGAGGAATCGTAACAAAGTCCAACTCTTTTCTATGACACCTTGTATATTGCATATCGTAAAAGCGTATCTCTAAAGCGACATTTTCTCGCGCATACATATATCATAGATTGCAAAGTAACGATACTTAATAAAGACCTCGCGTGCATATTATTTTAACCTAGTTTTATCACCTTCCCGACGACGTTAGCCGGTTTCTTCGTCGATAAATTACTCGGTCGGGACGAAGAACGAATGGAATGACGCGGGCAGACGCGATTTTCAACGGAAGAATTTCATTCGCGGGCCAAACAATGAACGGACGCGAGGACTTGAATCGTCGCGCGAGTTAATTACGCCAGGAGCACTCGTGTCGCGAATTGCATCGCTCCCGAGGATGCTTTGCCATGAATTCTCTCGCGTATATTGGATCGGCCTTGCTTTACGGCTCATTTCGTGCCGCAGCAACCGGAAATGGAGTGGATCCTCACGCGAAAATAAATTGGACAGTCACGAAATAATATTTTCTCTGTCTTTCTTCCTCTTCCGTGTTTTAATTGAGTGAAATTTTATTTTTTTGGCGAAATGGCATTTTCAGAGTCAATCGAGAATGGAAATGGTTTTTCGAATGGCGTGATAAATATGTGCAGAAAATTTAATCGAAACGTGATTCGCGTTGTTTGCGAGAAATGTTATTGCGAATTTTATTTATTGTTCGCATGTAGCTTCTATCGGCACGTTTCGTTGATTCATATCCTTCGATTCGATTTACGGTTCTGTTGCGGTGTTTCATATCCGGAAAAATTGTAATAATGTTATCGTTTATCTATAAATGATACGACAGCGTTGTTATCATCAGTTACGTTTCTGAAATACTTCCGTGACAGGAAACTTGGAAATACGTATTATCGTTAATTTTGCAGATATCTTCCTAAATCAGCTAAATTCTTTTTTTCTTTCTTAATTTTCCAAGTTAGACATACAGAATAGCTTTCTATTTCGGAAATGAATAATAAAGTGTTTATTAATAAATCCCTGGTCTGTTCTTAACGTTTTTAATGTTAATGTTTTCAACATATAGAGATACAAATTCAATGCAAATTTGGCACGGCAATTCGAAACACATTGTTGAGTATAGTGAATAAAGGAATTTAGAAGACAATGCCTGCATTGAAAGAAAAAACATATCCAACCAATCGTTTTGTCCAATAGAAAGCTTTTCTTCTGAGAAGCTCACAGTGAATGGAACTTTAATTGAAATTCCTTCAATAGTTTGAGAAAAATAGGTCGCAGAGTTTCAAACTATTCCTATAAAAAAAAAGAAAGGATACTCAATTATAGATTTTCTCTGAATACATAAAAGTTGAGGATATTTGTTCGTTACATACATACTACGACCATACTTGAAGTAACTTTTTCATACCTTTGTTTTGTTATCCAAAAGCAAAGATACAAACGAGATAAGAGGTAGGATACCCGAGATGAATCGCAAGATTCGCATAATAAAATCAATTCGCTTTGCAGAAGGACAGAGGCAGACAAAGAGAGACAAAGTTACCCTTGCAATTCGCGTTTAATTTTCTAGCAACACTTAGTTTCACCGGCAGAAAATACGGCACGGTGCATTAGAAACTTGTGCTCCAGCTCCCAGCAACGTCGTTTAAGATTCACCGCGATTCCGTCGATGGAAAATCGATGTCTCGAAGGGAACAAAGTAGCACGTTGTTCCATTTACGATGCACGCTGGCGCGTTATTGAACCGTTAGCTCTTAAACAATAGCAAATCCCCGGATTTGTTTAGTAATTCCCCGAAAGCAACCTCGAAAATGTGTTTTTAAAATGTACGCTGCGAAGTATACACCGACTGATGAGGATGTTTGAAAAATTTACCATAGAACATTTTTACCATAGAAATTTTTTAGAAAGTCTCGTTAGCATTGTAATGAGACAGGACTACGATGGTTATATTGATAAAGTTTGAAATCTGTCTGCAAATGGACGTATGAGTTACGATATATTTATCGCAGACATTTATTTATTAAAAAGTCAATGTACAACATGAATAGTCATTTGAAGCATATAAAAAGTAGCAAATATTGAGGTTTATTAATATAATGGATAACATAAATTGGATATTCAGAAAAGGTGTCTACAAGGTGTACGAATACTTTCGTGAGCCTGTGAAATTGCAGAAATACGAATATTGGATCGATAGGTACTGACGATTACAGTAGGAGCCCAATTACATAAATTTCATTTAATTTGATGAAATTACAGTTGGTGCCTGATTAATTGAATTCCTGGATTGAATCTACATACTTATCTAAATACCAACTTCTATTATAGTCACTAGCGCACTTCTTTCACTATGTTGATGTACGAGATCATTGAAATTCTTGAATCTTTAGATTCGAATACTTAAATTCACAATTAAGCAAGTGGAATTTAGATTTGAGATGTGGCCAGATATCGCAATAACCATACACGCTCGTCGTTCGATCGTCTCAAGGACTCCATTCACATGATAGCCTCAAACGCTCTTCAAAGATTCTTCCTTTATTCCATATGCAGTAAAATTTCATTTATTGACTCAAATAAACACCTGACTATTGGATTTCAGGTATCCGAACGTAAACTTCTATAAAATAAAAATGAAAAGTAATAGACGATGGAGAAAATCGATGAATTTATAACTCCAATTATGCGAATTGTCAGTCTCCTCACAGATTCAGTATCCGAATTTACAAATATTAGATCTGATTGATAAACTTGAAATTGCTACGATTTAAATGAGTTCCATTGTGGTTGTAAATTCTATTACTTTCGCAATATTTATATACACATATATATATACAGGGTGATTGGTAACTGGTGGTACAAGCGGAAAGGGGATGATTCTACGCGAAAAAAGAAGTCGAAAATATAGAATAAAAATTTTTCGTTTGACGCTTTGTTTTCGAGAAAATAAACTTTGAATTTTCGCTCGGTACGCGTTCACTTCATCACGTATAGTTATAACGGATCTCGCTGTAGATCGTTGTCTCGATAGATATTATCGCAGTTTAAGTTTGTTTTTGCCATAACGGAAAATTATGAATACATAATGAAATAATATGGAGTAATCATAAAGTTTATTATTACAAAAATGGCTGAAAATGTTGCCCATTCTGCCGAACACATACTTCTGCTATTCTAATTAAATTTCTATGAACACTTTCTAAGCCGATTTTCTTGAAAACAAAGCCTCAAACGAAAAATTTTTATTCTATATTTTCGACTTCTTTTTTCGCGTAGAATCACCCCCTTTCCGCTTGTACCACCAGTTACCAACCACCCTGTATATACACACACACACACACACACACACACAAAAGACTACTACGAAATACTGTGAAACCTTTTTAGAGAAAACGTTCCTCCAATGCATTACGTTATCACAAATCGCACAAAAGAAATCGTTGTTCCAGAAGGGACGAAAGGGGTTGATCGGGAATTCGAAGTTATATCGAGATCGAAGAAGGGAGTTATAGGCGCGGAAACGATATATCGATAGGACGTCGGCGCGCCACGGGAAAGTTGAAAAGCTCTTTTGTAAAATCCATAACGCGTCCGGCATGAACGTTTTGTACGTGTTTTAGGAAAAGTTATTGCAGCCGCCCGACGAGAAACACAGCGCGAAACTCTCGGCCGAATTCACTGCGGAACGGATGAGACGTGCCTCGAAAGTGGCCGAACATCCATCACCAGGATGAAACAGAGAAATGGAAATTGCGTTTGTTAAATTCAACTTCTGACTGATATTTCTGACGAAACATCCTGCTTGCGATCTACGATCGATCCTTGCGATGCTTTGATCGTTCGTGTTAAAGCATCGATCGATTAATTAAATTTCGATTTTGACAAATGCGTTTCGAAGTACACGTTATTAGGTTGTTGGAAAAGATTCCGAGCGAAAGTTGAGGAAAATTTAACTAGAATTATACGCTTTTTGCCATTTACAATTTACAGTCTTACGACCTTTTTTTTGACAAATTTCTAATGCTCTGGCATGCTTTTCATCAGATACGTTCTTCTCTTATCACGATGCACTTCGAGTATCATTCTGAATAGAATAAGTCAAAGTGCTTCCTTGGTAATTTTCATAAGAATTTCATAAAGTAATTTCATAAGGAATTGAACGAATCAAAATGTTTTTATGTTATCAATCCGTGAAGGGTTAACGTTGCAACGTTTCTTTAACATTGTGTTCTTAGGAAAGAAAACTCGGAAGATTCGTTTAATAATTTTTTTTGCGTCTCTATTTCTTCCAATTACTATGTATACTCTGTCTTATGCAGTTTAAGGAAGTTGGTGTATTTATAATGTGATGAATTATGTGTATATTACTCGTTTCTTAATGAACTGGATATTACAATCGTTCTTAAGCTCATGATTCTATTTCAACATTGTAAAGCATTTCTCATATTTGTTTTTTATAATGAATTTTCTGAAATGTCTTTTACAAGCTTCTACGATATTTCATTTCTTGTCTATTGAATAAGTCCTTTAGTCAGATTTAGATATCTTTTAAATAAGTTTCATAAACACCTCGATAAAAAATACATCACAGCTATCTCTGTCAAACAGCAATCGCATGATGTTGTTTGAAGCATGCATTTGCTATGTGCATGTAATTGCGTCGATAGAAATACTGTTGGTTTATTGGTGTATTATCTATTAAAAATTCAAGTGCACGTTGCACAGGCGTCACGCTTAAAGTCACAGAAAATGAAAGAAACATATAAAGAATTTACGTTTCCATTTATTTATTATGATTACACTTTGAAATGATGTTTTGTATTACATCATATCATTACAGCATCATCCTCTGATAAGAAATATCTACGTTTATATAAATTCCTATTTCCAATTATTTAATAAACTACATACACGTAAGCGTACGTAATAGTATTGGGTTGGCAACTAAGTGATTGCGTATTTTGTCGTTACCACCTAATGACAAAATCCGCAATCATTTAGTTGCAAACCCAATAGTTTCTTAAGACTTTGTTTGGATGCTCAGAATTGTAATATTAATATCATTTCTGGTATCAAACGTTAGGAGGGAGAGTTTGAAAATGTAAAATTTTAAAGATGAATTAGAGCGAGAGAAATTTGGGCAAGCTTAAGATTGCAAGTATAAGAGAAGGATTTTTAGAATTTCAAGGTAGAATCATCTTGTGGCCGAAATTCGAGGAACAAGGCAAGAGTGTTTCGAGATGTAGAATTCGTGTGTAGAATAGAATTTTACGTAAATTCGGGTCCCCGAGAAAAAGAAACCGACATAAAGAATTCATACAAGATAATAACATTTACATTATTCAATTTCAAGCTCGATGTTTTTAGCGGACGAATCGACAGACAACGTCAAAATTTTGTTACATCTCCCATTTAATATACAGAATAGAAATTAAACGAAAAGGAATGATATTCAATCCTTTGTTCTTCCATCTAAACGGTCATTCGATTCGCTCTAAACTCATTTTCACAAACATTCGAGAACCGGATTCAACGTGAGAGTTTCACGTTTATGAAAGTGGAAGTTGTATCATTAAGTTTTATTCCCGGCTGCTATCTCGCCGCGTTCGGAATGCTCGTTTCGTTTAAATTCAGAAACAGTTCAATCCTGTCCGGT
This sequence comes from Bombus terrestris, assembly GCF_910591885.1. Classification (NCBI taxonomy): domain Eukaryota; kingdom Metazoa; phylum Arthropoda; class Insecta; order Hymenoptera; family Apidae; genus Bombus; species Bombus terrestris. The sequence goes on along the minus strand of NC_063271.1, from coordinate 9,923,540 downwards.
TTCTTCACGAGCTTGAAAACTGACATGGTACAATTTTTATTATGTTAAGAATTCTTTCCCATTATAAGCGTGCCTGCATGTTCGGTGCTGTTTCGCAAGCTGTGACTTGAAAATCCTTAAAATCCGATTGTGAATTGTAAATATTATTATTAATAATAATTGTAAATAAGGTGAAAGGTGGATTAGACGTTTTTCAATATTTCATGTTATCAAAAATGGCTACATGCCTAATCTTTTTAGCCCCTCAAGGATGATATTCAATTTTACATGAAGATCTTTGCTAATCTGCGATATTTTATGTTATCAGGAATGATGTCGTATAATTTCGCTATCCTAAGAATTATTTTGTCAATCAATTTAATCAATTCATTATTTATTGATTATTCATCATACCTTGCACAATTTTGATGAAACCAGGATAGAATTCTGATAGAGGAATGAACTTTGCGCTTTTATATATAGAACATACATTTTATCGATTAGCATTATATGATCGCTTTCTATTTTTTTCATTCTTTTCCTGCTTTTTTAAGATTAATGTCGAAGATAAAACGATAAATATATTTTCGAGATTAAATTTTTTAAATCGAAGAACGTTCAAGCGTTCCAAGTTGAAGTGAACTACGTGATAAGACAAGAAGTTTCTTCTCTTCTCTACGTTTTAATATTTTATATTTCCATTCGATGTCATCCAATTCTAGAAAAAAGTCGCATGCTTCGGCGTTCCAATTAATTACCTAGCCGTCGCCATAAATTTCAATTTTCGTTTATTACTCTTTCCTATCATATGTTTACATGAAAAAGCTTTCCGATTAAAAAAAAACGGTATTCAAAAAAAATGAAAAATGACACGATTAACGCATTAAAAGCATCACGAGGACTGTTGCACACGTGAAAGCGGAAAACGGAACGAGTGCCGTTCGAAGGTTGATTTCCATTCACTCTGGTGCACGCAATTTCGCTCGAACAATCGAGGCAACGTAAACGATCGAATAATTCCCGTTTGTACGATTATTTGTTCCGAACTATGCACGCGCTGCTACCTACGGTTTAAATCGTTTCGAACTGTACGCCGCTGGCCACCGTAAAACCAGATTCACTTTAATTCCCATCGACGCGATGAAACGAACTGCAAATTAGCCCATGTAGCATTTTGTATGGCAACGGTTCTCAAACTATTTTATAAATTCGCTTACAAAGCAAGATTTCAATCAAAAGTCGCAACAGCAAGATTTAAAAATGTCAATCCTTCTAATAAAAATTTGTTCTGCATGAATATCATCCTATCAGCTTCATACGTCTCTATATGGAAATTAGAAGTTAAGATAAGAAGGTACAGCGGTGAATGGACTTGTGCATGTGCATGCGGATATGCAGATTTATATTTTCGAACGAAAGAGGTAAAAGCCGAGAGTAAAGATTTTTATCTCGAAATATTATAACGAGTATTTTACTTTGGATATTTTATATTTTATATTTGTCGAATATTTTATGCATTCTGTACATGTTTTCGCACAGGCTTAATCACCAAGCTGCGACTGTTCATGCAAATCCATATTTTGTGAATACAAATGGATCTTAAATAGCAGTCGGCTATTGTCATTTTATTGGCTATATTTGGCTACAGTTACCAGTTCCTCGGTCTTAAAACTGTTACTTTGTTGATCCTACGTTGGCCCGAAAATTCTTGTAGAATTAATTATGGTAAACGATGGATTTCAAATTTTCTGCTTTCACAATTACTGAAAACGTACAGGTACATTTGCCAAAATTAATATTGTCTTTTATTTAAGCACAGACATGGCTATACAAATCTACTTATAATTAATAATCCCTCGAATTATAATGATTTATATGTGAGACATTTAGATATATATTTTAAACCGGTTCTAGCGATAAATCTGGTGTCTCTCTAAATACACGCGCACGCTGCGTCATATATTTTCTACTATTTATTGTATTTTAAAACGATGATGAATTACAACATATTTAATCTTTACATTGGAAAGTTATATTTTACGAGCAGACTAAAGATAGAATTGTAGATTTTAGAGATAGAATCAGATTTTGCAGGGAAATCTGATCTATGTCGACACATCTGTTCATCGCTACACAAATTATTCACGTAGAACCAGTTATCTCTTCCATATTGAGAACCAATGTCCTATTTCCCTTTTCTCTCTGTCTGTTACTAATTGGATAAGAGTTACACTCACGAATCGATAGGATCTCTCTGACGATATCAGATGATGCTCGAATATTAATTTGACTAGAAATATACAGAGATACCCTATCCACGAGAAAAAGGTTCTTTTCATCAGCATTCCTATCGAAATGCACGTGTTATCGTCAAAGGATCGTCGATACAGAGCGATGCTTCTCACACCGCATCGTTGCATCTTGCGAATAGGATCTCGTGAAATTGCATTCTGGTAACGACTATTTTGTACGCGAGCGGATATTTTTGCAAGTTGAATATATGAAACGAGAGAAATGATCGATTTTACAAGAAATCGATTTGCCGAAGTTGTCCTTCTTAAGATAAATTCGTTACTAGTAGAACTGTGCGAATATTTGTGCACCCTTTAGAAATTTGATATGCAACAGTATGCAAAAATATGCGAATGTTTAAAATTTAAAATTGAGTTGGCAGGTGAAACAAATTTCTGCTTAGATTACATTTCTTTAATTATGCTCATGTAAATATGGAATTGCATAAATATACGCGATCTAGATTTATTAAAATTGAGAATGGTTTGTTTGGCAAGGTTGGATGCTCATTGTTCAGTTTGTGAAAAATTTTAAACGGGACAGAAGTGTGCATTTGATAAAAATACTGACTGTTCGATTTTCTAAGTTCCGCTATTGCATGATAAATATTTTTCTAATTCCGCGATGTATAAATTATTTGTCACAGTTTGTGCAAACTTTGGAATAGATACAAAAATCCAGCTTTCAGCGATATTTAAAATTTAGAAGTATTCGAATGCCAAGTTAAGAATTCTATTTATTTGTAGAAAAGAGAGGGATACCGTCGCGCTAAGGATAAATAGGGTTTTCATATTTTATCATCGGCGTCGAAAGCGGAGTTTCTTTCCTGAGAAATTTCATTTCTCGCGCCCGACTGTATCAAAGGATGAAAGATGCAGATAGAATTTTTTAGTCGGTGAAGGCGCTGTGACGTTATCAGACAAGTCGCGCGTTATCTCGTGTTATACAGCGATATAATATTCGATTGCACTGCGATTCTGTGGAAAGGAAGGTAGAGTAATATTCAAGGAGACGCTGATAAAGTCAACTTTTCCACCGACGTTGATGGAATTTGAAACGATTATGTTCAAATTTACTTAAGAATCACTGCTGGTAGATAATCGCATTCTTTTAGTAATTCTTTTAGTAATTCATAGGTACTTGAATTTCCGAAAATTATGAGATCATCTCTAATAAAACCGTATCAAACTATATTACATGTGAGTGACGAAAATAATATTATCTTTCGATGATATATCTGGTGTTTCAACTATTTTCTACTCTAAACTATTTACTTATTTGCCTTTTATCGAGATTTCCATGTTATATCAGTGGAATTCTGCTCGTTTGTGAGAGAAGCAGGATTATAATTCGTTGATTGAATTGGCAATAAAATTATTACCATCACTTCGTGATTAATATTTATTAATTAGTTCCTGACGTTTTAGCAAAAGTCGAATGGGAAATACAACTAAAATAAAGCTGTTTTTATCATCAAAAGTATTTTCAGTTTTCGAAAAGCATGTAACATTTACAATTCTTTTTCATCTGACTGCTCCAATCTGAAATCGAAGAAACGATAATTGATACGAAAAAATTCCGATGTTGTTAGTTAAATACAATAGCAAACAGAGATAGAATCTTTGAAACAAAAATATACCGACGAACTACAGAGAATCGATAATTATGATAAAATTTGGAATGCCAAAAATAAGAACAGTTGGCAAAGCAAAATATCTGCAGAAGGATGAAGTAGGAAGTAGTTACAAACTAATAGCAAGGAACAGGATAGGAAAACGTTGAGGGACTTTAATTACTAATTGCCAGAGGAACAAAGAAGATGTATTTTACGTAACTTAGAAATGAGCACATTAAAATATTTATCAAAAGGCTGCTATAGGTTCGATTCTAGCGTATTAAGAAAGAAAGATTTACAGAAAGATGGAATAAGTGAAACAATGATAAAGTAGTTAAGTTTTCTGAAAAAAGCAAATATAGCTATTGAACTAATTGTAAGCCAAACACAAGTATATGATGATATATATAAAACCAAATATTGAATAGTGTAAATAGGTCAAAGAGAATAAAGATACATATTGATTTTTAGTATTAGATATAAAAGGGAATATCTATGTGTGTTTGGAGTTTAAGTATAGATAAGTGTGAGTCTTTGGATGTGATGGGTGGCTGTTAGAGTTATATGGGGATGAATGGAAGTTAGAAATATGTGAACCATTTCCTTTTCCAAGCTGTAAAACCGAAAAATAAATAAATATATATATATTTATATACACGTAGGGAGAGAGGAAGAAAATCGATACCTATGCATTTTCCAAACATTTTATTGGACAACTGACAGAAATAAACGCATAAAGGACAGAGAAGTTCGTCGATAAAAATTTCTAAACGACCCGGTTTCTCGACGAACCATATAAAAACACGTTGGAAAGTCTCGTTTCGATCGTTGTAACTATTTTCATCGAACCGCTTTCGATATGTTCCTCTAAAAAAAGGCCAAAGACTCATAAATCTGATGAGGTTGCGGGTCGATCGTTTAGAGCACGAGCCATAAAGAAACGACGATTAAGATGGTCGATGGCACGGCATCGAAACCACTATTTCGCCGCAGTTTTAAAAGTTTCGCGTGTCTCCGTGAAACTTACTAATCCGTTATGTCAGTTATCGTAGTTGATCAAAGTTTAGAACAGATTTTGTAGGAAATTCAATTAAGTAGTTGAATTTTAATTCTCATCGAGTTATTAATGATACGTATACCTTGACGTGTCATCAAGAGGTTGATAATAAATTGATACGACCAATATATATCACTTTAAATATCACCTCAAATACGTAATGTTTACCTATATTATTCATTTTAAGACATTAATACGTAGTTCGTATTCTTTAATCAAATAATCTAGATTTCAAAATTACATTTCCGATTTTAATCTAAAGCCTTGATACCTCCAGATTCGATACCTACTCTTACAAATACATATATGATAACTTTATTCTATGTTTTAGTACAGTAGCACTCTGTATAACGTCGTGACATTAGAATGAGAATGAAATGTTTCTCGAGGAAATAGTATGAAATACCAAAAGAAACATTTGCAAACAAAAAGAACGTCGAAACAAGCTGTAATCTTTACAGGATCCAATTCACATTGATGAAACTGATGTTCTGTTTGTTAACATGGCCATTGAGGTGAAAATAGACCGCGTCTCTCATCGGAACAGCATTGGAAAAATTAATTGCGTGTGCACCAGTTTCGAAAATAAAATTCAGTTATTTTTACTCGTAGCTCCGTCGCGAATTTTTCCATTATAAATCTCCAAAAAACAAACTCTGTACCTAACAGAAATTAAAATATATACCCACAATAGAATGAAAGTTGTGCATATTTTAAATAGGAAAATAACATACGAGTTATCCTTTATTACACGTTCAATTCTCTTGCGAGTTATAGGTCAGTTTTATAAAAATGTTTTCTCCGTTTTACACTTTAAACTTTCTTATGGTCGTCACTGTATCTCCTGCGTTATGGGGGGTCCTATCGCGTGTGCATTCATAGGACCCTACGAAACATTGAGCAACGAGGTTTCTTTCCGTATCTCATTTGCACAAGTGCATTGCACCTCGACTCATTATTATTCCGCTAATTTGCCTTCGTAAATGGCCGGTGTTCCACCATGGGGCTGCACCTTGCGAAACACGATTCCTTCCACGAGATATTCGGCGCCTGATTCTCAACCTGGCGATTTCAATTTTATAATTAACTGTTCTCTGTCGCAACATCCGATTGCGTATACGTGTTATTTTGAAGAGATTCGAGGATTTAAAGACAAGGCTCCTAAATGTCCCGATAAATTCGCATTCTCTGGAAGACGTTACGGAATCGGTGATTATTATCTGTTGAGTAATCGTTTCACGATCTGGTGCCGTTGCCAAAGATCGAATTATTAAGATGATTGGGACAGATTCTTATTGAAAATTACCATACTATTCGATCTTGTAATCGAAAATGTATTTCGAGAACAATGGAAGAGTGCTTGTAGAAAATATCGTAAGTGCCAAAAAATTGAAAAATGTTGAGTTTTTTATTGGGAAATTTGCATACCAAAGAAAATGCTGTATCATAGAATTTAAGTGGGATTTTCCTTTTTACAATAAATAGTTTTTAATAGCGTTAAAAGATAGTGTCATAATATTGCCTTTATAGACAAATATTTAAGTAGCAATAAATATTAGTTAATTGTTTTTTGGCCTTTATCTATGCCATCTATTGAAATTCTAAATGAATGGAATATTGAAATTTTTTTTGCAACCAAGAGATGGCACAGACAGGATTTTCTACAGATTTGATTTGCCTTTCTCAAGAGTTCATTGCTACATTAATGCAGAAGTTTTGTTTTCCACCTGAGAAACTTGTTTCTTGATACTTACAGTGTTCTCTTCAAGCGCTCTGCAATTTTAGAGTCTGATAAAATTTACGTTCTCTGAAAGATGGCACGATTGATCGATAATTGGCAATTACAGTCTGTTAGGTAATCGTTTCGCGACTTAAAGATGTTGGCAAAGATCAGGTCATTATAAGTTTTAGATAAGAAGTTTTGTGGAGAAAAATTGTGGGTTTTTGTAAATTGCACATCGTTAATTTGCATTATTTACTACAATTGTTTTGCCATTCGAATATACCGTCAAAGTTCGAACAATTTTTTGTAAAAATCTTGGGATAGTTCATTCTCGACGAATTTCGTATTTTCAGATAATTAGAATCTAAACGAAAGTTCTAAATGTCTCAATGTCTCAATAAGAGATTACTTCACCTGTTGAGTAATCGTTTCACGATTTGCAGATGTTGCAAAGATTTGGGTTACGAGATTTCTTGATGTAAGTTAGTCGTTGTAGGTGTTTTGATACGTTAGTTAAAGACGGCTGTAATATCAAGAGAATTTTAAATATCTTGATAAATTTGCATTCCAGATGCAAATACGTATATTTCCTCTTTGTCATCAGGAGAAGAACTTATGGAAAAGAACTTAGAATAAAATTGAGAAATCTCATATGATCAGGCGATTAAATAAATTCATTGCTAAAGATTTTAATCTGTTTTTAAATTTTGATTTTTGTATTATCATAATATGGAAGAAATTCCTAAGTATTTAGATAAAATTGTATTCTTCATTTAACATCGGAAAAACCAACTTTATCGTCTTAGATAATCGGATCTGGACTTAAGAAAAATGTTGTGAAACGATATTAAGACCATGAGAGTTTTCATGCAAATTCAGGATTCTACGTTAGATGAGTAGATAAACTATCGTTAGCGCTTTTGTTTTACCATTACAGGAATTCTCGAATGTTTCAATAAATTTGCATTCTCAAAGGACATCTGAATAGTTCTGAATCCACAATTTTAATCTCTTGGGTAATCGTCCTACCGTTTAGAAATGTTACGTGAATGTATCGGAACCGTGAGAATTGTGCTATAAATAAACTCGTTAGCAAAGATTCTGTCAGATTTTATAATTGAAAGTAATCGTGTAGTATAGAGGCCAACGAAAATTTCAGAGCGTTAGAGGAGAATTAGGGAGCATGAAATATTATAGTTAATTTGCATCGCTACGTGGCTAGCCATAACGTTGTTGCGGAACATCTGCGACTCTGAATTCCTGTTTAATACTGAAACGTTAACGACGACTTTAAACTGCTCTTAGCAAAATTTATCCAGAAATAAAAATCGTTTGTTATATTTCAATAGTTGTGATATTTTTGCAAATTTAAGAGTTCCAAAAGCTTTGTGTTTTGTCCTTTTTCCTTTTACTTTTTTCTTTTGAAAATTTATGAATGTACGAATTTGTATTTGTATTTTCGAAAATTTTGCAATTTTGAGAACGTACAATTTTATTTTCTTAATTTTTCATCTTTAGAAAGATTTATGTAAATCAATAGAACGTTTCATGCAATTAAAGGAACGATCAATATTTGCCATTCGATTACAGCTGTGATTACAATGTTATCAAGAATTTGTTTTAACTTTATGTTTCTTTATTGTTGTGTTCTTTCGATGTTATAGGCAATGGCTTATTAACTTGGGAATAAGAAACCTACAAGTATTAAGGTGGTATTTGTACGTACTCAAAACACTCGAAAATATCCTAAGATTAATCTTTATTATCGATAGTCGTGGCATCTCTTGAATTGGATTTGAAATATAAAAATACACATGTACTGAATGGCCTTCGTCAAACGAAACGGAAATTTCTTACGTATTTTTAGTCATTGAAAATTTATATACACATATTAAACACATTCCTCATTCCATTTAAACGATTCATTAATGTATAAATTATTTTATTATATCCATATGCGTCAACGTAATACAATAATTCTATATAAAATAATATGTAAAATAATTACATTACGTATTATTATGACCAAAATTTTCAATTAAAAAAATTCTAAACGAATATCCTAATTTCGCCTCAATCTCAAAATTCTCGAATACCGTAGAAAACTATAAAATACGAATTATTCATTCGATACGACAAAACTACACCTAAAGTATCGTACTGCGATCAAAAACAATTGCCAAACTTCCATCGATCCTCGTGCATCACGATTTCGAATTTCTCGACAGTGCTGTGTCAATTAAAATAAAATAGTTTCCGAGCAACTCCGGTTGTTCCTACCGAAGAACCTTCCATGGGGTTGCTGCGCGAAATCAAACAAAATTCCGCGTTTCCGAGAAGCCAACGTAAAGCGTAAAGTATCGCGAATTCGCTCGCGGAGCTCGACTCCAGAGTATTTTGTTTGACATTCCCCATCCATAGGGTCGAAGTTCGTCCAGCCGCTTATTGCCTGCGCAGACTTGGCTGGAGCCTGAAGCCGAGTCCTCGAGGCGAGTACTCATCAAACTTCGTGCATCCCACCGGCTGTGGCTGGTTGCTGGCTGCTGCGCGAAACTTGCATTCCTGAATGACAAACGACTAGGATTTTATTAATACGAGCCGCTTTGTCTTTTAGCAAAATTGTCCACACGAGTGGATGAGTTTGAAATGAAGGACTATAATGGAACTTCTCAAAAAATTGCGATGAATTTTCTCATGGAGGTCTCATGGAGGTTTTCTTTTAATCTTTTTACAGATGAATTTCATAATTGCAAAGGGGATGGCTAATTATCATTTGAAACATATTTGTGGATATTAATATTGGTATTTTGAAGAAAATTCTCCTCGCTTGTGATCGAGTTTAAAATTAATTGGAGCATAAAGAATTGCAATGAAAGTTGTAGAAATTGCCGTGATTCTTTCATGGAAGTTTTACTTTACATTCTTTAAGGATTTTATCAACGACAAAGTCGATTCTTCTTTCTACTCGATATACGCATCTCTGAATACTTTTAACGAGATTTCCCTCGTCAGTGGACGAAATTAAAATAGAAGAATTGCAAGGAAATTTTTCTGAATTCTAATGAATCTTCTTACGAGGATTAGATTTTCTTTTAACCTTTTCACAGGTGAATTTATTAATGTCAAAGACGATAATTAACTTTTTACTCGAAGAGATCTGGATTTTATTGTAACGCGTCAAACAAGCTTTACCACTCTTGCTACTTGCATTAAAAAAAAAAAAAGGAAAACCTCGCGTGGTAATCCCGTTTCCGTTGCATGAATTTTCTCGGTAGCAGGCAATTATCAACAGTTATTTACCGCGACACTCTATATCCCGATGAAAGTGAATGATACGACTGAGACTTTAATTAATTAGCATCTGCCAGGTCTACCATTGGCTGCTGCTGTCTGCTCGCATCGTTTTCCCAGCTACGTTCTCGTTAGACTATTCTCTCGTGTGTCGAGCACAAGCACGTGCACACATCCACGCATAAATTTGCCAGTTACTCGTTTGTTTCCACAAATTTCCACGGAACACATGCAACGTGTCACGATCGCTCGATCATTATTATAATCGCGACAACGAGCGCGAGCTTCTCGCTTTCTGTGCACGCTCTTCTCGCAATTCTCTGGATCTCACTGCAGGCGGCCTTCTAAGCAGCTTATGAACTGTATAAGTAATAGACCCCATTCTGTACTTCTGCTCTTCCTTCCGCTTCTCTTGTTGCGCCTCTTTTATCTTGCCTCGCAGCTACCTCTGGGAATAGAAAATTGTTTCTACGCTGGTTTAGACTACGGCCAATCAGGCGTCTGAGAAATGGTTAATTTAGCGAGACGAGAAATCTCCGGATTTCGTAAGAGCATGGCTATGGGATGAGCACTTTGAGGATAATTGCTAAATTGGCTTTTGGCTTTCTTCTGATCTCGCATGACTCCGTTTCGAAAGATCTTGTTTCCTTCTTGACTTTTTAATAGGAATCGTTGGTATTTTTACCGGCTTGCCGGAAGGATGAAATAATCGATGAGACGAGGAAATCAGGTAGTTCTTACATTTACTGTAGAAATTGGAATAGGACGTTGGCGATGGTCGATAACCTGGCTGCGAGGTTCGTTGCTTTCTGTAGATATGCATCTTGTTTATCAGATTTTGCTTCTATTAAAATTTGATCTGTACGGAAAAATAGATACTTTAGAACGATGAGAAATTTTATAATACGAACGAATTCATTTTTTGCGATTGCTTTCCTATTGCTTGTCCGAAAAGTGTCTTTCTTTTACAGACACGTCTTTTACAACGATGCATCTTTATATGAACATGAAACCTAATTCGTGGAACGTTGTGATGTTTATCTTGATAGAACAAAATGAATCATACGTAATTCGATAAAATAATATAAAAGGAAAAATATTGTGCTTATAAAACGAAAGAAACTTTTACTACCTAATACTACCTAATACTTTATACTTATTTCTCCTGATTTTAAAACGTCCTACTTTCTTCTGGTAGATTTGCCAAACTTTGGAGATTTCTACTTGATGATTTCGAGAACACGTTGAGATAGAAATTTTGAATATTTTATTTTTTTAATATTTATTACTTTTCTAATAGGTTTTGAAGAAACGGGTATTTCTGCGAAACTAACAGAGAGCTAACTAGATTTAGTTAGAAATTCAGTTAGCAAGAAGAATCGAGAAAAGAACATCCTCTTCAGATCGATATCACGAGATCGTGTCCCTAGAAGCTTAATTACAAGACAAAAATGCAACGCCACTCATATTGAAGCAAAACTCGATTACATCAATTGCGTTACAGATTTATTTGAATTATACCGTTCCAATTAACACTTGTTCCTGCTGTATCTCTTCATTCCACTTCATAACACTTGGCAACAGAAAATTCTCTCTCCTGTCCTCCCGTAAGATCAGCCAACAGATATAAAGTCGTGCCGTGAGACTTGAAAATATTCGTAAACTGACACGTGTGATACTATAAATTAACAATAAGAGTGTATTTATTGTAACAATCTTTTATCACGTCTAACTGAGATAATAATCTTTCAGATATAATTTAATTCAATTGCGTAAACTTCGATCTCTGAAGCAGGATTCGACAAATTAAATGGAGCTTCGTTTAGCTGGATTATGTCTAACAATATTTACAATTCGTCAAAAGTAATTCTTTAAACTAATTCTTCGCAGCTATATAGCATTAAGATGAAACGATTCTGTTCTTAAATTATCTTGAATCTTTCTTGATGGATATCTTATTATATCTTGCTGTTATCCTCTTCATCATACATATACTGTTAGATATGGTTAATTAACACATTCTATACCGATAAAGTTAACAGCTTTTCTAAGATTATTTGTGAAACGAATTCCTTTAAACTATATAGAATCTACACGATCTCATAATGAGTAAATTCTGTTCCAACGTCGTTTTTAACTTTCTGGCTGGATATCTATAAACCGCGCGCTGCCGCTGTCAATTAACTTCCTCCGTTTCGATAAAAATAACAATATCTCTGTAAAATAATTCCTGAAACTGGTTTCCATATATCGGATACTATAATAATACGAAAGAAACGAATATCTATAAATCTCACGATGCTGATAATAATCTTATTCCATTGTCGGAACATCAACGAAATAAATTTCTCTAAATTATATAGTATTTGTCATCGATTCACTTTCCAGTTTATTTCAAGAAATCTTATTTTTAATATTACACGTCCAATCTTCCAAACAAACTCCAATATAAGTCTGTCGGTATCGTTAATTAAATTACTCAACCGTTCTAAAATTGTCAAAACGAATTGTTTCGACGTGTGATATTTATGATCGGTTCGCTTTCCAATTTTTAAAGCGATTCTTTGTCTCATTTTCTTTTTTTTTTTTTTTTCCAAATATTGCCAGCGCAACTTTTAAAGTAAACCCTAAATTACACGATGTTTTTCATCGCGTCGTTTTATTCCTACAGATTTATCAATTTCCTTAACGAATGTTTATAACTTACCTCGCTCTTGCAATCTAATAAAATATTATTACGTGTATTTTTATGCCACTATACAATAGTGCCGTAAATCTGCCAAATCTACAAATAAAGTAGGTTTATGTATATAGCAGAAAAATTAGAACAATGGCTGATCTTCTGATATCTTTAATTCGTAAGGTTTATTGCTGACCGCATTCAAATAAAGTATAGATATGGAAACAATAATAATAACAATAATAATAGTCGCTTATCGGTTTTCGTCTATTGCGACATTATCTCGACAGCTAAAAACATTTTTCTCCTTCAATTTGTTTCTTTATCAAAACAACAAACGATTTAGTATCGTACTATAATAGCGGCATCAAGTATTATAATTGAAATCAAATAAAAATCCATTTGAATATCTTACAACGTTACTGTACTATATATTTTTAGTTTTCATAAAATTTCGAACTATTTTACGCTTCATGTTGCACATACACGACATACTGTACTTTATTTCACGTTGTACATTCATGAGTTTTTAATTGTCTAAAAGATAAATGTATCTGTCTTCGGTAAAATTAGTCTCAAAGTTTATTGCATTATGTCTTTTCTAAAAAAAAAAAAGAAACTTCGTTTTAGAGAAAACTCTATTGCCTTGTGTCCTCTCTGAAAAATTTTACAAGAGAAAACCAATATGTTCCAACGTGTTTTTGTTATCGATAAATGACAGAAAGAAATTTAGTAACAATATTTAATAGCAATTTTAAAACAAAATTACTCGCCGCAAGGATTAATTAATACTAAAACCACCACACCAGTCGAATTGATTGGTTTTACAAATTTATTTTCAAATTCCTACTTCGTGTTATATTTTTTTTCGTAGTGATGTAAAGAGTTTCGCAACGATGATGTAAAGAATAATATAATGAATTTTATTTTGTTTTTTATGTATTCAAACTGAAAATAATTTTACATGAAGGCTACTTATACCAATAGCAGTCAAAATGACGGATACTTGTCAAAGTGTAAAAGGGTCCTGCAATCTGTTTATCGAAGCCCAATTAACAAGTTTCCTCGTTTTGTACAACTTTGCACACGTTTCTTAAATTTTTACCGCGTGTCATTCGATATGATGATATCAGTTATCAGGAAAATTCCAGATTAATGCTAACGTTAGAAATACCACAGCAGTCAAAATGAGTGGTTCTACAATTTTATAAATTTGTCAAGCCTCGTTTAGGGATCATGGTCCCAGATGGATTAATAATACCAAAAATGTACTACATAACGTGGAATTGCTTCTGTAAGAAAGTAATAAATCAATAAATATAAAAATATTTTATTGTTACGCATTCTTTTAAAAGACCAGTCATTTTGACTGGTTTTGGTAAAAATAGCTTCGTGTTAACTATCGATAGTTCTGGTGTTGAACTGTTTTGTTCTCGTATCATTTTAGATTACCAGGAAAAAAAAATCGACAATTCGTTCGAATATAAGTCCATCAGAAAAATCGCAAGTTAGCCAATTTCTTGCTCAGCTTTTACCGTCCTCTTGTTCCTTTCTAGAGCCATAAAAAAGCTGGCCAGCCGGTGAAACAGCCTCTCGATCCATCGCCGATCAAAACGCATAAAATGTGGCACAGAACTGTCTTTGTTCCACGCACTCGAAATCCCGCTTCGTTCAGGATGAGTTCGCCTCTTTTTCTGCCCATTCATCCGGTGTAATATTCGCGGTGCATCGACGAGAACACTCGCTACGAACCGCGAGAATGAAAACCCAAAGATATAAAACGTAAGAACGAGCACAGTGTGCGCTTAGGTGTCGCAGAAGTCTGTTTCACTTTGATTTCTCTTTCTGTCACGCGTACAGATATCGTTCGAGTGATATGGTAATTGACTTTTCATGGACACTTGTATAATTGTGCAAAAAAATGGTAATAACTGATAAATAAGAGATACTGTGATAATTAAAAAAATAATATACAGAATATGATTCGAAAGCTACAATACAATTTAAAGGAACGTAATTTTTTAAAATAATAAGTTGAAAATAAGCAATGAAACTTTCCCGTTCTATGATCGCCTTTCGAGAAATTATTAATATTATAAATTAATATTAATTAAATTAATATTTATGTCTTTTATAATATTTGAGATTCTAAAAAAAAGCAATATTAATATTTGGACAATAATGTATGGATAAAAATAATGCAGAAATAATTTGAATTATTAAAAGTATACCAAGAATTGATCCAAAATTTCATATATAATTAATGTTAATTGGTGTTGGTAAATTAATAAATGATATAGGTAAATTTAATATATGAATTTTATAAATTATTGAAATTATTTTCTTCATTTTCTTTTTGTTCGTAAGTTTTTATCTTTAATATAACAAATTTTTGTTATAATAGATAATACTATAATTAAAAAAATAATAAATATTAATAAAACAAAATAATTTGGTTTTAAGTATAATTTTTTAATAATATTCAATTGTTGAAATTGATAATTTGTCGAATACATTTGCATTTGACTAATTTCTGACCGAACAAGAATAGGCAATTGGCAGCAAGTTATTCCGAATGCAAAAATAAATTGAAAATGTAGATAGAATGAGATTTTTTCATTTGATGACTCGTTTGTAAGGAAATTAAATCTGAGACCGTGTCGAGCACGTACAATTTTCTAAAAAGCAAGGCATCGTACGAAAGGACTTTATTCCCTATTTTCCACTTATTTTCACGTCGTTTCCCATTGTATCGCGATTTCGAAGTCACTCTGTATATTTGTTTTTCGTAACGTCAACACTGCGTAGGCAAACTAGATCTCGAATACCCGAACCTAATTCCTCTGGTAGTGTAGCCTTTCAAAAAATTCTCCAGTGCTTGCAAATGATTTCACTGATGTTAAGTCAAATGTTTGATATCTTTGACAAAGAAAATAACGATCTGAACGTATCGAGAATCAAATTTTGCTTACTACGCAAACAATTCACTGAACAAAATCATGAAAACATCAGCAAATAAAAACTTATTGTTCCATCTATTTACTCGATACTTGTGTAGGAAAGAGGCAATGTGCCAGTAAACGTAAAATGAGAAGCTATTGGCTTGGCAACTAAGTGATTGCGGATTTTGTCATTAGGTGGTATTGACAAAATCCGCAATCACTTAGTTGCCAAGCCGATATTATTCGACAAATGCATACATTTGCACAATACCAATGAATATAACTAAAAAATAAACAAAGTAATAACAAATAAAAGAATATAAATTTTATGCGAACTTCAATTCAACGCTATTCGAGAGATACATTATGTAATACATATGGCAAGAAACGAGTAGAAACGAATCGATAATGGTAAATGGTCCCCCATATATTATGCACGTGATAAAATAAACGGCCTCGCGTGACTTCCGGTTCGATTGTAACCCGCAAGAAGTCTTACAGGAGTCGAAACGACGTTTAGCTGGCCTAGCGTTACACACGAGAACGAATTATTTGTGCAGCACATTAAAATACTTATAACAGGCTGTTTAACTTGAATGGCTGGAACGAGTGTTCCATCTGTTTTGGCGGAAATCAATGGCTCGATTGCGGTCTCGGTAGCGTTCCAAGATGAATTTCAAGCCCGTTTAGAGGATTCAGTTTGCTCGAAGGATTAATCTCGTGGGGATCGAAATTCGTTTTGGGTTTGATGATTCGTTGGAAGGAAAGAGGGGGCTTGTGCATTGTATCATGAGATTCTGATACATCGATGGACGTGTACTCGTCTGTATTAGACAACTATCTGCAATCTGAATTATGCGAGAATTAGCGAAACTGATGAGTCAGTTATGAATAGATTTCAGAGTCGTAGATTGTTATTTACTTAAAATTCTGTAGGCGTTAGAATAGGTTTAACCTTGATGTTATTCTTACTTCTTCTTCGCGTCTCTATGTCTCTTCAGATATCTTCCTTTTTATAAATACTTTGTTTATAAGAAGCGTGGAATACAGAAGAAATGGTAAAATTCTATGGAATACCAAGAATGAATATTTTGAAATTATCTTTATTTCAATGATACCCATCGAGGTATAATAATATTCATATCAGATTATACAGGATAACAACGATTTAGAGAATAAGGAAAATAAAAATAAATCAAATTTTCCGAAGATTTACAAAAGATTTACACGAAAAATTCTTAATCGTTACAAAAGTACAAATCGCTACGTTCCCAAACTACTGTAGCCTTCAAACTCTTTCAAACTTCTAAATACATTCCTTCCATTTGAAAACACGAGTTCTCCTCTTTCTTCGCTAATATCTTCACACGACACCCAGTGCAACGTTCACAAAAAATAACCGATAAAATCCTTAACCAACACAATAATCCAAAGATCACATTTCCAAACTACCATATTCTTCAAATACCTTCAAACTTCTCCAACTCTAAATGCCAGTACGCGTTTCGTTCACCTCAGAAACATCGCACAGACCACGCTCGCAAACTACAATTTCCTTCAAATTCTCTGTTTCTTTCTTTCAGATCACGAAAGTCTTAGCCAGCGTAGTCATGTAATTCAGTGGATCGCGATAGCTCACAGTGTGTCTGATCTTCCCTGAGTGACGGGTAGCCGAACGGTCGTTGAACGACCGGTGCACAGAACGGCCTGGTCGGACAGGAAGCTCGTCGCGTCTCCAACCGCGAAGGATCGGGTGATGAGCTCAGGGTACCAGGCGACCGGCCCCGACACAACATGTTCCGCTCTAAAATTCGCATTCACACGTGTCAAGTGATACTGCTCACGTCGCTGGTATGGTTCCTGGTGGACGTGATGGTGCTGATGCTCTATTCGGATTGCATCGGAGGGTCCGGATGGGGTTGCACGGAGAATAATAAACAACAGCAAACGTTAACCGAAGAAAGTTTACCTCATTCGAAAGAAGCTTTATTGAAAGAAGAGGAACAGATACAGTCGGCTGGACAAGCGAGCAAAAACCGATATAAACAGTCGGAATTACATTTATGGAGGCCAGCTAAGGTCGTCCGAGAGAACAAAGGGATGCCTGGCGAGGTGGGTGCGGCGGTACACATTTCGCCGGAAGACGAGGCCAGGCAGCAGGAGCTGTTCAAACTGAACCAATTCAACCTGATGGCCAGCGATATGATCTCGTTGAATCGGTCACTCAAGGATATTCGATTAGAGGGCTGCAAGACCAAGAAGTACAACAAGTACCTGCCGGATACTAGCATCGTGATAGTGTTCCACAATGAAGCATGGAGCACGTTGTTGAGGACTGTTTGGTCGGTCATTAATCGGTCTCCGCGTACATTGTTAAAGGAGATCATATTGGTAGATGATAAGAGCGAGCAAGGTGAGCCTGAGAATGGTTGGTTGGTGGTAGAGGAACTGGAATGGTCTGGTCTTGGGAGTGGTCTGAATAGATGGGTGCGGTTTTGAATGAGTTCATGAGGTTTTGTGTTAGTGCGCTTCTCCGATAGAGAAACCATTCCATTTGTGGCCAAATCTAAGGTTAACGTGTATACGTTGGTTAAGGAATATAATGGCATTTTTAAGTTTAGCATCGTGTTAGATATTTTTGTTTCGCTTTCTTTGAAGAAGTGAAAGGGATTATATATTCTATATATATATATATCTTATAGATTCTAAGATACTTTTCTATAATTGCCTTCTTATTTATATAATTGCCATTCTATTTTTATATATATATATATATATATATTTTTTTTTAATATCTTTCATTCGGTGTAAGCAAATTATGTAAACATTCTCAAAATCTTGGACGATCGCACACTTTTCTTTCACATTCTACTTTCAAATACTCGATCCTTCTACTGATTTCTAACATTAGAAACTCAACCTAAATGATTCACAATAAACATTCACACCAAATGTCTAGAATGTGAAAGTAGCAGGGAAACGTAGCATTATATAGAATTTAATTATTGTCAAGTCAACCAGTTCCTACTGCCGCAATGGATGTATTATTTTTCAATATTCAGTCATTGTGATCTGGTAAACATTGCTTTCACTTCTCTAAGCTTTTTTGCTCATGCCATATACTCGATTCGTAGATCACTTGAAGCAAGACCTGGAGGACTATGTAAAAACGCTACCGGTCCCTACATATGTGTACCGCACAGAGAAAAGATCTGGTCTAATCAGAGCTAGGCTCCTTGGAGCGAAACACGTGACAGGACAAGTTATAACGTTCCTAGACGCTCATTGCGAATGCACAGAAGGTTGGCTGGAGCCTTTGCTATCCAGGATCGCTGAAGACAGGACAACCGTTGTCTGTCCCATCATTGATGTGATTAGCGACGATACCTTTGAGTACATTCCGGCCAGCGATATGACGTGGGGTGGTTTCAATTGGAAACTGAATTTTAGATGGTAAGGACCACTGAATTGACTTTGTGAACAAAGTTCTGTAGCTCAAGACTGGGATTTCCCGATGTGACAATTTCCAAGAGCCGAGGTCATAATCATTTGAGTTTATGTCTCTACATCATTACATAGCTATTTGTTATATTTGTTTCACGCTTGTTTAATAAACAATTTAATGTGAAACGATTTCTAAAAATTAAAGTTCTACTGACTCGAGCTACATTAAATTATCTTCAACTTATATGTAAAGCAAGGTCACTATTTCTATATAATTTCTATGTATTTTATCTTTTTAAAATTATTTACTATATTTGTTTTACATTTGTTTGTTAAACAGCTTACTTACTATGAGACGATATCCAAAAATTGTAATTCTAATGATTTCGGTTATGCGGATTATTTTTCAATTTAACTTTAACTTTTAACTTTAAAAAAAAAAAAAAGACTAGCCTTTATTCCACAAGCCTTTATTGTCGTCTTCATGACAATATTTTCTACCGATAGATAGAATTCTTTAATTCATTTACTGACGCGAGATTTCATAAATCTTTAAGGTACAGGGTGGCGCAAAGAGAAATGGACAGAAGATTAGGGGATAGAACAGCCCCTCTGAGAACACCGACGATGGCCGGTGGTTTATTTTCTATTGATAAGGATTATTTTTACGAATTGGGAGCGTACGACGAGGGCATGGATATTTGGGGCGGTGAAAACCTCGAAATGAGCTTCCGGGTGAGTATTGATCGATGACAGTATTTACTTTATGCGGTCAGACTATTTAAATGAAAATGAAGTTATAAAACGCGAGTAAATAAAAGTGTTTCGGTCACGGAATACGTGCGTGTGCTATTCAAATTCACATCTAGTTAATAATAAAATAAATAATAATAGTAGTAAAATAATAGTTAATGATTTATATATATAAATCTTTTCTTTTTTTTTTTTATCATTTGCTTTCACAGCTAATTGCTCGTTCTTAATGCTGTTGGCTCCATGAAAAACTTTCCTTTCTCTGTTATCTATCTGTAGTTGTTTGTTCGATCCTCTCTTGTGTGGCAGAACTTTTATTCGATAATTAACACGAGAATTTGAAGAAATTAAAAATACAAAGGCTTCTTGAAAGTTCTAGAGTTAAAAGTAATCGATAATTTTGATCAGAATTGGGCGCTTTGTCTAAAATAATTATCCGAATATTATTAATTCCATTTCATCGAATAATTCATCCGGATGAAACTTGTTCGTTGTATACATAACAAATTATCTTCTCCATTTCATTATCATTTATTGAGATAATTAACAGCATAATTATTGTAAAATTATTCAAATCATAATACAAATAATCGTTAATTGTTTTTGCCTCCCACTGAATTTTGTAAACGTCTCTTCATATCACGTGAATTCACAACACGCGTTTCACGCATACTTAATCAATTGCTGGGTATTGTTATTGATATTATTTAAATAGTACTAACTTTTCATCACCGCAGTGATTACTATAACTAATTTAATAATAACAATTCGATTAAATTCGTAATCGAATAAAGTCCAATCCGGATAAATATCTATTCGATCGGATATTTTTCATTTGTTATAATCATTTTATAATAAATTATAATACAATATAATGAATTATCGTGAAAAGATTTTGCCTAACACTGTTTGATACACACATTGGATTTATTTATTGAATAATCTAGTGAAACGTTTGAGTTTGTGATCCCAAAATACACAGAGGGTTTAGCTATGGACATTTTCATCTTCATTTGTGAAGTCATAAGTACCTTGTAGGTATGGCAATGCGGTGGGACGTTAGAAATCAGTCCATGTTCACATGTTGGACATGTGTTCCGAGACAAGAGTCCGTATACATTCCCTGGTGGTGTCAGCAAAGTAGTTCTACACAATGCGGCTAGGGTGGCCGAAGTCTGGATGGATGAGTGGAGAGATTTTTACTATGCCATGAACCCAGGTTAGATAACAGCGTGTATCATTTCATTTGTATACTTTGTTTTCTTTTTTAATTCAAGTATCAATTAATAGACAGTTAATTATAGCTAGCCAATTGATAGTCAATTTGTTGACCCTCCTCGAGTTTTGCTGTGGAGAAGTGTGCATTTTTCTTTCTTTTAATTATCTATAAACAAAAATATATAATAATAACAATGTACTGTAAGAAAGATAAAGAAAGTAAAAACAATTGTAAGTTTAACGTTTGCCATCACATACTAAAAAATGTTATAAACTAAAAGTTACATAAAATACATTAGTATGTATAACTTAATTAAAAAGTAGGATTGCGAGCATTTACATGTACTTGACGGGTATCTGATACAACCAATGCTATAATATTATTCAGATAAAAATATTGTATTATAGCACACTTTTTTATTTACTTCGAATAAGAAATTTGATAGAGTATTAATGTAGCGTATCAAAATAATTTCGTAAATATCTTTATAGCTAGTAACGGTCTATACATTAAAAATATTAACACCCATAGCTATATGTAGTTGATTTATATTTGACTCTAAAATTAATCTTAAATGTGTTTTTTTTTTCTTTTTAGTGTGATATTAACCAAATTATCTTTTAGCATTTACCATCGAATTTTATATTAACATAAATGTATATCACATATTTTTATCTAAATATATAGTATATATTTTTTTTCTTTGTGTGCGTGCGCGCGCGCGCGCGTGCTTGTGTATGTGTGTGTACGCGCGTGTGTATTAAAGAATTCTGGATATTCTAGTTACATTTAGCCATGAGATTTAATTTACAGGAATACTGTTGATTTGTTTGTGGATTTACAAATATACTTTGGTATAGTCTTAACCACTCATCCATCCAGCCGACTAACAAAATAAGTTTGCTTGCTTCTTTGTTTGATACATTTTATAAGCAACGATATTATAGGTACCAAGAGAGGAGAACACGAGCGTCCATCTAATCTGAACCTTTTTAATGTATTAGATCTTTTTGTTTCTTGTTTGTTATAAACTATCCATTTGTAATTGCTAACATACTAACAGAACTGAGTTGGTTAGATATGGATGTGTGGTGGGACATTGGAGATCGCAACGTGCTCGCACGTCGGTCATGTATTCCGTAAGTCAACACCATATACATTCCCTGGTGGTACCAGCAAGATAGTGAACCACAACAATGCGCGACTCGCAGAGGTCTGGTTGGACCAATGGAAGTACTTCTATTACAACATTAATCCAGGTAGCACTAACACCAGCATTTCTGGAAAGAGAATAGACTGCAATATCGCTAACATCATCTTAAATTTTCTTTTTTCTTTTTGGGATTTACTCTATCTCGCATGAATTTTTTTCTATCGGGTGATTGGTACGCTTTTATAAGTTGCATTTAACTATAAAGCTTAAGTGCAGTTGGATACCAGCTACATGCGCATATATCAGATACCCGTTAATATTAGGAAACTAATGGAGAAGTTCCTTTTTGTTTCGTCCATCTCTAAAGCAAGAAAATGCTCTATATAATAGATGTAATCTCAAGAAAGAGGGTTATAATAGAAAATAAAAGACACAGTGAAGAGATTACTCTATTCAATCTAAAGTTTCCTTACATTTTATCTTGAAAGAGGTATAGACTTACTTTTTCAAATTTAACATGTTAAGAAAGGTCAATGTACGATAGCACAATTATTTCCAATAGCAAGCATATAGCATCAGTACAGCACACATGGCAATGTCTTTATTTTGGCACATACTTTTAACACACATCCTTCTTTCAGTGAACAGTTATATGTATAAGCACACTATCACATTATAAAGTCTGTAAATATTAATCAAATATTATTATTATTCAATTAATCCTTCTGTTCATAGGAGCCCGAAGCGTAGCTGTTGGAGATGTATCTGAAAGAATTAAGTTAAGGGAACGTCTTAAGTGTAAAAGCTTTAGGTGGTATTTGGAGAATATTTATCCAGAATCTCCTATGCCACTAGATTATTTTTATTTGGGTGATGTACAAAACGTTGAGACACAATCTTGTTTGGACACTATGGGTAGGAGAACAGGTGAAAATGTTGGAATTAGTTACTGTCATGGATTAGGTGGTAATCAGGTTAGTAACTAAATCTTCTTGATTTCTTTGAAAGTAGTAGATTTTTCAGTATTGTTGAAATATAATTTTTTATTTTAATTAGGTGTTTGCTTATACTAAACGACAGCAAATTATGTCTGATGATATGTGCCTTGATGCAGCTAGTCCCCAAGGTCCTGTCAAAATAGTGAGATGTCATGGTATGGGTGGAAATCAAGCATGGGTTTATAATGAAGAGGTACGATGTAAATAATTTGAACGCAATTTTTTTAAGAAAGTAATGATATTTCAATAAAATATACGTTTATTTTTTTAGACAAAAATGATCAAACATACTAATACAGGACATTGCTTGTCGAAACCTCGTTCGAACGACGCGATGCAACCTGTATTAGCATCTTGTGATCTGCATAACATCGGCCAAAAGTGGATTATGCGCAGTAAATTCAAATGGCAAGCCAGCTAATACGAGGTGTTTGCAAGTACAACATTTATATGTAATACTTGTTGATTTATTTAATGCTACATTGAAGGACTGATACTCAAGAGACTTCCATACATTGGGAAATCAAGGAGAAGCACTAGTATTGTACTTCATAAAAACAATTCAGTATCACGTTTTGTCGATCTATTAAACGTCGATGGGATTAATAGTGATCATAAACAAGAAATTGAGTACACCTTGAAACCGAGAGATTGAGGTTGATGCTTTTTAGTTATATAGGATTTATTTACTGTTACTAGCAGTATCGTGTATTTACTGCCATTTTTCATGGTATGCCTTCATTGATAAATGCACAAGTGTTGAAAGAAAGAAACCTATTTCCGACTGTGTATGGATATGCACAAGTGATACAAAGAGACATGTATGCGGACATTCTTCTTTTTTTTCTTTTCTAGTAAACAGTAGAGAGGAAAGCATATCAGACCACTGTTATAAATAAATAATTGTTAATACAAAAGAGAGACATATTTGATAATATGGGATGAGTGCAATGCTGGATGACTGGAAGATATATCAGTGCATTGAAACACAGATATGTTAATAGTATAAATGACGTATTACTACAGGGAATGAATGATGGAATGCTAGTGGGATTATTGTGACACTACCGATTACGATTTAGAACTTGTATTGTACAATTTTCTAGCAATTAGGGAAGAGCACTGGATCTTTTTATACTGATATTTCTAACAGTTCCTTGTTGCATCTCGTTCATATATAATTTAGTTGTTGCTTTCTTTTTATTCGTTTAAAAAGATAAATGTACTTATACCTGAATTCGCCATAGCAATATGAGATTAACGAGATATCGTTTAAGAGTATAAAAAAACTACTATTGACTGTTATTCACTGTACTGTTATACTTTAAATACTTTCTTAAATTCAAGACAAAGTGTCTTCCGCATTTTCTTAACAAAAAGAAATGCTAGATATCTTTATGATGTTCTAACATTTTACATAGCTATAATTTTTCATAAATTTGGACTATTTTTGTTTTCTGCATATTTAAAGCGTGCTAAAAATTTAGAGTGCAATATTCTTGTCGAATAGGACACGACGGAAAAACATTTCGTGTAACTAATGTAAAAATGTTGTTATTAGATTCTGGCGCCCTTCCCTTGCATTACGCTAAACTAAAATTAAACATCTTTCGTACTTCGAAAGAAGAGAAAAAGGTAGTCAACAAAGTGAAGCAATGTTTCTGGAAAATGTTCGCTAATAGTTATACTTACATTCGAAGCTGGGGGAAGAAATTAACTGATTCTATAACTTTAAACGCGCGCGCGCGAAGAAACGCATTAAACTACATTTATAATATATTAAAATATATATGACACTAAAATTTCAATTTAGGAACCTTAATGTCAAGGAATATACTCAATCTTAAGTTACATGAAAGAATGGTGATGGTGCAACAAATTATCGCGTCTTTACAGCTTAATTATATATTTAATTATTCGTACAAGACGATAGTATTTATTTTTGTACAGCAGTTAATTTTTATTAAATCAATATATTATTTGAATATGCGTTTAATTGTATTAGCAGAATTTGTAGATAATTTGTTAGTCGTTTAAACTGATAACATTTAGTTAAATTCAAGTAAGTGCACAAAATATAGAAAAGAAAAGATAAAGTCAATAATAATTTGTAAACAAATTTTTGATCTTATAAATTATCCATCGCATCGTGAATTTATATGTATTGTTTTATCATCTTTATTTTACTTCATCTTAGGCTTAGAATTAGAATTATTTATAAAAATTATATTATTAACAAAAATAATTGTAAGAATTACATTGGAACATTAAAGATTACTTATTGGCACACACATATGAATTAATAAAATTTATTTTTAAGAAATTTTCTGTTACATCAGAATATTTATGCATATGTATGTAAATACCATTTAAGTAAAAAAATCTACTTTTTCTATCATTTATAATAAAGTCAAATACTAGAATGAACATACCTTCAAAGACAATAAAATATTCTATATATGTTCTATTGAATTTAAATAATATATGTGCATAATATTTAATTTCAACAAACAGTACTTATAATATATTTTTTTTAAATTCCATACTTCTTCAAATATTAGTTAATTTAATCAAGATAATATGTATTCCTTTTTTATGAAAAGTTCTTATCAAATAACCACAAAAAAAAAAAATTTATGAAAATTATAAAATTATTCTAGCGAAATTTAATATACATTATTAGAACAATGAAAACATAAATATAAGTAGATATATCATAATTTTGATGTGCCTCCAAAATAATTTCTAAATATTCTTTCTAATAAAAAAGAAAAATTCTACCCTCATATTATCAAATATTGCTTCAAAAAATTTAAGTCTTATGTATCATGTTAAATTGTCATGAATCTATTAAATACAACACAAAATAATCTTGTTTTTTAATATTATCCCTTCACCAGAATAAATCTAGTAACTAATATCTTACAACTAAGTAGTATTAAAGAATCAAAGGGTTAAATAAAATGGACAAAATATCATTATGAACTACATATTATATTTATTTACTGTTCTTTAACTTCACGTAACCTCCTGACAGCAGATCTAACAGAAGCAGCAGCTGTTGTTGAATATACCCATGCACCTCCAGCAACAGTCCTCTTGCAACGTTTGCAGGACCAGATACCCACTACACTCCGTTTCATAGCATCCTACAATAAAAGAAATAAAATAGAAATTGTAGTCTTTATTTACTTCATCACATTACTGATTATAGGATTTATCTCTCACCTTGCCACAGAAGGTGCAGGTGTATTTGCTGTGCTGGGTAATTTCCATTTTCTTAACCATTTTTCTGAGAGAGGCACCATATCGAGTACCATATTTACCAGTGATTCCAACCTTCTTCGTGCGTTTAGCCTAATAGATAGACATAATCGTATTTTATAAATTAAATACATTTGCCATTTATAGCCTAAATGTATTCATAGATCACAATAATTGAAATGATAAAATATTTATTTACAAAAAAAAAACACTTATTTGACACTGATAGGTTAACCAACCATAATCGCCTTTATAATATTAATCTTTCTGATAAACTTTTATTACAAAAGAAATTAAATATATTGCATTATTTTGTTTCTATTTCATAATAATTAAAAGTTTATTGCAATATGACAATTAAATAGCGATTTAACTGTAAATGCAAACATAACCTCAAATCACTATTTCTACACAAATTATTTGCAATAAATAAACAATATATACAGAAACATTTTGTCGGTGATCCTTTTCGACGTAAAATTATCGACTTCATCAATATTTTAACAAGATTCACAAAATATTACCAAATAACAATTCTTACCATTTTGCACAAATATGATATACGTTCCAAAAGAACCGGAAAAGAGAAGAAACTTTACAGTCCGATATTCACTACACGTCGTCACCGGAAATCGTAATGCAATGGTGCATTCACGAAAGGCGCGAATTTGAATCGTACGTTACAGAAAATAAACGAAGATATTCTCGCGCGTACTCTTAAATAAATACTAGAATAAGTTATCACGATCATTTTCATCGTTTTCGAAATACCTACAGCGACTACAAAACGTATCGACAGACCATTGTATTTATTATAGCATTCACCTACTAATTAAATAGGTTCAAAGTACATTAAATTTCGTATTACAACGATCATTATTACGACAATTAGATTTGATACTATAAAAATGAAATGCAAAACTTAACAGGATGTATGCCAGTACTTTTTGTCTAAATCTCCTAATACAAGAATATACGTTTAGGTACAGCGGATATGCAATTTTAAGTGACCAAAAAATTTTCATAGGCAAATATAGTCGTACAGTTGACCTCAATACCGAAATCGTTACGTTTTGACGAAGTGTACGTCTGAAATACGTGAAGTGGAGTAAGTGAATGTGAAAAATAAAAGCCGGAGTGTTTATACCAGTTCAATTTATTCAAAATAAAGATTGACCCTACTTTGTTCAGTGATCATTTTGGATGATCACTTTGATTACAAAGCGGATGAAAACAATATTTTTCCATGAATCATCTACGTTGATCATGCAGAGTGAAAAGATGTAAATTCGGCTTTAAAAAATATTTCTCCTTCTATATCGCCACCTGTATTCTTATTCTGCGCGCCATTTTCAAACATTTTCATTCCTCATTCTTATTGCACAAATCTGAAATGCTCTTTGAAGTCTGTCTTATATCGATTTTTACATTATGTTCTTATTCTGTTCGACAGAACGATCTTACAGAGTAACTACGGTCTTACATACAGAGTCTTACAGAGTACTTCTTACTCAGTTGTTCTTATTTTTATTTACTTAAATGATTATAGAATTATTTGATATTGTGACATTATAAAATTACAATGTGTCATTAAAAATACATTTTTTCTTATATTTAATTAACGTTGTTATGAATTCAAGTACAATATAGATATAAATATGAATATACAGCGGCTGACAAAAGTATTCGAACATTTACCAATATATTTTTATAAATATATTATGTGTATTGTACGAAACTTTCTAAAATTTCGTTAGCACTATACTGAAACATAACTATCGTGATTATAATAGTCAAATTTGGAATCAGTCCGAAAATATATATAGAAGTTACAAGAAATTTATTGCAAACATATACTTGATGAAAAATTAGTATACAGTATGAATAGTAATCTTAAACATGCAATTAGAGCTAAAGATAATATCACTACATATTGTGGCTTATTAATACAGTAAATAATTAATTGTTCAAATATTTTAGTGGCTTTTGTAAAATTTATGCTTTCAATAAATATCTTATAACTTCTATATTTTTATAACATTCCCAGCACTGTTTCAAATTTTACTAATATAATCACGATATTCGAAATTCCAATACGTAATTTATATATAATGAATAATTTCAATATGTTTCGTGTAATATAAACATAAAAAGTTTCTAAAAGTGTTTGAGTACTTTCATGAGCTAAGTAAGTAGTTTCTAGTCTCTTTGTCAAGGCTGGTCAAGGATTCGTCGTGTACACTGTGCAATGATGTGCATGAGAACGTTCCTATAACTGTCCTAAATAGTATTATTTGTTTCAGTGTCCTTCATAGTTTGGTCGATAGTAGACTCTACACTACTCTACAATCTCTAATTCATCACAAGTCACAAGCACCCCACCTATAGAAAAAAAAAGAAGAAAAAATAGAAACAGTGACGTGTACACGAACATTGAGAACGCTCGAAAACTGGCCTGAAATGACGTAGCCAGTGGATCCCAGACTAAGACTAGCCAAACCCGTGCACGTTAAATCAGTGTTGCTCACTGTTGGCGATCCGCGGGCTAATAGCCTATAGTGATTCACTGATCGCTTATCACTCCGCGAAACCGCTAACCGTGGCACACGTCGAATAGAAGCGCGAGAGTGTCAATTGGTAACAAAAGCACCGGTTAACGATGGTTGTTAAAGTCTACATATCGGGTATCAGCGGCAACAAGGAAGTGAGTGGAAAAAGAACGTAACCAAAGAATATCAAGATATTTTATCCCCGAGACCGAGTAACGAGAAAGAGAGAATGTGTGCGTGCCTGTGTGTAGACCTATTATATATATGTGTATGTGATTTAGAAGAGAATGCCAGATTTACGGGCACCTGAATTCTTATTCGATATTTTCACGTTGGATCGAGTTACGTTAGAAAAACTTCACGGTCGAGGCGTCGATTAACGACCGACAATGTCATCGAGTGAAAATCCTTATTGAACGTGACACACTACATGGTTTATCGATCGAAATGATTCATTTATATACGCGTCTAACGAAATGCAGTTATTCTTTGATTGGATGTATTAAAGAACATACATATGTTAGATTCAGTTAACACGATTGCCATACGAATTTTATGTACATATTTTACACTGTCAATCTTAATGGATTAAAATATACTACACTATAATTTTTGTTAAATATTGTGTTCTATTTGCGCACTTTCTCTCTGACAGTATTATCAAAGTCATTCACATTGTTGACAATTTCTTAGTTCGCGAAATTTATTTTAACCTCAAAAATTTAGTAACGTAGATCATTGATGACCATCGTGGCAATCAACGTGTTAAACTGATTGTACCTCGTAATTTTGTGAGAAATGTATACATACAACGAAGAGATACACAGAATGCCGAGGGATATGTATTCCTGGAATATAGCCACAGGTTTTGGGTAATCGAATCTTTGGATTAACAATAGGATTGTTAAAGTGAATCTATTTGAAATCGTTTATAGATATTTAGTAGATTACAACGACGCAGTTTCAGAGGTCTAAATGACATTTTGTAAAATGAATAAAAGCTTGCTTTTTTTGTTTCACTTTCCTTTTATGTATCTATTATTTTAACTATTTCGATACATATTTTGTACTTTAGTCGTGAATGGTTCTATAATGTTTACGTTTGACATTGTAAGGAGAACTTATGTGCCTTTGATCTTTTACTCGATTTTTACTTCAATCTCGATCCATGATCAATTCGTATGCATTTTTACAGCACCATTTATAATACCTTTAGATTTTAATATTCGCTGATAAGATTATAACGGCATACGTTTTTCGAATCGATACGTTACGTTCATTTACAAACTTTTGAAACTTGATCTTTTACTAGTAGACTGCGGATTTTTATGCATTTATGAAAAATTGGAAACTACAAAATGCACAAAATACATATAGTATGCAGAAATACATATAATATCTAAAGTATAATAATCTGTAATATTCAGTGGATGAAACAATTTTCTACGTAGGTTCTATTTATTTAGTTGCATTCATGAAAATTAAAATTTGTATTCGTCTACTTTTGTTAGTGGACCACTAATGTCCATGTGTTTATGAAAGATTTAAATGTGCAAAAATGTACATTATGAAATATAGGAAATATTCAAACAGTATTTAGCAAATGAAATAAATTTTTATTTAAGTTCCATTTTTTATTTATGATAAAAATTAGTATATGAAATAAAGATATAAATTTGCATAAACATTCATAGCCTACTTATTAATAATTAAGTTTAGATCATAAAGAAAATATCTAGGTTTTATATTTAACTGAATTCTTTTAGGTGAAAAAGAGGCAACAACGAGTATTGATGATATTAGATAGCAAAAATGTAGAGTATGAGACAATTGATATAACAGAACCAGGGAAGGAGATGGAAAAGGAATTTATGCAATCTAATGGTATTGCGAGAGATAGTAAATATCCATTACCTCCACAGATATTTAATGAAGATGAATACTGTGGGGTAAATGTCATTATATCAATTCTGACAGTTTATAATCTAAGTTATAATAAACAATAATAATGAGAAAAGCTAAGAAAATCTAGCTTCAGAAATTAATAGTAGCTTATACAAGATTCTAAAATTTAAACTAGAAATTCTCTAAATGTCATGCTTGAACTATAAATGATTATCATGAATCATCCCACAGGATTATGAAGATTTTGATTTGGCAAATGAAATGGATGAATTGGAAGAATTTTTGAAAGTGGAACCATCTGCTAGTGGAAAAGAAAATGTTCCTGATTCAAAACAAAGTGAAGAAATTCAAGAAAATGGAAATACTACAAGTCGAGAGGTAAACATTGTTGGTAATAGAACTTTGTCTAACAATTGTAAGGAGAATGTTAAATGTACCCACATATGTTATTTAATTTATACGTATATATTTTTTTAACATTATTCAAAAACTTCATCTGTAATCATCTTAGTTATGTTTATTTGCCGGTGTTTTGTCCTTGATACTAAATTTGTACCCTGTCCATACTAACTACTACATGTTTATTTTAGCCTTCCACAGACAAAGAAGCAGCTGCAATACAAGCAGAAAGGTAAGCACTGTAGATACATTGATTGCATAATTTTGTGATCAATCGTTTAAATTGGACAATTGCTATAGCTGTAAATATGTGTAACTGAAATTATTTGTTTTTATTTCTACATAACAAATTGTTTGAAAAATAAGAATTGTTTTATTATAGATACTTTAATTGCATTTTTTATTTGTTATCTTAGTGTTGAAGAAAGAACAACTTTACCAAGTGAAAATGTACAGTCAGATGAACCTAAATCTATAGAAAATGATGGTGAAACAAAACCTGAAGAAGATACTACGGAACATACAGAAGAAAATGTTGAAAAAAATGAAGAGAAATCTGGTGATCAAGAGAAAGAAGAGTAGATGTGAAATAAACCCATATGATTGTGGGACATTTTATATTTCTTTAAAATCCTTGGTTTTCCACCGGAAAGGATATTTTATAAAAGCTATATTTATCACACTTCTAAGGCTGAGTGAAGGTACTGCCAAGATAATATTTCTGCTTTCTGCAGAAAATATAGTTAACAGTATAAATGAAGCATAAGCGATACTTTTATAGAAATATTTTATATTTGAAATCGAGCATGTTTTCACCATCAGATTTTTTATCTGACTAGAAGATAATGAATTTCACTTTTCTTCATATCAGTAGATAATATAAATTTTTTAATTTCTTATGCTGATATTTTACATTGTTTATATTATATTTTATTCTTTATTTTTAAACAAAGCTCTAATATCGTGCTAGGAGTAATAAATTTTCAGTATTGAGAACGCTTTTTTGTCCTGTTACTCGCTAAAACTATAGCAATGAATTTTAGATAGATAAATCCTACTTAGAAATTTATTTTTTTGTCTCAAATTTCTTATTCATTAATTATTCTTAATCATTTTATAATTACATTAAACTGTTTTTAAGAGTTTATTAAGTATCCATGTATATTTATCAGTGGTCCAAGCTATAAATTGTAGACTTACCATTTGTACTGAAGAATGGCTTCCATTTACAATGATTTGGTCTTAAATTGTACTAGTGTCATTTGATTGGTTTTGTACGAAATTTCTAAAAATATAGATTCTTAGTGTGTAGTAAGTTCGGACAGTACGACACTCAGTTTTGTATGAAATGCAATTCTTATAAAAGACGACACGAAATTAGTTATAATAGGTTGTACCGATGATATCGTATGCACTAACGATTTTTTATGGTCAAATGCATCCTAAAATAATTTTCGCTATTACTTCCAAAAAACGTTAGGCTTAATATAGGTCAGATTTCTTAGTTGCACGTGATATATCTGATAAATTTGTTTAATTTGTTACGATTATATTTATAATCTAATTCGCATAGATATTCCGTAATTGAAAACAGAAATAGGGTAACTTATAGCTGATTTCCTTTTCTCATGCTGAAAATGTTTACTTATGAGATCAAAAATGAGTGAAAGTTTAATGGAGATGTTAAAACCCTTTTATCAAAGGCCTATTCATTATTGTTTGTACAAAAAATTTAATATTGACAACATATATTTATGCAGTGTTACTCATCCAAACAGCTTGACATAGTTTGTTTTACAATATACACACTTACTGATCAGGTAATAGACGGGTATTAATCACGAACAAATTCAAAGCTTTACGCGAGTGTTATGAACTGTTTTATTATGAAATGAAGGTGTAAAATATCAAGTTCATTACACTACGTTTATGCATGAGATAAAAAGCCTGACTAATTTTAATATAACGTACCGCAGCTTTTGAATATCAAATATATGCTATTAAAATCAGACTAGGAAAAAAAGAGAAATTAAAAAGCTTTACACATACGAATCAAAATGTCCACCTCGTTCTTATTAGAGAATGATATATTCACGAGCAACAGGTGTTGGACATGAGCATCACAGTTAATAAATTTTAACATTATATGTATTGAAAATATATATTTACAAGAGCAATGTTCATTATACATGATATATATAAGTCATGCCAATCATTGTTACATACATATAAAAATTTACTAATAAATACCATAATAGAGAAGTTTAAAAATTTGTCTAATAATTCCACATATACAGTTTTGTCATCTATGTAAGTGTATCATACGAATCTATTCTATGTACCTATCACTAATCAACATTCACTGGTCATTAATTGAATTTATACATTCTAGGAATGTTTTTTGGTAAGTAAATTACTTTTACTTTATAAAACCTGATATTTCTCTTTTTAATAAAAAGCAATTTAATATACTTCGTAATCTTACACGTCAATTTGATGTTCAAAAATCGATCTAACTATCATATTAACAATTTTATATATATTTATATATTCTTCATAGCATTAATTTTTAAAAATAAATATTTGTTTTCCATATTAACAATGAATAAACGACTAGCATTAACGTTAATAAATACGAAAATAAAACATCGAGTATATAGAAAGCAAGTTTGTCAAGTTTAATAGATAAATTAGCTATTTTTATGTAATAAACTGAGTACAGAAATATTTTAAACGTATGGCATAATTACATTAAAAAAATATATTCCTTAACATTTTGGTAATTATCTTCAATTGAAATTTGTTAAAAAATGAAATTAAACTCTAACATCTGCATAACGTGTGTGTATATTCGTAACACAAATTCTTCAAATATCTTTCCCTTGTATGTTTGTAGTCTCCCCTACGACGAAACGAGAACATCCTGGAAACAATAATTGTCGTGTTTTTGAAGTTTTTATGAAGATCATCTACAAGATAACTGTATACAATGAATAAAATTTTATACACATAAGTTGTTAAAAAATATTAAAAATAATATTTAAACAAGTACAAAATTTTTCAACAAAATCAAATTCTTTTTATATATTTAGTAATAGGAAGGAATACTTCAGCTATAGAAAGATATCACCTTATTTAAAATAAAAGGCAATGTACCTTAAAACATTTGCTTTTAAAGTAAATCTTTGTATTCACAAACGAATAAAAAAATAAATCACGTTTCATTTTTGTAAAGTTTTGTTTATTTTAAATTGTTTATGTTAGGTAATTAGTACTTGCTGTGAAATTTTATTCATATTTCTCAAGATATACATATTATACAATATTTTCACTAATATAAATTTATTGTGAATGCTATAAACATTGAAAATTACTCTGTGGTAACTTACAGTATAACAGGTGTACAAGTATCGTTCGTAATAACAGACATCTGTGTACACTCAAATGATATAATATAATGCACATATGGTTCTTAAAATCACAGCTCTAGATACTGTAATGCAGCTCTTTTTATAGGCACGTTTCAAGGTAAATTGTTTTTTGAAGGGTCTATAGACTTTCAGAGTTTAAACCTTATATGTCTCATAATAGAAAAAGGAGCAAAAAAATAAAAAAAAATAATAATAATAATAATAAAAAGAATGAAATCAGTAAAGAAAAGTTATAAAAGATAATATATAATAATTATACTTTTAAAAAAGATTATTACATGTAAAAGCTGCATCATCAATTCTAGATACCATTCAACAGTCACACAAAAAATCTGATTAATATGATAATGATATAGGTAATAATAAGCTTCATAAATTTACATTTTTTAACATTTTCCATAGTTAGAAAATTTGTATGTACTTTAGTAATACATAATAATTATAAAAATGGTTCTTCATTTTATAACAAATGATTTTAATTTGGTATATGTGACTATTTATGAAAAATGAAATCACATATTAGTATCGGTAAGTAACATTGTCATACATCATTTTGGTGTATGTTTTTAAAAACTTATGTTTAGTACTATGTTGAATATTATGTTAATATTTGTACTTATTCACACACTATTAGCATGTATTAAAACAAAATTAAACTCAACAGTTGACACTATTATAATGAGAATTAGGAGAAAATCGAAATACTAATGCCAAACATATTGTTGATGCAAAATATCATGTTTCGTTATGCAGATATTAAATGTTCTCATATCATTAATTTCATTATAATGATTCATGTTTACAATAAAATACATATCTATCTTGATATACAATACCATTTATATACAAATTGAAGAACAAGATGTTTAAATAATAAATAAATAATATTACTTAAATACATCTTGCAATACTTATTAAATTCAATTTAAGACGTGTACTTAAAAACAAAGTATTTCTATAATTTCCTTATTTATTAATTATATAATTGCTTTAATGACAAATTTATCTCAAAACAATTATCTAAACCTGTAGAGTGACTACCACATTATTATGCAAATTGTATTTTTAACTATTAAGTAAAAATTTTGTTTTATCATTCAGATAATGAAACATTCTGCATTATTTTATATTTTTTTGCTACAATTGTATGAAACTATTGAAAATTATCAAATAACTTATGTCATATACAAAATTTCCAATATTATAGTTCACATTATAAATTAATATCATTTTTATAAATTGTATAAGTTACTATTTATAGCAACATGAAAAAACTGTGAGAAAATTAATATTCTTTTATAGAGCATTTGAAAAAACTTTATATATTGTTACTCTATAACAAAATCATACTTTGTTTGTGAAATTCACAAAATATTGGCCTAAAATATAATTTAAAAAATTAACTTTTTGTTGCTATTAAAATTGTAACAGTCACTGAACTATAATTTTAATGAATAATTACATAAAAGATATTTTTCATTACACTTTGCGCATCATGTAATGCATGTTTTACTGTGGGATTACTTGTTCTGTTGAAGTTCATAGTTCACAGTATATAGAGCAAAAAATAGAAAAAAGATTGTAATTGTTATATTATGCAGAAAAGATCAATCAATTTATATATGATTGATTTATCTTAATTAAATAATAATAAAACATATTACTTACAACTATACATTAAGAACAGAAAATCAATCTACAGAAGGTTCACATGATTTCTTAAATACAAATATAAATACACAGTTTTTAAAGTATATACTCTGAATACATGAGAACAAAATACATACATATCTGCGTACATTCACTCAGGTATTAGTTGAAGAATAAACATAAAGCGTTCTTTCATGTTTTTTATACAATATTTCGGGAATATTGATTTAATAAACAAAGAGGTTTTTTTATTATTGAAGATTATGAAGATTATGAATATAAATCGCAAATCGAGAACCATACATGAAAAGTGTCTCTAAAGTACCACACCATTAAAATCTATATTTATACATTCTGCAATACCATAAAAATTAATTTGTAAAACATACATAAGATAATAAACAAGATAAATGCTTTTACAAAACTTGAAGTAATTATATAATACAGTATTGCCAACACTATGTAAAATTCTCAATACTTTTTAAGAAACACTTTTCTTCTACATATAACTTGTACTATATTGATTTTTTCTGTTTAAGTCTATTAATAAAATTATATGCTATTTAAGCGTAATAATAGATATCAATACTGAAAATTATTAAATAATAAGGTTAGTTATAAGTAATAGTCAAAGCATTTTCTTTGACTATTTTGATAAGTAACTTAAACATTGTGCAAAATTATACATTTTTACTATGTGCAATTTTAACAATTGCGTGGAGATTTTTTGTACTAAAACTTATGCAGTAACCATATTTAATGAATTTTCATCTTTTTTATGTATAGATATTTAAATAAAAAGTTAAGAATGTATTTGCAAGTCAGAAGTGTAATGATAACAGAACATGAAAAATGATGTTGCTATATTAAATATGTATTTCTTGTATGATGATGAATTATGTATTATGATTACACAATTGATCACACTGTTTGATATTTCCTTGCAATAAATCAAAAATAACTTACAAAAGTTAGCAGTGGTAATGCTATAAACAAAATATTAATATCTTTTCTCCTGTAGGAATTCTTTCTATAAACTGTATTATGCTTTATGATTATACTTTAGAGAAACATGTTACCTTCTGCACCTGATTTTCTATCAGTTCGTCTATTGTAGATACTAACTTATGATATAATATGCTAATAAAATATAATTAATCCGTACCAAAGTATTTCTGTCCAAAATGATTTGGAGCAATGCTATGAATCTCTGATGTTAAAATTTTCATCTGTAAAAGAAAATTTATTTTCATTCGAACAATTAAGATATGTTTACAATATAAAAGTAGTTCGAAATAACTTAATTAATACATTTAGTAAAGAATGTCTTAATGCAGTTTACCTTTTTAAAAGCTGTTAAAAAGTTAATATTTGTTATCAAGCTCATAATTTCAGGATCGGCAGCTAATCTGCCTTTTGGGCTTAAAGTGAACTTAAAGAAAGTTTAAAGTCTAATGAAATATGATATCTTATGATTTGTGTACAGAAAGAAAGCGTCTAATAAGATACTGTTATAATCAGAAAGTATACACACCTGAGGAAAGGCAGTGACTAGAGACTTAGCTGCAATTGGTGTACAAAATAAATTTGATAAAATGATATTTTCTTCAATTACGTTATGTTCTTTTAGGACAGCAATTGCTTTTATCACAGTATTCCCAGTACCTTTCATTTAAAATAAACCATTGGTTTTACAATATTGTACACAAAAGAACTTACATGTATGATCTAAAGCTATTACACTTACTCATTATTGGATACATAAGTAAGACTTTCCTTTCAGATATATCATCTGGAAACTTTGCATAAACTACTTTGGCTTCATGGGTGTCTGCATCACTTTCAACTAATATTTTCCCAATTCTTATACTACGACAACAGTCTCTTAAACCCTGAAAATGCATTATAATTAATATGCTTTTACAAATCCAGTTATTAATAAAATATACCTGTTCCATGGCTTCTCCGCTTCTTACTATAGATACTCCACAATTTCCTTTCTGATACTTCAAACCATTGTATTTGGCACCAGTTGGTGTAGTTACCACACATTTGGAAAAAGGTAATTGATTTAAACTTTCTTCTATCACTAGTCTTATCTAGAAATGTTTAATTTGCTGTGTACATAATCCACAACTTATCATAGATATGTAAGTCATAAAATTAAAAAATACTATTACCATAAAAATATCGATTTGATATAATTCAATTACTTGTAATAAATTCTACAGAAAAAATATCAAATTAATATCATCTCTAATTACAGGAAATACAAAAATAGATTTTATTAGATAAAATTAACTATATTTTTCGGCGAAAGCATAAAAACACGATGTATACAGTGGGAGAATGGCCACGTCTGACGAAATGATTTGTTCTCGAAAAAGGGACCAATATTATTAAATTTCTACTCGTTATGAAACATATGTTTCACTCATGATGCATGCAGTTTTAGTCGTAAGTGCTTAAAACAAATAAATATTACCTCGAAAATACATGACAATGCGTCAGAACATATAATTAAGTAGAAAAACAAGACTCACCAGACGGTCGGCGTAGAACTTGAAATCGCTCCTTGTGGTGTTTCTGTAA
Source organism: Bombus terrestris (assembly GCF_910591885.1). Classification (NCBI taxonomy): domain Eukaryota; kingdom Metazoa; phylum Arthropoda; class Insecta; order Hymenoptera; family Apidae; genus Bombus; species Bombus terrestris. Next base: position 9,884,604 of record NC_063271.1, on the reverse strand, counting down.
ACGGATATGCATTGTGTCCATTAAATTGTTTAATTGCAGGCAAACGACACAATGACACAATGCGCCGGCATCATGCCGGCATTTTAAAGCTAAAAAAAAATACTTGTATACGTCGATACACGAATCATTTTCGCCGTCGGTTTACTTACTTGTCTCGCAATATAGTCTGCAGTTCCTTCACTTGATTATTGCATGGAAGAATTTTTAAGTTCGGTCCGTAAACATCAGCGATATCGTTGCTTTCGTTTAATTTCTTTGGGATCGGTGTTACCTCCGTGCTACCCATGCTGATTTCTTGTATGCATGTACTAACTTCGTACTACCAGGTACTATACTAGGTACTATGTGTAGCACTAGATACTATTATATTATGCAGAGATGAGAAGATGGGTAGGCAAAGGAATGTGGGTCTGATTGGTTATTTCTTGTAGATCCAATGCAATCATAAAGATACGCAATTGTATTGGTCAAAAGTGTTATATATATAGATACGATAATGTAATAACGCGTGATGGTAAGTTGGGCGATAAATACTGATATATATATATATTTAGTATACGACATAATATGTATACATATTAGACATGTACATATCAATGGCGATAAAAAGCAGTGCCTCCCCTGTTTTTATGCCGACCCGCTGCTCAACTTTTCATGTCTTTACAGATTAGTATAGGTACTTGTCTAGATGTTGAGTGAACGATGTTCACAGTATATATTCGCAAAAAAATCCGACAGACCAGCCATTAACGTTTTAACCAGAATATCTATTGAAGATTTTATATTGCAATGAAATAATAATAATAGTAAAAAAATCTGACATTCAACTTATTTCCCAACATTTTTTCCTACATTTATTTAATTTAAATATAATTTTGTTACCTTGACTTTGTTTACTATTAGATCTTGGTAGAAATAGAACAATTTCTATTTAATTTTTCAAGAATAATTTTTGTGTGTTAAGTTAATTATGTATCGAGAGACATAGATTAATAGAGGATATTTTTTGAAATTAATAAATACATAGACTAAATGTTGATTGGATGAAGCGTGCACCAATCAACCAGCTTTAGAGTCGCTTTTAGTGAAAATTGAGGATATAGTGTTTCTAAATAGAGCGGCGAATTTGTCAATATTTAAGTAGTTAAAAAAGAATGTGTAACAAACAAGTAACAATAATGATTTCATACGATTAGTTTAAAAAGAATGTTCCATCCTTACCGATTATTTTCAGCACAAAGAATGTATTCGAGACGTAGACATGGTAAATGAAATTATTTTGAAGATACGACAATATAGTTATATTTGTGTAATTATTCTATTTTTTGAAATTATATTCCATATATTGTATAATTTTATTTAAAGTTAAAAAATTGATAATATATACCATCTGATATATATAACATATTTAATTATTGTTCTCAGATTTGATGACAATCTGTTATTTAGAGGTTAGATTTTTTAGTCTGATACATACAAATAAGATGTTACAATTGAATGTAATAATTTTCTGTAGTTTTTAATAGGATTTTATATTCACTGCATTTTATGTTTAATTAATATTTAGGAGATAGAGGTGAAAGTTCTCAGTCAGGAGGGTCACATTTTGAACGTGACAGCCGTGGACGAGGCAGAGGAGGAGGACATCCACCTTGGTTGAAAGGCAAAGAAATAGGGCTTTATTATAGAGATAAGGCTAGAGAAAAGGCCAAGAAAAAGGAAACTCGAGTTATTAAGTTACCTGAACATCTTCAAGAAAAAATTGGACACATGTTAAACAATTCTAAAGGATATTATGAAAAATTATATAACAATGCATACACTGAGGATACGTATGGTGTGTTAGAAAATAAATATGTGCACATTCGTGACTCCCAATTTAAAAGAAAATTCATAAACATGGTATCTGGTAATATGCAAGGAAATCTTGCCAGAGCTTTGCTGGTTAAATCAAAATTAGAAAAAGATATTGAACTAGATAAAAAATTATTAAATGAACATAGAACATTGCAATTAACGCAGGAGTATGAAAACATGAAACAATTCAGATTAAAGTTACCATCTCACCATAAAAGATCAAAAATATTAGAATTGATTAAGGAAAATCAGGTTATTGTAATAAGTGGAGAAACTGGTAAGTTTTTTGTATTTCATTGCTGAGTTTATATTAATAATACAATTGATTTTATATAATGCAAGGTTGCTAATATAACATATTTACAAGTTTTTTGAGTAGTTTATTAGATACAGTTATTATACAGATGCGTTTCAGGTTGTGGAAAAACAACACAGGTTGCTCAGTATATATTGGATGACCAAATAGAACAAGAAAATGGTAGCACTGTGCGAATTATATGTACTCAACCTAGGAGGATATCAGCTATATCTGTTGCTGAGAGAGTTGCAGCCGAGAGAGGAGAGAGGCTTGGTAAATCCGTTGGTTTTCAAATCCGACTTGAAAAGTATGTTATTTTTTATTTCTTCTGTTAATTCAACTAAAGGTTGGATTGTGTTGTTTGTTTTTTATTTGTAGAGTATTACCAAGAGATAGAGGCAGTATAACATTTTGTACTACTGGAATGTTATTGCAATTTATGCAAGGTGATCCAGCCTTAAAAGAATTTTCTCATATTATATTAGATGAAATTCATGAAAGATCTACCGAAAGTGACTTCATCCTTGCTTTACTGAAACTAATTATCCCTAAAGTACGTTTAATTACATCTAGATTAAATTTAATGGTATTAATTCCCGTTATATAAAAAAATTAATTTTTTAGAGGCCCGATTTGAAAGTTATTTTAATGAGTGCAACACTTAACTCTGAAAGATTTTCCAGTTATTATAATGATTGCCCAATGATTCATATTCCTGGCTTTACTTATCCAGTAACAGAATTTTATTTAGAGGACATTCTATCCTTTACAGAGTAAGCTCATATTCGATAAAAACAATATAGGTAAACAATTGCAGTACAAATAAACTGGACAGTACAATTGAATTACAGATATCAATTTCCCCCATCAGCTGCAATACCTCAAGATCATAGAAAACATATCAAAAAATATAAACAGGAACAACGAAAAAGGGACGAGTTTCATGATGTGCTATATCCTTATGTACGACAGCTTATAGCTACGGCAAGTATTCTTATTCTATGATTATTTATACTATATTTATTCTTTCTTCTTATTTGTTTTATTTATTGCATTATAGAAGAAATATTCAAAAGAAGTAATTGAACAATTACGGAATCCAAACAGCGAGAAATTGTCTCTTGATCTTATAGAACAATTAGTTAGGTACATTTGTAAAACTAAAGATTCTGGAGCTATTTTAGTTTTTCTTCCTGGTATGATGGATATAATAAAGCTACATAAAATTATGCTAGAAAATAGACAGTATCCACAAAGTAAGTATATTTGATATAGCGCTTAATATAAAACTTATTTTCATCATAATTTTAGTTTAAACAAATTATTTAATGTTTGTAGATCAGTATGTTATTTATCCTCTTCATTCTCGTATGCCAACTGTCGATCAGAAGCTCGTATTTAAAACACCACCTGAAGGAGTTCGGAAGATAATAATTGCAACTTCGATAGCCGAAACTTCTATAACTATTGAAGATGTAGTATATGTTGTTGATTGCGGAAAAATGAAATTTGGTAAATTCGATCTCCAAAAAAATATTCAAACTTTGGAACCTGAATGGGTATCGTTAGCTAATGCTAAACAAAGAAGAGGTAGAGCAGGCAGGTAAGACATTCAAAGACAAAATTCTAAAAAAAATTTTCTTGTTATTTAAAATATTTATTATAATAATAGTATGTTATATTCTTTTTAGAGTAAAAGCTGGTGTCTGTTACCATTTGTACTCAAAAGCTAGAGAAATGGCACTAGATCAGTATCCTTTACCTGAAATGTTAAGGACGCGTTTAGAGGAAGTTATTTTACAAATAAAAATGTTACAATTGGGAAAAGCTAGAACTTTCTTAGCAAGTGTTATGGATCCGCCAAATATGAAAGCTATAGATCTATCTTTGGATTTACTCCGAACTCTTAACGCGTTGGATGACGAGGAACAATTGACTCCTTTAGGGTATCATTTGGCTCAATTACCTGTAGATCCACGAACAGGTACTATTTTTATATATTAAATATAATTTTATATAATTTATATCTTTATTAATATTGTTTATTAATAAGTCTATATAATAATCATTTTATTGTTTATTCTTACTAGGGAAAATGATCATATGGGCATCATTATTTTCGTGCGTAGAACCAGTTTTTGCAATCGCGGCGAGTCTTAGTTTTAAAGATGCTTTTTACTGTCCATTTGGAAAAGAGGAAGACGCACGAAAAAAGAAACTCGAATTAAATATGAATCAATTTAGCGATCATATCGCGTTATCTGAAGCATTAAGAAGATTTGAAATCGCGTATAAAAAAAGTTATGCAAGTTCTTTTTGTAGGGAATATTTCCTCTCTTTTAGTACGCTCAAACTACTTTCTGAAATGAAAACTCAATTTGCTCAACATTTGTGTCAAATGAAATTTATGGATTCAGAAAATCCCGCTGACATTAATGCTAACAGGAACTCCAGTAACATAACCTTAGTGAAAGCAGTAGTATGTGCTGCATTGTATCCTAATATTGCTATTATAAGGTATGTCTAGTTTCTAGTACAATAATAAGGATAATGAAAGCGGAAATATACCTTAAATTTTATTTTATGTTCAGGAGAGTTACAAAAAATGGAACCAGAGCATGGACTCCAGAAGATGGTAGCGTTACTATACATCCGTCAAGTGTAAATGATAGAGTTAGGGAATATCCCAACCCATTTATTACATATTTTACAAAGCAGCTCTCGACAGCGATATATTTGCATGATACTACATGCGTTAGCGCGTCAATTTTATTATTTACTGCTCCAAAAGTGTCTATAAGTACGTGCATTCTGTTGCAGAATAATTTTTACATAATTTTTAATCGTATATGTAATACAATATATATTGTGTATATATAATTTACAATTGTGTATATATTGTGTATATAATACTTTCGATTGTTTTAGGAAAAGAAAAAGGAAACTATTTTATCAGCTTAGCAAACAGTCAAATATTTGCTTGCGATTTGCAAAGTGCACAACTTATTCAGGTATAAAAATAGATGTAAAATAAAATTTGTACTTCATGAATTTGCATAATTATCTATAATTTAATTACAGAAATTACAAGAACAATTCAATAATATGTTAGAGTATAAAATAACACATCCGGGAACAGTATGCTGGAATAGCGTTGAAGGCGATGTATTAAAGTAAGTTTTATGTTTTAATATTTCCTTCATTTCTTATACATTTCTAAAACGCGCTAATATCCTTTGTTGATCATAGTGCTATCATAGAACTGGTTTCTCAAAAAGACGAGGAATTGGGATTTTCTAATTCCGATATTCAAAATTGTGAGGATGATATGCATGATACAGTTTGAATAGAATCTAATAAACTATGATAATTATGGCTTTGAAGCATAGAGAAAGAGCTAGAGAAACTTGGTTTTTTAATTGTCTGAATTAAGTAAACTCCTAAGATATTCTAGTAAAATAATTCCTCCTATAGTTTTATCTAATTATAATAAGTAAAAATATATCAAGTTTGTAATATATATTCAGAAAATAAAGTTTTGGAGATAAAACAAAAAATTATTGACCTTGCAAATTTAATTTTCAAATTTACTCGAATCCTACTACATGATTATAATATATTAAACACATCGTTACATGATTTGAATATAGATGGTATGTCTAACATGTATAGAATTTCATTTATATATATATATATATATATATATTATATATTATATATTATATATATTCTATTCTATATATATATAAATCATAAACTCTCTCTCTTCAAAAGGTTAATGATCTGTGGAGAAAATGCAGTAATCAAGAATATTCTATGCATTGTTTTACTCGACGAAAATTCATTGTGCTTGAGATCGTATCACACACACTGTTTCTAAATATTTTTTCATTTACCTCAAATTTTCAGAAATTTAATTTAAATTTCAAATTTTCATAAAAAAAGAGAAGGGAAGAAACAAAATTAGAGAGACAATTGAATTGTGCGTAAGAACACGTATATCTTTCCTAAATACTTTTTCATTGAATTCAAACTATCAAGAAGTCAATTCAAATGTACAAATCTTCGTAACGAAAAGAAGAAAAAAGAAATTAATGAAATTTTAAGATTAAAGTCAAACAAAAAAGATAGTCGCTTGGTAACGGAGGTTGACCATTTAAATATGCACCCATTGTGTTGTCGGCCCATAATCCATAGGAAAAGTGGGAAGCATCGTTTAACGAAAAGATTTTGAAATTTCACGAGCGAGACGCCTCCCCTCCGTTCTACTTGTACGTTAGCGCGTCGCCGTCGCCAGTAAAAATGAGCCTGGGGTCTGGCACGAGCTGATAGCCACCGTGAAGAGAGAAGTAAATAGGGGGAAGAGAAAGAGGAACAAGCGAGAAAGAGGGAGGGTGGATAAGGGGAGGGACGTTCTGGCAATACACGAGCGAGGCACGTAGCGTCCGATTCAGTCTGCATCCGACCGCCGCGAGTGTCGCGTCGTGAAGCTGTGGTCGAACTTCGGGGGGGACACGAGACTCCAATACGAGTCAGAGTCTATACGAGTGCTCATAGTACAACATCGTGATCCCGTATCCTATATCTAAATCGTATACCTATCGGTTATACGTCGTATTCGCTTCTCAACCCTTGAATCGTAAATCGTAATACGGGAGAGAAAAGAACTGGTGAAAAATCGTAGTCGCGTGTATTGGTGTTATATAGAGAGGGAGAGAAAGAGAGAGCGGGTCACTGAACGACCGTACGAAGGTAGAAAGAGGGAGAACGAGAAAATAAAAGAGGGACGGAGAGGGATTTTCGTCGCGACGTATACATACGTATATACACGTGCGAAACCGAGGAGAGACGTGAAACACGCGCGTGCGCACCCGCGTATCACACATATACACATATATACGAAAAAGAGGGAGAGAGAGAAATAACGACGACACGGCGCAGGAAGAGGTAAGAGAACCAGTGACACCGGGAGGGTCGGGTGTTCCTCGTGCAAAACCGCCACCGGAATATATGTCGTGAGTGTGCGGCCGAAGATCCGCGGATAGAGGCCGGCCGATAGTGCGTTCCGGGGTTTAAGAAGGGAAAAAAAGGCGAAGACTCTCTCGGTTGAAAAGCAATGCGGGTTCATTGACTGCGTGCCGCGCAATGGCCGCATGTTCGTGGCCGATGCACAGTGCATGTGTGACAGGAGCTACGAGGAGGACGACGCCGAGGACGACGAGGCCGAAGATACCGGCTACGACCAATATCAAACTCGAGACCTACTGAAAGTTCTTCTTCTTCTCCTTCTTCGGGTCCCTACATGATCGAGAAACTCATCTCGATCACAGGCAGCGATAACAGCGAGGAGCACTGGAATTTTTCGTGCTTTTTACGTGAGTAGCTTTCATACTACCACCTTCCACAAACTGCATACATATTTAGTTACTGTTCTCTGTTTTTCACTGGTTTGGCTGGAAAGTTGTAAAATCAGGAAACCAACCTTCTGCTGATATTCGAATCTCGATAAATACGTCCGAAATTTCGGGACGAAACAGCATTTTCGAATTCTCAAATATCTTCGATTTATGATTATCGAGATCGGTGGGAATACTAACATTCAGAAGAAATGTAACCATCCAAACCGATAAATTTACGAAAAATTAGAAAATGATTATTTTATGCATTATGGTGGTTCTAGTGTTAAGAATACTAATTCTCAAGATGTTGCAATGCATTATAGTAACAGCGTTAAATTTACCTAATTTTATCGCTGCTTTTACGGTATTTGATAATTGAGGAATTCAAATAGTACTAAATTTTGTACTAGATACAGATTTAAACGTTGTAAGTGTTAGAATTTGTTTTAGCTTTTTAGGGTTATGGCAAGGTACAGTTAAAATCGTTAGCGGCATTATCTTGAACCAATACATTTCTTGTTTATATTGAAAATCTGCACTTCTGCCACTTACATCATTTACCATTTCAACTGTTCAATTTTCCCTTTCGCGTTGCGCGAGTACTCGTTTTAAATGTGAGTTTCAAACGGAGTGAACGTGTTTCGAGAGTATCAAGGGCGTAGGGTCATTCACTGCAACCGGTGTTTTCTCGTTCAAAGGTTGTTCGTACGTCAATGCCCTATTGTAGGAAAATATCTTGATCGGAGAATATCGATATTCTTTTTCGAATATTGCTTCACATGAAATTATTTATCATAATAATTTCACTAGTTGTGCGGACAACAATATATTTGACCCCAAAATTTATTTATGACATTTAAAAGTCAAATTGAAAATGTACAGTGGTAAAGCATTTGAACATTTAGCATAGGAAGTATGTATGTATCATATAAAACGTATTAAAATTTGTTTATTACTGTAATATAATATAATTGATATAATAATCAAGACTTATTATAGCGCTAATAAAATTTCAAAATGTTTCGTATAACACACATAATATACTTATAAAAGGTTTTTACAAGTGTCTGAATATTTTTGTGAGTTACTGTAAGCCAATTTTTTTTTGTGTAAGCTTCAATGAAACCAGATATTTTCTCATTAAAAATTAATTCCTTTACATTCGAGGACGAACAGCCGAAGGACGTGTACGTCATTCTTGCAATGACCTTATCACCAATACGCTGACCTTACCTACCGTAGGTATTATAAACATCGTACTTTCGTAATAACACTTAATCGGGCGGTTTTGTCGCAGTGCAGCCAATCTTCTTTCAAAAAATATCTCTTGTACACTGAAAATGTATAAAACATGTACTGTATCTTATTAAGAATAATAATAATATAATATTTATGATTTCTTTAAACGATTGATGCTGTAGCTCTATTTCGCCGCTTTGTTCGTTAAGTTCACGAACCTTTATAATTTCGTATCTAATCAACAAATGCTAGACTTTGCCACGAGTCGGCAGCATCTTATCTTCCAGCTTGTCGTTTCTATAGCTATGGTTCTTTTCTCGAAATTCGAACGAACTATTTAGACCAAAAATAACCACGAAAAAATTTTGAATATATGCAGATAATCTAAATATAGAGTTGGTACTCGTCCTTTTTTTCTATATCGAGACAGTTCATTGTTCGCGAGTGCAGAGTAATTTTCATCACCGATGTTCGTTGAATGAACAGTATTATCGGTGTCAATGACAAGAAGGGACGATGTCGGTCCAAAGAATCGCAGACATGTATCTTTAGTGGTGGTTATGCGAATTAAGCGTGCATTTGATTTCTTATGCTCGAAAACACCGATTAGGCCGGATGGTTGTACCGTTGAAAGGAACAACTTCGTTTTGGAACAAATCCAACCGGTTGACTTGTGTATTCTAATCAAGTAAATCAGGATAAGTACGTGTTTTTGCCCTGTTCGATTTCGTGGTAATTAACTAGCGTGGAACCGGAAAAATGAAGTTACACACGGGTTACCGGTCTGACAAACCGCATTGTTTATGTTTCCTTTGTTCGTGCCAAATTAGTTTTTCCCGGTGTATTGTCATTCACCTATTCTTATCTTACGTGTTTGAGCGCGCACACCTTTCTCTTTCTATCGCTCCATTCGTAAGTTTAATTATGTGGTAAGTGGCTTGTTCGTGGTTTTCGATATAAGTCTCTTAATGCTATTGGAAACAAATCTGAAACAATGTTTATTTTAATTTACTTATTCATAGCGTCTGCAACAAATAGGTTAGGTGACATTGATAAAGTTTGTTTATAATTCAATAAATGAATCAATTTATGACATAATAATGTTTCCAATTACTTATGTGGTGTTTTATAAAAACTAACAAATTTTATAATCATTTCGAATAAAAGCAGTCAATTTTATAATAATTGCTTTTTCATAGTGTAAAAAATAATATTATGGTGGATTCCTTAAAACGACATTTTTAAATATTGAACTAGTTCGATCGATACGAAGATAATCACCGAAATTCGAAGTCGTAATCTCGTACGCAGTTATCGGTCGGCCGGTCGTGTTCATTGATCTTGCCGTTTAACAGACTGAGATCGTTGCACCCGTGACATGAAACGTACTACTCGCGATGAGATAATTGTTCTTAATCATCGTGTATATTCTCATTGATAGTACGCGTGACTAAATATATCTTGAGCTTTCTTAAAAATTTTAAGCGATACGGATCCTGTTTCTCTTTTCTTTCCGAGAAAAAATAAACGACATCGAATCTGGTTCGCACGTCAAAAACGTTGCCAATATAATGTACGAGCCATTCGCCCGGTATAAAAAATTCAAATTTACCGCTCACGACACGTAAATAAAACATCAACACCATACGAAAACTGTAAAAAGAGAGAAACGATCAGCTGGAATCGGCCGATTCTGGATACGTTTATCTATTTTTCGATATTGTATTTTCGGTCGGCATTCACTCACAGCCGAATTAGCGGCCGTTACTTTCGGTACCGGCGCCATAACCTTTCTCAACGTTGTCGATTTCAATCAGCGCCACTAGGCGCGTCGAGGGAACTGAATATCCCATAGTGACCTGTTCGCATTAAAAAAATTTAATTATATTTAATTAAGATAATTTATTACTTTGATGTGGAATGAGGAGACAGAGCAACTTTGTAATAATAAATTATACATACATGGAAGTTTTCTGTGGTAAGTGTTCAAATTCTTTCGTGAGTCATTATATATGTACGTATGTATTTACGACCGTGATACCTAACCCTTAATTGGATTTAACCCTCGTCTGGTTGTAGATGAGATTAGAAACCCATAACGATTTCAATTAACATAATTTTAGTTTACTTAATACAGTGTTTTCTATATTGTAAGTTATGAAGGCTATCAAAGCCATTGAGGAAGATGCAGAATATAAATTGAAATTAAATATTTCAAAATTAAAAAACTTGATTCTAATCTAACCTAAACTGAATGGTCATCTACTATATAACTCAGCAATATCAATTAAGAGTTAATTATCCCTGAAAGCTTAAAAAATCGTCTTTTGACCAGTTTTTAGTTGTAAATACTACCTACCCATTCCATAGTGGAATAGGTTGCGTGACCACGTCGTTACTAATTTCACGTTCGAAGGTTGACGCATCGACAAAATCGTCGAACGGAAATGAAAACGTTAGCAGACCATCGGTGGTTTTCTTGCACGCGAGGCTATGAAAATTAAAATGGTGTTGGTTGATCGCGCCTTAGGCCCGTACAATTCGCCTCGACTAATTAGAGACGCCTGTCAAAATCATCTCTGACCGCAGCGAAGGAAGATGTCCACGATACACCAGCGTTTCTCGTATACTTGCCACTCATCCGTGACTAATGCTTAACAGTTGGCGGGTGAAAATTGGCGCGATGTAAATATGGGACGAGTTCTCATGCGCACAGCGTATATCCGCTCGATTTACTTCGTCAGCTTCAGACGCGACATACAGTGCGACTCGTTCGCCCCCACTGTATTCGTCTTTGCTCGTGATCGCGGCTACTTTGCGACTTTCAGCGACTGACAAATCTCGTCGATAAATAACCGACTATCCACAGTGTAATGGCGGCGATTCGGATTATGCGAAGAATTCGGAAGTCGATCGCCGCAAACATGCAGCCGCTGCTAGTCCGCGCGTTGTTGAACAAAAATAGGTGACCTATATATGTCGCATGTATATGTATCAAATGTGTGTATACTGTATACGTAAATGTATGTATGGTGTATGTATTTTTATTTCGCGAAATTGAAGCAGATTTTTTAAATGCTTCTTTGTCGTCGAGCTTCGGAAGCTGTAAACGTTGTGTTGCGAGAAATGTTGGCAGCATTTTTTATTTACGTTTCGCGCGGTCTGTTTGGAATAACTTCTGGCTACAATAAGCCGCTTCGACGTTAAGGTTCTTCGCGTCTCAGTTTCGTGGTGCAAGATGGATCATGTTTTTTGCGAACGATAAAGTACATAGTTCTTCGTCTGTTTTATAAATCTATGAAATCTTGCTACATATACATATACATATATATATATAAAAATAATTTTCTTAATATTGTATATGTACTTTGGCTTTTCAAATGAGACTAAAGGGATGGCGCTGCAGTCGTCTAATTAATTTACGATACAATACACAGAGGGTGTTCCAAAAGTCTCTTCTATTTCAGTTACGTTACTTTTTGTAGCTAGTTCAGTGCGAAATATTAACAAATTTACCAAAAAGAGGAATACTAATGGTTACGTGGTTTCTTAGAACAGGCAAGAGCCGTCAGAAAAAGAGCAAGATGAGAAACAATAACAAATGTGCGGTAGGTAAGGTTGAAAATAATATCGAAAATAATAACGCCTTCTTTAGGTGTTCCTTATGGCTGTTCAATGAGAAAGCCGCTATTTTCGCGCGAAAAGCTTGCTCGTCCCGTTTTTGTGCCGACCTCGTCTCTGGTAACGGATTACCCAGCGGACATGATTACCTTCGGCACTGCTAATAGACGATCATGAATGAACGCGTGAACGCGAGTCGTTCTCTCGCGCGAGTACAGCGTATTCCAGATATTCGTTGCGCGAATATTAGTTATACGGGTCGCAAGTAGCTCAAATATGGCGTACTCCATACGCCATATTAAGTTACGATTATACTACGGATATTTACGCATTTTCGAGAAATTTCATATTATATTAATAATTAACATTATAAATCCGTTTTGCTAAAATGAGAGATTAAAATATGAAAATTCGAAGACCATAGCAAGGTTAAGAATGTAGAAGTCTATAGAATACGTAAAATATCCGAACTAGAGGACTTGCTGTAATATTCAGCATATGAGACAAATTTCTATTTAAACTCGCAGTCAGGAAAGCTCTTTATTACGAATAAATAATAAATAATGCACTTGAAAGTAGAGGAACTGGATATTCGCTGGCAATTTTTCTCCGGTTTCCTTTTTTCTATGATTCTTTTCTTTGTTTTCTGATGAGAGTTGAATTGGATTTTTGCAGAGATTATAGAGCATTTCCTGCTGTGTAGCGGTGAATTTTGGTAGACGCAAAAGTAAACACGTTTTGATGTGAATATCGAAATGTAACTGTTCAAAATTGACTGATTAATTTTGACCTGAATTTTTGTGCACCCGTCGCCACTATACTGGTCTACAAATATTGACATTACCTAGTTGTACCATTTTACTGCCTCTTCTTCCGCCATGTTTCTTTTATTTTCTAGAAACTGAAATTACGTGTTTATATTGGCAATGAAGACTTTTGACGATTGCAGGGACAAGCATTCACTAATTTAAATCTTAATTGACGAATTCCCGTAACATCTCTATCCTAAATTTCATCGTAAACACCAGAAATACCATAAAGTACCATAAAGTCATAATCTCTATGAAGTAATAAATTTTCATCAAATTTCTAAATTTTTACTATCAGGTACATTGTAGAGAAAATAGAATCAGGTTGTTCACGACCAGAAAAAGCAACAGGTTATTAACCAAACAGTCTGTGTTTGCTTATTCCACGAACTATACTCTATCTCGCTCTACTCTTCAAAATTCGTATCATTCCTTAACACAAACCTTTGAAGCTTGCTTTATGATAATGTTCCAAAGACGTTAGGTATCCGTGATAACAACTCCTATACTTACCATTAGCTTTGATTCAGAAACGTAAACAACTTCTTCTTAAATATATCACTAACTCATCTTTTGTTTTTTTAGACAGTCGCAGCCGATCTCCGCAGAACTCTCCCACGGAACGCCGCACCTGCAAGGATACTGTTAATTTACCAGGACTCGTCAACAAACGCAAAACTTCGCTACGTTTTCGCTTGAAATTTCACGAACTTTCATAGTTAATCTCTTAATCTCCGATTCCGACGACTCTACCAAAGACACAGAGAATTCTGACGAGAACTTGAACGATCTCATTTAAATTATCTTTGAGAAAAGATCACAAAGAATACGCTGATTCACTCGGAACCAGTGTACCGTGCACCGTACATCAGCTTTATATCGATCGGTTTGTCCGTTTCTAAATTTTATTCGGACTTAATGCTCGCGACTAGGTGTTTGGACAGAAAATCGGCACGGAGTCGCGGGAATAGCTGGCGAAAATGTTCGTTTGCTGACGAGAGACAACAGCAGGGAACTGATCGCGGTGGAAAATCGTCGTTGGAGATCGCGTTGAACGTGTCGAGGTGGCGGGACTTAGGTGAGGATATTCCGTCGCGTTTGACGTCGTTGTCGTCGTCGTGGTGCGTTGTTCAGCCTGTGGTTCGGCAGTGAGAGAAAGATAAGAGAGAGAGGCGGGCAGCTATAACCGGCAACCACACGGTGGACATGATTATTTCAAAGGATCTGTTCCTCTTTGGCGACCAAGATTACCTGCGCCTTCCCAGCAACGAGAAGCGCCAGCAACGGGCAATGGGCCGACCGATCATCAATGCTCCCAGGTAAGTGATTCTTTTACCGATACTTCGTAGCTAGATTTACCTTTTCCGATATTTTTTAGACGACGGTGTGGAAATAGTTGACTGACGTTTGCTCGAAACAATTGGAAGGCTTCTTTCATTAGATCGATGTTTTTTAAAATCTCGACGATGATGTTGGATGGAATAATTTTTTACTGTGAAAAGATTCGAATTTTTATGGTTTCTCGGTTCTCGGAAATAATTCTCGGTTCGAGAAAGAATAGAGCGTAGAATAGCGGATTTTTGAAGACACTTTATTGTTTTCTACTTTATCACTTTATTTTAATTAATTAACGTTAATTGTTTGTTCAGACTTGTCAAGTTTCGAAAAACTAATAGTGAATTGTAGATGTTATAAGTTTGTCGTGCTATCGTATGATATATGTAATAGTTTTCGATCATATTAATGTTCTTAATTTTTGTGAGAAGTCTATGTGATTATTTTAGCTATTGAGTAGATTTTGAAAAACATTGAGCAGGTTGCACTTACAATTGTTTCGAGCAACGCAACCACAGTACACATCTACGAGTCTAAGACAAGAATATTCCTTCGAATTCTATTTAATTCTATTATTCTAGTAAAGAAGCTTTCATATATCGATATATACATTTTTCTAATTTTCGAAAAGAGAAAGACAGATCGATTTGTCAATAGAAAATGAATTATTTTTAAAGACTGTATGATATTAGGGTTCATCAGATTTAAATTAAAATCAGATAGACGATGAGTTATTGTTAGACGAGTATTTGGAAATTAAATACAATGTGAACAACGAATAATTTAGCAAACAGAGTGAACAAAGTACACAGAACAAAGACAACCAGAGCTTAAGATAAGAGGACATATCACGTTTCGCGTATCATGGAAGGAAAAAGTCATTATTATATTTGCGAAATTCTAAATTTAAACACACGCCCGTACTTAATTTTCTTCAACTCAAAACTCGATCTGTCTTCACTAGCTTCTTCCCTATTTTACCTATTAATCAAAATCTCCAAATTATTCTCAACCTCTTGAACACGTTACAAGAAAAATTCATGATTTGCTAATGCTTATCAAGAAAATCAAACTACTCGAAAAATTAGTATAATATCTATGTCTTGCATATATTTAGTACATTTTCCAGTATAGTGTCGTTAATAATACGTGTAATTGATACGACATTGAACATTGGTAATGAAAAAGGAAGAAAAGTAGAGACTCGCAAATAAAAGGCAAACAAAAAGTAAAGAATAAAAAGAAAAATAGCAATTAACGTCATGTACTCTCGTGCTCGCTAAATACCTTATCACGACTGATACAGTCGATGATGTCTTTCGAAAGAAAGTGCTCGCCCCTTATCTATTCATGTCGTAAAAAAATATATCATCGACTAATACGTCGGCAAATCTCAGCGTGCAATAAAAAGCGTCCAGCATTGGCAAAACCATGTCTCGTCTCGCGACCTTCCACCGTGTCATCGTGCTCCTCGATGATTTTCAGCTCCTCTTTTCCCCCATTCATCAACTTTATATTCACGTTTTCGTATTTACCGAAATCATTGTTGTTACAGTTCTATACATACAAAGACTAGATCAGAAAGACACGATAAATCGGATTTTTCATTTTCACAGAGCAGCAATTTTAAAATTCACACTATCCTTTCCTTTGATTTTAAGGCTAAAGTGTATCTTTCCACTCTCTTAATAACTTCAAAAATATTGTCTGTCATAATATTAAAATATCAAAGACGTATTAAGGATCAAATAAAGAGAGAAGAAGAGAGAGAGAGAGAGGTTTATCACAAAGTTATAAATTATTTCGATTTCTTCAAATTTCACAAATCTGTAGGATTTATTGCGGAAACAATAGCGACAAGAAAAATATTAAACGAACGTTAAAAAACAGAATTTAATAATGTAAACCGTCTGGAAAAAAAAATTGCAAATGAAACGTTGCGTTTGACTCAACATCGGTCTTTAAAAAGATAAAATGCTGTTTGTTTGAATAGTTATATCCTTAGCTTCTACGAAACTTTGTCAATTACATCTTTGGTCCTTATCGTGTCTTTTTCCGCTTTTGGCTGCGTGCTTTACACGAACTTTTTACGATATTACAAAGTAACACTGAAATTAAAAGATCAACAAAAATGTACTTATCATATCTTTTGCCTGTGATCTTTATATACACATTGCTTCTCTATCGAACAAGGAAAAGAAGAAAATCATCCACCACATCTTTTCCTATCTTCGTTACTTAGCATGTCCGTCTCTCTTCTTCGGTAAAATTTATTTATAACGACGCAGTTGTTTATCGTGGTTGATTTAACGAGCGTCGACAGTGCTTGCTTGTTTGCCCACGTGTTTGTTTGATCGTGCCTTTTGTTCCGTTGCTCCGTCGTTCGATCAACAGTTTCGTTAATACTAAATAATGCCGGAACGACGTTCGAGATCTTGAAATGTTCGTTCCTCCTTTTCCCTCTGATTGTTTCTCGTGATTTGTAATTCGTCATGTGACGAAGCGTTTTTACAAACAATATCGTATTGTTGGATTTTAATTGTTCATATATTAACAATCCTGTCTCGCAATGGTAGAAAGCTGCAGTGAACTGGAATGATCTATAAAAATACTTAATCTTACTTTACAAAGCGAAAACACACAGAATAGTTTTAACTATAGCGCGAGTAAAACAATGCGCTTTAGCATTATCAGCTGGTTCTTCTTCAGTCAATTGAATCGATCCTTTTTTACCACGCTATCCCCATTGCATCTTCAAATTAGAAAAAATATCTCTGTCCACCCCCCCCTGACTATGTAAATGTACATCTTTTGTGTTCAAACGTGACATTACACTTCGTTTGTTTTACTTCATAATCTATTTAAACAAACTTTAGTTGCCAAGCCAATATTTGTCAGTAATCTTACGATAATCTTCGTTCGAAATGTTTGAAAACATTGTGCGAATTTTTTCAAATTCTTTCGATGATTACTACTTATTGAACCGTATATTTAATATTATACGCTTTAAGGATAACTATAGCCATGTTCGCATAATGCACACTTACACGGTAAGGACTAATTGGCTGCATTTTAAGTATCAGCACGTACATATTAGCGTATTTCGACAATTACAGAGGAACAATTCTATTAGATGAAACGCAGACGAACATTGGCCGTGAATTTTCATTACGATTTCGCCGCGGTTTGCTAGGTTTTCGTAGGGATTCCGGAACTTTGGGCGACCATTCTTTAGATTTTAGGGTTTCTACAGCTTTCCATGGGGATACTGCAATTCTTAGTGATTCCGTGTAGCGACTCGGCTGCACTCGGTAAATTTCCATACGCATTCCATAATTTCCTTCGTGAATCTTAGAATTCTCGTTCTCTCGTACTTCCTGGTGGTGACTTTGTAGGATTCTGTGACTACTTTTCCAAGAGCTGTGGATTTTTAAAGATTCTATAACCCTTTGCAAACTGACGTAACGATCTTTTGATATTTCATGCGTTCCCATAGGAAATCTCAGAAGCTTCTTTACGGATGTTGAAGTCCTTGGTGATTCTACGGCTTTGTGTATTTTCACGTGCCTGCTGGGTTTCGTAACTTTTCATTAAACAGTCTCGGAAGTCCTTGAGTTTTTAAAGATCCCATGACTTCGCGTAAACGGTGAATGATACTTTTCCATAGGAATTTCATATTTTTCATCGCGAATCCTCAGATCCTTCACGATTTCATAGTATCATTCATAGCTCAAGGATCAATTTTTATCATGCTTATTTTTATTATATGTATTATATGTATTGTATATATAATATTATATTGTATGTAGATTTATATTTATATTTATTATATTTATATTATCTGTAAATTTTGATTATGTGGAAGCATTTATTTTGTGACTTTCCGCTAGGATCCTCGAATGTTCCAAAATTTTATATAACTTTGTACAGACTCACGTAACAGTTTTTCAATACGCCTTTCACCCCATAGAAATTCCATACACTTCATCTTTACCTATCGACTACGTAACTGGTATCAATTGGGTAGTTTCTCTTCATCAAATTAGCTGAATTGACTTGTTCCGGCGTTTGGTCGAGTGAAATCGAGCACTTTTGATCAGGTTTTGGAAACGGACCCTTGAATTACCACCAACCTTACTCCATTTGTGTTTAAAGGGTCTTCGAGAGAAAGTGGAGTCCGCAAGCCGGATACGCGTAAAACCGCAGTTCCCAGAAATGATATATAAATCGTATTTCGACGATCACCGGAGACCTCTCATTGCTTTCCGGATCCAAGTTTCGAAAGTATTTCGAGGTATCGATTACCACTTCGCGTCTCGTCCTTTCGAAATCGTACGCAGGTTCTGCATTTTCCTGCGGCTGGTGAACGAAGCGAAATTCGACGCAGAGGAGAGCGAGCGAATTTTCTCGAATATTTCACTCGTGTTCCAACAGTCCACTGTATATATAGAACTTTAATACTAAAATCCAATTTCTCTTTAACATTTGATAAAGAATGATTTCTCTGCTAACTGACGATTCTTCGATGTTTCGAAATCAGCGCATATTTTTCCTTTCAAAACTGCACACAAAATGTAAAAGCATGTAAAATACCCAAAGATAAGATAAAATAAAGAATTAAAGTATCAATGCTCGTTATAATAATTAGTTATTTTAATTAATGATGTTCATCGTAGAACGTTAGAGCACAAGTTCTTTTCGATCCTCTTCTTATCTCAATTTGCTTAAATCGTGATTTCTAAAATAACGCTAATAATAATAGTTCGATCGAGTGAAAGAGAATCCAGAGGTCTGACGTTCCTGGAACGTGAAACTTCAAAGAGAGCAAAACAAAAAAAAAAAAAAAAAAAAAGAAAAATGAGGAAAAAAAACAAACTGGAAGTTGTTGTTACCATAATCACGTTTCGAAAATGTGAGTGTCAAGAGATTAGTTGCTGGATTGTTTATCGGTGTGAACGCACCAAATATAAGCTGATGCAGAAAACATTGTCTTGGCAAATTGTAAATAAAAAAACGGAAGGAAAATAATGTGTTGGAAAGCAAGACGTTATCGTAGCAGCCACGGGATGTGGTCCTTGGTCTTTGATTTTTCGAGGAAAACGTTCGTAAATCAAGCTTTGTTTCGGTAGAAAACGACGTAACTGATAACTTTCGTTTTATCTATCACAGCTATTATCAATAATGCTACCAGCAAATCAATATCCAAACTTTCGTGGAACGCTGTCCGCTGGTAGTCATTTAGCTTCCTGTGATTAATTTTATTTTTAGGTCTATTGATGTTGGATAATCAACTTAATTATTGTTTTTTCGTTTTCCTAATCAAATTTATGGGATATCAATATTTGTTATATTTCACCTGTTTGCACGCGAAGGTACAGGTATGAAATCGTGGAATGAAGTAAATTATATTATACAAAACGAGGCATAAATCACAAGAATAAACAAGCAAAATTTCAATTGTACTTAAATGAGTAAATATCGCTGCAAGCAAATATTCCGTGTTATTGTTTTAATTTGAAAGTTAATTTAAGAGAACGTTAGTCAACTGTAGTTTCTACACCGCGAGTAAACGAGAGAATGTGTAAATACCATGAAGAAAAATTCCTCGCTAACTCTTAACCTTCAAACTAAAACAGACATCGTATCCTCTGTCATAAATAAAGAAACAAAATTCCAATTACGAATACGAAAAAACAGCGCGTTTGAAAAGAATCTGTCGACACGTTTGACGTTAAACTCGTTCCGCTAATTGGTTCTGCCTTAACCAATTCCACCATTCATTCGGACATTTCCGTAGAAAATCTGTCCATCTAACACGCGACCATAGAAACGATGTCGTGGCCGGCAAGAAACCGACGAGATACGAGATCTCCTGGACTTTCAACGGTTCTCAATTAGAACATCCTGCTACCTGGCGAGCAACGAGAAATCCATCGACTTTTCTTCCTCTTGGACCGGTTCACGCCCCTGTTTCGCCTGCTTACTTACTAGCGCCGCTGATAAGGAGAACGCGAGCGTGCACGCGCGTATCGCGCTCCCTTCCCATCGCCGAGAGTGGGTCACGCATGGGAAACTGGAACGGTTTCATCTTGAGGCGGAAGACTCGATTTTTCTCCGGAGGAGAAACCGCCGATTTTTCTTTCGATCGGTTCACAGTTTCTAGGTTAGGCGCCTGTAAATATTCCTATATATATATATAGGGTGTTTTGTAATTAATGGTACAAGGGAATGATTCTACGTCAGTGGGACACAGTACAACGGTTAGACACGAGGCTCCGTTTTCGAGAACATTGATTTCATGTATTTGTCTAATCCGATGTGATTGGTTTACGGTTTTCAGGGGAGGCACGTGTAAGTATTCGTAAATATAGGGTGTTTTGTAATTAATGGTACAAGGGAATGGATCTACGTCAGAGAAAATTGATTTGAAATATTTATCTAATCGGATGTCTTTCGATTGGTTTATGGTTTTTAAGTGAGGCGCCTGTAAATACTCCTATATATATAGAGTGTTTTGTAATTAATGGTACAAGGGAATGATTTCACGTCAGTGGGACACAGTAGAACGGTTAGACACGAGGCTCCGTTTTCGAGAACATTGATTTCGAGTATTTGTCTAATCCGATGTGATTGGTTTACGGTTCTCAGAGGAGGCGCGTGTAAATATTCGTAAATATAGGGCGTTTTGTAATTAATGGTACAAGGGAATGATTCTACGTCAGAGAAAATTGATTTGAAATATTTATCTGATCCCGATGTCTTTCGTATGATTTATAGTTCTTAGGAGAGGCGGATATAAATATTCGTATCTATAAGGTATTTTATAAATAATGGTACAAGGGAATGATTCTACGTCAGCGGAATACAGTAAAATGGTTGGTTACGAGGCTCTGTCTTTGAGAAAATTGATTTGAAATATTTATCCAATTTAATTTCTTTCGGTTAGCTTACGATTTCTAGGTTAGGTGCGTGTAAATATTTATATATAGAGGGTGTTTTATAATTAATGATACAAGGGAATGATTCTACGCCAGAGAAAATTGATTTGAAGTATTTATCAAATTCGATGTCTTTCGATTGGTTTATGGCTTTTTGGTGAGGCGGATGTAAATATTCGTATATATAGGGTATTTTATAATTCATGGTACAAGGGAATGATTCTACGTCAGAGGAATACAGTAAAATGGTTGGTTATGAGGCTCTGTCTTTGAGAAAATTGATTTGAAATATTTATTCAATTTAATTTCTTTCGGTTAGCCTACGATTTCTAGGTTAGGCGCATGCAAGCATGTATGGCTTTACATATATATGTGATGACTTGTAACTTGAATTACAATAGTTGAAAGAGGTGATTCTATTAATATTGAAAAAATAAATTAAAGATGTGGAGCGAAGCGTTTGGATACAAGGTTTGGTTTCTGAAATATTTATCTAACCTAATTTCTTTCAATTGGTTCACAGTTTCTAGGTTATAAATGTGTAAATATGTATGTGTCGAGTGTCTTGCAGCTGATAGTTCAAGAGGATAACTCTATATGAAAAAATAAGTCGAAGATGTAGGATTTCTGTGATTCTAGAGAAAAATAATTTGGAATATTTATCGAATCTAATTTCTTTCAATCGGTTCGCGGTTTCTAAGTTACACGCGTGTAAATACACGTATATATAGGGTGTTTTATAAATAATATCTCAAAGGGATGATATCTACATGAAAAAATGAGTCAAATGCAAAGTTCTTGGATATAAGTTTTTGCTTTTAAAAAAACTAATATTTCTTTTAAAAAAAAGGAAGCATTTCATGTATGTGAAAGATGGTCGAATTTGTGTAATTTTTCGGCAACTTATGCAACACCATACATAAAGTCACGGGGACTATTTAAAGAAACGCATCGAGAGCTCGCGTTATCTCACGAACGAGCGCAACCAACGCGTCGGGATTCAAGTTCAATTCGGTCCGGTGCAATGCACTTTGGCCGTGTTCTTTCGAGAGTAGATGGAATGATTCATTCGACGGAATTAGTCAGAGTCGCAAGAGATCGATCGTTGGAAACCGCGCTCGATTTCACGGCACGTTTCGACGTCTCGGAAACCGTCGTCGATCGAGTCTCCATTCGTTTCTTTGTATCCCCTTCATTCTCCCATCTGAATCGGTTCCTTTCTTTCTTCGATCCTTCGAAATCTAATTTTTTCGAGTTTCCACGACATTCCACCGATCGATCAAATCCATTTTCGGGAAATATCTCGTTTAAACGATTAGCTTTAATTTCTATTTAGCCGATAACGATGATCGATTCTTTAGAAATAAGACGATTAAAAGAGCAACTGAAAGATAATCTGTTTCGGATGATACTTGAACGAGCAAAGGAATGAAAAATACAAGAGTAGACTATTATTATTATTATTTGTTATTAACGCTTTGTCTGTGCGTTATCCAAGATGATTCATTTTTTAATTAATTCATAGATATCTATGATCGAATCTTTATGAAAATTATTACGTATTGTTGCATTTAAATTTCTCGCGAAGCATCAAAGATCGAGACGTTTATATTTTTAAAGACCATTAGGTTTAATGGTATATAGCGTTAGTTAATATTAAGGAAGGGTGATTTAAAGATAATACATTCGAAAAAAAGAGAGAAATGAAAAGAAACGAAGAATAAAAGAAATAACTGAATTATTCACGCAGTGTAGAACGTGAACGAGGAATTCGCTTAGTTGGAAAAGACGCGTGTGGCGTTTCGCTGCAGCAGCCACGACCTCTCCATAAAAGTCTCTCGATAACTGGGTTTCTCTCGACGTTACTTCTCGCGACATCGCATTCAAAACATGATCTCCTTTCTTTTTCGCCTTCTCCGAAGCGCTTGGCCATTTTTCGTCTGCCTTTCGCGAGCCTTTTCGTGTGGCTCGGTCGCATAAAATCGACCATGCAACCTGCTCCGATGCATAATGATTAAACATCAACGTTAGCTGCTTAATTACTTTGTCAATTTTGCGTTATACAAGTCGATTATTTCGTTAATTTTCTATTTTCCGTAGTTTCTCGAATTTGAAATTTGATACTGACATTATGGTCCATCGAAGTATGAAATTTGTACGACAGAATGGAAGATACTTGAGAAAATGTATAATTCAAACGACGAAACAAATATTATTCGTATACTTTATACAAAATCGTAGAAAACTCTGGAAAACGCATAAATTTCGAGAATTTCTATTTCTCTAAAAAAATGACGAATCCTGCTTTCTTTTCTATGGTTTCTATATAATTGTGGAACTTTAGGAAAATGGATCCAAGTTCGACAGAAAATAGAGAAGGTAGAGAAATAATGGAACGAAACAGATTTCTTCGTGAAGAGGATTTTGTATAGAATTTCGTTCATCCATCCGAGGTACGAGCTTTTGGTTTTGATTTCCAGTTGTTTTGAAAATTCCTCACAATATTCGTCATATTGATTTTATCCGTTATCCTCAGATTGCTAAATCGTTCGCTATCAACAAATATATATTAGACCTCTCGAATATGTTAGTCGTAGGAAAAAGTCCGAGGTATTCGAGTCTGGATACCTTGATAAACAAGTTTCAGGCTCAGCGACCGAGTCACTTGTGTACACGGCATTAGAAAATGATTGTGAGAGCCACGTTGAATATAGCGATATAAGAAAATAAATTATTTTCCAATTTCAATACAATTTTCTTTTTCTTCGCATACTTCTCTCAACGGTTCTATCTATATGACATTCGGAACAAAAATCTCTTGATCCATAAAGCTAAAAACACATACATCAGACATTTCAAACGATTCGATTTGCAATCGATCAAAGTCAGAAGAACATTTTTCAAAGACTTTCTAAATCCTTTCAACCGCAGATAGTCTTCAAACGTTTCGATACCATTTCCAACCTTCGATCATGTGTTACAGCGTTGAACAGTCGTTCGTTAGATTTCCTAAATATTTTCATTCGTAGTATCAAAGCAATGGTCAAAACCGTAGGAATTTCTCAGTATATCGCGTAGATTTTTCGATAGAACCAGCGTGGCAGGTGCAACAATGTTCAACCTCGTTTACAGTGGCGAAAAGATAGTGACTCTTCAAACAAATCTCCATTCCACGGTCCAGACGAAATTACAGAAACATTGCCAATGCGTTTCCTCGAATTCTTCCAACGAAAATTGATCAACAATTCTCAGCCCATCCGCGCGACTTTCAATCCTATTACCGCAAACTTAATCACGAGTGATCTACCTACCGAAACTACCTACCTTGGTCGAACGTTTGCCAAATTTTCTAGACATTTCCGTTGTTAGCTAAAAGAAAACCATACAAGTCGTCTCACGATAAACTTTCCAACTTCTTCAAACTATGAGAGGACCAACAAGTGCGTTCCATCTACTTGAATTATCATCGTGACAGAGACGGTAATGTAAATAATAATAATAATAATAATAATAATAATACGAATAATAAGAATAATAATCGTGGAAGGAAATCGCGTTTTCTTGAGGCAGGGTAAGGAAAAAAGCAGCGTGTCGAAGCGACGCGGGGAGAGTGTATTTTGCCTAGGCGCAAAAGTAGAACGAAAAAAGAGCCACTGAGGCCCGGTATTCCAACGGCCGAGACGGTGAGATGAAATCGAGGACGGTGCACGCAGGCAACCGTGCCATTAAGTAGATTGAATATTACCCTATATTCGGTAGACGCAATCAATAGCCTAGAAAAATGCGCTATTCTCCTCCGTAGCCTAGCGCGGCCTTGAATCAACTATCAGCTTCGCGTCTAATTTACCACGGAACAGCGTCTCTCGCGTGCGTACGCGATCTTCCTCCACGGAGAGACGCCTTCGATTTGCAGCGAAGATCTGAACACAATCTTAAAGACACTTGAGCTACATAGAAGCCAAAAAGTCAATAGGTTGGAACTTGAGCGTTCCATTTCCAGAGAAAAACAATTGTTTCAATAGAACTTTGTGCCGAGATATCTGAGCTACAGAGAAATCACACTGATTTACCTTGTCGGTTACTTTAGCTATTTTAGAATACTATGCGATTGCGTATTCTGGATCTAAGATTGAGATCTTCTTGAAAAAGTCGAGTCGCTATTCTTCACTTTGACTTGTGAACTCGGTTTTTACAATTTTTTCGTGTTTTCAATGGCTGGTGGGAAGTTTGAAAGATCAACGATACGCATAGGCTGTTGTTGGAAGTTTAAAATTGGTTTTCCTTGTATCTTCTGATTCTGAAAGATATATCTCTGATTATGTATATCAAACGTAACATCAAGAGCTTGTTGAAAGACCAGAATCGATTTGGATTCTGAGTGATTCGTTTAGCTTTCGAGTTATTCTTTTTATAGCGTTCGATGAACTGTTGTATTTAAGTTCGAGCAGTTCGTTAATAAATTTTCCAATGGGATGATTCTACCGGAAGAAGTCGATTTAAAGTATCACGATAATACCACGAAACTTGTATACTTTCTCAATATTGACTTTCTGAAGGAATATCTAAGTCTGGAAATTCGATCTCGATTACTATATAAATTTTTATCTGATTATTTTCTTAGAGGATTAAGAAATTAAAGAAGCATCCCAAGAAAGAACAAACGTATAACACGTACAGTTTCCATAGAAGAAATCTCCTTAAGCTTCCAAAATACTCTCACTGAAATTCGATCCTCTTCCCATATTAATTTCTCCAAAAAAAAAAGAAATTCAATTTTTTAACATATACATAAATCTTTGGTTTAACTATATCTTCGAAGAAATAATCGCAAGAAATACGAAGAACACCCCAGAGAGGAACGAACTCGAGGAATGTCCGATGTGAATGAACTTCTCGTACGTTGCCTATGAATGACGAGTGTTTGGAGTAGCGTAGAAGGGATCGAGTGGCTGTTTAGGGTTGAGCTTTGGTTTCCAGTGAAACCTGCGACCCGAACGACTTCCAGGAACGCACTTGGAGCATTCGGCTTAGACTTAAACCATAGCCAACCTTGTAATCAACTATAAATTATCGGATCGAGTCACAATTAGAATCAAGTTACGAAAGGATTCCTGTAGTCGGTGTCGCTTTCACGTTACACTTTCCAGCTTATTTTCTTTCGTTCAAACGCGCCCGAACGGCGGTTCCCCTTACACACATAGGAAACCACGAAACCTGTTTCGTTCTCACACGATGGTAATTTTCGAGTTTGGAGCTTAGACGTTTTCCCAACGACAACTCCTTTCTAAGTGGCGCGCTGATTACGAATGCAAAGAGCACTGTTAGTCGTGTTTAAATGATAATGAGAATAGTAATTGAATGATTTATGAACGATTGGCGTTGCGTCGCTCTATAATTTCTCTGTTATAAATATTCCAAGCTACGAGTCCGTAATTATCGTTCGCGATCATAGGTAATGTGATATTTCGAAAAAGTAGTGATATTTTTATCTCGTACGTTCGAACCATACTATTTTCTCTGATTTCTAATTGTGTCGTTGATATATGTACGTATTTTCGTTCCACGTTGTTCATCTCTTTTGTTTCAATAGAATCTTACACTATCGTTTAGCTTTTTATCCGGAGAACAGAGTATCGCGAGTGGCGTGAATCAGTTCGCTGCTATTTCTCGTAAAATAATCTTGTGTATCATTAGAAAAATTATTGATATTCTTTCAAATCATGAAAACGTATCGATCGATTGATATAACCGTTTAGAAGTGATCGATCGATTCCATAAATTGAAACGTACAGCGATGACGTTAGAAACATTGTCTTTTCAGTTTGTTTTAGAATTTACTATTTTTCGTTATTATATCATATGATTTATAACTTAATTATAATTTAATGTTATTATCCTCCTGCGATAAATAAACTTACGAGAGCGTAGGATATTCCTCAGAATCGAAACTTTTCGTTTTAAAATCGCCCAAGTCTTCGACCGTTTCTGAATTGCCAGTCATGAGTTTAATTTGTGGAAGAACAAACAATTGATGCGGCTGGACGAAAATACTCGCTTAAATTGTAGCCGTGCTCCTATCGAAAATCGATTCATCGTCTCGTTCGCGAAACTCTGCAGACGCATTGTTAGATCGCTGCTTTAGCTGAAGCATCGAATGAATTTCATGCAAGCTCAGTCCGTTTGGAACAGTTGGTTTTACCAACGAAATCATCGGCTTTATCCCGTGCCCCTTCTCTCATTACAATCCAGGAATTTTTCTGATTTTTGCTGAAATTAAAATCGTCGGACAACTTTCATTTCATTTCCGGGAAATAAACATTCGACCTTTCTGTCTAATACATGCGAGTTCTTTTGTGATTTAATCTTCAAAAGGAAAGGAATTTTGGGAAATTTGAATTTCTATTTAATGTAGAATGTATTTTCCATAAGACCTTATTTTATTCTATTTTATTCTATAAGATTTTCTATATATTTTATTGCTTTTTAATTTAATTTTAATTTCATTACTAATCTTATTACTTTCTATATATTTTAAGCTTCGCTCGATTCAAAGATTTATTCGTCAGAATTAAAGATATTGGAGAATCTTATTTTCTATTTAATAGGAACGACGTTTATTTCATATCGTCTTTCTATAGATCATGTTCGACATAACGGACGAAGAGTATGAATTTTGTAATCAACGTATGATGATTCTAAAGATTCTGGTAGTCTCGAATTGTTCTTATCTTCTGATATCGATACGTAATACGTACATTATGATGTGTGCATTATGATTATCGTTCCAATATATTCTATCGAATCGCCTATCGTAAATCGTGGCCATTTATTTTATTTCTCTTTCGATTGGTGTATCGACGATCGAAAGCAGCAAACAAGAGATATTCAGTTTAATCGATATATAACAATGCAGTTATCTCGGTGCTCTATTTTCTGATCTATGAAAGAGACACTTCAAATTTCAGATCGAATGTAATGATAAACGGAACACCAATGATTACTAACCTATCCTCTTTTTTATCTATCGTTCTATCAACAATTATGTTCCAAATTCAAATCCACAAAGAGCATTTAAGATCGAATCGATCATGCTTCAAATTTTGCTTCTTATTTCATTAAACACAGGTTTCAGTACTTTAGAAACGCGAAATTGCATCTATTCCTTATTTTATCTTATTATGCTATTACATCTATCAGAAACATAAATTAAATTTCACTCTAAGTGATAACATTTGTTTTAACGTCATTGCTCGGTGTATACTTCTTTTTTTAAACAATATTTTCTTCTCTTTCTGATAATATATCCTTCGTTTCGGTATTTACGTATTTGCATATATTTAATATTTCCATCTTGAACGTAACATGATATGCAACATTCGTAGCAACGAATGTATTCAAAGATTCACATATTTTACAATAATCGAACATGTAAACGTGAAATTTATATGTAAAATACTACACATTTAGCTGGCTAATTGCCAACTTGTGAAACCCCATGTTTTCATGCACGGATTCTAATAGCACGATCGAATCAACGAGCGTACAGTCCAATCGGCTACTGTACAATCTACCTTCTGCTATTCGCTTTATTTACACCGTTCTCCATTCACGGTTATCGCGGCAAATGCGTACAAATTCGACGCAATCAGGCCCGTTCTTGAACCTGTATTATACCCACTCCATTTCTATTTACTCTCTCGGTTCCTGTGCCTCTGTAATCAGCAGTCGAGTCGCGTTCCTTCAATGTAACTCGAGGGAACGCACGTCCATTCGAATCCACGATAGTTTCAAGGACTATGGTAGACTTCTTAACTCGCCAACAATCAATAGTTTATCATGAAATGTGTTAAAAATGTGTCGATTTTTTTTACTTTCTTTCGAATATAATCGAGGAGCAAAATACTGTAAAATAGTTTATAGTCGCCAATGACCAGGCAGCTGACGCGATTTTTAATCGCTATGTTTATAAATTTCTATTTTAATTGTAAAAATATTTGAATGTTAAAGATACGATAGAACCTCGATTGTAATGTGATCGGATAATACGGGAAAGTCTATCGTAGAATAAAATCATAGAAAACATTTTGATAATGTAACGCTGCGCATGTATTTAGGTTTAATTAATTATTTGATCGGTTGGAAATGTTTGTTTAAATGGTTTCACAATACTTGACTATTTACGCTTTCGTATCCTTCGTGTTAAAATTTCGTAAAAGATGGAATTATTGTAAAGTTGGAAGCAGTTCGAGGTCGGATAATACGCAGCTTCGGTTAAATGGAAATTGGATAATCGAGACTCCGCTTTTAGTTTCCTTAAATTCCATAAAATTAAAGACCGCACAACAGTTTACCGCGTCGTTGAAAATGTTTATCGATTTCCTTAAGTTTCGATTTATCGTAAATTTTATATCGCCTCTTTGTCACTGTGTCGGATATTTTTCACAATGACGATGCTATTTTGCTCTGATAGCCTTTAAGGGTTAAACTTCGCAAAATTGTAGAATCCAGGTGGTAGAATGAACGACGAAAAGAAAGAAAGACACGACAATTCAATAATGTAAAGCGATAAAAAAAAAAGAATTACAAATGAAATATTACGTTAATACAAGCGACGACTTAGCGCCGAAGATCCAGTTTTCGATCTAGATAACGCCTCGATACCTATTTACGGTCTTCGCGATCTCTACTCGATATATACTTGTCTACTTTGTTGGTTAGCAAGGGGCAAGGAGACGCCCTGGTCTTGGAAGATTCATCGCGAACTCATTACAGTTAAAGCTATGATATATGCGTGCTCGTTTCATGGGATTATTTATGCCTGGATGCAGGTGTCTTTTCTCTGTGTCTGCAGACGTTGCATGCTCGTTCCATACTCGTACGCTCTTATTTTTGAGAAACGCTTTTAACGAATTACGCATCGCTTTTACATTGCTCATTGAAAAACGCTTTATTATCTCTGATCGCTTCGGATGACCTTCGTCGGATACATTCTTTAATTATCCCGATGCACCTCCAGCATCGATAGAATACAATAAAGCAAAACGCTTTCCCCTCGTTACACCTTGATATTTCTTTTCATTTTGCCCGTAACACACGATAGTTAAGCTTCGGACATTCACAAGCTCGTCTCTGATCCGCATAAATAAATCCTCGTTAAAGATCCACGATTGAATCATAAATTACGCTAAACTGAGATCTATAGAAAATTCAAGAGCGCAAAATTATTCAAAGGGATATATACCCATCGCTATATTCGTTGGCTGCTACTACCACTGTTTCACGTTCGTTTCTCGATCGTAGCCACGGAAACGCGTATCTTCGTGAAATGCTCAGTCTGCTCGCAGACCTACGAAAGCCCACAGACCCAGTTCCTCCTAAAACGTGCTCCACGTCCTATGTAAACACACGAAACATACAAAATTCCTTGTTTGCCAGTCTCTCTGGAATTCCGTGTGCGCGCCGGTGGCGAATCAGGGTCCTGCGAGTCAAAAGCCGGTCGACGGAACGACGTCCCTCGTCCGGACGAGTTATTAACCATAAATTTGTTCCACGGCTACGAGGCACGACTTGCTCCCTGAATAAGAAGCGCCTCGAACAAAAGACAAACACCGAATGCTTGAGCATTGTTCGGCTGCACCTTGTGATTTTCAGCGTGGTCTTTCGCTGCTTCGGCCTGGCCTCCGTGACGTGATTCGTCTTAAACGAGGCATTTGCATTCCTCCCTTGGCCTCTGGCTCGTCTGATTTAAGAAGGGAATATACGCCCGGGCCCGTTCCTCGTCCCGGACGTTTCTCGATCGCCTGTTTCGAGCGAGTGCGCGCGCGCGAGCTCACGTTTGAGTAGCCTTCTCTTTCCGGCGCGCGTAGAAACGAGTCTGTCTCGAAGAGACAGAGGTAGAAGGAGTCGCGTGAGGCAGGTCAGGCGTCCTCGGCCACGGAGAATGATTCATTTTCAGAATGGGCCTCCTCTTCATCGAGGTATTCGCATGCCTGCTGCCTTTTCTTCCACGTCGACGAAACGTATACTGTTGCCGATGAAAGTATCGCGACATTCGTTCCAACCTTTTGTCCATATACCGCCTGCGTTTCGTGAAACTTTCTTTTCTTCCAGGTGTCGTTTGTTATCCACGTCTAACTGTCGTTTATTATACAGGCACAGCTGTCGTTCTACACTCGTGATATTTTAAAATATAATACGATGTTTGGAGACTCGGAACGGTAGTGTTAGATGCTTTTGTCAAATATTTTGAAATTTCATTAATATTGTAAAATGAGACGCGCTGATCAGCGTATCGGTTTATCTTCGAACGAATGTGAATACGTACAGTGACTATAAAAGGTAGCTGTATGTATTTTTATTATTTAACGAAACTTTTTTTTTTTTATTCGGTTCTACGTTTTATTTTTGTGGTATGAAATTTCTGTGGTCATGTGGCAGTAAACGAATCGTCCACAAAATGGTAAACTATTTTTTGAGGCTTTTGAAACTTCGGTACTGAAGCACTTGACTGATGCTTATCTTGTGATTCTATGGATTTTTTTCTTTTTTTGTATTGTGTGCTTTGCGGAGATCAAGATCAAGAATTCACGTCTTTCGACACATGACACGTGTTTCAGAAGATTTCTGTTAATGTTAATTATTTGACGGACGAAAGCTTCGATTAATTATGATTGGAATTCGTGACACGCAGAAATGTAGAAAATTGTATATTACGTAGAAGGAAATGTCAAATGGAAAATCGCGCTTCTGGAATTTTCGCTTTAATTGTATTATTTAATTTTTTATAATATTACTATTAAATTAATAATAAAAACTAGGAATCTAATGCCTGTGTTCATATTGCTCTGTCGTTAATATATTATTATGTCCTACTAATGTACCGTTGCATAATTGTAACATTATAACAGGAAGTTCTTAAAGAAAATTGACCTTTGATTATCGATTATATCGTTCTCGTTGAAACTTCGATAATGAACTGTCGAAATTTCGTTTATGTTCAGCAGACTTGCTCATTAAACTTAAACCTTCGTAGTAACTTATACGTTTTATGGATCTTGCGATATTCATCTGTTACGCTAAAATTAAAAAATAGCGTACAACCATAATATAACAAGAAAAAAATGTTGAATCTCTTGTTAAAATCTTTCGTAATACGCCTGTGTCACGGTATAGTATGTTCGTAATAACGTAAAACTATACCAAGTAACATAGAGAGATATCCGTAAAAATTCAAAGACCAATCATACTTATTCACTTTTGCTCACTCTTCTCTGAAACAATTAATTACCTGTTTTTCCCGTGAATCTAGCTTTTCCTCGAACGACAAAATTACTTTATTTTTAGTGCATGCGTAGACAGAAATGGCGTAGAATAATTGCAATGGTAAGGGCAAGTATAGAATTATTCTTGTATGACTCGGTTTGCGAAGAACATAATTACGGAGATAGAAACATTCGTTTCGGTGAAACGACCGTGGAAGGCCGCATGTATCTACCTTGGATTCGTTTCTTCGATGGTCACTCTGGATGGCACCGTGTGATTACTCGGAATTTTAATAGTTTTGTCATACGAGTGAAGGGTACCGAGAATGATTTCTCCCGTGAGAGTGACACTGACCCGCTTCTCGACTAATCCGTCCCGTTAGAGAGTGATTTTCCTCGTGGAAAGCAACGAACACGAGGAATCGTCCAGTTTGATGTAGCATCGAAACAAGAACTATCACTGTGTAGTTAAATGTATTAAATAGAAATTTCAAAAATAATTTGTTTGAAGTAAAAGAAGAAAAGAAAAATAAAGAAGAAGGAATTGATGTATATATAAAGAAAGAAGAGATAAGTTACACAGCTGAAATTAGCTTCTACTATTTTTTACATCTAATAATACATTGGTATTTTTACTAAACCGAAACCGAAAATTTGGTAAAATAATTTGCTACAGGCTGTCAAACACTCATCATTATGAGAATCTTTAAAGAAGACACGATCAGACGTTAATTATCTTTCACCATCTTCTATCATTTAGTACATTACAATGGGACATTGGTAGAATACAATAATACATTAACATTAACAAACAAACCATATGATGTTCACAAAATATATAATACACAAATGTGAAGTATTTTAAGGAATAAAATACTCATCAGAAGTTTAGCAAGAAAATTACCAACAAAGACTCTAATATAGTACCTATCGTGCGAAGAATAAAATTTGATAAAATTTAACAGAAGGATCTGCCAAAAGATGTCTAACAACGCATCGACTAAAGAACAAAATTTAGCGAAAGAAGCTACCAAACAAATATCCAATATATCACTCATCATGGAGAGAGTAAAATTCGATGAAATCGAAGAAAAAGATCTGCCAAAAAATGTCTAACAACGTCTCGTGCACAGAATAAAATTCGGCGTAGGAATCTTCCTAAGAATATCTAATATAAACACCCGGATCCAAAGAGTAAAATTCGACCAAAGTATCTCGTAAAACTGTCAAACGCTCATCGCTACAGGAATCATCAAAGAGACCGGCGAAATAATAACCGAACTGCAACTAGATTACTAAAACTAGTATATGGTGTCTCGTTCTGGAACGAAATAGGAGTGTGCCAGGGATTCCTCCGGCATCGAGTGTGGGACGCTGACCTACCTCACGCGAGCCACGCCACACACGCTCTTTCTTCTTCTCTTCGTCTCTCTTAGGAGAGTGTGGCGAGTTTATTATAGTTATCTATCGCTCGTTGTTACACGAGCACGTTGTGTGAGCGCACACGCCTTCCGTTTCGAGTTCCGCGGAGAGGATCCCAGAGAGCAGTTGAAAGAGAATGAATAAAACGAGGAAGAAAAAGATAGAAGAAGCCAAGGACGCGTGGCAGAGAGGCCGAGTACGAAGAAACGGAAGTCACGTTCCGTCGTGCTGCCAAATTCGAAAGTGTAACTCCGCCGAATTTAGTCGACGATTGGCGTTCGACTGTGATTGGCGTGTGCTCTCCGTCGTCGTTGTTCCATCGTCCACGTCTGTCGTTCCAAGTATTTTAAACGAGACTCTGCCTTCCGTCCGCCGCCAAATTTTGACGACAGAAGTGGTCCGACCTATACGTAAGAACATAATCTGAAAAATCTGCTGTTATCGTTGTGTAGTTATTAAACGGGCGATGTTTGTGCATGGCAAAATGACAAATTTGAAGATATACAGAACGCGTATGATATGCAGCGATGAATAAAAATAAAATATTCGAAGTAGAAGGTAAGACACACGGATAAAATAAATTTCTATTTAAAAGAATAGGCTATAACGATAATGGTATTTTTATACATAAAAAAAAAAAAAAAATAATCGCGTACGACGAATCAATTTCGATTAAAATATCATTAAAAAACCATTCACCTTTATTTAAAGACAAAAACTTGCGAATATCTTATAAGTACACTGTTTTGAAAATAATCGCTAAAGAACATTTGTTACTATTTTAAGCAAAACGCAGAATCGAAAACTTGCGAACAATTATATCTCTTAACGAGAATAATAATTCCTGTCATTTTATTAATGACAGAAAATGAGGCAATTTTTCGATATAGAAAAAGGCGCCAACCATAAAAGGAATATCCTTTTATCCAGAAGTCCATTTTCTTTCGCTCTTCCGTTCTATATCATCATCTTCTCTCTGTTCTTGTTTCTCGTTACAGTACGTACGTACATCTTCCTTAATCATGTACTATCATCCACCACAATAATGAATCCATTCGATTACGATGCGAATGTCGTGCAATTTACACGCGAAGCGAACCAAATTTCTCGCAAAATCATTGCGCTACATACGTACGTTACAGACCTATCTTTCGCAGGATTATTTACGAGCCGATGCCGCGTCCTCGAGAAGCCGCGTCGAGAATGAAATTATGACACGAGAGCTGCCATGCTTTCGGCCCGATTTACGATATCATCGTGTCGTGTCGTTAAATTCGGTCTCGCGTCTAAAATTGTCTTTCTCGTCGTCCCACACGATCAGCTTATTTGTATCGCGCGACTTGCAGCCTTACGAACCGCTGAACATTGCTTTCCAATTTTTCCTCCGATTGATAATTACTCGTTTATTAGAGATACGGTGTTTTTCTTTTTTTTCGTTGTTCGTTAATGGGAGTTGAGAACAAGTCCTTCGAGGATGCTAATTATGTTTGAAATATGGGGACGAAGGGCGAATGGAAGGGACGAATGACGATCGACGTGCAACGTCGAATGGATCGGTGTAATACGTTTTTACCTGCTACGTTCTTTCGGTTATTTTCGATGCAATTATATCTTTCTAACGTTAAAAAACATCTTCGTACATAATTTGGACGAAATACGAAGAAGATATTATTGGCGTGCGTGATTTCTCGTTGTAATTTCGTGCTGAACATCTTCCTAAGATGTTGCAATTTGTTGGAGAAAATTCAAAGCGAGATAGAAATGTAAAAATTGGAGGATCGTAGCAGGGAAGAGATTGTAACGTACAGAATGTTCAGTTTTCGACGAACGATAAAATATGGTCGGAGATTATCAAGATTATTTTACAAGCTTATTGTTTAACAGAATTGTTTGATCGTTTAGAGTTCGACGAGATTAAATTTTTGTTTACCAAGCGTATCTATAAAATGTCAATTAGCTACTATCTGTATTATTATTTCAAAAGAATATTTAGATAATTTGGAAGAAATTTCTATTGGAGTAAAATTCGCTTTTAATGACGAAATCTTTGAAAATATATTTTCGTATCTTTAGAAAGATACGAGGCTGAGTTCGTTGAAGATATTTCTTCTTCAGGATAGAGGTAGACGTCGTAATTAAGCGTGAGTTCACTGGGTAAAGTGTTCCACCACGGAATAGACCAGCCATAAACTAGTATTAACGCAACTAAGATAACTAGAAAACCTGAGTTACCTTATCTTTGGGTCGTTATCGAATCCCTGTCTCTTCTACGACTCGCCGAGCTTTTAACTCCGATAAGTCAAGGTGTATTTCGGAACGTTACTACATAACGATCCTTTGCTTTCAGCCGAAGTCTTTCAGTTTTATTCAGTTCCGTTCAGATTTCGCGTTCAATCTAAAATGGAAATGAAATTTTGTTTCGGTAATTAAATATTCGTTCGGAGAAATTATTCAGAGAAACGTTGCCTAATTAATCGAAATGTTGAAACAAGAGACGTTTCTTCAAAACAATATCATTCAAATGATACGTTGAAAATGATTCCGTTCATTTGCGTATCACGTGAACTCCGTGCACTTTGCATCTTCGAATTTACCATATGCTAGAACTCCGTTAATACGAACTATCATATATGTACACTTATTCGTTTCACCATTCATACGATACACGTGTTTGTGGACACATAAAACTTATTTCTAACTTACAAATTTGTCTAGACCTGTACGATTGAATATATCTTATCCATTAGTGTGAAATTGTCAGCGGACAAATATTTGTCCCACACAATTGGAGTTCACTGTACAACGCGTAACTGGCTGCTCCAACTACCAATTCTTCTTCTTCAATTCACATAATATGAACCTCGATAAACGGATTCAATCAGCAAAAATTCGTTCAATCCAGCACTGACAAACATAAATATGATTCATATAAAATGCTGTTCTATTGGCTTGGCAACTAAATGATCGCGGATTTTGTCATTAGGTGGTAATGACAAAATCCGCAATCACTTAATTGCCAATCCAATACTATGAATAACAGCAAAGAAACGTTCGAAGTCTACCAAATTCAAAGGCAAAAGCGATCGTCTCTGGAAATCGATCGAGCGGCATCGGTACACGCGAACTTTAGAAAGACGATCGGTAGGGAAACTACAGGCGCGGCGTGAAAAACCGGTAAAGAAAAAGAAAGTAAGCTGGTGGAAGGAAGGAGGAAAGGCAGCCACCCAGCGGGGGGACACGCGACGCGAAGAATAATGCCCGGGAGCGCGACTCATTATGATTACGCGTAGCTGCGAACGCCGTCGGAACACGTCGTCCCGGCATAAGAGTAAGAAAGAGACCGGTTGATATCGACCGTCCCTAATACAAGCGCAGCTACGTTAGTGCTTGCACACATTCGCGTTGCTTCACCAAAGCCGCTATTTATTCCGTGTGCGTATTCGTATGAACGGGCCAACGACAGAGAGCGGAATACCAGACGTCAGTGTGGCTCTGGTGCGAACGTAGAGACATCCGATGACCGTATGCAAATCGCATCCTTGACTCGGCGAATGCAAGTACATAACACGGACGTGTACACTCCGTTAGGCGTTGGTGTATATACCTGCGTCAACGGGCCAACGACCGGCGCCGTGGACGTCTCTCTTTCTCTCTAAGTCTCTCTCCTCTCTCCTCTTCTGATCTCTTTGCTCTCGAGACTTTGCTTCTTCCCTCTTCATCATCATCGTTTTTGTCTTCGTTTCTCTCTTGCTCGGCTGTCCGTGGTCTCGAGGGCTCGAAACCAGCAGTGGAAACTTTCTCCCTCGTTTCAGATATACATGGTGTCCTGTAGTTGTGCTCCCATGCACGTACAGTATACGCAGATTACAAGGGGGAATTTCGTTTTTCACGAAAAATGAAGACGGAAAGGTGGAACGAAGTTTGATTGCGTAGAGGGTTGTTTTCCAGAAATTTACTGTCCTACGTTCGATGGGTATGAGGTGATTGCTCGTTTTCGCATCTTTGCTGTTTCGCAGCAAGATGTTTGGTGGATTCAGTTGGTTGTGAAGCGAATTTTTACGCTTTACTTGTATTTGGACGTTTGAACGTGCGATTGGATTTATCGGACGTTTGCTGGATATGTACGCGTTGGATCTTTCTCGCTTGGCATTTTTGTAGCGGCTACTTAATGGATTTGGTTGGTTACTTAATGGGTTAATACCGAGTTTGATGCGGAATGGTGAAATCTTATGTAGAATTTGTATTTGAATGTTTGCACGTGCGATTGGATTTGTATGTTTGCTGGCTCTGCACGCGTTTGATTTTTTCGTTTACGATTTCTGTATTAGCCACTTGGTGGATTTGCTTGGTTACTTAATGGTGCGATACCGACTTTGATGTGAAATAGTGAAATCTTATGTGCAGTTTGTTCTTGGATACGCGTAATCGATTTCATGCGTTTGCCGAATCTGCTCGTATCTGATTCTTTGCTTTGGCATTTTTATAGCAGCTGTTTAGAGGATCTGGTTGGACGTTTAATAACGTGATACTTGGTTTAACCCGAAATAGTGAAATTTTACGTTTAATATGTATTTGGCAATTGTTAGTTTGAAGAACTGATTTTCTCGTAGACCTTTCGTTAAATTGTTACAGTAATCCGTAGCATAATCGAGACAAGAAATTACAAACAGTATACTAAAGAAATATATTAAAATATTACCTGTCTCGATAACTATACCATCTCTAAATATACATTACAAACATTGATAAAATAAAAATTATTTTGAAAGGCTCGACATCTTCGAACCTAACAGATGATTCTCATTCTCCGTTATATCATGATACTAAAATCCTACTGTTTGACAATAAATCAATGAAAATATACTTATCACGTTGTTCTTCTGATCTTCGTACGCACCAGTTACAAGACACTCTGTATACCACGTGACGATGTAGTTTCTCCCAAAACGTCGACGTTCTTTCGTGGCTGGTCGAGATACGGGCGGGCGCCGCTCGTTTCAACGTGGATATACCAGCCACGGTTATTTCTCATGACTTTTATGCGTCGTAACTTAGCCCGGGATTAGGACCTGGAGCCAATGTTCGTCGCCGTCGCTCGTCGTAGGCAGAGAGTCGGGTTTCTTCTTCCTCAGGAGCACCAGGGGAACCATCGTCGCCTGTGCCAAGTGCGCGACAAGTGCGCTCCTTCTCCGTTCGTTGCCTCCAAGCAGGGCCACGAGACTTCGAATAGAGGGTGGATAAGAGGGAACGTGGTTTTGCTTCGTTGTAAATAAGTCTGGAAGGTTTAAAGACGGTGGAACGACGGAGCATCGAATTCCATTGGGATCTACATATCGTCGTTCTAGTTCTTCACCGTTCTATCTCCATTAGCTTGTAAACCGAGAGAATTAAGTTTAAAGTTAGGCAGATGAGGTTTAGTATGATCAAACGATTGGAATTAGGAAAAATCCAAGCCGAATGTTTGATGCACTCTGAGTACAACTTCCGACGTATTATCATAAGTTGAGATATACTTGGATTGGTTAATTGCACTTTTTTTTGTAGAAATGAAGTTAGAACGGTTAGAATTAAAAGTTAGGGCGATGATATATGAGGCGTTGGAAAGTCACGTCGATCAACTCTATGAATCAACAGCGGGAAAAGGGCGATGGTGTTGCAAATGTAGCTTTTTAAATTTGCTTTAAAATGTACTATCGTTCGTGTTATCTTCTCGCGATGAGCGAACTTGCGCAAACAAGTCTGTTTGTTTTATCAGAGTTTTCGGCTATACGTAATAGACGAAAACAAAATAGTCTATTGTACCAATATCGAGATAAAACGCTTCCAATCTACAAAAGAGAAGTTTCCCTAACGATCAATCACCTTTCCAGTTGGCAATCGGTGGGGAAAAAAGAACCGCTAACAACCGAGTAGAATCGCCGCGACTGTTCGCGACTATCGGAAAAAAGTGTGAACCACGGTGACCGATTTCGTGCGTCGTTTTTTCCATTCTCAGATACAAGAACTGTGTATTGCAGTCGTGTGAACAGTCGCATAACGTAGCCGACTCATAGAGCCAGTCGTAGAACGAAATTCATTTGATTTTTTCGCCACTGAAACCTATTTAATGGATCGAAAGATGCAAAGAAACGGATTAGTTTACGGATCAACGGTAGAAATTTACAACGAAAACTGCGCGTGTAAAAATGTAAATGCCTGGATCATTCGAATTGATCGACTAACGCAATCAACGATGGTAAGACGGAATTTTCTTCGGATCTTCGAATTTGTATTAGAGTGATGATATTACGAAGAACAAAAACAAGTTTCATCTTCGTCTTCTAATTTTCTGATGGAATATTCTAACTTAGCTTGGTGATAAAATGGCTATTATCAATGGATAAAACATTTTTGCGTTTGCCGAGATTTTGAAATGTTCGCTTGACGGTGTTGCGAAGATCAATGTTGACGTAGGAAGAGCAAAAACGAGTCTCGTCTTCGTCTTCAAATTGTCTGACAAAATATTCGGGTTATCAATGGTAAAATGGAATTTTCCTAGCTTTAATGTAATTTTTACAATTTTTAACCGTCGATCGTTGGAAAAATGCTCGAGTTTGATGACTACTTGGCTCAGGTTGCTTAGCTCGGTCCAATGTCTATTCCATTGACTCGAACAATCCTATCTTGCTCTATAACGCGCGAGAAAAATTTGCGTCACACTGTCAGCGAGTTGTCGAAAAAGGAAAAATATTGAACTAATCGGTTCAAACGGCGACGTACGGCTATCGTCGGACGGATCGTGTCATTGTTTCAACGGGCACAGCTCAAAGCGACAGTATTGTGCGCCAGTATTGAAACGCACTGCGTGTATCGGACCGAAGAAACTGGGACGGCAACAAGAGCGATAACAAAGAAGCTACTGCAACATACAGCGAGCTTGCGACCACATTTCATGCACCTATATATCTCTAATATGTTATATTATATAGAGATACTGAGCAGCGATTGCTTATGAGTTCAGACGATAGGTGAACAGACAACCTTATTGGAGTTGTCGCGACTGGCATAATTCTCCGATGGATACGATTACTTTGGATTAGGTTTAGAGGAGTTACGAAAAGTTTCTATCGCAATATATATGGAATTTCCTTGGGTTTACTGAGATCTTGAAATCTTCATCTCAACGAACACGTTGAAAGGTTCGTTTGATTTCATATAAATAAGCCTGGTCTTTTCTTATCTATAATTATTCATAGCAACCGTGTGAATCTTCTTTCGTATTGATAATACTTTGAACTCTGTTCTTACAATCTAACAGCGACGTGTAAGAATTTTTACAATAGCTATACACTGGCCAGCACAGGTGTTAGTATACTTGCTCATGTCCATTACAAGTTCTGTGCTTCTAACTCTTTTTACTTCCCAATTACATTGTTATCAATCGTAATCGTATGAAAAAAGCATGATCGTCGATTATTCTTCATAGTTTCACGGGATAATCAGGTTGAGATGATCCAACGTGTGTTTTCAACAATCGGCAAGCTAAAGGTCAGGCGAAGATGAAGCGATTTAAAACTGTCATTCTAACAAATTGGAAGAATTTCTGTCAAACGTTACTTCTCTTCTTGCTTCGACGTTCCTTTCTAACTCCCAAAAGTGCATACTTCGTTCAACTTCTACAAATATCATTTCTTTGCTTTCCATCCAAGAAAAGAGACGGACCGAGTCGTTGAACCTGCGATTCTCCTCGAATGGAAGCCTTTCCCTTTCGGTCCCGTAATCGCGAAAATCTCGTGCACGAGGGATAGGAGGAGTCCTCCCGTGAGGATCGTGCACAGAAGGATGCAGGATCGCGGGAAAAGCAAGCGGACTGCCGAGCAGCGGCACACCGATAGACCGCATAACACGTCGGGCTGTAAGGCTATTTCTGTACGGGCGCGAGGCGGTCTCCGGCATGTAAGAACCCCTATATACAGGGTGGTCCATATAAACGGTATCGTGTCTAAAGATGTGCGTTATTTATATGAATATTTATATAAATATTTATACGAGAATATTTCGTAAGATATTGTTACATGGCTGACGGTGGACCGTGAAATAAATCTTACCCCATTTTCCGCATATTTTTCGAGGATATGTCAATGTCTATAAGATGAACAACGTCGACTTTCTCGCGTGTCCCTCCTTGACGTTTATAAAATGGGAAACGTCAATATATGTTTCTCGCTTTCGACGTTTAGGGACGTCAAAACGTCGATTCATGTCATAAAGATCGTCGCACAAATAATCCAGAGATCAATAAAAGTAGATCATGAATATTTATATATAAATGTATCAAGCTTTTATTAAACATACGTTTGGAATAAATACATATCTTGCAAATTTTGTATACATTTTACGATCGAAGTTTTATCAATAGAATCGTGACAGTCG
This sequence comes from Bombus terrestris, assembly GCF_910591885.1. NCBI lineage: Eukaryota > Metazoa > Arthropoda > Insecta > Hymenoptera > Apidae > Bombus > Bombus terrestris. Next base: position 9,842,013 of record NC_063271.1, on the reverse strand, counting down.
TGTCTCGTTAAAGTGCTAATAAAATTACGAAAATTGTACACAGCGCATACGATAGGAAGATGAAACTTTTCTGTGCAGTCGCGTGACAATAATAGGCGTCACCTAATCGAAAGAATTTAAAAAATAGATTGCATATCTTCTGTTAAATGTTAAATACCTCGTCCACGATTCTACGCGCACCAAAATCAAACATTCACCGGAACTCTTACATCATCGTGGAGAGTCATATTTGAAAGCGTTCGCCGGGAAACGTATCCACTGTTTATTTCCAAGCGAGGGGAATGCGTAAAAGGCACGAGTAAACCACGTTTTAATCAACGTTCGAGTCTCGTTCCTTCGTCATCAAATTCCTGACCAGTTCCGAAAAGCTGGCCAGCTGGAGGCAATAAACGTTCCCGTTGACACGATTATTGCAACGCAGCCGACGTCCAACTATTAAAAGTCTCGTCGATGATGCGTATCTCGTCGCATCCCGTCGTAAAACGTTTGTTTACGAGAGCAAAGACGCAGTCTTCGTTCGACGTAATCATTAGGGCTGTGTTTCAATGGGTCGGAGGACGCGCCACGTTTCTAACCCGTTACGATCGATGGAAAGGCAATAAAGTGCAAAAAAGAGAGGGGACAGGTTGGCTGGAACTATTGGTAGGCTGGTTCGCGACACGAAATTCATTTCCGGCACGGTTAATCCGGATCCAAGGCGAGGAATAATCGCTGGCCCATTGTTCCCACGCGACGCTTTCAATATTCGCCAACGATTGCTGTTCTCGTTTAAACGTCGCTACGTTCCCAATGATGGAAAGATATTGGAAAGTCACTGCGGTTTGGCTATGGAACTTGATGGGCTTTGCGAGCGACAGCATGGTTATTTAGGTTGAATTGTGTTTGGTAGCTTTGAAATTGGCTGCAGTTTCAAGCTTACTGATGTGAATTTTTGGATTCTGCGTGGATAGATAGATAGCTAGGTGTTGGAAAGATATTGCAGTTGGTTGGAAAGTTACTGGATACAAAACTTGATACATTTTGTGATTGAAGATATGGTTTTTCAAGTTGATTTATGTTTGGTAGCTTTCAGAATGGCTGAAGTTTCAAAGTCACTGATGTGAATTTTTGGACTTTGCATAGATAGGTAGGTAGCCAAGTGTTGGGAAGTTACTGGATACAAAACTTGATGGATTTTGTAATCGAAGATATAGTTTTTCAGGTTGATTTATGTTTGATAGCTTTCAGATTGGCTGAAGTTTCAAGGTCACTGATGTGAATTTTGGACTTTGTATAGATAGGTAGGTAGTTAAGCGTTAGAAAGATTGGAAAATTACTGAATACAAAACTCGATAGATTTTATAATTGAAGGTATGGTTATTCAGATTGATTTATGTTTGATGGCTGTTAGAGATTAGCTGAAGTTTCAATGTCACTGGTGTGAATTTTTAGATTTTGAATAGATGATAGCTACTTAAGCTAGCTGTTGGAAAGACATTGGCAAATCACTGGAGTTTAGGTACAGAATTTGATGGACTTTGCGAGCAAGCATATGGTTATTCGGTTTGAATTGTGTTTGGCAATTCTCAGATTGGCTGGAGTTTCAAAGTGATTGATGTGAATTTTTTGTTTCTGGATAAATGTTAAATTTAGTTAAAAGTATAGGATTGGATTTTACAAAAGAAATCAGTCGCTAAAAGATGCTTAGCCTAGGCTGCAAACATCAATCAACCAAAATAAATCAAAACATCCAAACCAATATATTATTCAATCTTGTACCTTAAGCAAAGAAAAGAGAAACAAATGTTAGGTGGAGGCACGGAATTAGAAAGTGGCGAATGCTGTCAACGGGCAGCTAATTATTTATAGTAGCACCTTGATAAATCAAGCTCGACGCAGTCGGTGTGGGGCCGCGTCTTCTGTAACCAGACCCACCAGTTCGTCGAGCAACCAAGATTGTTTTCAATCAAAAGAATTCGTTTGATTTACGACGTGATTACGAGCCGCGAAATTTAAAGGATCCTCTAGCTTTCTCTTCCTTACGTACGAGGAATAAAACAGATGTAAAGAGGTATGTCTATGCTTGTGTATGTGTGTGCAATTGACTCAAGGAAGAAAGACGTGCGGTGTTTCGAGAAGAATTTTCATTCCGGTTATCGCGTTCGTTTGAACTTATCGTCGCATCGGTTAAAATTCTGCGCACAAGGCCACGCCTACAGCACAGTCTGTGGATCTGGGACGAAAAACGTGCGCGAAAAAATTGGGGAAAAGAATCTGCTACAGGCCGTGGGACACGAGGTCGGTCTTATCAGATACTACTATAATGTTTAACAAAATTTTTCCATGAAACAATTGTAGCATCTCTTGGTTCAACTTAGGTAGTTTTTTTTTTTTTTTAACAATTTTTCATGTATGTTTGGGATGCAAATTTGCTTAATAATCTACATCAAATACTGAAATTTTATTAGAAATAAAAGATGTTCTACAATTTTTGAACAGTATGTTATATGCAAAAATACACCGAGTATTTAAAATAAAATATTTATTATAATATTTAGAAGGTGAAATAAGCCTTTAGATGTAGATTTCCATTTTGCTGTATTTGTACTAATACAAATTTACATAAATTTGCATCTGTAGTTTAATTATAATACGTAGGATATCTAAGAGATGATGTTACTGAGTGAGTGATGAGATTATAATACGTAGGATATCTAAGAGATGATGTTACTGTGTGAGAGTTGGTTGGTTTATGGTGAGTTTCTTTATGGCGAGCTAATGTCTGAATTTTATAGTATAACGTATTAGGTCATCACATAGGAAAGCGATGGTTTGTTGAACTCATCTTCGCACTAGCCACGTAGAAGACTATAAGATTCATGTTAAAAAAATAACATTGACGACCTTCAAAATAACATTGAAAATCGCGTGAAACGAAAAATTTATTTATACATTATACCATATTTGTCATCTTGAATAGTGCAACTTTTTTCGTGCAGCATCTTCGACGCAGATATTTAGGTGTCCTGTTTCTCGTGACTCATACCGTGTGTCTCATTTTGACAGGATGTAACTTAATTACAAAATTACGGATAAAAGGATCTGTAATGATCTCGTTCTTCGTGATCATTGCAACTATGTATAGCAGAGCATCATGAAGCGGTAAATTTCATTTATAAAAGCTGACCTACAATAATAAGAAATGGAATTCGTAATCGCGAGAGCTAGTGCAGCTACTTCATCGTTTGAAAAACCGTTTAAACCTTCATCTTCGCGTCATTATTAAGATATAACATTGAGATTTAATTATACAGCTTAAATTATAATTCGGACAAAGAAGAAATAATCTTTAAATTACAATTCGAACGATCATAAGTCAGATTCTTCAATATCGTTTCGAAGTGACAACAAGGCTGCCTGCATTATTTCAAGAAAATATTTTCTAAATTTAAGTACTACTCGAATTCCTCAAAATGACTTCTGCAAGACACGAGCAAACGATAGACGATATGAATTACGAGTTCCACAGAGAGAGAGTTTGGAAACGTTGATCAAAACCAAACACAGCTGTTCTTTCCACTTCTTGAAACCGCGTCTCCAATCCTTTGCAGAACGTTGCATCCAAAGGAAAGTAAAATTAACAAAATTCTCCTTGGAATCGTATCGATACCACGAAGTATGCACGAATTTGTGGTAAACAAAGGATTAACCTTAAATTATTAAATTAATCTTAATTTAAATCTTCACATAGTTATAAATAATGAATCAATAAATGTATTTGTTTCCGTTAAAAAAGATTTTAAATAACAATATCAACATCGGTGTATTTTTTATGTCTATTTCGTAAAAATATCAGAGAAAATACTTTACGATTATTTATAATCGATAAACAAATATCTTTTACCGAATGTAAAACAAAATTCGGTTCTGCAAAAATTAACTACAAACAGCAGTCTCACACTGTTTCTCGGAAGAATGTCGACTTTTATTTCATTACCATATTCCAATGAGGGAACTTAAACGGAAAAATTTCGTCATCTGTGTATCTTGTAAAGAGAAATTTCATGGTTCGTGTGTGCCTCGCAAAGGAACTTTTCATCTCTTCTGCATCTTTCATTATCAAAAGCCTTAACAAACGATTAAGACAATTTATAATACAACATGGTGCAATATTTTAACAAACAAATTCACCAAGTCGTACCAGAGATCATCAAACACTCTGTGCTATTAGAAACACCCGTTAACTAGCTAGGATATTAAAAAAAGGAATTTTCCCATTTGTATGTGTTCGATCGTCGAAACCCTCAACGACTGTATTAACTTCACATTGCATTAACTTGAAATAGCTTAATAATGTAGCTTAAAATAAGACAATAATTTAACAAATCAACTCGCCAAGTAACATCAGAGACTATCAAATATTCTGCGCTAATGGCAAAAACACGGACGTCTGTAGTTAAGGGTTAAACTCCAACGTTTTACTGCCAGGAGTATCTCAATTTCTTCAATTTCGCCCCCACTGGCGAGGTTGTCGACGAGAAAATCGAGCAGAGAAACGATCCCTCGACGGCGACGAAAGACGACGACGACGATGACGATGACTATGGCGGCGGCGCGAAAGAGTCACGAGGGGAAAGTGATAGGATTTAATGCCCACGGCGCGCCGTTTGATAAGATGGCCAATATATGTACAATCATGGTGGTTATCGAGTCGTTAGCACCGCGTCGCACTGACCTTTAAGCGCGGGGGTCAATTCTGGCTACTCCTCCGGGCCCGTGTCACGTACGTACGTGCTTATTTTCTCATAACGCGCGGCAATTGACGCGCCTTGCCTCGATTCCGCCATACTTTCGCTCGTCGTCGAGATTTTCGACCGGACGTTCCATCGTCACCATTCATAATAACACTTTTGAGAAACAGAAAGAGAAAGATCTCGCAAACTCTGCTTGACTTGAATTGATACAGCTTGAACCGTCTATTATCGCGCAGTTTCTAGCTGTTTGATAGTTGTGTAATGGTTTTTGAGGTTTCTATCTTTGAATTAATTATGTAAATTACGTAGATATTTTAGTTTTCGTATATCGTATATCGTAAATATGCGTATTTATATAATTAAGTATTTTTTATAATTAAATACGTTATGCACTGCTTGCCAAAAGATTTGCAACATCCCGCGTACGAAATTGCACGAGGGTGTTGCAATTTTTTTGGCGAGCGGTGTATATTTATTTTAGAAAAGCCTCACTATTTTCTTACGTCGACTTTTGCGCGTGTTTCGGCGTTGAGATGCTCTAAAAGTGTCCCACATATTTTTTAACACCCTGTATATTATACTACACATAGCCCTTATTCTGAGTAACTTTCAGATAATATTTGATTATTTAATAAAATTGTCAAAGTAAAGTAGTAGGAGACAGTTTTGGTTTTTGAAGCTTCTTTGCTACGAAATAACAGTCGAATTTTATAAATAGGTAAAGTTTTTTCTTAGCTTAAAATGGATTTCAAATATTTTCCTTTTAGTCAATTTCTATTCTCATGTCAAGTTGCGTGATCTCAATGTTTTAATGCTCAACGCAAAATTGTCAATTTGCAATTCATATCTAAGAAGAATCGAAACATTGACAGTTATAGCGCGATAAAATATGATTTTGAATGGGAAAAATCTCGTAACCATGAATATTAAAATTAATTGCAAATCTTTTATCTCTTGGCATTGGAATAAACTTTGTTCGAACTCAATTCAAACCTAATTCTTTTTCCTAACGTCATTTATTCTAAGCGTTTGCTTTGTTTTTAGAAAAGACATCACTTTCTTCCTAGTTAAGAAATTTTCATTGTGAACAGTTTTGATCATTTTTTATCAGTAAACAAGGGAAAAATACGTATCCCAAGGGCCTAAGTTAATTGGTGTTTAACAGAGAATATTAAGTTTGTAGCTCGACGGAGATTAGAGTTTCTTGTGCTCGAGCTTCGTAACCCAATTAGTATGCATGGAATAATTACTGTTAGCGAATGCACTAGAAAATCGAAATTGGTACATCATGAGGAAATGTGGTTTTATGTACTAAAACCGAACGACATAATCCAACTAGACAAAACAGTGATTCTACATGAAAAAATAAATCAAAAACATGGAATAACATTTTTCGATACAAGCCTTTGGTTTTGAAAAAATTCGCTTTAAATATTTGACTGGTATGTCCGATCTAACTCCGCCCAATTTCCTAATTGTAATACTAGCAATGGTCCATTAGTTACAAGAGGATTTATAATAAAATTCATAACATTTTTACAACAAAACTTTATATAAAAATATTGAACAATTTTTTATTCAAATAATAGAAATAGGAAATAGACCACCAAATACCAAGTACCATTACTGGGACACGACGACGTGTTCACGTTGCATACCTGCGACTCCCACGTCGCGTCGCCTCGAATCCGATCCACGATCAGCTGCGATAAAGTTGCACCGGACGTTTCAGCTGGTCGCGATGCATCGACTGCATCCTCGTGGATGCAAGTCGTCCCTTGCACACGCGCGTATCCACATGTCCCGTACGGTGTTAACCAGGTGAATATACACGAGAATATATACATACAGGGTGTTCTATAATGAAATTGACAAGTTTTATTAATAGGTATATTTGGGAAGTTATTCTGAATAAAAAATGTCATAGATGCAATAGATGCATACATTTATTAAGTAAGTTTGGAATCCATAAAATTATTATAAATTATTATAAATTATACCTTTATGAGTTATTTAAAGATACAGTAGCGTCGAGGATGTATATAATATACAAGGATATATAAAATATTTATGTATTTGACGATGTATTTGATACCTTACAGTTTTGTCGTGCTAGTACTGAATTCTATAAGAATTTTATAAAATAATTTCATAAATACCTAGGTTCTATTATAGATCTATTTTATCGAACATTTTTCTATAGGATAGTACAAAATCAGTGCTTTATCCTTGATTTATGTATTGATAATTTATAGTTAATTAATTCTTTATACTCCATTGACATAGCTACAATGATACGGAAAATCTGAAACTTCTTTCTTTTATCATTCTCACTAATAAAAGATAAAAAATCTACACATAAAAATGAACCAAAAAGAAAGAATAAAGTTTTTTTCTTTAAAGCTTCATTTTCGAGAAAATCTAGTTTGAAGATTCGTAGGATATGTGTAACCTACAAAGTGCCAACCTCACGTATTTCAAACTCGATTATCTCTAAATCTAGCTTCTATACGAAAAAAATTTATTCTTCTTTTTCGACTTGTTTTTGCGTGTAGAATAACCTTCCGTTGCTATATAATATCAGCTACGGAACACCCTGTATATAAACACGCGTAAAAGTACATATGACGTGTACACACGGTCGATAGAGGAGCTAGCTAGCAGCTACGTTGCCTTTTGTGCGTGCGCGTATCTCGTCGTACTCTCACTTTCGACGGTGTTCGTGGCACGCACACGATCACTCGAACAGCACGCTCGCCGTTTCACGTTGTTGCATTCCGTCACATCGGCCTCCCTCCGAATATACGCGCGTTTTATTGCCGGCCGAGATGATTAGCGTGCGCGGCGTCTATCGAACGACGTGGCTGGTGAAATGGAATGAGGACGCGGTTCGGACAGATAAAGCAGTCGCGCGGTGGCCCCTTATCTCCCTCGAAAACGCGTCAACCGACCAACTCGGAGAAATCGTCGACTTTCGCGAATTTTAGAGAGCCGAATTTATGAGAAGTTAATTTTTTGGAAATATTCAACAGTAAAAAGGGTGAAAAGAGAATGGTCGGAAATTTGGTGCGTTTCTTAGGTGAGATCGAAGATTTTCCTGGTGAAATTTTTATGTTTATCGGAATAGAAGAGTTAACAATGTAATTTTCTTTAGAGTATTTTTAGTTAGTATGCTAGTATATTTATTTTATGTATGTGCCTCATTGATGAATGGAAAATCTATCTCTTAACAGGAAGATCTAAGGAACTTTATCTTATGCTTTATATTAAGATGAGTTCATCTGAATCTCCCTCGGATCTGTTGCTTAGATATTGTTACAGTGAATTGCTTCTATCGATTCTACTTCCATATTTGATTATTGCTTTGATCATTGGCACGTTGTGAGTTTGCGGATTTAATTTTATTTTTCTACGTCAATAAGGAAATTGAGAGGATGATGAAATAATGATATGATAGTAGTGAGATTGACCAAGTGATATAGGGATTATCGAAGTTCTTGTCAATTTTGTTATCAGTTTCTTAATGTTATTTATATTAATTAAACCAGGCTATGGAATCTTTTAAGTTTCTCAAAATAAAATTTTTGCTCCGTGAATTACATCAATTCTTGATAAGAAATATACTATACTGTATATACTAGATATCAGTGAATTTTGTAACGAAGTACGTATATAAAGCACAAATTAATTTGTCCAAAATATACGGTTTATACGGGCAAAAATTTCTTGAAGAAATTATATAACGACATTATAAGCGATACAATAATTATTCGAGGTGTGTTGTTTCAAGCATCTAAAAAATTACACTTCAATGCAGTCATAAAAAAGATTATACCTTTATTTAGGAGAAAAAATGAAGTCTAAACGTAACCTTGTAAAACTTCAAAGAAAAGGAGTACCTCATAAAGGTATACCACAATCATCTTAAACGTCCCTTTTCAAGGCGTATCGAACGACACAGGAGAATTTCGATCGATCCACTAACGACGGAATAATCCCAGGTAATCACGTTACGCGGTTCACCCTGTATTCCTGTGAGCATTAATTACGAATCGGTATCTACATCGGTCTGATCAACGACTGAAACTATTTCCCCGATGCTCGAAAAGGGGGAGGCCTCGGGTATATCCGCCCCGAGGACGGACCGAATCTCGATCGGCCTCGAGATCGATTCCAGCCGGATCATCGAACTTTCCCGCGGTTCAGGTTCCGCCGCCGGTGTGCTGGACGGACTTGGGTCTCGCGCGATCTCGCGCGCCGCGGCTCGATTCGATCCGATCCCGGCCGACGGTTGCCCCTTTCCTCCTACGAACTCGAGGGGACGAAGGGGCAACAGCAGCCAGCCAGAGCAAGCAGCAGCCCACGGAAAGGTCCATTATCGGTCCTCGATATCCCATTCCGCGTTGCGGCCGCGAGAAAGGGGGTCTCCGGTTCTCTCCTCTCAGACATTGCACTCTCGCGCTCCCGTTCGACTGCACCGAGGGCGCGTTGCGTTCGCGTGAAAGATGGTGAAAGAAGAAGGGAAGGAACGAGAGTAGCCACACAGTGAACCGTGCGGCGGGCGACCAGCGTGGACGAGTCGTGGCCGTCGAGAGGGAAAGAGGGGCGGGAGGGAAGGAGGCCAGAAGGAAAGGACGAGTGACAGGAAGAGACAGAATCGACGAGAGCGTATAAGAGAGAGAAGCAGGGGAAACGGTGAACCGAAAGAAAAGGAGGGACTTGATGGTGGAGGAACCGAGAGGTGGTGTACAGAGGGAACGGAGAGATATATCCAGCGTGTAGAAAGAGAAAGGCGGACGGTGTAAGGAGGAGGGAACGAGCGATACGAAAGAGACACGAAAAGTTAGCGAGAGATAGAAAGTCGTGTGGAGAACGCGCCAGCGCGAGTGAGCAACGGAGATGGAGTAGGGGTGGGGGGAGCAAACGACTGGGCTCAGGTGGTGGGGGGGAGGCGCGAGAGGGACGAGTCAAGGGATCGTTGAACTCCGGCAGTGATCGCAGTCTGTGCTCAATGCGCGGCTGCGTGAATGTGCGCGCGTGCGTGTATGCGTGAAAGTGCATCGGTGTGTGCGTCGTCGCTGCCGCCGTCGCTGCACCGAGTGCACCGTGCATATGCGCGCGCGAGCGTACAGCCACATCTCCTTGGTCGTGTGTTGCGCGGCTGTGAACGAGAATCCACGAGAGAGAGAGAGAGAGAGAGAGAGAAACGACGGAGGAATCGGAGAGAAGGAGAAAGAGAATTGGCGGAGGCCGTGAGCGTGAGCGAGAAGACAGCATAAGGCCAGGCCAGTCAGTAACGATGTCATTAGTTTAGTCAGTCAGCGAGTCAACAACTACGCTGTTTCGCGGCCGTTTCGTGTGGGTCCCTACGGTCCCCGGGCTTTTTACCCCGCCCCCGGACGTTAGCCCGCGGATCTCTCGAAATTCATGACAGGCATTGTGTCCAATTGGTGGGCCAGTTTTCGGTTTCGAGAGCAGGGAAACCGCTACGGGGCCTCGCCGTGTAGTTTCACTCAACCCGGTTTCTCTATTGAAAATCATTTTCTTCCTTTTTATTACATTCTACGTTTTTTGCACCTGTTTCGTTTAAAGATAGATGGAGGTTTTTTGCGTGGAGGTTGGAAGGACTCTTGTTGATCTATTTGTTGGTTCGCGTGGCACGCGATAGATATTGAAATAATAGAGTTAGAGTACCACAGAAGCGTTACGTTAGCTGGCAATTAGAGCTGAGTCGCTCCGCGGTTAACCCCGCAATTTCTTAATCGACCACGTTTTCGCAAATAGGACACATGGCACTTCCACGATGCCGATCTAACGTTTGTTTGTTATCGTCGCCGATCCTGCGTCGGAGGTTGAGTTAGTCTCGATTATAGCCCGACTTTCTGAATTTTATTGTTTCTTAACTTTCTATAATTGGAATCCTGTCTGTTTCTGAAGAGGTTCCCGTTTTAACTTCAAAATTGAGAGGCAACAACTGTTATAAATAGATTGTTTTCTAAATATGAAACTAAGGTCAAAAACGAACGAAAGGAAACGTTAAAAACTCCGTTAACGATAAATACACGTCGTAAAAAACAAATTTTCTGGATTGATTACTTTATCCATTAATTGTAACTGAATATATCTAGTATCTAGATAGTTCCGATAAACAACTATTTCAGAAATATATATGACCATAATGAAATTTTTCCATGCGTTAATTCGTAATAGAGTAACAGAGAGGCACGCACGGAAGGTGTGCACGCAGCGCGAGATAATCAGGGTAACGCCTACTCAGACAATTACCGCGTAGATTCTAAATAGAGCCAGGTAGCTGCACGCGAATATTCCGTCGAGTTGAATCACCGCGGCCCTATACCTACACCGCTCAATATAATTAAAAGATCCCTCTGCCGTTCACATAACTCAGATGCCCGAGGAAATACTAACGCGTTAAGCGCGCAGTATTTCGTCGCTAACATTCAATCTACCCTGGCCGAATTGGCGAGAAACGCGATCCCCCTATTATTCTAAGCGATTCGTCTTATTATCCAGCTTCTGGACCTTACGAGACTATCATTTCGTAGCAAACAGGTAGTATGGTTAAAAATAATTCCTCTACCTAGCAACAATGGCCATTTGATCTTTCCTTAAATCAAAACCGTAATTCCATTTCAAAGCTATAATTCAAAACATCCTCTATTATCGGAACTGCTTGGTTATCCTCTGTTCTACTGAAAACGACCATCTACCGTACATGTTATTCGTTCATCGACCTTCAAATGTTTCATTCGCTAAGATAACATTCCGTCAGAATACGCATCCACTGTCCATAATTTAAAGCTTCGCGGTATCGAACGCGAGACTCGACATCAGATTTTCTATATGATAACATAATATCGCGTATAATGTATATATTCAACCATATATGAATATATTGTACTATAGTTTGCTGTTAATATGTTGCAGTAGCAGAAAGCTGCACCGTGATTGACAGAGACTGACGAAATGAGGGCGGCTGGATTGGAACAAAAATTCGAAAATACCGCGGACCGCAAAGGGTTAAAAGAATAAGAAGTCCACGGTATATTCGAGTCTTTTGATCGTCATCGTAGGCCAGTGAGGTTTCCCAACCTCGCGCGCCACGTTTTCGCGTCTCTCTCCGCGTCCGTAATAATAATAACTGCGAGAAGAACACAATCCCCGCGAACACACGATCCCGCGTTGTGCAATGCTGCAACTGCAGTGCACTGCACCACCACCACTCTGAACGACACCGCCACCCCCCACCACCGTTATTTTACCCCCGCCATCGTTATTTTACCCCCACCATTAGTAACGTAGCCGCCGCCCGAACGACCAAGCGACTCGCGAACGTATGTATGTATGTATGTGTAGGTGTTAACGCGGCCGTGTGAGTGTTTTATACGCGGGTCAATGACTCGTCGAGTGCATAGTTTGCGCATGCGCTGTGCTGTGTGCGTGTGCATATCGGCGTGGCGCGGATTGCACGTGCAACCACCGCGTTTCAACTGTGTACCTCGCGACACTAGCTCGGATATACACGCGTGTGTATATACGTATGCGCTCGCCGCATTAAATATGTTAATGTATGGTGGCTCTGACTCAATAGTACGGCCAATATTCCATTGGCGTATCGACCCGGCGATATGCGCGCGTATTTTTGCACCGACCACCCTCTCCGACTTTCTCCCTCTCTTTCTCGCTGTTTTTCTCTCTCAAGCGTCGTTGCTCCGCTGCCGGTGCACCTGCAAAAATCACAGACCGGCAGGATGCGGAGGAAGGACGGTGCACCGGTTGTTGCACGGAGGGTTCTGGTGGGTCTCTGCTGCGTGTGCTACTTACTGGGTTTTTGCAGTAAGGCGGATTGGATTTGAGGGAATGCAAAGATTAGATTTGGCTTAGATATATGAGCAACGAGATATATGACACATGGTGGCTACAGGAAGTATATTAGCACACTATTGTGTTTATCGTAGCATTTATATACTGACTAATTGGGTCCAAGTATATTAAATATCGTATCGTTTAGTATCGTTTTCATATGACTAGTAGAATTTGATAACAGGAAATGTAACAAAGGAATACTTCATTGGATAATAAGGATGTGCTATACGTGTGAACATTTTTTTCCGTATGACTATACATGAAAAGTACAGAAAAGTAACAATGTTATAAACGTAGTTTTCTAGATTTATCCTTACGTCATTTTTCAGCAACGAATAAACTCATAGACGTAAATCATCTGTTTCATGAGAATTGAGCATTTATCGTGTATACCTATATATTAAAATTAAGAAATTGATGAATAGTGGAATCGATCATGATCTGAGAGGTTTAAAGTCCCAAGGTTTAACAGTTGAACTTTCCAGCTGTATTCTATGAGTGTAATCAAGCAAAAATTATTCTTTGAACATATGTAGGTCATTTAAAGCTTCATCGAAAAGTTACGATACAAATATGAAATACAGAGAGAGAACAGTAATTGGCAAAACATAGATGGCAAAAAGTCAAATTTTATTTAAATCTTTCTTAACTTTTACTACGAATTTTTCGAACTTAATACCCGAAGCAGAATGTTCCGAACGATTTTCTTTTTGCGCGAGACTTAATCGTCGATCCTATTACCCAAAGTGTTCTCGGTGCCAGCGAAACTCGTCAAGATCGACGCACTCGGTCGTTGAAGAAACGAGGCGCGCAATTGTCTCTTATGTAAAGCGAGACGACAAATTACACGCCGCGCGTTCCGTAACGTAATCTTCCCTTTCCCTAACGATGTTGCATCGACTTGCTGGCAAAACGGTGACGCTCGTCGAAAGGTGTACAGTGTGCACGGTCTCGCGCGCTCGTTGACGCGCGTGCGAACGCGGACTTGCGCAATTTTTCGGCTCGTAAAATTCAGCGGGATGAAAAAACGTCGTTCCACCGTCTGAACGGTGCGGTGGGATTTTGAAAGGGAGTCACGAAAGCAAAGCGATACAAGGACTTAGCTTCGTTTAGTCCTATAGCCAGTAATTTTTCGGTATTTAAGATCTGTGGATTAGAAAAATCAGTGCTTTAGAAATTTACAAATTTGCATATTGAAACCATATATATATATATCATAGCAATTACAAATGAAATATTTTCACCCTCTACATTTTATTTATTATCAATTTGTTGTATTTCGACTAAATTGTTAATTATATTTGACTAATATATTATATTTCAACTATTTCGATCAAAGAAATTGATATTGATTGGCACATTTGTTGTTAGAAACGTAGCATTTTGCAGGATGGCTGGAACTTAGCGCCAATCGCGTCATTAAAAATGAATCAAGTCAAATCTCCAATACTAATCTGTGCATGTAAAAAGCAGAAGATATCCAACAAAATGCGATAGATTATTACATCTAGGATACTGATAATCCGGACGACTTTAACTCATCGTTCTCAATTAACCAAACAAAATTACGTTATCAATAATACGTATTCATATATTCATATATTCGCGATTGCGAAAAAAGAAGGAAAGAAAAGGAAGGAAGAAGGAAATTGAACATTGGCGCGTTAATACCTGGTGTTTTTCTTCAATTAGTACACGACAAGTTATCTTAAGAATGATCGAAAATCCCGTTACTAGTAATCCTAATGACGCACGTCGTTGAACAAAATTCATTCGATTGGAGTTTCTTTCGAAAGCCCGAAGTAGGACTTGTCTGTTTCTCTGGTTTGCGATATGGAAGGTACGCCATTAGACCCCGCGGGCATGTGATACACATCGAGCATGCAACTGCCGGTGCGTACGCATGCCTCTTATATCACGGCTCATTAACGTGGTTAATTAGTTTACTAGTACAACCGTAACACGGCTGTACAACTCGATTCACGTCGTCGCACGTTTCATTGGGAATTTATAGCGGTCGCTTGTGAATAAAGTTCCGTCGTAGGATTCGCGGCATTCCTTTCTTTTGCCCTCCGTGCTGCCTCTTCTTTTTGTACTTCGCTGCATCTTCTGTTCTCTACGCGACAAAAGTCTCTCTTGTTCATTTCGCCACGTATGTGTTCGATATTGGAGAAAAGATGGAATAACAATTTTCCTTCAAGAACATGAAACAGTAGAGAAGATGTGATCTAATGAGGATTTTAATTAGAATTGAAATTCGCAGAGGTAAAGAACAAGTAGGGTACACAATGTATTTTTGCAACTATCGATTTGACCTGCGATTCTTTCTCTAGTATTCGTTGCATGTGTTTCATTGATCTTTGCTGATGTCCTTGCGAAAATTTTCTCCTTTAACATGTTAAACGCATTATTGAAATCAAAAGAATATATATATATATTTAATGTAATTATTATAAAATTTCTGTGTAGTATATAGGCACCTAAAATAGATATTTAGCGATTTTCGTTTATCAACTACTGTAGAATACATAGTGCAGCATCGCAGATGTCCAAAACAAATATATAAAACTTTAATACCCGAACTCCAAATTTACATCCGCCTTCGTTCCAAATTTATTCTCGTCTTTGACCCAGCTCTTTTCTTCTTCTCAAATCACTGAATGAAATCCTGTTTATTTCTTGCACGGTATTTAGACACTTGTCTATCTTTGAGAAAATTGTTATTTCTGTCGCAAAATTATGGACAAATCTAATTGCAATGATTTTATCCTTTATAATCGTCATCGCGATCTGATTAAATTGATAGTTAGAAGCGAATGTGCAATAACAAAAGTGGCGTTTGCAATTGTCAAACTTGGCAAACTCTTTATACACATAGATTCCTTGTCTCTAAATTGTAAGTCAGATTAGGAAGGTTCTTTCAATCTGATAAAAATACGCTATGATGTAAGCAGTGAAATTTAGGTCAAACTAATCAACTCCGGATTTTATTAATTTCTTGATTTCGACACGTATATGCGTGATTAGTGTTCAACTCTCGAGAAACAAATGGCTCGTGTACTTCTATGGGTTCATTTGTCGCAAGAAAATCACATAAATAATAGCAAATTCGAAGCCTAGAAAATCGTGTGGTTTTCAAACTACTACCAGTAACTACCAGATATCCAGTTCGCATAGTAAATAGCAAAAAATATATTACTGCTATGTTTACTGATAAGTAATTTCAACGATAAAAAGATAATAAATGTTGCTTCTAACTACCGATTCGTTATTAATTTGTACACGTTGGCCAGATTCAAATACTGTTATTATAAATTGAGTAAAGTATCCATTTAAAGTACATATGTATATTTATGAAGAGTAGTATAAATCAAGCACATTAACGTCGATACAGACAACTGTCCAGCGTTTGAACTCTGTCTCGAGTGATTTTCGCCGGAAGGGCTTGCTGTTTATAGTTGTTGCACCGAGTCGTTGATCGATGTTGTTATTCGCTGGTTGCAGCCGGTTTTCCTTAAAGATTATTAAGGCGGCGCGTACCGACGTCGTCGCGCACCGTCGTCTAATGAACCCTTCTGCTCGAATATTCCAACCAGAAGGTGACTGACCTCCATCAGTGGCTTGAACATTCGACCAACGCGTTCCTTCCGTCTAACAGTCACGACGTGGTTACTGTTAGTTCGTCAAATTTGCCCGAAACACCGTGGCCTCGTTACGCAACCAGGGAACCACCGAACGAAATCGTAAATCGCCGTTTCAAAAGGCAATCTCGAGGACTGTGAATCGGTGGAAGAAATGGTCGGAACGATGCCTGGAATGTGCCAGCCGGTGTGCGTTCCGTTTCTCTCCGCAATTTTTTAACCAGGTTTTGTAAACAAAGAAAGAAGGAGGATGATTAATGGAGACTCGTCGTGGAATCTCGTTTTTGTTAATGGCTTTTAATAGCAGCGTTTTTCTCTGTTTTTGACGATCATTTAAAATTAGAGGTCTGGGCTGATTACGGAAAGTTTGGATTTTTAGGTCATGTTTTTTTTTTCCTGCTTTTCTGTTCTAAGTTCTATCTCAATTTTTGCTGGTTACTCGATCAAGAAATTTTTATTACATTAATTTATTCAATTGTTACGAGATCGTGAACATTTACGATCAAAATAATATAGTAATATAAATACGAAAAGATGTAAGTCTACGTGTAAATATGTAGGACACATATAAAATGTAGATGTATATGTAAAATATTGCCAGTATAATAATCATCATATATTATTCCGTAATTGGATTATACCGAAAATAAAATGTTACGAACATTTAGAAGATGAAATATATTTAGACACACGACATTTACACATACAGATTATAGCTTTTTACGAATGTCTGTAATGTATAGATTTTTATAAAAATTTGAACTCCAATTTTTGTTATCTTCTTGAATGAATATTCAGTGAAGTCCCAAGAAGAGTTTAATTTTGATGGAATTTTGTAGAACGAGTCGATAGGATTATTATCCTTCCATATAATATTTGAAGAGAAATTCCTTCTAACATTTCACCTTTTTCTCGCTTTTTGCATTTCACACACTTCAAAGCTCCAAAGATTATTATTATTCTAGCTTTAGTAAATTAATTCCTGAAAATATGCCGCGAAATATTTCAAGCGCATGCCTAATTTACAAAAATCAAGGAAAGAACTAAAATTACTGTTTCCAAGTAAGCAGACTGATTCAGACAGACTATTACACATCGTTTTTCATAAATATAATTCGGAAGCATTGTTTAATTATCACTTTCTTAATAAACGCGTTATTAATTTTCAATTTCTTCTTGCAATATCACGCCTCTTTTTGTTTCAACAGGTGTTTACCGTCACACGGTTACAAAACAAATTTATGTGTTTAATTCTTAAAAAAAAAAATTCCAAAAATTAATCTATATATATATATATGATATCACGCAAAGTAGATTAACTTGCTCATTAGATAGTCGTCGACTTAAGATTCAGAATCTTTCGTTGTATCAAAAATAAGATCGACAGAGACGTATGATACGTCGATCAGTAGGAGAAATTAGAAACTGGAAGTCGTATCGAAAGTAAACGACCAGATAGATCGGCTTATCGATTTGAATGAGCGTTGAGTGTCAAGATCGAAAAATTAGTTACGAGACAGTAGCGGTTGGATAGAAGGAACGAACAGAAGCTTAGCGTAATCCTCGTCTGACTGGTATGTGTACCTAACGATACGAACACTGCTAACAAAACCTGCCTGGCGGAAGGTCAGTGACCCTTTCAAACACTCGAAGCCGCCGCCTAATGACTGGAATCACCGCGAACGGATCAATTACTCTGCCCCCCTGGTGCAATTAAATCACGACGTGGGGTGACGCGGTGAAACAATTGCCACGATCTGTCTACCTTTAACGTTACATCGTTACATGTAGTCTTTCAAGGGTGGAACAGTCTCTTAGTTATTTCAAATTGGTTTTGCAGGTCGTTTATAAGGAATTTTGATTGCTTGCGAGGGAAAGAATTATAGGATCAAATTAATCAACAAGACGTCAAAGCGTAAAACATTCCGTATCTTCAAAACTGAACTACCTCATTCGTCTAAACAATGTTTTGGAATTTACGAACGAATAATTAAACAATCATGCTGAAGCGTAAGGCGTTCGATGTTTAGGGAACTGAACTGCCAAATATTTCTCGCTGCATACGAATTCAAAGAAATAATGTTTCCAAACTTGTGAACTAATTGTTAAATAAGGATCTTTGCTCGAATTAGTGTTAGATATTTAACATGCAGAGATTATGTAACAACGTTCCTTTATATCGATTTCGAATTTCGTCAATCGTTTCTTGATTTACATACAAGTATCTCGAAGTCATTATTTTCTATGCCTTACGAGGATTCAGATCTTCGATAAAGGAAAAATTATGTCAGAAGAACTAATAGTTTCATCAGAAGCAGTAAAAGGGAATATAGTTACAGTCTACACCTAAAACGATTAGGATATCGAAAAGACACAAGAAGGGATAAATTCTCTCCAAAATCTGCTCTAATTCAACCGATATTCCATTAAAAGTTATCCAGACTGTAACTAAAATTCTCCTGGGAAGTTCGTCTTAATTTAACATCTTTAATTTTAACATCTTCATTCTATCGACTAAAATTTCCCAACCTTCAACAACTGATCGCCTAAAGAGTCACGTACACGACAAAATTCAACGACAGTCGGACGAAACGACCGACGCCAGAACATTCGCGTTGTACTGAAAACGAGGCTGGCCTCCGTCACTCGAATCGCGCCAATTACACGTTTATTCCGGTTTTGAAATTCAGATTGCTCCAGCCGGCGGCTGTAACAATGTAAGCGTCGCTCGCTGTCCGCTCCGCCTAACGCCAATGACTATTGAACCTCGACGACAGAGCAGACCGAGAGAGAAATAGAGAAAGAGAACACACACACACACATTTAAACATACACACGCATACATACGCACATGTATACACATGCACACACACACGGTCGTAAACTTTAAACTCTAACAGGTCGGTGACCTGACGCGACGACCAAGTTGGAGCCGCAACCGCGTTCATTTCATTAGACGACGGATACTTAGTGAAATTAGTATTAACACTCGAACGAGGCGGTCGACTCTCACTCTCGAGCTATTGTGGCCGACGTTTTCCGGAAAAGAAAGCTCTTCGCGTTGCCTCGCGGAAACCAGCGCGGCCAACGAGTATCGCGAGCGCGCATGCGCCGTTGCGAATCGATTCGTTGCGCGCCGTCCTACAACACCGATTTCACGCGTCCCGAGTATTTTCGGAGGTCTCTCGGTATTTTTAGGCGGATTTTTATGTTTATACGAGACGTTTCGGGGATTTTCCGGCGATATCGCGGAAGAAATACTTATACGTGGAAGGCGGATGCTGGAAAATTTGGGAATTTTTAGTTCATCGTTCGGAGGTGGTGAGAAGTTTCCTTTGCTCTTCGGCTCTGAAATTTGATATTTGAAATTCGACGCGCTGAAATTTGAAACGCGAAATTTAAGATTTCCAGAACGAAAATTTGGGGTCTCGAAGTTTTTAAATTTGTGATATTTACATTTGAAGTTCGTTGTTCGCGTGTTTAAAATCGGAAATCTGGAAATCTGTATGTTTTTACACTCGATATCTCGGAATCAGAGCGACTGAAATTCGACGCTCTGATATTTGAAACGCGAAATTCAAGATTTCGAAATTAAGAATTTGACGTTCCGCAATGCCAAACTTTGTAATACTCGAGTCTGAAGTTGCTCGTTCGCGTATTTAAAATCTGAAATTTTGAAACCTGAACGTTTGATATTCGAAATCCTAAAACCTGAGCGATTGAAATTCGTAGTCTGTAAATAGAACTAGGCTTCAAATTTAAATCCTTTATATTAGAAATCTCGAGATTTAAATGCCTAAAACTTGAAAATTTGATATTTGCAATCTCTTTTGAAATTAAACATTTTTAAACTTGAAATTCAAATTCATCGGATTTTTTCTTTTATTCTCGCGTTCTATCGCAACAAAATTTCCTGCATGTTGTTTCAGTAACCGCACAAAGACTCGTACCGCGACCTCGTACACTACGATTTTTCGCGTATTTGCAAAATCTTTGAGATCGAATATCGAAGACAAAAGAAATGAGATTTGACAGGGAAGTCGAGTGTACGAAACGAACGTTAATGTACGAACTTATACGGCAGGTCAGTGACCTCGTTGGACACTTAGAAGCCCGTTCTCCTGTCTAATAGTCACGCTACGACTGTTAGTCATACGAATAGCTTGCATTTAATTTTCTTTTCCTCGCTTATTATGCACCCGCGTCATTAAGTCCTTTTTTTTTCACCTACGATCGTTACGGGAAAAACCGTGAACATTGTCGGTCGTTACTGCGATTTTTGCTAGTAGTTTCCCACTCGAAAATTTCCAGCCTGTTTCTTTCGACCAATGCAATTAAAAAATCATTACCATTTTGAATAACTTTGCAGGATATCTACAGAGGAGAGCAATTTAGAAATTTAAAGAAACTTAAACAGAGATTAAAATTTGCTGTGTGAAAGAAAATAGAATAACATTGAACTAATAATTATCATGGAGGAGGTGATCTTCGTCTTCTTATAATTAGCATTTCATTCTTCAAATTGCTAATGATTTTTATGGTAATGCGTGATTTTTTAAATATTTTACACGACGCGCCGGTACACTTTTAAGAGCAAAATCGATTATTTCGTCATAATCGGTGGACGTGTAAACTTTCTACGCTGCCGTTTTTATATTATTTTCTCGGATGTTGTATAAGCGGCATACCAGCAGGCAAGAATAAACGTATTAAGTTTGTAGAGAAACCTGTATTTTCTTCGTAAATATAAAATGCTGCATAAAAATAAAAGAATAATGTTCGTAAGCTTTATTAAAACACAGCAGGATATTTGTGAACCAATTTCTCATTGAAAAATTATAAAATCACATTAAAATCCTATGTTTTATTTAAAAAATCATACGAACGTGTATACATGCATAAGATCTTAGAAAAGGTTCTCCGATATAATTAGGTCAATAACTTTTTATGGGAACGACTAACCACATCCATCGATGCATTAAAACATATGCGATTTCGTTTAGTGGAACGTAAACAACTTTCAACTAGCCTTAATATCTCCATCTAATAACACCTTATTTGTATCTTCTACATCCCTGTATCTGTTGTACGTCTCTAGAAACATCATTTTCTACCTATTGTAATTGTCAATATATTTACTAGAAAATGTGAAAATAAAACATCCTATATATTCGATGAAAATAATCGCTAGACCGCGGATATTTATGCAAATTCAAAGTCTCGCGAACACGATTAAAAAGACGGAAGCTAGATAAAAAAAAAATCGTTCTACCTACTAAATATTACAGAAAATAATATACTTTTCATATTTAATACTACGCTGTGCGCATATCGTGTATCTTTCGATCTTCGAGCTCCCTATAAATGCATCCGCAGTCTAATCGCTGGATCGTGGATTTTTATGCATTCGCGGGAAATTCGAAGCTTCCAAAATGCCCACAATTACGCGAAGATATATAAGAAATTCGAAACCGTAGTATTTATTACGATGCAAATTTCTATTTACGTTCCATTTCTTTAGTTAGTATGCCTACAAGAAAAAAAAAAAAAAAAGAAAAATATATAAAAATGCCTAAAAGTCCACAGTCTACTGATTCGCTATACCAGTTGCGGACCAACCAAAATGGAACGTTCTGTATAGGAAAACAATCGAGAAGGTTGAAAAACCGAATCGCGTGAAAGCTGTACAGAAGCTCGAGCTTGTCGCGTCCCGCGCGCTGGCGCGTGCAACGTGCCGGCGACATCGATCGGAGAACTACTTTCACCAAGGGTGAATGCCTTTCGACTTTATTCTCGCCTTTATCCGCGTTCGCGACCAGGCCTTCGAGAGCAGAGAAAGATATACGGCCAGCGTATAGAGAGTAGGTACATACGTCACGCGGCTCTCTTGATTCCCGGGCTGCTGCTTGCTTAGAGAGCAGCGAAACCTGTTGCTCTTTAATGGCTCGAACTCGGTCGTTGAACGTACGCTGATTTTTTTTTTATCCCTTCCTCCCTCCCTTCTATCTCATGGATATATACTGGCATCGATGCAAAAATCTCAGTCATGCTCGGTTAGTTAAGGGTAGATAGGGATAAATAGGGTAGTCCGTGAGAGCATATTATTCTAGTGGATTGTGGTTTTTATCAAGGAGTTCTTGGGGTCAGCGTTGACAGTTGTATATAGGAAAATGGATTGATGAAAGAAAGGGAAAGAAAGTACACTTCGACCATACATATCAGCACACTGGCTGATGTAGAGTACAAACTAAACGCTTTTCGCTGCTTTTATTTTTTAGTTATAAATTTGTTACTCGATTCGCGTTCTACGTACCTTGTAACGTAGAATATCATGTAAAATTTGTGAATTTGTTAGTGGACATGGTGTAGAGATTGATTTATATCATTTCTCGCGTTATACGTACCTTGTAACGTAGAATACCATGTAAAATTTGTGAATTTGTTAGTGGACATGGTGTAGAGATTGATTTACATCATTTCTCGCGTTCTACGTACCTTGTAACGTAGAATACCATGTAAAATTTGTGAATTTGTTAGTGGACATGGTGTAGAGATTGATTTACATCATTTAGGTTTATGTAGAGGAATTTTGACAGTTAGTTTAAACTCTTATTTTTATATATACGGTAAAATATATTTCATTTAATACACACTAATATTAGTAGAGTATTTATATTTTGGTATTCTCATTTGGACATCTCTGGACATCTCTGGTATTCGCATTTTCTAACTAATTGTATAGTACGTAATACACTGTGCACATAATTTACGTCGGATACTTGCGCTCTTTACTGTTTCCTCGAATGTAGATCTTCTGATTTCTAAATCAAATATGTCTTCAACTGTTAGATATTTACTCTTTGGTATATCTTCCTGTTGAAATTTCACATATGCTTCCAAAATTCCTGCAGGCACATGGAACACACGAAACAGGTCTTGGCGTTTCAAATAACTCTTCGATCCCTTCTAATGCCCTAACGTTTGTCATTCGCACCTAACACGCGAACGGTCGTTCACACCAAATAGACGAAAGGTTCGCTCTTACAGTAAACATGGCTAAGTTATAACCATGATTCCAAGCTATCACATGTTAACGTGATTCCAGCAATTTTCATTAGACATATACGGTATTCTTGTAGCTTACAACATTGTCAGTACAGTAGAATGTCGGCTATGCGAATTGATTATGACGCACTCCTCTTTGAATAATCGAATCTTTCAAATAATTGAATAACTTTGATTTCACACGAGAGAAGGTAATTTATTTTCAATTGCTTTATAGGTATTAATACATCGATTACAAAGACTGAAAATTGTTAATACGAACCGTTTCATTGCGCATTAACCGCAAACAGAAATACAGAAATCCAGTAGATTTAATAAATCGACATGCCACTCGTACGACGTTCTAATAAAAGTTGCGTATAAAATAAGCGTTAAAATACTGGACAGACGGATAGATATAAAAGTCAAAGTGACGTGATAATAAAGAATGGAGACTTTTGAATTAACGTGCGACAATCTTCTTCAGTTTCTATTCATGTTTTCCAATTCTTCTCACAACATTCCGATCACAAAGTATTTTGTTGATCGGTTAATCGATTTACGTAATTCGTTCAATTTTCTGAATAGGTGTACGTTTTCGTTTGGTACTTTTCCCTATTAGAAGACAGTGGAACTGTAGGTATTTTTTAAGAATATCAGTTGGTTCGAAAGATTGACCAATCAGAGGCCTATTTTCGTATTCTGATATCCTTGGCTCACCCACTTCCAGCCAACTGTGCGCCATTGTAGCACCGGTTTCCGACCGTCAAGGTACGATTCCCTTATTAAGCTATATCCGTCGAGACTTCAGATTTTCATCGACAACACCGTTCGAATGGGACACGCTCGTGGACCGTTTCGTGTCATCTCGAAAAGAATTTCAATATCGATCCACGTTGAAAGTAAAACTCGTTCCACGGTTGAGCATTATAGCGTGAACGATTTTCCAATAGATGTGCCACATACGTACTTTCATCCATTTCATATCTCTGTCACGACTGTACATACGTATACGTACACATACTTGGACATTTGATGCAATTTGATCAAAACATTGATATTTGCATTACGTTTTCAACATCATGATAGAAGAATGTCTCTTTATCGTTTATTCTTTAATTCTTCCCATGACTCGGATCAACTGTTCTGCTAAAGTATTAATATTGGCTTGGCAACTAAGTGATTGCGGATTTTGTCAATACCACCTAATGGCAAAATCCGCAATCACTTAGTTGCCAAGCCAATAGTTCCAATGGTTCTGATACCAGTCCAAACGTTAAACGTCAAAGTTAGGAGGAAAAAGAAATATAAAAACAAAATCAGGCAAGAATAGTGGCGTACGTGAGTTAGTAGCTTGCTGAGCTAACGGGTCCTCGATATTTCTCGCGTCGGCCTTCGGTGTCATAGTCGGAAGCGGCATAGTTACCCGAAAGAGAATAGCCGTATCCCGTTTTGCCTGGAGGCATCGTTTTACTCAGCCTTCGCCTAGGTCGCTCGAATTTTTGCCAACACGTGTATTTTACTATGTTACTCGTGCATGCGTCCAAGGACGTCCGTAAATTATGGACATTTTTTATGTCACAGTAACGAGAACGAACGTTTTAGTGTCATTCAGGAATTTTTAACCAAAAGAAGGAAAACACTTTGAACGTGTGTTTTATTATTATATCATTAATATTCATGTTTAATAGTCTTACGTTAATTGAGTCTCTTGGAAGTTGAATTGATCAGAAAATATTACAATTTTCGAAATTTTGTCGTTCCTTCTGAATGAACATCTTCGACCATGAAATGACCTATTCAACATTGTAACGATAAGATAAAGCTGGATTTTAATAATTATGGTGTTTGGCCTGTGGAACTTTTCTTTTTTTGTAAGGTGGAAGATGTCGTTTGTTAATGGACGAAAATGATGGGGTTCGAGTCGCGGAATAAATATGAAAGTTTTATTATAACGATGAAGTACGTTTCGGGTTTCATCGTCCCTGAGACAGCTTAAAATTTAAATAATCATGCATCTGCAGGGATTTGCATACTGTCAGTGTTAATGCTGTTTTATTCGATAGGCTGAAAGGATGAATATCGTGATAATTTGGGATAAGTGACGATACAGATTTGTAATTATCGGTCCATTTATCATTTTATTAAGAGGAATTACACAACAGTGTCCAAGAATCTGTTTCATCTAAGTTCTGTTGTTTTACTGTTAAATCTGCGCTAAAACAGAGATTTTTCTTTCATTAAATCTGTTGATTTCGCAATTACTAAAAGCATTCAGATGTCCACCTCTATCGAGATAGCCGCATAATTATACACACACGTGTATCTATTCATTTTTATTGTATCACTTTGATTAGATTTTTTGTCGATTAAATATAATCTATTTAAGTTACCTCAATTATATCGAGATGAAACATTTGGCCCTTAATAAGCCAAACACCATCCATTCGTTTCTTTTAAAATTTAAAAACTGGTAAAAAATGGTTTGTTTCTTGTAAAGTACCACGTAGCATATTTCATGGTTAACAGTTTTAACGTTAAAATTTAACAAATCTCTGTTAATATCACGTTATATCTGGTTCCCAATATCTGTATATCTAAAAAATAAATTAATACATCCAAATATCCGTTTATTTATACAACAAACATTTATACAACAAACTAATAGTATATGCAAATAAATAATAAATAGATTTATATCATAAAATATTTTTCCATTCTCATACTACCAAATTCCTATCGATATCGCGTTTTATCAAATTTCCAATATCTTTGACGACTGAGTCAAGAAAAGATCGTACATTTATATAAATAAATATTTTTCCATCTGGAATCGAGCAGGCGGGATTTCAATGTCTCAAAGAAGGCACCGGTGCGCGTACCCCTGGAACCTCGTTAAACCCAAATCCTTGCATCAGCACGGAGAGAGAGCAAAAGAAGAAACTCGAAAGCCAAGGTTCCACCGTGGCCAATCCGCACGCAAGCGAATCGCGGACGGCCCGTGACAATGCAGAACGATCTCCCGCCAGAAAGGGGACGTTTTTTCCCTCTGTCGCGTTACGTAAACCCCTGGAAAAGAAAACGGTCCTTATAACCGCTTTTTCGTTGCTACATCGCATCCGCAGTTTCATCGAACGCGCGAGATCTCTTCGAAAAGAGAATTTTGGCTGGATGGATCAATGAAAGACATTTCGATGAACTTGAAGAAATCTGATTTTATCAGAGGATTGTTCCTTTCCTGCGTCTATAAGTCACGAAAGAAACTTTGCTGGTTTTAACGTTAACGTTTTGTTAAAAAGATTTATAGCTGAAAATATGAAATAATTTGATTTACCTTATAACGGAATTCTTTCTTTAGAACGTTTTATTGTTGCGTATAGAAGTTTCATGTTTATTTCATGACTCGGATCCTATCATATGGACCCGTTAAGAAAAGCATCTTCCAGCATCGTTAACTTTCAAATTTCAAGTTTGCTTTGGAAATAGTCTGAACTGAGCCGTAGCCCAGGAATCTTCACGTGTCGTTTCAATAGCCACATGAACATCCGAACTATTTCAAGGAAAGTTTTACCATAAAATTGAAACGAGGAATCGCTCGTATAAATAACAATTTATTGTTATACTTTTGTCGTACAATTGTTGTACTTTTTTTGAACTCGAGACAATTCTGAACAATAGGAAACTCATCCTAGAGATTGAAACTTAAAAAAGCACGTCAGTGGAAATTTTCTGTGTAAATAACGGTCGATGAAGAATAACCGAGCGTTCGATGGTATATTTTCTGTCCAAAATTCGGTCGTATTTACCCCAAAAACCGATTCAGCTCCGACGAAACGAACCACGAAAAGAGGCTAACGTAAGAAGAAAAAAGCCAGGCAAGAAAGGAAAAAAAGAAGGGAAGGAAAAAAAGGAAGCAAAAAGAGGATCGAAAAAGGCATCAATCCTCCCAGAGGCCGATGGATCGACGATCGTTGCGGTGCCCAGCGCGATGATGATCTACGAGCGTTTTCTGGAAGGCCCGGCAGCAACGATCCGGCGATGAACCGCGAGAGATCGCAGGAGAAGAGAGGAGAGGCACGTGGCGAAAAGAGAGGCGCCTCCGACGTTTGGATTAGTTCGAGAGAGAGTCCTTGACTTTTGGAATGCGGACCACTGGGGTCCAGGTACATCCAGGTAGCCCAGTGCCGCGGTTCATCGTCTGTATATATGTATATATACATATATAAATATATATCCTATATACTGAATCCTCTATACATACACTACCGCTCAAAAGTTTTTGAATCGTTCGTTTGACAAGAGAGAATTTTTTCGGACTTTTTTTTTAAAGGAAAAATATTCCTGGTGTATTGGTCATTTGATGTATTCTTACGTACTTGATGTGTAGGTATAATTACGCTAGTTACTTGTGACGTTACACTCTGACCATTTCCTTAGACCAAAGAGTAGAAAGAAACAAGGACATTATAAATATTATTTTTTGTTTTATTTATATCTTTAATATACTATGTTTGCTACATTATTTTCTATATTATTTATAATACTTGTACTTATTTACTTCTAGACAGATAAGCTAATATACTATATTTTCCAAACGAAACAGCGGGGCTTATTATTACAAATCACGAATACGTATTAAAAAAGGAAGAAACAGGGAATCATATGATTTTTTAAATTCGCCTTTCTGTTGTAATTAAATCGCGAATATCTGCAGTGATCCCAAACGAACCAACCAACTGTATTATTTCTTATTTTACTTTGTCTTATAAATAATATATCACTGTATAATTTCTCGTTCGTTTCTTCTTCTTTCACAACCTATGAACATCAGAAGCAAGGAATACCTTACATTTCTGAGCGATAATATATACATATGTATCTCTCTCTATATATATATTTCTTTGAATGTATACGCGGGCCAACACATCCCCGTTATTCCTGAGCCGACAAACCAAGATAAAAGGACCTGGTGGCTCTTGTGGGGTGTAACACTCGCTGCACTGCACCTGCTCCTCTCTCCAGGCTTAATTATTGCCGTGCAACGCCGGAGCGAGGATTCCCGGCGCGTGTGTTACCTCGTTCTATGTCTCGCTTTGGAAATGGTCGATGAAGGTAGAGCGAGAGAGTGGGCTTCGAGGAAGTTTACCCCGGAGAGGGATGATTGACGAGGCTTTTCGACGAATTACAGGCCGACCTCTGCCGATTGTGGGAACCGTGGCTTGCGGATGGACGTTGATAGTAGGCCGAATGTGGGCCACTGGCTTGGAAAAGCCGCTTTCCTTTCGTGGTGAAGGGTTCGCGGTTCTACAATGACGTAGATAGACCCGGTTCGATGCAGCGTAGGCCGATGAGCTCGGATAGGACGTTCAATGGGGGTTGAGTTTGAATTTCGACTTGTTTCGACTGGTTTACGTTTCCAGATGTCGACCGTTGGAATTTGAAATAGAGTGCCGTAGTGGTAGGAATGTGCATTATAATGTATAGGGTGTCTTGTAACGATGGGAAAGGCGATACCTATAAATAATGAGGGTGAGGTAAAATGGAAGAAATAGATCAAAAGCTATTGAGATTTGAGTCCTTGGAACTTGAAATTAAATATTGGCGTGGTGAAATGACAAATAATGATAATGTGCGAAGGTGCTTTGTAATTGATGACAAGACTGCAAAGGCAATGGTATAGATATCTTTTTGGCTGCACTAGGTTCCGAGATTTCCACTGTTGGAATTTTAAATAGAATACTGGGCTGGTTGAAAGATCGATTATGATTTATAGAGTGTCTTGTAAACAATTGTATATTGGAGGTAGTATAGTTAATAAGAAAGGCATGAAATGGGAAATAAATTATTAGGTGTTGAGGTTTGAATCGTTGGAATTTGAAATTACGTGGGTGGTGAAATTATGAATAATAACACAGAAAGAAGTTTTGTAATAAGTATATAAGGTGTAATATAAATGTATGATAAAGGTTGATACAGAAAAATAAGTGGAAAACTTTGGAGATTTTGGTGAAAATTAAATTCGAACAAATTATTATTCTTATCCCAACGAAACTTAGATTCTTAAATGTACGATATTGTCAAGTTGAACGAATAAATCTATCGACAAACTAGAAATAATTTGATCACTGCACAGCGTAAAATATTTATTACGAGTACCAAAACAATGAACAATGACACATTCATAATAATCTCAGCACAAAGAATTCTGACACTGCGTAGGAGAAGAAAAATTACGAAATCGAACAGATGAACATCTTTGCAGTAAAAGAGCCTTAAAGAACAGCTAATTCGCGGTTCGTCCGTGAAAAAGTGCACAAACGTTTTTGCGTAACAGGTGTAAAAATAGTCAAGAGACGATGTTTGCCTAGCTGTGTTGCAAAAAAATCGGACGAATGAATACACCACGTCCGCGTCTCTTCGCTATATGCACAATTTCTTTTCTTATTATTCTTCTTTTATTTCTTTGTAAAACTAAAATTCTTGGCGTGCGAACGATCGAGATATATTAACCAGATATTCGTTGTCTTTTTCCTTGTTTCAGGTAAGAACCCAACACGGAATTACATTAACGTCTTCATCGTCGATAACGAGTAAGTCGACAGGCGGCAAATTAATTATTCTCCTCTTTTTCATTTTATCGATATACGAGCAAAAGTTGCAGCAAAAAGGATTAATATATCGTCGTTTAAGAGATTACGTTCGTTAACCAATACTCGTGAAATCGTTGGACAAATTGCACGCGATATTTAATGGTCTAAAAGGATAATAGTGTGTTTTTATCGTGGCCATGCTAAACGTTTGCAGAATCGTTTATCGTGAATGGCGGGCCGCCTAAAAACTGCAGAAAATTGATTTGTAGCGTCTGCCATGACGCTATTATATTATACTAATTATCTAATTTCGACTTACCTTCGAAATCTCCTCATAAATTATTCGCCTTTTATTCTGACGATTTTATCGGAGAACGACTGACGTGTTCACGACTAATTTTGCCTTTTTTTTATTAGTTTTGCTTTTTAGGACGTTCCTTGGCCCATTGGAATATTAAGTTTCTAGGTTATTTTATAGTACAAGCATAAAGTTAATGATATTTAAATAATAAAATTGCTATATTAAGAATTCACGAACGTCGCCACTTTTTCCCTTCTTTTCTATTTCTTAAATTGGCCAATTAAATAGCATGATAATTCACACTAGTGAAGCGAAGGAAAGAGACGTTCGTGAATTGAATTGTTATTCGTTCGTGGTCTTTGTACTTATTTTTACAAACAAAACTCGCCACCTTTAATCGATAACGTTGAATGTTCCGTCTACCGTGTGTCCCAGATTAGCATCTTCATATTATAGAAGAATATTTTTAAGAAAATATTACAGTGGAAAGTATACCGAAAGATAAAATATTCGAATGGAATCTTTCAATCCCATCGACTAGAAAGAGAGAGAGAGAGAGAGAGAGAGAAAGAGAGAGTAGCCAGGAGGGTTGATTGGTTAACGTCAAACGTCAGTTTGCTAAACGCGGCGAAGCTGCATAGCAACTCGTGGTGGACGTTGCTTCCAGGAAAAAGGCTGATTATTTACCTGACCAGGTCAGCGGCATGAGGTGCTAGAACCTGATGTCCAGACATTGCTAAACGATCGAATTTTTATCTCGGACAGATTGGCGAAACATTCAGAAGTTTCGTCTGCATAACTCAAAAGATAGGAATTAAATGGATATTTGTGTTGTAAATATATTACACGTTATAACGAATGCCTTATCCCTGCTATATGACGTATTTTTATATATCATACGTTCTGTACGTCGAATTAATTATCGAAACGATAAAAGGTAATTTGCACAAGCGAAAGGAAAATTTTAAACGGTTAAAAGTGAAAACCTATGCGAGACAATTCGATAATATAACGCGCTCTTTCACAAGGATCTTAAGAAAGTTCATATAAGAAGACTCCATGGTCACCTATGATCCTCCAATTCGAAATTTCTTCTAAACTCTTTGGAATTCTTCAATTTTTAAAATTCCTCATAAAAAAAGAAAAAGAAGGAAAGGAATGTCATATGCAAAACTCGATTCGACCATATAATATTCTCTTAGGGGAGAAAAATAGGAAAAATCTGTGGAAAATGAATCGATCATATAACGTGTTCATAGCCGAAAAAATGATAAAATGTTGCGTGCAAGATACGATTCGATCGTATAACGTGGTTTTACACAAAGGAATTAAAAATAGAGAGACAAAAAGAAAAGAGAGGAAAGAATCCTCGGAACAAGATTCGATCTTCGATACAACGGAGAGTATTCTCCGATCTGTGAAAGATTCCGTGGAAGAAGGTGGATGAATGAAAACGCGAGATCGCTTATAATGAATCAGCTTATTTGCGAATCTAGTATGCAGAACGGGTCGATAAATACCGTTCAAGGCCGAGCATTTACAGCAGCCTCGGTGCTGGAACGCAAGGTGTTCGTCTGCGTTTTAACCGCGTTTCAACGCATAGAATCTTCCTCTGCTCTCTTCTTCCTCTTCCTCTCGCGAATCTCTAGAGATCTCGTGATTCGTCGGTGAAAAATGAAAAAGACGATTCCAATCTGTAGTTCGTATAAAAAGATATTCCTCTGGCAAGGTTTTCATACTGCAGTTTCATTCTCGCTGGGAAATAAATTTTGATTTACGCGCGCTTATTTCCGCTACGAAATAAAGTATAAGAAATCGAAAGAAAGTCGGTTTTCCTTTTCTTCTTTCTCTCTTTTTTATTGCTGCTTTTGCTCTTTGTATCTGCTCGTGTTAGACAGATTTGTCCGAAGGATTAATGGTTTAAACAAGAGTTCTCGTATCGCCGCTTTGAAGTCTCGACGTTGTTGCTGGAATTACGTGCGAGAAAAAAAGAAAAAGAAAAAAAACACTAGTTTGCTTTGACGGCTTCCATCGAATGCAACGAACGAACAAGATTCCCGTGCCAGAAGCTCTGTAGATCGTGGAAAACCGATGCACGATCTAACGTTTCGGCGTTCGTCTGTCGGATCGTCGTCGTGAATTATTCATAAAACGACGAACGACGAGGCTGTTGCTGTCGTTGGTGACGGATCTGCGGTCTAGGGAATTTGGTTTGACACGGCCAGATACTAGATTAGATTAGAGTAATTTATGGAGTGGATTAGTGCTGAGATTTTCCAATAGATGCCACTAAGCACAGATATCTTTTTAGTATTAAATTGCTGATCTTTATGCAGTTTCATATTGCTGTTTTAATAACAACAGTCGAATCTTTCAAACTCCTTAATCTTTCAACATTCAAACGTTCTTCGATACTTCGATAGTTCAGTATGTACTCAGTTTTCCAATATTCTCAATGCAACATTCCAATATTCCAACTGGATACTTCAAAATTCTCAATACTTCAACACTCCATTGCTCAGTATTTTTACATTCCTAATCTTTCAACATTGGAATATAATATTCCTAATATCTCCCTAATACCTTCAATCTTCTAACATTCCACTGCTCGATACTCAAAAATGTTCAATTCTTCGCTACACGATACTTTAGTATTCTCAATGCAACATTCCACTGCTCCATACTCTAATATTTGCAATCTTTTGACATTCCAACACTAGATGAATATTTCGATATTCTCTATGCAACATTCCAATACTCGATACTTTATACTCTTAATCTTTCAACATTAACTACTACTAACTCAATTCTCCATTACTCGATACTCAACAATTTCCATCAACATTCCACTACTCGATACTCTAACATTCCTAGTCCTTCGATCTTTCATTACAAAATACTTTAACTTTCTCCATGCTTCTACATTCCACCGCTCGGTATTTAACAAATGTCCGATCCTGCAACGTTTCATCAATTCAGTATCGTAAGATATACCTTAGCCTCAACATTTCGCTACTCGATACTCATCTAACATTCCTAATGCTTCAACGTTTCACCGCTCGATACTCCGATATCCTCGATCCTCACCTCCCGGACCCACGTTTGGCTGTTTCGCGTTAACTTAAAATGTTATAGCACAAGAACTACACAGAGTACAGCTCAGTGTCCACGTCGTCGGGGCCTCAAGGTCCAGTTTCGCCGTTTGCTCGGTTCTCCTGA
Organism: Bombus terrestris; assembly: GCF_910591885.1. Classification (NCBI taxonomy): domain Eukaryota; kingdom Metazoa; phylum Arthropoda; class Insecta; order Hymenoptera; family Apidae; genus Bombus; species Bombus terrestris. The sequence goes on along the minus strand of NC_063271.1, from coordinate 9,808,598 downwards.
ACAGCAAAAAAAAGAAAGACAAAAAAAGAAGAAGAGAGAGAAGAGAAGTCTGCGTAGAGGAGGAAGACTTATGCAGAGGGGCGCTGGGGATTTTGACGAAGCCACCGTTTTTTGGGCCACGTCATTGCCTCCCAGATTACATGCATACTCCTCTCTGGTAGCGTATCGCGTGGTCGTGATGTTTGCGTGCAACGAGAGGGGCCCCACGGAGACGGATACAAGCGCGCCATCGCGCATAGACGCGGCAGAGACACGCGCGACCGACCTTGCATTTGCTTTGCATATATACGACATGGCTTTGGGCATGGTCACACGGAACACAACCTTGGCGAGAGCATAAACGAACGAATGTAAAGCGGGTAGAGAGAGGGAGATAAGGGGGGAAGAGGGCAAAAGGGGAAGCAACGGGCCCACGTCACGCTACTTTCGGTTTTATCGTCGTATATCCGGTCGCGGCGCGATTTCCTCGCGGTCTGGTCCAACCTGAGCATCGTGTTTTCTCGCTTTTGCACATAGTCATTCACGGATTTCGAATCGAACGATGGTCAATTTGCTTCGTAGAACAATTTGTCTTGAGGTGTCTTGAGGACGATTCGTTCTTTCATGATTTTCTTTTTAGCGGAGGTATGATGGATTTTACACCATTTGTGATACTGTAGTGTAGATTCGTGAGAGATGTTGCGAAAGTGTCTGCCGGATCTGTGGAAAATTTTTGGAACAGTTTTCGAATATCTGTGGCGCGGTCCTTTGGAAGATTTTCCCTAATATACATTTCACTCGTACACGGAACATCTGGAAGGTGTGCTCGATGGATCACGACCTTGACGATCTCTCTGGATATTGTTGGAAAATTTTGTCAAAAATCTTCCAACGATCTCTAATGCTACTCTACTAGATTTCTCTCGTATGCGAAAAATGTCGAAGATCTCCTCTTGATGGAGACCGATTTCTTCGGAAAATCTTTAGATTTCTCTTGTATAAAATAGATCTGGAAGATGTTCTTCTCGTGGAAAACCATTTGATGATTTTTATTTCAGTGAAATTCTCTGTCCGATCGACCTTGCTTTGACATTTATTTCTCCGCACGGATCTTCTTCGAGAGATCGTTGGGATGATTTCAAAGATGTTATCTTGTTGGAGAACGATCAGCTTCTTCGTAGATTTGTCTTACGGCGATCGTAAGAATTTCGACTATTTTTAATCAGCTGTAATTATTTTTTATCGTCTCGATTACATATTCAAGTCGTAGGTAGATGGTGAAGTAATTTGCTAGAAATTTTTGCAGGAAGTTTTGAATTTTCTGAAACATTCGAGAGGTTGAATACCTGGAAAGGATTTTTACATGAATTTAGAGCAGTTCGATGGCGAAAGAAGTTATAAAAAAGATACCTAATACTATTATTAAGAAGATTTTGAGAAATTTATGTTGTGAAAGATGGATGAAATATTTATGAGGGTTGGTTCCAGATACTTCGATCGCAGGTAGTCAGTTCTTTGATCCTTTGGAGAAAGTCAATGCATTAGCGAACCTTTAGTCATTCTCAGGTAATTTTTTAGGCGGCCCCTGGTATTTCGAAATTTTCGTCCCATGTTTCGAAACTTCTTCAATTTTCTACTACGAAAGAAACTACAAGCTACGACGTATCTTCCGTATAATAGTTAATTTTAACATACTTACTCGTGCCACATTATTCTTAAAAAGTTATGTCATCAACAATTTTCTTTAGGGCAGAATGGTAGGAAATGGCCAATTGATAGCTCAGAATATGAAAAATATTTACAGGACGTTATTCTCTAAATTCCGAAGAATTACAAAAGCACAATTTTTTACCACCGATATGATAGGACAGTTGTAAAAATAAACAATTGGAGGACAGAGCAAAAAATTGGATGAAATAGATGGATGAAAGTTGATATTTGTATTGTACATAAAAAATAATTGACAAAAATATCTTTCGATATCCCTAAAAAGCTATAATTTATAATAACGGGAACAAGTTTGGATATATTTGATGTTACCAATTACGAGAGAAAGTTTTGAAAATTTCCAATAATTTTCTTTCATTTTAAGTGTCTGTAGTACTTTTAAAATTTCTAATATTTCCAATATTCCAAGTATTTCTAACCTTCCAGTATCCTCAGAATTTCCATTACTTTCAATATTTCCAGTACTTTGCATTTTTCCATATTCCCAATATTCTCCAGACTTCAAGTATTTCCATTGCTTTTACCATTTAACTTTCCAATATTCCTAGTATTTATGTCATTTCCAATATTCTGAAAGTTTCTAATGATTCAAAAAATATTTTCAATTTTCCAATATTCCTAGTATTTATGTTATTTCCAATATTCTGAGTTTCCAATAATTCAAAAAATATTCCCAATTTTCCAATATTCCTAGTATTTATGTTATTTCCAATATTCTGAGTTTCCAATGATTCAAAAAATATTCCCAATTTTCCAATATTCCTAGTATTCATGTTATTTCTAATATTCTGAGTTTCCAATGATTCAAAAAATATTCCCAATTTTCCAATATTCCTAGTATTTATGTTATTTCCAATATTCTGAAAGTTTCCAATGATTCAAAAAATATTTCCAATTTTCCAATATTCCTAGTATTTACATTACTTCCAGTATTTCCAATAGTTCCAATCATTTCCTAGTATTCCAAGCGTCTTAATATTTTTTGTTTTCCTAGTTTCAGTAAATTCGTAATATTTCCACCGTCTCGACCAATTGATATCGATTCCAATATTCCAAATCGAATGATTCGGCGGTTAGCCAGGTGAGAGAATTCTCACCTAAACGACCAAAGAAAACACAGCATCAGCAGCCATTCACTCGAATCTCTTCTCACCTCCGAAAATCTCGCCGGTCTGTCAGTGTTGCACCGTCTCGTCGTCGCAACTACGTTCCAATCTCGAAGTCAAGGCTGATGGCAAAGTTATCGGTAACCGGAACCAATTGCTGCCAGTTGCGCATTTTCGACAGCCTCTTTTACTCAATGTCTTCTATTTATACCGTCTATATATTTCCCTTGCCCCTGACGACAATTTCAATTACCTCTGTAACCTTTGTTTAAATACAAGAAAAAGAAAAAAAAAGGAAGGAAAGAAGGAAAGATAAAAGAAAAGAAATACATTTAAATTCCTTTGGAATCCACCGCGTTCGATTGTTGGACTTGGAAATCTGCCTTTAAAGAAAGAACCTCTGAAACGTGGAATACATTTAACTGGAAGCGATATTGAGAAAGACGTGGAACATGGTGGAATTTAATAATTGAAGGGCCGAGTAGAAGAATGATACGCGTGTATTTTTTTTTATTGAATATGTATGTATAGAGAGAGTAGAACACATTTGATGTAGTTTCTAGTCAACGAATTAGCTTCACCGGCAACTTACAATTTTTTACAATATCTTTTTATTCCTTTATTCTTCGTATTTTCTATTCTCCTATTTTTCATATTTTTTTAATTAAGTAATCTAAATTAACGAACCTTGTATACTATTGTCTACGTATTTGGTAATAATCAGTACATTCAATTTTCACATTTATTTGCCATTTATATTGTACCATTTGTCACGTGTATGGTGCATAGAAATTTTTGAAATATGACACAAATATCTTTTCACTGACCACATAGTGACGTCTGATAACTAAGGCATAGAGAGACTCGTATCAAACTTTACTTTATTCTTCTATATGAGCTTTAATTATTATATTAAATTATACGGATGATATCAAATTAAAATTATTATCCATAATCTTGCAAAGCTTTCTAGTGCTAATACAAACTTTTCTCATCGCTGACATCTAATATCTTGATATTTCTATCCAAACATAAGCAGATTATTACAAAATACCAAAGTTTAAATTTGTACTACAAATCTTTTCAAGTTAGAAGTCTCGTCGTTTTCTTATCACTTTTTGTCTGCACTCTTTAAATTATTGAATTATACGGATGATATCAGAATGGAATAATCATCGATTAACCTAAAAGCTTGCTCGAGCTATTACGTGTTCGTGTTGGTTCAGATGAATTGAGATTCCTCGAATTCTTCAGTTTTTCCAGTTTGATGGCTCGTGTGTTTGAAAAGCCGCGACGACCAGTCCTCGTAATTGGTAGGAAACTCACCAATAATCGAGCTCAGCTGTTATTGAGGACGATGAGAGTTACATAGAAACGGTAATAATTTAGAAACTGGTCACTGACGATTCCACGACTGCCATTTCGATGACGTTTCTCGAGATCTGACGCGTTTCTCGTAATTGTTCACATTTTCGCAAATCACTTTTTCGTCGATAGACACGTGAATCTTGGTATATATTACGCGTATTATATTAATATCAAATATATTAAACTCGTATAATAATAAACTCGTATTATGTTACTCTCATAGGTGAAATATATTTTGTAGTTACAGCTGCGAATCGAAGTATTTTCTATCGAAATTTTAATTAAAATAAACGAGAAAAAAGCACAGTTTCTGACGAGAACGTAGCTAAGCTATTGGCTTGGCAACTAAGTGATCGCGGATTTTGCCATTAGGTGGTATTGACAAAATCCGCAATCACTTAGTTGCCAGGCCAATACAATAACTGTTGCAATTAAAGTAATTTTTTCATTGTCCCTTGCTAATATCTTTTTCAAATTTTATACGCGAGGTTCTTATAGTTTCCTATTAACTTCGACTAAATATAATTTCCAAGAAAATTAAGAATTAATAAAAAGAAATTAAGAAATGATATAATATTTCAACTATAACGATATCGTCATTATTTTGCAAAAGAAGGAGTTTGTATATTACATATATAGCATATTTCGTTAAGCTAATATTTTATTTCATTTTATTTAATAAAAGTTTCATGTACAACTCAGGATTTTTCTACGATAATATCTTTCTTTACTTTTCGATATTTACCGTACTTTATAAGACATTGTTTTCTCCTCTTTCTTAATTAACTACATCCATCGTCGCCGTTATTTTTTCATACAGTCTTAGGTATTCGCATAACTCATTGTCAAACTAACGCAATTAATATAACATTAAGCTAATACAGTTTTCGAATCTTCTCTTTCTAATGGTTGTCCGAAAAGTGTCTTTCTTTTACAGACACGTCTTCATTATACAAACACGGAACGTAATCTGTCGAACGTTGTAATCTTTATCCCGATAGAACAAAATAAATCATACGTAATTCGATGAAATAATATAAAACGGAAAATATTGTGCATCCATTATTTCCTTATAAAACGAAAGAGACTTTTCGGACAAGCTAAAAAGTCCGTACACGAAGAGTTACATAATTTTCCATTTACTTGGATTCAAGACCGAGAGCGTAAAAGAGAATTCGAAGCAATGGCATCATAGCTATTTTGCAGAAGGAAGTCCGTAGGTGTTCACCGATACGTAGAACGTGCTGTTCGCTCATCGCGTTAACCAAGACTGAATTTCGAAAGAGCATTTATATTTTGTTGTCAGCCAGCAACGTTATCTTCAACCTTCGCATTGAGTTATCATGCTCCTTTTGCAGGCCGATAGCGTATCAGGTGCGTGGTTAAATTGCATTGTTTCAAAGCGCGTTATTTTCGTTATCTATCTGGCAGAGGGCACGTTTTTACCGATAACCTTGCGAAAACTCATAAAATCAAGCGTCGAACACCGAACGCTCCTCGCCTCTGTGACGCGCGTAGCTTCGTAAAACAGAAACTCACAACTTTTTATATTGCCGTGTTTTACGCTCTAAACTTTGCCGAGAAAAAATGTCGAGAAGAAAAGAGGAATATTTTACAAGGACTTATCAATGCATCTTCGTATCCCTTTTGAGAGTATCGAGGATACGGTAAACGCTAGAAAAAGATTTACAATTGCAAGCTTCTATATTCAATGAGCAATGATTTATATTCCATGTCTATAGGTTTTTGAAATTGCCTCGATTTTATTTTAACTTACTGTTCGTGACTGAACTTGCTACGAACTCGCGACCGACCCATTCGAATATGGATAGGTCGTTAGTGTGGTAAAAAGTCGATTAATATGCTCGCGGTCGATGAGCGTTGCCATCGAAAATCCTATTAATAGGCTTCCGCTGGGTAAAGTGTTAATTGTTCTTTTGGTCGAGTATTTCATTAAACGAAGAATATCGGAATATACAGAAATGATACGTAAATCGTGTTTCAAACGAACTGGCATATATTTTCATTAATTTTTTTATTGAAGGAATTAAAGTTAAGATTGGACTACAATTTTATTGAGAAACGTGACTTCGTGTTACGAGATAACATGTCGCAGCTATAAATTTTCGACCAAGCAGAAGAAGCTTCAATTGTTATCAGTTAAAATAAAAATTCGAAGAATAAATAAATAAATACACAATTATCAATAAAATATTTCAAAAGAGCTTAAAACTACCAAATAAAAAATCCAATATAAAAATTAGGGGGTGAGATAAATTCTATTAGCAGTGTACGTTAAAATCACTGTAAATTCCTATTTTATTTCTTTATAAAAATATATAAATTTACATAAACGTGTACGATGTACTAGCGACAAATAAAACATAAAAATCTGCAGATTTATTTTGCTTTGCAAACAAAAAGATAGAACGTCTCCATTCTTCTAGACGGCTGGATGTGAACGAAAGAAACGCCGACGATTAAAGAATAAACGAGAAATGGTTGGCCCGTTGGTCGGTTCTGGCTATTGCTCGTCGCCTCCTATGTGTTGTGTGTATCGACATGCACACAGCACCGGTTTATTTTCGAGTCGTGGCGCAAAGTTCGCGTCGATAAAATCTCTGGCCGTCGAAGAGTCCAAGCTGTGTGCCCGCGTCTCTGATTGACCTATCCCAAAGTGGCCGTTTATCACCTAGGTTGCTGTCTTCTCGCTGAATAGTTGGGCAAACGTGAGCGCAGCGAAACGTGCGTACCCGCCAAAGTACACACAACCGAGAGATCGTCTAGCGGGCGTGCTATCGTTCGCTTGTTTTCTTCGCAATATCTCGACAAAAGAATAGACGAATGGTTTTTTAAAGAAATTTCCAATGAAAATGGTTCTCTGTATAATCGAGAAACAGATGTGTTTTACGTGTTGTGACGGGGGATGGAATTTCGAGGAAGTTCAAGGAGTTGGATAAAGGAGAGTTGATTTCAAGAAAATCTGTATAAAATAGACGAACGATTTGTTGGAAATTCACTATTTTCTGTATGACATAGAAACGTTGGATTTTAATACGATAAGGGATGCAATTTCGCTGCAGCTTGGCGAGCTAAGCCGAAGGGAATTGATCTAAGGAATAATCACGTAAAATAGACGAGTGGTTCGTTGGGAATTTAACGAGGATTAAAATATATTTTAATATCTGGCAAGGAATGGGATTTTGAAATACCTCAAGGTGTTAGGTAATGGAGGATTAATATAAAAACAAATTATGTAAGATACTAAAGATTCCTTCGTCATTGGAATTAAAATTGATTCACGAAACATCAATCACGTTTATCCGCGGATTGTCCTCCCCGCGGTAGACTCGCCTACGAGAAAGATGGTTGAGCTCGCGAAGAAGATGAATCGGTGTATCATGGTTAGCCCAGATTCGTGGACGCGGACTGTTCGAGTCCCAATTTGGTGAATCAGTGTCCGGAATTTCGGACCGGGCAGACGGGCCGACCTCAACGAGACCGAAAGTGAGAATTTTAGCGCCTACCAAGGCTGCCGAATCTCCGCCGATAAACACACGAACCGTAGCCGTCATTGACATTCAAACACGCAACACACACCGGTGGTACGTTCCTTCTGCCAGTCGAATCGAGAAAGAAGATAGAGAATGGTAATGGTAGAAGAAAAGAGGAAGAGAGAGGGGAAAACAGAGAAGAAAAGGAAGGAAGAGGAGAAAAGAGCGTGAGAGGATGGTTGTGGAGGAAGGAACAAAGGGAAAGGAGGAAAGGAGGAGGAAAGCAAAGGTCGTCGTTGACCGGAGGAACCAGCGGAGATGGAAGAGGGACAAGGAGGTGACTCGCGCCGATTTCCGACCTTGAGGGGAAAAAGTGGCGAACCGAGGATTCCTCCCGTGGCCGCCATTTTTTTCCTCCAAACCCGTGGATTTTTCGAGTTCGATGAGATTCATGCTATATCTATTACGTAATATTCGATAGAATTATCATTTTCTGTTCACTGGTTTGCAAGATTCACGGGTAGGCGTTGACGAAGATTTAGGGGTGTTTGAAGCAATTAGAATTTTATTGCATACAGGTGGCTCGGATCAAGTGGTTTCTTGATTCCTTCTTCGAGAAGGTTCACCTTTTCCTATTTTGGCCATGGCTTGTTTTACGTATTTTATTAGATTTCAAGTCGTTAGGACGAACGAAACAGCTCGCAACTTAAAGTGACTCTACGAAAGCCGGAACATCTTGTCGCTGAAATTAAAATTCCAATCCTATAAAAGTCAGAATACAAAATGTAACCGTCAATTCAGGCACCAGAGTAAACAAAATAACTCACTAATAAACCTAAATCAACTCTATACAGTTCCAAGTAAGAAGACGATATTTACGTTTATCAAAGACGCTAGAACGGCCAACAATTTCCAAGCAACGAACCGAAGCACAAGAAGATATCTTCGGAAGGATAAAAACTGATGTAGTATCTCGTCGTTCTAGAAGATTTTCTACAAAAGGCGAAACACAAAATATATCCGTCAAATGAACGGAATAACTCACCCTTAAGTTAACTGTACATTCTCTAGGATCCCAAAGCAAGAAGACGATATCTACGCTTATCAAAGATACTGGATCGAGTTTAGGTTTGCAAATTGGGATTAGGTCTCCAAAGATTTGCAGGCAACCAGCCGAAACTCAAGAAGTCACCCCCAGAAGGACAAGAAGACCGGTATTCCGTTGTTTTGTCGGCATGCATCGTCGCCTCCTCCCTGCTCGCCCCGAGAATAAGCATCGTAAAGATCGGAATTGCTTCTTGGAACGTTCTCCGGCCCCGCCAGATGGATCTCTTAAAATATACCCGAAATTCCACGTCCGTCCAATATTTGCACGGGCCGACCGGCCACGGACAGGATATATATCCGGAGACGCGGGATGCATCGGGGTTTAAGCTCGCGACCGAGACCCGTCTGCTCTCTTCTTGGGCCATGTGTACTTCGTTTCTATTGTTGGAAACTTTCCTCTCTTTCTTCTTCTTCTTCTTCTACTTCTTCAACTTCTTCGTCCTCTGTTTGTTCCATGGAAAAATGAGACGCGGGGTGGATCGGTCCTCGGGGAACGAGAAAGATTCGCGACCGAACGAGGGAAAAAGCTGTTTTCTCGAGGGGAAAACCTTGTTGTGAAAGGAGAGCCTGATTTTTAGGATACATTTTAGGGGCGATTTCTTGGGGTTCTTTTTAATGGAGGTACTCCCCGAGGACGAAAGGGTGAATCGAGCAGCCTTATGCTGGAAGTTTCTGGCCAAGTTTCCTCTGTGTTGGACTATTCCCGATAGCGCTGAGGTCTCGTCCACGAGAATCGAATTGCCGGAGTCTGCACAACTCGCTAATAGATTGAATTATATAGAAGATTTTGGATATTTATTCGAGTGTTTATGTTGTAAAACTGGTCTAGAATATCGTAACGGTATATCGTTGAACGTACGTTGCGTTAAAATCTGATAAACTCGAACACACGTTCTACTGCTGTTTCTAATATTTTCATGCCTAGGATCTAGAGTATACTGTATAAATATAACGTATAAATACTGTATAAATATACTGTATAAATAGTATTTTAGCTCTAGTATTTCCTCACAGGGAATTGCCTTTATCATGGAAAGATCACGTCTATGTTTGAACATGTTTGAAGTGGTTGCTACGTTGATAAACTCGAACGCACACTTAACTTTCACGTAGAATAGTCTCACGATTGCGGTGTACGGTATGCTCTGTATATATTTTTCTATATTATGTAATACGCTACAGTACATGGTATTTCACGTTTAATATTCCTTTTTAGAAAATTGTTTCTCGTCAGAAAATTCGAGGCAAGTGGATCGTGTTTGTGAAGGTTGCGAGGATGTTGAAAGGGTTCTTGGCGAAGAAGCTGGCTCAATTTACCGCTTTTCTTCGAGACTCCGGGTAGAAGGGTCGCGCGAAGTATACTTTATGGTAAAAGTTTCGGAAAATTCTGTCTGAACTACTTTTTTCAATAATTTGCCGAGCTACGCCGATGAAGGCGATTTATCAGTGTGTATACTGTACTTTTTAATCAACAGTTTGGAGCAAAGTCGACGTACAAGTATCCCGGTAATTAATACTCCTTGTAGAAAAGTTGTTTTCCCGGTAATGCTGGATGGGCTTTAACGAGAATACGTAATACGCTTGAATGAAGTTTTCTCGTTACAAAATATTTTACAGCGGCCGTTTGAAAAGTCGATAACCAGGTTTCGACAATTATTAGGAATCACCTGGAAATATTAATCGGATCGTTTTCCTCTTCAAGTTTAACACTTGCTATTTATAATTGTTGTAGCATTATTTATGGAATTATTAGTGTATTACAGCATGGTATTGTTATTTTTTAATTGAGAGGTAATTATAGTATGTTTATAGCGTAGTAATTTAATTATAGATATAAATATAGTTATGAGAAAGTTAAGGCACGTACGGATAATTAGTAAGTCGATGGTAACCAGTTTAACAAACGTGTCAAAGGAGCGGTCAACTTTATATCAGGACAAAGACGAATGAACTGTTATTGATAGCACTTAACGTGTCGGTCGGCGAACTACCACCGCTCTTCTCGCCCTATGTTTAACACGCTGATGCTTAGCGACGAGTAAAATTATTTATGCGTCACTGACACTTCAGAGAATTGGTAAATTACCAGAAACGCGAATATTATTCACCGATTTGTTCGCAAAAGTGCTCCAACGATTTTGTCGTTTTTCTTTCTTTCGTCCAACTATTTTAGATTTTCCTTCCTTTTTATTTCGTTTACTAAAAAATCGTGTCAAATGAATTTGAATTTTTTACTATTTTAGTTTTACTTTCTACCATTTTTATTAAGCTTCCATTGATTTCTTAAAAATTGTATTCCTTTCTTTCCATTTCGTTTATTATAAAAGCGTCTCAAGGGAAATTCTACATCCTCTGATTTTTCCTCAATTTTCTCGGCTAATTGCATCGCATGGTATCCGTTTCTGCTGACAAAAATTTCTTCTTCCTTTTCGTATCTATTTTTTACAAATATGTAATCGAATTTCAATTTTCTCGAAACGTTCCATCGTCTTCAATTATCCACCGTTCTCCTCGCGTCGTTCAGTGTAAAAATATTTTAATCGAATTCTAAGCTTCCTGCTCGTACGAAGGTTTTTGCTTTTACATTCGATCGAAGTTATTTCTATAAACCTGGGCATTTTATCTATTTGCAACATTTCTAACTGACATCTCTTCTATTTCCCTTTTTTGACACAATTGTCCCTTGTCGCTGTTAAAAATGCATAAAGAAGAATAATTTTAATTACGTAGGTGAATACATAAATCGACATTTACTTTCAACAATTTCACCATGTACGTAAATACAGAAGGTCTTCAGAGATATAAGTTATCGCGTCTAAGACAGTGACAACCTGAATGACGAATTAATTTGACGTTTAAGACTTCCAGTTGATGGGTTGACACTTCATAATTTAGTGAGAGAACTTGTTTCTTCAATTTGCCAGAATACGCGTATGTCTTGCGTATAGATCTGTATAGTTTCAAGCATTTTTCCTCCGCTATATGCATCAGTTTCTGACTATGCATTTGGAACTCTGCCACCTCGATAATGGGATAATTAATTTTCGTCGTGTTACGTTCACTAAGTCACGATATTTCACGTTACCATGGAATTATTTAGCGGCTACTACTTTGTTACAATATTTTCAATAATCGTCCGAGGAATTATTCTGCAGTTCTGAAAAATTCCATTGACCTTAGCTTTCAATTAAATTCCCAAGTAAGTCACGCTATCTAAAAATAAATATACTCGAACTTATGGACCAACCTGCGACAATTGTATCGTATTTTCCAAGAAGATTTTTCTCCTCTACAATAAAATCGCCAAGAATCGTTGTTCTTGAGCGCCGAAAAACTCGGTTTGGCTTAGATCCTCAGGATCGCGATAGTTTACGTTACGACGATTATTTAGCAGAGACAAACGTACGGTTGTTTCACCGGCCAATTTTTTACGTCTTTACGACGAAGCCCCGAAGGAATTACACCGAAGTGGCGAAAAATTCGGCTCGTTTCCACGTTCGTTTCGCGATCCAAACCGACAGCCGCGCCAATATCTTCGATACTATTCTATTTCTGAATCAACGAACAACGCAGACACTTTAAAATAACAATGCCAGCCACTCCACCCCGTATAAAAGATTTCACCGTTTGCAATGTGGCCGTGTATCTTCGAAAACAAAGAACCGAAATAAAAGAAGGAACCTCCATCGTTGAATCATTCAGCAGAAAATCGCTTTTGAATCGCAGACAAATTTCAATATTTCTTCCTTCAGCCCTTTACCAACCTTCTAAAGAAGCCAGTGCATACGTTTTTAATAATATTTTCGAACACCATACACTATATGAGAAATTAAAGAATCCAAGAACGTGCAAAATGTACGTAACATGGAAAAATATATGAAAAGTATTCAAGGTGACGCAGTTGTTCTAATTTTTTTTTTAGCTGAAGCCTATCTTTGCGTATACCATCGTTCGTAGATATTAGGACGTTTACAGAAAAACGAGGCAAAACACGAGAAACGATCGAACAATGATTGTAGAAAACGTTGTAATTGCGAAGAAACAATTTTTCACGAGAAAGAGGAAACATACGTTTTAATGTAATAAATAGTCCAAGTTCGTGGAAAATAGAAGTTTGCCTGTAGAAAAGCTTCGTATGTGCCAGCTCTTAATTGTAAAGAAAACTCAATGTTCCATTCATTTAGACTCTAGATGGATGGCATAGACGAAAGCTAAGAAGTAATTAACCGACGTTTATTGCCACTTATACCTCTTTTTCTGTCTTCTAGCATTATTAATAATTATTTAGAGGGAGAAAATGCACTTCAATTCTATACTATCCTCATTGGTACGTTTTTTACAAGCATTTCAGTTAGTTCATTTAACCTAGTTTGGAACCTCAAGCTTGACGAACTTTTATGTCAATATCGTAATAAATATTTCTCTCTAATCGTATAACAAACATTGATTGTTTTCAACGTTTCTATTCATTGTCGATTATTATTTTAGTCAATTTTAACATTATTCGATTATTACATATTAAATATTATTAGATTCTCGACTATATTTCCTATATTTGATTTTCTATCATATTTTGCATCACGTTCTGTATGTTGTTATTTGACCACAGGCTGCTAGAAATGCTTCCATGAGCCAGATTTTCATTTTGGCCAATTTTGTTCACTCGATGTTCTTCTAACATAATTTCAAGCAAAAAATTGTGTAGCCGCTAGCGTATAATCCGTAATTCACTGCAACTCTATAAAATTCCTATGAACAATTTTCATAGCTTTTCATCGTGTGTTTGGAATCTTTTTTTTTATGCAAATATAAAATTCTGATCGATTAATTATTCTTCCAGCAATCTGGATCAACGTTCTGTATGAAATCTACAGATGTCGCAGTATTTAAGATCAGGAGTGTAGATTCCATTTTTGTTTAACTGTGTTAATAAAAATATGGAGTTGCATAAAAATCTGCAATTTACTGATCACGGTAGATCGACGAATGGTACAGAGGCTGTCGTCTCCTGGTCACAGCTGGCCTCTGGCACCTCTATTTTACGGTGTTCCATTTGTCGGTAGCTAATCTGCTCGCGTACGTGGCGCATCGCTTGATTTATCGCACAATTTCTTGTTTAATTTCGTGCTGACCCAGGAAAATTTGGTCGTTTCGATCGACCTCGAGAAAATTTTCTTCGTCGATTGTTCTCCATAACGAATTCTTCATAATGGAACGTAGCTTAGTGAAAGAGCTAAAAAGATTGTTCTATGAATTACGATATCGAAGTAAACACTAAATCGAACACTATTTTGCAGTAGAATCTATACACCTACGTATATTCAACTCGTAATCATCCGTGTTACTTGTTTTCTGCTAACAAAGTCTTCTCAAACATCATCAAACGGCAACAAACCTTACCAAAACTAACAGAATTATTTCTCTAAAATTGTTATATCAAATATACCGCAATTGTAACTGCAGACTTTTATTTTTATTGCAAACGAACTCACAGCTTCTACCAACAAAGCACCCACAAACACCATCAAACCTTATCAAATCGGAATAAAAGCGTCTTTTGTAGAAGAAGCCGGCCAATCGTTCGATCGGTCGGCAAAAAGTAACGATTCAGCGTATCATCGAAGGGAGAAAAAGAGAAAAGGCGTTGGTTGGCAAGTGATGGTTACTTGGAAAGGGGGCGTAACGTTGGCCAACTGTGTCGCGGATGCGGGTCTTGAATGAACCGGAAAGAAGGGACATTTGCCACGGACGGATGTAAGAACGCGAACCGACCACGAGGTAAATAATAGAAGAATCGACGCTTATACGTCGTCAGCGGGATCGGTTGGCACGCTCGATGTTTCTTCGTGTCGTGTGCGACCTACTTCCGGCGCTGGTCGCTGCATTCTCATCTTCGTTCGCTATAATAAACGCGACGCGACGTGTGTTCACTACGATGCACACGAAATGGAAACATACGTGCCACGTGAACGACTAATTACGAACGAAACTACCACCTTATCTGCCGTTTTTTCCCAACAGAACTGCGCTTGGAAACGCGACGCAACGATGTCGTCGTTTCTTTTTGCACGCGCGAAATTGCACGCCGTCCAGTGTAGCCGCCCTTTCCTCCTTTAAATCGTTGTTCTCGATCTAGAAACAGCGGACGAATGTTTCGCAAGAAGCGGAGAATCGCAGTGTAATTGAAATGTTTCGAATGATCGAGATTTAGAGTAGTTTGATAAGGTTGCAACGAGTCGCTCGAGGTATGGAAGGACGTTCGCTGGGCTCGTTTGCAGACGTTTGCCGAGGTTTGCAGCGACTGGTAGTTGGCTAGCAGGTCTTCCGGAATTTATGTTTGTCTTGTGTACGTTTAGTGTTGCAAGGTATCCGCACGTTTGGTTATTTTCAGTAAAGATGTACTTTATTTTTTACAAAATCGTATGGATAAAGGAGCTTGAAGAGCACGGGAGAAAACATGACGAATCTATGTCAAGTTTATGATCCTGAATGCCATTTTATGATTACAGGTGTTTGGTATTTTACCATAGAAATTTTACCATATTTTATCATCCGTTTCGTATGTCATTTCAAACGTCCACGTCTCTGAGACGCTAAGCATTGTACGTAGCTTTTAAGTCGAGCTATATTACATGATATTTTTAGTTTTGTTTGTACGTCAACGGGTTAATACGACATAGCCGAAAACGGAAACAACCTGTTAGGTTCGGAGATATAAGCTTCTTAGGGCTAGCTTTTCAGTCGACCAGGTTTTTTAAAAAAAGGAAGACGCAGCTAATAAGACAAGAAACATTTTAATATCTTCGATAATTTTAATATCGCGAGAGGCAACGCTTTCGAAGTTACGTAGAAAATGGAGCAACGTGTGTTGAACTACGGAACCAAGTAAAAAGGTAATTTCCTTAACGCGCGCAGCAACCGAGTTTTAAAACTAAGCTGAATATATTACACAGAATAGAACCTAGATCCCATCTATCTCATCGCTCTAAAGTTTCGCTACCAGCCAAACAATCAGGAAATTTACAACAAAATCACCAATTACGTAATTGCGTAATTTGAATAGAACATTATTTTGAAATGAATTATCTGAGAATTATCGCGGAGACGTCGCCTAAACGACGCCATTACGCGATTACCGCGAATTTTACGTTCCCAACCCACACGTTCACCTCCATCCTCCTATTGTGTTCACACGCGTGTCATTCTACGCTCGCACAAACGCATAAATACTGATGGTCCATGGTCAGACCTCTGTGAGAAGAACTACAGGCAGAAACACACACAAAGAAACGGAGGTAGAGGTCTGGCCGTTTGACTGGAGGTTCGCGTAATCACCACCTCCCATGTAAACGGCCTGGCAATGGTAATAGCTCGTTTAGAGCACTTGCATGCAGTTAATTTCGCCCTCCCGGGGAGAACGCGTCTGGAGACGAGAGGAGACGGCGACGAGATCGCGACGTTTCTTTCCGATCCGCGGCGACACGCTCCGCGAGAAGGACGAGAACCACCGCGCCTCGTCCTGCCGTTGTTCTATTTCGGAAGCGACGCGTAACATCGCCATCGAACGCGGAATCAAGCTTCGTCGATCATTCCTGCGTGTTCTATCGCGATGGACGTTTAATTGGTTAATTGGTTTGTTCACGCTGCTTACGTCTATTCGATGGTCGGATGACGATGGATTTGCAGATCTGATTGACAGTAATGGAGATTTCCATCCGATTCGATTTCTTCAATTATAATAAATACGAACACAATTATCATAAATATATTATCATATATTATTATATTATTATCATATATTATCATGTAATCTTCCTAAGAGTTCAAACGCGTATAAACAAAAGGACTTTCTCTGTTTAACGGACAATGTGATCTTATTTGTCGTTACGGATAACCGATTTACCAAACAGTCATTACACAGAACGGTTAGAGAAGAAGAAGGATTTCGAGCATTAGAAATAGACACGGTCACAAGAAGGAAATTTTTATTTAGAGTATTGAAGATTGACATTGATATTGTTATTAATTATTATTAATTATTTTTTATCTCTGTATTTTATTTAAGTACTGTTACGATAAACTCGATTTTCATACTTAAGAATCGATCCCTGAATTATACAAATTTGAATATTATCTATATATCATAAAATCTCCGAGCTTTTTCGTCATACGAGGCTGACAGATGGAACGCCGAGTAACAAACGATACCTCTTTATTCCTAACCTGTGCACGGTGCGAAAAGACTCATCGACTTGCCTCTGTAAGTCTCACCCTGTACATTGTACATGGTCCTGCATACAGAACGCAGGACCTACAAAACGTCCATTCAACGAATTCACTGCCACACTCTTCTTTCTCAATATTTCTGAAGCCGGGGATCCAGCGGAAACCCAAGCCAAACTAATCTGTACTACGTTCCAAAATATCTGTTTCAATCCGTATGACACGCGGAATCGCTTTAACAACAAAGCTTTGGCTAAGCCGAGCCGAGCTAGATTTTAGAAATTCGTGCAAGCAAATATTTGAAAGCTGGCATAGCATTACCGACGATGGGATCCGAAACACTTTGAATCGCTTTGTGTCTGTATATACAGATATAGCAAAAGATTGAAATCACCGAGTCGAACGAACGAACCGAACTGCACTGAAACACGATTCGAAGTTTAAAACTCTTGGAAATCTTGGTAGTTTTGAAACTGTTGAGAGTTTAGACACGTTTTGAGACATTGACGAGCGTTCTATATTTCACGAGCTTCTCAATTATTTTTCTCCAAACAGTGTTATCGACATAAAACATTAGGCTGTGGAAAATTCGAGTTGCGATAAATACAAGACCCAAGACTTATCGTAGTTTAGAATCACGTTTGCATTGATTGGTAGCTCGATATTTGCAAGCTCCAATAAGTGTTGAATCTCTTCGGCATTCGAATCATGTCCGCAGTGATTCAAATTTGTCGCAACGTATACAATACAAATTCGAAGTGATTCGTTTCGTTAAACCCAGTGACGGACGAACGAAAGTTTAAAAGATCGTTTCTATATAATTTTACGATAATTCTACGGCAATCCGATTTTACAAAAACAGACCTAATATATATATATACCAGAGCGGGCAATTGTTACTAACATAGGGAAAAATACGTAACACAAAGTTGCTCATAGTCACTTGCAAGCTGCAACTTTCAACCTTCTTCGATCACAACCTTGTAGATTCCCGGCGAATCGCCGTAACCCCCGTGGCAGCGTTGTTCTCCACCAAGAAATTCATCGGCGCGGATCGTTTCAAGAAGTCAGCCTTGCGAGAGAAGAGAAGATAGTTTACGCGAGGAGAAACACATCGAACGAGCGGTCAATTATGCTCGACCAGTTGTTCGACGTATGCACGGACTGTTCATCCGTCTGCATGGGGTCCGGATGTTCCGTTCTTTCCCTCCTTGTCGGCGCGTCGACGATGCTTCGTTCTCCTCGTCGGTCATTCAGTTGCTTGTCCACCTATCGCGAGAGAGCCAGTGACGAAGAATTAATTGCGGCTGAGTCCTTGGCGCTCCTCCTCACGGACGCGACGTGGGGCGATCCTCTTTGTTCGCCTGGACGTGGCTTCCCGTATCAGCATGCGTGCTGCGTACAAGTGTGGGTTCATCGGGTGCAGGAATGCACGCAGCGCTGCGCTGCCTCCGCGTGCGGCGATCGCACGATCAGCCAGAACACAGTTTGCGGAATATCGATGGGTCACAGCGAGGTTCGCTGCAGACCAGCGATTTCCAATCTTTTCCAATCTCGCGGCACACGTACCACACTGCCGGCCAATAAGTATTACCACTTATTCTTAATACTAATTTCACTTTGTTTGGTATTTTACATGTTTCAAGGCGATACGAATTGATTAACAGATTCGTTATGAAATAATTAAAAAGTATGAGCAGTGGACAAGTAGTGGATTCAAGCTAACGTCACAAAGTGTCCAAATATGTACTTACGGCCGCCAGTGCAAACTATTAGGTTGAGTAATAAGTTCATTCGCGTTTTCTTAACCCATTTAAAAGGAAGCGAAATAGTACGTAAAAGTTGTACGTAAATGCGACGTTATCGAGCAATAAGTAAACGGCGTAAGTTGCTGCTTTGCCAAGATGTGAAAAATGTATCGGGCTAATGGATACGTTACAGAAGCTCGCTACAGAAATTACAGACACGTAAAGAAGTTGTATAATTCGAAGAAAAATATTGTAAGATGGTAGTGTAAAATATTTCAATTTCTTTTATTGCTGTCTAGAGTCGATTGACGAGCAACGTTAACTAGACAGGAACAGCGATTCTCGCGTGATCTTTCACTGACTCGACTTTGAGTTCCTCATCCGATGGTTCTCGATGAGAGGAACTCTGCCGATAGTGTCATTTGCGAACGCGCGAAAGGATACGCGTTGGAACTGGCGGAAAAAAGGGTCCTTCGCGAAAAACTCTGAGAAATATCGGCAGTGTGATTTAAAAATCGATGGAAGAGAAAATTTCTGTCGTTAGAAATTCACGAGCAATCGAAGTCCTGTTCACGACACACAGAATTCACGGTGAAGTTAATCACTTCGTTTGGAGATTAGCGAAACGTTGAAATTCCTCGCTTCGGAAAATTTACAGCCGATCAAATAATTTTGTCGAGAAATTCTTCAGGCTTTTGATGAGGAATTCTACGTAAAGATGCTTTAAGCGTCCGTAATAATTGGTTGGAAACTATACAAAACAAGCTATACTACATCCCTTGGAATTAGAAAATCAGGAAAAAGTCAAAATACTTCAATTTCAACTAGAATTCTCTCTTGGCGAAGTCAGGCATTCGCTTGGATAATTGGCGAAAAAAGTTGTTCGCCTACTCCAAGAACTCTTCCACGAATATTATTCCTATCCTTAGGTTATGCTGGTGTCTTTGATGAAGTTATCAAAGAAGTATATAGCTTCGTTCAGAGATTAGCGAAACATTGAAATTCCTCACATGAGAAAATCCACACAAAAGGTGGAATAACTTCACTGAGAAATTCTCAAGGAATTCAACACTTTTGCTCGAAGATTCCTTAAAAATCGATAATTTACCGAGCAACGCGCGGGCAGACTGATACAGCCGCTGGAATTAAAAAATTCCGAAAAAGTCGAAAGTACTTTAGTTTTAACTAGAATATCTTAGCGGAGTCAGACGTTCGTTTGGATGATAATTGGCGAAGAAAATTGTCCACCTTCTCCACGAACTCCTCGACGAATATTATTCCTAGTCTTAGCTCATATATGTCCCGACGTACGTCTCGTGCTTCGACAGTGGAGGCAAAAGCCACATCTGGAGTCGTCGCGAAGAGAAGATCGTAAACGACGCAGGGGTTCGAGCGGGCCAAGGAACAAGAATGTCTGGTGGTGATGTAAGCGCAGTTAGGCGTGTTAAATCGAAAGAATAGTCTGAAATATCTTGTGGATTCAGCAATTCCGTACTTTCCAAGATTACCTTTCGTCCTCGCTTCGACAACTTCTTATCTACCTTTACGTATTATTGCATCTTCTTAGATAAACACGCTTACAATCTTCGAGCAGACTACCTGCAGCGTTTCAACGTACAAGATGAATTTTGTCTACAGCTATCAAACCGTTAGTATGATTTCCCTTTTTTACAGCTATCGAAACAGATATTTTTGCCGAAATTAATACTGTCGTTTACTCAGACAGAGAAAAGTCTGGCTTCACAGTCATATTCCTCGTTCTCAAACACGAAATTCGTTCATTCGCGTTTCCATCTCGGAAAGTACGTTTGCCCAATGCCAAATCGAAGAACCGTTTTCAACCGTCTAAACGTGAGTAATTTCCAATAAAAAGAAGAAAATACCTGTACGTTGTTCACGTGCAAAGTCTCGTGAAAATCGGTGAGCCACGTTTCGGTTCTCGTATCGACTTTGATCGATAGTCCGGCATCGATTCGCATAATCGGCTGTTGTTGGTAAAAATCGACAGAAGTTTCCACGTACTTATGGGCGACGGTGTATATTCCGAAATGAAGATCGGATTTGCTTCGGTTGCTCCGTTACGAGTCCGTGCCAAAAATCCGCCGACGACCCTGACGCTGAAGGGAGAGAACGCAGGAGAGGCTGAGGGCATCATCAAAGCTCACCGTGGCCGACCTGTGGGTCCCAGAAGAGGCCAGCAGAGTCTCTCTCGTGATCCTTGGAGGCGGCAGAAAGGGGGATGAGGGCGATCCATTGCAAGGCCCTCCCCATTATGCCCGAACAATGTAACAAATAACCTCATCAGACTATCTCAGACGCCATTGTGAGGCGTCGTTCAGCGTTCGTCGGAGAATGCACCTTCGCCGCCGGTCCTTCTGTTTTCTTTTCCCTTTTTTTCCCCTCATTTTTCTCCCCCTTCTTTTATCGTCCCTCTTTCTACCTTCTTTTCTATATATTTCCTTTTTTGTTATCTTTGGATTTCGCGTTAGTCAGAGAAACACGGTGGTTCCAGTCGAGAGAGACGGATGTCTGGAGGTTTGAAGTTTGAATAAGCAGCCAGAAAACGTTCTTCGTACTACCCCCCGGTAGTAGGTTTTCGATCAAACGTGGTAATAGTAAACAACGATTCCAGTTATAAGTATTAGGATACTTGTCGATACTCTCTATAAATCCAATGCTCTTCTCTGATTTCTTTTTATAATTATCGTATTATAAATCTCTGTTATATAATAAATCTGTTTCATTTCATTTAGTATCATAGGTTATAGAACAGGAAATACTTATGTTAAAATACGTAGGAAATAAAAGTTAGGAGAAGCGTACAGTTTCTACTAAACATCAACTGGTGCGCTAAGCTACTACTTGCTGTTGGACTGCAGTGACGTGCCTTATAACGTAAAGCCTCGTGTCTCCACCGAAGCAACGTCGAACCACCTTCCCCTGCTGTTCGCGTTTCTTGAAAAAGTCGCCGCATGCTTTTCACTCGACGTCCAAATGTCTCTTCGGTGCGAACAAAATGTTTCCACAAGCTATTGTTGTGAGGCAACAAAAAGCGTTACTCGATGTTGAATGATGAAAAATTCTATTCTCTTTGGAGTACAAAGTATCGTACGAAAATACCGTATTCTACATTCTCGATTGATCTTTTTCACCGCAGAATCGCCACCTTGCCGGTCGTTCCATAAATACCGGGACACCTGGTATACGGCTATGGGGCCTGGCAGTTTTGTAATTCCCTCCGGAGGCAGATTTGTCAAGTGTCCTCGCGTAGACCGTTCAAAGGGAATAGAAAGAGCAAGAGAGATTCTTCTTTTGATGTCAGACAGGATTTTCCTCCCTCGGAGATTAATCCGAAGGTCGGTCATTAGGCGACGTTGGCCAGGAAAGCTTGGAAATTGGCCGACTAGCTTCCGCACGGTTAACTCGCGTCTCTTTCTATCTTTTGCCTTCCCGCGTTCCTTCTTTTTCTAGTTCTTTCACCGGCCCACCCGAGAGTACGGCTGTTTAAATTTAACCCGGGCTCGATCCTCCTTTCTTTCGCTTTTTCTTTCTCTCGTTCTTTGCCCCGAACAATAAGGTCGGTGTATAGAACAGCCTTCCCTGGTCGACGAGGACGATGTACCAACCCTTGTTCCGGGATAATTCCGGCCGAATTGGCGCGCTTCTTACGTAGACGACGTCTTCAACTTCCGTCGTCGAGCACGTTTTTTTAAAGGCTGTCTCGGTTTTCGGGTCTCTGGAAGAGAGCACTTGAAGGAGATGGAGGGAGGTCCTGAATTCGAGGGCGAAGGTTTATTTTAGGACGTATGTTTTATGGAACAGACAGTTTCGACGAACCTTCTGTGGAAGGATTCTAGTTTATGGCTCGAGTAATTTTTTCACAGAAGTTTTCTTCTTATTTATTCATCGTCTTTATATTTTTCTTTGTTTTTTAAATAGATTTACGAATACAAACTTTAATTGCTACGAGAGTTACCTAACTTGCAGAAAACATCCCACTTATACAATGTAATAATGTCAGCCTACTTCCACCAAAATCGACCCAAATAAATTTCAACGAACCACGATATTTCCAACGTTATTAAATTTATCTAGAATTCCACCTTTATCTACCAGCTTTTTTTTATTAAAGAGAAAAGAAATGTTCCCAAGAAACATGCTATTTATACGACAAGTAATAATCACAGCCTATTTTCAGCAAAATGAATGGAAATAAATTTTAATACACCACGATATTTCCAATCTTATTACTCAAATTTATCTAACATACCACCCTTATCTACCAACTCTGTTACCAAACAAAATTTCAAAGCAAACTACTCTATTTATACGCTATTAATACTCATTAATCGTACAAACCCGAATAAATTCCAATGTACCGTGATATTTTCACCCGACATTCTTGCTACTTAAACTCGCCTAAGATTCCATCCTTATCTACCAACTCCCATATCAAAAAAAATCTCCAAGTAAATTACTCTGTCTATACGCTATTAATACTCATTAATCGTACGAACCCGAATAAATTCCAGGGTACCACATTTTCACCCAACGTTTTTACCACTCAACTTATCTAAAATTCCAGCCTTATCTACCAACTCGTTCACCAAAAAAAAAGAAAGGAAGAAAGAATTCCGATTAAATCACGCTATCATCGCATGCGTAAACGCACATAAACGACAACGTATTATTCAAAATTGAAAAGATGGCCAAGGACACCCTATCTATACGGTACAATAATCGCCAAGCTTTTCACCTCTGCCTGTGTGGGCTCGATTGCATGCAACTATTGACACTAAACGTTGTTTAGGTCGGTCAGTCCACTGGTTTAGCCAGGAACAAGAACTCGGCCCTGGGTTTTGGCTGTGGTCCACGAACGTGGTCCGACTAGCCAAGCGGACTAGTCCGATCGATTCCAACCGCCCACGCGTCGCGATTCCCCGGTTCTCGTGTTCGCGGCCTTTATCTCGGTTACGGTTTTTTACGTTGGCCAACCTCGTTCCACCGTATATAACCGTTTGAAACAAGCAAGCAGCGCCTAGTTTTTCCCCTCTTCTTGCCGCACTCTCTGTTCTCCTCCCCCCTCGCTTTTATCGGGTTTATCGCGCGATTTCTCGCGGGGTGGCTTCGTCCATCCACTTCCACTCGCCTTTCCCCCCGCGCGTAACCGTGTTGGATAAATTTTTTTTTTTTTTTACCTTCGCTCATTATGCGTCCTGCGTTCTGCTAGCCGATCGGCTAGTCGCGTTTTACAGCCTCTTTTTCCTCCGCTCTTTTCGACGATATTAGATTTTTAAGGCCTTATAAAAATGTCCGAACTCCGCGCGAATTATACGACGATTTCTTTTTTGTTCTCCGGTTTAGATAGGTCTCGTTGGTTCGTTTCGGTGGAACGTTTTTCCTGCGATTTCTCGACGGTGTTGGGTTACGTGGCTGGCATTGGATGCCTTGGATTGGAGGAACCATGGGGTTCGTTTTTGGGGAATTCAGTTTTAAGAAAAGAACGTGGAATTCTTGAATGGGAGTTTCCGACTATTTCCGAGTTTGTTAGTTTTGTGATTCGTTCATTTGCGAATATAACGTCGGTTTCACTTTTACATGTGATAATTATTTGAAATAATAGCTAAGTATCTTGAATTGTGTGAGTAAGGTTTATTCCGTTCGTTAATAATAATGCTAATAATAATTTATGTTCTGTTTGTATACGTTTTATAGACTATAAATGTGAAAATGTTTCTATAAATTCGGTATTTATCAGTAATTATTGAAATTTCCCAAATCTAGAAGCTGTTCAATTAACAACCAATAATCAAACATTTCAAGCTTCCAAGTAATTTAGTTAGTAATCGATAATAAAAATCCACAAATTCTCTAACAATTTATTTCCTAAGGAAAACATAATCCTTCGATAAGTTTATTTGAATCAATCGTTTAATCGGTTCAATTAAAAGAAAATAAATCGATTAATGGATCGACAGTAAAACTTTGTAAAATTCCAAGTAATTTGATTAATAGTCGATAGGGAAACTCTCCATATTCTAATAATAATTTATCGAATAATCAATAGCGACATTTTCCAAGAAACTCACGCAATTACGAACGTTTATATTACACGACTGATGTTAATCGAGATTCGCCGTGACATTGTTCGTTAGTTTCGGAAAATTTGCATGAAAATTCCCATGGAGAAGGCAAACTTCTTGCAACCTGCGTAATATTTCTCGCCCTCCGCTTTTATCCTGATAAAGAATTCCCGCTACCGACGCGACGCGTTAATTCATTCGACAATTAAATTAATGCAAATCTGTCCGACTGCTCATCCATTATTCTCGAAGCATCGCGATCATGACAACGATCGATCGTTAATCGTCGAATCCTCCTGTTTTTCTAAGAAACGCTCGACGATGAAACCATCGATGGAAACTCGTAAAAGCTGAGCTATTATTTCATGACGTTACTCGGATGATGTGCAAGCGTGTCTCTGACTGAATGTTATTATGCAATGATGACACAGTCGAGCTGTGATCACCACGAAAACGGCGACGGAATTACAGAGGCGGTCTTTCATCGTTGCTAAGTCTCGAAAACGTGCACACCGATTAATGACAACGATCCAGTCGTTTCTCACTCTTCATTACGGTCTTTGTTTCTCTCCTTCTTCACATTTTTATCCTTCTTTTTTTTCTTCCTTTCTTTTTTTTTTATTTTTCATCGATGAAAACGTGATCGCGATCGTCGACTATCTTCGATCTTGATATCGTTGATATTAATTACCAACCCAATACATTTCTTCCTCTGTACAGGTAACTCGAAGTTTATTTGATCACTTGAATTAATTAGCTGATGCTCAGATAGATAATTTTCTAGATGATCCTGTGAGCGAAGTTATGACCACGTTCGACGCCAACAGGTGTAAGGAATATGATACGTGGAACTAAACGTGTCGTTGTGTGGATTTATAAGAAGACACGTATTTTCTAGAATATAATTAAACGAGATAGAACCTCGGCAGAAAATTATTTCGCCTATCAAATAATATAAAAATTCCTGTACTATCGATGTTTCATATATTTTTGCTTATTACGTGAATTTCATTTAATTCTGCTCTTTCAATTCATAAAAATTCGCAGTTTAGATTTTCTAATAAATCATTAGAATGAAACTAGGGAAAGATGATAGGAAATCAGAGAGAGAGAGAAAGAGAGGATGAATGGTTGGAAGAGTACTATACCTCCGGGCACAATTGCATTGTTTTCTAAGATAGGAACATATATATATTTTTTTAAATTCTGATCTCATACTCGTTATACTTATTCTCGTTGTCTTTTCTCTTCACATTTTTCCTCGTGCTTTTTTTTAAATTTTCCCTCGACGAGAACGTGATCGTGATGGAATTATTTGTTCAATGTAAGCATAAGTGTCACTGGACACGCAACGAAGCGACCTTTCTTGCACGACATACACACGTGTCTCGTGGTTTTTGCACGATCATCAGGTCAGATATTTGGGTCAATTGGTATTTTGTTAATTAATCTATCGCCGCCGTTAGCACGCAGGGATTAAAGCGAAATTAAAGTCGTGGGGTTGAAATATCGAACACGGTGAACCAGTTTGAGATGGATTTCCATCAAATGATTGGACTCTGCTTTTGCACTTTGCTTTCTGCCCAAAGCAAATGGATAAGTTTCCACTGTGATAACTTGTATTTCACTTTATCGATTCTTAATCCGCGATCAATTAAGATTTCAATCTTTCGATCTGTCGGAGGCAACTGTTTTATCGTTTTATAAATTTGCAGAAATACGCTTACGTTCGAACGTAACAAAACGATCTATATTTACTTTTGAATTATATTTGAAGAACGTTTCGCATAAAGTCGATCGTCCTTAGGTTTTTCTAAAAATGTTTAAAATTCCAGAAGCATCGTAATCTTAATGATCAAATCTACTTTAATTATCTTTGAAATATATTTGAAAAATTTGCCAACTAATAATCCCAGGTTACCAAACATTACGTTCCTAATGAATCAATAAATAAAAATAAAAGTTATCCGATTTTCCAGATAAACATAAACAATCTCACTCTATTTGAAATGTCCATTTTCGATTACGTCGATATTAAAATTCTTCGCTTTAATCGTAAACCGAGACAAAAATCAGGAAACCAGCGAAACTCTGTTTAATCATATTTTTTCATGGGAAAATCTCTGCTCCTCGGTTGTAATGGTTACACAACGATTGACTCGAGTTTCTACGAATCAAGTGAAAGGGTTAAAGCAGAAGGGAAGAAGAGAGCAGCGTCCTCCACTTGGGAAAATACGTCACGTACGATCGATCTAAGCCAAAAATCATCGATGTCGAACGACAGTCAGGCTAATTTTAGAGGCATGTTTCAGGATCGATTCGACCGGCAATTTATTCCTTTCACGCAGCCGGCCAACGCGGAGAAAACAATAGTGAACGTGCGCGCGCGCTATCGTAAATAGCCAGGCGTGATTTGCATAAGCGCCGCGTTCACAATTTACGAAGATTCAACGTTCTTTGGCAGTTTGGCGGCAGTTGTGGATCGCTTGAACTTCTGTTCCGTCAAATATTACGCGTTAAAATCGATTCACGCGAAATATCTTCTCTTTCTTTCCCATTTCCCATCGTATTTTACGTCCCTCTTTTATTTACAACAATTTTCGAATTTCCTAAGAAACACAGAGAAACCCGACAATTTCAGTTCGTACGCGACCCAACAATGGTCACTTTTTCAAGGTAGAAATTTCTTCGCAGCTGAACGAAGGTTCATTTGGTATCAGGATTAATTGCATTTTATTCGAAGGAAGTAAAGTGCATTGAAACGCGAGCATGAATATTAAAAATGTTGCATCACGTTCTAATTTGCAATTAGTTTCGTGTAATTTCCTATTCAGAGATTTTGGAATATAGGTAATACTATCGAACGTATAGTGAATAAGCGTTCTTTGATACTAGAACTACACGAAGCTATTTCTATCAAAACCAGTCAAAATGACTGGTCTTTAAAAAATACGTAATAGAATATTTTTATATTTACTGATTTATTACTTCCTTACAGAAGAAATTCCACGTTATGCGGTACATTTTTGGCATTACTAATCCATCTGAGACCATGAGCTCTAAACGAGGCTTGACAAATTTATAAAATTGTAGAACCAGTCATTTTGACTGCTGTGGCATTTCTAACGTTAGCATCGATTTGGAATTTTCCCGATGACTGATATCGTCATATCGAACGATACGCAGTAAAAATTTGAAAAACGCGTGGCAAGTTGTAGAAAACGAGGAAACTGGTTAATCGGGGTTCGATAAACAGATTGCAGGACCCTTTTGCACTTTGACAAGTACCAGTTATTTTCACCGGCGTTGGTATAAGTAGCCTTGATACAAAATTATTTTGAGTTGGAATACATAAAAAATAAAATAAAATTCATTATATTATTCTTTTAGTTATCGTTGCGAGAGTCATTACATCAGTGTGGGAAAAAATATAACATGAAGTGGGAATTTTAAAATAAAATTGTAAAACCAGTGTGGTAGTTGTAGTGTTAACAAATATGGGTTCTGTGTAGTAAGCATTTGTGTTTCAAGGTGTTGTTTGTCATAACGCTCACTTTCTATTTTTAAGCCTAACTTACGCATCCCATTACCGGGACGATTAGCGCGATTATTCCTACTTTTTTTGAAAATATTTATTTCTCCAAAAATCGTATTTAATATACGGTGTGACGTGTTAAATTACATCAGTGGAGATTTGGCCAAGAAGCGATGCTTTCTACGATATTATTATCGAAAGATAGAACAAATTATTTGCTTCTTTTTAATAGAATTTTCAGTTCTGAAATCCCATTATTTTCCATGAAATTTAATGTGCTTGAATTTCGACTGCAATGCATATATGAAAATAATGCATTTCTAAGCTTTATTGCTCTTTGTCTAATTTGTATGCAATTTTATCGTTTTCAATGAGGGTTCATTCAGGAAATCTTTGGAACTTTCGTCTGTTGGTAATTTCAAAAATTAACATAATTTCTAAATTTAATTTAGTATTATTTTAGTATACAATTTTTAGCTATCGGATTTTCAATTGAATTTTTGCATACATTTCTAAGAAATTTAAGAAAGTAAAAATTCCAGAAGACTCTGTCATACGTCTGGTTAGTAACCACTTAATTAGCAGTTTAACAAATTGCACAATTTTACGCACAAAAAGGAAGCCAGATTTCCTCACTTTGTCGGAACGAAAGTTCTTAACAGGCGTTTAAACAGCAGAGAAAATACACGGAACACGGTGGTCGGGATATTTGTCGAGCAATTATTTATTCGCAGAGAAAATGTGCACATAATGTTCGGAAAGAATTTCTGAAAAATGTCTTCCAAGTTCCTCGTTCAACTAAATACGAGATAATAACAAAGATTGTTTTACAGCAATCGAATGATTATAATTTTGACGGCTATAAACAATGAAAGAGAAAGTTCTTGCCTTTGCTTTTTTCAAATAGCCAAATGTTACTCTTACCTTGTCAAAATCGTTTTATTTCTTAATTATTTGGTTTTCTAATTAATAGATATTTAACATCTAATACATGTAAATTACAAAAAGATTGATAGAATAAATAATAGAACGACTAACGAAAATCGTTCATGACATTGCACGCTTTGTGAGTCTCCTAATACAAATAGAAGCCATGACAACCATAAATTTTATTGATACAATTAATGACAAACAAAGCACGGCTAATAAAATAATAAACTAATTGTCTGTCTAAATTCCATCTTCTCAATTCTATTCAGAAAGATGTAAATTTCCATAAATATTGTCTTGTGAAATTAATTGTCTTGTGAAAAGCTTGTGAAACTTATGAAGCAATCTGGTGTTATCTGATCGCAATTAAAAACCATAATATCCTTTTCCTTTTCACCGGAGATTTAAATGAAAAGTAAATACAAAGTGATGGAAAAAGACAATAGAGGTAGGGAAATGGCATTTTATTACGAACTTTAAATGAATCTCTCGCTAAGATCTCGTCATCGGTGCTTAAAGAGAAGAAGAGAACCTGTCGTCGATCAACAGAATCTTTCGCAAGCCGATATTAAAACCGATCCCAGTGCTGCCATTAACACTTATCTCATCGAATCGGCGCGAAACAATGGTGAAAAGGAAAATCAACGGCACACGACTATCATCGTCACGTTGTCGATGCAATGTATTTTCATCGATGATGACACGGACGAGCGTCGTCTAGTCTGGAGGGAGAAAGAAACACTTCCGTGGAGGGATCATCTTCATTGATCCGCGTGTTGGCAAACGTTTGCGCAATGTTTTGTACACTGTCGGTTATAAATATTAGGACTCGTTACATTCATTGAAAAACTCCCATAAATTCTACTTTATTTATTATCTTTCATTCTAACACACGTATATACGAATGAAATAACAGATTCATAATAAAATATCTAGAAAACACAAGCAATGAAACGCATAAAATTTCCACTGGATATCGGATGCTGGCCTAATGGTCGTTTCATAGTTATAGTTTGTTATTTTATTGCCCTAAGCTGACAGTATCCTACGGAAATTTGACGAAACCAGACGAAAGTGAAATTTTCATCTACGAAGGTGAACATATACAGTGGCTACAAAATGGTATTTGAGCGTTTTTCAGCAGCTTTTACATTTCATTTTCATAGTGTCAATTTCTTGTTGTCATATGGAATTGACATGAAATTAAGGTTTCATATACTTGGATCTGATCAATTAGTATTATATAAATTTTAATATTAATAAATACAGTGGTGGAAATGTACCTTTTGTGGCCACTGTACAACCTTGATCAATAAATTTTTTGGAATTTTCGAAAATACGAGTGTAACCCAGCAAGGAACGAGCTATATTGAATAATATAGGGTGGAAAGATTTTCCCTAGCCTTGAAAAATTCGGCGGGAGAAGCTTTTACAGGCGATGAAGAATTGCAACTTTCATCTGAACAAATATGATAAATTTGTTAATATTATTGATCGATGAAATGACTTGTGTCTATCTGAAGTTCGTGTACGACACGAAAGATGAATTTACCTGAAAAGATAAACGAAAGTTACCCAGCGAGATTTCTCCGCATAAACAAAAATCAGGAAAAATAGAGTTTCGGTCGCATAAATTGTGAGAAATACTCGCACCTACTGGTTCGTCGAATAAGCGTCAATTTCCAGTAAATGACAGCTCAATTAGCATAAGAGCAGCAGCTAAATTACAGCATGAGATAAATCTAGCAAATTATATACCTAAAGAATTATAAACTTTATTCCTTAACATCATTAAACCAGATATGATCGTTACAATCTTCTGCCTTGTATCGGATAGTGCCATTATCTCATAGAATTTCTATTGTTTCTCGGTAAGGTTTAATCCTTTCGTTTCGGCAGTCCAGTCCGCCGAAGTACTGTCACTGGGTGAACGGAAACGCATGCCAGAAATACGCACAGTGTGCGTGGTTGCTGCATATGCGTATTCCTAAGTCTTAAATAACAATAATTCTTGTAAGAACCGTATATGAAATATCGTTTCACTGTCAATGGGTTTAATAGATTTTCTAGCACGAAAGAGTATACGATCGTTTGGATGTTTGAAATATATCGCGTGAAACGTTTTCATGTTGTTTCAACAATGAGCAATTTTAAGAAGCGATTAATCCAATATGCTAATAAAATCAACAGGAAATGTTCTACCGATAAGAAAAAAATATATTATCGACTACAGATAGCACTTGTGTATGCATCATTTGGATGTTGGATATATGAGATGCCAGGCTTAGGAGTCGTCGCGTGATTGTCACGCAGGAGACACGAGAAATCACGAAAATGATAGATCGCCGGTGATCTTGTCACGTAAAGTTGAGGGTTGGATGATAAAATAAAATAGCTGAGTCGTAACGCAGCTATCAATTTTGCTTTCATTAAACTTTATTATGAATTCGGCAATCACAATGGAATATGCACTGAATTAACACACATAAATCACAATTCACTCCAACAACTTTATGGAAAACCTAGTTACACTGATACGTTAAGTACGCGACCGGTCTAAGGGTAGAAACTCGGTGACTATTCTAAAGATAGAGACTGAGTAGTTTAGTGACGATGTTGTGGCGGAGGAAAGCTGGGGGTGGATGTGTCTGAGGCCACGAGATGAGCTGATTCGTTAAAGACGATTTTGTTTAGGACATTTCTTTTGATTGGAGCACAAGAACCCTGGTGGACTAGGAAGGGTCTTAGCCGCCCTTGAGATAAAGTCGCTAACGGAAAATACCGAATGTGAGTGAACTAACTTTCCCGTATCTTATCGTAGTAAACAAAAATGTAAAGAACTCTGGAAATAGAAGATGCTTGTTTTTGGTCTGAAGGACCTTGACTATGAAAATGCCAAGATTTATTGCTGGGTCCTTAAGACTATTGAGGGTACGTAGTAAGGATGCGTAGACATCTAGATGCCATCTTGCCCTCGGTGTGTGGCCTGGCCTCTGTTGTGGATTGAGGTTTGGTTGATGTCACAATCTCCTCGCGCCGTAGTTCGAACGTTTCACAGATAAGGTGAAGAAATTGAACTTTGTATATGATAATAGAATTTATTATGAAAATCCAACAGAGTGTTACAACAGAATGATTCAAGGTGTTTCAACAGATTGGTGTCTAGTGCTTATTTTGGAGGGTTTTATACTGAGGTTTTAGTGCCTCCGGAGGGGTTGTCGTCTGGTGTATCTCAGAGGCGGCTGTTCCGTTACTATTTGGTTATTTTTTCGATGGCTGTGGCATGCATGATGTCTAGCCTATCCTATTACTGTTTCTGAGCGTGTGGCCTTCTTCAGCGTGTGACACGGTCGCCGCTTATAAACGGTGCTCGAGGTGAAAGGGTTAAACAACTCAAAAACCTAATATTTATATTGTATTATCGTAAACTATTATGATTAGTTTTATTGTTTTGGTATTTGACTAGGTTAAATGCGTAGTAGTGATACATGTATGTAAATATCAGTATGTGGAAGTATGTGTGTGCGCGGCGTCTGGAAAACAAATGAATGTAAACTGTTCAGTCGGTTAACAGCCGGCTATGGAAGAAAGTGCTGAGACGCGTGCAAGCGCGTATCGATGAATATCTTTGAAATCGTTTATCAAATAAAAATATAACCATTCTAATATGAATTCTAAATGTAAATTTAGTCTTCCTATACCATTATTTCGGCTATTAAGATCCAAAATTCTCAACAAGTTTATTTATAATGAATGGATTAAACAGATGTTGATCAAACAGGAAACGATGGTTATTTAACATGAACTAATCACAACAACGTATCATAATTAAAACAACTAGATAATTAATTAGCAACTTTCGTCACCACGGATTCAACTCTCTCTCTCAACAACGCTAACAACACTATCTCGACAACGCAATTCGCACTCTCTGGCTTCTCAACTCATACTGCTGTTAACTCGTTTATGTCTCTTATGTCCAATCTCTTGTCTTTTGTCTTAGTCCCATCACGCACATGCTCGGCAACCGCTTGTTTATAATTCGCACGACACCCCCCAGGCTCCTCGTCCACGATACTATTTATGATATAGAGGTACAGTATTCTCATAGACGAAAATGTTACCTTCCTCGCGTACGTTCTATTCCTCTGAATCGTTCATGAACTCTAAGTAACTGCTGTAACAGTTTAACGTGTGGACGAAACGTCGCTAGTGTGTCCACTGGTAATTCGCGGCTATTTCATCGGTGGAGGCGTGCGTACGCGGTCGAATAGCGAAATGTAGGACACTCGGGTCTAGGCTATGTTATTCAGATTAATTGTCTTTTAACTTTGTCCAGGCAGAAACGATCCGGTGGCAGCGTGACAATGCCAGTCACGATGTCAACGCGATCGCTTTCGCGACTCGTTTATTTTCATTCGAATCTGTCGCGGTTATTGAGGAAGCATCGATAGACCAAGGATAACCGCGATTCAGCGGTCTCGATCATATTTATGTTTCACGGGTTCAACCTTTCGACCCGGACACTTGTCACCATCTTTTGTTATCTCGTGTCTTTTACGATTCAAAGGTTGAATTTTGCTTAGAATTTATTTATTTTCTCATGGTACGTAATTATCATAAACGAATGGTAATTCTACAAATAGTTTCTTAATTTGTTAATTTGTATTTATTTATTTTTTCTTTTTAAAGTTTTTCGTGAATTCTCTCGACTATATCGACGAAGACAATTAAACTGTTCTTGGAATAGAAATTTAATCAGAATGGAAATATATACGATGTCTTTTCTTTAAATATGTGTTTTAGTGAAATAGAGTTTGACAGTTTATGGATATATGTAACAATCGGTGGTTGAAATAATTAAATCGTAGTAGAGCAGGTGTGTCAGGTGTGTGAAACGCGTGCATTCGGTGCATTCACTAAATCGATCTATTTTTAAATCAATATATCATTTCCTCCGTTCTCGTGTTACATTTCGTACATTAATATCTAATTTCATCTCTTTTTAATCGATTTTTAATTGAATTTAAACGTTCTAACAAGTTTGCTAAATAGATAGAATCGTGAGAATCGACAACTGCGGGAGCAATTCTCTGCGATTGTCCACGATGGGACGAGAATTCTGGCGAATATAAAACTGTTGAAAAAGGAACTGCTAAATATTCGATATCGCTTTTAACATGTGTAAAATTCAAATTTTCGTTGCCATACGCCTGAAAATTTACCGAAAATCGCCTCTTTCTATTCAGTTAATAGTCCGTTGGACCGCGACCCGCCACCGATTATCTACATATTACCATGAACGAAAATGGTAAATGGCGATAAATTTCGGATGGAAGGAGGCGAGCCACGAATATCGGCGCGGCTCGAGCACCGAAAGTGGGTCAGACGTGTCCAGCCACGGTGGAATGTTAAAAATCAGCATTTGCAATTCGCGCGCGACCGTTACTTCTCTTTGATTCATTAAATTAAGCGTAACCAGAATGATAGTCGGATGTTCGATATGATTGCGCAATCTCGCGAGACTTCCGTGTTTTAGAAAGCAGAATACGAACGCGTTCGGCAAATATTTGTTCCATTTAATTGGTCAACGTTCGCACTTTCTTTTTCGCCACAGCTTTTCCCTTACGTTTGCTTTTTGTAAGAAAATTACAATTATGTTGTAACGTCGAATACGACAGGTCGATATTCAAATCTTTCTTTTCATTGTCCTAGTTTTTAATTCTTAAATCCTTAAAATCGTTTTACGATTTACGTTCGAGAATTTACGTTTGGCCCGATCATCGTACTACGGGCTATGCTCGTAGTTGTAGGTTAAAGGGTTAAATCCTTCGAGAATTTTTGGTGAAATTTTGTTTCTTCATTATTTATTATATCAGCAGGAATATTTCTGATCTTCTACGAAGAACATACTTATATGTATAGAAAAGACTATAAAGACTTGTTCAAAATTTCTGACAGAGATTTCTGAGCTCGATAACGAGATATCTAAAATCTGTCAGTGTCTTTTGCGTAGAAATATAACTCGCAGAATTCTCGTATGAAACTTCCATTCCTATCTTTCGTGATATCTGGAATTTCTTTTGATCTGGTCCATTTAAGAAGCGATTAAAGGGAGCTTTCGAAGGGTGAAAGTGGTTTCGTTGAAGTTAACGGGTTGGAACGATGTTGAGGCTGTGGCGGAGTTCACGGAGCCGGTTATTCAGCGACCAATCGCAACTGTAATTTATCAAGCAATAACAATTTTATAGTCGGTCGAGCACCGCTCGTTTGGCTACATTGTTGTGTCACTTTTCGCGCGTAAGTTTGGCAGTATTCCGCTTTACGCTCTGGCGATTTTCAACATTTCGATAAAATTATGAAATTTAGCTGAAACGAACTCGTAGACGACGTCAGACTAAAAAGTAAGATAACCGTAGAACATTAATAAAATATACAGACAAATTAATGAGAAATTAATGGCCCACAGCCATCTTACTTATCGCCCTATTATACGATCACTAAATACGATAAATTATAATTAATCGGTTAAAAGCTGACCGACATCATATTAAAATTCAACGAGCCATTATTCGTCGACGTAACTACTTTCATTAACGTCGTTTTCCTTTAAAACACGCGTATGAACATTAAATCGCTGGATTAATTCGACGCAATCGTAACAACCATTGAAACAAAACAGCAAGGTTCTAATAAAAAGCTTTAAACAGACTCCTTAAAGAAAGATTTCGCAAGCGTAATCCCTAACATATCTGTTGAACTAATTACTTCAAGAAAAACTCTACACATTTTCTTTTGTATATCCGCGATCTGGAGACCGCTGTTACGAAGAGAATAGAATTTAGTGAAACAAAAAGATTCGAAGTAAGGAGAGGCCCATATTATTATGCCATTGAATATAAATTATGTTTTGGGTTACAAAGTCTAGAAACGAAAGAGCTACAAGCAGATTTCTATTTCTTGTAGCCTCCAGCTAGAGCTACAAGGTTAACTTTTTGGTAATGTCCTTTGCTATAAATATAATAAGTTGTCCGGAAAGTGTCTTTCTTTCGCAAACGTGTTTTTTTTACAACAGTGCACCTTCGTACAAACGTGAAACCGAGTCTGTGAAATGTCGCGGTGTTTATCTCAACAGAACAAAATGGATCGTACGTAATTCGAGAAAATAATATAAAACAAAAAACGTTGTGCGTCTATTATTTCCTCATAAAATGAAAGAAACTTTTCGGACAACCTAATATGAACGTGCTCCCTATCATCTTGCCTATTGTACTGTAACACTGTAAGAGTGAGGATCTGGATCAGCATATACTATTCCTGTACTTATACTTATTTCAATATATTTTTCTATTACAAATTCATCTATCAGCCAACCTCAACAATATCCAATTCACGCGTGTTCTATTCATTCAAAAACATCTAAAAACCGGAAGAAAGGGAACACGTAGAAGGAAATCCCACTGCATCGTGCTAAAACCATATATTAATTCAACGTAGCCATAGCAACAATTGAAAGAAAAGAGCGATCGTAAGACTCGTAAGATTCGTAAAGTTAAATGAAAGTAAGAAGTTAGGGACGTTTCAAAGAGATATTTCAGAAGCTTAGTCCCCAATGTAATCAATTGACAGGTGTGTTTCAAAAGCATTGAAACGCAGAAAAGATCGAACGCGGAGGCGGAACTGCGTGCTCTATCCAGGTCGTCGTAATATCATAACGCCGTGACGAAGGACCTAGGAAGAAGAAGAGGCAGGGCCTTCTGATATATTGCGGACTCCGGTCTCCACGCAGCTTAGAGAAGGGAACGGGGGAGGCAGTGTGACGGCGGTAGCAGTTATAAAGATTTGTAGGGACAGGTTTCCGACTACCTACGAGCAGCTGTTGCGTCCTAGCTAGGAGGAGATCGCAGTAGATCTTCGGTGGTGGTTGTTCGAGAGACCGGGTCCTCTTCCTCGTGGTCTTCGTTCTCCTCTTCGTGGTCTTCGTCCTGTCCGCGTCCTCAACTCTCGTAGGTCGTTCGAACGCGCACGTTCACCCGTGTATACACCTACACTTCTGCGAAGAAGCACGCCACAGCTACCCGGCAACCTACCTACCTACGTGATCCTGCCCGGCTAACACACTGCCACACTAACAACCGCCATTCTGTCTCGTAACGGTACATCAGTCCGCTCCTATGCGGTCCTTTCGGACTCTGTCGCTCTGCGGAGGATCGTGCCACGGAAACTTGTGCACGAGATCACGAAGCATGCAGAGTTGGTGCTCGCGATAGGACTTTTGGCGGGTTTTTGGAATATTGGAATATTGGCTTTTTGGTGGATGACAATTTTACATGATAGAGATAGGGCCTAGTCTTTAGGGATGAGGAGACAGTCTTTGGGTGATTTTTGAATTATTGGAATATTGGCTTTTTGGTGGATGACAATTTTAAATGATAGTTAGAGATAGGGCGTAGAATCTTTTGGGATGAGAAGACAGTCTTTGGGTGATTTTTGGATTATTAGAATATTGGCTTTTTGGTGGATGATAATTTTAAATGATAGTTAGAGATAGGGCGTAGAATCTTTGCAGATGAGGAGACAGTCTTTGGGTGATTTTTGGAATATTGGAATATTGGCTTTTTAGTGGATGATAATTTTACATGATAGAGATAGGGCCTAGTCTTTAGGGACGAGGAGACAGTCTTTGAGTGATTTTTGGAATATTGGGTTTTTGGTGGATGACAATTTTACATGATAGAGATAGGGCCTAATCTTTAAGGATGAGGAGACAGTCTTTGGGTGATTTTTGGATTATTAGAATATTGGGTTTTTGGTGGATGACAATTTTACATGATAGAGATAGGGCCTAGTCTTTAGGGACGAGGAGACAGTCTTTGAGTGATTTTTGGAATATTGGGTTTTTGGTGGATGACAATTTTACATGATAGAGATAGGGCCTAATCTTTAGGGATGAGGAGACAGTCTTTGGGTGATTTTTGGATTATTAGAATATTGGGTTTTTGGTGGATGACAATTTTACATGATAGAGATAGGGCCTAGTCTTTAGGGACGAGGAGACAGTCTTTGGGTGATTTTTGGAATATTGGGTTTTTGGTGGATGACAATTTTACATGATAGATATAGGGCCTAGTCTTTAGGGATGAGGAGACAGTCTTTGGGTGATTTTTGGAATATTGGGTTTTTGGTGGATGACAATTTTACATGATAGATATAGGGCCTAGTCTTTAGGGACGAGGAGACAGTCTGGGTGATTTTTGGAATATTGGGTTTTTGGTGGATGAAAGATTTTAACGATAGTAATTGAGGTGTAGAGTGTTTGGTCATAAACAGGAGATTTTGGGCTGATTTTTAAAATATCGAAATATTCTTTGGTAGGTCTTAGGTGGGTGAAATTTTGAAATGACAGTTGTGGTGTAATCCTCTTAGCGATAATATCTATGCGAGAAAGTGAATTGTAAAATATTCTCTTGTGCAAGTTAAAAATGATCTTTTGCAGAGAAGTACACAATCGTCAAATTTTCAAGAGTATCTGCTCGTGATGATAATTTGGTTGACCGATGGAAGAATCTTTCAAATGATGCTTATTACAGTTTTTGAAAGAAGAAGCAGTAGTATCAGGAAGCTTCCGATAGATGCAAGGTTCCTGTTAAGAAGCTTTTTGCGATCTACTTTTAGAAATTTACTTTTCACCAAACTTTCGACAAGATTTTCCAATTAAATAGAATACTAGAGATTTACGGTGGAAAAATTTGTACTTCTGCAATCCCTCGATCTATTATTCCATTTAAATAGAGAGATAATCTATTATTCCATTTAAATAATGTCAAGATTTCAACAACTATTTCTAGAGCCAATATACGTAACGCGTAACAGGAATAAGTAGCTGTAGCAACCAATTGCCACTGAGTGGCTTACTTTGCTAAGTAAGAAGCGCTTCTCGGACGTTCAATTTGCAAAGTTAAGTTATATAGTGGCCGAAGCATCGCAGTTACGTGTATAGGTAGCCATCTGAACAGAAATTCTCGTCTAATTAATTCCACGACTGTTTTCCAAGTATTCCCTATCGAAGACCATCCTCTGTGTAGCTTACAAATAGTCGATGGTCCAATCGCGGTTGGCCGTTCTAACGGTCGTTGAACCTAAATTGCGCGATCGTTAGAATAGAAGTTGTAATGTCGAATTCTCCCGTTCTTCTATTCGCTGATTCTCCTTTCTCCGCTAGGATTTTCCCCTCTCGTTTGTGTTTCAACTGGTCGGAGATCGCCACCGGTTCACGTTCTACGCGGCGCGTACACGTGTTCCTTGTGTCACGTTTGAAACGTGTTCGACACACGGCAGTTGCATTTACTTAGGGTTTTCGCTTAGAGATTTCCCTGTGAAATGAAAGGGGAAGAAAGACGCGAGAAAAATGGTTAACGAGTGGTTTGGAGACGGAAGATCGAGCAACTCGAGAACTGCCTGTCGAGATAATATAAGAAAAATTGAGGAAAGGAAGGAAATAATTGATTTAAGGAATTTTATAAGACTTAGGGATAGGAATAAATAATAAATTGAGGATCGTTGGAATTGGTTTAATTTATGCGTAATAAATCGAGTAAAAGAAAGAATGGAAAATTAAGGGTAGAGAAAAAGAAATTTCAGAATTAGTTAGATTTGTCTAATGTAGGAACAATTGGGGGAATAAGAAAGAAATGGCCGAGTGAAAGGTTTTAAAGAGCATCTGAGGATGGGAGGAAGGAGATTTGAAAAGCAAATAGTTAGGGTAGAGGGTTAAAATCAGAATAAACATGCAAATTGCTTTGAAAAGAAAGTAGATTACGAAGTCAATTTATTGTAATTGCAATGAAAATAAAAATAAAAGAAAACGAGGTGATTCTAAAAAGGAACTTCAAGGAATTCCGGACCAGATTCAGACGCCTAATTTTTCATACATTCGTAATAAAAATGAAAACAGACTAAAGAGCAAAATAACGATAGATAGACGATAGAAAAATGTTGTTCCAGAGGAACAGAATAGGAATAACAAACCGTTGGAAATAAAACAGATAAAGAAAGCAGGAAGACTTGCAAAGAAGACGAATGAAAGTGAAAAGAGTAACGCAGAAAGCACAATGAAAAGGAAGAACAAACGTGACCTCAGTCAACGACCAACATATTCCAACGTAACATCGAAAGAAAATACGAATATTCTCTAGCGAATCGAAAAATCAATTGTTTACACGTCCATTCGGCTCGTCCACAAATTCTTAACAACCGCAAACCTTCCGAATCGCATCATCTGACACATGCTGACCCTCAAACCCCATCAAACGCGAACATTTAAAAATACTCGAGGATACCGATGGCGTAGAAGACTGAATAAAAAAATCCACTAAAAAAATACCACTTTCATCCCAAGTCAACGTCTTCTGACTGACGAATTCTAAGCTGACAAGTTCTGCCACGCTGTGTCTATACGCAAAAAGGAACGACGATGGTCCCAACGTACACACATACAGGCTGTATGGGCGAGTAAGGAGGGAAAAAAAGATAGCAAGAGTGTGTATGTATAGTAAAGGGAAAAGAGAGGAAAAGAGTGTAGAGGGGGTAAACAAAAAGACCTAAACAAGAAGAGAGAAAGAGTTTGAGGCGGGAGTTTGCAAGAAGGAAGAGAGACGACGCGAGATAGAAGCCGGTGCACGCGCGAGCGAATCGATGCACGAGTGTGCGTGCTCGCGTGTGCGTGCCGCGAGTACTTTCACACGGAGGTGAACAACACGCCGCGGTATCCAGGCCAGGGGTGGCCAACCACTCCTCTTCCACCGAAGATACCAATACTCTCTCGTTTAGTCTCTCTCTCTCTCTCTCTCTCTCTCTTAATCTTTCAATTTTTTCCTTTTCTCCATTTCTTGTTTGTTTTCCATCGAAGCTACCGCAAATTCTAACGAAAACGTTTATTCCACTTAATGCTTCTTCATAAATTCTGATTATATATGCGATAATTAAAATTTCTTGTCCGATCGGAATTTCGCCATCTAACCACGTTTATATGTACGTTTCGTCTTAAAAATTATTTCGAACGGAAATGGAACCGTATATTTGATTGAAACTGCAAAATTCTTCTCTTCGAGTCACGATTATATTTAGATAACATAAATTTCTAAAAACGCTGTTTATTCCCTTGACATACAAATGAAATAGGATTCGTTGTGCATTAAAGATTTAATATAGCTGGACATAAAATCATGTACAATTCTTGGAGCCTCGGAGACGTCAACGTTTAAAATACCAGGCTAAAAGAAATCACGTCACCTCATACGTGCGTGTACGTCAAAGGGCTAATATCAAAATAAGAACAACTATTCAGGATTTCTCCATCTAATCGCAAACCTCTCATCTTGAGTATCGCTTTAAACAATAACGAAATTGTTCATTGCATTCAAACTTCGACATTCTTCGCATCTCAATTATTGGATCGGCAACTAAGTGATTGCGGGTTTTGTCAATACCACCTAATGACAAAACCCGCAATCACTTAGTTGCTAACCCAATATATTTAACAGCTGTGTAACGTGAACTCGTAAAGACAATTTACGTTAATATCAAAGTAACGACAATAATTGTGCAAACAACTGACAATTCTGATTCGTTCGAATCGAATTCAAACTCATCTTTCCGAACCGTAAGCATCGTTCCTTGACCTGGCACAACGCAGATAAGCGACGATCCAGTCCTTCGTTCGAATCTCGTTCACCTGGTGCTACGGAGGGCTCGTTATCGCCTTTCGAATCGTGGCGTATTCACTCGATCAAAATGGGACGCACTGCAGCCCTGATTCCCTCGACGTGAACGCGACCCAAGATCCTTAGGATCGAGCACGATAACCTTCCTTCCTTGGCAGTATACGCTCTGCTCTGGCTTTCGACGTTCCTGGTATGGAACTCGGTATCGAGAGCCGGCTCTCGATCGAGATGGAAACCGCCGTGACTTTGGGTCGATCGTCCGCACCGATGGAATTGTCCAGATGCAATCTGACTTCGTTCGTTTCGCTGCAAGGATCTCCAACTATGTCGAATATCAGACGATACGCGTCGTGTTTTGAATACGAGAGACTGAATGCTGGTTACAGGCAGACTGATTGATTAGGTTTGTAAGAGATTTCGATTGTTCGGTTAGGTTTGGTTTAATCAAGTTAACGCGTTCTTCGTTTGTAGATATTTCTTAGTAAATTAGTAAAAGGTAATAGTTTGTTTGTGATAATTCATGGTTGAGCATATAGCTTATTTGCGGTGTTAAGTATAATTTAAAGTATAAAGTATAATTATTGTATTAATAAAATAATAAAATAATATATTAATAAAGTAGAATATTTTTGAAATTCGATACGTTTTATACAGTGAAATTAAAATAGTAATGATGCGTCGCTTATTGTCTTTTTCTGTATACTTTTTAAGGTAGATTACAATATTCGAGATGGAAGTATTTCTGACACGTGAATAATATTAGATCGTCGGAAAAGTGTTTTTCTTTCGCAAACGTGTTTTTTACAACAGTGCACCTTCATATAAACGTGAAATCAAGTCTGTAAAATGTCGCGATGTTTAACAAAAAAAAAAAAAAAAATGTTGTGCGTCTATTATTTCCTCATAAAACGAAAAAGTCTTTTCGGACAACCTAATATTTATCATGTAATTTATAAATAACAATTTTACAATATACAGTCCTCTAAATTAGATATAAAATATGTGATTTCTGATTTTGAATACTTCCAACTTCGAGGATGAGTCAGAAGACGTATGAATCGGAATTACGTTGAACCACATGGTGAACACGTTAAACCACGTTCGTGAAAGGTTTTCAATTTATTTTTCGTTTTCGTCAAAATTATATAAACTACGCTCGATCGTACGAAGGAATTCGATCAATTTGGAATTTCGAAATTATATTTCAAGAAGAACGTACAGAGAGCTGGCGTTATCGATGTGCAAACAGGTCGTCCATTTATAAATAGGCTCCTCTTTATCCTAGAAAAAGTCTAGCATATATGTACACCATGACGCAACGATTCTAACAAGAATCAAGATAGAGCGAATACGAAAAATCCGCGATACTTTTGCACCGCTACGTTTGCTCGTACGCCTGCCAGTCTGCAAAAGTCTTATCTGTAAATGAGCTTCAATATTTGCCGCGTGCCACGGAGGAAAGTCGAGCGTCGAACCGGCGAATAAGCTGTTCATTGTGTTGGCGATAAAACGCGTCTCGGTTCACGGATTGCGACGTGAATCGCGAAAAAATTCGTCACGAGCTGCCCCTTTGTCGCTCCACAGAGTTTGCTTCTGAATTCTCCGTAGCTTTGCCTTTGACGCTAGCTAGGCGAATTTTATATTCTAAATTTACTCGAATTTTGTGTATTTTATATATTTTACACAGAAGAAGAATTTTGTATGTTTTATATATTTCACCGGAATCTCTTACATTTTATGTATCTTCATATTGGAATTTTTATACATTTCGTATATTTTATTTGATTTTTATCTGTTTCATATACGGGAAGAGGAATAAAACGGCTGAAAGGTAGATAAAAAAAAAAATAGTTTGTAGGGTTGCAAAAGATTGTGATGTGTAGTGGCGTAGATACGATAAAATTAATATTTCTTAATTACAGCAAAAATAAAAAAAAAAAAAAAGAAAACCAAAGATTTTTCTCTCACGTACTCGACTTTTAATTACCAAATTGACATCCATCTCAAAGATGTCCAGCTTCCCTTTGTTTAATATTTCGTATCTCTGTAATATATAAAATCGTCTTACGATGTCATTCAGTTTGTTGACATCAGAGTTCAGCACTGTGCAGAATTTATTATATAAAAAATATATCTAATATTTATTATATAAAATATTATATTCTGTATAGAAAAACAATTACTCAACGCCATCAATATAAAAATATGGGAAAATGTATCCCGTTTATGTAACGAAAATATCTAACGAGGATATAATTAATTTCGTCATCTCATCTATAGATATGCTCATAGATGGTAATTTACACGGTAATTAACGCAAAGTGTTTCTCTTTTGTCAGAGCAAAATAGGAAAATCAAAGTGGTCTCGTGGAAACGTATGTAACGTGTTTCTATGACGCGGAAGTCGTTGCCAATTACTTTGACGTCGCGTGGATCGGAGCTACACGAAACATATGTCACTGCCGCGGATGATCGATGTCGTTGGTCCAAGTTACGCGACCGCTGATGAATGCAGCCAATGACTCGAACAGGGTGCATCCGGGTCAATTAAGATGGACGAAATTAATATCGGAAGCCAGCGGCGCCCGCTTTGCTTTCAACCCTCGATTTGGCGACGTGGGATCGAATCGTGTGACCTCGTTGCATCTTCGTGTTCCTATCGCTTCTCCTTCTTCGTTTAATTTCGTGCCGAGAATAATTCATTTTCTTATATCAGAATCCAGAGAAGATTCTTCTATTCCTATCTTTCTCATCACTTTTAAATGCAAGTAGGAAATTTTGAGATATTCAAATTCGATATATTATGGATATTATGGAAATAGGATGCAAGAGTAATCGTTGGAGGAAGGTGTAGGGAATTCAGGAAATTTACGCATAGTCTGAATTGTCGATAGAATTATTCTTTCGTGAAGTAGTTTTCTTTATCGAATATTATGCTCGAAGAAAGTGCAAGGTTGTTGTAAGATGTT
This sequence comes from Bombus terrestris, assembly GCF_910591885.1. Classification (NCBI taxonomy): domain Eukaryota; kingdom Metazoa; phylum Arthropoda; class Insecta; order Hymenoptera; family Apidae; genus Bombus; species Bombus terrestris. The sequence goes on along the minus strand of NC_063271.1, from coordinate 9,763,606 downwards.
ATATCGTACTTTTTATAGCACGTAATTATATATGTAATTAATTTGCATTCTGCAAGGGGTTTCCACCCTGACGAACCTCCACTCGTTAAATTCGAATATTTGGAAGACCATGGTACGTCTAGTACCATATTACGAACTCGAAGAAAAGTTTTCTTCATTGTCATTATTTCATAATTTATTTCTCTATAACATCGATTACGATAAACTATTCGTATGTTTATTAATATATTATCTGATGTTTTATTTGTAATATATCGAATCGTAATTTGAATTTTACTTCAACTTTATCAATGAAATTTCTTCGACTATTCCGCCTTCTGAATTAATCTACCGTATCGTATGACTTGCAAATTTCACATTATGTATCAGTGATCTATTTATTATCATACCGTTGCGTCATCGCCAAAACGATCTATTTATAGTAACAGTTACTATATCCTATTATTAGTTCTTCCAATAAAAAAGAAAAATTCCAAACAACTATGATCTTCTTAACAAATTAACGTTAAAATTATTAAGGATGATTGAACATGTTTATAAATTAGGGAAGAACATTTTTTTATATTATATTTGATATTCTTCTGTCAAATATTTTATACATCGATATCCTTTACGCGTTCGAAATATTTATTCGCGTCACGCTGAGTAGTTAGTGGTTCTACCAGCAATGCAACATCGTTAGATTGTCACAACGACGCTCTCCCGGCCATAAATTAACGTGATACAACCATGTTGAAACATTGAATTACGTAGGAGTAAAGAACACGATTCTCAGCTATGCAGTTGCTAAAAAGACAGTGTTTCCTAGCATTGAAGAGTATAATCGTTTCAAGAGTGAAGCGTGACAGCTAATGTCTCGGCGACCTCTGTCTGACTCAGCCGTCACTTTCTCCTTAAAACGTTACACGTTCTCCTATTCAACCAACTATTCCCTAAAGCCGTTTCAATTTTTAACATATGCAACTTCCAATTTTTAACGTATCATTTACCTGGAAACTTTTATAAATTCAATGTCATCAAACATTATTTCGTATTGGTGTAATATTTCATTGAAATAACAGCAGTTAGTCTTCAGTCTTTCAATCGTTTTAATAGACATTTAAGATCATTCATACTTTCTAGGATGAACGATAGAACCTATTACATGTGAAAATAACATTTGTTCTATCCAAATGTTACCAAACATTATTTCGAACTGGTGTAATATTTCATTGAAATAACAGCAGTTAGTCTTCAGTCTTTCAATCGTTTTAATAGACATTTAAGATCATTCATACTTTCTAGGATGAACGATAGAACCTATTACATGTGAAAATAACATTTGTTCTATCCAAATGTTATTTTGGAACAATAGTTCTACTGGAAAATATTGGCTTGGCAACTAAGTGATTGCGGACTTTGTTGTTACCACCTAATGACAAAATCCGCAATCACTTAGTTGCCAAGCCAATAGTTTAAAAAAGCGATATTCGGTGGAGAGTGACGATTTTACGGCGGATGGAAATATCAGTTAGGTTCTGAACTTGTACGTGTTCATCCGTAAACCAATATCCTTCGCACGACACCTAAATATTATAAAACCCGTCTCTACTCTTCAAATATTTAACTCCCGTGTTTCCATAGTAGAAACCTACGTCCGAATAGAAATTGAGCCACGCGGAAATCAGGTTGACTGGATGAATTGGAAACTAAAGGAAGATGAAGATATTATAAACGATATTTACTATTCTTTATATCATTTCTTCCTGTAGATTGTTCAGAATTTTGGATCTTAATAGCCGAAATAATGGTATAGGAACACTAAATGTACACTTAGTATTCATATTAGGATAGTTATATGTTTATTCGACAAGCGATTTCAAAGATATTCATCGATACACATTTGCACGTGTCTCACCTTCTTCCATAGCAACTGTTAACTGAACATTAACAGTTTGCTATTAACATACATACTTGCACACACTGATATTCACATACAGGTATCACTATTACACATCTAATCTAATGTAGCACATAAAATTACACATATCTCAATGTAGATAAACACGAAGCTCCATAATTAAAGATATTACAGAAAGTAAATAATTTCATTTTATCGAAGTTCCACATTAATGGAATACTCGAGTACAATCAAATGTGTCATTGTCCGGTTGGGCTTTTGAGAGACTGTCGTTGTCAGCATCACCATAGAGCGACAAGAAAAGATTCGTTGGTGTGGTTACCGTCGATTCGCGAAGGATCGAGGAGATGAGCGCAGGTGCGGAGGAGAATTTAGCGACGTCGTCGGCATACCAAAGGAGAGCGAGGATTCTTAAGGAGCGTGAGCTAAGTGATGCGAGTCTCTGGCTGTCCGTCGTGCATACGCGGTGCATTGCCCTCGGACTTAGATAGAATCGTCTACACCCACACCGCGCCCCTTTATGTCACTCCCGCTGTGCTCGCCTCGCTTCGCTTCTCTTCGCGCGATAACACTCGCGGAATCAGCTTTCCAATGCTGATCGAACGAAAGCGCTGGGAAATGACACTCCCGACAAATGTCTTTCCGGACAGGGATTTTTTTCATGGCTCCAGTCGAAGCAGTTTCGTTGGCATTTTTGGAGAAATTCGATCTTTCTCTATCTCGACCGTGGCCTCATTTTAACGAACAGAAAGGATTTACAACTCGTTAGGAAAATTTGTAGCATGAAATTGGAACGACAGAACACACGAATATCGATAATCCTCTTTCGTGTCTCATTCAAATTTTGAGGATAAATCAGTTGGCATTAGAAAAATGTAATCTTGGTAGAAGTATGGAACGATATGATCTTGTTATTTTTCTTATTCGATTCTATCCTGAGACGATATAGTAATTATTTATTCATTTTTGTTTCAGGTATTTCTAAGAGGCATGGTACTTTGTTGTTTAAACCGGTCAGAAGCCATACTGATCGACTCTATAAGTTGAGAAACAGAAGTAAGTGACGATATTTAAACAATGGTTTAGAGACAGCTTTTGATATGAAAGTAAGTGAATCATCGTTTGAGAAATTGTACAGGTAACGAAGTTGGGAAAAAAGGTTGAGTTGATCAGTTTAGCGTCTGAGAAACTCGCGCTTCTCGTTAATTTCCCGGTATTGGAAAATCTGTTGCAAGTTATTTTTCTATGCAATAATGTATAACAAATTCGTAGGATATGTAATAGATTTAAATTGTACTAATTTTATGAATCAGATTTGTTGGTAGGACTCGTTATGGAGATTATTATGTAGTGGAGAAAGTTGTGATTTAAGCTAGAGAGTCGAGGTTTTAGTTGGAGAAAGTGGGGTTTATTGTTCATAGATTTAGAATTTTACTGTTATTGCCGTGTGCCAGGCGTTTTGTGTAAAGATTCTAAGAAGCTGATAGTCTGTCTATACTGACGATTTCGAATAATCACTGTTTCGTGTTACATAGAAATTGAAATTAATTTGAAGACTTTACGAAAGTCATCATAGACATCACTTTTCTAAATCTACTATGAAATCAGTTAACAATAATGAACTGTAATTTACTAAACGCGTGTATCCGTAATTCACGTATCATTTTCGCTGATGGTCTCAGCAGCTGTCGCGTAATTAATTAATAAAAAACCACATATATATCATTTACGAGCAACGCTATCCACATGATATCGGCTTGGTAACTAAGTGATTGCGGATTTTATCATTAGGTGGTAATGACAAAATCCGCAATCACTTAGTTACCAACCCAATATAACTCTTCGAATAAATAGAACAACTGATTGTAGTGGCTATTACAGTACTTGTAATATAAATTAGGAATAATAGGAAATATTATCGAGAAAGATAAAATCAGCAAAAAAGAACTTAGTACAAAATACAATAATATTATTTCAAACACATATTATATCTAGTAATTGTCGAAAGTAATCTCATTAAATATCGAGGCTTACCATATAATAATGCTGTGTAATGGACAATTGATCGTTTAAATACATCTATAATTTCTGCGAAACACAGAAATATTTTATTATTGTTATTGTATACATGACAGTCGTGTTTCGATCTTACAGTGCTAACAAAATTTCAAGATGTTCTGTATGATACGTACAATTATGAACATAAGAGTTTTCCATGATAAGTGTTCAAACATGAGTGAGTCCATATCAAAGCTCGACAACGGCGTAACCACGTGGAAAAGTAAGGTCGTCGACGTTGGTAACGAAATGCTGTACACCTGCTATTTTAGCACAGTAATTAACGCTAAATGTACCAAATCAAAGTAAAAGCAGGTATATCAGACTTCTAACTTCTACAACTACTATAAACATACAAGTGTGTTTAATCGTATTAATAGCCTGCCTTTATTCTGATGGAAATATGATTATATATTCAACAGTTTTCCTCATATTGCTTTAATTCCAATGAAATATGTACAAGATATTTATATATACAGAATGTACCGAAAGTACACGAGGAAAGTTGCTCGTGCAAAAGTAAGTCGAATACGTAGAGTGTAGAATTTTTGATACGAGACCTCGTTTCCAGGAAAATCGACGATGAAATTTCGTTAAGTACGCGCGCACTTGACAGGTAACGAGAGTCGGTTCAATGGGTTTCTTCGCACTTAGGTGCTCCGTTCTGTGGCAGAAACCGAAACCAGCTGATTCTCTGTGCAAAGTAAATGGAAAATATCGGTGCAAGATTGATACGAATGACAATTCTTCATACGAAGTTTCGTCTTTGAAAAAATCAATTACAGTTCGTATCAGTTCAGTGCACTCGACTCTCGTTGCTTTCCAAATTCACACGACGGCACTTCATGACTTTCTCGTAAAAGAAAACCAAAAATTGTCGCCACGACTTTCGATACGCTTTGTATATTAAAGATCAATGGTTCTAATATTAAGCGTTGCAAACCTCCCTTTCTCCTCTTTCTCCTTCTTCTTCTTCCGATTAGCATCTCGTAAACAGCATCTCTACATTGATCGTTGACGGTGATCTCGCGTGCAAGGATCGTGTTCCGGCGCGGTGTGGTATCGCATGTTGCGTTTCACCGCAAATAGTGGCAAACGACAGAGGAGAGAAGTTCGGTGTTCGGTTTACCGTATCAAGGGGACGCGACATACCGTCTCTCTCGACGCACCGGGCTGCGTGTCGGTGTCTCGGTGCGCAAAAGGCCGCGAATAAAATTCCGACCGCGAAGAAAAGTGGGACGCGCGTGTGCTGGCCGGCGAACGGCCGCAGAAACTGCACATTTGCATCTCTGAATAACCATACGTCACCGCGATCGCTACTAGCGCGGTGTAATAATTACTCCGAGAGATTTCACCCGGTGCGACTAGATTCTCGCGCCTGTATCAGGCTAGCTCGTCGCGTATTTCCTAATCTTTTGTGGCAAATGATACACGAATATTAGTATTTTAAATGACGTATGAACGTTGCTATATAATATGTGTATACGTATGTGGTCCATAAGTATCATAACGTCTATTATCGATATTTAGCGTAGATGGAATGTTTTGATTTTCTATCTGTTTTGCTCCAAAGACAGTAACGACGACAAAAACCTGATTATTTTGAAACGAAGTGACGCTTAACGTTGCTGCAGATAATTAACAATCAGATTAAAGTATGGCAGTCGTAAGTACATATATGCGCTTAAATTCTTTCTCACGACATAACAAAACAATATCTCTTGGCATATGGTCTAGAATTTTTGCACAGCGTGTATGTTGAAGGGATAGACGATGTGTTTGCACAGCTGCAAATGGAACGGCCGTGTAAAGTGTAAGGAGAACGGATGATAGGATATTGTCAGCGAATAGATTCTTCCTTCGTTGGTGTTGTTGGGTATTTTCCTTAACGCTGCGAAGATCAGTCGATTTGTTTGCATTGCAGAATTCCATTAAAGAATTGGAAAAATTTATTCTCCCTGCCGATTCGTAAGATCTGATTTCGAATTATAGACGAGCATCGCAGCTGGATTGTTAACTGGGCTTTTGTTTCTCTAATGTCTCGATGTTAATGTTAATATTCCTTTCAGTAATGAATTAATAAATAATAATAATAATAAATTAATAATAAAGTTATTTCTGAAACGTTGATTCGTACGATTACGTGATAGGATTTAAAGTTACTAATAACAGAGGTTTCTTAACTCGAAGTCGGATGAAGTATCATTAAATCTTTTCTTCTTTCGAAAGAAATTTAATACGAATTTCTGAAGCAATAAATAAATTTCATAAAAGTATCGAGGAATGTTTAGTATCCGAACCAATTAGTCTTACGCGATTGAGCAATCTCTACTATTTAATCATATAAACAATTCTGCCACAAAATTCTAAAATATTCAATATTTAAACTAACCAATAAATTTCCTGTAAAGTACAAGAATGTCCAATATTTAAACTGCTAAATAAATTTCTTGCGAAACATGCAAACACTCATCTTCGATTCCAACGTATGAGAATGATGGAGAACGCGGATCATCGTTTGAATAAAGAATCGCGAACTATATCGAAGCCTTTGTGATGAACGCCTTCGCGGCGTGTAATTAAAAAACGCCAACGCTCGGACAAATCAATAATCCAACATTTCCATAATGGACGTCGCGGCTCATTATACTGTCAGATTCAAGGTGCAACACACGTGTCCCGTCGCGATTATGCGATCGGTGACTCGTGCATCGCATTGCAACTCGTCACTGCATCGTTCGACGATATTTGGCGATCGTGGTCCCAATAATCGAACGTAATCGAATCGTACAGTTCATTAAAAACCGTACAATCTATATATTTAATGGCAAATATTATTCGTTTCATTTTTATATAACAAATAAAAGAGAGTTTTCTGATATTAATCCTCTATAGTATTATGCAAAGAAATTGAAATTAATTTAAAAAGAAATTCAGATACCTACAGAGAGATTATTTTGTAGTTATAATATTATCGAATAAATGATGATTACGATCCATTATTTTCGTATACCATTAGGATAAAATTATTAAGAAACCAAAATATCATTACGACAAATTTGAAGATTAAAATACTAAAAGATAATGGAACTTCCATATTTTAATTAATTTAGTTTGTAACTTTTCTCATTCTATTTCATCTACTTGCCATTCCTTTTTCTATTACATTACATTTTATTAATATATTATTACGTCTATTATATCTACAAAAACAGTAAATAATATTTTCTAATTAGGGGTGGAATTGTGCAACAGAAATGTTACAAGAATCCTATTTCGCGATACTCAAAAAACCTAAAGAAGAAAGTTACTGAATCACCGAGTCTGTGATATTCTAAAACACGTATTTGCAATCGATTAAGATCAACCATCTTGTCTCTTTTCAATCTTTTTTATTCTTATGTTTTTTCTTTCTGTTTTTTTTTTTTTACTAAAGCTTGGAAAATTATAGGCTACATAGTCGAGATCTTAGTTTAGTGTGCGCGTATTCCTATCATGGATTGCTCAGACAGCGTGAAATTTATGTGAATAAAAAGAAACGTTGCATGTATGCAAACGCGTACGTGTAACCGGACAGAGAAAGAGATGTTTTCCAGTTGCTGATTACACGAGCATCGGGAAATTTGTGCCAGCAAAAATCCAGCCAACAACCAGAGGAACTGCTTTCTGCTTGTAAACGGAGTTTAATGACTCTGTCAGACGATAGAGCGATTAGCGTTGAACGTGCTAGATATTTTTGACGATAACTCATTTTTCCTCCCTTCCTCCACGAAATTTGTCTTCGCAACTGGTTTGTCTAGTTTTCGCCGTGAAAACAAGACAGAAGGTTCGTTAATTACATCGAATATCATTTTTAGATCCGAGTATTCAATACAAGAATTCTAATCTCTAAATGGAACTGTAATTGAGCACACACGATATACGAATAGGTAAAGTAAATTAAATTCCTCGTACGATATTTATTACTAGACAGTTATTATACTATTGTGAGGGTTGCGAAATAAGTAATTATCGAGGAGAAGCTGTATGATGCGTGATAAATTAAGGAATTAAATGAAAATTGATAGACAGTTACGTAACTGTTTGTATGAAGTTTCCAAAAATAGGAGAGAAGAAGGTATACATTAATCGCATGTAGATAATATTAACCCCTTAACCTATAACTACGGGCATGGCCCGTAGTACGATGATCGGACCAAACGTAAATATTACGGCCATAGCCCGTAGTAGACGATCGGACCAAACGTAAATTCTCGAACGTAAATCGTAGGTTAAGGGGTTAATGGCTATTTAGGTATATTTGCAGACAAATTTCTGTCAATAAACAGTGATATATATGATATACAATACTAAGTAGTGTTCGCTCTATAAACAACTCTATAAAAGAAATATATAAAGATTCATCTCTATATGTCTATGTGTATTCTTTAAGAATTGCTTTGTATGTCCATTACTGTACTATTTTAATATTGCATCATTGTGTTGCTAGTAAACAACCTATTTATAGCAGTCACCAGTTTCTATTTCTCCAATCAGAATGAGATGCAATTTTCTTGATGCGCAGAAGAATATATGAGAAAGCATTTAACGATACGTTATCTGTTATTGAAAGACCAGCAATGCAGATGGCTCAAGATTTTTGCTCAGAGTACTGTACATTCCCACTTGGATCTTTGGACATCTCTCATATTTATTTCGAAACTGTAGAAACTTAATTAGTCGTGAAAAAATACAACGAAATATTACTTTGCCATACTTGTTCTGATAATTAGTATAGACACTTACATGATTCTTATCATCAAAAATATACATAACATCCAAAGTATAATATCAAAAGTATGATATCACAGTATAATATTTCTTACAATATCTAGCGGATGAAACGAATTTTTTGCTTGGACTGTATTGCTTTAACTAAGTTATAAGAATATGAATTTGCATGAACATCCGGAGTCTGGTAATAATATTTGCTCCAATGCATTGCCTACCACCTTCCTTGCATTTATAAGTTGCTCTATCAAAATGCACGAAACTCAACGTGTAACAGTTACATCACTAGCATATGTATCAGTAGCATCGGATGTATTAACTTAATACTTTACACGATGAGGACAGTATAAATATTAATACAGGAATAATTTTTCGAAAAATAAGTCCATTTAGCAATTTCAATTTGATAAGCTTCCAGACGTCCCTAAGGTTATGTGAAAAATATAGAAGATGCGCTAAGGATTTTTGCATGGTGGTGTAATATTTAGTGGGTCGATCGCGTGGTATCCGGCGCAATCGAATTCGCCGCGGTGCACCGTTTCGACCCGCGAATTCCCAGACTTTCCAAAGCTGGAAATGTCAGGAGGCTGTGAAATGTTCGCTGCCAGCAGCGACCTTTGTCGCGTCTCGCCTCGCGGATACGTCGCTGCCAGAGATAATTGCTGACTTGATCGGTGCCTGCTGTCTACCGATTCGAGTCTCTCACACTTGAATTATTTTTAGGTATATTGGGAACTTTGCAAATTTGCAGACACCTTCTGTATTTTTAATATCACTTTAGCAGCATTCGAGGTAGATTTCCAGGTTTGAATTAAAACTGTGAGTAATTTCCGAGGAAATATTATTTCGTTAGCTTTTTTCGTTCTAAAGCTTTGCTAATTCTTATGGAAAATTTGTTTGGATGATTAGGTTCTTACAGTTTATTCTGCGACAGGCTCGTTTATTTCAGCTAGAAAGGAAGCTGTAGCAAACATTACCTAAATGTAACACGTGCGACATGCAAATGAATATTTTAATATGAATTGATAAAATTGCAGGAGAAGAACTGTTAACATTTTTCCTAGGATACCCTTCTTTTACGGAAACAATTAATATTCCTTTGTTTTTTTAAATTTTCTAATATCTTCTTATTGTTAGATAACTGGATTATACGTTTTAGTATATTTTAATTATCCATTGTGTATTGATCTGAGGACTCTAAAATAGGAAAGTCAATTATCTTACTGGATTTGTGATATTTCGTATTTCCGTCCAAAGGTAGATTTTTAAGAAAATTGATTACAGTTTGTGATATACTAATCAGTATATCCTTATAAGGATATGTAAAATCGAATGAATATTTTTATACGAACATTTAAAATTGAAAGAATTACGTAGAATGTAATAGTTTGGCATACAATTCAATAACGACACCAGAGGATTGGTAGCAATGAAATTATGCTAACAAGGTAACGAATAAAAGTGTCAAAAAATATTAAAAACTTTATGGAGAAACACTAGATATTATTCTCCTACTATTCACTTGGTCGAGTTAAAAATATTCGTAAAAACGTTGTATAAAATTAAAAACTCTTTTCTCTCTTAGTATCGACATCCAGTGGTCTGAGAGCCCGAACTCGAAACAAGGCGTGTAGGAGAGAAATAGGGAGAAAAAAAGAAAAGGTTCAGACGGGTGGCATTCCATTTCGATTACCTTGGCACAGATCCTTTCTTCGGAATCGTTCCGACCAGACTGTCGTATCACATTAAAATTTACCTCGTGCGCGAACTCGGTTATGCATAAATAAAAGCCGATGCGTTTAAGGTCAGTAACTCGTCGATCACATCTAATGCACTCCACCAATTTTTCCTTACTTTCTTGCTGACAAAGAAAGAAAAGGAGAAAACTTATTTGAAATCGGAATATTTTTATAGATAAAATTGGAAAATTTGGAGATTTGAAGAAGAATCAGGAAACTAAACAATTTTTAGAAATATACTGGAAAATAATCAATCTTTTCATGGTATTTTCTAACGATTCTTGGCACCAGATTTTTGCCACCATTTTTAATAGAATACTTTTTAGTTCAGTCGCGTTGTATCGCTACGATATTATTATTCATCTAAAATGTTTCTTTAATTTACTTCATACACGGGTATTTACATATATATACTTACTACATAGATCACATAAAATTCAACTTGATCGACTTTGTGTTGTTGTTTAAAAAATTGCTTGATTCTGATACGAGGATACATCACTAATGCTTAGAAATCGAACAGTTAACCTGGAATAATCGAGTTCTGAAATTTCATCGTTTATCAGGCCACAGTTGATTCGATCTCAAACCTGCAACAGCCTCGAACGTTCTGAAACATGCATTAAATTACAATTACAAGCCTCTGAACACAAGCTCGTAAACAAGCTCCTAAACAATCGATACCAATTTACTTTCCCCAAAGACAATATCCATGCACACACGACTTGGCAACTTTCACCTATAGCAATTAACTGAGCAAATACGCGTCATCAAACCCAGCCAAACCTCGGCCAACTTGTCCGTGTAAGAAACTTCGCGGCTTTCCCTCGCCCCTCGCCCATTTTACCGCCGTTTCTCTGAAGCAACTTAACTCGAAAGAAACTTCTCAATACCGGAGAACTCCCTTGGCCAAAATTTCCACATCGCCGACACCATACATCAGACACGGTAGCAGCCTGAATTTGCAATAATATCAAGCGTTACTTCATCGAAGATGGAAAGTCCACTCTCGAGACGAACAGTTTGACCCGTTTCTCAAGGTACAAGAATTTAACCAGTAAAGACAGTCCTCCCTTATTGGCTGGCCTCTCGTCTCTCGGGTATAAATATTGTCCGGTAATCTCGCTTGGTGCATCGTAACTCAGAACATCGGGCTTTTAATGGGTGCAACATTTTGTCCAAAATTGTTACCGGCTTATTAACGAACCTCTCCACGTTTCCTTGCCTCTTCTCCTCTTTCGTCTGCTTCGTTCGTTGAGGAACGCTGCTTTTACAGGACATTACGTTTTCATTATACGGAGACGGAAGACTCTCCGACCATTTCCAGTTTCTAAAAGAGATCGTGATTTACGTTCGCTACCGATCATTTTATTTGCATTCCACCTCGATGAGATAATGCTTTTTCTTCGCAGTAGGGGAAATAAGGTTGGGTTTGAATGAGGTTTCTAAGAATGTTGAAGGATTTAGGTTTGTTCGGATAATGGTTTGTTAAATTTCAAAGAATTATTGCGAGCACTATGTTAGTATGTTAGTTGTGAAATATTGAAAACTTCAGTTTCATTGAAACAATATCCAAGAATAGTTGAAACGAGGCAAGCTCGACGATTTGAATTCGGCTGGAGCAAATTATCACACCTCATTTAATCACATTAATAGTCACCACCCCTAGTTCATTATATGTATTTTAGACAAAATCTGCAATTCTAATGAGAAATCAAGAAGTAACAAAATCCAATTAAATGAAGCAACGAAATCACCTGAATCCCAACCAGCCAAACACCACACTCTAAATCATCATTTGGAATAAAAACAAGAACTAACCAGATGCGAAACCAAAATCAGCTTATAGAACCAACGCAATCTGTCCAAACCAACCTGCCTATCTATTAATTTAAACTAACCAAAAGGCAAACTCTAAATTATCACCTAAAATCCACTCAGAAGCAGCAAACAACCAAACCGACCTAAAACCACCCCGATCTATCTCCCCAACCCCACTTATCTATTTAACCCATTTAATCGTCCTGCCTGGCAATTAAACCTCCCAAAACCAAAGTCCAAACTCTAAATTCCCACCTGAACTCCGTCTAAACCCAAGGAACAGCCAAACGACAAATCAGTCCAACTCCAATAAATCAAACACAACCCTCTAAAAGACCAGACTCTGTCCGTCGAAGACCTACCCTTTCCACTTCCACTTGCGCGGGAAGGAAAATTCATCCCCATGGAACACCCCATTCGTCCTCCAGTTGCAGTCACTGCAGATCAGTATCTGAACAGCAAAGTCAATATCATTCTGCGGTGGCTAATATCGCGAAAGATGTTGGCGAGACAGGTCTGCGACGACGGAAACGGGACTCCACCCCTCTGTGTTGTCGTCCTGGCGGCGTCGATAATTACGAAATGCACGGCACAGGTTGCGGCTGGTCTCGCAGCCGCTCGCTCCAGATCCAAATTTCTGGCGGGGCGAGGTCGTTGCACCCGCGGTCGAAGAGCGACGAGAGCGAATTCGAGAGATCGAGGGGGGTTCCTCCCGGCGTCCGTCCGGCGCGAGGTTGCGGAGAAGGGTGACGGGTGGTAGGCAGAGAGGTTGATGCCCGGGTTTACTTCCTAGTCTGCCGGTTGCCTGTATCGACCGGATAGCGTCCCGACGTCTATAGCGTTGGCCGACTCGGCTCTCTGCCCTGTGCTCTAGCGCTGGCGAGCTCTCTTTCTTCCTCTCCTGCGTCCTGTGTGTCTCTCTGATTCGTGGAACGAGGGATTCTATCGTCTGCCGCTGGAAAAACGTAGGTCAGTGCTGGACCCACGTCTGAAAATAGTTTCGGGGTAGATGCTTTGAACGATGCTGACACAGGTGATTTTGGCTCGGACGCGTTGCTGAGTGATGGGATTTTTGAGTCGATTTGAATGTTAGAATTTGGTTTTTGAAGATTAATGGGATAATGTAGCAGGGGTGGAAATATTCCGATATTCATTTAGAAAATGGAAGTTACTTATAGCGGAATGGAGTTAAACAGACGTATGGAAGTCTTGATCAATGTACAGGAGTCTTGATCGGTAACATTCTTGTAATTATTTAATTGACAGGTTGTCCGTGTTTGATTATCGAACAACTAATAGTTAATGGGAGATTTTTATAAAGTTTTAGTTGGTAAGTTAATGGTGTTTCTTCGGCCGCGCATGATATTTTGCACGGTGCAAAGCCGGATGTTAGTGTGTTAAGATTTAGGGGCTATTCTGCGTTCTAATGATACGGTATTTGAATCTCTGGCGGTTTGGCTTGGTTAGTCTACGTTAAACGCCAGCTATTTTCGGATACATTTCCAGACTTGCGTAATTAAAGGCACACATTTAGTTCCTTTTATGAAATGGAACAATTTACTTCGTCATTGTATCCTCTTATTTCCGAAATGTTCTTCCGAGAAGAAAGATTATTTTCCAACACATCTATCCAAAAGCTTTTCTTCCAAAACATTCATCATCCATAGCGACTCAATAGAATCATTTCCACTTACAAGCAATCGTCTTATTCTTCTCATCGTTCGCGACGTTGATCATCGATCCCAAGAATCAACTCGTCTATGAAGATTGACGTTCACCGAGTGTAACTTTCCAGGAATCGAGGCACGTTAAGAGGCAGAAATACCGACATATTGAAACGGGTTAAATGATAATCAGAGACCGTGGGAGTGGTAGTTCCTTAGGGTGCGCCGGTTGTTGCTCGTTTTGACGAGCATAGCACCGAAGACCACTGAGCGTGGTCGTAGCATCGTTTCGGCCAGCTTTTTACTTCGGCTAACCACATTGTTGTGATCATCCGGTGAACCTGTTTTCGGTAAATTACCGTATTTGCCGGTAGTGTTGCACGGTTGCAACCGTGTTATTAGAGTCGAAACCTGGGGACCTTTTTGGACCTTTGCTTGTCAGGGGAATTGGTAGACATTCTGCTGAGATCTGGTGCAATTGTGCCACGAATAGTCTTCGTAAATTGAAGCTCACAGCTTGGAACTCAGAGCTGAACTCTTCTGAAGAACGTGGTACATTGTAGCATTGTGGGTGAACTATTTGGGTTAATTCCGAAGTCGAAGTGGAAAATCGTGTTCTGAATTCACGTTGTAAGTTGTAGAAATACTTTTTATTTGGTTATTTAACTACAAAAAATGGTGTAATATTTAGAAGTACTGTCGTAGAGTACATCTTAACTGAATTAATATAGAAGTTTAAATAAAAATACGATGTTGTGTTCTTTTATAGCAGACATAGTCAATTTAATTTTTCACTGAGATATAAAAGGGACTGTAGTAAATATTAAATTTTTAATCTCACGCTTTTTACAATAGATATATGTAGGAATAGATTCCTCGTTGTGTTATTGATTGAGTTATAAAAGGGATGCAATACGTAGAACTACTGTATTATACAATATTCTCAATTAAATTAAAATTGAAGTCTAAATCTACCTAGTGGATATTATAAATAAAAGTACCAATTCTTTCTTGTACTTTTTATATACCAAATGGTAGAACGTGCATTTGTTCTATTATATTGCCACTGAGACACAAAAGGAGTGTGATATATGTTACTGTTGTACAGTACTCTCAACTAGGTTAACGCTGAAACTAGCGAACGAGTGGAAAAGAGTGTTCCATGACGTTTTCGTAAAATTGTAGCTCCGAACTTGGCTTTCGTGGAACGAACATAGTAATACGTGTTTACGTTCCACGATTAATTGAGAGAGAAAAAATGTGTGTAATACTCGTCGCATTGTTGGGTATCTTATTTAGGTTAATTACCAAGATGCAAATGAAATCGTGATAATATTACACTCTTCAAGATCTGTGCTGAGTTGGTGAAGTATGTTTGCATGAAATACTTCATGACATTGCGTGGTTAAATATCTCCTGTAATGTGACGTTCTTTTTAGTCGTAAATCTGATTAGAGAAAGATAAGACAAGATTCTCTATGATGTTGAAGGATACCGTAAATGGGTCGATATCAATGAATAATGTATGTGACCTAACGTTACAATTACTATAATATTGATGCTTAATATTTACATTAATGATCGATTTAATTGTAAAAACTTGTAATATATATTAATATTGTGATAAAAAATATAATTACGCGTTTTTGGAAAGCTGCTGCGGATGATGTAATACTAACAAACAATATGTACATCATACACCTACGAATAATATATAAAGAACGATTTAACTTGACGAATTATCTGGATTAATAATATTCTGTATAATTTTAAATTTACTCATTCACTCATCCTCTACTTCTTACAAATAATATCTTTTTACATCCGTACAAAAAGTTATAACGCTCGTATTTACAGCGACTTAAAACATTCTTATAAGCTAACCTATCCTGAACCACATTATTTTTCAGAAGTTTAACCTGTTAGCAAGTTAATTCCTCGTGTAAATTACTTGTATTTTGATTGTCATAATAATAATTTATTTAGCTATAAATTTAATATAATTGTATCTTGATTTACGTCTTGTACTTACATCATCGTTTTCATTAACGTCCTATCATCAGTTTTATTTAACGTCATTATGGACGTCATTATTCTATTTTTCATCGTACATATTTAAAACATAATTTCTAAATATTATATCTTGAAATACTTAGAGGAAATTAATATACATATTATGCAGGTATTGTACTTTAGAATCTTCGAGGATTGTCAAATAAAAATGATCTATACACGCATTTATCAAGATCTCTTAAGAGGTTATATCAGTAAATATTACTAGCAAATGATGCAACAGATGTATTCTGAATATACATACATACATACATAATAAATGCCTATGAATAAAAAATTACTGCTTCAAAAATACCAACGTTTTGACATTTCTATTATAACAATTAACTCGTGTCAACCAGCTAACAGATTAATGCGACTTGATACAGCCATGTTTTCACACAACACAAAATCTTCATATTTCCAGTATGTAATTCGATTCTGTCGAATATTTCCTTTCGATCGGTCGCTACTATTCTTCGACTATAAACAAACGTTCTCTTATGTAAACTTCGAGAATCGATTGTATGATATCTAGCGATAACGCGAGAGCACGAGATAGTCTCGTCTCGTACCACGACAAGAACTAACGAGGATTTTCTTGGGGTCACGCCTGAAATTCGCGGTTCGTTAGAGGTTACGTTGCGAATTTGCGAAACTACAAAGTGTCTCGATGTTTCTCACGTTTGAAAGCGACGGGGCCGCGCGGTGCAACGAACAATTACGTAACATGGCAGCGGCGAGCGAGCAGAGTTGGCAACCCTGTTCTCCTTTGAGACGCGCGCACCTCCTGTATTTACATATATTTACATGTTAATATATAGGGTGCATCGGTTAGTGTTACCTCCTCGAGCGATTCGTTTCTTAGCCGCATTTACAGATCGAAAACCGATTCAGAAAAATGTGAGGAGAACCGAGTTCGCGCCGCATGAATGAATCGTGATAGAGTGAGTTTTATCGGGTTTACTGGTGTTTGGTGCTTGCATCGTGTTGACTCTGTATAGAGCAGGTAAGGCGAAAATTTGAAATTCGCTTTCCTTCTTTTTAGCGTAGATTACATGTGGATTGCTGACTTTTATGTAAATTTATATTCTCGTGGATACAACTGAAGAAATAGAAATTAGATGGAGATTCGTTATTTCTGCTAAAGATTATAACGATTATTCTATCGTATATACATATATGCATTCTGTGGATGTTTGCAATTTTCAACACTCATATTTTGAATGAATACATGAGGATACGCAGTCTAGTTATATGCATTTAAACTGTAATTAATTCAATTTGAAGTTAATATATTAATACATACTTTGAATCTATTATTTAGGCTCTCTTGTATAATTGAAATAATATTAGTGAAATTTTACACGTCACTATTGTAAATTATTTATACTAATAGATTTTCTTTAATTGGAAGAAATATAGTAATGGAATAAGTGAATCCTATGTTATGTAAGGTTATAAAATTATACGTAATAAAAATGTCTATAACCTATAACTTCCTACTTGTCGATTCACTAATATTATCATATATATAGTTAATAAATCACAGTCCGAAAAAGTTGTAATGAATTTTAGATTATCTTTTAGATTAAAGAATACTACGCATATAGTATTCGTTGTATTAAATAATATTATATGTATACCACTGGTACATAGAAAGTAGATAATTAGATTAAATTATTATAGATAAAAATATTTTTTAATATTGAAACATATTAAGTTTGCAAGAAATAAAATTGTTAAAATTTACAATTATACAAAGCAGAAGGTTATTTTAAATAACGAATTCATTAAAAATATTTAAATTAATATTTATAAAATATACAAGTGATGTGAATGAATGGTAGATATTTGTGGGGATAATTTTCGAGCAGAAGTCAGGTATAGATTTCGTATGAAGAACATTCATAATAACATCAGGTTATGCGAGAAAGGTAAATAAGGGTGGGGAAGTGCCGAATTCTCGCAGTCTTGAATTGGGCGGCGTTCTGTTTACTTCGATCGCAGCTCCGGTGTATTGCGTGGTAATTTCTATTCTATAATATTATACCTTCGTTATATCTTTATCTCTATATATTTTTAATATTGCTGTATCATCTTTTATTTCATAATCTGTTCATTATGTTGATTATAAAATATGTCTGTTAATTATACATATACGGTGAGTACAAAAACTATTTACAAAACATCGCATTTACTTGTTACGACATTTGCAGCATATGTATATGCTAGTTAATTAAATCCAAGTATATTAAATTTTGTATTATTTAATAGTATGTTCATGTAAATACAAAAATTTGATAGAATTTTGATAGATATTAGAATTAGATAGACTTTCACTCTACGTTACGACACAATTCTCAATTTTAAACGATATTCGACGTCTCGTTTTTTTTAAACGACGCTTAATATTATTCGTATGTAGTTCCGAATAAAAGTTTGTAATAAAAGTAGGCTAAACTAATAATACTCTTATTTGAGAGAGCCAGAACCAAAATGATTCTTGTTAAATTCGTCGTGTTTTTAAATAAAAATGTGTTCTAGTAATAAATTATTCGAATAAATGATTCGAATATTTTAAACGAATACGTACTTCTAATAATAAAAGTTACATTCATCACTTGATGTGGGTAATCGATAGCATAAAGAAATGATCTATATCTTGACGTATTATCTAATGGAAATTAACCAGTTTTATAAAAAATTCTCTTATAAGGCCTATGATTTCACGATTAGATTAATTCTAGCTTTTCTAAGATATAATTATAAATACACGGACATACGCTTTTCCAAGATACAATTATGTAATCTAATGAATATTCTACATCAAAGAATTGAAATACATTGAACATCGAATTACGAATGTTACAATATTCTTTTGCTTCCCTGGTAAAAGGCTAAACACGAACAAAGGTTGTTTTTCTCACAAGTCCTCTACGTTATGCAAGAGATGCTATGCTAGATTTTTAATCAAGAATGGAAACATAAAAGATATGCAAATCCACAATATATCCTTTAATACAAAGTTTTCGCATCTTTTTGACGATATCGAGGATTGTTTGACGCGGTCCGAAATAAAAACTTCCTTATCGTTAATTTTCAAGCGTCGCTCGTTATTCAGTTGCGCAATCGGTGTATCGTATAATTGAATCAAGCTTAATATAGCCGTAATGAGAATGCATATGCGTTGCAGACAGTATCGCTAACTGATATCGTGTTTCAATTTACATGCGCTCGATAATATTACCCGACGCGATATCGACGCTGTATTTTAATTACCTGCCGGCGTCAGTCCGTAGAACTCTCGTCAATTTTTTATTCTTCGTCCTTTCTTTTCCTTCGTAGTTCTCGTTCCTTGCTTCCTTTCCTCGTTTTTCCATCCTACAGTGCATATGTCAAATAAATATTTTTATCTACCCTGTGACAACTGGTATAACCGTTATTTAATACGAAATCGTTCGAATTAATAATCCCGAGATAAAAGATCAACGACGAGATACGTCACATTTCTTACCTATAATGGCATACTAGTTTTCCAATCGATGTTGAATGTTTCCTATGCCGCGTGTACGTGGAAATGTTGGTAAAGTTTGCCATTCTGAAAGAAAAAGGATCGAACTTTTAGTAGATATCAGGTTCGAACAGTCTTTGGCGATTCTCTTTCTTATAGTTTAATGATTGATATCTGGTTTAGAAAAGTAGATTTATTGTACCGTGTAGATTCTTCTATAAAGGGCTTATAAGAGAATTGTAAGAATACTGTTAGTTTTATTTGAAAATTTCTTCTTTTCTACGATTCTTTTTTATTATTAAATTAAAATAAAATAAAATATTCCTGTATTATTTAAGAAACATTCCTTTTTTTAAAGTCTGAGTGTTTATATATATAATTTTTTTTTTTTAATGGAGGATTCATTGATTTTACAAATTCGGCTATTAAAAGGTGATTAATTATACAGTTCTAATATAATATAATAATATAATATAATGTAAAATAATATAGCTTCGTTTTCGAATCTCAATTTTACCGTGCTTTTTATTATACAATTATAGGAAAGGTAGGATTAAAGTTATAAACTCCTCGACATAGTATTCACTAACATAATAAATTTCCTACTGTTCTGAACAAACTGGCAAAGTATAAAAATACATTATGAGACATTTAGCGACAGAAATTTTTCGTATTCTAAACACGATGTAAAAAAGCTAAACGAAATATCATCCATTGATGTTTTTCCTGTATCTGGGTGCATGTAAAACCCCGAAACTCATCGACGACATTCTAAGACCTCTCAATCTCAGTTTCCTTGTAAGTATTGGTGGGCTGTGAATTATTTATGGAATATTTCAATATACAAAAATGTACAATAATATGTAGAGTGTACATACTACACACACGTAAAAGAAAACATTTCAATTCTCTAAAGAACTCATGTTCTACTTCTTCGATTGTATGCGTAAGAATATAAATTTGCATAATCATTCCCAATTCAATTATAACCATAAGACCCTTGCCGATCCATACTATTTAAAACAACAATTGTGACGATACTTATACCATCGGCAATATTCTAGTACCCCTGAAAACTAATTGGGAATGGAATATCCAGGAAAACAGCCAGACAACTTTTTAGGTAACCTAATTCTCCGCAGTAAATACAAACGCAATTAAAGTGGAAAACGAGAATCACGCTAAATACACGATCATTGGAACCGCTGGAGAACGTTGTAGACGATAATGGCGGTTTGGCAAGTGGATATGGGAACAACGCGGCAGCGTCTCGTAAACTTTTATTGCGCAAAGAACTTAAAGGATGCAAACCAGCCGACAAATGAAAGACACGCCCACCGTAACAATTTCACTTTTGCGTGTTTTACGGGCGAGCATTTCGAGCCATTAGCGTGTAAACTGGTTCCGCTCGCGCCCTTAAACAGTCGACGAAACAATCCCCCGTGAAAAGTTGTCGTAAACTGACCCATTTAGGGTTTCGACGATTTTCCGCTCGTTGATTATATCGAGCGTGCTCGTTTGTTCGCGTGGATGGGAAGAACGTTGACGAACGAGGATTGTTTTCGAGGCTCGTGTAATGAAATTCGAGTGGATTCTTGCAAAGGAGTTTCTTTTAGTTGCATTGTCGTCCTTTGCTGTTCGAAACGAAGGAAACTTTCCAATTGAAGTTTCGAGGATCGTTGTTGAGTCGTGTAATTAGATTAGAATAAGAGCTTCTTCGGGGCAGTTTCTTTTAAATTTGATCGTGTCGTTTCAGGTTTAGAATTTAAATTCGAAGCTGGAATTACAACTTGGAATTGGAGATCAGTTGACTCGAAAATTACAAAGTTAAATTTTTAACGCGGCACGCTAGATGCAACGTAGATCAATTTTCAATTCTCTTTATCCAATTACTTCCGCGCGTTTCTTCAATATCGAAAAACACCGACAGATTGCACCGATTTTCGAAACAAAGAAGCAGAGTGCAATTGTAAAGTTCCGTTTCAGTGGTACAGCATCTTTCAATCGATCCGTAAATTTCGTAGCACGATCATTCGCCTAATGGCGAGTTCCCATGGACGGAACTGCGGCGTGTTCGGCGGCAATTCGGCCGCAATGCTTTTCGTTACAGCTGTTGGGAAACCGACAGCGGTGTTTTCGATAGATAGCGAAACATATTCGCGGATCGAGTCCATTAATCCTTTCTCTTTGCCGAATGCTTTTGTTAATAACGGGCTCGAGGCTTTTGACCGGGTTTGTAAAGATTCGTAATCGGCAATGGGCTTGAATTTACGAGAATAATATAACGTACGGTACTTAATCGTGCGTTTCAAAATATCTGTTAGCCGATTGGGGGGGGGGGGGGATGTTGAAATTCAGTTAACTGGAAAGTTTCTTCGAACCGATCTTGTTCAATCTCTTAATTTCGTTCGTCGAATACTTAGATTATTGGCTAATCTGTTAGAGATACATCTGGAATGCTGGAATGAAATAAGAATTATGATCTATAGGATTATCAGCTGCTGACGTTATGCGAATCATTTATATCATTCGTTGATATTGCTTCATCGAGTTTCACTTCAAAACTCCTGTTAATAAACTAAATCAATATTATGTTTCTTTATAGAGTTACATACCATAAGGATACCGAGCCAACTACCATTTGTTTCAACATGAGTTTCACTATCTTCAAACTTATTACTTTCCATCTTTGAAGGAGCTTCGTATCTCTGATAAATAGAAACAGACCCGTTGCTTTTAGTTTCTACCCGCCGGGCATCATCTTCGATCTCCATCTAAAAATCCTAGAATATTCTCCAATGAACAAACCGGTACGCGTTGCTACACGGTCTTATCTGCATATGTGGCACTTTCAAACATTGCATAATGAATTTTCCGATAGACAAAATATTTAAGAAATAGCTTTTCCTCGTAAGAAGAAGGTTCATCCACCTTCGCGATAATTGCATGTTTTATTCATACCATTTTCTATTATCGTATAATATCAACTATTGTCTTTATCCACGTCGACTATATACCGTTGCCTGAGATAAGATCACGGGCAACAATTAGATCAAAGAGCTTCGTCCGCAGAATATTTCATACATTTGCAATAATTCGTAAGTGTCCAAGTACTTACACACGATACATTTATATAAATTTGAAGAAGCGTCGCAAGGTGGATCAATGAAGGGTGCCGGGGTTGAGGACATCTGGCAGGGTTGAGAGCTGCTGGCGGGCCAGGGTGGCAGCAGAGAGCGAAAGAAGAAGGTTAGCTAGGTTGGCGGGGGCCGGATGGAAGGAGGAGAGGGCTGGCCGACGAGGGATGGCGGAAGGTTCAGGTGGAGGGGTCGATGGTGGCGGAGAAAGGTCGGTGAACCCGGGGTCGATATCCGCACGGCGACCGACCAACCTAACATCCACCCCAGACTCCCTGCCTCCGCCAGCTGATCTACCTGATCTCTCCGATTAAATTGCGCGAAGGTATACGCTTTTTCTTTCCGGCAACCGCGCCACGAGCCGCGTCCTTGCACCCGTCTCTAAATCGAGCCACGTGTTCCGGCCACGAACTTTCGCGAACATCGCTTTCGATAAAATTGAAAAGCAGAAAGTAGGAGGAATCGAAAGGAAGAAATTCCTCTTTTTGTCTTTCGTCACCTTCCGCTTTTTTCCTATTCTAGTCGTTTGGCAGTTGGCTTACTTAGTATTTCGTGGAAGTTCCTCGGGTTTTTAACATTCCAGTGAGCGACAGAAGGCAGCACTTTTCTTGCCTCTCAGACTTTCTGATAATCATCTTTCTAGCTTTGCACGGTATTAGGATATTTTTTTCATTTTTCTTGTATTTTTCTATTTGGGAAACGGTACTGTGATAGGCACAAATGGTTCCCAAGACTCTTGCGACATTATCGTCGCTGGTTGACAGTAAGAAGAATGGGCAAGATTTCAACGATGCGTCGTCTTTGAGAATATTCAAGGTTTTCTTTGTAGACCTTAGAAACGATTTCTCGTTTGGGAAATGGTGATTGAAAAAGGACACGATAGGCACTTTAGTATTCACTTGTTCTTTGAGAATATTCTAAGATTTTTCGATGGAGATTGAAGATGAGATTCGGTCGTTAGTTTAGATTTGGTAGAGAGTTTCACGTGCTTTGTGAATATTTTAAGATATTTCAGAGAATCTTGGAGCTGGTATTGGGATGGAGGAATAGTGGTTGAAAGGAGAAGGATACACGTGTCCAGTTAACGTTGACACGATAGAAGGTTTTCATGTTTTTTGGATGATTTTCGAGAATTTCGTAAAAATTGTTTTATTTATGTTTATAGAAATTTTTGTATAGAAATGAGGTACCGTATTATAGTAGCTACTGCATTATAGAAAAGATTTTTCTATACCTAACATATTTTTATCCCTGTTATTTATACTCATAATACACTTTTGATACATAATCCTCAACGTGAAATTGTAATTTAGAAAATGCTCTCTTTAATATTATTTTTAATTTTCATTTCGTTAAAATCCAAAAATATTTTTTTTAGTAAAAAGGTTCTTTCAGTACCTATTTTAAAAAAATATGTTTAAACACATGACGTGTTTTCGTGTAGGTTAGTAATTTCAAATTTTTCGTCCACCTTTATTCATCACTTTACCCTCTGTCATTTTATAATCGGAGGGTAGTTTAAACTTCCCCTCACGCCTAAATCACCATTTTCAAATAACCTTTTCAGGTGAACGTTCTACTTTTACGATTTTTCTCGCGTCCATCTCTTTCATTACCTTTCCAAGGCACCTTTTTTTATCAATTTCCCTACGTTTTTCGATCACTTCGTCTTTGTTCTTTTTTTTTTTTTTTTTCTAAAGCTTCTTTGACATCGCGCGGAAAACAATCTCATTCGAACTTTTTTCCAGATTTTTATCTCAACGAGGGTCTCTTTTTGTAAAATGCTCTTCCTTTGGTAGCGAAGTCAAGCTCACCTGTTTTAAATGTGTACGTAACCACTTAAACCCCCTGAATACTTCGTGCAATCCGAAGTCTAATTTTCTTTGCGAAATCCTGCTGTTTCACGACCGGTATAAAAGAATTCGCTAGCTCTTCTAATTGGAGTGTTGCAAGATAAATGAGCAAGAGCAACGAAACTTGAAAAAAGAACGCCCCGATACCGCTCCTGCTGTTACAAAATTATTCTTTTAGTTTGCACTTCAGATCAATTAACCTCTGAAGTGTCAACATGAATTTCAAATGATTTTCCGCCTCTTCTCGGTTTTTATACCTTATTAATAAGAAATTCATTTTTGGAAAATTTCCATTCGATTGTTTACCACGCCGATTAATGTATTAAATTTGTATCATTGTCATTATGTATTGTGTATTATTATCATTTTTAATTCATTTTAAATCATTGTTCATCACATTGATGTAAATTTGAAAAATATCATTCATTTGAAATTTATTCTTTTACTACCCTTTTGGTGTAAATTTTGCTTTCGAATATCTTTTAAAATTGTTTCTATGGAAATATTCATTTTGTAATCTTCAATCTTATCTCCGATTTCTTTTCATGTCGATTCAAATAATTTCCATTTGCCACAAATTGTTTAATTATAATTAAAGATATTCTAGCAGACATCAATACCATTTATATCAAACATCTACGTGCACCATGTTTTATTTAATCATAAATTAATCTCTCAATTTTTCCTCCTAATATAATTTTCGATATTTTATCCCATAGCTGATTCGCTTAAATTTCCAGAAAATCAATACCTTAAATATGTACTTTGCACGTAGCCTCCTATCATTTCTGATCTTTTTATTTCATTAGAAATTGCTCTCTAATCGTTATTCTCTCTGAAAATAGCTTGCAGTTATTCTACCACGGAAATGTTTCTTAAATTTCCGCGAATATCCTCTACCTTTTATATCTACAACGAACGGGGTACATTACAGTTTCTGAAGAATTTAAAAGTCGAATTCTCGTTTCTGTTGATTAACCTTCATCGATTTGTGAATAACCCTGACGTTGTAGTTCCCTGGATTGGATTAGCGTGCCGGGTCCGCCTTAAGCTCCCGTGTTCATATCATGGGATCCTGTCGATCCTTCGTGATTAAACCTCCTCGAACACATACATCAACCACCCTGGATTATGGTAAATGCACGTATTATGGACGAAAGACGCCTTCAATCTATCTGTTTCTTGCTAAATCGTTTCTGCTTTCAACGTTATCAACGTTATCTTTACTTTGCTAAGATACAAGATTTCCCGATTTTGGTACTCGTCCTTTATTTAATTTCAATTTATGTGTTTCATTTAAACATGGGGTGTTCGACGCTTGGAAAGTTTATTTTGCAATTCTTTTGTATAAAGAGATAGAATTGTGATATTTATATAGAATAATATATAAAATAGCCAAAGTGTAATACTCGTTGTATCACATTATGGACAGTTGTGTTATCCATTAAATATCATAAATACGATGAACACTTTACCGTAGATCGCCGCTTTTTAGACTTTTCCTTGGAAGAATGTTACGCAACCCTAGTCGTTTTCGTAAAATAAATACTCAAATAAAACGTGAATAGATAACAATAAATCAAACAATTTTTATTTTAAAATGCTCTTTGAAATATTTATAACTCTGTCGTTTATTACCACTTACAAGGACAAAACTAAATTTACATATTAATGAGGTAAATGTGCTTGTTTATTTTTGCACGAAGAATTTCATTCTGGCTGAATATCTGATGCGATGGAGCATCTTTATTTTAGTATAGATACGTAGCAGATGTCAGAAGTGTGTTTAAAACAATTTTAGAAGTGATTAGGTATTCTGTTCCAATTTCAAGCAAAAATTCATTTAAGTGACTTTTTGGAAAGCTGGATTTTTATATCTACGTCGATTAATAACTTGGTGAATTCTTCTTGATTCTTTAATGATAGATGATTGGCATTTTTATTTGAGCGGTGTGTGGCAGTTACAAAAATTTACACGATTCCATAATTTGAAAATCTCTAGATATCTCATATATTTTTGCATAATACACCCATTCCGAAGATTTATACGCTTTTAAATTTCCCATAAAAGCGTATAAATCCGCAGTATATGTGTTACAAATTGCAACTATTTTATCCTAATTTAAAAGAAAAAAAAAAGAAAAAAGGAAGATACCATAAAACTAAACAAAGACTAGAGTCGACCAAAGCCTCAATACACTTTGATTAAAATGATAGTTCTTCGACACTGAAGAGAGTCGAAGGGTCAACAGTTGGACCTGTCGGTCCCGTAGCCGCATTACGTCTCATTATCGGTAATTGTAAGAATAAATCTTTGCCGACGATCTTCCGTCGGTGTCCGGTCAGTCTGGCCCCGGGGTGCGCATAATTTCCTCCATGGAGCGCATTTAAACGCTTCCTCCCCTGCTGTCTCAGCTTCCAATTCAGTCCGGAACGTCGCTAAAAATACCGATACACCGAGTGAGGAACCCTCCCGCTAAACTCGCGACCATTTTAATTTCAAAGGGAACACCGATCCATCTCCATTTATCGAACCTGATGCTCTTCTCAATCGATCGATACTGTGTAAGCAAGCTGTAACAGGATAATGCGTTTAATCGAATTAATTGATAAATGAGAGTTTGACATTAAGTTTAAATGGAATTTAAGTTGCAGATGTAATCTTGAAATAGTTATAGTTTTAAATATACATAGCGTCCATAGTGTTGGAAATAAGTGGTGGTTTGATAGGTTCGATATTAAGTTTCGGATTCAATTTATATTTAATGAAATAGATCTCGAGGTTATATTTTAATACTTTAGAATGTAAATTTGTATTAGCTTTTGTTGTGAGTATTCATTGAGAATAGGGTTGATTCAATATGTTTAACGCGGAATTTGAGATTATTTGACGAGAGTGACTTTTAATATATTAGGTTCGAGTGAATTAATGTTGACAATTTTTAAATACTCTGATCTTCCAGATAATTCCTATCTAAAGAAAACACTTCTGGAATGTGGCACATTAGTTACTCTAAATCCAATTCTAATACTACAGTATCGTACATACATAGTATATCGTACTCGAGAATTTTTCAAAAAGAACCTCACAGACCTGTTAAATAATTAAATAGAAATAACAGTAATCAGCAAATAAATGTTTCAGAATTATTCTTACAATCATTGCAAAGATATCTAGAATATCACGAAGATGTGAAATAAGTAGAAAAAAACCAATTATACTATGAACGGTTATCTTTCGAAATTTCAATCATCACGTATGTACATCATACATGTACTACACTATGTTCACGTATTATGTTTTGCATTGAATACTTCCATAAAATCTTTCTCAACGTAGCGGCCCGATACGAACAATCAACCATTTCAAACCTCCTGAACTCACACTATCGTCTCGACGATTACAATGCTCCCGTTGTGCCGGTTATTCTAACCAGCTGATCTACGCAAACACTGACCAATTCCGTTATTAGTCTCTGATAGGGCAAGACACATTGCCCGCGTGGCTGCTTATCACTCGTGAACGTATTATGCCAGTACATGTCCACGAAGTTATGGCGCAAGAAGTGTATACGCATGTATGTATGTGTATACGCGTAGTAAGAGTCATATGCAGTAATATAGTATAGAACACAGATACGTAAAGACACGTAGAACGGGGTCTCTGAACCCCGCAGATACAATCTCTCTCTCTGCGCACGCTATCTATCTATCTGCTTGGCTGGCGAGAGAGCCGGCCTCACATACCTCCCGTCCTACGTAACGTAAAAATGCGTCCCGACACGCGTACAGAAAATATACACGGAGTGGCCTCTATTCACCGGCTCCTAGATACGCTGATACGCGGCTGCTGGCTCGTGCCTACCGGTATCTCGATCTTTTTCCTTCTATTCGGCCTCTCGGTCTCTTTCATTCGCAGAGGGTAGATGCGAAGAATCACAAGTATATGTATATGTGCAGCGGAGGGTTTGGTCCATGATATTGATCATGCGGAGAATCGAAATTTATTTGTCAGTGTTTGAAGAGGTTTGTGAGTTGGGTTAGGTTTGCTTATTAGTTATTGCTGGATCGAGGACGGGTTTATAGAAATTAGTATCTTCGTTCAGAAAAATTTTGTTCGTAGGAGTGTGAAGAAGTATGTGAGTTGGGTTAGGTTTGATTGGTTTACGATGATAGTGACCACGTAGAGAATCAACATTTATTTGTGAATGTTTGAAGATGTTTATGAGTTGGGTTAGGTTTGCTTATTAGTTATTGCTGGATTAAGGATGGGTTTATAGAAATTTGTATCTTCGTTCAGAAAAATTTTGTTCGTAGGGGTGTGAAGAAGTATGTGAGTTGGGTTAGGTTTGATTGGTTTACGATGATAGTGACCACGTAGAGAATCAACATTTATTTGTGAATGTTTGAAGATGTTTATGAGTTGGGTTAGGTTTGCTTATTAGTTATTGGTGGATCGAGGACGGCTTTATAGAAATTAGTATCTTCGTTCAGAAAAATTTTGTTCGCAGGAGTGTGAAGAAGTATGTGAGTTGGGTTAGGTTTGATTGGTTTACGATGATAGTAACCACGTAGAGAATCAACATTTATTTGTGAATGTTTGAAGATGTTTATGAGTTGGGTTAGGTTTGCTTATTAGTTATTGCTGGATTAAGGATGGGTTTATAGAAATTTGTATCTTCGTTCAGAAAAGTTTTGTTCGTAAGGATTTGAAGAAGTATGTGAGTCGGGTTAGGTTTGATTGGTTTACGATAATAGTGACCACGTAGAGAATCAACATTTATTTGTGAGTGTTTGAAGAAGTTTGTGAGTTGGGTTAGGTTTGCTTATTAGTTATTGCTGGATTGAGGATGGGTTTATAGAAATTAGTATCGTCGCTCAGAAATATTTGTTTATGACAGTTTGAAGAAGTATGCGAGTCGTGTTAGGTTTCATTATTACTTGAAGAATTGGGGATGTGTTTATACAAATTCATATCTTTTATTAATGAGAATACGATTTTATACACACTTTTAGCAATAACGAATTTATTTGTAGCATTGGAGCTTAGTGGAAAAGTTTGTGGATTGGGTTTGAGTTAGGTCTGTTTACTTCAGCTCTTTAGTTCACCTCAATTGTTGGAGGATTGAGAATGGGCTTATGCAAACTGCCATTTTTATTATTCATATATCGATGTGAAATGTAGATGGCAGTTCTGTGCCAATTTTGTAACTGTTAGAACAGGTTAGGGATATCAGAATACAAGAAGTACCAATTATCATTTTTAACGTATGAAATCTTCAATAGTAATTTTCTTTACAATAAATAACGAAAGAGAAAGAAATATTGAAGAATGTTGAAAAATGATGATGGAAAGAAAGAAGCAGATACGCGAAAGGAAAACGACTGGCTAAGAGGAAGGTGTAGTTGAATTAACTATAAATCAGAGCGAATTCAGGCGATGAGAATTATTTATGGCCGGCTCGATCGGACTCGCACAGACCTCTTTGAACTGTGTTTCTCTTACGGTGCACCATAAATACGATAGCCGTGAAGAATAGGGACGGCCGTAAAATTCAAACGGTCTCGCGACCACGATTCCTTCTCTCGTTATAGCTGTAATATAGTATCTATTAGCGTAGAAAACTCTTGCAGCTTCTCGTGTCGTTGACGTACTCTCCATTCGAGCCTCCAGCTCGAAGTTATCTTCCAATCAAATTCTCAATTTTCAGCAGCGTTTTGCTTCTTATAAGCAAAAATAGAAATTTTCTTTTTATCGTTATTATATCCAAGCATTATGTTGTTTCTTTTTTGTCAATTTCTAATACAATTATCTTGAAACATATTTTAAAAAATGCCGATGTACAGTGTTTGAATTTGAAAGATTCAAATTGAAGCTCAAATTTATATTAGAATTTCAATTTATATTTGCGATTCGAAATTGAAATTGGAATCTACATTTAAATTTCGCAAACATATACTGCTTACAAGTTACGAATAAAATAATAATATAATAAGAATAGATTCAAAACGAACAGTAATATTCCATCCGTTCTTATTTCTAGCGAAATAAAATTCTGCAAATTTTTTATTAGATTAAGCAACATCTAATAAATATTATGTGTGTTATTACATCAGTGCCGTTTCAACACTGTATTCAACGCAGTATTTAGGACTCTGTAAAGAGTTGTTCACCTACTTTGTATTCTAAAGTCAATCTTATAAATATGTCAAATTAATTATTTGTTCCCTATAGAAACCAGTACAAAACGTCCTAATAAATCTAATATATTATTTCTCCAAAAGAAGGTACATATGTTTATGAGTTTTTAATCTGCAGTCAATCTGATAAATCTATCACAATTTAATTATTTCTTTTCTATAAAAATCACTGAAATAGTCTAATAAATTCAATATATAATATTATGCGATATTATGCTCTCTTCAATAATAATGAAACGTATATGAATCAGCTACATTCTAATCTGGAATCGATCAGATCAAATCAATCAAATGAACCGTTTCTTCTTCATAAGAAAACCACCGAACTAATCTAATAATCCCAATATATAATATTACGTCTCTTCCAACAACAACAAAAATAATTCCCATATTAATTAGCTAGGAACCAATTCGTTAAATCAATCAAATTAACTAGTTCCTCGCTATAAAATGCCACTATGGAACAATTCAATAAGTTCAATCCACTACATTTTCTCCAAGAAGAAGAGCACATATGTATCTGTGTCGATCGATTTTTCTCTGGCTGACGAGAGAAACCACGGAAATCGTTGGTTCGGTTGGACAGCCGACCCCAGGGGTCGAACGATCACCGGGTCGCGGGTTCAAGCGTGTGGTTCGTGCGCGTTCCTCCGGCGAACAGGCTGGCTGAACATCGGGCGAAGGGGTCGAGATGTGCATTGGCCGGTTAAAATGTGGGGCAGTGCTGCGATTCGTCCTTGGTATTCGTGCGTTTCACAGTCCACCTCGAATCCGTTCGTCCTTCTACCGGGTGATTCTCGCGGTTCCAAACTGAATTCGTGACACGCTTCGCGATCTCGATTTCCATCTTGGCCTCGATTCCCCCGGTTTATTTTATTTGTCCCGGCAGTAGATGTTTTGTTTAATTGTACGCACACATCCACACGGATAACTATTTTATTTAATCGTATGTTGGTCGTATGTCGATACGATTCGAGCTTGAATTTTAAATCCGATGGTTACAACGTTGCGTTCCATGCAGTTTTTATGATCTTAATAGCGCCAACTTATGGCTCGTATCAGCTCGTTTCATTGGAACTTTTATGTAAAGTAAAGGTCACGGAGGTTATTCGCTTTGGAAATTTCGAAATCAGTGAGAAGATTTAATACGTTTGCTCTAAGATTCGGGGATTGACCCTTCGTCGTTGTGACACGTGGTTTATGTACTTTCCAGGTCTTTTAGATTGACCTTGCCTGGTATTAATTCGATTTTGCTGTATAGTATCCATTTACAATATTTTATGCTTTTTTCCTGACAATGATTTGACAGCAT
The DNA here is from genome assembly GCF_910591885.1 of Bombus terrestris. Classification (NCBI taxonomy): domain Eukaryota; kingdom Metazoa; phylum Arthropoda; class Insecta; order Hymenoptera; family Apidae; genus Bombus; species Bombus terrestris. The sequence continues at coordinate 9,731,585 of NC_063271.1, read as the reverse complement.
TTTCTGATTCTTCTGTTTTTCTCAGCCAGTAATACGTAGCAATATAAAACATCAATACAGTTGCGAACAGTGCTATAAAATCATCGTACAAACCGGAATTATACTTATCAAGATTGGTATAATTTCTGTTCCAGGATGTAATACGAAATACTGCAAGAGTAAATTATAGAATATAAATGACTATTACCCATATGATAATTTAAGACGAATGTTATTAATACTCGTAAATATCAGTCTGAAACATTTTGTCTGCCGCTCATATTAGGTTCCCCGAGAAGTGTCTTTCTTTCGCAAACGTATTTTCTACAACAGTGCACCTTCGTACAAAGGTGGAACCAAGTCTGTGAAATGTCGCGGTGTTTATCTCAACAGAACAAAATGGATCGTACGTAACTCGACAAAATAATATGAAACGAAAAACGTCGTGCCTCTATTATTTCCTCATAAAACGAAAGAAACTTTCCGGACAACCCGATAGAAATGAAAATAAAGGTAGAAGAGTAAATCAATAAAAAAAAAAAAAAAAAAAAGAAGGAAAAAAGAAAAATGGGGGAAAAATAAATAGTTAAATCGATAAGGGCGAAATAAAACCATTCCAATTCCTCAGAGATATCGAGAGTACCGATACAATCGCGCAGCTACCGAGCAATCAATATAAATAAATTGATAGATACAACGCTATAAAGCCGTTATCGGTTTTTCTATTAGAGTGAAAAACTGCAATCAATCGTAATCTTTTTTCCGATAATCAGCGAGAAATCCGGTTATGGAGGGTTAACAGTCCTCTCGTTCCCTCTAAGATAGCAATGGCGAAAGAACGTTGAAAGTCTCGTGATCGTTCGCGCGACTAAAATTTCCTTAGAACACGCGCAGCTGCGATCTATAGTTCGCGTGATCGCTCGCGCGATCGAAACTTACGTAATTGCTACTCGCACGACCAAAATTCCTACCTGCACGTTGCTGCAATTGCCCGTGCTATATATGTACGGTTGCAAATTGTTTTCTTGTTCTCCGGTGATTGATTTATTAGCGATCTTTGCAAGAGTTAGAAATTCGATTTCTTGTTCGCAAAATCTTGGGAATGGTGATCTCAGTGATCGTTATTATACACAGAGATTAATGCATTAGTACGTCTGCGAAAGTCAAGTGGTTAGTGTTAGAATTTTAAAAATTGTAGATTTATTGGTACTTTGTGAGTTGATGTTTGTATTTTATCATTTTCTGACTGGACTGTTTCTCATTTTGTTAGAAACAGAGACAGAATCTAAATGGCAAGTATTTATAAGACTATTTTAGACACCGTAACTTTATCTTTATTACAATTCCCACAGTTAAAGTCACAGTTAAAGTATTTATGGAACTAACAGCGTAAAAAAGCTAGCAAATTACCTCCAACTTTCATAAATATTCGAGACCTTCCTGTTAATATATATATATAATTCATTTATTGTAGATTACAAAATGAATAATTAGCAGATAAAACTATCTTTGGTATTATATCTTTATCTCTACCGTAGTTCCAAAAAATTCTATATATAACACTCATACCTTTAAAAAATCTGCAAATATCGACGAACTGTTCTCAGCTTCCACAAAAAGAATTCGGAATATCCCAATTAATTTGCATCTATTCGCATCTCAGAAATATCTTTCATATCCTATTTTTCCCTTCGTAACAATTTTCAAAGATAGAACATACACCTATGTGTATTCAAAGTCCGACAGAACAGCATGCAAGAGCAGGAATGATGTGATTGCTCGTGTAAAAAGAAGAAAAATACGTAGAATAAAATTTGTTTCATTTTCGAATTAGTTCCCAAGAAAATCGAGCTTGAAAATTGATCAAGCGTACTTGACAATACTAAGTTCGAACTGGACAGGACTAAATAATCGACAGGAGGTTATTCTACGTGTGAAAACAAGTCGAAAACGTGGAATACAATTTTTTCACGGGACGATTTGTTTCCGAGAAAAAAAATTCTGTTCCATATATCTTTCTTTTTTTACACAAAGAATCACATCGTTTCCGCTTTTACATGTTAGTCGGTCGGACTCTGCACATATAGATACATCACAAACGACATCCAAGCACGATCAACACGCAATCTCCACGAATACCAATCAACACGTTGAAATTTGAATTTTCCTGCGTCATCCCTCAACCTGTCCACACCTCTACGCACTCTCATCGTCATGGGTATATTACTATTCTCTAACCACAACCTACACCATTCACGGCAGATGTCAATACGCGTGGAAATGCTAACGAGCACTTTTCACCATGCTGCACACTCTTCTCCTCGCTTGGTATCGCCGGCAGCGTAGAAGAGTATCTACCACGTCGATATGCAGACAGAGAGAGGATCGTGGTCGTCGCGTTCATGACTCGCGGGACTTGCGTGGCTCGTGATTTAGTCACGTAGCTGGCTCGTTTAGCCGTGATCGTTAGCGGTCGTGTTATATGGGTGTAACGTGATTCTCGTGTCACGTAGCGTAACGCGTAAGCCCTTCGTGCTAGCGAAAACGAGAGAAGGAAACGACCGTATTGGACGAAACGAGCGGTAGAATGAAAAGGGTTGGAAGGTAGACTTCGTGACGTTGTGTCGTTCGAATGGACTGATATTTGGAAATAACCCGACGCGTGCTTCAACGAAAGTGAAACGAGCTTTCGTGATGTTTAATGGACAACCTGCTGAGGCTTACGAGGCTTTTGTCGAGGTCATTGGTTCTCGGCTGATTTTCGGGGTCGTTGAAAGTTGGATGCTTTTATCATTGGTTGACACGTCGATTTCTGCACCTTCGTTGAAGCTACATCATTGACGTGGTCAAGTTTTGATCAGGCGGTTTCTGGGAAGCAGGTCGATTTCTGTATTTCAGTTGGGAATCTGCTGATTTCTGGACTTTATCCGAGAATCTCTTGATTTCTGAATTTTAGTTGACGCGTCAATTTCTACGTTTTTATTGGAAATCTGTCGATTTCTAGGTCTGATTAAAATTATGTCGATATTTAGATCAAACTGTTCGATATTAGACAAGAAGTCAAAGTTCGAAGTGGCTGCTTCCAATTACATAGACTCTGCTTCTACTAATTTCCATGATCAAGGTGTATAGTTGCTCATTGTAAACCTAACACGATTATATTAGGGATTATACATTATATTAGAGAAATTTGTTCCATTTAACGTTGTAACAAATAAACAACAAGAATACGAAATTGATGCAGAAGAAGAAAATGAACAAAACCGACACTGACTATGATAGAGAATATCATAAATCTACAGATCCTAGATCCTAAAAGAAGCAAAACTTCCGTTGATTCCGCGATGTTTACCAGGTCGCGGGAACAAACGAGAAAGTACATTGAACCTATGGTAGATCAGCGGCTGCCAGTTTCGTGATAACTGGCAATGAGTCAGAGAGAGCAGGCTCATGGGCCTCGATAGCCTTTACCGGCTGGCTGGCAGGCGCGAGATTGGGAAATCAGACATTACCGGCGTTTCCGTCTGCTTGTGCACGTATCACGTGTACCGCGAACAGGATAATTTGTGTCGAACGCGTGACCGTGCTGGCTGAGATTTATGCGCGGAATAGCCACGCGCTAGTGTGCCTCGATGTTTATCTAAATCGCTGTCCGATCTCTCTCCCTTTCTCTGTATTTCGCTTCGGTTAACTGTTTCTCTCCTCTCACGTATATGATTGTTGGTTGGTTTTGTGGGTTTTGCTTCTAGAATGGGGACTAATCTTGGGCCGTTTATCAGATGCAAATGTTCCGTCTTTGCGAACGAATATGGATAAGGGTAATTGGTTCGTAGCTGCAATTTTGTTGCTTTAAAGAGCAGTCCAGTAAATTTGTCTATAGTGTTTGATTAGATTAAAGTCGATTAATGACTCGGAAGGTGGTGAACGTTTTGTAATTTAATGAGCTATCGTTATTATATGTTTGGTAACGTGTGTATACGTGTTTGGAATTATCAGTACGTAGAATTTATAATACAAGTTTTCGGTTTGTGATTTTACATGGAATTATCAACCACTGTGTTTAACGTGTATAATATGTGTATGTTAGTTGCATTAGGAAAACTGTGACAACTTTAAGAGTCGATTTATAAAGAACTTATAATAAGCATGTATAGTGAATAGAATTTATAATGAAGTTTTTAATAGAGTAGTTAAAAGATTAATAAGGGTACGTTAATATTAGATGATATTATCGTCACTAAAATCTGGTTAATATAACATGGTTACAGAATGATGTAAGCCCAGGAGCTAAAACACGTCCATTATCCTTAATGACGCAAGGAAATACGTTCGTCGCAATAATTATATCCACTTTAAAACTGCCAAGCGATCAATGACATAACGGTTCGTGTTTTTCTGCTTTCAGGTAAGAGTCACATGTCATCGTTTACAAATATTCTTCCACTTGCAATTTCGAAGGCATTTAAACACTGGACCTGACAAACGTAACATCTTCAAGGTACGATATATATACAATAGTTACAAAAAGTACTCATTTCCATTTTATTTGTCATAGCATTTACATGCCAATTAATTAACTCCAAGTATATAAAGTTTCATACCGTTTGGTAGTACTTTCATATGACTAGAAAAATGTAATACTGTGAAACGCGGAGACTTGATAGCGAAACGTTTCATTGGAAAATAAGAGTATGTACCTATAAATACTTTTTATAGCCAGCGTAATTGTAGCCACTTGGCTAATAACTTTTACTCGAATGTACATTTTTAATAATTATGTTTGAAACGTAAAACTTGGATGAGTAGTTTTAACGAGCCCGCAGCTGGTGTGTGATTGATGCACACACGTGGTCTAGGCTGCTTGTTAGCGCATTAGTAGCGTACCGAGATTTCCTCGAAACGATGTCAAGGCCGTGACCTAATGCAAGGTCGTTGTCCCCGGCGCGTCTTTCTCCACCCCTTCCCCCCCTTTTTCTCTCTCTTTCTCCGTAACATCTATTTTCCGGTGTTGGAATTTTCACCGTGTACGAGACAAACTCGTGGTGGAATCTATGTCGAGTATGTGGAAACTCTGACATTGGTCGTTCAGAATCTGATTAAAAATCTACTTTCTTATAGAGAAACATAGTTGGGATAATACGGTTTTTTATTTCGTTGAAAAGCCACAAGCTTAGATACATTTGCAAGCAAACCATCCCGTACATAGGAAATTAGAAACTTCTGTTCAATATTCTTCTGTGTCGTTTATTCTGTTTTATTCTGTTAACGTCAGAATTGTCAAAAGTATCAAAATGATCCAGATTTTTGATTATTACGATTATTAAAATCACGTAGGTGTTTTATTTTAATTATAAAATTAATATCATTTTTCACTGAAAAGATTCCTTATTTCCATCATATCAATGCAATTATGAAAATTCATTTATATGTAATATATTTTGATACCTAGACACGTTCCACTATATGATTAGAATTAAATCGATATGTTGAACATATGTCGAGTAACGTAATATAGAACAATAGTCAAATTTTGTGAACAAAATGTATAAAATATTCCTACTAACTGTTAATATCGAACCAAAATAGAGTACACGTGATATACGCAGCTTATAGAAGCTCTTCGAATCTCGGTGCCCATACTCGTTGTAAACATTATACGTAAATTGATATTGTATAAGATGCGTGCGTTTTATGAAAAATAGCAAATTATGTCATTACATTGAGGAATTTCCAGAACCTGTTTTTCAAATTGTCCGCCATATAACATTTTTTTTACGATCTCCTTATCTTGTCTTACACGTAGCAATGACGTCGTCTCGATGCACGAAACACGTAAACTTGAACGACTTCCGACCGATTTTACCATCACAATATTTCAGTTTCATCGAGTATATAGAAAATATTATCAAAATGTATCCGGTTGATAGTAATGTGTATGTTGTTCAATACATTCTTTCTTTCAACTCTCTCAACCCTTGTGAGGCGTATACGGTGATGAAGAAAAATGTTGGCACAGACCAGATTTTCTTGTAAAATCCTATGTAAAATTCTAAACTACATACAGTCTACAGTTTTTGTATCCATTTGTTCATATATATCAAGCAGCAAGCCTATAAAACGTAGAAACACGACAAAGAAGAAGCCTTATTATTTACGCATGATTTGTTTTTCATGTAACGTGGTTATCGATAGATTTCGCAGAGTTTGTCGTAGCTGCATAAATTTAAATACGGTTACGTGTATGTTATCTAAATAATAATAAAATGAAAAGCAATAATAAAAATTAAAAACACGATATATTACGCTACACGACGTAAGGAAACACATTTGTACGCTATAAAACCAGACGCTGTATAGTCGAATTTTCCGTTGTCTTTTTCCATGCACGTCGAAATAAAAAGCTTCCTGCCTTTCTCCAGAATATCAATAAAAGCGGCACAAGGGTCAAAAATGGACCGTCTCCAAAATTTCTAGCACAACTACAGCGCCCATTTTTCTGGACCTTTGGTATCTTCCATGCGCCGCTTGACCTTTTAACGCACAAATCTTTCCTGAATTTGATTATTCCGTGAAAAGTTTCAAAATCGAATCGTAAAATGTTCGAACATGACTGACTCGCGTAGCTCTACCTTATCACGCGCGTCAAACGTAATTTAAATGCAAGAATCCGCTAGAATCCTGTCTTCTTCGATCGATTTCCACGGGTCGATTCCCTTGGCGACATGAATGGAACAGAAGGCACGATTCGCATTTAGGTCTCGTAGAACTGCTAGTCCGGCCGATAAATATGCGACGCCGCACGTCCGCGGATCGTAGGAAGTTCTCGTCGCTTTCTTTCCTCTCTGGCTGCATTCCCTTGCCGCTCGCGTGTAGAAACCGACGACAACAACGACAACGACAACGACAACGACAAGGACGACAACGACAACGACAAGGACGACAACGACAACGACAAGGACGACGACAACGACGAGAACGGTGAGGATCGCCAGCATCGCCGGATCGGTGTCGGTGACCCGTCATCGAATCGACCAGCTTGACAATTAGCCGCGTCAGAATCCCAAACGACACCGTATCCGACATCGACACCTTTCTAATCTGCATGATAAAGGGCCGATGTAATTAAACGCCTGGATAAACGTTCAAGACACCGTATGAAGCCTATTATGCCACCGTGAGTCATGCCATTCCTATCGATTATCGTTTTGGTGCGGCTAATTTAATGAATATTATTACGCGATATCGATTCCTTTCATCTTCCGTTTCATTATTAATTGCTGGTTTTCAATTGACGAATTAATGAGCCTTTGTCTAGGAATTGTTTCGAGCTGTTAAAGCACGACGAGCTGATTCGTCGTTTGGATTGTTCATCTTTTCGATAGAATGGTTTTTCTATGCTAACATTGTCTGGCATATTACGTTTTAATAACGTTCGTTCTAATTTTATGGGTTGTTTTATGGTGTTATTAGAAATTAAATTAATAATAGTTGAAAGTGTTTCATTATCGAAATTCATTTGCCCGTTAAATTTTTATTATTATTTTATATTTATTATTGAAGTTAGGTAATAACTCTGTCGCGTTGTTTGGTTTCTAATGAGAATTACGGTTAGATAGGATTTTTCATAGCATCAGTTTGCTCGTAGATTTTCCAGTCGGTTATAACAAAGGTAAATAATAAAATAAATAGTTACAGGTTGTATTTTTTATTTGTTTTGGGAATCGTGTACATTGCAGGACGATGAAATATTGAAGCGTTCAGGGAATTTTAGTTTGTTCTGGTTTGCCAATTTTTGGTCACCTTCTCGTCATCTTCATTAAACTGTGTAAATGATGTCGAAATGGAATTTCTGATAAGATAATTTAGTTAGAATACGTGTCCATTAAAACACCATGACAAAGTGTAATCCCTTTTACAGTGAACAAAATTAAACATAAAAATTAATAACTCGAAGATGGAATATTCCTATGACTAATGAATATTCACAAGATGCGTTTAAAAATATTTCAATATTTGTATGATCAAGGAAGACATTAACCACAATGAGCACTGATTTAAACATCTAAGGTATCTTCAACATCAAGAATTGAAACATCAAGAATTACATTACTTCAAACTGAGATCTATAGCGATCAATGAAACTAAAAAGAGTAATTAAAAGTCATAACTAAGTAACTAAAACAATAACTAAACAGTAACTAAAAAGTCATAATTACCGATCTAAAGTTGTAATGTTCTATCAGCCAGAAAATATATGATCAATGATTCCTAGATCTTTCATATTCTATCGTCAAAAAAAAAAAAAAAAAAAAAAAAATTATATCAATTCCAAACATAGAGCTTTCAACGATCGATAGAAATCATTCACCAAAAACGAAGGTAGTTGACCAAAGACTGGGAGATCTAAAATATCCTACAGCGAAGATCGCTAGAACCAAACACAAGCGAGACATAAGAACTACTTGGCTACTGCGTGGCTCAAAAATTTAATGTTCTCCATAACAAAAGCAGTGAGAAACAAAAGAATCCAGTGACTCAAGAACTTAACGTTCCCCAGCGCAACCAACGAAAAAAGCAACCGAACGTTCCAGCAACGTTTCACTCCCACTCTCCCTTTTTCTCTCTTTCTTTCTACCGCAAGTAACGAGGAACGCGTGCTTGAAAACGCGACTGTAGACCGTGGCAGACTATTCTCTCGCCTCGGCAGTCGCCTCGCTGTCCTTCTCCTTCGGCTCCTTCTCCTCTTCCTAGTCCAAGGTGGAGGAGGTTGTTGCACCCTCCTCGAGCATTGTGCATGCGTGCACGAGGGTGCCTAGCCCCCTTCATCCTCTATTCTGTATGCAACCCGTCTCTCCTCTCCGCGCTGGTGCAATGACACAGCTTCGTGGAAAGGCATCATAGCGGAAGCATCCAGGATTATCGATTGCTCCATGTCGCAAGCCGCGCGATCCTGCGCTCTTTCCCAAGGAAAAGCATGCTAATTCGGCCAGCTTTTTTCTTGAAACTTAATTCTTACGGACTTCTCCTTGAAATTCAGTTATTGCAGATTTTTCCTTGAAATCAAATTTCCTTTGATTTGGGCGTTTATTTTATTGACCGTTTTAGACGTTTTAGAATAAATCTTTGAATGTCAAGAATCAATCACTAAATTGATTAATTCGATGTGATTGATCAGTACGTAAATTAGTAGTAATTTTGGAGACAGTTCGACGTGTGACTATCGTTTCAGCATCATTGGTCGTCCTATCTCGAGAAAGGTATCATGACGAGAGAATCCAAAATTATCTAACGCCCAGATCTTCCTTTGAAATTCGATTTTCTCCGACGTTTTCGGTTCATTTGCTTTGAACGATCGTTTTGGCACGAAATCTCCAACTTCGAATAATTTGATTAATTTCATGCGATTTCATCGACTGAAAAATTAAACCATTATCTGAATAAGGATTGTCTCCGAGAGTTTTATTTGTGGTGATTGATTTGTCATTATCGATCGTTCTATCTCGAGCCATGCAACTCTGTGTTCTTTCCTCGGAAAGTACCTGTTCTTCGAGATTTTTCCATGAAAATAGAAACAATGCACGATCTTTCGCAATGATAATACTTCAAACGAAACCAATCGTCTTCACACTTCCGCTTCTGCCACTGCTCTTGAAAAATCTATAAAACACCCTTTTCCAAACCTATCGAAACGTCGCAAAGTAAATCTTCATGTTTCAAATAAACTCAAAACCCACTCGAACCTTGGTCAAAAACCTACCGAAACCATTTAAACTCCCCGAAACTCTCCCAAAACCTTCTACCAATCAGTCGAAACTATACCAAAGAGAATCATGATATTTCAAATGAAAGCAATTGCCTCCACAAAATAACAGTCTCCATAGATAACTCTCTTCCACATCCACTTCTCAGACACAAGTTTATGAAACCTGCTATTCTAAATCTACTAAGAAACGAAAAATCCTACTGCAAATAACACTCAAACTCGTTCAAACCTCCTCAAACACCTACAAACATCCTTGAAACAGCCCGAAACCCCATAAAGTTTTCTCCGACCAAGTAAAACAGTAGAAAGAAAATCGTGATATTTCAAAATGAAGGTTGCTTCAAAACGCATCTCGTGGTCTCGCGCGGACGGTTACCAGCTCGCGCGTACTCCGCTTTTATTATTCCCTTTCGAGCGGTTGGCGCGCGCGTGCGCGCGCTTAGAAAACTCGCGTATACTGGCCTGGCTTGGTACTTCGCGAGCAGGAATATAAAGCGTTTTATGGGTCTGTCTGGAGTGCGAGAGCGTGGCCGGCGCGGCGAAGAACCCCGCTCCGCGCGAGTCCTCTCCGCGTCGGCGAACGCGAGCGCGCGGGGTCCTTGCGCCCATCCGGCTCGACTGGATCGAGAGCAGTACGCGGCCCGTTCGTTGTTGTCCATAAACGCGTAGAAGCCGCTATAAATCAGCCCGTTTATCGAGGAACGAATCCCGTTCGCGGTTCGTTAGAAAATTGCTGCGCTCCCTCGGACGAACCTTCGCCCCTATCTTCTTCTAGATCCTTCTCAAACGCTCCACTGTGTCTCTGTTACTCTTTGAAGCTGTGTCGGCGCTGACGGTATGGTGATAGAGTGACCGGAAGTTGTAGCCGGAGCATGATGTTACCGGCGGAGGTAGTTTGGCGGTTGAGATGAGATGTTGCAAGGTTTGCTGTGGTTTTGTGGTTTTTGCTAGAGGAGATTGTTGCGAGGGGCTTTTACTTTGGTCGATTTTGACTTTGAGAAGCGTAGGAAAGTATGGCTTGGCTATGTTCTTCTAAAATTAACAGGCAATCGCTGGAAATTCCATCGCGTCCACACTATGATTACAGATATAATTGTTTTACGAAGTGTAATAATCTTTCGTTCAGCTCCGCGGAGATTAATCAAGAAAATTTTAATGACCAGACGGCAAGATTTACGACGAAGGTTCAAAAGTTAGCCAATACAGAAGGTGTTCTCCCACAAACGTCTGTTCATTGACTTTCCACAAAATTACTCAAGTTGTCTGTGGTAAACGTATACTGAACACCTGTCATGTAATAAAAGTTCAAAACTCAGACATTCTTCCGTGATTCTTTGGCCTTCCTGAAACTTGACCAATAAAAGAATTCCATGATATTATATAATAGAACAACGTGTACTCTGTAACTTGAATATTTCCAGTCGTCTGTGTCGCTTGATTTTCTTAAATATTTTTTTCGATCAAGAAAATTCGAGAATTCCATATCTGACTTAAACATCTAGAAAATTAATTGGGATCATTTTCGAACACTTTCTTACGAAACATTTGCTTCAGCGTAATATCTACATATTTCATCAGTCATCAAGCTCTTCATCCATGCTATTAACTTTCTTCGAAATTAATGGAGACGACTTCAGTAATACTTCCTCCCTGACATCTACATATTCTATCAAAGTCAACATTTTTATCCATGTCGTTGACTTTCTTCAAAATTAATCAAGAAAACTCCAGTAACGTCCTCTGCCTAATAAAAGTTCAAAAGTTCACCAAGACATGGGAGGTCATAAAACTAGCAATCATAAATGTTGTGACACTCATTTATTACAATTACTAGGAGAAATAACAAATTGCACTTTATTGAATAGTTAGAATACGTGGGATGCGAATTAAATAACCAATTTGATGGTACTAACTAAGACTAACTAAAAATTAAAAGCAATGAAAATCATTCAGTTTATACTAATTTACGTAATACACTAATTATAGCGGACAGTGTATTTAACACATTGTTGACTGTAAAATAAATTTCGCCGCAGTTCCAATATATTTTTGAGAAATATGTCAACGTTTATGAGACGGAGAACGTCGATTCGCATCTCTCGTCCTCGTTTATAAATAGACGGCGGATGTTTGTACGCTGTCAGGAAATTTAAGAGTGAAAAAATGTACAACACGTCCATAATACATAAAATATCCAAATATATAGTCGATAAATATTATACAATTTAATAAATGAAACACATTTCTATTCTAAACTTTCGCTTCTTTCGTTACACCGCGAACGTTCGTGCATTTTCGGAAAATTTCAAGATACAAAAATCCACATAACGCGTGTCTAACATACGAAGATATATAACATATCCGAAGCAAATTTATTACGATATTTAACAAACGAGACACGTTTCCATCTAACTTTCACTTTTTTTTAGTTACATTCGTGAAAATATGGAATTGCATAAACTGTGTTGTCTGCTTGTACGTCTGCTGTCAACGATGTGTCTTGAAGCTCGCTTTCCAGAGATAACTAAACTCTGAAAAGTCCTCGGAGCGGGTAACTGCGGGGCGCGTTGCCCTCCGCGATCGTCGGTGAAGCGGCGTGACACGCACACAGGTGTAAGTTGGCGCATTTTTCCGCGGCGCGTGCAGCGTGATGCCGCATCACGTGTCTAGAATGTTACTTTCACTCGAGGCACTGCGTGCGGCCGCCGCTCCGCGGTCCGTTTTGCAACCGGCCGCTCGCCTGGCAAATCCGTCGCCGATCGCCCGCGGAAATCTCGCCAGACGATCGTTCGGCAACGGCCGCTTCCATCGGCCAATCGATCAAACGCGTTTTCCTCGCGACTCACGTCGCGGAAAGGTCGGAACACGCGTCCAATCAAAGCTGAATATCGCGTTATGTAACGTGCACGTCTGATAATGGATATCGAGTTGTTGCATTGAGTAACGTTGTGTGTTCAAAGCGAGGAGGTTGTTGAACTTTTGCTTGAATCGTAGTGGTGCAGCGTGATTTTGCAATAGGTTTGCTTGATTAGCTGCTGATTCGTAGTTGTGCTTTGCTGTGTGCAATTGTGCAGTTGGCGTTGGTTATGGCGGAGGTTCTTGACTTCTCAGCCGTTTTAAGGTTATTACGGTTGGCTGCATTGGCCAAACTGGGCTATTTGTTGTTGTAAAATTGGCATATAAATTTGCAATTTGGCCAAAGTTACAACTTATAAATAATTAAACAAGAATTTGATAAAAGTCGGAAACCCACGCGTATTTAGAATTATCGAGAAAATCTATCGAATCAGTCGTTTCAGTTTATTCGACTTCGATTATATCTGAATTTTAAATCAACTGAACCTAAAAAAACCAACGGATACGTAGAATTTCTAAAAATCTAACGCGACAGTCAATTAATTCGTCTTTAATCCCGAATCTTCCCTCTAATTTCTTAGTCTTTTAATTTTGAAATAGAAATTTCTACAGAATAATTTATTCGCCTTTAGAGGCGACGGAAAGATATTTATTTTTGCTGAAATACAATAGAAGTTTGATTATTCCCTGGTTTGCATTCATGTAACTATCTGATCAAGTATTTATTCACCCTTAAATAGAAATAAAGAAAATGAGAAATAAAGAAAGTCACATTCCTGTACATCTATGTACACTTGTGTGCATTTACTCAAGCCCATTAACATTTGCTTCTGAATTGCTTGCACAAACAATTTCCAACACAGCTTCCTCAAAAAGAAGAAGCAGCAAGCTCAAAGAAGAAGCAACCCCTCGGCTCATATTCTTTGCACAACGTTGCCACCAGCCAGTCAAATACGTGCACGATTCTTTTCAAAAGAGACAAGTACCTTGACCTTTTCCAATGACCGTCAGCGAGGCACGATCCCTCTTCAGCAACCCTTCTATGCATCAAGGTTCTCTGAAAACCCCATGCGCGCGGATTTCACGATACACATTCCCTGCAAACATCGACGCCCCTTTGAATCTGAGAATCCAATGCACCCTGACCTTCTTCAATGACGTTTCAGTTGAAGATCAACCCCGCTTCGAGCCTCTGTACTCTTTAAAACGACGCGTTGATATATCTTCGTTCTCTTCTTCACGAGTTTCAATGATAATCAATTCCATCAGCAGGACAAATACGCAGGAACCCTCTGTGAAACTCGCGAGTTCCAGGCGTGCAAATATCTTGACCCTCGTCTCGGAACCCTCCTGTGTCGTGTCTCGGACATCCCTTCGACGATTTCACGTTGATGAAAGTCACTGTTGGTCGTATAATGCTCTTGATCTTGGAGAAGTTTAGTGATAGATGGTAGAAGGTGCCTTTGGATTGATATTGATTACTGAAAGAATAGTTAGATTTAAATAGGGGTAATTTAAAGAGTTGTGGTTCTTTTTGTCTTTCCTGGCTTTCTACACCGACTGTAAATTGATATAGATGAGACTCGCCGGATTCTGCAGCAATATTCAGAAATTGGTATTATTGCAATTTCACGTTGACGAAAGTGAGTTGACTCGTGGTTGTACAATGCTCTTGAACTTGGAGAAGTAATAGATGCTGGTTGATGGTAGATGATTCTTTTTGAGTTTTATTTATTTTTCCTTTTTTTGTTCAGCTACGGTTAATATAGATGGGACGCACTCGCAGTACTGTACAAAGATTTTCAGAAATTTGTGTTATCAAAATTTCACTTTTGACGAAGGTCTTGTAGTATTCCTGTCGAGTAATAGATGATAGAATATGGTGTCTTTGGATTAATTTTGATTATTTAAAGGACGGCTAGATTCGAATAAATGTGGCATGGTTGGCATTCTTTTTCAGTTTTACTTTCTTTTTTTATTACAGCTGTAGTTGATGGATATCTTGTTACGTAGATATAACTCTACATACATTTGTATTACCGTGATGCATCAATTATACAAATTGTATAAATGCAACTATTTATTATCTTCAATAGTATTTCCATATTTTAATATTCCGTCAGGCAATATTTTTTAAATCACAAGCAGAGTGGAGAAATATGTTCGATCTGTTGTGTATTTCGTTTTTTCCCTTTCACACGAAAGTCTTCGTATGAAATGCGAAATATGCTACGTGTCACGAAACTTTCCCCGCGATCTTCAGCTATTTTCCACCAAACAAAATCTCCAACTCTCGAATTAAAAAAATTCACTCTCCTACTACGAAAATTATTTTCCTGAATCCACAAACAGCTCAAAATTATATTCGTCCGATCGACTACGCACGACCAAATTGTATCGAACGCATTGGCGAACTTCGCCTCGTCTCGATACTTATTTCTAGCCTTCGGTGCAGGGCTCGCGTAACAGCAGTAGTAGCGCTTCGGTAGTTGCGTCCAAGTGCATTTCACCGAGATTACGGGTGTATTGACCCCGGCGTCACCCCCTCGTCGCCCTTCCGCCACTTTCCTCCGGCTGCATCTCCTCTCCAGCCGGAGAGCGTTGCCTGCCTCCTTCCTCCATGCATTGCCTCCCGGCCGGAGGTCGCCGACGACGACAACGAGCCCCTCCCCTCCCCCCTCCCTACTCCCCTTCGCCATTTTCCACCACCCCTCCTGACCCTGCACCCATTAAACGAGAGCTACGCCGCCGGCAATCGACACTGCGACATCTCTCGCTTCAACGAATCTCTGTGTATTATAGCCTTGTAGTTCTTCGGGGGTGGATTGTCAACGATGTTGCTCGTATTCGTGTTTATCGTTGTGTTTTATGTTTGTTTTATTTTCAAATAATCGAAAATATTTCGTTGGGAAGCGAACTACCGATCCAACCCAAATCAAACATCAACGTTGTAGTCGATGATACGAGAAATCTTCTTTGTAGATAAGAATTATGGGGAGAGAATTATGGGAAAAAAGGGAGCGTGAGATAAGACGTAGATGGAGTGAATTGCGTTGGAAGGTTTAGTTTCTTATCTTATTATTAAAGTTTATTTTATTCCGTAAATTTTAGTATGAAGATTCCATGAAGTAAACTATCAGTAAACTGTGTATGCTTTTATGTTTGGATAGAAATACACTCAGTCGGGGACGTAACGAAGTTTGGAAGATTAGTCTGAGAAGACATCGATCGATCTTCCAGCGAAATTAAGAACCCAGTGAAACCAAATACGAACATTCAGAAACAAATTTGAGATTCAGCAGAAATCGAGTTAAAAATCTTCCTGGTTCCGCCTAATTGCAATATCGCAGTACCCAGTCAGTCTCTCGTAGTGAGAAATGAGCAATCAAGAAAAAGCACCCCATCACGACCATTCCTCTGAAACTGTGTCGACGCCTCTCGAGCGTGGTTTCCCTGTGAAATTAGAAAGTCGCTCGCCGATATTAGAATCACGGCGATTACCGGTGATCCGCGATCGGGCCGCGGCAGATTCACGATCGGTATCTCCTCCGTAAATCCTTCTATCCCGGATGAAGCTCTCGGGTTTCTCGTTTACATGCTCGTGTCGTGGAAAGCAATCGCGTGCATCTCGTCGTTTTGTATCGAAACGACGTGCATACAAATAAACTGTATAGACACACGTGTTAGAGGCACACATGCACAAGCTCGCGAAGGTATTCGAACCTTCTTGCACACCTTTTACGAGTATGCATTATGCTTGTTATACTTCCACATTTTGAAATTTCATTAGCACCGCCATGAGACTCTGCTATCGCGATTATGTTGGTAAAGCGTGAAACCAATTTGAGGAAGCGTATAAAAGTTGCAAGATATTTGATATAAATATATGTATAAATATATAAATAAATATATATATATTTACAAGATATCACAAAAGTATTTAAACAGTCAATTATTTATTATCCTAATAAAAAGTTCATTTTCAACAGGACTATATTTAACACCTATTCATGCTGTGCATTAAGTTTTTTCATACTAATTTCCACATATTTTACATAGACGGATCATTGATGATTGTCAATGAAATTTCCAAACATTTCATGGAAACCCTTAACTATTCGGTATTTAACAACATTTGAAAATATTTTATACGTCGCGTACAATACGAACGTAAAAGATTTCTATGGTGAGTGTCGATGTATTTTCACGAGCTACGCGTATATACGTACACGTTGGTCGACACTCCCACCTGCAACCTAGTTCGCCTCGATATTTATAACGAGACACCTCGAGAACGTTCATGCGTTCTGAGGGCGGCTCTGACCTAGAGGGATGATGATCGACGACCGATTAGGCGAGCCTGAATAGCTCGGAGAAATTCGAGATCAAGATGGTCGTTTTGGAGAGAGATTCGTGTCAGTGGAACTTGTGGGATGAGACGTGGCTACATGGTGGGGCGTTAGAGAACGATCGCCATGCGTTTTGTGTGTGTTCGTTGCGGTTTGGTGGTCTTGCCTATGTCAAGACTTACGTCTCTTTTTTTGTGGTTTTGATTATGAAGGGACGTTTGGTATGAAATCGTACATGCAGAGTGTTTTATATCCTATTTTTAAATTTCTTCTTTTTATCGCATTTTATACGTAGCTTTTTATGTTTCTTGCCTCGTGTTATAGATAGGCCTGTTAGAAATAAGTTGCAGATTTGTGCGTTGTTTTGCAGATTTTTACGAATGATTACTTCTATTAAGATAAATTATTTGGTTTCTTTTCAGAAGTTAAACGTTAATTATTTGTTTCCATGCCAGCATTTTTTTTTTTAAGAATTTTATATGAAACTTACACGTACATTTTACATAAACATTTCAGATATACATTTTATACTTTCGACTTATATTTGGACCATAAAGCACATTCTTCTGTTTGTACCATAAACACTTGCCACCCCGTGGATAATACGCAAATGGACAAATAAAATACAACAGACATTACAAGATATAAAAGACTAATTCATACGTAAATATACGTGATACAATGTTTACATGTATGTTTATACGTGGGTTATTAAATACCATAATTCACAACCTCGTTATGTATAATCATACGGGCGTATTTTCAAACAACGAATAATAATGGATTCATAAATATGAAGTATCGTATCTTTTCAACTTGTACAATAATTTTCGATACACCTTTCGTATAAAACACAAATACGAGAAACAAACTACAACGTATAAATATAGCATATAAAGGTACGGTATTCAAAACCATAATTCATAAGTTGCGTATGCATAATCATAAGGGTGTATTTTCAACTAATAATAACGACACCGTAATTAACATACGCGATGATGGCCAGCGTTGATATGGAAGGGGGGAAGCTCGTGATCGGGCTTATTAAACGGCAATATCCCTCGACCCTTTTAATTGATATATAGCAATGCTGCATCATAGTAATAGCGCACCTCGCAACCCGGTATTACTATGTAATAACAACGTGCATAATAGCTCTGTTGCAAACAGTGACATCCCACTTGACGATCGCTCATTTTGCCTATCTTAACTGTTATCTAACCATATAAAAGAAAGACACCCGGTATCAAGGTAGAAGTAGTAAACCCGAATAAAGAGAAGTAAAAGTGAAAATTGCGGTAGAAGGGGGTGAAACTCGACGAGCAAGCCGAGTTATAACAAAAAAGGAAAGGTGCTCGTGGGGTTTCAATAAAGCGATCTCTTGCTTCTTGGTCGACGATTAATTGCCGCTGATAATTTATTACGACGACGTGTTTCTAAACAAGCAAACGTTTTACGACGTTCGCGCGTTTGCATACACGTTGATTTATGAATGACGGAGGCGAAGGAGTTCTGTTTTATCTTCTAATTTGGAACATTGCGGCTGACTCACGAATGTGTCTGAACATTCATCATAGAAACTTTTTCGTGTTCGTACTGTGTCTGATGTGTAAAACATTTTGAAACTTCCTTGGCACTGTATAATGCACGCCGTGATGTACGTTGCATCGTATACCATGCACGCCGCGCATCATGCCACCTTATATATTACATTCTAAATAATATAAAAAGACAACGAAAAGTTAAACTACATATAATATCTCTATAATTGTCCGTACACGAAAGAGAAAATATATTATTTTGTCACTTTATCATCGTCGTTCACCATCGTAAGACACTACAAACCTCACTGAAAATATCATAAACTATACTATGAAACATTCACATTTCTCGGTGAAAGATCAGGGATAAGATCCTCGCGCCGCAATAAAAATCACAAAAATTTCCTCCTTCGGCTTGTCAGCCAAGCGCAGCCACAGGTTTCCTCGAACTTTGACACTCGCGTGTGTTTAAAACCCTAACCTCGCACAATTTCTACCCACTTTTTATTCTCTCTCCTTCTCCCTCTTTATCTTTCTCTTTCTCTCTGAATTTTACCACCATACGCTGAAATCGAACACCTGGCGGATTCATAGGTTACACCACCTCGTTACACCACCGATCGAGGGGCTGTTATCGCGAAAAGCGACGCGTCAGGACGCAACCACGTTCAAGGCTGCGGCGAGGCGCATTCCGCCGTTGGTTTTACCACTTCCCTGCTCACGTACGCCGGAACGAGCGCAACCAGGAACCTGTTTCGTCGGTCCTGCCGGTTTTTCCCTTGTCCCTCTTCACTCTGCCGCCCTCCGCTTCTTCCTTGATAGCACGATACACGACTTATGTAAAACGTTGACTGCGCGCGAGCTTTTGCTAACCATCTTCGCCTTCTCCGCCATGAACTTTCTTATTCAGCGATGTTTGTAAAGATAGAGATAATTGACTATGTTTGCGAATAGTGTTGGTGTGTTTCTTTATGAAAGATCGGTTGTTTCTGGTTTCCTGAGATCTTCTCTCACCATTTTGTTCGGCATTTTCGTGTTTCTAGTAGCTAGCGATAGGTGCCTTAAGCGATTTGGATGATTTTAAGTTTGTATCAGAATTAGATTTCTAGGCATCTCTGTGAAAGATTGGTCTTTTACGAATTTGTAAAATTTTCAAGCATTTCCTATTTTGATAGTAGTTTGCGTTGAGTGCAAAGAATGGGCGATGCTGTGAGTGACGTGGATCATTTTGGGGGAACCTGAAGTAAACGAGTGGAATGGTTTGTATAAAATTTCAATTTTGGGATTATAGAGGAACTATATTTGCAAGACGAATAAAACAATATTATATTATAAATTTAACAATTATTCGAAGAAATAAATATTCCGCTATTATCAACAACAAAATGTGTATATTACATTGTCTATTATATATAGAAAACAATGTGACTGTAAAATCGATTGTATATAGATAGCATAGTATATCCTCAGATTGAAATACTCGTAGAATAAACCGGCGAATCTAGTAAGTAGTATTAACCTTACATAGTCGAACATTAGTATCCTTACTACTGACGCACACGTTGCGTCGATTAGATGATCCAATATAAGAAACTATTGTATCTTTATTTTTAAATTATTGTTTTACTTTTGCAACACGAACTTCTAATATTACCGATAATCAGTTTGGTAAGAAAATAAGTAAAGTGTTACAAGTATATTTTAGAAAATTGGTCCAATTTTACGTAACATTGTTCATAGCGTGAAATTGTTCAAGCTACACGAGTCTGTAAATTGCGGGAAAAAACGACGACAAATAGAAGTAGCCGCGAAATGGATATAATCGAGGAGATAGAGGAGCACTTTCTAGACTGTATCGTGGTTCATTAGCGATTAGCGAGCGTTCGAACCGTGCCCGTTTCCATCTTCTGTTCGAAAGTCCCCGCGGAGAGCGTTCCACTTGCGAATGGATCGGTGACATGTAATTTTCTCCGCGATATTACGCGGCCGTCTTTAATTCGACAACTGAACCGTGTCGGTTCGCTTCCGACAAAACTAGTTCGCATTTTTATCGATCACGAAGGGAAACCGGGTGACACCGGAAAAAGAGAAAACGATTTCCAGCCTGCAGTTCCTGACAGTTTGATCGATCCTTTATTTACAACTTTGTTTTTCTATGAAATTCAATTTTTGCAGGAATTTTACAAGTTTCATATTTTATCTAGTAGTTGGGAGGATTTTTTTTTTTTTACAGCAAATTTAAATTTTCGAGAATTTGATAGTAGTTTTTAATAGAAGGATTCGTTGTATGAATTTTGTAATTTATTTGTTATTACTAAAATACAATTGACCTAGACGTCGTGTATTATCTCGTCATTATTTTATTTATATAATTTTATTATTATTTTATATTTATTATAATATTATATTTTTATTTATTATTTTTTAATAACTTTATTATTATAACGGTGTCTTGGGATTTAATTAGTTTCGATAAGATAGTGTATCTTGGAGATATTTTTCAAACTTTTATCGACGACGCAGCGTCCATATTAAAATCGGGACAATCAGAATCGCAGATCAATTGAAATTGCAAAATATAATTCCAAAAATAGTTTATAGAAGAAATTCCTTTTAGGTCAATCTAGAATTACGAATGGAAATTATGAATTGTAATGAACAAAGTCGAACATTAGTACGCAACGTTTCAGGTTTTCCTTGCTTATTTCATTTCTTCCTTACTTGCAATAAAATGTCATAAGAAGCATCGTAATTTAATTACTTGAAAGACCTTACTTCGACAATCGACATTCAAGATTCTACGAATTTATTTTGAAATCTTTATGACTTCACAACTTAATTAATACCTTCGCTGCATTTGCTATTCACGTTCTTCTTGCGTTTCTTAGCCAATGCAAAAACCATTCAATTTAATCAGCACTTTTTCAACTAACAATGAAACACGGCGATGAAAAAATTTCTGTAACTTAATTAGCTGGAAAAACTGGCGATGGCGTACCAAGCACTGGGCAAAACTTTCTTTCGAATGAACGAGATCCTGAATCACGCGAAATTCTCTTATTCGTGGCGACACGATAAGGCGGTTTTCCGCGCCACAGTTTCTCGGCTCGTTACGAGGAAAAGTTTCGAGAAAGAAGAGAAAAGCGTGTGGCGAGGAAAGTTCCGTGGCTCGTTAATTAAGCCTTTTAGAACAGATCGCTGATAGAACCGATTGGAAACCGGTAGCTTCAACTTGCTACGAAGTTTCGTATCAGACGAGTCCTCGTGGGAAGATCGTGTAACGCATTACGTAGCAACGATATGGCTTGATTGCTTTCGTCAGATCATCGTCAATCTTACGATCGGAATTGCACAAAATCCAAAAACAAGATTCACGAACATCGTCGCTATTCAACACACATAACTAAATCGTTATCAAATTTTCATCAAGCCCTATCTCATCTAAAGAACATCAAAAACGACGTCTGGTTCCTTTAATATTCTAAACTTGGACCAATTATTCGACAAACATCGAAAGAAAGCATCTATAATATCTAAAATGCATGTGTAATATCATACGCCTAACATTTTCGAGAAACAAGAAATCAATGTAATCCACTTGCATCAATTTCTACCGCGCAAAACTCATAGCACTCACTTAACGATAATCATATCCACCTAGTCAGGAAATATTATCAAATTCCCATCAATCTTTATAAAAATTCAAGAAACAGCAAAAGCAGCATCTACAACTCTAACATTCATATTCACGAAAATTGCAAAGAAGATTTCGCTCTTCTGAAAAAGCGCCAAGCCTATCGTCAAACCGATCTAATTCAACTGCAGTCACCAGCTCAGTATCTGAGAACCACGCGATGCTTGGTTAATACTAAACGCTTCCACCTACTCAGGAAACATAATGCATTATCGAATTCTGAACAATCTACAAGCCATATATCAAAGACGAAAAACAATCATGAGAAAGGGGGAAGAGCGCCCACGGGCCTAACCTCGCTAACCTAATCGGTCCCACGATCCATCCTAACACTAGCGTACACCGATCCAGGGCAGCAAATCGTCTCGGAAGAGCAAGTACACGCTGGCACCGGCGTCGCAGAAAAATCGGCAACGAGAAGCCGGGGGACGAGAAGGGAACCCGGACGCCCGGTAACTGGGCAACGTCCCACATCAAGCGGCTACGTCGCGTCGGAAACAATATCCACCTAAATCTGCCTATGAATCCAAGTGCTTGGCTTGGTATCGTTGCCCGATATCCGAGAAACGCTCTCCTCTCCGCTACGTCTCTCTTTCTCTCTCTCTTTCTCTCTGCTCTTTCCTCTCTTGGCTGTGTGTCCCGTTGCAGGAAAGCTTGGGCTCGGCTCGGCCAGCCTGTAATCTCTCTTATTCTCTCGCTGTTGACACGGATGGAATTAAACGCTGGCTGCTATACACTGTCTGTCAAAAGTTCATGGTTGTTGCAGGCTTCTAAGAAGGTTTCGGGAGACGATGGAATTCGATTAGGTTATTGACGTGGGATTAAACGTAGGGCAGTGTGTTATTGTTCCAAGATAAAAGCAACTTGTTTGTAGTTGTTTGTAGTCGTTAAGAAGAGTTTCCGATTGTCGAGGGTGTCAAACAACGTGGAAATTTTTGGACATTTAGCTGTGCTAAGTGGTCGAGAAGCTTTTATAGGATGAGGCGATTGTTTAAGTTCGAGGTGTTCGAGAGATCGTCGTGTTAGGATCAGAAGATAGGATTAAACGTAGCGATGTTGTCATTGTCGAAAGTTTAAGGGTTGTCAAGGGTTTTAAACAACCTGGAAATTTTTAGAAATGACATTTTTAGAAATGTACCTTTGCTGGGTGTTGAGAAACTTTTGGGACATAAGATAATTATTTAATTAAGCAAAATTAAGCAAAGTCGAGTACACGCTTTTTGTTCAAAGTTTGATATTCTAGAGAACTTTAAAACACGCGAATATTCTTGGAAATTAGATTTGTAAGCTGCTGACAAGCTTTTAAAGAACGAGATCGTTGTTTAAATTCGCAGTTGCTGGGCCGGATAATCAAAATGGATTATTTGTGTTAAACTACTATTTCGTAACTTGATGTTCTACATGGTGTTGTACGAAATGTAGTATCTGTTGATACAAGCATCATCAAATAAATTTCTACCATTACGACAATTACTCCAAACGATTCCAAACAGAAGCTGAAACGTTACTACAGAGTCAGATTAAGATCGATAGCTGCCTTTAATTTAAAAGTAACCGTACTGATAGCTTCCATAAAACAATCTTGCAACAAGTGAGTTACTCGATTATCCATAATATCTGTGCCATTAAATTTTGATCTGCAACAAAACTCATCGAAATCCAAGCTCGTAGAAGTCCGTTTATCTGAATCCATTGAGAAACAAACGGTCCATACAGCTGGAGTTCATTGATTCACCCCACTACCCATGGTTTCTCATTCAAATCATAAGATTTGCATGATCCTACTCAATCGAATCAGAATTTCAGTTAATCTTTTCCAGAATGAATTTAACAATATGATGAAGGAAACCACATGTTGGTCACTTTCTATTGATCTTTATTATCGTTTATCGTACGATGCACAGACAATATACACCGAAAAGATTAAATACGAGTTCCTTATCATACGATAAATGGTATTCTAATGGCTACAACAAGTATTTACAACATTGCTATATTTATTACAGTATTTACACGCTAATTAACCAAATGCAAATATAATAAGTTTCGTATTACCAGCATTTTCAATGGTACTACAATTTGATACTACGAAAATGAAGCATAGAACCTGAAAAACAAAACTTACTTAACTTTTGTCAGTATACAGACAAAAATAACAATTAGACTGAAAGTGTTTACGCGTTTACGGCAGATTTGAAGATGCAAATATGCGCGTAATACGGAAAAATACACCAACTACCCAAAGCATACGTAAAGTACACTTTGCGATATTTGATACATCTCCATCCAAGTTCCACTTTTCTAACTACACTCTTCTAATTAAACACATCAATTGCAACGAATATCCATCGCAATAGCAATTGCCCTACGACTTTTGAACGGTGGTGTACGCTGGTTGAATAGTACTCCGCGACAATCCCTGTAAAGAGACATACACAGAGAGCACCCATGGATGCAGCTGCAGCCGCAATTGGCTTACCTGTTCACGTGCTGCGCGAAGGTGACCGTGCCTCCTAGTCAGGAGTGCATCGAACGAGGTATCCAGGCTGACACCCACGCCAGAACGTTTTCTGGGCCGAAAAATCGCGGGAGAGCGCCGTTCACTTCCGCGTGGCCTGCTGCACCGCAGTTGGGAGAGCGAGAGCGCACGCAACCGAGCCAGCCAACAACCGATCGACTCGACCAACCGAGAGCCAGCCAGAGTGCAAGCGAGCGCAGAGACCCGGGTTCCGGGTCGGTTTTTCGCCCTGAAAACGTCGCGATTGTCGAGGCCCAGCCTGGGCGAGCCGGGCGTGACCAGTTCTCCATTTTTCTTTCTCTCTCCTTTCTTTCTTATTCTCTCTTTCTATCGTATCCTGGCTTTCTGTGATCTCTTTCGTCGCCCCTTTTCTCTCCGCGCCACTCTCCAGAGAAGCCGCCTTCCACTCGCCAGAGAAACGCGTGTCCGTCTTTCGAGACGCGTCGCCTTTTCCTTTTTTCCTTTTCCCTTTCCTTTTTCATCCTCCTTTTCCTTTTCCATCGGTGAATGGTTGTCTACAGAGAATTTTACGTAAGACAGTCGAGGCTAGGATGAGGTTAGCCGAGGCGTGAGGTTCGCGAACACTGGTTACAGCTTGATCATGCATAGTGCACAGATACGTGAATGATTTTTCCAAATGACGGTAGGATGGCTGCGTTTACTCGTCGAGTTTAGTTGTTGCGGCTATTGTTGTTGGATCGAGTGTGGGCCTCGAAGGTGGACTTTTTCGACCATGGTAGGGACTATGCGTCATTGACGAGCGTTTGCTTTTCGCGAGGACCCCTTCAGCGGGCAGAGAATTTTTCTATTTACAAGGTGACGCGTGATCTTCAAGCGTATGAAACGCTTGCAAATTCTCATACGAATGTTCGCAGCGTTAATCCTTATTTAGGATATCATCCTTCGAAGATTGACGAGATTTAATCGTAAACGGATGACGAGATGCGATCGGATCAGCTATCGCCAGAGACTCGAAAATTGCTTTCGATGCTCGTATTACGATTAACGATTGATCAAAGGATTTGGTAGATTGATAGCGTAATCACATTTTCCATCTGCGCTGGATCAGTCTGTGCTTCTTCGCCTGGACTTCAAAAAACCGCGTTCATACTCAAGTTGTTTCCAAATTTCGATTAGTCACGCCGGCCGTCACAGACGAATCGCGAGGAGCAATCTGATCGGATGCGAAGAGAAACTGAGAAATTACTTTCGATGCTCGTATTACGCTTAACGGTTCGTCAGAGGAGTCAGGTATAGTAATCGCGTCGTAGCAAACCATATTTCATCTCCACTGGATCAAACTGAATTCTGTCCCCTGAACACCGAAGAACGAGCGAAACGCGATACACGTCGATCCGCGAGTTGTTTCGAAAATTCGATCAATCACGTGCCATAAATGGATCACCGGTGTGCAATCGTATCGGTCATCCACGGAAACTCTAAAACCTGTGAAATACTTACTTTCGATGCTCGTATCGCGATTAACGATTCATCAGAGGATTTACGTATCGTAATCACGTCGCAACGAGCTATTCTCCACCTCCACTGTATCAAACCGTGTTCCCTCCCCTGGACACCCACCGCCTGTCCCAAAAGCAATCTCCTCTATCCCCTTTCGCCGTCAGGCAACAGTGGAGCCATCCAGTGAACAGGCGTCGCGTGACAGTAAAAGGTGGAAGAAAAGAGACGAGAGCGCGCGAGCGCTCGTCGACCAACGCGATCGACCGTCCAGAGAAAAATCGATTTCGCGGTGTAGGAAACGCCAGAACGCGCGGAATGGCACGCGGTGCATCGATCGCTCGATGGTCGATGGAGCGGCGTGCACTGGCGTAGTCGTCGATCCGTGGCCGGCCGCGAACATACATACGCCCACGGAGGTTTTTCACGGTGTTGCTCGCCGGTAAACACGACGTGACGAGAGACGCACGTTCCTCACAGTCGTTTACAATCGTCGGATTGTTGGATTTTGCCAAGAGGCACGAACTCGGTCAGACGACACGAATATCAACGGTTTTCTCGTTCGTCGCGTTTAATTAGCGCGGGCCCCGTTCGACGATTCGTGTTCGATTTCGCGTCTCTTTCCAGCCTCTTCTTCTTACTCTCTTTCGCCGTCTTTCCGGTAGACATGGTGGCCGGCTGCATCGACGAGAACTCGTACATCAAGGTCCTCCTTTTGGTCGAGAGGTATTTTGTATTTTATATTTTTCCTTCTGACATGTTATGCTTGTTAGTGTGTTAACGTGTTCGTGGGTGGCTCTGAGAGATCGTACGTGTGGGTGGGTATTAGGCTGGTTTTATACGCGTGTTTTACGTACGAGAGTGCGATGAAAGTTATTATATATTTACGTTGATGAGAAATTGAAAGAGAAAATCGAGCCAGGTGATTCTCAGGCGTTCGGTGTTCTCTGAGATGTTTGACACGTTAAGCAATCCATTTTGAAGGTTTAATTGAGATTTTATATTTGGAAAATTGTATGTATGAGTGAGTACTAGTTTCGTTATATATATATATATAGCTTGTATACGAGAGTGCGATGAAAGTTATTATATCTACGTCCGTGGGAAGTTGAAAGAGAAAATCGAGCGAGCTGATTCTCTGATCTTGAGTGTTTTTACAGATGTTTGATCTCCTAACGTATCAATTTTGAAGGTTTAATCGAGATTTTGTATTCGGCAGATTGTATGGGTGAGTAGGTATTAGGTTGATTTGATAGGTAATTTGTATACGTTAATCGGCATTACTTACGTTGATAGGAGGAAACTGAGCCAGGTGATTCTCGAATCTTGAGTGTTTTCAGGGATGTTTGATTTCCTAACGTGTCAATTCTGAAGGTTTAATCGAGATTTTACATTTGGGAGATTGCGCGGATGGATGGGTATTAGGTTGGTTTTATGCATAATTTACGTATGTTGGAGTTGCTTACGTTGATGGGAAATTGCAAAAATATATTGGTCGAAGTAATTTTTGGATCTTGAACGTCAAGTTTGGCTCCTTATGGCGTAAATTCTAAAGGTTGAAATGGGGTTTTGTATATTGTAAATTAGCTGGGTATTAATATTAGAATAGTTTATATTGTCATCGATGGTATTTGTTAAATAAAATAAAAGAGTACAACTTCGAACAAAATACACTAACGTTCGATAACTTAACTTGAAATTGTTGCGCTTATTTTTCGTCCAAGCAGCACCTTGGTAATCTTTGTATTATTCGTAGCTATTAACTTCGATTGATTTACATAAATTTAATCTAATAATTCGTTACGTCATCTAAGAACAAATAAATCGTTACATAAACTTGTTCCAGAATGTTAAATTATTCATGAATCTTCAATAGCTAAATCGAGAACATACGTAGACACGAGAAAAAGCGTAATCCATCGTCGATTTTCGATTATCCTCTTGTTTTTCGATTATCTGCAAGATTCCTGGGATATTTGATCGACACTCATTAATCATAAGCTTCTCGGAATATTCTTTGAATCTAGTTGGCGCTAATATGTCGAGCTGAAGACGGTTGGAGACGAGCGATTAAGAAGGCGCGGTTTCCTGTCGATCCGCGAGATTAAACGGAAATACGTGTTCCATGAATGTCAAACGAGTCGTTTCGAATTGAGAATTTAGCGCCGGCAGAGTCGATAACCAACTATCACTTGGATTATTCATATAAATAACCCATGTGTCGGTATAGATAGCTCTCAAATAACGCGATATTTCCGCGCGAAAATCCATGTACTATTATTATGATTCTGCATTTAGAATAATAAAGATCCAAAGATTTGAAGAGCGCCGATAATATACAAAAATATATAAAATATCCAAAGTGGAATATTTGTCGATTGCTAATAAACAAATTGTTACGAAGATTCCATTTCTTTTAGTCTTCGTCAGAAAAACGTGAAATCGCCCAAAAATCCGCAATCTAATTACGTATAACGATTGTTATCGAACACTTGGAATTTCTATAGTTGAATGTTATACATATTTATTAAAATTCAAATTTTTAGATGAAAGTTGCATTTTTCTTTTTTTACATAAAAATAGATAGCTGAATAGAAACGAAGATGTAATCGCTGGAAGATAATAATCTATTCTTCACGCCACTTTGATATTCATCATCGTTTCGATTATAACCCAGAAACGGTTTCCAAAACGAAAACAATCGGTAACACGAAATCTGCAACTTTCATATACCTATCCTCCTTATTCTCCGAGGAAACCTACAGTGTAGGTCAGAGTAAGAGCGAGCGATAATAACCATAATCAGCCAGAGCAACGTCCACCGTATCCTCCTCTGTTTAACACCGAGAGATCGAAATCTCTCTTTTTTCCCCGATCCATTTCAGACGTAACTCGATTTCTTTCTCCTGACTGATCCTCCATCTCGATGTTTTCTAATCGTTCGCTCGGAAGATAACCGAGTAAATAACCGAAACGAATAAAACAAAGGAAAGGAAAAAGTGGAGCGACGATCTAAGGAAACGATATCGAACGAGGGGAATTTCTTCAGCACACTTTTCCCGCCGCGCCGGTTTGCTTTTCATCGGCTTCACCACGTGTTCCGGCGTGCGTCGCTCGTAAAACGTACTTCCTGATGATCGTAAAACGATTTCTTGCGCCTCTCGCGACTCCCTTCACGGGCAATTAAGGGGAATTGGGTCGGCTTTGGTCGGTCGCCTCTGGTGAAAGATAGTTTCGCCCCTCTTTCGTCATCCTCGCCGGCTGCGGCCGCTGTTAGATGCAAATACGCGGCCGATAATCGCGTTCCCAGTCGATGCTGAGGTCGTTGATCGTGGAAGTAGGAGCTTTGTGAAAGGAAGGGCTAGAGGTGACGCTGTTTTCATCGGAATTCATTTGTTTTGGTTCGCTGGTTTATTAGAGGCGGTTAGCTTCGTTGCATTTGCATTGATAGCCACACGACTCAACAAATTTCAAAGTTGCTTTTGCCGAACAGAAGGTCTACGTTATGTTTTCTATTTTTATACCGTAGAACGGTATATTTATAATTCCATCAGTTTCGCGTCAGAGGGCAAAATTACTATACTTGTGGCTCCATCAGCTTGGCCTTAGTTTCGCACCAACGCTGCCTCATCTTCGCTTGTTTTGCGACGCTACGAGCCGAAGGTCGTAGTATTCTCGCGGATAATGGCGTACCTTGTCAGCCTTACGACGTCCATGGAATTACATTTCGAGAACATTTCTCTAGAAATTTTCAAATGTCTCTCCTCTGGAGTTTACAATTTTCGAGCTCTGCCGCTGTCCAAGCTAAGCAGCGATTTCTTTTATCGACGCACGATAGAAGAGAAACGCGATGAAAAATTGCTACGTTAAATACGAAGAGTTTTAGCCTTTTGTGGTTCGTTTATTCGTGAGATTGCTCGGGTCTAACGAATAAGAAATTTGCACGTTGAGTATGAAGGCTTTTGAGATTTTTTGGTCGAGATTTTGAAAGAGCTAGAAAGAGGTTTTAATGGAAATTAATTTGCTTTGATTCGTTCGTTTATTAGAGAAGATTACTCAAGATTACTCATAGTTGAGGATTAGTATGTCGACTATGAGGTATTTCGCACCTTTTTGGCTGATCCATTTACGGTGTTATTGGATAAGAGAATAGTACGTCGAATATAAAGAATGTTGGAATTTTTCTAATCGCAAAGTAAGAGCGTAAGGATGATTGGTATAATTTGTACTTCGTTAATCTTCAGTCTGAATAATCGAAACTACAGTTAGAATTCCAAGCGAAGTTTGTAAAAAATGCATATTCAATCCGAAGAATAGAATGTACAGTTAGAACTCAAAGCAAACTTCGTTACAAGTACATAGCTTGCAATTAATCTTCGTCAAATTGAATCTTGATCATCGTTTGTACGAGAAGAATGACTCGATGTTCTAAGGCGAGCAGTTGATAAAACGGTTCCTTTTATTTAGAAAGAAAATTCGTTAACGCCAGTAAATTACGAGAAACGTTAAAAAAATCAAGAGAATCAGAAAATTGAAAGGGAGACGCTTGCATCGAGTAAACGATAAATAATAATCATGGACGCTGCGAACCACAAAAAGTCCGAAGAGGAAATCTATCGAAAACGAGTTTATTCGTTCTTTCCTCGACTAAAATTAGAATTAAAATAGAAGAAACGCGATCTACAAAGAGATAACGTGTTACCGTATAATAACCATCAGGAAACAACATCTCTATCGGGTTGCACACGAGGTTGTACGCTGTACACGCTAGAAAAGACAGTCGTTGAACCTGTGCCGTGCACAGGGTGTACCGGCAACTGACGTGGATTAATTGTTGCTGGCGACCAGCGGGGTTGTCGCGATTTTTTATCGGATCGCGGCGAAATGACTTCATCGTTGCCTCCGCCGCGTTCGATTGCGTTTTATTAGCGGCGGCCCCCTTCGCTTATCTCGATGCAACTCGCAAACCCGACGACGCTTCTCCGTTGAAGACTTAATTGCGCCGCTAGGCTTCTCCTTTCTCGTAGTTTTACTCAGCTAATTCTGACTTACAGACGCTGCACGTTTTCTCGCTTCAGTTGCCTCGTCCTTATCTCCGCTTCGTTCTTCGTTCCCTTTCGGTTTGGTTTCGCTTCGATTTCGTTTCCTTTCGATTTGCTTCTTTTATCCGTAGATCCTCCCTAACGTTTTCCATTTCGATCTTTCCATTTGGTTAACGAGAAACAGATGAGCGATTAATGGTAACGATTGTCTCGGTAAAAATCGTTGCTACGTTGGTTCGGTTTTAATGGAACAATCGAGACGGCTGCGAGAGACCGTTTGAAGAGGACGGAACGAGCATCGACTCTGTTTATTGAGAAATTTTTACTCTACGACAGATGGGTTATTTTAACACATTTTTACAATGATGGTTTTTTAGGTTAAGAGCTTTGTTTTTAAGTGGAACACATTGCTAAATGTTTGTAGGTTTATTTATAGAATAACTTTCTCTTCTTTTCGATTTTGTATCGGCGAAAGTAACGGACACGTCGGACAAACATAAAAAACCACTAAATATTTAAATGCACAGAAACTTTATGTTCTCGTTCTCAACAACAGAACTCGCAAATTTTTCTCTTTATTTCTTCGTTGTAACGATCATTTCCCATTGCGTATATCGCGTCAACGTCATTTAAATCGCACAAATAAAATAACTCGTTTCTCCTTCTTTACCAAGCAACGAATTAAATTGGGAAAAATAAGATAAAATAGTGTTCGTTGCTTCGAAACGAAACTAACGGAACAACGTTGTTGCTTCTCCACTTAAAATACCGTACGTTGGTCGTAAAGCAACAAATTAAATTTGCAAAGTAAAGTTAATTATCTTCGTTACTATTTTGTCATATGAAATTATTTTTCACCAGAGCTCAAGTTTATTGCACATCTAACGGTTATCGAGATGCACTGGCTCCTTTGTTCTTTGAACACGCTGCAAACTAATCGGACGAGACTCATAGCATGTACGTGTCGTTTGATTTATATCGTCAGAGCGATCCATCACGAGGGCGCGACAATTTTCTAACCCAGGCGAACGTTTCCTCTTGGCCGCGAATGTTGATCAACGTTGGTGTTCATTACGAGCAATTAGAGGCGGACGTAAGGGAAATTACGAGGTATCAATTATGTGAACCGACAGGTCGCGCCGGGGGCCGGAAACTCGATTAAACCCTCGTCTGGTGCCGCGACGAATTCTGAATTCGTCGCGAATAAATCCGTCCAATTAAAATCACACTTCGCTGCAGAAAATTCTGTGAGTCAGATAATTCATATTTAATATTATCTGGCATAGGAAGTTGATTAAAAATTTGCAAATGCACGCGATTTCAAAATTCAAAGGAAACAAACTTTAAAATTCATCCTACGCGAATTTCCCCAGTTACATTTTTAAATCGTTGCGGTACATCCTCAGCCGGAAATTTACGTTAAACGAGAACGAATTTCTCATTTTCCTTTCAAAAACATTCAGATTCCATATTATCGTCTTTATGAAATTGCGTTATTTGAAAATAAACTTCGAAATTCCTCTCGTACAAATTTTTCCAATTACGTTCTCATGTTCTCAGTTTGGAAAATTGTTTTTACTAAAATTATTAGAAGAATCCAAGGGAAACTATACCTCGTTTGTTTCAAATTTGTCGTGAATAAATATTTGCAAATAAATTCACTGCGGAAAATTCTGCAAGCCGATATTAAAGGTAAACGTTAAATATATTTCAGGCTCGTCGCATTCGTCGAATTACAAAATTTGTTGAATTACATTTTTAGCTTGGTGCAGAATGTTCTTTGTTAAAAATTCTTTTGTTAGAGTTGATAGAAAATTGAAGTTCGACACTATAGCTGTTATTTCACAAACTATTATTAAGATACCAACAACCAGAAGTGAATATTAATGGCAATGTATCGCTATTGCTCTATCGCGTTTGTGAAATTTTTGAAAACATTATTCATATAAAATTTTCTAAAGAAGGAATATTGATTCACGAGGCTTCCGGTTTCGGAGGAGGCAGAAGAATGTGCTCGTGGAATCCAGGTTGAGTTCCGACGTCGTGAAAGTGTGCTTTTCTTTCGCCGGAGAGATGAGATCGCACATTTTCTGCCGGGTCTGGCAAAAGACGCGCGTCGAGACGCTCGATCCGCATACGCCAAGCGAATTTCGTGGTCTCGATGATCGAATACTCCAGTCTCTGCAACCATGAAATTTATGCAGAGTACGATCGAATAACACGTACAAGCGAGCATCAGATGATTCCTTGAAGGGAAGATAGAAAGAAAATGTAAAATAACATTTTTTCGTCCGAGACTTAGTTTTAGAGAAAACTAACTTTGGAAAGTTTGATACGTATACGCGAACTTGGCTAGTTACGAGCAAATAATCAGAAGCAGAATATTGCACGTGCGAAAACAAGTGAAAGGTGTGAAATAAAATTTGCTCGAGGTTTCATTTTCAAGAAAATAGAGCTCCTTCGTGTTTGGTTGATAATCGGCCTGGTAGACAATTTTCAAATTTATTTTTCTCCTAAACGAAAGGTATTACGAGAAAATGTTACTCTACATTTCCCACTGATCTTCGCATGTAGAATGTGATATTCCACCGATTATTTTCTCCTGTTTAGCCTGGAACTAGTCGTGTTCAAGTATACTCGATGAAGTTTCAAACTCGATTTTTTCGAAAACGAAGAGTCGTACGAAAAATTGTATTGTGTACTTTCTTCTTGTTTCTTCATCAGGACTCGTCTCATCATGTTCGTGCGTGTTATTCGGCCACATTTTGTATATATGGAAAAATACCAAAGATATTTGCAGATACAACGAATAGTTATGTGAATTTACACATAATTATGCGTCGATCCATATAAATGACGAAGAAGTTTCCAATCCTCGCAATTTAAAATTCCTCTAATGGCGTTTAAGCATAGACACTTTCGTTCTTTACATGTACAATATCGACTATATGTTGAACTATTACTTTAAACAATATAAATACTAAAGCAAAGTACCCAACAAATTTCATATACAAACGTAAATTAATTTTCCTTTTGTTCAAAATTATCCAACCCTTTCGCCAATTCTCCGATTCGAATCAGAGAAGGTCGCGAACGATTTATATCGACGAAGAATTACAATCTTATTTCTAGTCGACCAATCTTCGTCCCCCAAAAGCCTACACGAATATCCACGAGAAGACTTGAAAGGATACGAAAAAGTAAAAAATAGCGCACTTTCTATTCTTCCAGCTACATGCAACAAGCCCTGGATACAAAAGGGCCAAGCAACAGGTGCAAAATAAAGGCGTGAAACGAATTGCAACGATCGATGGTCGGGACGCGGACGTCGAAGTGCACGCGAAGTGCAAATTGCATCGCGTAGTGCAACAGCGAGTCGGAGAGAAATCGGTAGAAATTAGGCCAGTCGGTCAATTGGAAGTAACGAACCCTCCGCCAACGTATTATTTCGAAAATGATCCGTGAATGGCGGCCAGGCCTCTCTTGACAATTAAGCGGAACCACGGCAGAGCCCCTGCCGATCGCTTTGCTCTCGTGTAATTTTCGTTTAGAGTCCACATCGTCTCGTTTCGTTTCTATCAATTTAATCTCTTAACGTTGCAGCGTTTAATTTCGAAGGTATAAGTTTAACGATCGCGAAGATGAATTATTCTGTTAATTGGAGGTTGAAGATGAAAGGGGTGAAATTAGGGGAGAAACTGTTTGAAATAGCTTGTGTTATATTTTGTTTAGAATTAACGTCGTTCCATTTCTTGTCGATTTCACGAGCTTTCTTTTTTAATTCTGAAGCGTTCTTCTCTTCTGTTTCAACTAATCGTATTTCTTCGATATAGGGAAGGTTGTCAAGTTTGAAAAATCAGGATTGAAAATACGAAAGAATTGTCTTTGATAAGCGCGATCGCTTGTTTTCGATTTTTATGTCGAACATTTTCTTCGAAACATCGAAAGGTTTTTTATTTATAGAAAGAAGAATTTAAGAAAATTCGAGATTCGCGGCAGGATTAATATGATATGTTGAGTTTCTTACAACTTTTCGACATTGCTTCGTTCCTTTTTTCTTTTATACTTTGACCAACTTTCCCTTTTCATATCGAATTACTTGGAATCGAAACCACTTCATTCGGTTTCGTTCTTCTTTTTACGAATTTCCTTATTTTCTCCTAATTGTGAAACTTTAACTTCGAGGCCCAAGTTTAACGATAGCAAATTATAAACGCGAAGAGCAACGTTCGAGGGCAAACTCTCTCGTTTAATTTCGATTCGAGTCGATACTATATCGTTGCTTTTCATATTTTCTCCTTCGGTATCGGGTCGCTTAGAATCGGAATCACCTTATTTCGTTTTGTTTATTATGAATTTTTTCATTTTCCGAAATTGCCAAACTTCCATTTCCAATGGTTCAAGTTTAATCATCACATTGGCAGCTATCGACGAAAGGAGAAAAATTAGAAGAGGTCGATTGGAAGAACGTGGCTCTGGAACTTGAAGCGCCATCGAGGTTATTGAATCGAAGGGAGAATCCTTAGAGATGAAACAAGTTTCCTCGTTCGTCGAGTTTCAGCTTTTCTAACTTTGGCTGGTGAATTAGGATGTGTGATTCGATGGAAATTGATCTCTCCGATCTCTTTTGTTCAATTTAAACATAAATATTCATCGTATTAAGCTTCCTGAAAATTTGATTTCCTATTAACTCGAAACGATCATCTTCGGACATTCGTCTTTTATATTTCTATTATTCGATTATGATTGATCGAAGTTCGATCCGACTTGTATCTCTGCTCGCTTTCAAGACAAATATTCTTAATATCATCTTTTTATTCCATTTAACACAATTCCGTTAATCGACGTCTTCGTCGTGTCTTGGAAATATAATTTCTCGTTGGGAATTTGTAATTTCCTTTGACATTCGATTCTCGAGAAATCATTTCGCTGTGTATCCTCTTCAAAATTTTTATTATAAAAAATGATTATTCCATTTAACATAATCCCGTTAATCAACGTTTACGTCGCGTCTTGGAAATATAATTTCTCGTTGGGAATTTGTAATTTCCTTTGACATTCGATTCTCGAGAAATCATTTCGCTGTGTATTCAAAATTAACGTTCGGTGCATTAGCGTTAATTTATATGAAACAGATACTGTGGAAGGAAAGATTTCTAAGGAGTTTCGCTTAGTTTAGAGAACGGAAAATGTTAAATGATCGTAAGTAAGATAATCGAAGAACATTCTCGAGGTCTAAAAGGAAAACGATAGAAAGCGCTGCATCGCGTTTAAAAACCGCATCCCGCGAGCGAGCATCCGCGATTAGAAGCGAACTTTCACGCGTCCGGATATTTTCTCCGCATTTCGCGACTAGCCTGGTCGTCAACCCCGACACGTCTTTCCTAAACATTGCAAATAAAAAAATACAGAAGATTAAAAACAAAAATACGAGATCAACTTGATAAATAAATCAAACGAATGATTCGTCGCACGCAGATGAAATATCAAACGATCTTCTTCTTCATTTAAATTCCCTAAATGCATCCCCTTTCTATTAGAACGAAATCATTCAACCAAAGACTATCTCGTTACATTTTTACGTCCACGACAAGAAAATCGAACGTGAGGATTTAAAACAACTAAAAGTTAATTCACCGAGCTCGTCACAATTTAACACGCCCTCTTTCACAGTTTAATTGTATTTCAATCAAATTCTCTAAATGCATCCCCTTTCTATTAGAACGAAATTATTCAACCAAAGACTATCTCCTTACATTTTTACGTCCACGACAAGAAAATCGAACGTGAGGTTTAATGCGAGGATTTAAAGCAACTAGAAGTTAATTCACCGAGCTCGTCACAATTTAACACGCCCTCTTTCATAGTTTAATTGTATTTCAATCAAATTCCCTAAATGCACCCCCTTTCTATTAGAATGAAATCACTCAACCAAAGACTATCTTGTTACATTTTTACGTCCGCGACAAGAAAATCGAACGTGAGGATTTCAAACAACTAAAAGTTAATTCGCCGAGCTCGTCACAATTTAACACGCCCTCTTTCATGGTTTAATTGTATTTCAATCGTTTATTTATCTGTATCTGAATTTTATTTAAAGTATCCTTTCATCGACCTAACGCGTTTCGCATGAAATATTAAACCAGTCCCCGTAGAAACTTGCGTCCGTAAAAATTCCTTCGCAGAGACCACTTTACAATTACTACGAAATTAAAATCAGCGACCTAGCAATCTGGAACTTAATTAATCGAAACAGAAATTCGATCTGGATGCAGATCTCGAAGGGGTTCGCGAAGGAGTAGAAGCTTGTAAGTAAGTGTGCCTCGCGATGTCGGTTCAATTAAAGGGGACGATAAACAAGTCCGCGGGCATACAATGTGAAAGGAAGCATCCGCGAAGTTTCTCTCCGGCCTTAATAACCAGGATAATTGGAAATTAAGGACGCCGGCTTATCGAGCGGAGCGCAGCCGTGGCCCGAGTGCCTCGCCACGTTGATAAACTATTCCCCAATTAAGTAAGCTCAACGATGATAAAAGCCTCTTACAGGGGAGTCTTTCCCTCGATTCGCTTCGAACGACTTCAACTACTGAAAAGTTGCCAGAGTACCATTTCGCTGACGAAACAGATGAAAATAGTCGTCGGCCCTTTCGACTAATTTCAGACACTTTAATACCAAATTTATGTACTTGGAAATTTTAGGATAATTAATATCCGATGAATTTTCAAGTCGTAGAAGCGGATAGAGTACACGTGGTATCGTAAAAATATGTAAAATGTCCAAATAATTGCACGCCAGGCCAAATATTAATATTTGACATACAACGTGAAGGCTTGCTTACAATTTAATTTACACGTCGACTTATCGGCATAAATCGACGTAGATTCACATACGACCGAAGAATTTCATCTTCATTGCGCCTTAATGGCAAATCAATGGGTTCGCGAGGAAAGATGTTTACACAACTGTTGGATCTTTCAAGAGGAACTTTGAATTATCCTATTAACTTTAAACTATTTCGATGAACCTCCAAATAATCTACACTTCAGATCGCACGATCACGCGTAATCTTAACCAAACAGAACCAAAGCAGAGTTGAATTTATCGACGTAAAACCACACGACTGTTATCTCGAGTTGTATTTGGAGATCAATAGAACTACGAGGAAAACCGTCTACGTGAAATAACAGTCTTTCAATCTTGAAAAAAAGAAACTTAAACCATTTTACGGTCATGTGCGCACCGATTTTATCCAAATCAACCGCTTTTCGATAAACCTTCAATATCAAACAGCTCAATATCGTACTATCCCGCACCACCTTAACCAAACTCCACCGAGCATCGATTTATCGATAGAAATTCCCCATACTCTTATCTTCGTGGTATCTAGAAATCAATAGAAACAGGAGAAAGATCGTCTGTATGAAGTAACAAGATTCTCCAATCTCTTAAAGAACTTTCAACTATTCCGTACGATACGCGTGTCTGTGTGTGAGTCAATAGCGCGCGAACGAAATAAAATGAAACAAAAGTGAAATAAATGAAAATTCAAACGAAAGAAAAATTCACGCGCGACCTTACAAACTTAAAGAAAACCACGCGAAACTTCGAACTTATCGATGCAAAATCCCAATACTCTTATCAACATTGTACTCAACCGCCACGATAACGCGACCGTTGGTTTCCTCGCTCGAGGAAGTTAACACCGTTGTTTATGCACATCGCCAACGCGACTGTTGCGCTCACTTTCTCTCTCTCTTTCTCTCTCTCTCTTGCACACTCTCTTAGACACACTCAGACACGTAAACGTATACATGCGCGACACGAGGTCAACGGCACGTTGGAAAACAACCGACAGTACAGTATTGCACACGCGTTGCATACTACTGCACACATCTCTCTACGTTACGCGTATTACACGTACTATACATATACGTGTGCATATAGTGTACAGATGTGAGTGTATGTCACGCGGTCGTCCAACACTATCGCAGCGATTTCGATTGCTTTCTTTTTTTTTTTTTTTTAACCCCTTGGCACGTGTCCTTTGTTCATTCTGCACTCCGGGAAATGCATCGAAAGTGTCGGAAGAGGGAGAGGAACAGAGAGAAAGGGGGGAGGGAAAGATTGTTGCAGTCGAGTAGCAAGTCCGTTTTTATTTATGGCGCTGTTTGCTCCGAGTGCCTCTTTATTCGAGCGTTTATCGGAGACCGCTTGTTTTCCCCGGCTTATTTCTCCCTCTGCCGATCATTCGATCGTTTTGCTCGTTTAGAACGTACCGTGCAATTGCCTGGGATTTGTTCGCTACGTTTCTGCAACGGGGAGAGAAGATTCGCTTGATGCAGCATTTTCTAATATGATTTCTTAGGGGTACGAGTTGCTGGTTAGTTTTAGGCAAACTCGACGGAGCATTTACGAGATGAGTCGGTGTACGATGCATTTAACTGTTGATATCTCGAGTAGAATCGTCGATGGATTTTCGCGTTGTTTTTTATATTGATCTTACTACGGATTTTTTTATGTCTCATTTTACGACTCGCCTTTGTTTCAACGTTAGTATCGAGAGAAACAGGCGTTTTAAGGGGATCGTTTGATGTACGGTTGCAAGATTAGGTAACGAGTCTCTTTATATTTGCCTCGAATTGGAGAAATTTTGCTGCGACGGAAACATACGAAGAATAGATTCGGATGAAAATGATAACCAAAAGACGGCAGGTTCATAGGTTATATATCTATACAAATGTATAGAAAATGTGAGAAAGATAAGTCGCTTATCAACGCTCGGCTCAAAATCGCTGTACGTAGACAGTTGGACATTGTACTTCTTTTACGGCGCAGCCATAGGAAAAGATTTTTGGAAATACATATCCTAAAAGAATAAAAGGGAATTTTACCTTAAAGAGATAAAATTTTGTTTAAAGAATATCAAAACCTCTCAACGAGTTGCTAATGTTGGAGACACGAAAATCGCTGTACGAATTTCTCGTTAAAAATAAACAAACACGATTGTTCCAGCAAATTTCTGAAAATGAAAAAGCAGGATGAAAAGCAGAATATATATTTTTTTTCTTTTTTTGTCAAAGGGCAAACACGTGAAATTCGCAAACAAACTCTTCGTTAAAACTAAATAGACACGTGTCCCAGGGTTTTTTGAAGTTCGACTCTCGAATGGCATTCAAACAAAGGATAATAAACATAGATCGGCATAAAAACTAATGCTGCGCTGGCGAAGCAGCCAAGTGTTGTAGAAAAACTCAATAATGTATACATAACTAATTTGATTAAACTCCTCTGTTATAGACTTTCTAACTGTAAACTGCCACTAACATGCCCAACTTACTTATTCCTGTATAATTCGCTCTATAAATTGACTTAACGATCGAGTAGTTAAATTTTCTTCAAGAAACAAACCGGATCCGAACGAAATGCTATGACGTTGAAGGAAAAGCTACAACATTTGAAAACAGAGACGAGATAATTTGAAGTTGAACAAAAATGCCAATCATTCTCGTACTCCGGCAGAACGTGCCAATTTGTCTAAAGAGAGCAGAAAATCTAGAAAAATGTAGAAAACTATCTGCTTCTCACGAGCAGCACGCATAAACTCCCACTCACTGGCAGCAAAGAAATAACGATCTTGTTTATTTACATCCTCCTCGGCGATCCGTGCTGGTAGATTCGCAAAAAGAGCATTAGGTGAGTAAGAGTAGGCGGAACGCCGGCTGATGAAAGGGGAAATTGGTGGGGACAGGGAGAAAGAGAAAGAGATTTCCACGGAGGAAGAGGAAGGGAAAGAGAGAAGTAGAATTTTTCCCGGACGGTGAAACTGTCCTACGATCGACTTTCCGTGCGACGACCCGCGGTGCAGCGATAGAGTCGAACATCTCCCGAAACGACATCGATCATTCCTTATCGATAAAATATATGGACGAATGTTTATGCATTTATGAGAAATTCGAAGATGCAAGGACGCGCACAATGTACATAATATCCATAATACAATGAATAGAATATAATATACATGTATATCATATACATTTGCATGATATACATTTTGTACATAATATACAAAAGTATGAAAGATATCGAAAGTAGAGTACTCGTTATAGCAATTGGGGAGCGAAAAAAGCCTTTGCCCAGACTTCCTTTCTTTAATCTCATGTACTAAAGACTCGTAGATTACTTTCATCGGAAATCGATTCATTTAACGTGGGCCACTGTACTCTAAATTGTCTAAATTTATAGTTTTAATTTTCTTTTCTGTTTTTCTATCTTTTAACTTTTCCTGATGTTTGCAGATAGCTTTTGACATTATTATTTCATTGCACCTTCTATTTTTAGTTTCATCGAAGATCGATGAGAAACGTTAAGATCTTCGAGAGAAATTTAAAGATCTTTTCGAAGAATTTTTAGTAGCTCACACTGACTAACTGGTACACTGAAATTTTTGTGTAGTCAATTTCCTCACCCAAACTACCAGATTTATATCCTTTTGTTCGTACGAAGATAAACGGGAAAAGCGTTCAGCTTGAAAAGAATGTTCAAATTGCTCTGCAGTTTAATAACTGTAGATTAATTGTTGCTATGTAATTGGAATCGAGAAAATTGAATATGTGAGATTCGAATAATAATAATTGTAATAAATAATTAATTATAGAATGTTCCAAGGAGAACTTTCAATGACTACAAGAATTCAGAATGGAATACGAAGGTTTCTGATGGAGAGAAAGAGCAACTAGTAACGAGTATCAAGCATTTTTCGTACGCGATCGAAAGCTAGTAGAATAAAACTACGGAAAACGCGACGGCCATCAAAGGTTGCACTCCTTAAAGTATTATACGAAAAGATAATACGAAACCACATAATTGGCACGATCGCAAAGACGCTTTCAATCACTCGACAAACATATATTTACACTCTTATTGCCTCAGTTACAAATTTTATTCTGCTTTCTTCCTTTTCTATTTGATTCTAGTCTATTTAACTATAACCACGTAAAACTCCGAGACGAAGCGAATTTCGTAAAAGAAATCCATTTACGGGAAACAATGTTAGAAATTGCGAATCAGGCAAGTGTAACAACGATCGTTCGACGAAATAAATTAACAAAGAATAGAAATAAATTAAGAAAGAATTCATTTGCAAACAAGAAAACCACTGAAATAGGATATTAATAACGTAACAGCATAGAAGTCGAATCGTCCTAAATCTAACAAATACTGAATATAAATTCTGGATACTAATTAAAATTGTAAACATTTTTATTTTATAATTCCTTAGTGATAAATACAAGATT
Source organism: Bombus terrestris (assembly GCF_910591885.1). Taxonomy (NCBI): domain Eukaryota; kingdom Metazoa; phylum Arthropoda; class Insecta; order Hymenoptera; family Apidae; genus Bombus; species Bombus terrestris. Next base: position 9,689,090 of record NC_063271.1, on the reverse strand, counting down.
TGAGAAGAATTTTCTATAGAAATTTCTCGTTATATTTGCCAAGTTTCGAGCGTTGGTTTTCTATGAAAACTGAAACAGCCTGTAAACTACAGGTCAGTTTTCACGGTGATCTTTGCCCACAATCTATCACGATGACGATGATGAAGCTACTCGAACGCGTTGCGATTTTAATGGCCGCTCGTTGTCGGGCATAACTAATGCCTTTCGTTTCTGTTTTTCTCTGTTACTTTACGTTATGAATCTTCGACGCCTCGCCGATCACCTCGAAGCAGTATTCTTTTTTCATCTCTCTCTCTCTTCCATCGTTATGCTCCGTTTCTGCGTAAAGGGTATATTAGGAAACGAAATATAGATCAGTGAAAAATCCTTCGATCATCCACTAGGAGCCAGTTGTCATTTAAAGTAACTCATTGCTTCGAGCTAGAAATCCTTTAAATTTTTTCTTATCGATTGAATTTTACTATTTGGTTTAATTTTTATATTTTTATATACTATGTTGCATCGATTGTGTTTGCTGCGTTAATTTCCTGTATTCATTTTGTAATTCACTTTTTCTAATAACTATCTTTATATCTTTCATTTTGTATCTTAGATGTAGTTTTGAAACTATACATTTTCTTATAGATGATAATTTCAGTTTTTAAACTTTTATATTGGGTTGGCAACTAAGCAATTGCGGATTTTGTCAATACCACTTAATGACAAAATCCGCAATCACTTAGTTGCCAACGCAATATATGTACATATAAACTCATTTCTTTAGAATTTAATGGATCATTAAAAAATGTAGTATCTTATGTTAGCTAAAACCTACTAAATTATTGAATTATACCATTATCGTGAATTTCATAAATTATATCGTAGAATTTATTAGATTGGACAAAAATACTAATTTCAGAAACGTTTCACTTTAAATATAAAGTATACATTTTTCAATGAACATATATATATATATATATATATATATATATATATATATCGATTTAGATCATTTAAATCATGAAAATTCTAACGACTTTTACAATTTCGTGCTCTGATTCTGTCTAAAGGGAGGTATATAAATTTTCAAGTAAATCATTTAGCCATCCGCTACGAAACCATCGACATTTCCGATATTCCCTTTCATCGTTTCATTATTTTTTAAATCATTCAAAAGGTAGACGATGGGTTTTAAAACGAATCGTAATATCAGTAAAATATTACTCGAAATTAAATTTTAGATCATTTCATATTGTTATGAAAACATTTTTAACTGCATTTGATTGAAGTCATCATTTACTCTTCTTTTTTAAACTCATCCAGTGTATTCGAGTGCCGACGAATCAATCGGAAAATATCAAGAAAGAGAAGAAAAAAGAGAATGAGTTTTATATTGTTGGCGTTCTCGTTATTTTTAGCTTTTATCGTGCCGAGTTTTATTTGCGTTTACAGTATTTCTCGTGTAGAATCAAGCCAGCCGCCAACTTTGAACTTGAAACACTTACACAACGTTTGCATTTTTCTGATTTTCCTTTCTTTTTCTGTTACAGGTAAGAATATACAAATCCGTACGAATTCTACCCTTCAACCCCGAACGATTTTCATATTCTCCGTCATTTTTGGCAGGTAACACTTTTATAATTCTTGTTCATTGATTGCAACAGTTTTCACATATTTTAGTATCGAAAATATTCCTCCTATGTCGTAGACTACAAAGTTAAACTAAGTTTATTTTATATATGTCTTCGTGATGCCATCTAAAATATTCTCTATGGAAATTTCTCCCATGGGGATAAATCAAAATTTGTTTAAATTGACACGCGTTGGAATTATTCATTTGCATAGTCTACTGCGATTATTTACGTTTAAGTTCTTCGGTTCCAAAGTTCACGTCACCGTTCCAAACATTGGCTCAATGCTAATTTACACACGTGTTAGAAAAGATATTAAAAAATTTCATCGACACTGTTACGAGGCTCCACTGTTACAATCGCATAAACTTTAAAACAAAATCGTACGTTTTAATAAAAAAAATATTACGTAGCATATGCATTTAATAATATAGAGCACAACAGCAATGATAATAATATATTCATAAATCTATAAGCGTTTAATTGTAATACTTTCGTTTTAGAGACTCAAACAATCCATCTGGATTGCAATTAAATTAGAATTATTTACTGCATAATTACAATAGCGATCTCTTTTGTCATTGGACGATAGACGATGAAAATCGTCGTTTCCCCGACGCATGACGTTCGACGAACGACCTTTAGACCGAGACGTCTACGTGGTGGTTTTATCGCCGAGTTGTTGCGTCTCGTCTTCGCGAAAGAGGAACGACAACGAGTCTTGTCTCGGTGACAGACCCTCGTAAAATCTTTACCAGCGAATTAAACCAGACACCCCTTTCCTCTCGTCGGGGCAAGAATTGAAATCCATCCGTGTCGGCGAATTGGCCCTTGTCAGCCGTGTTCGAGGTCTGAGAACGTCGTTGACGGCGACCAAGGACGCATGGGACATTCTAAGGGTGTTTCGTGAATGAAGATCGAGAGGGTGTGTATTAGGTCGGTTTGAAAAGTGATTAAGGTAGACAGGTATTTTTAAAGCTGTTTAATCGAATGTAACATCTTACAACGATAGTTAAACAGTATACTTGCGCGGAAAAGAAGGGACGATAATTTTTTGTAATTCGAGTGTTGTTTGTGGGAAGATTTATTTTAGCATGGGACGTAATAATGGGAAATTTTGATAATTTACATGCGAAAAATGCAGGAAATTAATGACTAAATTTAAGAGACCCCGTTAGCTATATTCAGAGAGGAATTATTCGCGGCCATTGATTTACAATGATAAAAGAAAAGATTTACGGGCTCCATTAGAAGGAATTTTCTAAATGCGTATGGTATTAATATTCCTATAAAATGTCCTACTTTCATGAATTTTTTAAATCCATTTATCGACTGTGCGAGTATCTTCGACACAACTAACTTTACGCTTTTCGACCAACGTTCCTCGATTTCATCATCAAACTCCACATTGTCTAGGGAGATCTTTTCCTTCAAAAGCGAGCAACTCGCTACAGAATCTAGAAACCATTTTACCTATCTGCATTCTCCATCTATTGAGTTCTACCAGCTGCCGCAACGACTCTCGATCATCTTCATCCCGTCTCCGCTTAAGAATGGGATATTTAAATTTGCTCAGAAGGGAGGTTTAACCGCCATTTAAAAGATAAATTCAGAAGCAGCACAACTCTGTAGAAGAAGCCAATCCTGCATTGTCTTGCCGTCTCATGAACTCATCGGAATAATCTACTTGAAAATTGTAAGAGTTTGGTAGGAGACGTAGGGAACGGGCAATCGGTTGGGTTCGAGAAACGGGCGATTGGACAGGCAAACAGGTTTCAAGGGGTTGCAGTGGAAATTTCGATACCCACAGCTGCGTAAATGTGCGCTTATATTTTAAAGTTTAAATCGATACCCTGTTCGGGTGTATGATTTACGATTGACGAAGAAACGATACAGGAAAGTTGACTAGAAGCAATTTAACAAATAAATAGATATTCCCCTGTGGCCGGCGCGTTTCAATTGAAACCTTGGCGAGAAGACAGCGACAGGAAAGGATCGATTCCCTCCCTCTCGGTGATTTTTCTCGTTAGCCGCGTCCGGAAGGGCAGGATGTCCCTCGGATTGTCGGACTATTAGAAGGCAATCGAAGGGGATGGCGGGGGCAGTTGCGACGCCAGCAAGAGGAACGATGCACGGACCAGCATGCAGCTACCAGCAGCGGAAGAGAAGAAAGTCTCTCCTCTCTGGTTGGACGAAAGAGAGAGAAGGGTATAGGAGAGAATGTGCGCAGAGATATCGAGGGGAGCGAAACGAGCCTCCTCCTCTCTCGCTGGGGTCGTCGAAGACCGAGGGACGGTTGGAGAGGGAGGGAAAAATAAAAGGAGAGTGAGAAGAAGGGAGAAAGAGAGAGGGAGAAATCGAGCGAACAAGGGGGCGCGAGAGGGAGAAAGAGGTAGCGAGAGAGAATTGCCAAGAATATCCGAGGGCCGATGACCCGTGACACACAGTCGTATATATACTTGATATCATCACTCAACGTCCGACTTGCACGCACGCGATTCTCGTGTATGCGTGTTGGTGTGTGTTGCATCGCGTCAAACGCACCGCCGAATATGTAATTTTTAGCGTAGTTTTGTATTATTTTGTTCACGTAGGTGTTTTCAGCAGATTCCTTGGGAAATTTCAAAGAGAATTTAGTATTTCGTTGAATGACGTATGGAGGAGAGATTGGCTTGTTTTTTCCCTTTTAAGGGCAATTTCATTTTACTCTGTTTTAGCTCTTTATTGTATCGCACCGTTTGGAAAGCTTGGAAAGTAGGAAGGTTTAAGAGAAAGTATTTTGTTACGTAACACGTAGAGGGAGAGAGGTTTGCTTCTTTTTTCTTTTCAAAGATTTCCAGTGACTTCACGAAGTCTCTTTCGAGAATCTTTTCATCACATTCGGTAAGGAGATACTTTAGAGTACAATGTTTTTTTTAGACGATATATTGGCATTTGGAGGATGTAAATGGCGCTGTTGTGACTTTCTAATAAGAGAATAATAAAAGAATATTTCTGTATTTACACGATTGCGTGACGACCGGTGTCCTAGTTTTTTTATTAATTGCGAAATGTATGATCCTGTGTGGTTCTAAATTTGGAATTTTTCTTCCATAAGCGAGAGGCTATTCTCTTCAAAGTAAATTGAAACACTGAATTTCGTTTAAAAATAAAATATACGAATAACATTACCATCGACAAGATGAAACCAATGTAAATGCGAGTAATACGCAATAATAACGCAATAGTCTGCAAAATGTGTTTCAACTGTAGTTCTCTGAGTATGGAGAGCAGAATCGTGTTCGTATAAAATCGCATAACAAGTAGAATTTGCAGTACATGGTCAGCCAGCGTTCAGACTATCCTCGGTACTACGCTTTCTACTTCTTTTCTTCGTGTTACTCTCGGTTACACGGCGCATTTTGAATCATCTTTAAAAATGTGGTATACAGCTCTTGATAATTTATGTAGAGTATGAAGCGCTGAATGACCAACTCACCGTCAACCTTGACTCACTGAGAATTCGGTCATAAGACAAATGATCTTGACGATGCGACGATAAAATTATTCACGACTGCTTTCATTGCTAAGGTCGAAACCTTCTCTCCATTTAAGTATAATTCTACAAAACATATGTACGATATAGAGGGGAAAGAATGAATTGTTGAGAAATTGCAACTGTCGTACTTAATTTATTATTGTGTCTAGAAGAACTCGTAATTTATTAACGGTAAGTATAATAAACACATCACTTTTGTAAATAATCGGTGTTCGTATTTTCGCTGGATTTCAATAACGCAGACAATTATTCCGATAATTTTAGCGATAAAGTTACAATTAAAGTTACGTGCTTTGATACGTGTTGTAAACACAAGCTAGGGTTATCAAAGTAACGTTGTCACAGCGAGACGATTGCGTAGTTGGTTAAATGGACGTTCTATAATCTGATTTCCATTCGTTTCTCTTTTCACCACAATAATTTTTTCTGCAGTAACTTATCAACTAATAATATTAATGAATCGACGAATTGTAAATTGTCGTTTGTTTTATCGTAATATTTCGCTGATGATATTAATTCGACTGTATCAGAAGACTCGTGATTTGGATGAGCATTATTTTTCAAAAATTATGTCATCGCCAAAATGATTACGTACGTATGAATCATAACTTCTTTTCCTATCTTAAGTCAACTTGTTGAAAATTTTAACGTTCTCTATTAATTCTATTATTCTTGTAGCTAAACCAAATATGCACGTAATATTTGATACAAATTGAATACTCTTTACTGTTTTTTTTTTTTATTTTTCATTGTTTTATTACAAATCTGTTATTTCGTACATGCAACATACGTGTGTTATAACGTCTAAAACAATAAACAAAGTAAAATTTTCCAACAAATATTTAACAAAGCCTGTGTCATAATGGTTATACCTATGATTGGTTTTCCACAATTTTTTCTCTAACTAAGTAGAACAGCGATCAAAAGCAAACCGAACGCTGACTAAAACAAAATGAAAGAATGGTCGACACAACAATTTCTTTATAACGGTATATAATATAATAAATTCGCTATATTGAATCACATGGTATTACAGGAAAGAACGTGTGACAGAAAAATGGTGTTACAGAAAAGAATCGGCGTGAGGGGAAATTTTTCACAAACGAACAGAAAAGAACGAGATCTGTTTTGTCCCACTCGATTCCCGTATCGTTCTCTCGCAAAAGCGATACGCGGGTAGTTATCATCTCGCGAGAGAAGTGGAAAAAACGAGATCACGCCACGGCGAAAAAATACGAGTCTCGCTGTTGCGATTTATTTGCAACGACACTCGTAACTCGAGGCTTCCTTTTTTCTTTTTTTTTTATCGGGGCTAAGAATACTTGCCAGGCTGCTTTGTTTGATGTGGCTCGCTTTGGGCGGTGATAACGCCGTGTTATCGTCGGCGACGAGTTCAGCGTCGTTGTTATTGTAAAAAGGAAGGGGAGAAAGAAGAATAGTTTCGATCGGGAAAAATAACGTCTCCGGATCCATTATTTCTTTTTTTTTTTTCTTTTTTTGTTCTCTTCGGTTCTTCGATTCTTCTTTTCAATCCCAGAGCTTCCTTCGGTTCCAATGAGATAAAATGAAACATGTTGGGAAATGACTAGAACTTTTGTTATGTACCTGTGATGAGAATAAGAACATTATTTGCTTTCCATTTGGAAGGTTTTCAGAGACTTCTTCTTCCTTCGGTTCTTCGGATATTCCGCCGACTTTCTTCAATTCTAACTAGACGAAATACGTCGAGAGATAATTGAAAATTGTTATTAAATGCTTACGACGCGAAGAAGATTCTTTCAAGCTTTGGTAGCTCTCGAAGCTTCCGTCTTTTCCTTCCTTCAATTTTTCAGACTTTCTTCAGTTCTAACAGGTTGAAGAATGTTCGAATACAATGAACAGTTTTACTAAACATCACACTTACAATGCAGAGAAAGTTATCTTTGTTTCACTATTGCAAGATTTCGGAACACGTTTTTAACTTGTAGCGCACATAACGTGCAATAATACATAAGATATCCTCTTAGTATAACACTCGTCATTTCGACAATATGTAAATAATATATACATTTATTTATTGTAATATACATTTCGTGAAATATATAGACCTATGGTTCAATTCCACATTTTCTATCTATAGAAGTACGAACATGAGCGATCTGATTATACGAACGCCCTGCGGCGTCTTCGATCTTCCTAAATGAACAAATATCGCTGCACGTCGCGCGTCAAAAATACACCTGATCGATCCTTTTCAGTTCTTCCACCACCATATAAACGTGTGTACTATCGCGTCAGCCTGCTACCCACTGACACATGCATCAAGAACGTCGTCATCGCTCGACTTTTTCCCGATACAGTGAACGATCGTTTCATCTAGCCGTGAGATGGGAACAATCGTGGACACCCACTAGCTGGGAAAATCGTGGAATGCCAGATCGACGGGCGTCAAACGTGACGCCATTGACAAACGCGGAATAACTGCGCTGTGATATGGTAATATGGTGTTGCGACAGAAAACGGCTACGTCAGATCGAAGGGGCACCCGATTTGTCCATGGGGAACGGGCCGCTGTCTTTTCACCCGCCATCGGGAAATTTGATTTTTGCATAAACACGTGGGTTCCCGGCAGCGTGGGCGATCAAAGTGGGCAGCACGGTTACGGTGTTCGATGATGCGTCATCCTTTGCTATGGTCCGACGCACGATCCCCTTTCCAATGGTACCGGGGCCCATTCGCCGAGGAATTTGTAATTTATTTTTCGTTTTTGCGAGAATCAATGAATATTCTAGGAATATTTATTTCTACTTGTTTTGTCATATACATATATATATTTATTTGTTTATGTCTTCTTTTTTCATATTTTTTCATACGTGTACATCTTCGTCCTTTGTTTTTCATTATTCGTAAATAAGCAGTGGTTATATCTCGTTGTTATAGTTAGAGTTTTATAAATTGGAGATCACAGATGAAGGATACGATGAATCATATTTTCTGTGATTTGTAGAAGAGCGATTGGATATTTCATCAGCCAATGCCACGTTGGTGTACGTGTTCCTATTTGATTTTGGCTTCGTTCATTTTTGAGAAAATCTGTGAATTTGAGGAATATTTCGCTGTACTTGTTTTTATCATATATATAATACGATTTAATAATATCGCAATGTTATTACTTTTACACTGTACGCAACACTAGTTACAATTTTTCGGTCTTTCAAGTAACAGTGAATACTAACAAAACGTCTGTCAGTCCTGTTCGTTTGTATTCAATCTTTTATTATGTATTTTCACGTATCTTATAAAGTATATTAACTGTGACTATTAATTTCTCGATGAAAATGATGCGCTGCTATAAAATAACCTCTCACCCGTAATGACCTTTAAGGGTCGATTCACAACGTCGGTCCCTTCAACATCCACAATAACTCGTACAAATACTATTTTTTTTTTTTTGTTTTTCGATAGTCATAGAAACTTTTCCAAAAAGGAAAAAATAAGAAATAAAAGATCATCTCATTTATATAAATTTGTGCATTGTTGCTTGCAAACTGTTACTAAGCAAATAAGAAAATATTCTCGTTTACGAAACTGACGAAGTTTTGCGCAAAAGCGTGGCAACGTGGAATATTCGAAGGGAAATTTCGCGGGCGATTTCTCCGCGAGGAGTGCGTCGTCTCCCATTGTTCCTGGCAACTCGTTAACGCTCTCGCCTTACAGATTCAGTTCACGGGCTGTAAACGTAAATCCCGGTCAGCTGTATTATTGGGTCATTATTCCGGGTAAACCGTGGGGAAGCACGCGCGCAAAAAAAAAAACGAGGAAGAAGAAAAACGAGGGAGACCCTTCGGGGGCTGGAAAACGAGCTGCAGAAGCGAGAGCGTTCGCGCGAATTCACGCCACCGGATCAATTTTGCTCGAGTAAATCGATTGGAAAAAGAGTGGTGGATTGAGGAAGATTTTTTTTTTTAATTTGCAATTTTCTTGTCTCTTCTTGGAAATTACGTTATTCTCGTCTTATTCTGGTGGTTATATTATTTTATTTTATTATATTATTTTGTTAAACCGTATTATTCTGAATCATTTGGTATTTTCAGTCGTAAGTAATGTATTAAGTTTTTTTAATGAGTTTGTCCATATTGATATTATATTAGGAAATTGAATTACTATATTGACCGGTTTTACGCGTATGTACATAATGAAAGGATTTGGCAAGAAGTAAAATGTTAATGAGATATTAATAAGATAATATATTCTCACCATTAGAAAGTTAACCTTATTAGATAAATTGCGAATATGTAGAATATTGAGAAATTCTGTTGACAAGAAATACTTCTTACTTAACTTTCTCTCCAGATACCTGGATATTGCCAACTACCAATAATTACTTTTTCTCGACAAAAACAATCAACGTTGATATACGCAAGAAATACATAATTCCAACTACAACGATAAAATGTATGTTAAATCGTTCGGTTAACTGCAATCGATTAATTCATCCTTTCTCCTTCGATATGAAATCAACTTCTGGTATCGTCTTAGATATCAACATTTTCGAAAGATCTTCTACGTGAAATCAATTGGTCAACTGAGGTCGATTAATGTATTGGCAACTAAGTGATTGCGGATTTTGTCAGGACCATCTAATGACAAAATCTGCAATCACTTAGTTGCCAACCCAATACATCAGAAACGTGTGCTTTGAACGTGACGTACGTAACGAACGACACATTTCACACGAGACATTTTTAATCCGTGAAAGTAACTCGTGAAACGAGGAAATTGATGGAATCGCGAGCAAGTGGAGAAAAATTCAACGTGAAAAAAAAGCGTTTGCGTGGAGAGGCCCTTTTCTGGTAGGCATTCCGTTCAGTGTGGCGGAAAACCGGCAGGGAAAGCGAAAGGGAAAGGGTGCGCTCTTCCTAAGGGTAGTACGGGTCCGGTGGTAAGAAGTGAAAGGGAAACGACGTGGCCAGGGACACGTGGACATCCGATTGTTTTCACTTTTCGAGAAGCAAGGGTGGCCGAACTGGGGCAAACGGTTATCGATCCGGAACGAGCACGATCCTCGTTCTATGTAAAATAGAAAATAACGCCACTCTAACGATTTGGAGAATCGCTAAATATTATCAGAAAAATCATAGAAATTAATCGATGATCGTACAGTGGCTACAGAAAGTATTTATTTTTCAATGAAACGTTTCTTTTCCACAGGCTTTCTTTTAATTTATTTATTTAGAATCGCATTCACCTCTGAAGGCTATTAACCACGTCAGTTGTATGCAAGTGTATTTCATAGAAAAATGAATATTTTAAATAAACATTGCGTTAGATTGGTACGCTATTGTTTGGTCACAAATATTTACCATATTCACATTGTATTAGTGAGCATGTTTATGTACGTACCAGCTACCCGCACGCAGTTTCACCCGCACAATATTTGAACTTACGTTCGGTAGCCTCTGTTTGAACAGACTTTAGTAGCTGAATTTGGAAAAACGTTCAAACATGCGTTTGTTCATTTTTAATGAATTTATTTTATAGACGTACAATATGTTTTCTGTTTATTATTGATTGAAGATGTCGTGTGCGTATTTGTAAAACTTCAAGAGAGCAATCTTCCAACATGAAATCACTTTTAGAAATCTGAGAAACCTTCAGCTTCTTTCACATTGCTCCCTGTAAAGTTTCAAAAACTTCGATCTTGGCAAACTGAAAGTCCCTTTTAGGAAATTTCAAGAATCTTCAAACGAAAGACGATTCTTTCACATGCGGCGCTTTCAGACGTCCAGAGTTACAATTTGCAAACGGCAAAATTAGGGGAAAGAATTTTCCATCTTTTCGAGTCACGACAAATTTATATTCGCAGGAATTATAACTTTGTCAAACTTAGAAACTACCGGGAAATTCTTTTTTCTCCTATTGTTTTATCCGAGTGTCGAGTATTGAAAAGTTTTGTAACAGTACAATTGTCCTGCACGTTTCAGGATCTGCCACAGAAACTTCGATCAACCCCTATTCAAGGGTTGGACCATTGTAACACAGGAGTTTGTATCATTTATCCATTCGTTTTTGGACTCGTTTATATTTTTTGAAAATGTCTATACATAGATATATTATCAGTTTATTTTTATTAAGTCTTTGTCAATGATTTAAACGAATTATTGTTACCACATACGACATTCTTCGACTCGTTCGAACTAATCTTCTTTTCCCCATTTTTCTTAACTGATATTATTCATTCACTTGATTCGATTCTTCTTCTTTTCATTTTATTTTATTCTATACATATATTATTTCGCTGTTATCCTATTTTATCTTAGTTTATGACCATCACTATGTTTTCACTTTCTGTCCACATTATTTGTCTATAACAAACGGTATATATATACCGTTGAAGGGACCAAATAGAATTTCGATTAAAAATTTTAATACTTTGCCTTTTTTATTTCATTTCCTTTTAGTTCACATGCATCGATATTTTTCTATCTAAGTAAAAAGTCTAACGTATCTCAACTGTTTGTCAAAATGACAAACTAGCAATTAATAACACTAACTAACAACGCAGAATCTGTATTTGACTAAAATCAGTGAACAAAATTTCAGTTAAAAACTTCGAGTCCGGGACATTAAAATTGCTTTCCTGTTTTTCCAAAATTTTTTTCTACTACAATCCCTAAACTTCCAAGAGGCGAAGACATTTACTCTCGTGCTTTTTCTCCTGGACGGAGAAGCACCAATATATACAGGGTGTGACCAAATAACGCGTTCAAGTGATTCTCCGTGACAAAGTAAGAAGAATGCACACAATTTTTCCATGTGACGCTTCGTTTTCGAGAAAATCCATTTAGAGCATTCATCGAGCATATCTGAACATGACAAATTCTACATTGAACAGAAGCAAGCATTCGACGGGACATTACTTTACGTGTGAAAATAAGTCGAGAATGTAGAATTGAATTTGTCCGGGAGACTCTTTGTTTCCCAGAAAAATATATTTGAAAATTTATCACACGCGTGCACCAGACCAACCTCTGACCAAACTTTATTTTCTGGAAAATACCGCTTCGAAGGAGAAAACTCTTCTTCGCATCTTGAACTTATTTTTCCATGTAGAATAACCTTCTATCGATTGTTCATTCGTTTGAGTATACTCGACCTCAAGTTTAAAAGTGTACTTGACAAATTTTCAAACTCGATCTTCTCAAAAAACGAAGCGTCATACAAACAAATTTCGTTCCATAGCTTCCCCTCTGTATCTTTCCACAACGCATCGCCTCAAGCCCGTTTAACACTAGAATTACCACACCAGTCAAATTGTCTGGTTTTACAATTTTCATTTTAAAATTTCTACTTTATGTTATATCTCTTCCCACACTGATGTAATGACTCGCAACGATAACTAAAAGAATAATTTTGTATCAAGATAACTTATAGCAACACCAGTGAAAATGACTGGTACTTGTCAAAATTTAAAAGGGTCCTGCAATCTGTTTATCGAACTCCAATTAACCAGTTTCCTCGTTTTCTACAACTTGCCACGCGTTTTTCAAATTTTTACTGCGTATCGTTCGATATGATGATATCAGATATCAGGAAAATTCCAGATCGATCGCTAGATCCCAACACTAGAAATACCACAGCAGTCAAAATGACTGGTTCTACAATTTTATAAATTTGTCAAGCCTCGTTTAGGCATACCAAAAATGTAACATAGAATTCCTTCCGTAAGAAAGTAATAAATCAATAAATATAAAAATATTGTATTATTGCGTACTTTTTAAAGACCAGTCATTTTGACTGGTTTTGGTAGAAATAGCTTCGTGTTAACTATTGGTAGCTCTAGTGTTGAACGTGTTCTTCAGCCGCACCCTGTATACAGGATCTCGCGACACCGTGTATAAGGCAAGAAGCCGAGAGAACAGTCGAGCGTGCTCTCGCAGTCGTGGAACAGTGACCCCCTGGACCAGAGATACAGTTATTGCGTTTACTCTCCTCCGTGCCGGTGCACCTACCAGCCAGGAACACACAGACACACGCGTGTACTCGTCGCACCCAGACCTCCGTGCGTTGCACCGCCGCTGACTAGCGATGGGTGCACAGTGCACACGATTCTCCCGCGTGGAACTTTTCGACGCGATCGGCAGATGCCTGAAGCCGGTCGCATAGCTTCAGTCGCCGTGAATCGCGCGAATCGTTCAACATTGGAGAACAGTTATCACGGAAAATGGAAATATTTTGGAAATTTTTTAGGAAACTCCCAAACTGCAAAGTCTTTCTTAATGAGAGAATTTTTGGAATATATTTTTGAAATTTTTTTTTACAAATTTCTTTTCGACGACTTGGAGATTTTTGTTTCTTTTGTTTTTTTTTTTTTTTTTTTGTGAAAGTTTGGGAGATCGCGTTTTAGAGATTTTATGGAATTTCTCTCTTGGGAGTTAGACATTTTCGTTGCATCAAAATTCCTGTTAAATCTGAATTGTTCAGGGAAATGGGAAAAGTGAAATTTCCATTGTTTTCTTTTTTTTTTTTTTTGGCTTTTTGGAATAAGAGGGATCGCAGAGAGCGGTTGGTTGGTAAAATTAGATTCGATTAGACGTGTTAACCCTCCGTCTGTAACCTTATTTTTATTGACGTCGCCTGCATACTGGGTCGTTTAAATCCATGCAGGCTTTTTTTAGGTCCTTGCGTTTTAAAAAGTCCTCAAAAATTCACTGAATATTCTTCCAAGTTTCCAGAATACCATCCAATACTTTTTACTGGCATTTGTTACTTTGATTCGCCTAAGCGAAGCGGAATTTCCATAAAAATTTGAAGAGAATGAAACATTGCTTAAAATTACTAGTTAAAAAGGATCCAATATGCAGATTGAAGGATAAGTATCGTGCTAAGTGTTGAAGGAAAGTTATTAGAATAATTCTAGGCTGTTGAAATAATTCTACTAGGATTGTTAAAATAGATCTTTTAGAATATTTCAAGAAATTAAATAAACGAGATTCGTGATTGTCGTTGATGGCTAGAAAAACAGCTACGATACTTCCATTTTCTCTATCCATTTCCTCTTTTCAATTGTAAAAACTAGAAACAGTTAACATTTTTAAATTCCTCCGCTATTCCATTTTCCCTTTCACATTTTGTATTTCAAACGTCAAATTCTTGACGCCGATTCTCTTTCTTTTATTTCATCCACTTTCTCCGACGTGCGTATTTACATTAAAAAACTACAACCAATCTTCTCTATTGTTCTTTATATATATGCATATATATGTGTGTGTGTGTGTGTGTGTGTGTGCATGTATCTTTTCCCAATCGATTCCTTCGATATCACAAAAACAACACGGAACAATATTCAAACAGAAAATTGAAAAACTATCGAAGTTTTTCATTTCGAAGTTCTGTTATCTTCGAAGCGATTCGAGGCTATTGCTAGTTGTACGCGAGTCGATCTCGATCGCCTAGTCGCGATCGCGAGGAAAATCGCGAAGGAAACACTGTGTGTGCGTATATCGCGGAGTCGTTGGCGAAAAATTACGACGCTTTGTTTCGCGCGTCCCTGTTTTTCTCTCCTCTGTGCGCCAGAAACGCTTCTTTTTTATCTTTCTTTCGCTCGAACACGTTGTACCCGATTTTTTCCTCTTTGTGGTCTTTTTAACTGGACATGCCTCGTTTCTCACGGACCTTTTTCCTCCTTTCCTTTTTATTTTGCAAATTGCATTGCATTCTTAAACAAATAAAACACGAATCCAGATTGACTCGAAATTGGTCCACCTCTGTGTGTATGTATACATGAACATTTAAGATTATTGCAAATTTATTATATTTATTATATATATAATTTATTATTACACGGCGAATTTTTATGCATTTACGGGCAATTTGAAAATGCAAAATTGCATAGCACGTAATATGAAAATACTCGCAGTATAGTGCTTTCTGTAATGCTTGATACGTTAAAACAATTTTCTACTTAGCTTCTGTTTTTGCAATTATATTCTCGAAAACACGAATTTGCATAAAATCTCAGACTCGTACTTGCTACATTACGACCGTAACTTAAATATAGCTTATTATACCGTGAAGAGGGAATAAGAGAAAACCGTTTTGAAGAAAATTCGTTTCCCGTGAAGAAGGCGCAAGAAAAATTGTTTTCGTTAAAATGAAAACTTGCAGTCACGAATGCGGATTAATTAAGAGAATATTTTTTCTACGGCGTTCGGTTTTCGATTCTCGTGCAGATCGTCGATGACTCATTTAACGGGAGAAAAAGCAGAGAATCGCAACGCTACAAAGTGACCCGCTTTACAGTTTTATTTCGAGCTTGTCGAATTTAGAAACAATCCTGTATGCCTCGGTCTCTCGATTAACGCCGGTGACGCGACCAAACGTATCTCTTTGTCCTGGGTAAACGAATCGATACGAAAGACGTTCATAGAACAACATCGACTGAGAAAACTAGCCGGCTTTCCCGATCTCCCGATTAATATTTGAAGATTTCAAAAGAGAAATATCTTTCTCCTCGAGTAAATAAAATTGTTTCTAAATTTAATCTACCGCTCTTACTTCAAAAATACCAGGAAAAACGTGTATTTTTATTATTAACGGCTGATAAATGGAATTTATTTCCGGAAGCTCAGAAATCTACAAAAATCGTGAAAGGTTCGATCGATTTGAAAGAATGACTTTTGCTACAATTTGATATTAACATTTATCGCTAGACTATAGATCCTTATGCATTTATGCGAGTCTAAGGCGCAATGATAAACAGAATGCACATATTGTAATATAAAGAAATCTGTAAAGTGTCGAAAGTATAATACTTTATATAAGATTTAGTAGATAAGTCTTCTATGTAAGTTCCATTCTCTTAATTATATTCGTAAAAATATATATTTGCATAAATGTTTGCAATCCATTTATCACGGAGTAGAAGGCTTGAATTAAAGAACACACACAGACCATTCTAAGTTTATCTCGCATCACCAATCAAGATTTATATTGGCTACATTCTCATTCAAAGAAATTCATTGAAGGAGATTACGCTCGTTTCCATTGGAAATATCGAAAATGGAATTCCTTCGTCCTGCTGTTGCAACGGTACGCAGTTAGAGGTGGTGATGGTGGTGGTGGTGGTGGTGGGAGAGAAAAAAAAAAAAATGAGAGATGAGAAGGGATAAGAAGGGTCGTGGCCGATGTCGACACGGCAGAAATTGTGCGGAATATCGAAATTACACGCGTGGTGCACGCGCAGCTCGGTGAGAACCGAGATAACCTCGTTTTGGGTGCAGCGAACGAAACGGGTTTCCTGCAGCCGGCTTTCGTCGTAGGGAGACGCTTTTGCATTCACGATGCCTCCATAGAATGCTGTTTCTAGAAATCAGAAACTCGCGAATCTTCCATAAAATTAGCCCAATCTCCGGGTTTATTTAAGAATCTCCTTATTTCGAGAAATTACGAATTATCCTTTTTCTTGGTATTTTAGAACGACAAAACGTGGTTCCTAGAATCATAACGAACAATTAGGATACATTTTCTCAGCTGAAAGTGTGTAGCACCGTGGTTTGTGGAATGTATGGTTCATAAAATTATTCTAAGTTTATCCAGATTTTCTTCAAATTCTTCCCATTTTATCAAATCCCATTTTCCCAAAATTATCAGTTTCTCTTTCTTTGATTTTTTAAAACTACGAAATATGATCCTTACAAGGGTAACTACGTTACATTTTCTATTCCGAAAGTACGTAGCATCGTGGTTCGTAAAATTATGCTGATTCCCAGTTGTCGTTAAAGTTCCTCTCGTTTTATTCGCGAAATTAATTCGCGAAATTTTATTCGTCTTATACGCAATGTGTGAAATAAGTGTGTTTAGAAGCGACTAAGGTATTTTTGAATTTACGTAGAAATTATCAAACGACATTATTCAATTTTAGATACGCTAAGAAACACTATGTTAACTGAAAGAATTTAACTATGACTCGATGATATCGTTCAAGGGTTGAAACTTGAGATTGTAACGAGGGTGTATAAACGAGGTGAGAATTCTAATTCGAACAGATATTAAAACAATTAAACGTAACGTTAGTTGAAGGTTTTATTTACATATAAATACATTATTTATAGTATCTTATAGGACAAAAACTTTTCAACGAAACAGGAGCGAGCTAGTTATTACCCAACAACGCACTGGCCAACAAAAATCCGCTGAAAAAATTGTATAAGATAAACAGGAACATTATGAATAATAATAAATACTTGATGCAGAAATAAATAAACATATGCACGATACAAAAACATGTGGATAATTACGTGTGTATAGTAACCCATATAGACAGTCTGAAATCGTTGCATCGTTTCGCCTTTCCCAGTAGACGGGTTAAAAATTGTCACGCACGCGAGACACACAGAGAACGCGATGGAAAGAGAGAAACGGTGAGGCGGGAAAGCAAAAGCGCGATAATAAAATGGCTGCGTGCAATTCGCGTACACTGGCCCCGGCTATCTGATCGTGAAAGCTAAAATACAACCACCAAATGCTCGTACTTTCTACTACGCTACTTATTGCGAGCTATGCGCGATAGCAAAGTGATAAAACGTCCTGCAAAACAAAGAGAGGGAGAGGGTGAAAGAGAGAGAGAGAGAGAGAGAGAGAGAAAGAGGAAGGTTAAGGGGAAAAAGAAGAAGAAGAGAGAAGAGACAGTGGTCGAGAGACAGAGAGAGAGAGAGAGAGAGAGAGAGGGAGAAGAGCTGGACGCAGCGGCGTCCCACTTTCCAAGCAAAAGATACCCGCGAAGATAGCTTGCACGGTCCTCGGACTCTTTCCAGCTAGGCGAAAAAATCGAAATGTGCTCGATAACTCGATTTACAAGCCGATACCACAGCTCTGCCGTGCCACTGTTTGCACACGGCAATGATCACAGGTAATCGCAGCTCATTCCATATTTTTAGGATTTTTTGGATTTAGAACGTTGTATAAGGAGAATCGCGATTTAGGTTAAAGCGAAGTTGAATTTTTGATACGTAGCAATGTGATGGAGATACGTATGGAAACGTGATAAAGGAAAAAGGAAATATGGAAATGGAAAGGAAGAATTTTTGTGGGGATTAGAAGTCATTCTGACGCTTTTTGGATTTTTTTAGGACCCACGCAGTGATCAGAGTTCATTCTGGATTTAACAATTTTTTTTTCTTTTTTTTTTTTTCTTGTATAAGGAAAATAGGAATTTATGTTTGAGCAAAGTTGATTTTTAATAGGTGGAAATTCAATGATAATAAATAATAGTGAATAATGTGTGTAGAAACGCATATTAGTAAGAAATATTCTTAGGTAAAGAGGGATTTTTGGCGATCAGATGTCAAGGTGGATATTTAGGATCTTTTCATGACGAATTCAACACTACATTGTGTAATAGTGATTCAGATTAGGGTAATGGTAGATCTTTGATAAGTAGAAATATGGTATTGATATATAGTAGTCAATAGTATGTAGGAAGATTGTTGAAAAGAAGAAATGCTGATGAATTTTTGAATTTAGTAAATGGCTCTTAAAGAAATGGTAAAGGAAAATAAACAAATAATAGTAATGTTACATAATACTAAGAATATTACGTCTGCAGATTATTACGGAAACTTATACTGCATAGTAAAAAATACTGCGAAATTCCTGAAATCATCGAAAATTTTGAAGAATATAAAACGAAAAAGATAGAATCATTGAGAATGTGAAATGTACAAATACTCCAATATATTTAATCGGAATAATCTGTCATAGACACGATATTCTTAATAATATTAAAAAACATTATAAATATTAAAAAACATCGAAAATTTTATTCGATTCATTAAAAACTATGTACATAAACAGAATAAACTCTTTTAGAGTTTTCGAATCTCGTCGTTTCCACGAAAGCTTCTCTTAAACATGTTGACACGGAAGATCGTAGAAGATATTCCTCGAATTGAAAATTGACGATTTTCAAATGGTAATTTAAAGTGCAATTTTTCAAGGTTAACAAGGAAATAGGTTGACGAATCAATCAGTCGGGTACAAACAGATAAGAAATTAAAGTTGAGAAATCGTTGTGCGGACTTTCACGTTTTAGAAGCCTAGATCTGTTTCTTTCAGTATAGTAAGCTACTTAATCGCCTATTCAAGACGCAGTATAATATGCAAAATCAAATGAACGTTATCAATAGTCTATTAAAAATTCCTCGATAACACGGATTTATTGCGAGTTGCTAAGAAAAAAGTGAAACTTTTGCTAGTTTTTTTTACATACCATTAGTACAACATACATACTTACTGTGCCATATAAACGTCAATAGAAGTGTAAGATAGTAATTTGTTACACGATCAAATCACCATACCTTCGCTTCAGCCTATTTAACCTACATATTATCTACATTAATCTACATATTTACTCAAGAATAACTACTAGAATGAGTCACGAGCTCTTTCACGGTTTACATCCTCCTATTTTATCTGCTGATTATTTTCCTTAGATAACATTATCCACACACGAAAGAATAACATACAATTAGCGAAATGACGGTGTAAAATGTAGCACATCCTAGAGCACTCTGGTTAAACGCTGGCTGTATCACTTAAAATACTCGTCGTATGCATCTTTATAGCATGGATACATAATAGAGTAAGAATAAATATTATAAGGAATAAATAATAGGTAACATTAATTTCATAGGAATAAATATATATAGAATTAGAATATATGATCAAAACACAAGAATAGAAATGGAAGTAAATTCGCAATCCTCTTGGAGAATAAAATATAAAACGTCGAAAAAGATACAAAAAAAAAGAGATCAATAATTAGCAGCTTTGAAATTTTTCCGCAAACATAATCGATCATCTACGATAATTTCCCATAACGTTCAACATTCTCATCTTTTAATGCCATCGGAAACTCCTTTCGCCACGGGATTAAAAATGAATAACGACGAATTGAGCTTAATCGATCGATTCCAATTCTTGAACTGGCTCTTTTAGTTCACGATGGATGGGTCTTCCGGTGGTTAGAAAGCGTAGGTTTACAGATGTTCTGTTTTCAGAAAGTTGTTGTGTATAATTCTTACACATCGGGTCTGTTAATTTACCTAATTGTTTGCTTCGTGATAATTGAAATGGCATATATGTATAGTTGAGGTGATAAAAATATATTTGATGGAACATACTGTTGAAAATGAGAACGTGAGTTCGCGCTCGCCATCCATATGCAGATGCGCTAATTAAAATAAATAAAGATATTCTTTAATTAAAAAATTAAGATATTCTTTTGTTTTTATCCCTAGTCCACGTAAGAAAGTGCAATAAAGGTTTGATAGATTTATCCAAAGAATAAAATAATAGCTATTGTGATCCTACCTCTAAATACAGAAATAACAATAATCGAAGAAACATTTTATTTCAAATATAAAGCAACATGTAATGCTTTCATGTCGACGTATGAAACTCTTTAACGTATAAGACTAGAGATTGCTTTAAACATGCGCCGTCTACCTATTAGCTACCAGTATGTAAAACGAAATTCTCTGGCTGGCAGACGAAAAGAAAATTAGAATTTGTAGGGGGTAAACGTGGAACGAGCAGCCGATGAAACGCGCCGCTGATAACTCAATTTACCGACAATTACGCGATTGTGATACGGTTAGTCGGGCGAAACGATAAGCACGCGCTTCGACCATTTGCATATCGGTATTGCAAATTTACGATCCGTGTACGATGGGACCGATTCCGGCTTCTGTCGAATGAGACGCCGCTCTTGAAAGGCCACGGCATAATTATTCATACGAGAGCGAGAAAACCTCGTGATCAGAGCCGGCGAGAACGACCATTCGCGATACCGCTCACAGAAATTTGCATATCACCGAGGAAATTTATGAACCGGCACGGTGGATCGATCATCTAACGCTCGACGAACGAACATTGTCGACGTTGTCGCTGTTCCAGCTGTAAACGAGCTGACATCCGATGTGCATATATACGATATACATAGATATACAGTGGATATGAAAAATACTCGAACGTACAGTAGAACTTCATCTGAGCTTGTCGGAGAGCAAACAGTTTATACAGGGAGTTTTACCTGAAATTATCTGCTTGGTTTTTGTCATTATTATTATTCGCGGCGAGAAGTGTTTGGATGGAAGTTGAACGGTTTCGAGGTTTGCATGTTCTGACATTATTTTGTTTCCTTTTTCTTTTTTGTTGATGAATGCGTCAAGGGCTTATGCAAGACAACTTTCATTTTTTAAATGGAATCATAGGGGTGTTTTTTAACGCGTTGATCGATGCAGCTCGCTATTCCCTGTATAAAAGCATTGACAAAGTTCATCAGTTTAACCGATATTTTGGCATTTATTTTGTTAAATTTAACGTATAAAGTAAGGGAGGATGAAGGTAAAATCAATGCTTTTTACGATAATTGTAACGTCAAGCTGAATTTTATTGGCAATTTAAGTCTGTTGCTGAAGATTCAGAAACAGATACGAAGATCGAGGATTAGAAACAGACGTGAAGAATATTTTCCCTTTCGTGCGTAACATTTGACAAATTCAAGTTAAGATATCCGCTAAGCTGATGGTTTTTCGGTATAAGTGTGTTCATACTTTTATCAACGAAATAACGAGTTGCATTAACAAAATATATAATTCCATTAAAAAAAAATCGAAGTGGAACTTGCTAAGCTCTTTCTATCTCTCTAACTTCTAAAAAGATAATAACATCAAAATACGCAGCCCTCGAAAACATTCAATCTGCATCCAAAAATTTCCCGCTGCGAATAATAACAATGACAAAAATCGAGACTATGGTTTTGGGCCAGACGAATTCATGTAATAGGACCAATTTTTCTATTCGTTTCCACGTTCAAATAAGTGAATTCAACCAGCAAACGTTCAGTTAATCGGATATCAGCTAAAAGTCGCTTCCAATAAATGGAGCTCCACTGTAGCCTTATTTCCCCACGAAGCTTTTATCAGTCTTTTTATCAGGTAGCACGCTTCGTTTTCCTCGTATTACGTATCGCATAGTCATTCGAAGACATCACTGAATAATGAAATATAATATATCGTTGTAGATTTGTAGCTATGCTGCTACGACTAATTTTTCCCCCTCATCTTCTTTCTCTTGCCTGGTTCACAAGTATCGGTAGCTTTCTATCAAATAATTTGACAGGATAAAATAATTCGCTTTTTGTAAACTCTGTTACGAATGATTTTTAGGACATTAGAAATCACAGGTTGACGAACAATTCCATTTTGGGGAAGTTTAGGTTTTTTCTATCGAGTTTGTTAATTTCTCTGTTCGTAGTTTTGGCTCTTCATACGTGTAGGAACATGGGGCGTTTGAAAAAATTTCCACGCCATAAAAATAGGCCAACGAAGGCACACGAGAGAAGTAACCTTGAATCGCAATTGAACCCTCAATCGCGATGTCAGAAGACACCGGGGTCCAATTGTAGCTTTGAAGCACAATTGAACACTGGTTCACCATTCTTCCACTAATATATTTGAAGTCATCGAAATCACAGCTTCGTACTTCATCTTTATCAGTAGAGGGCCGATTGGGTCAACATGATCCATTAAGGGATCGGCGAAAGCTATTATTTTCACCTATATTAAATCTTCGACACCAGCGAAACATGGAAAGGGAAGAAGAATGGACGATGACTTGTGCGAAAGAGGAAGGGAAAGAGCGACTGATCGCAATGGAAAACGATCTTGGAAGAAGAAAGTCGACATCGGGCGACAATGTTTCGCGGGCATAAATCAGATCGGAGAAAGTTACAACCCCAATTAACCTCTGTGATACGGGATGACTCGTGCTGCAGGGTTCGTTGAACCGATCTCCGAGAAACGAGAGAACGCCATGAGCGGCAGCCCGTTTTGGTCCGTTCACCTGATAACAGATCGAGTAATGGCGGATAAATATAGACGCGGCCGGCCACCGTCTTTCCAAATTCGAATTTAGATTAAATCTAACCACTGTGATATAACGAATAGGAAAATAATTGTTTCTAGTTGACACAGAATCGAAGGACGCTAATTAATAAAAATTTATTTGCCTCGCAGATTGCTTTGATAGTCAAGGTATTGAGAATGTAATTTAATGTACAAAAATATCATAATTAAGCTACACGTCGTGTTTTTAAATTTGAATATACATTTAATCTATCCGTTGCAATATAATTGATAAGAAAATTAATTTCCATAGTTGACAGACAGTCGAAGGATATTGATTATTTCGTTTTGCGAATATAACATTAAAGTTACATAAATGTTACGTCTTTTTAGAATCTTAAATATCGCAATTGAAATTAAAAAGGTTTTCGATGTACGAAATTCTAAGGGTTCGATTAAATACATAAATGTACCGCGTAAACTACTTTTCCTAATTTTCCATCGATATACCTTCCACGTATCTTACATTATTTTTCTTCGGAAATATTCCAATGTTTTTCATACGGTACAATATACGTACTGGACACGATATACATAAAATATCGTAGAAAGTATTTGCAAAATGATAGGATATGAATTTTATCACATTCCCTGTACTACGATTATTCTCTGGTTCCTCAGGTATCTAATATACATATTATTGAAATTTAAAGGATTCCCTTTCACACGTAATACCGCGATTTCCATGACAATAATACGAAAATACTTGGCTCGACTCTCCCTCTGTAAGGGAACTTAATCCTCACGCAGAAGAAACTCACAATGGCCCCTTTCTACGTAATATTACGTTCGCCATCGTCGTCTTTCGCGTATTACTTCGTCGTTGAACGTCGCCCGCCTTAAAGCCGGCAATTTCTCCGATTTGACGGAGCGAATCGGCTGGATCGAACTCGCGCCCGCTCACAAAGGCTCCGTTCCACTTCTGAAAATCGTTCCGCCGGCAAAATCGTTCACTGGAACGACACGATAAACTTTCTACGTGCGTGCAACGACGAAACGCATCGAGTTCTCGGTTCCCTTTTGTGCACACGCAGCACACTCCCTTACACAGTGCGCGCAGCCTCTGTTTACGATGATGTAACTCTTCCGCGATTTATTCGCTCCACCTTTACCAACATCTCGTGTAAACGCCACAGAATTCATTCGTTTTATTTTATTCTTCTGTTCGGCCGCCGAACCACTTTTTGTACATTTCTGCCGTACAATTTGCACGTACATAATAGGCGCATAAAAGTTCCTTTCTCGTGTCACACAAAGCTGTATTATCAAAGTTTCGTTTAATTGACTTTGTGCAGATCGAAGATATTGGTAGTTGATATTCGGCTATTTCTAGGCATTTTCCCTTTTTTTTTTCATTCTTCTGTATCGTAATAAAGGTAAAATATTGGAGGATATTTGCTCGCAATTGACAAGATATTCTATAAATTTTTATTTTGCAATTTGCAGATCTCTTTGCTTTAAGAGCGACAGTTATAAGTTTGTACGAGTAACTTTGTGGAGATTGAAGTTAATATTTAACTATTGATTATTCCTAGCCATTTTTCGTATCATGAGAAAGACCATAAACTGGAAAGTAAGGTAAGATCGTTACAATCTCTTTTTCGCAAGTTTATTTGGAAATTTCCTTTTCGAAAAAAAAACAAGCACTATCGATCTTTGCAAACTTGTTTGAAAAGATTAATTTGCAATTGTTTCCCATCCCAAAAGAAACGTCAGAAACTACAGAGTAAGTTAAGATTCTTTCTCTTTTGTGGTGGCAACATTTCTCGTAAATTCCTCTTTGACAAAGAATTTACGCTTGGAGAAAAAGTTTCGTAAGACGAAGATCACGGGCTTGTCACAAGGAAGATTCGAATCGATACCGAACGATTAGCTTCGATTGTAATTCAATTGTCGTTTCTCGCGACGCGCAGTTTCGGGGCGGGCTGATTCTTTATTGGGGTGATTGACTGCTTCTCGAAGGTTGATCGGTCCATTCTTTTTTCTTCTTCTTGTCTCTCTCTTTCTCTCTCACTCTCTCTCTCGTCATCAGTCGTGAATTTCGAAAAGCCTATCGACAGAATGTGTTTGGTCTGTCGATGGCGCTGAAACACGCGCTCTGTCACGTCCCGTGTCGATATTTTCGGCCGATGAACGAGTGCGGAAAGAGGTGGTTCCTTCCTTAGGAATGCTTAGATCGATACTCGAGGAAATATGATTGCTTTCTGGAGAAATCTTCTGGAATTTAATCTTCAGAGGTTCGAGAAACTTGGTCGAAGCGAAGTTTTAATAATAAAGAGGAAAACAAAAGAAGATTCGAGGATTTTGAGAAGCTGCACATTGTACGTTAATTAGATTTTGTTATGATCTAAGAGTAGAATAAAAAATTCTTGAACAAATATATAAGAAGGAACCGAAGAAATTAAATAATTGTTAATGTTAAACGTTTCGTTAGAATTTTCCAATATCGATATTAAAATTATAGTTAAGAGGAAGAGATAAGAGAAATTATAACTTACAGTTCTTATTTTCAAGACTAAAGGTACTCCTATTTTTCTCTCTCTCGAGGTGTTCCAATACCTTCGAACGAACGAAAAGTTGCACACCTGTGAAATCAAAATGAGGGATAATGAAACGAATGGCGCAACAAAAGAAAGAAGAAATGGGAGGGAGAAAGGTCAAGTGATTACAAGTTCGCCGAGGGAACAGTCGAAATTCGTGGCTGTAATTTGCATGCACAGGAGGCGGGTTCAACGAACTCGAGATACACGGGGTCAATTCGTGGAGGGACCCTGGAACTTCCTTCAACGAGACCTAACCCCGTGAAACCTCGACCCGGCATTGAGGCGATGAATTACGAAAATGATCGAGGGAAAAAAAGACGAGGAAAGAGAAGAAGCGGCAACGCTTACGCATCGCGGCCCAATTCCTCCAATCTAATGAACGAAGCTATTGTCCGTGAAGTTGCAGGAGAAATCAGAGACGTTACGCGTGGATAATCGGCCGAAAACCGATGAAAATTTTAATTTCGCGCCGCCTTGACACAGTAATTGCTCGAATTAAGCCCGGAGGAATCATGGCGAGATTATGTAAATTGTAAGTTAATTTTGGTACCGTGGAAATTTCGTTCGGCTGGTGATGCGAGAGTTTTTGTTCGACAAGATTGGGGGAATTTGAAATTGAAATTTGTGGAACAGTGGAAGGTGGAATCAGTGAGGTGGACAAGAATAATTAAAATAATAACCGTGGAATAATAATCACGAATATAATAATAATAGCTAATATAACAGTGGAAGGTGGAATTAATGAAATGAGATAATAAACGATAACAATTGAAATAATAACGGTGATGAAATATTAATTACAGAGCAACAGCTTCAAGATTCACTGTGTTGCTATTTAACTGTATTCTTGTCTTTTGATTTTAACATTGAACATATATTTTATATAGCTTTAGACACATTGTTTAACCTAAGTTATATTTTTGTCTTCTATTTTTTCATCTATTTTTACCTGCTTTATATCAAAATATTCCTTCTTGAAATGAAATGACATTACGCTAAGGATAAAGGTGTGCTTATTACATTACAAAGAACAGTTTCTAAAAATCTAATTGCGTACAATTAAAGGGTGAAATTCTATAAGATACGATACTGTAAGCAAGATTTTATATTTAACTATTTCGAAGTTGGTTGACGCACGAGAAATCGAAACGATTTCTACCCCTAATTCTACGCTTCAGTTTTATTATACCCAAGTTCTACAGCTCAACTTCGTAACGTGTAATGTCTATAATTTAGTTTCGTGAGCCAATTGTGAAGATTCGCGAAAGACCTAAAAATTATAACACCCTAACGATCGAACAATCTCCACCCCCATTTATGCTCCAGTTTCGTGACATCCGATTTCTGCAATTCAGCTCCGCGATAGCCAAATTCAAAGTTTGATCGACGATTGGTTGGAAGTCGAAAGATTCACGGGTGCTGGTGGAACGCGTCGATAAGTATCACGAAACGAACTTCGCCTCTCCTCTTCCCTTCGTCATAGGATCCCCCCATCGCCCCGTGTTCCGAACGTCTTCACCGACGGTCGTTCGTCGTGCAACGTCGAGGTTCAACGAACCCGGGATGACGTGATACTGCCATGTTGGGAATTTATTATCTGACTCCGTTGTCCAACGACCCCCGCTTTTTGTGTATCGCGACGCGACCGACCGTTCCTCTTTCTTAGTTCCTTTCCGATTTCACCGGGGGAGGATCGCAAGGCGTGCACGCGCGAACGTGGCACCACGTGGCACGCGGCCGCCATCAACGATTTTCCAACGGTACCAACCGCCCAGGAACACGGTGGCGAACAGGTTCGTGGAATTTATTTTCCAATTCGAGATATTAGTAGAATTTAGTTGGAATTTAATCGAACATTCTGCTATTTTTTATTCGATAGTCGGTTTGCAAATTGGTGTGTTAAATATAGGTCGCGGTTAGTAGAATGCTGTTGCGATTACGATTGATTTTTTCTGATTCGAAAGCAGTTTTTGGGCGTTAAGTAGGCACTTGAAAACGACAGGCTTTGTGAAGATTAATCGTATTTGCGTAAGAGAGAGAGAGAGAGAGTTTGTGATGTTTCTTTGCGACTCGAGATACCAGTGGAATTTATTTGGAATTTAGTCGAAGGTCGTGCTTTTTGCCTTTAGAAGCGAGTTTGTTAAGTAGAGCTTACGATCAGTTCTGCAATGCTGTTGGGATTACGATTGATTTTTTCTGAATTGAAAGCAGTTTTTAGGCGTTAAGTAGGCGCTTGAAAATGACAGGCTTTGTGAAGATTAATAGAGAGCTCGGTCGAAGGTTGAGACGATGGTGAAGAGATTCGTGAAATTTCTTTGCACTTGCAGATATCAATGGAATTTATTTGGAATTTAGCCGAAGGTCGTGTGTTTGAAAGTTGGTTCGCTAAGTCGAAAAAAGTTGCGATTAGTTATGGAATGCTGTTGGGGTTACGATTCATTTTCCGTGAATTGAAATAAGTTTTTTGGTGTTAGGTAAGTATTCAAAATTGACAGAGTTTGTGAAGATTAGTAGAGAGTTTGATCGAAGGTTGAAACTATGGAGAACAGGAATTTCTTTACGAAATATAATTCGAAATATTTTTTCGATTGCAAGTTGCTTTGAAAATTAGTTTGAAAATTCAATGGAGTCACTATGAATTCTTAGTGAATTTAAACGAGGATGAGTGTCGAGTATACTTATGGATGACAGAATTTGCGACAATTAATACAGGGTTCCATCGAAGATTTGTGAAATTTCTTTTCATTCGAGATATTGGTGGAATGTATATAAAATTTTGTCGAACGTGTTGTTTTTTTTTTATTTTTGGTTTGAAAATTGGTTTGAAAATTAATTAGTTGCACAGAGGTTGCGATTAGTTCAGGAACGTTACTGGTATTAATTTAACGAGTGTTTGAGTGTTAATTATTTAGAAATTGCAGGGTTTGTAAAAATTAATAAACAATTCGATTAAATGTTAAAATGACGATGAAAAGATCCACAGAGTTTTTATGGAATTATAATTTAATCGAAATGCTTTCCAATTTGAGAGTTGTTTTAAAGTGGACGTTGTTAAACGATTTTTGGTGAATTGAAATCAACTTCCCGTGTGTTAATTAATTCTAAAGGTAGATCGAACGAAGGCTAGAACGGTGGTGAAACGGTTCGTGAAATTTTTTCGACGTTTGAGATATTTGTAAGATTTCTTTCCAAAAATTGTTGGAGTATTGAATTTCCGAGTTCTTGAAATATTCGAATTTAAAGCTTGAATTGAAAAGGAGCATTCGGTAGTTCATGTATAACAAACAGAATTTCTATAGAAAATTCAACATTTAGCTGAGTATTATATCACATTTCACGTTAACTGAATGTAACTTAATACGAATTCGTATTTTCCCAGCAAAGAATCTTTAACCTTTACACAAACGAGCTATACCAAAGCGCGTGGTTATACGCGATAGAATTGCACGAAGAATTTCAAAGAATTTTTCCAGCAATAATAAATATTTCTCAGTTAATTAATCTCGCGTCAAACGTGCAAACACAAAATTCTGATCGAACGTCTAACGTTGCATCGTAATGGCAAAGCATAGAAACTGCTAGGTTTTTAATTAAACATTCCAACTACGTATAT
The DNA here is from genome assembly GCF_910591885.1 of Bombus terrestris. NCBI lineage: Eukaryota > Metazoa > Arthropoda > Insecta > Hymenoptera > Apidae > Bombus > Bombus terrestris. Next base: position 9,659,838 of record NC_063271.1, on the reverse strand, counting down.
CTAACTGAGGTCGTTGACGTGTTTACGCGAAACATGATTAAAGGTCCTCTATCTGAAAAATTCACGACTGAAATTCCATCTAGTGCAGGTGTAGAAATTACCAACAGTACGATATTATTGATGTTTACTAGGAAATACTCAAGTTACTCGTATACAGCTTCTTCACTATCATAAGCAGCGTCGTGTTTCGTCAGTTTATCTACACACAAATAATGCCATCATATAAACGCTTTGTCAGGATGCTATAAGAATTTTGTGTTAATTATTTTAGAACATTTGAAAATACCGTACAATTGTTCTACTGTTCTATAAAGAATCAAAAAAAAAAAAAAAAAAAAATCGTATTCTATTAAAACGTTTAATATTCGATAATTTGATTAGAAATAGCAAAAGAACGCTATGAAGTATCAATAAGACACTAACCTGTAGCTATATAACATTATATAACATCGATAACACTGTGGTTAACCGCGTAATATTAATTCTACTGTAAAAATTCCCATCGCTAATTTTAAGAAGAATTATTAAAAATAACAAAACATTTTTACGAAAAATACCAAAACGTTAAATTCTATAAGATATATATAATAATAACGAAGATAGATTCTATAAAATTCAATTACAAAAATTCCCATCGCTAATTTTAAGAAGAATTATTAAAGATATCAAAACATTTTTACGAGAAATACCAAAACGTTAAATTCTATAAGATATATATAATAATAACGAAGAGAGAAAAATTCTCCACTCCACTTCTCGTCGTTCTACTATTTTATTAGAAACAACTGGTGATAACCCGAAACGTTTTCCAGAAGAATTTCGATGGGAACGATTCACTTCCCTCTTACGACGCGGCTTTCCTATTCTCCTTGGAAATCCATTGGAAAGTCGCGAGATTGATTCCGCTTATATGGGCTGGCGCGAGTGAAGATGTTCGCCGGCCGCCTTAATTGACGGCTCTGGCTTTATTCGATGGCGCGTGCAGCTTTCGAACGGCCTTGCAGAAACCGTTTTCCCGTCCCTGATCGCCTCGCAAAACATCCAGCCCCGACTGAAAGCCGATCGGATCGAAAGCTGTTCTCTCATCGCGTTTCTCGTCGTTTCACGGGGATTTCTATGAGTGCGATCTGGTTATACTGGTTCCTCCTTCGTTGGGGAATTATTTTCGAGAAGTACGGGAAACAGGGTTGCCGTGGAATTTTTCGAACTGACGTAGTCGTAGCTTTGCTTCGAAATGCGTTTGAAATGTGAGGAACGTGGATGGTTTTGAAGAATCGAAGAGGCATAATAGCAGAAGTTGATGGCTGTACCGGTTACGTCGATCGTCCATTCTTCGTTGGAATATTATTTTTCATTACGAAAGGAGAGGGTTTCCTTGGAATCTTTTGAATCGATGCAACGCCAGCTTTGCTTTGCTTTGCGAGGCAGACAATGATCTTTGACCGAAGAATTTCAAATTGATGGACGTACCGGATAGATGATGCATGTAACAATGTGGTTACATTGAATCTTCTTTTATTAGGAAATTATTTACGAGCAAGAGAATCGATGCAGTGAGTAGGTTTGCTTTGAAATGATTTTTAAAATGCCAACAGAACAGTGGTTTTTCGTCGAAGAATTTCAAACGAAGAATGATGGATGTAGTTTGGAAGATGTTTAAGGTATAGAAAACGCAAGGTTGTTGTAATTCTTTGAATATTCCTGGGAAATTAGTTTCGTACGCGGTGGGAAAAGATTCTTTGGATTCTTTGATTCTTTGATTCTTTAAAAAGTCAACTAATCGAGCTAATGTAACATTATCGCGATTTCCGATGGAATTTTCGATAGAAAAGAGTCAGACGAATGCTATTTTCTATTCTATTAAATTTCATATAAATTTCTATTAATCAGAAACTAGAAAAATTAATTATTCCGAGAACTTGTAAGTTACCTCGGGTTTACGATGAAATTATTTCCTCGTTAAAAGGCATTACTTACGATTTAAAAGCAATTGAAATTGATACGAGAAAAGTTTGGATTGCCCTCTCGCCGGAAGAATTTCGATCCAACGAACCGAGTGCACGCTTTCTCGTCTTCGAAATCGTTCAACTTCCACTTGCAAGTAATTTTGCATCGAAATGAATCGTCGTAAAACAATCGAGGTTGCCTCGAACGGAAGTTCAGTTTACCGTCTTGCACGGAGAATTTTAATGAAAGAACCTGCTATTACATTGCCTTTTAAAACAATCATAAAACTATTTAAATTGACTTTAGAGCTAATTCTACCACTTGGAATTTCAAATAAATGTCGTTCCTAATCCATGTCCTAATTTCATTTTCTAGAGTTGCCTTTTCATTAATCCTTTTACTTATCTTACAAGAGGTGACATTTTACCAATTATTAAAACTATTAAAGTTATTTTCGATTATCAGTTTGATTAAAACCGATTATCCAAGATATTCTCGATTACTAAAATTATTAAAGATAATTATTAAAACTTTTGCAATTATTACAATTGTCCAGAATAATTAAACCCATTCCCAATTATATCCAATTTATTACAAATAACCGTGTATTTCTAAATACACTAAAAATGCTATTATTTAATTTAGTATTTTTATTTAAAAAAGATTTTAAAAAAAAGGTATTATTTAAATTATTAAAATCATTTATTGGGAATTTTTTCAATCATCAAAAACGTTCGATTCGATCATAGGACAGGATCGTAGAATGATCGAGACTTAATTTGTCAACTTGATAGGAATTTTAATTAAAGAAACGTCGATCGAACGGCCGATTCTCTCAGTTTTTCCTCTCATCGACTTTTTCCCCTCAAACGAAATTGAACTTTTACTCGATACAACTATTACGCCATGCAGTTTGACAACATAATTGAGATTAATACGAAGAGCGCGCAATTTCTTCCCTGTACGAGTACGATCATATTAATCGAGAGAAAAACGCGAAACGATCGTTCCTCTTTGATCGTCCAGTCTTTTCTTTCTTCCAGGAAGACCAACCGAATGCTTGCGAAACCGATATATCGTTTTATTAAACGTGTTCTCCCAGACGATGGTCGTTAAGGTTCTTCCCAAGTCGATGTAATTGAAATCGACACGAAATAATTTTGATTACCATCGTTAATGGCGGATAATTATCGACAGTTTCTTGCCAATTCAACGTCATTCACCGTTTTCAACGCGATTAAATTAACACGTTTCTATTTAGATGTCGAACTAGGAGCATTAGTTAAGCAGTTGCTTTCTTAATCAGATATTTCTTTAGACACGAAGAATTACGCGAAATTAATGACAGGGAAGTAAGCAGATTTAGCTAGATCGATCTTAACTTTTGTAAATCGACGATGGCGTAATGTGTTTGTAATGCAAGTGAAAGGGTCGCATAGGATGAGTAAGTTCTTAATTGTGGAATGGAAATCTTAACCGATACGTATTCGTCGGTTACAGAGGTCTTTAGGATTTTTTTTTTTTATAATTATTGCATCACGGATGTTCAAACAAATTGGTAATTTCGTGAATATAATTTTTAGGAAACGTAACATGGAGATTTATTTTAGCTGGTGAACCGAAAGGCACGGACTAAGTAATAATAAATAAATAATAATGATAAATAATATATTACCATGTATACGTTATCTTGGATATTGTATCATATGTATTGTAAATATGGAATTTTGCAAATTTTAGCAGCTTTGAATCTTCTATAAATATATATAAACATTCGCGATCTGATAACAATATTTTTATAATAACTTTCGCGATATGATATCGCATATATTGTTGGAACCTTTAAATTGTATACCTTTCATTCTTTTCTAATTTGTCTATTATACCGAATAATTTACTGTGAATACCGTGTACATTTTTGCGCGCTTAAATGCATAAATATTCACGATCCACCAATTAGTGATTGATGTCTAACAATTATCAAATTGCAGGATCTCCAAAAATTTGGAAAATAAAGAGAGTTAATAAAAAGCACAGCAACGTTATAAATCGATCTCTCTTTCAAAACTAGCAATAATAATATAAAGATAGGGATTCTTAATACAAAACTGTTGATAATAAAAATTCTACATGCAAAATATATTTCAAATATCATAGCATTCTAATCGTGTCTGTATATTATAAATATTTATTTATTTTCATTTTGTATGTTGTAAAATGAGTTGTTAAATTCTCCTTTTTTCTTTTTTTTATCTTTAAGATATAGTTTCGTCTTTTTTGGACAGACAAAAATTAGGTACATCTGCATGTAATTTCCTCTAAGCCACATGACGTTACAAGTGCCTAACAGATTAATCAATTTCACGTCGAAAACGTTTTTTATCAAAGAACCTACAGAGGCACAGCTGTTTTACGTGTCTTCCTAAGCATCTCTTTCTTGCCTTTCTCTTCGACGAACATCGTGACACGTTGCGAAACGAACTTTTTGCCAGCCGCAACTGGATGATCCCCGTTTTTGCGCTCGTTGAAATCTCCGCTGGTTTATTTTGAAATAAACTGAATTTTCATTTCGATTACACGTGCAGAATCACGGCGAACGTCTCCCGCGAAAATCGCACACTATTTCTCGTTTACTCTCCTCCAAATAATTTCCCAAGCTAAGTATCCTTTATTTATTTATTGTTATATGAAAAAGCTTCTCACGATAAGGTTACTCCATTAAAAATAATTTTTCATCACCGTCACCCTTTATACGAGATTTTAAGATCATCGATATCATTATAGCTAGATCTCTATATTTTATTTTTCGATATCTCCGAAGAGCGTGAAAAACAAATTTAACGATATTAATAACTATACCGTCGTTGTTATCCATTGCCATCATTCGACCTCGAGATATTCGCGTATAAAAATTGAAATTAAAATTTCCCATAGATCCATGCAGCGCGTTTATTCTAATTTTTATATCCGGACACGAATGTGCGAATCGGTGAGCCGAGCTTTCTAATTATTCAGAGCTTTATTCCACCTTTTTGAACAATTAAAATCCTTAATATTGGGTTGGCAACTAAGTGATTGCGGATTTTGTCAATACCACCAAATGACAAAATCCGCAATCACTTAGCTGCCAACTCAATAATTCTCAAAACTTTTAACAACGCTATCGTCTCCTAAATCGATCAACGTACAATTTTCTCGTCTCCTAAAGAAGATCGTTATCAGATTCACACAAGTCGCTATTCTTCGTTTCGTCGAATAATCGTAACACTGTGTGGCTACGTAAGACGTTAAGAATCGTATAGCAAGCGAGAATAAGTTTGGTCAGAATCGACCAGTTTAACAGTGAATTTACGGTTTTACAGTGCCTGTAGTAGATCTGGTTCCAGTACACACAGGTTGCAGATATCGCGTCAGCAGACGATTTAATGTTAAACACTGGAAGCGCGTTAGGCGCTTGGAAGTTATGGAACAATGTAGCTTAAAAGCCATTTTATCTGGAAATGTACTAAATGTGGTTCGGACCTTTGTTACCGGTCGCCATTCAATTTGATTTGTTATTTTAGATTGCTCAATGTAATAATGGTCGTACGCCTGAATGTACTGCGAACGATGGAAAGTACTTGGATAGGAAGGAGAAGGAGGTTATTCCGATGAGGCAGAGGACGAGGAACGTGTAGGAAATTTCATTTGAAAGCGAGCCAGATCTTGTTCGACGCGGTCTGATTCGTGGCGTAACGCGTGTCGGTCTTTAATTACTGTCGCGAAATAGCTCCGATGGCACGTCATTGTTATTATGAAGCCGAGCGTTTGTCAGACGGTTGCTCTGGCAGCTGGTCGGTTCGCTAAAAGGTTTCGAAATCCTCTCCGATTGTATGTCAGAAACAAACTTCGTCTTCAAATGACAGAATTTGTCCGAATTACGTATTAAACTGTATACAAGAGACGTGGAAAACTAGCGAAAATTTTCCATGACTAACTGTGTCAGTGACTATGAAAGTGATTTCGATCGAGTATAGATTTCATTATATTGTATATATTGTCGTAACGTAGATCGATAGGACGTTCAAGAAACGAAGAATTCGACTTCTTTTAGTTTCAGACTTACGCCATTTCGTAATCAAATTAATTTCGTAACAAATTAATTAGAATTCTGTTAATCCCCACCTCTCCACTGAACGGTGCATTACGTTAATATGAATCGTCAAGTACTCGCATCTACTTTAATAGAAATTTTCATTTATGAAATCTATCTCGATACAAACTTCAATACATAAAATCCTTGTATTTGAAAAAACTTTGTCTTTTAAAAAATTGCTGCGATTAAAAATTGATTCAACGCCTCGATATAAAAACCATACGTTTCTACGCGATTCATGCGAAGCATATTAAACAGGTAACAGTATATAGAATACGACAAAAAGTATTGCGTGAAAATGAGAAACAAACGGATTAACGTGACGAACAAGTAAATAGAAAGAAATTCGAAACGACGAAGACAAAGTACATCGAAGAAGCGAGCTCGTCGATTAAATAAATCCTTCGGGAAACTTTCCCTTCGACCCAGACATATCGACGAGCACGAACCAATCCTATAGAGAGGCATCCTCGCCAATTTTCCAATGGAAGATCAACAAAGGAAATTAGATCTCTATCTTTGAAATCGAACCGAATGAAACTAGAGCATTTCGATTGAACCTTCTATCGTTTGTTGCAGAGTGGAAAGCTCAGCGTTGCAGTTGGTGTACCCGCTGGATTCTCGTCCGGTGCAGCTAATCTTCCGGGGGTTGCAGGTGGTCAAGGAGAAACGAGCCCTCCTCCGAGATGTCTCGGGCGTTGTTAAACCCGGCGAACTTTTGGCCGTCATGGGCCCCTCAGGTAACGTACATTCATATTAACAAATTAATATTAACGCGCGATATTAACCCCTTTATGACGCAAACTTGGATCAACTTGGTTGCATCAACTGTCTGATAAAAAAGTTTCTAAATGCTATATGTATCTATATTTTCATTATACGGATTTTCTTTACCATCGTGCGTCAAGTTAGACGTAGTTCGACGTCAAGTTAGAAATTAAATTGGTAGACTGAGGGATGGATGAGGGTTAAGAATACTCCACCCTCTGGTCTCCGATCCCCTGAATCGGAATAATCCTTCAATCTTCCGACAGATTGGTTGTACGAAAGCTGGCAGCAATAGTTTCTCTTCTTGGCAGAATTGATTTAGCGATTGATCGAGAGATAAAGCAAATCTTCGTTGGTAGAGGTTTAGGAATTTTCTATACGGTTTAAGTGATTTAAAAGTTAAAAATGATTCTACCAATCGGTAGGATGTCATTTATTTTGTATCATCGAACTTTCTTCTATCGATGGATTGTGTAAATTTTACTTCCGAAAAAGGAACGATAGTTTATCGAATTGTTTGCCAATTAATTGACTTTCTTGTTGATCAAATTCTTCGTTAAAATCTGCGGCTTATCTTTTAAACAGTCTTCCGATATGAAGATATATGCGATGCAATGATAGATTTTTCATGTCGAAATTATTTTTTGACGTTTTAACGTGCAACTGTATCGTCGGTATAATTATTCTAGTACGTGTTGTTATTTTTACATTGGACTAAATTCATCCATGCCACGTCTTTGCCCTTTCCATTGCTTGAAAAGTAAACTCATAGGACGATCGTGACGCGACATGCATATTTATCACGGCGTAGAACGATCAGCGCAATTTTTCGGCCAGAGAAAAATTTCGTTCGCCTCGTTTAGACTAATTGACCGTTTGTTTCGTAGCGATTCTCGCGAATGCTGATGACCCGATCGGGTTTCCGTGGCCCTCTATTGGACAATTTCGTGGCAGTTTGCGTCATTCGTTTATTTCGCGGCCTCTGCTTCAGCCATTTCGCGCTCGTAACTCGTCCTCCCCCTTTGCTTCTATTTGAGAACTTGTGTGCACATTCGCCATATTTCGCAACGTTCATCAACGATGCCTTTAGTTACCGAGGACAAGGTTGGAATTAAGAGACAAATTATTGGAGTTCATATTCTTCATATTATATTTGCAAGTCCCAGAATATAAATAGCAAACATCGTAGAACTTCGATCAACCCTCTCTGGGTTCTGATTAAAATGGTCAAAAGTCGTAAAAAAACGTCCAATTTCTTTTTATGATAAAAATTGCTTGTTGGTTGTTGTAAATAATGTAGAGAGACGTGTTTTGTTCCTTGTGAATATTTTAACTCATTTTCGTTTATTTCGATAATTGCAATATATTTTAGAACAGGTCATTCATAAACCAATGTCAGGGTTTACATTTTTGTTCAGAACGCATTATGAAATTTATTGCGAAATTCATCGTGCGCTATTAGCTATACATAAATATATTTATTTATTTACTAACAAATAATGAACAGATCCGAAATATATAATACGATACTTGCCAGATCGGATCTCTGCTTACACCATATTTCTTTTATCCTCTTCACCAAAATTCGAATATGCAAAAACACCGATCGATAAATACATAGGATTTGGTAACGAACAAAAAAATTCACCCTCCGCTAACAATGAATCGGTGTAATCGGTCCACTGATCGATGTATGCTACGTAGCGGTAATCGAAAAACTGAAATTCATGCTGCTCCGATAATAAATCGGAATCAATCAGAATCTGGAAAACAAGATCAGCGGAACACCGCTCTTTGTATTCAGCACGCGTCGAATGGTGTCTGATCGCTATCCTAAGGGTAAATTCACGGCGGTTCTTCTATGTTTAAACGCGACAAGGATCGCTGGCTACGCGAGTATCGTGCCTTGGTAACGAGCGATACGCTGGCGCGATATTTATCGCGAGATTCGTCGTTTCTCCCCTTGATATTCGTTTAACAAGCCGCAAGCCCGCGTGTACGGGGCACGCGAGTACAAATCATCCGTGCACTCCGGCCGTTTCACGGTTTGTCGTTAACGTCGCCGGTCGAACCGAACGCGCCAAGCGTATTTCCACGTCGGGCATCGTATATCTTGGCCGAATGGCGACGATTCTAGGAATAAAATCTACTATTCCGACCCTCGGCACGCTGCTTGTTCAAGACTTAAGCATTCAATGGGCGAACCTCGTCCAGTCGGATTACATACATTTTACCCTTTCGATATTGCATACGCTTTCCTGTCACGAAACACTATGTTGCTTTATGTAGGTTTTCGGTTTCCTCGGTTGGTAATTGGTGTCAGTGAATTTCAGCTGGTTTCTTGGTTTATTTATGCTTGGTATTTTTAATGCAGCCATTCGTGCACGATTTTATGAAAGAAGAGGAAAAGAGGGAAATATTTTCGATTGTTAATTGGTGTCGGTGGTTTTAAGTTAGCTGCCTCCGTTTGTTCACCGAGCTGTGCGATGTGTGTAGAATTATGTGAAAGAAGAAGGAAAGAAGGGAGGAGGAGGGAGAGATAGTTTTCAATTGTTAACCGGTGTCAATGATTTTTTCAATGATCGGTTAGTTTCTTGGTTTATGGAAACTTGGAATTTTTGTGGTATGATTTTGTGAAAGGAAAAAGAGAAAGAGGAATTTTTCCATTCGGTGATTTTAAATTAGTTTCTTCGTTAAAAGTAAGTTGGCGAGATTTATTGTTAATGAAGCTAGGATTTGTGTGAAATTTTGCGCAATAAAAGGGAAGAAGAAAGAATGAGGAATTTTCTTCAGCTTGCTAATTGGTGTCAGCGTTCTTCAGCCAGTTTCTTGGTTTATTTAAGTTTATTTAAGTAAAATATCATGTGTTACATATTATGAAATAAAGAAGGAGGGATGAGAACATTTTTTTTAGTCGCTAATTGGTGCCAGTAATTTTCAACCAGTTTCTTGGTTTATCCAAGTTGGATATTTTTAATGACGCTAGAATTTCTATAAAATTTTGTGAAATAAAAAGGAAGGAGGAAGGGTGAGAAATTTTTTCAATTGCTAATTAGTGTCAATGGTTCTAATTTAGTTTCCTCGTTCATTTAAGCTCGGCGATTTTGTGTAAGATTTTGCGAAACAAAAAGGAGAAATAGGGCAATTTTTTTAGTCGCCAATTGCAAGCTACTTTCTTGAGTTATTTAAATTTGATTTATTATTCAAATATCGTGCAACGAGAAGAAAGTCTGGGCGAAGTGGTGAAAACTACGAAAGGATGATACATATAACGCAATTTATAAAATAAATGAACTTGATCTAAAGACAGTTTGCTTCTTGAGATTACAGAATTAATATCATCCGATTATACAAGAATTAAAATTCAAATAGCTTGCACGTTAAATTTTAGTATAATATAAGTGGAGGTATATTTGATATGATATAAGAGTAACATTTCCTGAACGTCTGTCCTTCCGATAAATGTAAATGTTGATTTTATTTGAACAGGTTGCGGCAAAACGACGTTATTGAACTGCCTGTCAGGCCGTGTAGGCGTGGACGGGGGTGAAATCTGGCTGAATCGTGAAAGGCTGACGAAAAGATGGCGCAGAAGAATCTGTTACGTGCAACAGCAGGACGTTTTCTTTCCCGATCTCACATTACGACAGACTCTCGAGGTCAGTCTACTACCTTTTATCTTTCTCAACAATCACGTCTCACGTCGACGAATTAGTCGTTTTACTTCGACGTATTAACAAAATTTATTAACACGCCCATAGAATATCAGAGAATATTGAAAAACGAACAAATTGATTTGTTCAATCAACGAGAAAGTACTTTTACGACAGTAATTTCGTATATGTAGTACTCTTGTTGTAGTAAAAAGATTGCTACATTCGCAGAAAATATATTAATGCACGTACAAAATAGCAAAGAATGTAAAAGTGAACGAATTTATCGGTTCGATCGATCAGAAAATATTTGTACGATAGTAATTTCGTATAGAATTAAGCTTTTTGTTTCGAAATATTATCTCCTTCGTAGAAAATATACCAATACGTTTACAGAATACTATGTCATATAAAAACGAACGAATCTATGGGTTTAATCAGTGAGAGATTATTATTATTATGACAGTAGCTTCGCGCATTTTGTTTAAAAAAAAAAAAGACAATTGATACTTTCGTAGAAAACGTGTTATAAAATGAAAATATAGAAGTGAAGGAATTTATCAGTTTAATCAGTCAGAAATGCTCGTTTCGTGCTTTCGAATGTATTTCATAGAACATAGAAGCATAAAGATGACTATCTAATCGAATGTAGTTGCGATCGTTCCGTGAGAAGTAGGGAAAGAATCGAAGCAAAAGAGAAAAGCTTTGATATTTATATACATTTATATATTGTGTTCGTAGCGAAATCTTTCCTCGTAAAAGCGAGCAATTTCCATAAAACCGATCTTATCAAATGGCAAAAGTCTAAATATTTCTCTCGGCATAATAATGGAGCGGACCGATAAATTCCAACGATCACTCCATCGAACGATAAAACCGATGGAACGAGTTCCCATTAAACGAAGCCCAAAGATCCCTGTCATAAAACCCATCGAATTTGCATCCATGTACGCGATTACGAAAAAAATGCCGGACCTTTTCTTTAGGCTCTGAACCTGTCATAAAACAATAGATACTAAAAAAAAAAAAGAAGTATTTATCCTCCAAATTATAACGAAACTCGATTCGATCGTGTGTTCCATGCAGCTTATTTAAATTCGACTAAATAAATTTCGTTAATCGTGCCCGTACTAATTAATAGTACGAAATCTAATGTAAATCGGCTAAATCAGCGCGAAATAATTTCGATTCTTGCGATAGTGGAATAGTAGAACGAGAAAATTATTTCTTTAAAATATTTTATAATTGGACGTAAAAGATTACTCCTGTCATTAACAACAAGGATAAAGAATTCGTTTCTTCTTAGATCTAATTTCTTATAAATTCGTTCAATCGTACATTAATACACATCGGGCGTTGATTACTGTACTGTTCTATGCTAATTTATTCTTAGCGTTCTTATTTACGGCGAAATAATGATTCTTGAAAATATTACATTCAATTCATTCACGTTATCTCTCTTTGTATCGTTTGATTCATTTATATAGAGAATATATAAAATAATGACTGTTCTACAGCGATGAAAACTAGTCATGTAGTCGTCAAGATAATATCGTACGGAATATCCATAGTTCACTATAATTGAATAGAAATTAATCGGAATACAGCAAATTAAATATCTATTCCCAAACAAATAAACATAATATAAATAATACTTTAATTAGAAGACTTTAGAAAAAAGTACTCGCATCTAACATAAATATTACAATACAATAGTATAATATGAATAATATAAATAATATACAAACAATATAAATAACGCCTAGAAAGCGATATTTGTAATATTTATTTAGCAATATTTAAAAGCAATTTTCTTACAAGTACCTCGTCAGAAAATAAAACATGAATCTTCACTATATATATATAGTGAAGATTCATGTTTTATTTATATATATATCTGTTAAAAAATATATATACTAAAAAAAGAAGGATCAAAGTGAATTAATAATCGACAAAAGGTGCAATCTTGTTACCGTCGGTAGAAAGAAACGCTTCGATGGCAGAGAAACTCATAAATCGTGCACATTTACCGCCAGACGAGCGCAAGTAGAAACAGAGAGACATAGTCAGACACGCTAGACAAGATCGGCCGATTCCGGGGCCGACTGGCGAAATAGGAAGCGGCTGATTCTGGCCCGCGGTGTTTCCCTGTTTTCCAGGAAAATCGGCACGCTGCGTGCGTGCCAAGTTCCGCGCGAAATTTATGAAGGCTTCGCGACAGAAAATTAGGAGGACACCTCGGGCGCGGGATCGCCTGGAATGCAGGCTACAAGCCAACCAACCGACCGTTGCATTTTCGCGGATTTAACACGCCAGGAAGGTGTCGCAATCATCCATTAGCGAATTGATTCGATTTATTGGGGATTTTAGATTTTAGACTGTCACAGCGAATGTTCGAATGGACGATACGTATATTTGTTATTCTTCGGATTTCAATCGTGTTATCAGTAGGTACGTTGCGCTTTGTTTTGACGTTTCATTTTCAAGTTTGGTCCGAACATGTGAACTGGAATGTTCACGAAATTAGACGCATAAATTTATTCTGTTTCACTTCGGCGAGATACTCTTTCAAATTAGACACTTTCCTGTGTTTCGAATTACAGTGAATTACAAGTTTGCCGATGTTTCTTACTTTTCACAGTATAAATAAGGAATTCTTACAAGATGTTTAATGGAAATTTCCATACTCCTTATACCTTCGAAATAATAGTATAGCGGTTGGTTGTAACCTTTTAAATTTATTTGTCGAAACTTATATTTGTTTTATCGTTAAACTTGTCAACGTCGTATAAGAGAAATTGTTAGTTTCGGTCGGGAAATTTTCACGAAAGAGAATATACCACGAACCAACTGGATTTTTGAAAATGTCCTAACCACAGTAGCTACTGGAATAAGTAATTACCATTTAATTGTTCGCGGACCGACCAATTAACCTTAATAAACCCTGTCCTCTTCATAATCTACGTAACAAAACAATCGCCTAAAATTTCCCCAGCGCACAAACGACGAAAATTCTTAATTCTATCGTCAGAGAGCGATCTAGAACGACTAGTACTTCATTCTTCAAACGATCGAGCGATCAGTCTTCATAAACGTGACGTTGATCCCTTCGCGTCTCAAACAACGAAACTGCCAAAAATAAAATTTCTTTAAGCACAGAAACAAAGATAGATATACGATATAGATGTCGAAGAAACATTCACGATAGCAAGTAAGTACGTAAGTACTCGAGAAACACATGTGTGTGACACACGAAACCGATCCAACGGGACGTTGGCCTCTCGATTATGGCAAGGGAGACAGGAGTTGCCCCGTGACAAATAGAGGGTGGTAGGAAGAAAAAAGAGATAAAGAGAGGTGAAGAAAGAAAAAGAGAGAGAGAGAGAGAGTTGTGGTGACGTCATAACTCGGTCAGTGAACCGCCGAGCGCGTGTCTTACGTGTTTCAAAAACATTCGGCGCCGTCTCCCTACGTGCATAATACGCTTAAAGCAACCGCTGCCATCGTTTATCTCGCTCCTTTTTTTACGTTCTCCGATTCTCTTACTTCGTCGTGTCACGTTGTTTTCGTTCACGGGCTCGTATTTCTTCCTCCTCGTGCCTTTCTCTCGCCGTCAACGTATCCCTGTCACCGTACTTACAATTATGGACGCGCCTTTACGCCGACTCCCCACGTTTCCTCCTCCTACTCTTTGTAGATATTTTAGCCGATTGTTCAACGAAGATAATCGAGAAACAAAAACAAACGCAATTTAGTAAGGTGTTCATTTTTGTGTCGTTTTGGCTCGTAGGAGAGTTTTCAAATTTTGCATCAGTCTGTTGTTTTCGGATATCCTGTGTATCGCCGATTTCATAGAAAGCTGCCTTGAATAGGACAATGACTTTTTAGGCCAGTCACCTCTTTATTGGACTCAACTTTTTCAAATTTCACTCTGTCGCTCTAATCTTTTATCGTATTTTCTATCGTAACGTAGTATCGTATTAAAATATTATTCGTAAGATCGAACAGTTTTACCAATGGTACCAATGGAACCAAACTGATTTCAGTTTTCCAGATGAAAGTGGAAAACTGCATATTTGATTACAACTTCCATCCTTCGTTTCCTAAAATTGAAACCATCTAGAAATAATTCGTTTAATTATGTGAATCGTGTGCAGCTAATCCTCGACTCGCCTTGTCTGGTTAAGGAATCGAACAGACCTGAATCTTACAACATTTTGTCCCCCTGACTCCGTCATCCTCCGATCGAAACGTCCCATTGTTCTCTTGTTCGAAACCTTTTTCCTGGATATTTATAAAATCGATACTCTATAGATTGATCGAAAAGCTATTGAACGTATGGTTCGACCACCTCTCACTTTCCCTTTTCTCCGCGTGGAGCGTGATGGCCGACACGTCGCCGTCGTTCTATGGAAACCAGCCGGCGGAGATGACGTTCACGGTCGTGCTCCGTTCTGGAGCAGTCCAGTTTCCTGCTGGCCGAGAGACGACCGCTATACCCGCAGCGAAATATCGTCGGCCGCCACTTTCTCTCTCCGCATAACGGATCCTCTTGTGTAACGGACTCCCGGCCGTCGAGAAAATGGCACGTTCGTCCGCGTTGCCCGCCGCGGCCAAGGCAGGGTGTGTCGACCGAGCCGACATCCACCTTAAGCCGCGTGCACACGAAAACAATTCAAAAATAATCCGACCACGCGCGATAAACTAACAACGTGACTAAGGAAAAATTCGATTTTACAAGCCGTTTATCTTGTATGCGTAAGAAATTGGAAAGTGCAAAATAATGAAAATGCACGTGATATGCGAAAATGTATCAATGTCCGATATTGATGGTAACGCAATTAAAAAGAACGTAGATTTTAGTGAAGAGATTTTTCAAGGTTTACAGGGAAATCTTGCTGAGTTATTTTCAACGGAATTATAAGACTGACTTAACGCAAGATACGCCACTATTCGCGAAAGCAGTACAACTTTCCGCCTACAGCGTCACGAAAGAACCGAAGATCAACCGATATTGTGAAACTAGGGCCATGGCGGTATAAGTAATAATTTTACCCTCTGACGCAAAAGTGATGCAATTATAAATATAGCGTTCTACATAATAAAGATAGAAACATAATGTAGACCTTCTGTTCAATAAGCCATGCAAAGTGAGATACACACTTGTTACGATATAACTGATATGTATGGAAAAATCGTTTTAGTTGCGTCGGTGGAAATGTGAATTCGCACAAATATCGGTGTAATAATTATTACGATTTTCCATGGTGAAGTTACGTATGAAAATAGCGAGTTTGCGTTTTCTTTTTATTTGCAATTGATAAATTAATAAATGAATAAAGTGGATGCTTTTAATAAAATTAACACGTGCGCAACGGAGCGGGTTCACGCAATATGCCGCTGCTGGTGACGGCAGAAAATTTGCAGAATTTTACGAAAAAGACTTGTGAACGCGAACATGTGCGCGTCATATATAGAGAGCATAGAGAGAAAAACGACACTCGTGTGTTAATATTACGTATGCTTATTTTATTTAAGTCATAGCATGTTTAATTATAATTGTTCAGTTGTTTGTTAATTACAATTGTAATATCGTTGTTGATACAGTATACTCGTACTTAGGTATTTATTAAGAGTTGATTATTCCGGAGTAAAAATTAGATTTTGCTTTCTTTTCTTGAATACTGGAGGAAAATTGAGGCAGATATTTATAAAAATAGATTGCTATATTCTTTTCTTTTGAATGATAGTACCATGATGAATGATAGTACTTTTAAAAATAGCATACTAATATCAATGGAAAAAACAATTAATGTACATTCTGGCACAACAATCGTGATACTAGCAGATCTAGCACGTACTACACAGTCGATCTAAACTAGAACAAATATTTTATTGAATTCTCACAGTTTTCTCTCATAACACATTTTTCTAAAACACCATTTCTCCCTATATATTATTCAATTTTCTGAAAGAAAGGATAAACCTTTACCGTTTCTCCCTGGTCGTTTTTACGTTTTCTAAAGGAAAAAGCCAACGATCAAAGTCTCCTTAATTGAATCCCCGTACATAGTCGTCGACGCATTAATCAAACCGTTTCCGACGTAATATCCGCGATAATAATATCCGCGAGTGCTGTTCCAGTCGCCGTGTAAATTTTCGCCAGCAACACGTCGATCACCAAGAGATGAGAATCGAGTTTCCTTTCATTAAGCCTAATGCTTAATGGTTTCGTTCGAGTGGAATTTCAAATAGGCGGCTAGGAAACAATGGGCTGTTTAATTGGCTGCTTTACATTGATTTAAGTTAACCAACCGCGTCGACCACCATTATCGGTAGTTTCATATAGTTGCGCATACTTTCGTCGAATGATTAAGTGGAACTATTAATCAGGCACATAATAGAATTTTAAAAGCCCACCAGCGAGGCATCGAACGCCTGGTTCCAGCCTTCCATTCCAGCAGAAATATGAGTCAACGAGGCTAAGGAACGATCGATTTTATTTATCGTTGAGCATCAGCGATCGAAAATTATTCCAACTATCGTATTCCATGTAAGCGTTTCCTTTGACTGCTTTCGAAAACGTTCCTATCGTAGTGGAATTATATTTTGTACTCGGTAACTTGTGCACGTATTTATCTACGTAGTAATAAAGAAACGTATGGACATGTGTATGTACATAAAAGTCTATCAAGACACTATGGTATTTGTGTAAAACATTTATAGATACAATCATCGACAATGTAGATAGGACACGAAATTGTTCGTGCATTCTATGAAAGAATTATTCTTACTCAAATTAATTTGTTATATTAATCTTCGTATAAAATTATACTTACTTAACAATAAATATCTCGTAGTAAAATGTATTCTGTAGAAACATTGAAACACGTAAGGGATTATGAGTTACTTCCCTACGAAATTTGGTAGAATTTTATTTTAGTCAAAATAGCTTTGTTACGTGATGCACGAAGGCTTTCTTAACTGATATTTTTATTTATTTGAAGGGTTCGTACAATGAAAAAATGAGGTAAATGTACCTTCTGCCAAATATGAAATATATTGAACGCTGAGTTTAATTTTCGTGCATCTTTTCTCCGAGTTTCTTATTCGTCAAGCTTCTCTTCCAGTATTTTTTCTTTGATATCAATAATGTTAGACGCAAACCTTTATCCTGCATAATTAAACCTTCTAAACTATTTATAGAAAGCGTCCCTTTAAAAAAGAAACACAATGTCCCTTAATTTCCAATTTTGATCACACAGCTAACCTGGTTCTGTCTTTATTGAAATTCTAATTCCCTTCAAGGAATGTGTTTTCGAAACACGACATGGCCAACAAGTCAAAACCTACAAAAATTCTACTGCACAAATTAGGCTTAAGAACGGAAGATAAGATATAATGAAAGAAAAATTTAATATAACTGGACGTCGCTTGAAACTCCAGTACATGGAAAATAAAACAAATAGCTTGGAATTCATTTTGTTTTCGGTTGGTGAATTTCTCGAATTCCAGGACAGAATCCAGGAAAAATTTCAAACGACGTTCATGAAAGAATTCCAAAGGCGGCAGTGGCCGCGCGTTTCCCTTCGATACTAACACGCTTGCCTTCCCGTGTCCCCGAATTATCGAATGCACGTGAACGCGTTTCAAGACGAGGAAAGTTCATGCGCTACGTGCAGAATCGCGTAAGACCGATGGTGGCTCTTTCCTGATCGAGCTGTCGAAGGTGTAGCTCGTTACAACCTGACACATGACACGTAGCTTCCTCCTTCGCTGCAAAGTTCGCAGTTCCTTCGTTGCATAATTCGTGCGTTGTTTAATTGGCAAGTTGATGGTAAGATCGTCGTTGGAACAGCGTTTCTGGTTTTCGACTCAGATCTTCCTATTTCGCTCGTTGAGCACAAATGTTGCTTCGAAGCAACGTTTTGTTTGTTTTAATAAAATTACACTATTATTAAATTCGATTTTTTAATATCGTGATCTGCAATTACGCCAAGTAGTTATGCCAATATCGTCGGTGGGACAGTGTTCCTGGTTTTTGATTCTGATTTTCCTGTTTAACTCGTTAAGCACAAATGTTGCGTCGAAGCAACGTTTTACTTGTTTTAACGAACTCGTATTCTTGAATTCGACTTTTGATACTGTAGTTAGCAATTACGCCAAGTAGACAGTGGTTATACTTTCGTAGCTATGTATTTCTTTACTCGTTTATATTTTATAATTTCTCGAAGTTGTAAAAGGTTGGAGTATTAACTTGGAAAAGTTGGATACACCTTCTAAAGAGACAACAGTTTTATGTCGAACTTTCTGTTTAACTCGTTAAGCACAAATGTTGCGCCAAGGCGACGTTTTACTTGTTTTAATATAAACGTGTTTTATTGAATTCGATTTTTAATATTGCGGTTAGTAGTGTGGTACTTTTCTAAGTATTCCTTTCTCTTTTACGTGTTATTATTTTATGGACTTTTAAAAAGTTGCAACGTTAACTTCAAAGGACCTTCAAAGGATTAACAAGTTTAGGGAACTGTCCTCGAATCATTGGAACTCTTTCTCCAGTCAATTTTATCAGAAAGAACAAAATCCGGTAGATACAAAGAACTACTTTAGAATTATCAAAATAATCCATTGATTCAAACCTTTCGATCTTTAAAAAATCCAGAATAACCAAAGAATCATTCACAAACCACTGAAATTCTATCTAAATTTCATCAACCCCCCCAAAATATTAAAAATACTCAGGAACTAAATTGGTTGAAAATAACCAAGAAGCCAGTAGATCCAAAGAATCACCTACGAATTATGAAAATAGCCTATTCATCCAAACCCATCGACCTTCAAAAAATTCAAGATAACCAGGGAATGCTTGTCAAACCACTGAAATTCCCTCTTCCCACAAACATATCTTTAAGAAGCTAAAAACGATCAGAGACCCACCAAACGGAAGAAAAGCCATCGTTTGAACGACCAAAATTCTCTCTTCATCTACCAAAACTACCAACCTGAAAGACTTTCAAAAGCTTGAAAGAATCTACAGAAAGACGAGGCTAGGAAACAAAGTGACGACCCGTCCGGATCGAAAAATGGCTTGTTGGGTGGGTTTCGCAAGGAACGTAACGGCTGCTGCAGCGCGTTATCGTAATTGATTTAACGATCGCGATTACGAGCGGACCGGTGCATCCCCGGGGGTACGTGTCAGATGGTAATAATAGACACAAAGTGGGCTGGATGTTACGAAACGGAAATGCACGTCCACGCCGCCGGCTTTTGCTTACATTGCTGTTTAATGCGTAAACGGGGCCGTGGCTTGGGTTAAAAGGCGGTCTCAACTTTCCGTAAAGTCTGCCACGATACCGATCTTCCTTCTCATCGTTCCTATCTACTGTTTTCTGTTGCACGCTTTCGCCGATTTAATCGCCGATCCGACATTTTTCTCTTCTTTCTCTTCTTTCTTCTTTTTTCTTCTTTTTTTGATATTTTTTGTTTCTTTCGATCTGACAGTTCTTGTTGTTCGTGTGTTTCAGTACCAGGCGAGGCTCAGGCTTCCGGACACGTTTTCGCACTCCCAGAAGATGCAGTGCGTGGATCATATCATCGAGGTCCTCGACCTCGCCGCCTGCCAAGACACCAGTGAGTATAGATCGGACACGATCGACGGATCGTGCCAAGCCCCTGCGGTCGTTCTCTACGTGGCGGCCTGCTTTTGCGCGCCACAGTGTCTCACTTTATTGCATTTTTCTTCTTTCACCTTCATTCGATCGTTTTATCTGTTTATTTGGTCGTTTGAAAAGACTTACGATATTGGATTGGATTGCACACGAAATGATTATATCGAATTTTCGTGTTGGACCATCGTTTTGAGGTTAGGAATCGTTAAAAGGAGTAGGTAATCGGTAATTTTTCGTAGGAAGAATTATGGATTTAAAAGTTTGTCGAATTTCTTAATTTCACTTCTTCTTTATTTGCTTTTTTTATAATCCTTATTATAAACAAATTTACAAACGATATTTTGATGTCGAATTTTCGTGTTTGACCATCGTTTTGAGGTTAGGAATCGTTAAAAGGAGTAGGTAATCGGTAATTTTTCGTAGGAAGAATTATGGATTTAAAAGTTTGTCGAATTTCTTAATTTCACTTCTTCTTTATTTGCTTTTTTTATAATCCTTATTATAAACAAATTTACAAACGATATTTTGATGTCGAATTTTCGTGTTTGACCATCGTTTTGAGGTTAGGAATCGTTAAAAGGAGTAGGTAATCGGTAATTCTTCGTAGGTATAGATTTAGAATTTTGTCGAATTTCTTAATTTTACTTCTTGTTTATTTACTTTTTTTATATAATGATTATTATAAAGAAATTTACAAACAATATTTTAATGTCGGATTTTCGTATTCGACCATCATTTTGAGGTTAGGAAAGCTAGTATTTCATTTGATTAGTGATAAACTATCAGAACGGTTAAAATGGCTAATTCGTAATCTCATAGATTTAGGATTTTGTTGAATTTCCTGGTTTCCTTCTTCGTCTTCTTATTAGATCATTTGAATGTGATTATTATAAGTGCACTTGTATGTGCGCGATATATTTATATCTAGTTCTTGTATTTGATAATTATTTTAAGATTAACAAACTATGAGATATTAAAGTTATATTGTACTTGATTAATGACAAAAGTATCAGAAAAATGTTCCCAAATTTGCTGACTAAATTCAGGTTCAAGTAATTCACATGAAAATTGAAGTCAAGTAACTCCTGACATTTCGTTAATTTCTTTTTTAATTTCATTATTTGATCCAATTTTATGGTATACGTTTTATTTTAACTTTTTATGTTTCACGATTATGATTATAAATAAAAACGAAATGTTTTGAAAGAAAATACGTAAAAGGATATAAAGGAAAACGTGGATTTTATATGTGGGTCGAAAGGGGAATTTTATTTGTTATTACAATGTTGTAACAATGAGGTCAGATTACGTGGCAACCACGGTATATTTTCCTTTGATGCATTGTTAATGTCTTTAATATCAAATGAAAATAACACCGTTACCGCTGCTACTATTTTTTAATTAAATTTGAAATTCCTCACTCCAGAGAAGATAACTGTATATTTAACTGAATTATAATTTGCGTGTACCTATCTACATGCTGAGAAAGATAAAAACAGAATAGTTATTTGCTGCAATCGTATCCTTATGCAATTAAACATTTCGCAACAATTTTTACCCTCCCGAATTTTTATCAAGCGCCAACATTTACGTAACAAGGACAAAGTAAAAAATACCGTAACCACACACGCAACATGTTTAATTATACAATGTTATAACATATCCAATTACGTAAATCAATTCGTTGCAACGTCGACCGTACTTCAACCCCAACCAAACGCTACCAACATAAATCAAAACTCGATGCAAAAATTTTACCATCAATTATACCGATCGATTACAAGAATCATGACTGCTACAGTTTACACAATAATTAATGTGTGATTCCAAATCGTCTATTTCGTATTAAAATATTCACTCACCTTAGATTTTCTTTTACATAATCATCCTACTATAAACCAACGTGTTTTATCTTCAAATACAATGTTACTGTTCAATTCTATCTTGATCGAATCGCTTAAAATTGAAATAAAATCGAATATTATATATTATATTCCTTCTACACGCGCGCCAATTTGTAGCTAAACATATCTTTGCAGTAAGTATCTTACATTTTCAACATGTTTCTTCATACATTTCCAGATCGTAACGTCATATACATTTCTTTATATCTTTCTTTTCATTTCCTGATTTCTTTATACATTCCCTGATCGTAACAGTCGTAATGTGTCACGTTATAGTCATAATACAATTTCAATACGTTTTAGACAACACGTACGATATATACGTAAAAGTTTTCTACGAGTATTCGAACATCTTTGTAAATCACTTTGCGAAAAAGCACCAATTTCACACGATTTCTCGCATTTGTTTCCACGGAGATCAAAGCGTCTGCGCGGGCTCGCGAAACTGGGACGATCTCTCGCGTCGCAGCCGTGTAAATTCGCCATAATTTGTTTATGGACGCCGAACGAGGAGTCGGTGGCGATTTATGACTTCCAGAGGTAAGAAACGGGCCATCAGCAACGTAGTTGGTCGCGTTGCCATCGCTGGTCGCCATCGTTGCTCGCCATCGTCCTCCTCATCGTCGTTCGGTCCTATGATTTTGATCGACGATTTCCGCGATCGTAATTCATTCATCCCTTCTCGTAAAGACTCGCGAAATCGTTTGTTATCGCGACGCGTTACAGCTCGCTGAATCACGATCGTTTCTGCCAGCATCGATCGTTTATCCCGATTCCTCGAAACGCTTTGAAGTCCAACCAAGATTAACTTAAAGCCACGTTTCGATGAAAGTTGCTTCCTTCAAACTACGTTTGACCTGATTTGACTCCGGTTGAATTTAATAGCATTGTGAACGTATATTCGTACGAGATCGAGAAAGACATATTTATTTATATGAAGAAGTTATTACGTAATAAAGTAGCCGTTAATGTTTTGCAAATTATGAAATCGTTTGGCATCTGGTTCTTCGATTATGAAATCTCGTGGAAGATTAACTTCTTGATTAATTAATGCTTCGGATCGATAGACATCGATATTTTCTTTTTTCTTTCGAACGAAATCTCCTTGGTACAGAAATACCTTAATATTCCTAATGATATTTTGTAAAATTTCCTGAAATTTCTTTATTTGCTTTATCGACAGTTTTTCGTCGATAAAAAGCTAAAAACAGAGTTAAAAATGAAATTTAGGAAATGAAAGACAAAAATAATCGACGTTTTGAACGTTAAACGAAAGAAGAAGTGTGGAACTTGGAACGAAAAGAATCGAACGTGGGCTAATTCCTGTTGTATTAAAAAAAGAAAAAAAAAACGCAAAAGAAACACATCAAGCGTCATATTTGTTTCATTCTAAATTATTTTCTGAATCAACGAAAAAGTGAAAGGTAATAAAAAGTGATCACAAAACTTGAATAACGATTTTATTGGGCAGCAGCCAGTAAAAAACCATTTTTCTCTGTTAATTTTTTGTTTGATTTTTTCACTTTATTTCGTTACGATGGAGATATCCGTTTGACCGATGTGTTTCGTCATTGATGAGCAACCTAGCAATTTTTTTTATTTAATTGGATAGGGAATAAATTCGAATTGAATTCTTCTTTTTTTTTTTTTATTTCTGCTTTTGCAGCAGCGCTACAGGTTTGTCGCGTTCGTAATCCAATTTGGAATCGTTTTCAGGACCAGACGAAACGATTTTATATTTCAATCGAGGAAGGACCGATGGAACGAGAATTTTCATTCGTTTCCTTTTTTGGTCGTTGATCCGAAATTTACCTTCATATCGAGTTTCGATAATTTTCGCGACGAGAAAAATGAATCCAGTAATAGCGACGGAAGCGTTGCAGCGAACGAAATGGGATTTGATTGTTGATCGATTTTAATTGTTAACCCGGGACGAGTTTGAGAGTTATGAAAGGAAATGAAGTAATTAGGAAATTGTATAAGTAAATTGAACACAGTGACGTTTTTCCACTGTTTCTATAACAATAAATTTCGTTCCTTTTATTGTTAATCACAGCGATGGTCATTGTATATTTTGTTATTGTATTATGTATTATAGATTTTATTGTACATTTTAACTGTATCACTTGTAAATGAAAATACGTAAAACTTTTATATAAATTTATATTATATTATTTTGAAATATTATGTATACATCGTATTATTATGTATTATAGATTTTATCGTACATTTTGACTTGTAAATGAAAATACGTAAAACTTTTACGAACGCATTTCTGTTATTTGCGAAAAAGAACTATTGGAATTATTCCAATAAATTGATTTAACAGCTACTTATCATAAAAATGTAAAGACCATTTGAAAGTAAGGGGCAATTATTTGCGAAGCAAAATGAATTTCCAGCGCTAGACGCAAGCGTAGATATTTTACTAAAAAAGCTTCTTGGAGTATTTAACAATTTTAATTCGAAGAATTACTACAAACTTTATTTTCCTCTTTAGAAGCAAATCTCTCAGTGTTGCATTACCTAGGTCACAAAGAAAATTTCAAAATACAGAAACCATAAATTCACCTCCCTTCCATTCAATTTCCCTCCGGTTCTACTAACATCCACTCTACTATTCATACATTCTATCTTCTCCGGTTCGATATGCCTCTAAACTACGATACTCAAGTTGTACAACATGAACCATTCAGCAGTCACGTTGGCCGACTCCGCAAATTGAAATGTGTAGAGAAGTAACGATGTTACACACATTACGTTTTAGAGTTGCCTTAAAATTGGCTATCATTCGTGCCATCTTCTTGCTGTAAACCAGCATACAAAACTAAATTATTCTTTTAAGAATTAATCGCTTACATTTATGCAACGAAACTTGACAAATTACCAAGTTGATCAGTTTGGCTTGTAAAAAAAATTCAACAAAGTTCAAAGACACCGTGTGCAGAGGAGATTAAGTTCGCGGAATATGTATCGCGCGTCTTGCATCCCAATTACGTATTTTCAGCGGTGTATTTTTAACCACGGCGCCCATCATCGTCGTGTCTTTCCGCGTGAATTAAGGTATCCACCTTAGTCGCCGGAAGATCGAGGATACGTCCGCCAATTAGTGTTAATTAATTACCAACGCGAGATAATGGCGAGCCAAAAGGTTCGCCCTATTATATAGACAGCCGTGTAACTGCGTTCTTCATTTTTATTTTTCGCTTTCTGTTCTTTAGTTATCGGGGATTATACGAAACGAGGACTGTCCGGCGGCGAGAAGAAGAGGACGAGCATAGCCTGCGAACTTCTCACCAATCCCTCGCTCATGTTGCTCGACGTAAGCTTCTTAATGTTGCTGATAATAGAGAGGAATGAGGATTTTCTATGCAACTTCTTTAGAATTATTTTTTGCTCATTTCCTTTGAAACGATTTATTAGTAACAATCTTCTTTAAAAATACTTTAGTGGTGGTAATTTTCTGTAGAATTTTCCTTGCCATCGATATTCCACAAGGTTTCGTATTTTTGTCTACTTTAGAAGCTTTACTATCATCGCAGTATGCTTGATTATTTTTTAGATATTGATTATTGATTATTGATTATTTTTGAAGTTATTGGAAATGGATTATCTCGAGCAAGTTATTTCACAAAGTTTCATTTTCCTAAAATATTCAAAGACTGCATATTTTTTACGGTTCTTAAATAAATTTCAAAGCTATAAATTATCTAGAAAACTTCAAAATATCTCACAATTAAAAACTGCTATATTATATATTCTTCAATTACTTTTGCCAGTAATTACAATTTAACTTCGATGACAAAAGTACTCAAAATTCTAAAGGGACAACGCTTTGCTAGAAAGGATAAAAATAAAAAAAAATAACGATTCTGAAGATCCTTGACTCCTATACCATTGCACAATACAAGTAGAAAGTAAAGTAATTAATAATACGATCATCCAGGAACCAACGAGCGGACTGGACTCGCATTCGGCACAAGGACTGATTTCACGATTGAAGAAATACGCTGAACAAGAAGGCAAGAGCATCGTGGTAACAGTGCATCAGCCCAGTTCCAGGATGTTCCACAGTTTCAGCAAGATCCTGCTGTTGAGTCGTGGCCAGGTGGCATATTATGGCCCTACAACGAACATTGGCAGGTTTTTCTCTACGATTGGACTCACGCTACTGCCACACTATAACCCTGCCGATTTTATACGTGAGTACTTCTTGTTCATGAAAGAACAAACGATAAATAACATGTTAACATCATGCAAATAGATATACAATTATTGTGTATTATTAAAGTGAGGTAAATATTGTTCTGATAAGATACAAGGAAGTAAAGTAACTTGTACGTTGCTTTGATAAAATACAACGTAGACGTTCATTATACAAATTAGAGAGACGAAAGAATAATTTCATAAACTTAGACTCAGAAATGTTAAAACTGAATATTATGGAATTAATAAAACCACGTGACAGAACTGAATATTAATTCCTAAGTAAACTAAGAATAAGAGCCTTCTGTTTAAATGAATAGACTTATAAACATGATTGGAATATAGAAGTATAAAATAAAAAAAAATCACTGTACACGTTGAAAGAAGGTCGCGATAGAAGAAAGTTGATAAGTGACTATTGGTATTATTATTATACTAATTCGTAAATCCTATACATTATTTTTTCCCAAATCCGGCTGAAATAAATTTAACTCCTTATCGAACAAATTATCAAGACCAAGGTAATTATTTAGAGGTAAAGGTAATTATTTAGAGGTAATTAATTCATCAAAGGATTATTTATTCCGGAATATATTTATTCATAAAGATATCTACCGTATCCTTCAGATTCATCCTCGAATTAGAGAAAAATTCTGTGACGAGATTAATGCCTTATTTAATACCATACTTTTACATCTTCAACTCGATATAAATATTCAATATTTAACTCAAAATCAGTGGCCACTCTATTCGCTCAGAGAAAACTTCTGCGAAGAGGTAATGTCATATTTGAAATCTAAACCCAATATGAATATTCAATATGTAACGCCAAACCTGGCAATTCTAATCACCCAGAGGAAAATTGTTTAAGGATACGAATATTTCATTTAATGTCTAACGTCTTTAACCCAACATAAATATTCAATATCTAGTCCAAAAGCAGCGGTTGCTCGAACTGCTCTAAACTTCCAGTCAAAGCAACCACTATCTCGTCATCCTCGTGAAAATTCCCTTTACCGTAGTAGCAAATCAGGTTGTGCAATTACCCAAGACAGTCTTAACTCGCTAATAACAATTAAAGTTAAGCGTTTCGTGCTTATGTCCAATTTCAATGTTCCATTTTGGATTGTTAACAGTGGAGCAAATAAAGGGGCCAGAAGAGGTTCGCGAGCGCATCGTGGCCGCGGCGAGGAACACGAGACAGGGACCTGACTGCCCGCCGGAACTTCGTCCGGAGTACAATCCAAGCCAGCATCCGCTTTGCGACCATCTGATCCATTATCACGAACACCACATCAGCCACAACGGTATTGCATAGTGCACGACCGGTCCATGGTGTCGGCTGTATGCACGCCTAGGGACTATCGCGGATATATCGGGCTAGAATAGTTGCGGTTCCGGTTCAGCCGCTTAAAACTCAAAGATCGTGTTCACCGGTGGCTCCGGCCGCTGTTTGTGGGTCAACGTGTCTGCGAGATTCGATCGATTTTTCGAGCCAATGCTTGCCACGAGTTAAGGATTTAAGTATTCAAGAGGATTTCTAATTGTTTTGGATTTTAAGGCTATAAAGGAGTCGAATATTGTTTCCTTCTGTTGTCAAATATTGTATTTCCTTTGGAATTTCTAAGGAGATGAATATATATGGTTTTATATTGTGTTTGGTTTCAAATAGTTTGTTTTATATTGCGTTTGGCTAGAAATTGTAGTTTTATATTTCGGAGAGGGGAGACTTGTAAGGAGATGAATATTAAGATTTTATGAAGTGTTTGAAATTTAGAAGCTTTCTTCCATTCAAAAAGCTCACTTAAAGAATTATAATATAAAGGAATAAATATACAGGCCTTAAGAAACTGCTAGAACCTCGAATGCTAATCTTCAAATACTTCTACTATTGCGAATAATATTACAAACATGTATTAAAACATTTACCAAAAATAGAAAATGGTCTTTATATATACGAACAATTTGTTTCACACGAAACAAGAAAATTCGACAAAATCATCGTGTACGTTTATACAAAATTATATTTTCTTGAACAGAACCAAAATGACACAATTTATTTCGCTTACTAAATACAAATATTTTTGATTCTTTATATACACACATTTGTACAGAATATACATTCTGTACAATTGTACAGTTTAAACTGCATAAACAACGACAGTGTAACTATCAACAAATCTGCAGACACGTGACCTACCACGATATCTAAATTCTATCCAAATTCGAACGAGTATAAACGCGGTTGGATCTCGCGGGAGGATTATTTTCCAGGTCTATTCATCGTTGAACAAACGTACGTTCGTAAGAATCGTTCGATTGGACGATGAATGCGGATCATTGTAGTCAGTAATCATTCGTCGAGATACGGGTATCTCGCTCGGCCGAATATTTCCTCCGGCGTCGATTGATTAACGGTTTATAAATGGACTGTCTAGCAATAACACGGGGATTTTTCGCGGCGGAGAAGTATGTCGGGCCGAGGGGATGATTCTTTCGTTTCCCCCTTCGCGAGCAATCAAAGGTCGAACGATCGCCTAAAGGAATACTGCGAGTCGAGAGAAAACTGATCGATTCGACTCGCCAATAATAATTGTTCGACGTTTCTGATCTCTCTATTTTGTAGTTTATGTGTATCGTGATCGTAATACGAAGAAAAATCGTAGAAATTCGTATAACTCTCGGTGCTCGATTCGATCGATTGATTTATGTGAATATTCAAGTTTTACGATTTTAGTTCGTGTCATTTTTTTAATTAGGCCACTTTATGATTAGAGAAATTTTAATTGACAGTACGAAGAGAAACCGCAGGAATTTGTATAACTCTAACTTTTATAACTACGTTCGATCTTTGATTCGTACAATATTCGTGTTTGACGATCTTAGTGTAGTCTAATTTTTTCTTTTTTAATTGTTAAAAATTTTAAATCGCTTTTTCATCGGAGAAATCTTAAAATTAGTTAAATGAAGAGAAACTGTAAGAATTTTGAAGGATTTAATTTGCATAGCACGTACTTGAATCTCGCTATTTTGATTTATATAACGTATCTTTTGCTTAGAGGTGTTTTGCTTATTCCAATCATTCCAATTTTATAACGGACACTTTCTTAAAACGTTGAAAATCTTCTTATTTGTTGAAATATGAGCAAGATTGAAATACCAAAATTTGAGTTTTGCGTTAAGATTAAAAAGTATCCTGTTTTTGATTTTTTGGTATTTCTCTCTTTTCGTGCCACAGTTTGAAATGACAAAGTTCGAAAAATGAACAAAGTTTCTCTAGCCCTTTCATTGTGTCGATGATTTACAGTGAAAGAAGACGAAGGTCGTACGCTGTGGTTGGACACACAAAGCCATGCCAGCAGCAGTGCCAGTTCTGCGGACGACGACTATGCCTGGCAGTGGCCCACCAGTTTCTGGTCGCAATTTAAAGTGAGTACCACTTTGCAGACGTTTCCAGCGGTTAGGCGTTGAAACTGCGCTGCACTCAATGTTCATGCAACATGTAGCTATAGTACAGATATAGATATTGGTGCCTTTGTCACGAGAAATCAATGAAATATAAGAGGGAAAAGAAAGGAGGAATTTTTCAAAGATTGACCGATTCTAATTTCTTAAATTTGTATCCATCCCTGCAAGATATTATTTCAATAATCTTAGATTAAATACAAATTATTTGGCTGAAAAATAGGAAAAATATAATTTCATTTAAAAATTTATTTTATTTGAAAGATAATAAAAGAAGCAAACAGAGATACAAAATTCTTTTACAAAAAGTCTTAAGTCTTTGATATTAACATGTTTAATATTAACATGATTGCTACAATTAATAGAGAACACTGATGTATTTAAGATGTAGAAATTCTACAATTATCAGGGAACATTGATCTGTTAAACATCTACAAGTTTTACTTTCAGTAGGGGACATTAAGTAGAAAAGAATAATTGTTTATGATACCTCAAATATTATTAATATATCAGAGATTGTTAAGAAATGGCTGAGAGGTTGGACAAAAATTCATTGAATATGCAAATTAATTTGATAATTCTCAATTACCTTTAAACACAAAATAATGTATTGTACTGTACAAAAACAACGAAGAACAAATTTGTACAGTATATACAGTTTTTGTTAAAAATTGTTATCTTTAACATTAATAGATACGTTCAAGATATATGTACAGATAAATATTCCTACTACATTCTGTTATATCAGAGGTAATTTTCAATTAGAAAAGCCATAAAGGTTGAATAACTGAATGTGCAGAATGGCAAAGTTTATACAGTTCAGAAGGCCAAAGAGGCGTATCGTTAGGGAACGAAATGAACCGGACTCGGTTCCGTTATTTCCCGAGAAGAAGTGACGTCAGTTTAGCAATTGAAAACAGAATCGTCATGAGATCGTCCCGCATGATGCTCCGGTTCTCGTTAACTTTCTGATTTCACTTCCCTTGCCGCGTTGCGTTACAGCGTGCCATCTTGAATATTTCCCTTCCGTCCACGTAACCTTAACTCTCTAGTGCTATCTATGCAGCAGACGTACTATCAAAATTCAGCAAGAGGTCAGCTTCTTATACTCTTAAATGAAGAGAAGGATTTTATAGATTTCTTACTCTAAAAATACTTTGTAACACTTGCCTTCCAAACGAGACGTTTACTTTTCATATTGAATTGTTTATTAATATTGAATTATTAATAATAATTCTTCTGTTAGATTTCTGATCGACGATTCTGACCATTACACTATGGAGAATATAATTTTTGATGAATGTCAGTGTCCAAGTACAAACTCGAACGCATATGAATATTTTCTTACAGAGAACATCTCTGTTTATAAATGCATGACAAATACGAAAGATCTTTATGCGTGAAATAAATTACAATAAATCTGAATTATCAATAAGGATAAGAGGGATAACACGAAGAAGAAGGAGAATATTCAGCGTGACAGAAACGAAAAATTACCAATCGATTCTAACACCTTGGAATTTTTATATCCGCAATAAATGGTAATAAATCCGAACCAATGATTAAAGAACGACAAAAGCACTAGGAACAGACATTTTTATTGCGAAGTAAAAAATTATTAAGAAATACCAATGCCTGCTACGAAAATGTTTACAAAGAAAGAAATAATGAAAATTAAAGAAAAAAAAAGAAAATACATAGAAATTTTCGTCATAAGATCAAACATCGTAGATACCAATAAATGCTACTAATATAAAGAGTGTTTATCCGTGGAATAAATCGCCGCACGTAAATCTCGATAAACAACAATAAGAAAAGTGCAAACAATATACAAAAGAATTCTCGGAAGATTAAAAATAGCAAATACCAATGCCAGTGTCTCTAGTACGAAGAAGGTTTATTGAAATGAAGTAGCGATAAGTGTCAATCGGAACAATAGTAAGGAGAATAGGGAGAGAAATTTTCTTGGTGAAATGAAAAATATCCGACTACATTCCACGAAGCAAACCGCCAACGTTGAGAATTATGTAGGGCAATGGCGTTGATTTCCTCGGAAACGCAACGCTCGGCTCGAATTGGCCTTAACGCAAGCAAAGAGAAGCGGTCGTCGTTGTCGTCGTCGTCGTCGTCGTCGTCGTCGTTTGAAGGAGAGATCAAAAAGTTCGATTGCATTGCACGGTTAATAGAGCATGCAATAGCAATATGAAAATTTAGATGAGTGGCCTGGTATGCAGGGGATAATAGGGAGGCAAATGGAAATGACATCAGGATTCGAGTTTAATGCGAGCGTTAAATTCGTATCGCGAGTCCTCGACGTTTATCTGGCTATAGCTGTAGCATAGTCGTTCCAGATAACATTGAAGGTGCTGCTGCTATTTCTTCCGTTTAATCCTCTGGCACACAATCTTTCACCTATTACGCCTCATCCAATCATTTTTGAGATTGGCAACAATTTTCCGAACAATATGTTTCTTTGGATATCAAGGACTAAATGAGAATAATGAAAAAAAGATATTGGAAGCGTGTGTGATTAAAGGAGCTCAAAATATACCTTAATTTTTAAATTGTTTATCGTAAATCGTGATATATGTTCCGAAAGGGAAGTACAAGTTTCGAAACAGGTTTCAGATAAGATACAAAGCTTGGGGGGATCGTCTTGAAAAGTGAAATATAATGACGCGTGTACGAATTGTAGCAGAGAATAAATGATACGAACATAATGTAATAGTGTCAATATGATACTCGTTTTCATCGATCTTATTTCAAATAGAGTTTTATTAAATTGTGCTGAACCACTTCATTCGTTGAAACACCAAAACTGTAGTTTAGTAAAATTACGAAGAAATCTGCAAGCAACAGCAGATGATCTATGTGATCAACTATTCTTCTGAAGAGTCTACATCTGCTGAAATAGTTTTGCATCGAAATTATCAGGAAAATTACCCTAAATAAGCTTTTAAATTAGTCGTACAATCTAAACTTTACTAAATGTTTCAGGACAATATAAATCATATATTTTCGTGGAAAGGAAATAAGAAGAGAATCTTAATAATTAACAAATCGAATGTTAATCTTAATTAATTATCTTAATAATAAATAAGCAACGAATTTCTCAGAACGAAAGTGATATTTACCAAACTATATTTGTCCGCTATGAAAATCGATCAAAAATTCACTAACTCACTTAACAATCGCTAATCGAATCTCAATAGAAATGAGAATCTTACCAAATTCAATCGATTATTTCACTTGACCTCGCTGAAACTCTAGACTGTACCTTATTATCAAATATATAATCGAAAAGAAATTCATTCGCCTCGAAGAAATCTTCATCCTCCATAAAATTTCCCAACGAGCGTCTCGTCGATCGGAAAAGCTTGGATCTAACATCAAATTACGTCTTCTCGTCAGAGTGACGGTCGAGAAGAAATTCGTTCACCCTGAAGAAATCGAGCGATTCCTGAAGAAAGTGCGTGGGTGCCGTGAATTGGAAAAGCCGGAGATCTGGAAGTGAGACGAGCAAGAAGATAAAAGAAAGAGAATCGGCTCGCTAAAGAGGATCGAGCAACGCAGAAAAGAGAACTAGGTCGCGTTTACGCGATTCGCCATATCCGGATAATTACGACGACCGGTATGTCTGTTCGTTGTGGCGTGCTTTGTGCAAACGCATCTCGCCACTTGCATCACTTTTACCCGATTCAACTATTCTTCGCGCAGCTGTGTTTTCAGCTCGATTCACGATAGAGAAAGTCCCGCCCCTCTTTTTATATTCCGTGTCACTTGCGTGTTGAGATTGCGATGTTACGATTTAGAGAACGTTTTACGATAAATAGTAGAAAATGGAGGAAAATGTTTCTTAAGAAAATTGATATCTTTTAAGGAACTAACTTTTATGGTAAATAATTAATTGAAATGATATTACGTACAGCGTGAAACGATCTCGTGAGATTATTTTGTTTTTAGGTAGATGATATAGGCTGCGTTACATGTCATTTGGTTTGAAATGTATAAAAAATTATGTTGAGGCAGAAATTTCAGATTTAGGTAGTAATTTATTATATTGGTATATTTTATATCACGTGTAACTTATGTTTAAATGTTCCATCTTTATCGGATCGTCGATTAATAAAATCAAAAAATTTCATGGGATTCTGTTTCCTAATTAATCTTACAAAAAGAGATTTCAGTAAAATCCTATTCGCCAGTATGTAATGTTCAAATATGTTTTTAATTGCTTAGAAAACGCTGATTGAAATTTAAAAACGTTTTCAAAGGTTTATATTTTGTTTTGCAATTTTTCAATATGAAAATAATATATATATATATATATATATAGTAACTGTATGAAAAACACTGTCACTTGTCAAAAAATTCTATTATACGTATTTCTCAACTATCTGAAAAGGTTCAACTTGAAACATAAATGTATCAGGTCGTAGTATAAATTGGCCTTGTCTTTAGACACGCGTATCTTGTAGTAAGCATAAAACCAGGCCGTATTTATTTTGCAATGCAATAAATCAACAAAATTCAGATATAATAGACAGCTAGATTACGTTACAGATAATTTTAAGTTAGCCATTTGAATTTAAATGAAATCCAGCCTGACTAAGTATACAAGCACACGTACGTTGCTTAGATCGATGGCTGCGATCGATTTGCCTGCTAATTGAGTAATTAACGATAACCTGCTCGTCATATGGTGAAGTTGCTCGCGTACTATAGTTGTAATTTAAAGAGACCTTCGAAACCAGCATTGTGAAACTTTGCGTTCTATTTCCTCACGGCCGCTGATATAATTGAGCTGCACCAAAGAGGTGTAGCTGAGCAACCTTGCATTGTGACATTGTCGCGCACGGGGGCAGTGTTCATATCGTTCCGAGCACGTAGATTAATAACCAAGTTGTGTATCTGCATTTCAGTCGTCCAACTCCTTCGATTTTTATGACAGTACCTCCATCAGCCTCTGATTAATTACATATTCTTGGAACCTATCAAAAAGTCAGTTTCTTCATACATGTTCGTAATTTGAAAGAAATTTTTTGTAATGATCAAGTCGTGGCCATTGTTGGTTTAATTTTATGCTCAAGTTTACTATTTGTACGTGTTGCACGATGTTACGAGGATGACTGTAAAATGATTTTATTTTACGATTTTTGGTAAACAGTGTTCGTATCGACCAATTTTCTTTTCATAGAATTTCTCTGTAGTAATACACACACAGGCACGTGCGAAATTTTAATCGATTCATTCGATAGTTCAAATATAAAAAGATTGAAAGCAATCGTCAAGTTATGATAAATTTCTATTCGCGTTGCATTATTTTAATGTCCATATTTATAAAGTAAATTAAAGTGTAGAAATAAGTGTAAATGAAGGTAATAGTAGGTGTAATAGAATAAAGTAATTTATGAAGATGTCATATCTAAAAAAAAAAAAAAAGTTCTCAACTTTTCTATTACTATATGAACATTCGCAAATTACATAGAGTTCCACTGGATTTTAAATAAAATTTCTATTACTATGAACATTCATTTAGAAATAACATAGAATTCACTGGTTTACATATTCTCAACACTTGTTACATTCAAATACAAGCAAAAGATATATAATTCTCTAGATACAAGATGAAACACGTGTCAGATATACATATACATAACGCAAGATTATGATTGATGATTTCAGGTATTATCAGAAAGAAACTTTCAAGAGGCACGGCCACGAATGCTGTCTCGTCTGAATTGGCTGCAAACGATAGCTCTCGGCTTACTCGCTGGACTGTTGTGGCTAAGGCTTCCCAGAACAGAAGCGGCACTTCATGATATCCAAGGCTGGATGTTCTTCAGCACCACGTACTGGATGCTCTTCGCGCACTTTGGTGCACTCTCCAGTTGTAAGTCTTTCATTCTCCTTCTATATTTACTTGTCCAATTTTAGCAATTTAGCGGACCACAGTTTTAAGAAATTTAATCCAATTTAACGAAGAAGTATAATTCATCGGAAAATACGAAATACTCGCGCAATTTTTATTTTACAACAGAAAGTATTTGCAGATTATTTGGCAATTATACCTACTATCGTTGCAAAGATATTTCCAATAATTTGTCGTTTATATACTTATTGTCGTTTATATCTTTGATTTGTCTACTTATATTCTCAGTTTGTTCGTACGTTTACTCATTCTCACCTCATTTGTTTATCTACACACAGTCTGTGCATGTGAAATTCCTACAGATTTTTCAAGCACCAAAAACTCCTAATTTCTTCAAGTTTCTGGCCAACAAATACCAACGTCCTTACAATGTATAAATAAGCAAACCGGCGATGAATTAATTGGAAAAATCCAAGCTATCCAAGCGATCGTACGAGCTTCAGATAAGTAATAGGAGAAAAATTTGCGGAAAAAGAACACTGAAGCGTGGAATTGAATTTTCTAATTGCTGGCAGACAAAAAAGCAAGTACCACAACTTATCAACTAATTCCGCCACGTCTTACGAACTCTTTAATTTTCACTACACGTTAGAACCTACTAACCAACTCGAACATTCTGTACAAATACTTGCAGAAGTTTCGACCCAAGTCTGTCAACAACTCCTTAATTTCTCCCTTACCTATTCCCAAGAGTTTTCTCTTGGAAATTTCCTGCCATCCAATCAACTAGTCGAAAAACGTTCCTGAACATTTACGAAAGGAAAGAGAAGTAAGACGACGATCGAAGCTCGACGATGGAAAGTTCTCAGGTGGTGATGGACAAGTGGAGGCAGTTGCGCAACAACGCGGAGAGTCTCAGATATGAGGTAGATTGGTTAATTGAGCGGCGACGACGTGACGCTCTGAATCGGCCATTCAGTCGAACGCGCGTTTTTTTTTATTGCAAAGAATTGCAAAGGACCAGAGGAACGGTCAATCAAGACGTTAGTATGTAGGTCGTGCCGTGACCCACTTATCATCCGGCACGGCAATTGAGGCCCTTTTGTCGTACCCGGTACCAAAGCTCGAAACGGCCGTGACGAATTTCAGACGGTCAGCCTGTCTTTGAAACGGCATAGAAATTTTCTACTAGAAGAAACTGTGATGGTCGTAACGAAACTCTCTGTCCTTGTTGAAGCTTTCAATTCCTTAACCCTCGACCGTCCCTCGAATTCTCGTCTTTACGCGAGTCCCTCGGTGTCGATTCGACACAATGGTAAAAAAAGTGAGTGAAACGGAGAGATAATTAATTAATTTTGAAAATTTTTTTATCGGGATTCCTTCGCATATTCGTCGCAAAGAATATAGAAAGAGAATTAGAGTGAGAAGGTTTCGGACAAATTGTTCTATAAATGGCCGAATATTATAATCTTTGGCCGGAAAAGTGTGTCAAACTTGACACGAGGGACGGATGAGGGTTAAATAATCAGCTGTTGGAACACTTCATCCTTATCGTTGGCTAATTGCCGGCTAATCGTTATCACAAAACTTTGGGATGAGTCACTTAATCTTAGAGCACTTTAACTTTTATTCTGACTTTTGCGTAAATCATTAACATTTATCGCCTGTTGTAAGAATTAAATATTCCGTAGAAGTCTATTTATACCGGTGTCCCATTTAAAGTATGCGATTGAAACAAATTTTTCAAGCAGAATTTGTCTAATTCCGAGGGGAATATCTCGTAATGGTCACGAATCTTGTCTAAATGGGCCTCTGATATTTCAAGGCGATCCTTGCTTTTTCTTTTTTAATGGAACTATATGTTTTCACTTAGGTAGTCGTGTAACCCGTTCCGTAACAAATTTATCAACCTATAATATGGTGGTCTTCCAAGGTTATTCGAGGTCATTTATTATTATAGTCGAAATAATGTAAGTTCTGTTTGAAATACTTTTTTAAATAACAAATAACGCAATACCACAATGATAATAATAGCACCAACAATAATGATAACAGATATATTGACGATGATAATATTGAATAACAATAGAGAGATAATTGCATGTAAAATTTCAAATGGGACACGTAGAATGGATATTCTTTTCAGACAAATTTGTATCTGGTGAACAGAGGTTCAAAAAAATACATATATAATTATATATAAATATATATTATACTGAAGTACTTTTTATTGCTCTACAAAGAGATAAGGATTGACCAGGATCGTTGTTATTATAAGCCCTTCAATTTATTCGATTCGTTGTACTTTTTCATTTTTCTGCCAGAAAGTTCCATTCGCAAAAGCGACATGACCCTTCTACGTTGGAAAACCTATAGTAAATGGAAGTAGAAAATATTGGACAGATATCGCTGAACAATACTAGAAAACTTGGTTAAGTCAAAATCGTCCGAAGGCAAGTTTGCTAAAGTTCTTTTATCGTTGAATATTGTCGTCCGCATTGGTATCTATCTGATCTCGAGGGAAGTCGAGTGTTTTCTCGTGTTCATGGCGAGGAGAGACCAATGTTCAATGGTCGTTTCGAATGTATATAGTGCAAAACTGAAAAGGCTGGAGAGAAACTTTGGTACTTTTGGTGTCAGAACAGCCACAGAAATTTTTATAGCTAGTACGACATGAATGACTAAGATACTTATTTAATAAGTTATCGTCTAATCAAACAATAAGTATTAAAACAACCAAATGAAGAAAAATGTATTTCTATTATAGTGGTCAATAAGAAACAATTTTTTCTCAGAAAGAAAAAATGATCCTAGGAGAGTTAAGTTATAAAGTACAATGAAAAATGTAAGAAAAATATACGAAAAACTATGCTATGCTCGCAAAAGTTTAGAAAGAAAGAAAACCTGAGAAATACTAAATTCTACATAAATAGTCCAAGATATGCACAAAAAGGACCAAACTTACAAGAGATTTTCTTAAAATGAGAGAATATTGTAGAAGCCGCTTCTATTACTTCTTCTTCTACTTCTTTACTTCTTCTTCTTTCTACTTTATATTTAACAAGAAAGAGAGGCCAATCCATCGTCAAAGAAACTCAGTTTCTTCAGGAATCCCAAAATTTTGCACCAAAAGGCGAAGACTAAGTAAGTTGAAGGCACAGAATTTCGATTCTGTGGCCAGAAGCTCGTGATTATAGTAAGAGTATACGTACTAAAGCATAAGAGGCGTAGAAAAGAGTAAGAAACGAGAAAGGAAGATGAATAGCCAAGAGATGGAAGAGGTTCGAATGGAGAGGGAATCAAAGAGGATGCTAAAATCGGTTTTACAGCTCGCTGCGAGCCGGCATCCCTTTTTCGAGTTTGCTTTCATCGTCTGCTTGTAGCCATTTCACTTTCTACTCGAGGATGAGGGACGATGACTGTAAAATGGCAAACTCGTGCGACTAGACATCGCTGCTGGCTCTATGATTAAGTTGTGCGCCTCCTAAAATAATCACGAAACTACTAACTTTTCCATTTTATCATTTACTATCCTTTGTTCACGAGAATTTCTCGTTTGGATTCGGTCGTCACATTGTATATCTGTTGTTGACGGTTTGTTACTCTGAAAAGGAATTCTCTGCTATGTTTCAATTGTATAAAACGTTGGCAGAGAGTTGTTAGGATTCTGCTAATTGCAGGAACTTGAACTTGGAGTTGTAGCGTTTATGGTCTTTACAGATTTAAAAGGAAAATAAAGAAATAATAATAGTATACCCAATTTAGTTAAATTACGATTATACTTCTCTCTTGTAAGCTTTCTTACAACTAAAACAAACGATTCTAATATTTATAACTCCTTTCGACGTATTCTATATGCGATTGATATAGGAATACTTTCCCACTGCAAATAAATTCCCATTCCAAATACGTCGAAACCATATAGTAAAAATTTTTTAGTAAATTTTCCTAGTAAAGCTTCTTCATGGAACGTTTCGTTCGCGAGAAAATTAAATTTGAAACCTTGTTTAGATAGGTCTGCACATAGACTGATTCTTAATTGAACATGTTGAAACTCTATACTCTTGAAAACAGGGCCCCAATTGGAACAATTTTATTCCACGTTTTTCGCTTACTCTTGCACGCAGGACAATCTCCTGCTAATTGTTCATTCATACCCAGTACGGGATTAACCGAGTTCGCGTGCACTAAACAAATTTCCAGATGCTGTTCCATCCAAAACGAAGCACGCAATGTATGACAATTTTATTCTAAATTATTCTATTTTTTCACGTAAAACCATTGCCTTGCCGATTGTATCGTAATTATCGAAACACTCTATACAGATACAGGTGAATTAATCGCGAATGAAATTCTGTTTCAGTTCCTCCAGAACGCGAGGTGATCAACAAGGAGCGACTGTCAGGATCGTATCGGCTCTCGGCCTATTACTTGGCGAAAATGGTCGGCGAGCTGCCACTTACGATTACGTTGCCCGCGGTCTACCATATCATTAGTTACCCGATGTTGGGCTTCCACAGTCCGGCAGTTTTCGTCACCCTGCTGGCGTTCCTCTTACTCAACACCGTCGTCGCTCAGGTACGATCCTTTTTCATCTTTTTCGCTCATTCTCTCTCAGTCGGAAAGTTTACTCATAAGCGGACTGCGGATTTTGTCGCGTTTGTGGGAAATTCCAAAGTGGAAAATTACACGGAACGCGCGTAATATGAACAAATATTTATAATATATATATTGAAAAAAAGATACAGGATGATATGAGCAATTTGAGATACAGATTTACATAAATAGATATTAATTTGGATTATAAGAATCGTACATATTAACGAGTTAAATATTTATTGCACGTATAGCTAACAGAGTCGAACTATGATTATTTTTATGACTTATTTATTATGTATGTATTTTTGTTTACGAGGAAGTTTGCGTCTTCTGGTTCTGGTTCAGCGTACATTTTGACTATTCTTATATCTTGTAGCTTGAATGACAGTCTAGGCGGAAATAAAGAATTCTATTAATTCTATATATCTATTGAATAAACTGAGACAAGTCTCGTTAGTGTACGTAAGTATTGCAGTGAGTGTAAACTGCCAGAGCCGCAGGCAAAGGAGCTGGGTCCTAAAGACTTGCAGATCATTGACAATAGAATTTCTAAAGGAATTAACGTCGCGTAGGAAAATATGCAAAACAGCGGTAGACGAATTCGCAGCAGTACATGTATGCGGTTTATCGGATCAAAAATTAGAAAAGACCAGATGTACAGCGATGCGTGAGAAAAAGTTGCTGAAGATCTAAATGGTCTCATAGGAGCGTAAAAATGAATCAACTGAAGAAGCCGTGGCCAACAAGTCGTGATAATACCGTTAACCGGCTTGAATAGGAAAAGCAGATCCGCTAAAGTCCTTGGGGGTTCAAGCGGTTCAAGGCTAAGCTGACTCATGATCTGATTGTAATTATGATCCGCAAAAGCCATTCCATGACCCGACTTAAAGGTCACATATCTTAGCGAGCTATGCTGTATCCTCTCTATTAATCGTATGTGTTTAGCTTGATTTGGCGACCAAATTGCCGATGCATACCCCAACCACGGTCTAACAAGCGAGCAATGTAACAGCTTGATAGCGAGGGGAGGACTGAAATTTCAAGCGCAGCGCTTTACAAATCCTAATATTAATATTTTCTTTTTAAGCGATGAATAGCGGACGCTTAACTCACGAATCTCTGATACTTGAGACAGAGCCACGTTGTCAAGTTTATACTCTTACATAATCGTGCATAGTCGTCGAGATGACCTTGTTAAATGGAATTTAGTAGAATTTAGTGACAC
Source organism: Bombus terrestris (assembly GCF_910591885.1). Classification (NCBI taxonomy): domain Eukaryota; kingdom Metazoa; phylum Arthropoda; class Insecta; order Hymenoptera; family Apidae; genus Bombus; species Bombus terrestris. Next base: position 9,618,396 of record NC_063271.1, on the reverse strand, counting down.
GCCGTTGATTCTGCACGAAAGTGGCGGAGATCGATTTGCAATAGGATACGATCATCGGCAAAGTCTTTTTAAAGATTTTAAGATCGTCAGCGAATAGCAAACATCAGCTATGCCGAATTACCCTAACTGTGTCACTAATAAAGTTAAATAGGATCTAATAAAATAGGGACCTTTGGAAATCTCTTGTACGAAATATACGAAATATGCAAAAGTATAGTAGTTTATATAATACTTGGTAGGAAAAGAATTTTTTACCGGGCTTTCATTTTTTAATTATATTCTCAAGGGTATGAATTTGTATAATAATCCGTAGTCTACTCGTAAGATTGGTGAAACAAACAATTTTCTCGTATAGCTTCTATTAGTCAGAAGCTTACCCGTATAAAATCAGCGAGACATTCGAGAAACATTAAATCTCGATTAGCAAGATACGATCCAAGGATATCTACGTCTTTTTATTTAAAGTTTAACGTAATAGCGTTTGGCTCGTGTTGATCGTGTATCTACAGGCGAATTTACATGGTTTATTTTTTCATTCAAGAGAAACGAGGTTGATTCAATAGGATTCAAACAATGAAATTGAAACACGAATGTTTGTATACGCGTTTCAATGGAATTGATTACATTGGTTTACTTGAAAATGGGGCAGAAGCGAGTTGTATGCATGTTGAGATAATTTGTGAATATTTAATGGCAGCGTACTAGAAATTTGCAAAGAAGATACTAAATGTACAACTGTGTCGTTCGAATGTAAATTAATAGCTAAAAACGAATTACAAACCTTCCCCATTTTTATACTTTTATTAACGTTATTATCAACTAATAATATTCATTTATTTCCTTCATTCTCACTTATTTTATTTTCATTTATCGATATCACGGAATAATTTTATCTCCCAAATTATGCGAAAAATTAAATCACGAACTCGTAATCGCACACCATGAACCTAAGAAGAAAAATTAAAGTCGACTAAAATTTGATTTCTCTGTTCAATTCTCGTACAGAAACGAAATTTCACTAAACATACAGACATCGATCTTTAATCTACTAATCTTCTATTTTAATCTTTAGATATTTGTGTATTTTTCGATAAACGAAAAAAGAAACGTTTAACTTTCAACGAAAAATTTAGCGAAGACGATATTTTAAATATTTTTCTCCTATTTAAAGATGTACTCAATGAAAAATAGAAAATGAGATTGGAAAATGATTTAAAGAACGTGGTAACGTTGAATAATGAACGCAGCATCAATGACAGAACCACAGTGCGAGTAACGACAGCATGCTGTCGCAATCATGGCAAATTTCTTTAGTCACAAGAAATATAAACAGCAAGAATTTCGCGGTTTCCTTTTTTTCCGCCCCTCCTCTTCCTCTCCCTTCGTACGACCAGCCCTCGACACTGTCCACCTACGGTCAATGTACTAAGTCATCGTAGCATGAAAGGCGGCCGCGATTTACTTTCAAAACCACCTACCTATTGACGGAAATGAGTAACTCGTGCGTTTCACAACACGCCGGTGTATAATGTCGCGATCGACTCGATTTCTATAAGTTTAATTGCTAATCGACCATCGCTTAAACGACAGTTTATCGTGTTCCTTCACTCGTCGATTAAACTGCCACTGATTTATTATTCTAAGATTTTGTATACAGATTTTCGCGTTTGTAATAAAATTCTTGTAAGACATCTACATATTTAATAAATTTAATAATATAACGTACTTAATCAAGCTTGCAAATTTTCTAGAAATTTCTACATCAATATTAGAAAGTGATCAGGGAGAAATTAAAACGAGTAACCGAGGACGTCTCAGAATTGAAGGATAAAAAGAGAAAATAAAAGAAGACAATAATTTTTGCATTCGTTAAAATATGTGACACGCAATCAGAAGCGTCATTCTGTTTTGTTAAATTCTTAATTGTAATTCTAGTATTTTCTAGTTCGGTTTTGAATGTACATTTTTAGATTTCCGCATAGAAATCTCATGTTTTACTTTCGTCCAAAAGTTACATTCTTTAGTTTGCCAATAGCAAGTTCTTCGAATTCTTCGTGCAATTCCTATGTATAAACCTGACCTTCCACTTCATCGAGTTGCAATGTTACATCAAAATTATACTTTTAAGCTACGAAAGATTTCATAGATTGGTACAGTGTATTTTTTAGATTTTTCCAGTTGATCGTGTCTTTCTGAAAGAATATTCACCACAGATGGTTTGTGTTGAGGTTATTAGATGTATAACGAGGGAAAACGCGTGGTTAAAGTGTAAGGTACAAAATATATATATTTGATTTAATAGAGAAGTGTAATAATAAGTAGGAATACAATTTGATCCGCACGCTAGCAGTGTTACCTTATAACTGAAAAACCCCGAAGCCAACGTCGCCTGTTTACCATTTATGGTCTGCCTTCCTGCTATTCTTTTGTCTATATGCTGTCGATGGCTTCAGCGCTTGAGAAAACTAAAAAGACCCGATGTGGAGTTTTCGTAGAAGTGGTGACCACTTCAACAGTTTGTTTGTTATAGTTACCGTTATGAATTATATTTTAATAATTCGAAACGCCACTGTGTTTTCTGATTTCAGAGCGTGGGATTCTTCGTTGGTGCATGTTGTCTGGACCTGCAAGTCAGTATAACTGCGTCCGCGCTTTACACGCTCGCCACACAATTACTTGGCGGTTATTTGGCGACGGCGGTTCCGCCATGGTTGGCATGGGCCAGATACGCGAGCATGGTGCACTATGCCTATCAAAACATGCAGATTCTGGAATTCGGCGTCGGCGAGCCGATCACGTAAGTAACGATTTCAAAGTCTATACGCAGTACGACATCGTCGATAAATACGAATTTACAAGATTTTTCTTGAAAAAATAAATAAAAATTATGGACTTGAATCTTTTCTCTCGTGTGAAACTTTATATTTATGTTTAAGATAATTGACTTTAAAAATTCGTAAGTTCATTGTCCACACGAGCTGATTTTCCTTGGAAAAATAAATAGAAATTATAGAATATATTTCTTCCGTTGACTGAAGCTCTATTTATAGGATGCTCGGTTTCAAAAATTCGTTCAGTTAAATTCTGCAATTTACGAATTTGCACGAGCCAATTTTTCTCGAATAAAAAAGTACAAATTATGGCACAATTTTTTCTTTCTTTCGGACGAAGCTGTAATTCACGAATATACGCGATTTGTATTATTTCTTTAAACAAGTAGATTCGGCGAAAGAATATCTTTTCGCGTTTGAAGCTTCGTTTGTGGGACAATTGATTTTTAAAATTCGTCCATTTAGATTCTGTCATTCACGAATTTAGAGGAACATCGCGTATAAATGATAAATGAACCTCTACTGCGACGCGATACGATGCATCATTCAACGATCACGTCTAACCGCTTTAGAGCTCACGCTATGGTGAACGCTAGATTCTTGGAATCGATGTCATATTTGGTTCAACGATGCGTGGCAACGCATTAATCAAATCCAAATTGTTCTCTTCGATGTTTGCAAAATTCCTGTATCAAGATGAGATTGAGGGAGGAGAAAATGAAATTGTGAAGATGAGTAATTTATATCAAAGAGAAATATTAAATAAAAAATTAATATTATAACTTCATGCAAATTTATTTTATTTTTATGAACACGACTAAAGAAATAGAATAGAATATTAAATAAAAGATCATCTTATCTAGTTTCAGTACTCTGGCTATTTTATATATCCCTGTACATTATATTCGTTCTATATATTTTTACACCCATAAATGAAATAATGATTAAATATTGCAGCCAATACCTTATTTTGAATACTCTGTATATTTTTCCAAATTATATATATTCGACACAATTTTTCACGTTTCAATGTCCCACATATAAACGCACAAAATGATCCACAGAGTACAGCATGACTCAACTACGCACATAATACGCTTAACGTGCTACAAAAGCAAGACTCCGGCACAAAAGCTCTAGATTTTCTGAAAGATATTGGTTTATACGACCTATTATAGTTAGGCTCTGTGCTACCGATCGTTCTCATCGTGGTCACGGTAACCTTGAAAGGCGCGTGTAATATTAAACACTCAATGAAAGAGAAAAAGAAAGAAAAGAAAGAAAATTTAAAAGAAATAAAAAAGAAGCCAATCCATAATCTCCAAAAAAAATGCCTAAACCAAACCGAGAACCGACAACGAGACAAAACTAATCAACCACGATCCATCCTTTGATTTGCAGATGCTCGCAGCCGAGCAAGTTCCAAGAGTGCAGGAACTCGACGACGATACCGGTGTCTGCGATTCTAGAAAGCCAGGGCGGCGCCAGGGGTTCCGGTCTTCCACTATGGGCGAACACGGCCGTCCTCCTGGCGTTCCTAGTGATATTCCGCACCCTGGGATACCTGGTGTTGCGCTACTATCGCGTGCCCAAGTGAAACGGCGTACAATGAGAAGAACCGCCTTTCTACTGCCGCCTTATCCACGAAATGTTGGATCATGGCCGCGATCGACGGACGTCGGGACGGCCTCGCTACGCTAACGGGAACGTCATCATCGTCGTCGTCGTCAACATCGTCGTCGAGCTTCCCTTTGACCCTTCGTTTCGCCCACGGGCAGCGACAAAGTAGCTCGCGAAACCGAACGGAACAACCCGAACAGAAACCGCGCGCGAAAGTTTATTTTTCCAGGATGCCACTGGTCGTCTCGAGACGGCGCAGGGCTTGGAGGTGGTGGTGAAAAGATAATCCTCGAACTGGCACGGGTACGTTTTACACCCTCGTAATCATTTTCCTACAGAATTAGGTTCGTCGAATCGAACGAATCAAGCGGTTCGAAAGAAGCTGAATCGAATAAAAGACACCGAGTCGAACTGTATAGTAGGACGATTGAGATTGCAGCGGGGAGAACGCGATCGGAAAGAGGAATTTTTAGATTTTTTCCTCTGGCAGAAACCTTGTGTCGTACGCCTGTTCCGTGTATTATATTTTGAGGAGTGGAATGAATCTTCAAAGGGGAGAGATTCGAGGGGAGATAATTAGTCGAAGAAACTTTCTAGAAAGCGGAATAGCTTGCCAATTTTTCTGGGATTTTTCTCTTTTCAACGCCGCCTACCAAACTATCGATACCGCTATTTTAATTACCGAGCGATTAGCTACTATTTTTATTAATTGTACACGCATCTCGCAGAATAGAATACCTCAGACAGACAGGGAAAACCAGCGACCTAAGCGAAACGAGGGGTTAACAAAGAAAAGAAAAAAAGAAACCAAGATAATAGGGGTTGATAGAGAGCGGAGAAATATAGGGGGTTTCCGCTCGTTCCCGCTAGCGGCGGGCGATGAGATAGAACGCGCGAAAACGCGTGATCAAGAGACTTGGCGAAGACTATACATAAGATTGTACACGTAGAGACTTTATATATATATACATATATATATAATAGATAGATAGATATACATACATATATCACGCTATCACGTGAAGTAAGAGGAATACGAGAGAGGGTGGATGAACACGAGAAAGCATGCGGAGGGAACTCTTCTGTTTTAATTTCTTGCGGAAACAAGGGTATAATGATAGAGGAAAGAATGTCTGTATCTGTGTGTTTACGTATAAAAACGCGAAAGTATGTAAGAGTGAACGAGAACGAACGTGAGTGAGAAAGTGTGAGAGCCATTTCTTTTTACTTTTTCTTTTTTTCTTTCTTTTTTTTTTCTTTCTTTCTTTCTTTAATATCTTTTGAAAGAATCGATGCGACGTCATGGCGTCGCGGTACCGACTGAAAGAAAGGAATCATAAAACAAACACACACACACACACACACATACACACGTGACATTTGTACGACGATGCATATTTCTTAAGCTCATAGGAGAGGGAGATGAGAAGAAATAGGCAAAGCGGAAACTCGCGGAGATAATGAAACTTCACGCCACGTCGAGAATCACCCTACACGAAGAAGAAAGAAACGCTTAGGTTTAAGAGACGTGAAAATGTAGAAAAAGGAGAAGAAGAAGAAAAAAAGAGGAAGATAAGAAAACGGAGAGGAACTTTTCAAATCGTTCTTAGCGACTATCCACGTTTTACTTTCTACGTTTTTATTACCGCTGAACAATCTATCGCTGCTAAGACGATATTCACCCCTAGCTGATAAGATGGACAAGCTGCTGCTAATTCTATGGATTATGATGAAACTACATCTCTACCACTTAGTACTTTTTATTATCGGACGCTGTAAGTTGCGTTAAGGGATATATCGAGCGAAAAACGACCGTTCATATACATATATACATATATATACATATATATATATATATATATATATATATATATATATATATATATATATATATATATATATGCTGCCAATTTTGATCGGTTTGTAGAAAGAGGAAAGCGATGAAGCGAGAATAGAGTGAGAGGGAGAGAGAGAGAGAGAGAGAGAGAAACACGTGTGCAAAGAGCGAGAATGGAGAAAAAGAATTTTGGAAAGAGTTTGTGAATGGAACAATTCGAATAGAAATGGAGAAGGGAGAGCGAGCAGAGGTTTATAGCAGTTAATTGTTTGCACTTGTCGCGCATTTTAAACATCGGGTAACGACATATAAAATAATTCGAGGAAAGTCAAAGGAAATACCCGACGTATGAAAATATGTACGATTTAATAAGAAGAAGGTTCGTAAAATGGTTAGGCTGGCTATGGAAGATTCGGCATTCTAAGTCGATCTTAGAACGTTTGTTGGTCTCTGACGTAATCTGTGTGACGTTTCTCGAGGAGCTCGACACGTTATGGGGATCTAAATGAAACATTTAACGCGCGGTATAATAAATTCATTAGGTCTACCTTGTGTATATAGAAACATATATATATATATACACACATATATATATATATATATATTTAGAAAAATCCTATATATATATTATATAATAATAATTATTCTTATCATTATTATTATTAATATTATTTTTATTATAACAATTTTAATAATTAATATTATTTTTTATTATTATTCTAATTATTATTATCATTATGTATATGTAAAAACCGCGGACTGAACGAGGAGGCACGCGACGTTTTTATTTTCTCTTTCTTTTTTATTCATTCTTGTACATTCTTGCACCGACAGATCGAACGGAGAAAAAAACGGGACACGATACGATGAGTAAGAATATCATAACACACACGGGCGAATACCAAGCGAACCACAAGTATGTTTCTATTCAGAGACTTTTTTACCAAACGATCCAGTTGCGTTAGTTGCAAAAGTTCGAGCATATTCGAATAGGGAAAAAAAGAATTTTAACTGCATGGCACATAGGGAGGAAGAACGCGATCAGACGAGATCAAATATCCTTTTTCTTCCTCCCCGAAAGAGTGAGAAACCGTACAGCTCACCGTACAAAACCTTCAAATAAACTTATGTATACACACACACATACATATACATGTATGCACTAGACATACATATACGTACAGAAGTCACGGAGAGCCAGTGTTTGTTATTAGTAAGTAATTAAATAGATTAGGTTGGCTGACGTGGATCGGTCAGGATCGATCAAGAGGAACGCTGTGTGTCTTTTAGTCAGCCAAAACGAGTTACGTTTCGAATCTGTGCGACGAACCGGACGACTCGCCGGATATTTATACCGTGGACCGGTCCACGTAATCGTCCGCAGCTTTCCCGCGATGTTAACAAACAAAATTAGGACGAATTAGAACGAATTTTGGGGAACCATCGCGCGTCCACGATCTCTATTGCATATCCTCGTTCGGTCAGGCTACCGTTAATCCCCTTTCGATTCTCTTCAGAAGCCAATTTTTCGAAAATTATATAAAAAGAATATATGATACAAAATTATACTATATGAAAAGCAACGAGAAAGAAAATACCCCTGGCGTAGGCAACCAAAACTCCATGGTTATCTAATAAATGTATAGAGTTTGAAGCTTCGATATTTAAAAGTTTTACATAAATTTTAGAAATATTCAAAGGGAGGAGATCTTTGTTATAATCGTCCCGGAGGAATATCTTCGTTAGGAAATGAAAATTGGTAAGAGAAATATAGAAATGGATAGCTGGTTGCCTACGTTAGGGTTAAATGAGCCGCTTATTTGCCATTTTTAAATCAGTTAACAGCACGTGACGAAAAACGAGGAAAATTAACACGTTCCATACGGTAGGATCTCTACGACTCCTACCTTCCACGACGAAAACAATTCGGTTTACTCGTTCCTAGAAAAAAAGATGGACACTCATTAAGTCGTTTAAAAATAAAAAAAGAAATAAAAAAGAACGACGTCGATACGTATACCGACGTCGTCGCCGTATAACTTCCTCTTCCTCGACACATGTGTCGACTTCGCATTGAACGCGTGTTGATCAAGTTATATAAGATAAGCGTCGATCAAGTGCTTCGACGCTAACATTTCAGAAATGTCGAAAAGCGGAGGTAACCACTTTGGCCTGTAAACGGCTCAAATACAGGTGAACCAGTGGCAAGAAATCGAAACGAAGAGGGGAACAGGTGCCGACCGAACGATCCTCGACTTTCAAGGCCGCGCGACGGGATTCGTCCGGTGCACGCACAACTAAACGCAATATCCACCAAGTGTTCAAAGTTGGTTCGGTGTGGAACGAAGAGAGGGTGGGTGGAGAGACGTTAGGACGAGGAGAACGAGTTGCTTCCCAATAAAAGTAGGATTTAAGGGGAATCGGTCCAGAGTTGAGATTAGGTACGCTGTATCGGAACGAACAACACGGAGTGACAGAGACGTTTAAACAAAGATTTGGCTGTGTCAATGTCTCTAACGACTTTTTATTCGTTCGTAACGCTTTCTTTTTTCTACTTGAACGATTTCTAAACAAAGAAAGAGGGACGCAATGGAAGAGTGAAAGGGAGGGAGAGAATGTGGAAGGAAAAGTCGACGAGAAAGCCGGAGAGAAAGAGAGAGTGCAGGCGAGAGAAGAGAATAAGAAGAGCGCACACCGGTTAGGAAAAGAGAGGAGAACACCACGTTCGAAAGTCGTTCACCGTCGTCGTTCGTTTTTTTGCGCTACCAAAGTTCGGTTTTCTTCTTTCCTGAGGCTTCGTTCGTCAGCTTCAAAAGAGACATTTTCATGTTAAATCTTTACTGTTACCTCGGCGATGAGGTTGTGCAGCTTCATGCACGTAAGATATTAATCACTGCCAAGGGAGAAGAGAAAATTGGGATTACTTGGAGAATTTGACGTGTCAGCTTTTTTGTGGAATTTCCAGGTTGAAATTGTTCGAATTGTGTCAATGTGTTCGATGAGAAATGAGATAAAATGTAATGTAAATGGAGAATGGTACAATGGGCTTCAATATGGAAGCCCGATAGGATAAATTCATATTAGAAATTATTGGAAAACTGTATTTAATGTTTGTTAGAAATTGTAAGTGCGATTTGCACATAAAATATCACTGCCAGAAAGACTAAGATCGTTTATTAAGAAATTCAACTTTTAGAACCTTGTAGAATTTTTTAACGAAACTCGTTTTAACGGCTACGTAGAAGTTGTTTGACACGAGTGGAGAAGTTCGACATCGTTGAATTTTAATTTCATATCGTGTCGATATCTTTTTTTAAGAAACTAGAAACCACGTGATATCTTGCGATCGCAACACAGGAATTGAAAAATTATACTTGCCTCTATTTAGCAGATGCAATCTGCTGTAACTTTATAATGAAACGTTTCTCTTTTTCCATTTTTGTGCTACATTTATGTAATACATCATATCTAAATCTACACCGATAAAGCTTCAAAAGAAGCTGTTTCATTCGATGGAGGAAATACCACTTTGCTTGCAAAAATTCCATGTAAAGATTATAAAAGAAAATTCACAATCTACGCGAAACTTCTCCGTTCACAGCAAACGATATCTACATATTTATTTAGGTATAGCGCAATGTCTGTCAAAGCATAAAATAAAATATAAAAAGATAGAAGGCTTTTTTAAAAGACATGTTGACACAGTTCAACCGCGAGAAAATCGATTAAACGATGGTCGGATAAAATCAAGACAAACGATCGAAACCGTAGGAAAGAAGAAAACTAACGGAGGAAAAAGCAATCGTCGATGCTTGAGGAGAAATCGACACAAGTAGCGATAGCAAGAAAAACACTTTTCCCGCCGTTCGTTGCATTTTTCCTCGCCGCGAATCGTCCTCGACTTTTTCTGCCATTGTGCCAGCGAGTAAACGGAACACGCGTTTTCTCTTACGGTTCGAGAAAGAAAAACCTTTTCTTCGAAGAAGGTTTCCCTTCTCACTCGTTCAAGAGTACTTCCATCTGTTCTATTTTACCGTTGTTCGATGGACGAACGGGACGACAACGTCGTACGGTATTGCTTTCTCTACTTGTAAAACGACTCTTTCGTAGACGGGTTATTCTAGGACATGCATTGCTGACTATACACTGCGGGCCATAAGTATTAGAACACCGACTCGTTACATTTATTGAAAAGCTCGAGTAAATTTTACTTTATTAACAAGTGTTTTGCATTCTAAGAAGGTACGTATGATGCGAACGAAGCAACAGATTTACAAATAATTAGAAATAATTAGAAGATGAAAGAGGCGAAGAACATTCGATTCTTACTAAATATCATCGGGTGTCCTAACGCTTATGGTCGGCTGTGTAAGTATTAGGACACCTACTCGTTACTCGATATTAATCTTTCGACCGGATCATTTCTTAACCGGAATTTATAATCAGACAACTTTTGTAATCGTTAAACCGTGGATGTTCGTGCATCAGTGAGAAATTTAAATGTGTCACAGTATACAGAATGTACGTAATACATGCGAAAATATACAAAATATCCAAAGCGAAATACCCTTTGTAATATTTCAAAGACAAAATTCTCTATTTGAAAAGCATTTATTTAATCGCGTCGATAGAAAGAGAAAATCGCGCGAACATCCGCGATCTAATAAGCGTGAAACTAAAAGCAAATGCAGACGAATTAATTACAGCCAGTACAATTTCTAGGCCTTGTAATGTAAACAAAATGCAACTGATTTTTAAGAGAAATTATGAGAACATATATAAAAATAGGACATCTATAAATAGAGAGATTATTGTGTCCAAAAGATTGTTAATCCGAGTAACGAGTTAACTCATCCTACCTCCTGGTTAAATGGTTAAAGATCTCTAAGAAATTTTACTTTATTTAATATTTTATATTATAAGGCATATATGATGCGAATTAAATAAAAATAAAAGCAGTAAAAAGCACTCGATTTATACTGAATATGAGCAAGTGTGGTAATACTTGTGGCTGACGGAACCTATACAGAAAAAAAGGAACATCACTGGCCGGATCGTTTTGGAATTAAAAGATCGTCTTTTCAAAATTTTGATACTCGTATTGTATTATATACACTATACACAGCGTCCCGACATTTGTATACGTTTACAAATTACCCTTTTTGCGGAGGAAAGAACGTCGAACCTCGACGATCGACGTAGACGTTGAATCTTAAGAAGCATATAAAATAACAGAGAAAAATAGAGGGAAGATAAAAAATGAAACACCGTGAATCATCAAGAGTTTTACGATTTCAAGCTCGCCCAAAAACTCTGCAATTTCTATAAATAATAAAACTGCCATTCTTTGATAATCACATTCCTGAGAAGCGGATCGCGAATTTTTATGCGTTTATATGAAATTTGATGATGTTAAAAATTAACGTAATATGCAAGAACGTGTAACATATTCAAAGTATAATACTCGTAACAATATTTCACGGGAAAAACAATTTTCTACTTAGATTTCGTTTATTCGATCACATCCACGAAAACACGAATTTATTTGGATAGAGAGATATTAGTAAATTAATCTACATGATTTTAAAGCATAAAAATGCGCATTTTATCGACGACATTTATCCACCTGAATCGATGCAAATCTCTGAATTTTCTAATCTCACGAATACCGATCATCGATCGTCGAGTTCGATGGAAAACAGTATAATTCTCGTATCGTACAACGTTAGGCAGACAGCGATCGCGCGTAATCCGTAGTTCGAACGAAACATTCGCGATCCTCGAGTTGATCAGTTCGAGGAAGCTACACACGCTTTTTGCACTAAAACTACAATAAGACTGAGAAAACGTTTTTTATACATGTTGACGTGAGTCACGAACCACGACACCGTCTACGAGGGACTTTCTTGTAATTCAGAATCTTCGTGTGTTGCACCCTTGCGGTCTGTACGACCGAAATATCGATGAACCAGCCATACCGTGATCTCTTCATGGAGCTTACGACGGAATTAATACAGCCAAATTCTCTGCGGATGATATTTTTCACGTTTCTTCTAGCTCTGGCTTCTTCTTCGCAAACACGAGTCCATGGAATATGTAATGGAGCGATGAGAATGGAACATAGTAGACGTGAAGATGAGAATTCGAAAGGGGATGTTTAAATTAGACTTAAATTAGGCTTGTGCGAGATTAGTTTGATTATCGAGGCTATTTGCTGATTTATTACTGCCAGAACTTAGGAGTAAATATATTTATAGGAAATGAACGTAGGAGAATGGAAGATAATAAATCTATGGTGCTGGAGTTTCTTAAGTTTCCTATGATATAATATTTCAAAACGCTAAAGTGATTTAGATGAAAGTTTAGGATATTACGTTCACTATATCTTCGTTTTCAGTCAAATCAGGAATATAGATGATCGCGTATGTATTAAGACACCTTTTGCTTCATCTTTTGGATCATTTTTTATTCCTGTTTTTTAATCGTTAAAAACATTTCTCAAGTCAAAGACTGGTATAAAGGAACCGTTATTAATATGGATGATTTTGTTGCTTAATATTTCAATTTTATTCAAATGACTTCTTTGGAACGTTAAAGTCCCTTCGTTCGTCGAAACGGAAGAGATCGAAGAATATGGAAATGTAGAAACCATAACAGGATTAAATATAAATACCTATTGCCTAATTTATACAGTCATCTTCTCTCGAGAGTAAATTGATTTTTCTATTTGTTAATTTGCGAAATTAAAACAAGCACCAGATGTAACAGAATATTCGAAGAAAATGGCGAGGATAGACAAAGATGATCTTGATTAAATATAAGTGTTAATGTAACTGTGTCTCATAAAACTAAATTAATCCTCTTACTTCCAACTGATAAATCGGTAGCAGAAAGAACTAAAAATCTACAGAAATAAAATAAAAGAAAAAAAAAATGTATTCAAGCAAAATGAAGGGAGTAGACAGCAAAAATGGCCTCGAGCAAACGAGTGAATCCGCACAGACTGTATCTTCCCCTTCTCTACGCGTCTCACGGGAGGGACCCTGCTTTCCCGGGGTGAGAATAGGAATGTTGAGGGCGACGAGACGTGATATAACGCGTGAATGTTTCGCTTTACAAAAATAGTGCCTTTTTTACAAAGACTCTGTTGTTTGTGCCAAGTCGAGTTCAAGGAATGCGAATGCGTACACTCTCACATATAAACGTATAACACACACGTAGACACGCATAAAGACACATTTTACACAGATACACACGTAGGCGAATATCTGCGAGACTTACGAGAGAGGGAAGCGACCCAGGGGGAAGATGTAGATTTAGAAAGAACGAAAGGAAGAGGAGGGGGTAACGTTGAACTTAAAAAATAAGAAGATGAAGAGACTGACGAGTCGAGGGTGGAACGGCAAGGACGAAAGATTGAAAAGCGTAGCGTTTGGTCGTCTGGGATTTCTGAAAAGATGTCGACGAAGATTCGATGAGAATTCTTCTTTTACGAAAATATTAAGCTCGGAGACTTGATATTTTCTAGATTCTTTAAATCTGCTGCGATTCTTGGATTTCTATATTTCAATATTACTCTCATTTTGGATGACAAATCTAGAATGTTAAAAGATTGTTCAGAATGTTGTACGAAGAGGATTTTAAAAAGTTTTAAGCAAATAAACATGCAGAATTTAATGACGTATACGTTCCGAAATACTCAATATAGCATATTCGGAATATTATTGAAATTGTCCTGATGAAAGTTTCGATAATGAATCGTTGTTTCGATCCCCTGTCTCGATGCGCCGATCTCTGACCGGTGTTCTACCTTTTAGAAACATCCTCGTTGCTCGCGCACGACGATCTCGAAGAACAAAGAAATAAATAAATAATAGAACAATGAATAGGAAACGGGAGGAAGAACAGAGACTAGGAAGAAACTGAAAATGAGGAGGTTTGCTAGAAAACGTAGAAATATCGAGCATCATTCTATACACGCGCACATACGGTATGCCAGTAACAGCAGCAACAAAAGGAAATAGGAATAAAACGCACGTACGAACACGCACGAACATAGTACACGGCCACGATCATATTGAAACACAGAGAATGAGAGCGGAAGAGGGTGCGTTTCTTTCTGGAGAACGGAGGTCGAACAATTTACCTGTGAAAGTGTGACAGTGAGAGCGAGATTGTTATATGTGTGTGTATGAGACAGAAGAAGAAGAAGAGCACCGCGGGACTAACATAAAGGAAAAGAAGAAAAAAAAAAAAATGCAAATGCCAAAAAGTGTTCCACTAATTAATGCCGCCGTGGATCCCCAAATTAGTACCTATTATAAAGAAAAAAGAAAGGAAAGAAAATCGAATGAAATTGCGAGTAATAATCGAGTACATATGTAGAATGTGTGCTAAAGAAAATGAAGGAAAAGAAAAAAAATATGACGAAAGGAAAAGAAGTTAATATATTAACTTTAGTTACGGTTATATATATATACGCATATTATATTCGTGTATATATATATATATATAAGTGTGTGTATATACATGTGTGTGTATGTGTGTGTGTGTGTACACACACGAGCGAATGAGAAGCACACGGACACGCGCTGTACTGATCAATCGTTCGCACAACGATTGTCATAAATTATAATACACATACATCATACGTACACGTGTCATATATATACATATTATACACATAGGTACACACACACACACACAGAAGTTCTGTTTTATCGTCATCCCTCCAGTCTATCAATCTTCGCACATGAAAAGATATTTCGAGACTGCGTATTGTACATACCATAAATATCGTACAAGATATACATACATATACATAATTATATATGTATATTAAGACGGATGATAAATACACTTAGCACTAACATGATTACCCTATATCATTAATATGATTATTATTACATGAGATGATATTAATTAACTGATAGTATTATACCTGTTGTCCTGATCAAAGGACAGACGCGGTTTTTCATGGTAGATCTACCTACTTCCCCTATCCCGATCCTCCTCCCCTCTCCTTCCGCGCCGACAATTTTAGGAGGAAATTGAAAATCGTTATACATATATACATATATATAATATACATATATATGGAGAGAGAGAGAGAGAGAGAGAGAGAGAGAAAGCGTTATCACACTTTGATTTTACCGATAATCGTTAAATAATCGTCATTGATATAAACGATAAGGATTATTATTATTAATTATTAATATTATTATTATTATGATTATTATATTATATCAAATTGTATTATTATTATTAATATTATTATCGTCAGCATCGCCGTTGTCAGGGTCGTTCCGTCGGCCCTCCATCGTTCATCGTCGCGAGATCATCGTCATCCTCATCGTTTCAACCTGAACGCCGGTTTCTTCCGATTTCTTATCTCTTTTGCTCGCCATTTTTTCTTTCTCTTCTTCGCGAATTCGTTGAGTTTCATTCGAGAACTTTCTCCTTCCATTTTTGTTTTTCAATTCTTTCTTCTAATAATGTAAATTCCCATAATTTGATCGTGGAAATTCGCTCCCTTCTTCCTTCGAACCCGCTTCTTCGTCGCAGGCCCGATTCCTTCTCGTTGCCGAAGAATGATCTCAATTGAAGAAAGGAAGATTCGAAGACAGGAGATCGTATCGTCCCGTGAACGATAGCCGATTTATTCGAACGATCGCTACGTTCGGGGCGAGCTGTCTTTGTCTCGCACCTTCTGACGATGGCGTCTGCGCGCGGCGCGCCATTTAGACACGTATAACGATTCCTTCCACCTGTTTTTCATTTTTCTAGAAACGTTCTAAGAGTCGTGGCTGTTCGTGGAAGGAACCCTTGCACGATTATCATCTTGTCCTTCGGGAAGAAGGGGTAATATCAACATTTCCTTTCGATTTAAATATCTCTTCTTCTCCAGCAACGATGATTCCAATGCGCGGCACGCGTGGCGTTATCTTCGATAAAAATGTGATTCCCCGATTTTACGAGCGTCTCCTGCAAATTAGACTGATTTAAAAAAATGAACTAAAATTCGGGGAATCGATGAAGAAGAAAAATGTTCTTTGAACATAATGTTTGAAGCGGCTTGTAGGATTTTGCGAGAGTTTAAAAATAGTGGAGTCTTTGATGTAGATCGAGGATCTCGGTGCCAGAGATGCGTGAGAAGAAGAAGCACCGAATCCTGTTATCGATGTTATCGTCCTTTATTGTCCCCCTTTTCCCGTTACTTTGAGGCGTGCGTGTACATGTGTGCTCGGTGAGAGTAATGCGCGTGCGAGCGTAGGCGATCTTGAATGGAGTTGAATCGAATAATCAGCTTCGATATCGACGACTAGCCATTGAATTTCTTTCTGTTTCCTGTCTTTTTCCTAGGTAAATCGAGTAACTACTGTTCGAATGATATTTTGACGTTGCACATCGCAGAAAAATAGTGTTGCAGGCCATCTATGTCTTTAGAGCTGCACTTGTGATAATTGGTTAATATTATTTGACATAATTTTTAACGAAACCTTCTTCGAAGCTCATAGATATATATATATATATGAAGGATTTCTCGATTTATTTAACCTGTAAATAAAGTTAGGTTTAATCCAACCAATCAGTTTTACGGTATATTATACGGTCGATCTTCTATTAAATTAAGAACTTTTATGAATGTAAAGAAATGTAAAAGTTATAGAAAATACTTTCCTTCGATTATTACTGCAACACTGCTTATTTAATGTTATTTCGTTTTAATCACTTTTGTAATACCACATTCGAGAAAATCGAATCTGACTAAGTTGAAATTGAATGTTCGATTCGACGACCAAAGGGCGAGCCGAGTAGTGCGAAACGCTCGCACGTGTCCCAAAAGAAACTTATAGCGAACTTGGCCATTGAATGTTACCGATGTTCTTCGAGCACAGTGAATTCACAAGCGAGAACTGTGCGGCTTCGAACTCTGAAACGTTCGTGCGCTTTCTTGAATTTGAAATTACGATAAAGTAGACACAAATTGATCATGATATAAATCTCGTACAAATTCAAGGACGCGAACGGCCTTCTGCTCAAAGCAAGTGTTACCATTCTGCCGAGCACAATTTGATCTTGTATAAATAATTATTAATAAAATTAAGAAGATGCCAATAAATTACTGTATAGTTAAAAAAATAAGTAATTGTATAGCTACTCTTAATTTACTTATCGTACGTATATTTCGAACGATCGTTGTCAATTCGTCTCTTCGGATCCAATATGGCGGACCAACTATGGCAGTCGTTCTAATAAAAGGAAGAAAAAAAGGTCAAGCGAAAAAAGCGTTTCGATAGTGAAATTTTATGAAGCATTTGTTAAAGATAGTGTGTCTGTATTTTCAAAGCTATTCGTTGGTTATTGCATAATAATCTACAAGCTCAGATTGTGCGCGGCCATCATAACATTTATTAGTGACTAAAAAACGCGCTGTTGCATACTCGAAATGTTCGCTTCGTAATTTATTGTAACCGTTAAAGAAGGAGAGAAAACGAAAAAAAAAAGATAGCGAGAGATTGTCGAAAAAGCTGTTTATCGAGAGAGAAAAAAGAAAAAGATTTATTATAACGTAGTTCTTCCTCGAACTGATGTTGAGAAATGTGAAAAAAATAAAAGAATTAAATTATCGACATCGTGTGCCGGATCAAAAAATATGGACGGGGATGTAAATAGATGGCGTCGCTGGCTGTGCTGTGCAAATTGTTGAATAGCGATGTGATACACACACATATATATATACATATATATGTATAAATACATGATACATATGTATACATATATATTTACATATACACTAATTTGCGGACGCGGTATTACCTCCAAAAAAAAAGATTGTAGAACTGCAAAGGCTGCTATTGCAACAGAAACATAATTCGATGGCAGATTCACGTTATCGGACGCCATTGATTCAAGTAAAGAACGAATAAACGATTGAACGACTCCTCGGCGTTTTAACTTTGCGATAGGATCAATGTGAAATAACATTCGAAATGTGTGCTTGTATCGATATTACGTTATCGGATAATGGATCGAACTATCGATGTTGCTCTTACACTCGAAGCCAACTTCAATCGAAAACAGATGAGTGTAACGAACGCAATGGCGACTTTTGCAATGATACATGTTCATACCGTATACATGCAAGCCATGGTCGTGCGAACTGTATTCGATCAAATACGACATATTCATCGTCTTCGTTCTTGTGCTCTTCGTTCACGTCGTGTTCGTTTCATTTTCATGCACTGTCAGCCATGCGAGGGAACGCTTGGGGACATCTGACATTTGATTCGCGATTTAAAGCCACCATGGAAAATACGAGAAAAGAAAAGGTGCATAAAAGGACACGTGAACTGAGTGGCGCAATTCTTCGATAAATTCGCTTTTGAATAAAGTAGATAGCACCATAGATTTAAGAAGTGTTAACCGCAGATGCCGTGTTGAGAAAATGGGCCTCGTTGTAAAAGAAATAGGGATGAGTAACGGGATTTCTCTTTCCTTCCCTATCTATTAAAAACAAATATCTGTTAGAAAGAGAAAGGAAGGCAACGTTAAATATCTTTATCTCTCTTTCAACGAGGACCGCACTCTTCATAAGACACCCACGGTCTATACTTCTTACATATGTCCATGGATAGGATACGTGTAAGTGAAACCACGTTCCAATTCGAGCGGAGACCACGCATTTCGATTTCGATATATCGTCTCGATTCAACAAATCGGACGCTGTCCCCCCGTGTTCACGTCGAAATAGCGCGTCGCGAATCGCGCTGGAATTGGAACGAATAATCGGAAACGATCTTTGTGGCGGAGCGTGTGATTGTTGAAGCGGTTCGAGCCTCGAGATATTCGAGAATCAAACTCGCCTTTAATCGGTCAACGTCGAGTCGAGGAGAACGGTTCATTAGTCTCAATTACTAGTTGGAATGTCTCTCGTGGTAAAACAAGAGAGGCGCGCTAAGCTTGAGCTCGTATGTATAGTCGCAAACAATCGACTTTCGATCTATCGTTGTAATCACTGCCATGTCGGCGACGCAGAGTCAGTAAACGATGGCGATTTTGTGTAGAGAGATACATACTTCGTTGATTTGAACCCACGAAGCGATGCGCGTTTACGATATTGTATTTTATTGTTATTTTTCTGCTTCGCGATGCATTTACTTTTATTCCGAATTAAAATATGAAACACTTGCGAATTTTTCTAGCAATAATTCCTTTTTTTTCTCTTAAATTATTCACTTATTTAAATAAAGTTACTACCACCCAATTCACCCAGTACTTTATTCATTGAGTATTAACATGCTATAATAAAGTGCGATTAAATATTCAAATGAAATTATCGTATTATTTTATGGACCGCATCGTGTGTGGCTTCAGCAACAAAGTGGCGTTTCTTATTAACTGTGTCTCGCAAACATTCTATCGCCGGAACAACATTGTGTGTCCGGTTTGTTAAGAGACTTAAGTCTCTTTACAATAAATCTCACTTCTCAAGAAACTTCCGATTGAGCCTTCGAAGTTACTCCATATGAGCTACTTCTTAGGAGTACCATTATGGACGTTGTATCGTGGGCGGAGCTCCAATGCTGGTATTAGAGAGTTGCTGGCAACTTACGATTAAAGATGTGACCAAATAGACGATATTCCCTTTCGATTGCGTCTTTTGATTCGCGAATTATATTGGAGATTGAGAGGTACCAGTGGAGCGCTGTCCACGAAACTGGTTCATTTGTTTCTTATCTGTAGCATCACCAATTCATATAATGCGTCAACCTCGAACGATTCTGAAGCAGCGATTTTCAACATTTTCATCTCACAGAACACATAAATTGATTATTAAAATTCTGCGGCATGACAAAAATTATATTGTTTTAGCTGTTGTCATTCTTTTATTTGACAATCTAAGAAAAAAGAGGCCAATGTCCTTAATTAAATAGTTAGATACTGCATCTTTCAAAAATTTTTACGGCACATGGTTGAAAATCGCTGTTGTAGATTCTAGAGCATAAGAAGTGCGGTGATCGGAGATTTTGGTCACTCGATGTTCACAAGCGGAACCCGGTCACTGCTGCGCAATACACAGGCGCAGTCGTCGCTGGCGGGCAGCAACATCGGTTCGATGCGATGGGTCGAATCTAACCTTTCGATCTTCTCTGATTTCGTTTAATTTCTTACGATATCATATAATTATTAAACGATAATGATTCTTATGTAAGAGCTACTACGCATAAGGGTGTTATATGTTACGTTTCTCGAATTTTGTATGGGCCATACGAAACTTTGTTCCTTAGAACATTGTTGAGTGGAAAAAATATCTTTCGCACTGCATTCCTTATGCACATTGCGTGCTGGAATTTGGTGCATTTATCATAATTGAGCAGGCATTATTACGATTGTGTTATAAAATAACAAACAGGAAAATGAAAGTGGAAGAAATAAAAAGAGGCGCATGTGCATTTATAAAAGCGAAAGGAATTCAGGGAGAGGTATGAGATAACACGCGTGATTGTACATGTGTGTATGAAAGAGGAAGAGAAAGCATTTGCAAACGATCATGTTTATTCTTCACCAACTGTACGCAATATGAAATTGAGTATACAAAGCAGAGCAGCGAGAACCATTTGTCCTAGTCCTAGTATTCAAACTCATCACCATAATTTATAACCGATTTCAATTTAAATCTAATAAAATGATGTTATAATACCAAACATGTCTTTTTTATTATCTTTCTATACCCGAAATATAAAGAAACTTAAATTCATCATAACAATTAATTGACAATAATATGAGTTTAACACCAAGATTAATTTTAGTATTTTCCTTACAGAGCCTTCTGATGGGGATATAGATCGCTGCATACATGAACTTATTGACTGAGTTCTTATGTTCTCTGTTACGTTCCAATCGCTAAAAGGTGTATGAGATACCAAATATAACCTTGAAATCGAACCTTATCTAACAATAATAAATGTTTATATTTTATAAAAAAAAGTAATAATTACATTATTAGTGATCCTGGATCAATTGACAATAATATGGGTTTGAAACCAAGATTAATTTCAGTACTTTCCTTACAGAGCCCTCTGGTGGTGATATAGATCACCGCATACATGAACTTATTGACTGAGTTCTCATGTTCTCAATTACGTTTCAATCGCCGAAAGGTGTATGTGTTACCAAATATAACCTTGAAATCGAACCTTATTTAACAATAATAAATGTTTATATTTTACAAAAAAAAGTAATAATTACATTATTAGTGATCTTGGAAGATTTTCTTTACAACTATCATAATGGTAAAGAAAAGAAGAGGTAAATATTATTATTGCACAAAAATAGTTAATATATGATTATCTATTTTGCAATACTATTTATGGAAGAAATAGTTTTACTATTTTATTAAATATATGTATATGTATTTAATTTTAGAATTTGAACAGAGTAAAGAAGAACGTATGGTTATAACTATTGGAGAAATTATACAAGAATTATTGAAAGCACATGATGAAAACAGAGATGTTGATCTAAATAAATTAAAAACTCGAATTGCTTCTAAATATGGCTTGGATAGCTCACCGAGATTAGTTGATATTATAGCAGCTGTACCTGTTGATGCAAGAAGTATATTAGTACCAAAATTAAAAGCAAAACCTATTAGGACTGCCAGTGGAGTTAGTATTTAATTCATTGCCGTATTATAATTGCAATGTAAAATCTTTAATAGAAATACAGCAACATTCTTTTCAAATTGTTGTAAAAAATATATTCAGTGAATAATTTGGTCTTTACAGATAGCTGTTGTGGCTGTAATGTGTAAACCTCACAGGTGTCCTCATATCAACATGACAGGGAATATTTGTGTGTATTGTCCTGGTGGACCTGACTCTGATTTTGAGTATTCCACACAGTCTTATACTGGTTATGAGCCTACATCAATGAGAGCTATTCGAGCCAGGTATAATCCATTTCTACAAACCAGACATCGCGTGGAGCAGGTGAAGTTAGGAATTTATTAACTATTTTTATATAAAAAACATTAAATAATAATCATAAAATACTGTTGCAGCTGAAGCAATTGGGACACAGTGTAGATAAAATTGAATTTATTGTTATGGGTGGTACTTTCATGTCTCTGCCAGAAGATTACAGAGATTACTTTATTCGAAACTTACATGATGCTTTATCTGGTCATGTAAGCAGCAATGTTAGCGAGGCAGTTAAATTTTCTGAACGAAGTCGTACAAAGTGTATTGGTATTACTATAGAAACGCGTCCTGATTATTGCCTTAAAAAACATCTCTCCGATATGTTACTTTATGGGTACATGTATTATAATAATTTACAAGAATAAATATTTTTTAATTTTCTTAGACTCATATTTCGAACAAATTTAACAGGTGTACTCGGTTAGAGATTGGAGTTCAATCTGTATATGAGGACGTAGCACGAGATACTAACAGAGGACACACAGTTCGTGCAGTGTGCGAGAGTTTTCAACTATCGAAGGATGCTGGTTTCAAAGTAATAGCACATATGATGCCAGATTTACCAAATGTCGATATTGAAAGGGATGTTAACCAATTCATTGTGAGTTATAACTGTATTCCTAAAACATTTCTTATTCACCTTTTTATTTTTTATCAAAGAAATTGTGTATATTTTAGGAATTCTTTGAAAACCCTGCTTTCAGAGCAGATGGTCTGAAAATTTATCCAACATTAGTTATACGTGGTACAGGCTTATATGAGTTGTGGAAGACAGGAAGATACAAAAGCTATCCGCCGAGCGTTTTAATAGATCTTATAGCTCGAATTTTGGCTCTGATACCACCTTGGACTCGTGTATATCGTGTACAGAGAGATATACCTATGCCTTTGGTCAGGTAATATTATTCATACTACTACATTACACCTTATTTATTTGGTATATTTTAGTCATTTCTATTTAAATTAAATTTAATTTTGAAATACGCAGTTCGGGCGTGGAACACGGAAATTTACGCGAATTGGCATTGGCAAGAATGAAAGATTTGGGAACTGATTGCCGCGATGTTAGAACTCGAGAAGTTGGTATTCAAGAAATCCATCACAAAATACAGCCTTATGAAGTAGAACTTATACGTCGTGATTATGTTGCCAACGGCGGGTGGGAAACATTCTTGTCTTATGAAGATCCCACACAGGATATTTTGGTTGGTTTATTAAGGCTAAGAAAATGCTCGGGCGATACGTTTAGGTAAAGTAAAATTATATATAATATATATTAGTATTGGAATACGATTATATTAAATCAAATACGTTTTACAGGCCAGAACTTAAAGACAGGTGCTCAATAGTAAGAGAACTTCATGTGTATGGTAGCGTCGTTCCAGTAAATGCTCGTGATCCTACAAAATTTCAACATCAAGGATTTGGAATGTTATTAATGGAAGAAGCTGAGCGGATAGCGAGGGAGGAACATGGATCTCATAAACTTGCTGTCATATCAGGTATAGATCTTACATATCATAATCTTAACAATAAATACTATAAGTATTATTATAAATCTTTATTATTATGATGTATATAATTCTATCCAGGTGTTGGGACAAGAAATTATTATCGAAAAATGGGATATGAACTCGATGGTCCATACATGTCAAAGATGCTTATAGCTTGCAAATAAATACTATTTTCTTCATAATAAAAAAGAAAAAAAACAAGCATAATATTTCCTTTTTTATTATAAATCTTTATTAGAAAACTTTGAAACAACCGATTATCGATCAAACATTAAATTTATGATCTTAACAGTACACTGATTCACAAAAGTATTCGAATACTTTCTACAGAAAATTTGTATGAGTATATTATGTGCATTAACCGACATTTTTTTTAAAATTTCGTTAGCATTGTAATGAAACAACTATCGTTATTATGGTAGCAAAATTTGAAATCAATTCGAAAATGCATATAGAAGTTACAAGACATTTATTGCAAATATAAATTTTTAGGAGTATTCGAATACTTTGATTCGCGATATATAGTTGGATATCGACAAGGTCAAGTATGGGAAGAACGGATCAAAACCCATATTTATGCACGTCCTGCTCACTATCAACAGTGTCCAAAAAACGCACTCTTATGTCTCTCAATAACTGTGTTAAGTAATCGAGTAAATCGAATCAACTACCGCCATATTTTGAATTTTCACAGTATAGAAATTATCAAAAAACTTTAATTTAAACATCAATACAAATTGAAATTTTTCATGGTATTGAAAGCCTGATTTAAGTAAATATAATTTCGATATCCAGATTTAAACACCGATTGTTATTAATAGTTTCCCCCACTCTCTCGCGCGCCACCTGCTGACGGCGCTCGAAGAGAATAAACAAAAGCAAGTCGCATTCGTGACACCGGTGTCGATCAGTGAACGTCGTTGTCTGAGCTCGGTCTGCCTTGTAATGTGCATTTCTTCAGATAGAAGTCGATCGCAAACGCGCAATTCGGTAAAAACGAATTATCGCGTGTTTGTCCTACACTTGAACGTTTGCACGGCCGACGCGAGAATGTCGTGGAAAGAGTGGGACGGTGAACGGTAGATGCTAGAACATTTGTGTCAATATAACAGGACGACCAGACGTCTACAGAGAAAGCGGTATTATCCTGGCGCCAAATCATAGGGGTAAGTGAAATGGCAAACACTGATTAAAATTTAGGTTAGGTCCGCCGATGTATAAACATTGAAAAATTGAATTCCTTGTAATATTACTAGACTGCGGATTTTTATACACTCATAAGAAATGTAAGGGTGTCAGAATACACATAATATAGAAAAATATGTAAAATATTCAGAGTACTTATTATAATATCTAGTAGTTAGTAGATTCTGCTTAGATTCCATTTCTCTATTTGTAACTGTTTATCAAAATATAAAGTTGCATAAATAACTGCAGTCTATATGTTACTGCATTATATCTGCAATTAATAGGTGGATGAACTTATGTATGTTTAATATTATATTAGAATTTTGTATTGTACAAATAGAATGATAAATATAGATACATAAATGAAGTTCAGTTGGAAAATTTCGGATTTAATAGATTTCGTCCTGCTTAAATTTTGTAACTTATCATCAAGCCGCGTGCATCACGAATAACCCATGCAAAATATTTGTTAAATAAACTACGTTCCATAATAATTACAGAATTGTTAAAAGAATTATTTCACAGAAGTCTTGATTTGTATAAAAAGCCACAATCTAGTTATGTCGATACCAAACCTATACCATGAACAACGTTATGCTGTTATGTAAACAAACATCGTTATCTTAACTTCATAATGAATTTCTACGTATACTTTGTAATTTTCTTCTTACTACATAAAAATTATTTATCAAATAATTATTCACAAATTATTGTGATAGGTAAGGTTCCAAAGGTTATGTCGTTAAGAAACATCGGCAACATTCGTAAAGTAAAAAGCAATCGTTTTCAACGCAACAGTAACTTTCTTGAGCTTGCTCGACCAATAAATTACGTCTACAATTAGAGTTACTTAACATGATATTTTTTAACGTCCGCGAGACTCGATTGTATTTCCTGAACTCCTCGGAATTCCTTGCGCGGAAAATTGTTTTATTTTGTTGCGTTTTATTACTTACAGAATCTAAAACCTCAAAATTCAATCTAAAACATACAAAAATTCGGAAGGCTATAGTTTATATTTTCTATTTTTCTTCTTTCGATATATATTTTTACGAAGGTGTTTATCCATGTCAAAACTGTTTCATTTGTTCTCATAAAGTATACGATAAAGTAAACGACGTATTGTATTCGTGCAAAAGTAGATTTTTTTATCGACAGAGAAACTATTCCTGCTATCATGTTACATATTCGTGAAATTCTAATAATACGAATGAAACGATGAAAACGAGAGATATTAGATTTCCTTTTTGAAGTTTTGCTTCGTTAACTTCTTTAATGCGAATTTTCGGGAAATTATTCGCATAGTCCCAATTTTGCAATGTTCAGTTAAGCAATGTGCAAGTGGAAAGTGATGCACCGAGTTCGACGACCTCTAGTGTCATAATACTCCAATTACGTCACTATTGTATTGGAATATCAGCAAAGAAATTAAACTTATAAGAATTATAAATTTATAGTATTGATCATAGTAATAATTAAGTATTGATTATAAGAGAACTCTTCAATTTTCATAGGCATTTATTCTTATCTATTCTATCTAATTACTATGTAAAGTGATATATACATAGTAATTATATAGCTCAAATATAGCTTATACATACTTGTCTATTTCTTAACATGGTAACAAGAAAAACAATACCGTGATATAGAACATGCTTTTTCTGTGATAGATTGGAAAAAGTAGTTGAAGAACAAACGAATGCAAAGATTCTATTGACAGTGTTTTATTGGTAAATTACCAATTTAGATAAATTATCTAATTTTGATAGATTGGAAAAAGTAGTTGAAGATCAAACGAAGGAAAAGATTCTATTGGCAGTGTTTTATCGGTAAAATCTCACAATCCTAGAGATTTAAATTCGTATCTTACAGTATAAGAATTTCCCCAGCTTTTCTTCATATATTCCTATCGTCACGTTAACAATATAATCAAGTAATTTCATCAGTATTATGTTACTCGCGTCATTATTTTAATTAGATACATTTCAAACAATAAATTATCTCGAAGATTGCATAATCTTAATTGCCGATTAAGAAGCACGACAAGAGCAGTTCCAGGCGAGCGGTAATTCCCTCGTGCGTGCACAGGTTGCACCCACGCAACTGTATACAGTGTACAGTAGTGCTACGTTAACTGGTCAGGGTTTTGCTTCGTTAACTGGCCGTCGCTAATCCCACCATTTATTGAAACTGACTTTGTGAAATGAGTTTCTCTGATATTATATACCAGACCCGCATTCCTTGCACTAGTCATCTTTCCAGCAACGCATTATACATTGGCTCATGAAAATATTTGAAAAATATTTTGTGATTATCCCACCATTTATATATATTAGTATATTAAATAGAACATTTTGAAGTTCTATTAGCATTGTGATAATTATAATTATCATGAATATATTTTTAGCTATACATAAAAACTACAGTTCATTGTGTTAATAAGCCATCTTTACCGTTAATTATATGTATGATTGAAGCAATTATTCATTCTGTATACTAATTTTTTATGAAGCATTCGTTTATGTTAAATATATATACTGTACTTCTATATACATTTTTTAATTAATTTAAAATTTTATTTATGATTACTGTGTTTCATTAAAATGTTTCTAAGGTTTCAAAGATTGTGAATAATATGCTAATAAATATCATATAATATATATTACAATATTATGTAGCATATTCACCAAAGTTGTCTATTGTAAGTACTCAAATATTTTCACGAATCGCTATACGTAAAATAAACAAATGTATCAAATACCATTACTCCACTCATACTTAATATAGAATGAGACACTCGGGATTCCCCAGAAGTATCCTACTTTCTTTAAGTGATCCGATGAGGTGCCGATACTTTACCAAATATACATGTCGGAGATGGAAGGACACCGGAGGAAAATCCCCTAATACTGTAATTTAGATTCTACCATAGCCGTAACTAGGCAATTACCGTCATTCAATCCGACTGTAATGGTTCGAGATTTATGATGGTGAGCTTTGGCTCGAGACGACAATCAGTCGCCGAAGCTATGGTGAAGGGATGAACCTTTTGTCTAACAAAGTTATGGAGAAATTCTATAACCCTCCTTAAAAAAGAAATAGTTGTAGCGGTACTCGACAGTAAACATTCTAACGGTTTCTGTCCCCTGGCTCGTCATACGCAAATCCTATTCTTCGGGTGAGATAATTGCCGGATGTCGATGCATATTCACAATATATGTTCAGTTAGTCTGATGACCCGTTATAAATCTTAAGTTTTAGTTAATAAAAGCAGACAAACAGTCTTTTTCCATGAACGACGCTTTCCGCTAGCAACTTTTCTTTCAAGGGCGGCTAGCGTCTTTCTCTAACCACCAACATGGAACCCTCCTAATGCTAACCCTAATCTTAACGCCAACCCGACATACGTATCTACAAGATATTTGCATTTATATGAATACGTTACCATTCTTTACAGTGTATATCGTATACCTTTCATAGGCCGTGAATCTGTGTTTCGTCCGACGATTTTGGCTCGATGCTCGCGATATATTCACAAAGTGGCCGCCAGTCGTGAATTCGTCTCCGACCGGCCAATTGGACGACTCGCGATCTATAGTAAATATCCGGCTACTATTATTAAGTTTGTCCTTAACGATCGTTACGGGTATCATCTCGCAACCATTAGCTCCCGTCACACGAATGGCATCGGATCCGTTCGTGAACTTCGCGAAGTTATCGGATCGTGATCTAGTGATTGTGTGTTTTCACTGTTCCCAGTGAGTTCCCAGTGAGTAAGTGGTTCTAGGATCCGCGTGAAACTTCATCGGGAATATCGTGTATACTATTTTGTAGAAACACCGTATCACACCAACTGTCGTATAGGTAAGACACGAACCGTTTACCGTAAAATGGGAACATTTAGTTGGCAACATGACTGATAATAGATATAGAGATAATAGAATCGATTTGGACGTTAATATTCCGTAAATTTATGATCACATTGAAAATTGGTATATTTAGAGAAATTTGACGAGAATCGCAGACGCTGATTCGCGTTGCTGACCAACCATTCTTCCGGATGAATCATCTTGAGTCATCGTAAACGCTCTTTTTTGGAAATGAACTGAAAATAAGTGAAAGTTTAGGAAATAATTCTAAAAAAAAATATCTTACTCTATTATTATCTATTAATTTTACTCTAATTAATTAAAGAGAAACAGCTTGTATTTATTACATTAACACGATGAATATTGCAATAAATAGATACTGACCGATAAAAGCACATAAGATACCGAAGCAAACATACGCCTATATTATCGTGTCGTTATTTATTCAAATAATACGCTATATGCATGGCAGCTTGTACCGAGAATTTCTGGTATCAAGTTCGTACGCCTACATGTCTGACAGATAAGGGATCGATGTGTCCATACAATTTTCGAGGTGTAACATTGTAAGGCAATTAGTAGGAACGTGTATGCTCGTGTTACCAAATGTACCAACGCCGTGTTGTCCAAATGTATTGACACAGTCAGGGACATGATCTCTCGTAATAGCTAAAAATACCGAAAGATGGCGACTACTAAAAAATTCACGCTATTCTGTTTTATTTCATATTAAAATTGCATAGTATTTATACTTTATATTATTACAATATATAGTAATGATGTATATTCTAATATACTAATAGATACGTTATAAAATTCTATTCTTATGCTTTCTACAGTGTATAAAGATGTATATACTGTAAGATCTTTCATATGCATTATGAATAATTCATGATTTATGATAGATAAAGGTCCTTTTGTTTTCACCACGATAGTATTTAAAACATAAAAATACGTAAATAAGATAATCTACCTAATTGCTACTTCAGGTCGATTCTTATGTAAGAAAGTATAGATAGCTAGTTTCCTCATTGAATATCTTATCGACAGTAATTAATATACCTCGACAAGTTTATCGCAAAATTGTTGATTTAAAATTGCCATCGCAAATTCTCGCCGTTTTTTCCCAAACAAGCACCTCGATTGACTTATTATTTGCGCCGTTTATTTCATTTTACCAAGTCTCTTAGGATCTTCGCGCCGTATTATGTGCAACGATTCTCGAATTTGCATCTTTGTTCGGTAAAGTGGCGCGCTACGCGTTGCTGCGCTTACGAGGAATGTTCGGTGTTATGCTTGCACGCCCACGTCGACATGTGCGCTGAACATTGCCGGAAAGTGGGACACTCCTGGTTGACCATGAATTTCTTGTTAAGCTTCGTAGATTTACATTTAAGCGCATAGTATCGCGTACCACGGAATCTAGATTGAATTAATAGCAGATTAGTTTGAATGACGTTCGCAAAAGACCGCCATCTTGGAGACCCTTTACGTCCGTTCACCGTGAATGTCGTAATAACGGTCATTTCGAATTTAAAAGCCAAAGAAACTTGTATCAACACAGATTGGAATGCACGGGCGTTTAACTTTTATTTTGATATCATTTTACTTATTATATCATGGGTATAAGAAGTATAGATCGCAAATGACGTGTTGAGAAAATGAACCTCTTTGAAAGAAAGATAGAGATAAATAAACGAGGCCTCTGTTTTCTTTCCTATCCATTGCGAACGAATATCTGTTAGAAAGAGAAAGAGAGACCGCGTTAAATATATATATGTATAGCGTAAGAAAGTGATGTAGAAATAGAAAGAAAATGGTGCATAGAGACCCCTTGTGTCCTTGTCTAATAACGCATACACGTTCGTATACAGTAAATATATATATATGTAACACCGATCAACGAGCGGCGTCAGTGTCGTTAGTGTACATGGCTGATTAGACAAGGACAGAAGGGGACTCTATGTAACGTTCTCTTTCTGTTCCTGTATCGCATTCACTTACACATACGACTCGTAACATATGACTCGCGTACTCTATCTTTATATTTCTATGTTTGGCACACACTGGCTATATGTGTATCTTAGGTCTATCAACCAATGGTATTATTAAATTGACAAGTTACAAATGATTTGTAAGTTGTAAAATTTATTTGTGCAGAATTTCGTATGTTTTGTTAACAAACTTGTTGCTGTTATGTAAGAGAATTTATTAGTACGGATAACTTGTAACTTCTGGCTTCTAAGATTTCGCTGGTAGATATAATATTAGTCCAGTTGCGCAATAGGACCCAGATTAAATTCTTAAACGTGTTCAATATTATGGCGATAAGGTAAATAAAAATCCAGACAGAATTGTATACGGAGTGTTCCAATTTCTTCTATCTAAACATTGTGAAATGTTACAATGAGTATAAATAAGAAAAGTTTGGAGCACTTTGTATATTTCGAAAGAGCATACAAATTTTAAGTGGATTTAAAAAAAATAATTTCGTTTCGATATCATTGTTATTTATCACCGATTTTTATCTTGTCCAGGGGACACGGGTTGAGAATCGATGTGCTAAATGTATTGAAAGATCGATGGACGCTGTCCAATTGC
Source organism: Bombus terrestris (assembly GCF_910591885.1). NCBI lineage: Eukaryota > Metazoa > Arthropoda > Insecta > Hymenoptera > Apidae > Bombus > Bombus terrestris. The sequence continues at coordinate 9,586,950 of NC_063271.1, read as the reverse complement.
TCGACACAGATCGATACATGTCGATACAGATCTAAAACTTTAATTCCGTGACGAAATTGGAGCGCCATGTTGATCGCTTGTTGTGCAAAGTTATCGATACTTTACAGTGTCCTTACATTGCATTTAATCCATAGAGCTGCTGATATATAGCAAATTATAATGTCGTAGTTACATGACATTGGAATTCCTCAAAGATATTTACTTCCATATATATGTTTTAGCGGTCGTCATGAGATCGTGGTAACGGTATTGTATTAATCGAGCGTATTTGTTCATAACTTTACGAATACTGGTTACGTGCATTAGCGATTTCTTCAACCGATACTGCGATGACATCAGTCGACATCAGAGAAAATTAATATTGTGGAATTGCCGATAAAAAAGTAAACTATTTACAAATTACGGATATCAACATCACTAGTATTATCATAATTACGGAGATAAATCAACATTTATGTCTCTACTTATCACATTTCTAAGCATTTGTACGGATCATCTTTAAATCTAATGTGTCTATTTATCAACTGAGAAACAGACATTTCTTTTTTTTTAATATTTCTGGATAACCGTTTATCAGTGGATTAAGAAGTATTTCTATGTATATATGTATGTAGAAATGGAATGAATGTTCTATTTTTATCGCGAGAGGAAGCCGAGATAAACGTGACAAAATGAAAATATTTTCAAGTGCAGCACGTACGAGAGTAGGCAAGTAGACGAGCACGCAGGAGCATGTAATCTCGCGTGACATATTTTAATCGCCATAAGTTACGCGTTGGCCGGTAATATACAGAGCACGACGATAAATTGCACCGCCCGACGAGCCTCTGTATCTCGTAAAAAAATAATAAAAGCAGTGTGCAAGTACCGCTGGCATTAATTCCCGAGAACCGGGCGAAAATATGGCGAAATTGGTTGCGACGTCCAGCGAATATTTTTTAAAAAGCACTCCAGGCGCACGTAAAAATATTTGACGGTACTCTCGTGAAAGGTTAAATCGGTTTTCGCAGGTAATTTTCTTTTGGAAAAAAGTGATATTTTATAATGAAATTTTAGAAGATGAGTTTTAAACTGACGTGTGCTGCGTTTTTCTGAGATTGAATTCGCCATACACGAACCTTTCAGAAATCAAACTGGTCAACTCTAACTTTTTATTAATTTCCTAATTTCATTATATAACTATATGATTAATATTCAGTACTCGAGAAACAAATGGCTATCTACATATTCTTCTTCTTATTTATTTATTTATAGTCGCATCAGCAACGAGATTATTAGAGACTACTTTTGGGTTGAAGAACATGTGTAGCATCATTGTGGTATTCGCGTAAATCTAAACACGTTATAAACAGTTAATCAGAATTAACCAGATACAGATATTAAAGAAATGTTCAAGGAATATCAGTGATTTTAGTCTTGTGAACAATAAAGAAGAAAAATTAGTGGAAAACGAATTATTCTCCAAGAAGCCTCGATGGCTGTATGAGTGTTGAATTCGTGTTAACGAGCTCCTACGTTTCTCCCAGTGATCCAAGAAATGATTGTACTTGGATTGTCGGGAAGGTGCCAAAACGGGTGCACGCGCAAACTACTGGGATTTCGATCATTTCCCCCGTTTCGGCATTCGTTGTACACGTGCACCGATTACGTAACGACGTAACGCGCACGATGCACTCACGCCTATGCACGTATAGATACGTGATTCTATTTTCGCCGGGGATACATTTCGTAGTCGAAAGCTTGAACGATGTGCAACATAAACCATCGAACAATATTTATTCCTCGGCTGAAACGCGGCCAATCGATTTATATGTTTAGCATACGTGAAAAAACTTACAAAGATAAGATTCTCCCTCGTATTTTGTCGTTCTAAGCTTTGACGTCACGCAGATAGACAAAACTGTATTACGACGAAATTGGAAAAATAAGCAACTCGTATTTATAGTAAATAAATTTTAGTCAATTTGAAATGCAAAGATTCATCGTTCTTAATAAACACATAGAATGTAATTGGATGAGATGTATCGAATGAGTCGCGTTGATAACTTTACTTTTGTTGTACAAGTTTAAGGTTATGTATGAGGTAGAAGTAAACGTTTCTACCAATGGGAAATTAGTTGAATATAAATGTTCGAATTTGAAATTTATTTCTGTGGAAGATGCACTTAAATGGTAATTCTAATTTTTAATGTTAGAAATACGAATTTTTGTATTAGTCGTGGACAATTTGTGGAGGTCATTTTGATATCAAGCAATCAAATGATCACGCACTAGAATTCAGTAAACAAAAGTATCTCAGAGAGGTCCCTTATTTTAATTTCAAACGATGGCTGACATTTGTTCCATAACTCGAAGGACATTTCTTGGAAACATACGACCGCGTGGTCAATTGTATCGTTGACTTTTGGCCCTTATCGCACTCTGTGCGATGAATGTATAGTACCTCCGTTAATAATAAGAGGAGGCAGTTAAAATTACCCATTACGTGTCACAATACTCTTTATTGTTATCTTGAATTCGAATTCTTCGAAATAATCTAAGTAAAATCTTCTATTATTTAAATCGCTTAAATCAAATTTAGAATAGTAGAACGTGATTTAAATCGAGATTAATTCAATGTAATCTTTTTTTATTGTACATGCACTTAGTTAAAAGTTTGATAACGATCGTCTAAGATTTATTGCACAAGACAATGATGCTATCTATAGTATATACATATTTCGAAACATCCTATGCAATTGAAGATCACACTTGAGAAACGATCTTTATAAAAGAAAGATCTATCTTTCATAAAGGAGCAATTTGTATGTTTAATATTCCGTCAACCAATTCCACATCAAAGCTATCCTTGCATTTCAAGAATTCGCAAATTCAAAGGTTAAAAATTCGAAGATTAAAAAATCCAAAAATTTGGAAATTTCAATGTTCAAGAGGACATAAATTCGAATATAAAACTGTAGCAATTAACTGTATCTCTTCTTTTCAGTTTTTACCATCCCCTTTGAAAAAACACGTTTGAAACCAGAGACTTCACCCTATTGTTATCAATAACGAGCATACTAGATTAACCGAAATTAATAAAGAGCCGATGAAACGCCTGACGCATGGCGCGTTATCATTAGCGTTGCACGGTAACCGAACATGTTTTTTCTTCTCCCTCTCTCTCTCTCTCTCTACGACTTCTCCGCGTGTTAAGATTGTCGGCGGTCGAGTACACGCCATTAGAAGACGCCACTCGACGATACTTGGTCGGCTTCAAACGAGGACGTGGCAAAAGAAGAGGGTTAATAACGTAGAAACAGAGCCGTGCGTCGTGAGAAAACCACGACAATCAGTCGTAGCGAAAACAATGGAAACGAACCCGAAAAAAAACTACGCCTAACCTATTGAACATTCGACCTGTTATCGCCGATTTATCGATTCGTTAACGATATCGATTCTTCTCACCGAACTATTGTCACATTCCAATAGAGCGCAATAATAGGTATCAAAGACCATATAAACAAATATGTTAAGATTATTTTTATTGCTTTTTTTTATTTTCGCGTCATTATATTTTCAAATAATTAATAAAAGAAAATAACCTGGTATATCAGAAAATGATTGATGTTCTTTGTATCAATTTCTTTATTCTTATCGGCTGTATTGTATTCGATAAAATACTTCGTTTCTCAGTTGATAAATTAATGAGATTTAATAAGAAAATTATTATTAACGTCTAGTATAATTTTTAATCTTCTTCCTTGTACTAAGTTCAAATATCGATTAGATTCTATAGGATTTATAAAATGAGTATCGTTTCTTAACGCAACAAAGTTTTAGGTTATAATAACACGATAAGTTCGTAATATATAATAATAAGGTAACTAGAATAAGACGCTATAGATACAAGATTTTTGAAAATAGGGAATAAATCAATATAACGTTTCGTAAGAAACGAATCTTTGTATAGCCAATACTATTGATATCATACTTGATCGCAAATTCAAATTTTTGAATATTGAAATATTTGAATTACCGAATTTTTAAATCTTTGAATTTGAATTCAAATTTAGATTTGACGAAAAAAACAAAATCTCTATTATTTTAAATTGAAACTAGGTTACAATAGAACATAAGATGAACCCAAGAAAATATACCGAACCCTACTGTGAGAAATGTAAATTCCTCGCCGCGCCATGTTACAAAAAGATATATAACACGTTCATAGGTATGTACGGTCAAGTTGGCGGAAGGGGTTTAATTAGTGTGCAAGGGGTGACTCGGTTACACGAAACAAGAAACACGGTAGTTTTTACTATTTGTTTAAAATGGGGGAATGTAATAGGATGATTACAGTAGTCTCGTAAAATTTAGATAAAACCTCAAAGTGGTTAAACTACGTGAAAAAAATTTACTGGGATATTCAAGCAGCATTTTCCTAGAATTTTAGTTACGTTATACTCTATCATAATATCGTAATTAGGCAAATTATTTAATTATGTTCTATTAACCTAATTATATTTTTTTGATACAATGCTTTCCCTTGTAGAATATTTTTCTGAGGTTGCAATTAAGCTCGTTGCGTAACAGATTGATAATTAAGAATCCTGGACATAATCAAAGCTATTAATCTTACAGTTTAATGAATTCAAGTCAGGAAGAATCGACCGCGTTGAATAAATTTTGAATGAATTTAAGACGAAAATTTAAATTACTAAGGTTGACGTAAAGAGCTGAGGAACCTTTTTCTTATGGCTGTTATCAGTCCGGATTCTTATCAGCTAGATGAAGGTATTGCATTATTTCAAACTTTATTGCTCGTTAAAGCGGAAGGGATTGTTGAGATTAATACCTCTTTGGAGCGAGGTGTCCTTGACTGATGCATTCTCTTCGAGACGAGAATGCAATCTGCAATGACGATGGCATCTTATTGCTTGAATCATGTTGCTTTCATCGATTTTGCGTTACTTGAAATTGATAATGAGATACCGTTCTTATCTTTTCTAATTTAATAATGCGATGAAAATTGTAGGTTACGTCTTAAAAAATATAAAAATTCGGTTCTTAGGTTCTTTCAATACTTTTGCACTTTTGAATTTTTAAAGTTTTGAATGTAATAATTGTTCACAGTTATTAAGAGGTAGATCATACTGATTATCAGATTTTGATTCTAATTTTATCACTAGTTTGCATTTTCTTATTTCATATGAAACAGCAGTATAACAATTCAGAAAATTACTACTGTTCTTCAGAAGGTCGCAAACAAAATAATTTTCCAAGAACAGAGATCAGAGGAAGTTGACAGTATAGTTAATCAGAAGGTTCTATTTTGAGTAACTAAGAGCAAGAGAGATGGATCACAGAACTCTTTAATCATTGGACTGATTCAATGTCAATCTGAGATTTGTCAAATACTATATTTTCTAGCTTAAAATAGAGGGATGATATTAGGATACAAATATATGCTATTCAGAGTACATCACAACAGTACATCATGAGTATAGCATGTATTTATTCAATTGTCCAATTAATATTTCTCATTTTCTCTTAACTCTTTCATCTTATAGTTATTAATATCTATTTTCTCAAAGGAATGTATATCTTATCTTTTATATTAAAAATGCAACAGATATTGACAGTGAGTAAATAATTATTTTCCAAATTATCTGTTCTGAATTCTTCGTTATTTTATTACGTTATCCAAAAGCTAGACACCCTAAGATATTTATTCCATTAAGGGAGATGGAAAATAACGATTCTATGTCATTGCTCGTTGAAACAAGATCCTGTCGGATGCAATTATCGCAATTATGCAATCACAATAGGACAACGAAATGAAAGGACCTTTCATGGTTCATTGGCACACGTTGGTATTCTTACTGCATTCCAATGCCAGAGAGCTCGGGATACTGTTACTGCGGCTGCTACCAGTTAAACTGTTCTATACCATATTGGTAAACCCTACATAAACTCGTATCTATCACAGCCACACTTATCTCCACTTTTATTCCATTCTACTTATATCACTCCTTTCGAATAATACATTTATATGCTTCATATTTATTAGTCGGAAGTTCCAGTGCAATTCGAGAATGGTATTATAGCTAAAGCCGTGTTTCTAATAGATGTATTGTAAAACAAGACCAACTACCTATCACAACCAAAACTCGCTTTTCATTTCATTCCATTTATACCGGTTCTATTAAATAAGACATTTGTACGATTTAAATTTATTAATCAGGCTGAAAGCGCGTATCCATTAGATCAGTATATCTATATCAATATCTATATATATCTATATCAATCTAGAACAAGGCTAAATCGAAATTTATTAATCAAGAGATCTAATAAGATTTGATAGAATACCAGTTACTAAAATTCAGAATATCATGCATCGCTTCTTTCTCTCTTTTATTAGAAAAAAAAAAAAAGAACGGTATGACTTAACTATGACAAGATCAACGTTTCATATATTCCCTACACGTATGTATCTACCCGCGCATAAATTTAAAGTCCCGTTTTCTCGAATCCTCCTTACGCTCAACTACCAACCGTTTCTCAGTTTCAAATAATGACCTAAAGGAGCTGATTTAATTGGAAAGCGATTGGTAACTCTGAAACGGCTCATGTGATCCGTTAAATTGACGTTTAACAAGCTCCCCACCATTTGACCGTGAAAAATGTCTGTGACGAAACGGCGGTGGGGTGGGACAGACCTTGGAGTCGATGCGAGTGCGAGTACATCGGTACGTGTAATAATTACTGTTGCGATTGTCTGGAATGAAAATCGCTGTTGGATCGAAAGACACGAATACTCGATGTTCGGTGACGCAACGACATAAACCGGTTCCTCTCCGCGACCGATTTGTTATTTTTCATTAACACCGGTGCGATCGGGCAAAACATGTGCGACGTGTGAAACGGTACGAACCGGATTCTTGAACTGTGTTTAGCGTAAGACATACTAACGATCTTTTGAATTAGAGGTTATGGTACATAACCTTTTATCGCAAACCTAAGTATTGGATTTTTTCGTGTTATAGCTTTAGATTTGTTAGTCGAAATATACATATAGCATACAGGAGGACTTTCAAATTGGAGGTTAATATTGCAGATTTCAAAATAGAATTAATTAATATGAAGATATCAAGAAATGCTTATAAAGAAGCGTTTTCAACTTTGGTAAATTATCATAATATTAAAATACCAAGGGATTTGTAAAAATATTGAAGTATTTTCGACTTGATTATAGCTAACAGTAAAGCCTGGATATCAAGTTGTAATTAAAATCAGTTTTCATTGATGGATTTATATAACTGTTTAAAAGTACGGCTTAAACCATGTTTAAATGTAGCTGAAGAGAACTTAAGATTGCACGCCATCTTGGTTTAACCCTATTGCCATTAGCGTCGCTCTCCTTCCAGAGGTTTCATTCTTCCACGAAGTTCCCGTTTCTGTGGATTAACAGTTCCATTAGTTCCTAAGCCTCTTTGACATACTGACATGGTATCGTGTTAACGAACGCGTTCGCGTGTAAGAAAGGAAAAATTTCGCGGACCAATTTCTTGACGGCAATTTACGATCCCGCTAACAACGCGTCTAATTAAAATTCGATTCGGTGAACAGGTCGCTTGATGTCGTTAAAGTAAAACGTTTCTATCGTAGAATTTTCGTTACGTAATGATTCATCTTTTTTTCTTTCTTTTTCGTTCCTCTTACACTTGCACGATTTTTTTCTCATTTGAGATTTGTCTAATTTAAATTTCACACGAAGATGGTCGAATCGTAATTTAAATTTCGCGCGCATGGAAGTTAAAAGTTAATTTTAAAAATGACGCGAAAAGTTTGTATATCGGTTTGGTAACTAAAACCACGAATTTTTAACGATCGGAAAGGTAAAGCGTGAAGTTAAAGAAAAGCAATGTTCGTGTCTTATAAACAGACTATCTCTGATTCATAGAGTGATCTGGATAATTGTAATTGCATACAGATAATGTTAATTGCATCTTTTTTATCGTTGCGCATTTTTTTTTGTTAGTCTAAAAGAGAATAAAAATATTGATTAGGATGTATACATAAATATTGAAAATAGAAAAACGTAAAAACGTTACACGCAATGTTACTACAAAAGAAGTATGACTAATGCAAATGAAATATTTTCTGACACATGAACATCAGTCAAGATGTAAAAATAATTGTGTAAACAAAATTATTAAAAGAATGTAGTGACCTAGAAGAGTCAAGATCGGTCAAGATTAAACGCAAATGTTAAACAGCGAAGAAAGACGGAATATAACGAACATGATATAAATACATAGAAATCAGCAACATTTTATGATCATGCATCGCATGTTCACGCATTTAATCGGAATGATAACGAGAAGGGGTATGTGTATACTTGGAATCCTGACGTCTGCCTCCTACGTTAATGCATCAATAAGATGTATGTTACTGAAATAGCATGAAGAGCAAACACTGCCGAATCTACGCTTCTAAATACATAAAACAATCGTTTACCAGGTTCGAAGTTCGTGCCAATTTTCATCTTTCATCCTCAAGACATTAGAGTAACAGGTGTTTTGATCCTTGCTGTAATCCTGCATATTCTTATTTCCTTTCTGACGTTTCCTTATGCTGTAATAATAGTAATAATATTTATATTTTGAAGCATCTAGGATAAAAGCAGCAGTGAGACTATAAATGGCATAATTCAGGACATAAAGGATTCCGTTAATTTATTCTTATCCCCTTATGACAGATAAGACCATCAGTCTTACTGTGTATACACGTTCAGAGATCGGTTAAATGGTGGTGTGTTTTTGAATGTAAGACACGAGAGAGTGGAACCTTACCTGAATTGCAAATGATGCCACAATCAGTAAAATATACGTATGTATGTAGAACAAGGAAAATAATAACCGTTCTGTATAGAGGAATTCTATTGTAGAATTTGTACCTTTTGAAAACCGATGACTTCTATTGACATTCAAATATGACAATGTTTACCATTTTTATAATGAAAGTAAAAAGCGCGATAAGAATTTCAGAGGATTATATACTTGGCTAAGAATACTTTAGCGCCCTCCTTGTTTTGGCGGCGTTTCCAATAACTTAAATGCGATCACTTGCACGGTACAATGAAAACAATAATATCCGCTTGAAATAGTTTCGTCGCAGGTTAATCCATCGTTGAAAACAAGGCAACTAATCTTCTGCGATTAGAAGAGTATCCGTCTCATGTTATTTCTTCAAGAAATAATAAACATATAAATTTTAACCTATCCCAAATAACATACATCTTTCACCGATGATTTAGCGCGTATGATGAATCAACAAACAAATTTTGTAACATTCGATTTTCACTGTTCACATAAAAAAAGATTAGCAATATGCACATCGAAAATTGTCTTTCCTGTTTCTTATAATGTGATTAGTTAATATGGTTATGCAAGTTTTATTTAAGAAATTATATTTATTATAATATTTTCTTCACAAAAGTGAACTAAATTTTCCAAGATGGCCGATTAAACGAGGCAATGAAAACTCCACCAATCGAATGCGCCTCGTTTGACTTGCAAATCACGTTGCTTACGAATAACGAGCTTGTAAAATGTTATAAGTGTTCGGGCACGTGCGTTAAAAAAATCCAAACGCCTGTCTGAAGGAGGCACGTACGTTCTGGTCGTCCTTATCGAGGTTTTCGTACGAAATTGCCCCTCTGGAATGTTTGTAATCAAAGGTGCACTATAATTAAATATTGCTTGACGTAACCGAAATATCGTTGTTTATCAGGCACTTAATTCTAGATAAGTTGGACAAAAATGAAAGATACACGCATTGTTACCATATTTTTTATCTATTTTCATAAAAAATGCAAACGTAAATTTGCTCCAAGAAACGCGGAAATTAAATAGTTGAAATAGAATTTTTTAAATCATCATTCTACGACTTAGTGATTTCTAAACATTTTGGAACGACGGACTTATATAATAATATTTCACATTTGCGCGCAAAAAGGAAAAATGTTTGTTCATAGATGTCCTTGAAATTACCGATGCTTGATTTTAAGTTCAAGTATTTATTATATATAAGTTTAAGTAATTAAGTATATTCTCTGGAAGAGATACGTAAATCTATCAAGGTGAAATCAAATGTATAAATGCAATATTATATGAATATGAATTCGCATTCAACGTAGACTTTAAGGCAGCAATTAACGGATGATTCTTTCTCCCAATGAAGGTTTATATTATATTTATTATAATCATCGTGATTTCATCCATGATTTAATAAACTTACAATGGTGCCTGCGCGGGAGTAATGAATTATTAAAAACCTCTCACACTTGACTACCAAGTGTGACATACTAGCTACTACTTGTCACGGAGAAAACAGAAATATATGTAGAAGTAACCTTCGATCATCGTTACTGATTCAACATTACATAAGTACATCCTGCAATTGGATCCATTCATAACAAAGTACATTTAAGATTGTAAAATTAAATTATTTTTCAGCTGACATCTTGTTACTAACTTCAAATTTTGTTTACAAAATATGTCTTATAAGTAGTTAATGACGATTATCTTTATAAAGTAAACTATGTTATAATATACCCTGTGATAATAAATGACGTCTGAAAAATAAAGACAACATCTATAGGGGGTAAACAATGTGAAGCAATAAACGTTATGAGCTTAATAAATTAATATCGACAGAAAATGTTTGATAACAAATGCTTGAGAATCAATTATGACGACAACCCTTTTAACAGTGTTTTTCATGACTATAATCCACCGGTGTTACCTGGAAGCGCGCGACAACCAATGGAGAGGTCCATTCGTCTGTTTAGGTCTTTAGGCCTTAGGCGGCGAAGTGCGCTACGCGTCAGTCGATGTTTGCTCGTCCGTCGGTAAAGGTGTTACTAGTTCCGAAGCAAGAAGTTCCGTCAACTCGAAAACAACGTCGTTTCGTTCTACTAGAAAAGTTCGCACGCTAATCCACGATTAGATCAGTGCAATGCTTGTCTTGAGACGCGACGGTTCGCATCGCGAGCTTTCATTAAAAGTATCTGTGAGTGACACTAAATGAAACTACATAGAATATTTTAAAGTACTTAAAAATTACTGGAACATTACAATCGAGAAACTAATATCGATTAATCAGTCGAAATTGCGTCGAATAAATAGAAAGGTTATTTCAGCGGTCTCCAATTGGAACACTGAACTTGGCGAAAGATTTAAATTTCCCGCGTCTTTCGATGTACTGTAAAAGTGTTAAAAAAGAACTGCAAATATTTGTAGTTCCATTATAAATACTTCGCTGTAGAAATTTCGAGATCGAATTCGGTGATATATAGCTCGTTGAAAGAGAAACGAGTCTACGATTGTGAACAGCCTTGAAAGGAGACGCACAAGTTCGGTCGAAAATAAATCATTTTCTACTCAGTGGCGACATATACCAAACTTTGCAAGAAACTTCTGAAATCGTTTCTGACGATCTCTATAGACGCAAAATCGTGCTTTCATCATTTAACAGAAAATTTATTCGAGTAAGCGTCACAGGTGAATGAACAAAACTTTCGACGATAAATCAGAGTCAGTGATTACTTGCTCGCGTCCAGCTGCTGGCAGATCAACGTGAAATTAGAGAAGCGTAATAAACTCGCTCGAATAGCGTCGCTTTGTCATCGTCCCGGAAGGGGACCGTGCACCGTTCTCCCCAGAAAAGTCGTGTCGCCGGAAGTGGCCCTGAAAACCTGCCAAATCTTCGGTTTGAGGGAAAGCAACCGCGGTGAACGTGGTGACTGGGCTTACGTTCGATTTTTTCGGCCGTCGAATGCTAGAAAGGTGGAGAAGCAAAGGGCGGAAAAATGATTACCGTGCCGATATCCGCTTCCAGTCCTTACATGAAGGTTACATCCTACAGCGATGCAAGCGCTATTGGCAAAAAGCCTACAGTGAGTAGATCAAGAAACCGTTCACAGTCTGATTTTTTACTTCGAGGTCACAAAAATCGGTTTTTTCTTCCATTCTCTTAGCTTCTGTTTCTTAATTTACTTGTGTAAATTTTAAGATCGTGGACTGACTTATGAAAACATTCAACATTTAAAAAGTTTATTGCACTTTTGAACAATATTAGGTTTTAATGCTTATTTATTAATGTGGGGATGATAATACCAATTATTATATTAATACAATATTTTATTAATACAAGGCCGTAAGAATCGGTTTCTTGTTCCGTTCCTTTTTTTTTCCAATATTTTACTTTCTTTGTGTAGATTGTAAGATCGTGGCCTGGTTTATCAACTTAATTAATATTTAAAAGATTTATTGGATGAGAATATGTATGTATTAGATAATATTGTTTATTTATTAACATGAGGATGATTATACAAATTATGTTAATATCCTATGAGTACAAGTAAATTATATATTTATGAATATGACTGATTTATGAATGAGTAGGACTTAAATATCGATTTATTTTATCCTTGAAATACTGTAACCTCACTTTTGATATTTTGTATATCTTTGCATGCTGTACGTACTCTGTACCTGTACTTAATTTAAATTTCTAATACATGCGAAAATATGCTGACCAATTTATTAATAATGCAATATCACAGCAATAATATCGTACTATATGAAATAAAATGTGCAATACAAAATATATGACGCAGAACAAACTACAGTGCATAATAAATATCTTTATATACTTTTAAACACGCTGTAGATTAAATAAACTCTATATGAAAGTAAAAAGCAACCCTAAAATAGCATAAATTAATGCGATGCGTACTATTTGGTGGGTACGCTCGTACTAAGTCATTTCTTCTTTCTTCCTGGCATTGTATAGAGATATTTTGGGTCTAGGAAAAATATAGAAAGCGCAGGTCAAGATCTGACAAAATTTTCTAGGCGCTATATTTTAATATTCTTCTTCAATGATATATATACATTTGTATGTATGTATTTATGTATGCACATCTATGTATCTGTGTATTCTAACAGATAATTATGGAAATGAAATATTCAATGTTTATTAATTCTCGTTTGTAATTTACTAAAAACAAATGCGCATTTAGTGCTAGGTAATGAAGAGTTCTAGGAAGTTTGTTGTTGCAGGAGATAATTTAATGATCTTGTATAGAGATATGTACTATGGGAATTATGAAGTTATTCTTTGTTTGTCTTATTGTGAATGGGGAATAAATTGAAATAATTTGCTATGTACTTATCATGTTGATGATTGTATTGTATCTTCGATTAAATTGAGGAAGAACTCTCGGTAATAATAATGTGTTCCATAATTATTATCTATTACTTGATGTATATAAATTCATTTTTGAAGTACTAAATTCATATATCATCAAATTTTGGTATATAATGTCCCGATGTAAATATTACATCGATTCATTTTAAATTCCACAAGAGATTATCTCAAATGGCGTATGGACAAAGGCAAAATGAGACATTACGTGTCTAATTTTCCTGTTTTCTCCGCAGTTTCTTTAGCCCATTTCTTCTCCTTGCTCTTCCTTCTTGCTTTCTAAAACGGTGTCTATCATTTCTCTTACGACATTTGGACCATCATTCGGCCTATTTCTCAACAAACGTGCCAATCCCATCTTCCCATGCACCACGTTTATCTTTTAATTAACCCTATAAAATCAATATAATTTTCATATCATTATCATTCAAATTTTATATATTAATCACTAACAAAAATCTGTTAATTTAGTGTTAGTTAATTTTTCTCAGATCCTTAACAAACACAGTGGAACGTGTTTCATAGTCAGATTAGTAACAGAAAATCGTATCTGTTTTCAATTTAAAAAATAATTTAAACGTCTCCCTAATAAATAAAATCATTGTATCGTATTTTACCAGATCTTAGACAGATAGATCGAGATGTATGTCATAGTCAAATTACTACCTTGAAATTCCTGGCACGATTCTTCATTATCTGGACCATGATAGTAGCACACAAAAGTGGGGATAATTTATACCGGAAGAGAAAATGTGTTTTTTCCTATTCGGAAATTCAATCAAACATTATCACGACGTCAGTCACTATTGATATCTCGCCACGAATATATCTAGTTCTATAGTAGTAGCCTTAATCTCATGTCCGTTATTTATTCTTATCGGCTTATCAGGAGATTATTCATCTTTTGCGACTAATCGCGTGTGCGACAGAGGATGTTCGCTAGCCTGGAGGCTGTTTTCCTTTCTTCTCGTTTCCGTCTGTCGTCGTTGGTAAGGCTTACGTTCGTGGAACCAGGCGTACCGTGGATCTAAATTTACAACAACGAACAAACGAGCAAGAATCCCAGCTCTCTGCCAACGTTCGGTTCGTCGAATGACCGTGTTCCAATTATTCCGTAAAAAATATCGGTTTTCTGAACGCAGATGCTTTTTACTTCTGTCGTATTATTTCTTACATATGACGCAGATTGGATGGTTCTTAAACGTTTAAGAATATCGCTGCATTCTCACGTCTGCTTTGTACGCGGTAGTGAAAGTTACGTAAAGTACTAAACCCGTCTGAATGGAGTTTGACGTAATTATTTCTTGATCGGAACCGCTCACTACCACTGTCGCCCCTAGCGGACGTTTTGTGAAATTTATTCATTTTAAACCCTTTTTCTATTCTAGAACTTACGATAATGCTAATTTCTATTTTATTAATGTGATCTTTATGCGTTCCATTCTATTTGAATAGTTTAAGCTATTCATTTGCGTAAGAAATTAGTTTTTTTAATTCAGCATTTGCCGGGAAAAGAACGGGATATTTAATGTGGAATGTAGTAAAGCTTTTTATTTTGAATCTATATGGTAACTACACTAGGCGGTTGATCTGCCACAATAATGTTTTCCACAGGTACTTACTAATAATCTAAGAAACCTCGTGGTTTGTAATTTATGGAAGGTTAGGAAATAGAAATAGGACAAGTTCTTGACAACAGTTAGGAATTCCATGGTTCATTTAAATTTAAATGACATCGGAGTGTTTGAAAATTAGCGCCAAAATTATTTGTCGATTAGAGACAGAATTAAATTTACAATTAATTAACAGTACGTTGTGGAACACTTTCTTAATGGTCTTACAGAGCAATTATTTCAACTTCTCTAGCAATATATTTTTCTTATTATTCAAACAAAATAATAGATACTCGTTTTTATCATTTAAATCGAAATAAAAATATTAAGATCAGACATAAAATACCTAACCGTAATGAAAATATAGAACGAAAGATAAGTTATGAAAAAATTAAAAAATATTACAGATCAGCAAAATAGGTAAACGATAAGTTTAAAAGATTTACTTCTATTTTCTTCTTCAATTCTTTGTAACGAATAATTCTTTTTAGTTTCGTGCCGTGAGAACTTTACTCTCGAATTTACAAACCAAGAAACAGATGACCGGTAGAAAATTCCCAGATTACATCGTTAACAAGAAAATAAATGTTATTTACTTTGACTGCTCACGCGAAGGTTGCTATATACATATTAACATTTTATTTTATATTTATACAGATAAGTAATCTTTTCATTAAAAAAGAAGCAGTCGAAATTAGTTTTATAGTGTCGAATAAAAAATGCATTTTATGTAACCACATGAATTTTCCAACAGCCTTAATGTTTCTGCAGTCCGTATCTTGTCATTTCATCTTTCGCATTCCACGTTCCACGTTTTGCATTCCACACTCAACATTCTACAGCCTGCATTCTGCAAATTGTGCTCGCAAAAGTTACTAGAGGTATCTTCATGTCAGGTACAATGACAAACAGAGGTATTGGCATACAACAGATTTTTCTGTAAAATTCTGTCTACATAAAAGATTCATTATCCTTTATTTAACTCTTCCAGGATCGAACGTTTGTAGGGCTTTAAAGAAAACTTCTATTTTAGAAAAGGAAGAATGTATTTCTGTTGTTAAAAGGAGCTTATAGATCTATGGTAAACGTCTGTATTTTCTAATCCAATAATTTAATTATTATGGATTTCCATTTATTTTGTAAATATAAAAACAATAAACTTGTAATAAAACTTAGTTAACATTAAAAACTATGACTAACGTTTTTAATGCAATTTACTTAACTCTCCATTTCTGATGGTTTTGTGGAATTTTCTGGAAAATCTTCAATTACTCTGTCCATATAATTAAAAAATGGAACGCAGATAGAAAATTGCTTTAGCTACTCAATAATCAGTGCCATACTTCAGATATATATTTTTGTACATTATATGCATTCTGCGCATTTTTGTACCTTAGAATTTCTAATAAATGCTAACAAAAGTCCGCAGTGTTATAATTAATAATAGAAATACATTTTCCCGAATAATTTTTTTACAAAATACATGGACTAAAATTTATCACCAGTTTTACCAAAAATAAAAACATCTATCGTTTACTTAATAAATAGATTATTAGAATGCAATTGCCTGAAAGGTCTAATTTTTACGTAGAATGTCACTTTCAAATCTAAATATTGCACCGATGAAACATGCTAGTTGAAAACATCCGGCCGGATTTCTCCACATAATTCCAGTAAGAACCAGAATTTAGTAAATGTGCGATAACCTAGAGGAGACGCTCGATCGACTTGTATCCGAGTTCCGTCACGAATTTTGCCGGTATCCAGGAGTCTCGTGCCAAAGTTATGGCATTTCGATCACGTACCAGTATCTCTGCTTTCACGATTCTTTGAATTCTCGATGACAACGGCAGGAGAAGGCGATAGTAGGACGAGAAGAAACCGAGTGTCTCAATGAATATCCACAACACAGTTTCAAACCAGTTTTTCCGTCTATGGATCCGGTGGTTGTCGCAAAAAAACGTGCTCATTAACGCGTAATCGTGTTAGAGTGATTACAGTACTTTCTGCAACAAAGTGTCGATAATAAGGCGTAACAGTTTGTTCACTGCTCGCTCGTAGGTATTATGTTACCTGCTCCGTCGACATGACTGCTTGTTTCGGGCTTAATGTTAATTTGGTCACGTAGACAGATACATTGCATTCCTTCTCTTCTCCCTTTATTGCTGTTTCACGGTGTATGCGTACGTGCACGAGGTACGCTATGCGTTCATACGCTACTATCTTTTCATAGTTATCTTATAAGAGGTGTCTTGCTAGGTGTCTTATTATAAAACATTTACATCGCACTGTTAGCTATAAATATCAGGATATCTACTCTTTGTGTATCTACTTTGGCAAATACCATATTTAGTATTTTACATTATAACGTAGATTGTATTTATATTATTGCAATTTTATATTTTGTTATATTATTATAATAAAATATTTAGAAAACAAAAATAATGGAAAGCAAGAGTTCTGCAAGAGTTCTGGTACTTATAGCCAGCACTGTATGCTTTTATCCAGAAGATGGAAGTGAAATATTCTTTCTTGTATGCAACATTTAAACTAAATTTATCTTATACTTGCACACCTTTATTGGAACTAGGAGTACCAGATTAAGAATAAATCACCAAATGAAAAACATTTGCATCTTATTTTGTTTTATGATGCACATTCAGTATATTTGCTTACATAAGTTTGTTTTGATAAAGTTGATGTACATTTCAGAATAGCACATTTGCTATTGCACGTAGGATATATGTAGAGGTTTTCTAACATGTTTACAGAGATTGCAGTATTTTTGGCCAATTAACAGAAAACGTTGTCTAGCAAGCAACTCGCTAATTTCTAAGTAATTAATTCAAAGAATGTGATATAATTGTTTTGGTAATAATGGAAAAAATGGTGAGTCAACAGATCTAGCAACTTGGAACAGTATGATCCTGGTATTTAAATAACACAAGTGAAAGCTTGGATATTCGTGTAACGTTTGGGAGAGACAAGCTGTCTGCATATAATTAGACCCATTGAGTGCCATACATTTTTAGATGGATTCCTCTGAAATATTTCTGCCCTCGACCGCTGCCATTTGCCATAGCAAATGTGATTTCCTTCGCATTATAAACCAGATCAATTACAAATAAGGAATAATGTAAACAGAAATAAAATGCTCCTTGTATTTTAATCATTAAACTTGCTTATAAATTATTTTATAGGTGTTCCGTCACGTTAGTTACAAGCTTGCTATAACGTCCATTAGCACACATTAATTAAAATCATATTGTATTAAATTGCAAAATCAATTGATAGATATTAAAGTGTACATATACTGGTTCAACGATACTTTTAAATGAAAGAAAATTTATGTGCATTTATTCATGGTGTTCGGCCTCAACAATTCTTATTTTAATCTGTAAAAGTGTCGGCAGACACGCGTGACGCATTCCACGACATTTCAATGGAAACTATGTCAACCAAGATCAAAGACCTTAACATGTACGGTTATCGACACTATCCAGGTTTTCTTTTTTTTTTTTTTAGCGTCAAATCAAATTAAGTCTGGCTCCAGCAATTAGGATTTAATTATGGTCGACACATGGCACGTATGAAAATGTAGCTCCCGTCTCTTTTCACACTGCTGCTCCATAAATGAACGCTAGGGTGAAAGTATCTGTATAGTTTCAATGTTTCAACGCGCAAAACACTTGATTCTAAACATTAAGAATCTCTTCATTATTTTCATGAGAGTAAATATTATTTCCTATATATTTAGTTTGGTATATAATACATATATATGCCTTATAGAGCACTATATTGTATACTGTGCAATGTATAATCTAGTTCATAATATAATTTATGGTATACAGTGCATACTTTCATACAATACGTGTTATATAACTTTTTAATTATATGTATGTCTTTAATTTCATCGAATCAACTTTCATAACAGAATTAATAGGTCTGTATTTATTGTCATTCATAGGAAATCTCTAATCGTCATAAACATGGTTTCATTAAATTCCTATTCATCAATAATTAATGCCTGGTTGTTTGCATCGTAGAAGATTTACGTAATAACACGTCTACAGTAGTTGCTACTGAAACTCTGCAATTTAAAAAAAAAGAGAATGAAACGAGGGGATTATTCTTCGAATTCCATGCAGTCCTTAAAATACGCTTATGAAACACCTTACCTTCGTTCCATTCCAAAAAGTAATTGCTATGTATATCTGGAATGATGAATGATTGCACGCGCAAGGCACATTCGTGAGCGATCAGAAGTTCATCAAGTGAGAGTTGCTTTAACAATCTCCGACGTACATCTTCACAAATTGATTTAAACTCCTGATTAGTTCTACAAAATCCTTAATAATTCCTTGGTGTAAGAAACTTTAATCAAAGATTGCAATAAAATATATGTATATATATCAAAGTTATAAATAGGCTGCGGATTTTTATGTAAATTCATATTTTTATGAAAGCAACGAAAAAAATGGGACTTGGGTATAAACTTGATTCACCTTCTAAATAATTAAAAAAAAAAAACTTTGCGTTGGAAGTTTCATGTATTTTCAGTATGTTACGTTTTTGCAAATTTAAAAATCCATAGTCGGATCATAAACTACTTGTAAAAAGATTGCAATCATGGAATTAAAAAATCTTTCAAATTCTTAAAAATGTCGAGGTGGTAACTCTGAAATAATTATCACATTGCAATAATTTCAAACATTTCTACTGGAAAGTTACGCGACATCATTCCCATTCCACTCACACTGAGAAAATATCCCTATAGATAGCAGAAATCCGATAGTTGAAAAAAGAATATCATCCATCGTTGACTTCACAACGAAGATTCCATTCACAGACACGAGATTCGCGCGTGCAGAGGGTCTCATTAATTCTTCTTGGCCGTGAAGCGCGTTGGAAAAACGGACGGAAACGATTTCTCCGCTGCGCCTTTTCTCACGATCGTCGATCATGGCGAGCGCCCTTGGTCCGGGAGCACAGCTTACGAAATACCCGTTACCATTTAACTACAACTCGATGAGACAGTTCATAGGGTCTTTCTCGGGGATATTCAATCTAATTTTCCACGTGCACTCAATCGAGCAGCGTCACGATGCAAAACCGTGCTTCTTTTGATGATCACGCGTGCTTTCATATTTCGAATTGACGATGATCAATTGGGAGTGGACGGAGCGAGTGTCAACAAAGAAGATAGAGAATCGCGACAGATGTGGCGTGCACGAGCGCTTAAAGACCTTGTGAAAATTTCGCGATTATTCTCAGTGGTGGTATTTATAGCTGGAACAGAGAAGATTCAATGAATGCGAATATTGAAAAGTTAAATGAAATTTATTGCCGTTACTCGTCGAAAAACATAAGCAAGAAAATACTAGATATATTAGGAATAATAGAGAATTAATAGTCTTATCATTCTCTTCTTTTTTTAGAGATTTATTCAGGAGATGACAATTATATTGGAAGATGACGTTGTATGACTGATATGGTCACATGTGATGACGGGAAATAGGTTATTTATAGCCGATCCAAGTATCCTCTTATTAAGAATGATTAAGTCTAGAAGTACAGACGACAGGAAGTTAGTTTTCTCGCGATCTGTTAAACCGTTACTTTACAATTAAATATATATATATATATATATATCTGTCTGCTAATATATATTCGATGTACATACATTAACTAACTCGGTTATCTAGGCACATTTCTGCATTTGCTGTAATTCTTTTATGAACATTCATTTTCTATTACATCTAAAAATATAACACGATATGAGAAATTTAATCGATCTATTAGAAAGCTAGAGCATGTCTCCTCAACTATGCAATTGTTTCTATGGTCATTCATCTTTTATTTCGTCTAAATAATTCAAGATAGGAAATTAGGAAAGTAAAGCAAATCCTAGAACTACATTTTAATATGCATTCTTGCTAAATTTACATTCTTCCAAGTCTTCATCCATAAAATTTAAAAAAAGATTTCTAGTTAAGGGGTGAGAATTCATTAAGATAGCTCAGTTTCAATGTCGCGTTGCTATTCATCCTCTTGTATAGATCGCAGTCAATGCGTATCAAGTGTCAGTCGTACATATTTTACAGTATGAGAAAGGGCCGGCCGGATAATAAAAAGAAAGCTTGTCTGGTAATTGGATAAAGGAAGCCCCGCCGCTTTGTGCCGATCTGTGTCAGCAACTACGCTAGCGAGATTCTCCTGTCGCAGCTGAGAAGACCTCTTATGGTCGTTGAGATAACTACCCGTCAAGATAATCTTCTTTTCATTGATACAAATTTTTCTCTGATCGATCGGGTCATTCGACGTATTTTCGGCTTGCTAATCGTTCTCGATATATCGCGTAATCGAGACCTAGCCACAGTTTGCATAATAAATTGTTTGCTCTTAACGTGGCCCATAACGTCAGCCACGTTTATACCGAAGATCGATGATTGCTTGCTTTTCTCCTTGTTTTTCCGAACTCTCAATGGTTATAGGATTCAACCTCTTTTGTTTCCAGCTTTTTTCCATATTTTTAATCTTTCTCTCTATTCCTTATATAAATGCACGTGTTGGTTAATAATATTGGATTGTAACATAAATAAATATATTGAGTTTATCCGAACTTATTTATGTTACAACCCAATACGTACACATACTTTTTAGTGTCATTGTACGTATCCATCATAGTTCGTAAATGGCAAAGAACTCGCGTGTCTCACGCGAGATTGCTCATGAAAATTGGTGTAACAGTGTAACCTAACGCTTGGGCAGCCTCCAAGGTAACGCTTGGATGAGCTCGTTGTATGAAGAATTTGTCGATGCACGAACAGTTCGTTATTTCTTAGTTTGAAATTCTACCTTAGTACACGCTGGTAGCAGCACTATGCAAGTTGCATTTGCAGGAGGAGAAACCGTTTATAAAATATG
Organism: Bombus terrestris; assembly: GCF_910591885.1. Classification (NCBI taxonomy): domain Eukaryota; kingdom Metazoa; phylum Arthropoda; class Insecta; order Hymenoptera; family Apidae; genus Bombus; species Bombus terrestris. The sequence continues at coordinate 9,565,156 of NC_063271.1, read as the reverse complement.
ATAACGTATCGCATATGCATTTCAGAAGTTCAATCAGACAAGTTCTTCGCGAGACAAAAGCAAGAAAGCTATTTGGAAGGTTACAAAGAGAGCTATTTAAGAAACATATAATGTTAGCGATATTATGGTGTCTAGGAAACAATGGTCTAATATTATTTTTGTAATTTTCCATTCCTAGCGCTTGAAAACACGCTTTGACGGTTTTAATATTCTTCTAACACGGAATTCAATTATTTTGAGATGCACATGGAGAGATGCTTTTGAGTTATAAGAAAGTTGTTTCATAAATCGGGGTGATGTAGATGTCGCACTAGTTCAATGGTGTTTTATTATTGTAAATGACTTACCGATTGATCTTAGATTCTAGATCATTAAATGGTAAACAAAATACCTATATTTAATTACTAGACTGCGAATGTTTATGCGCATTCAGACATGCAGTTTATAAACATAGCTATAGAAATGAAACCTAGACTGAGATTTGTTTCGTCTTTAAATATTATATATCTATCACTGATTTATACAATAGTAGTTATAAAATAGGAATAAAACCTAAGAAAACATAATAAAGTAAGAATGAACGATAATAACGATAATATAAGAATGAACGATGAACAAACAATGAATCTGGAATTGTTTAAGAGGAAAGAAAAATATAAAAGAAAGAAGAGAAAACCATGCGGCCGGCGAGTGCTCTCGAAACAAATTTATTTTGGTCCACGGCCATCGGCCACGTTTGGACCACGTTTTCTTGCGAAATCAGTTTGTATATTAATGGTGCAGTTAGGATGCTACATCCTGGATTATTTCTGGGAAATTTCTGACAAATTTTTACCTCGAAAATATATCGTCGATATATAACGCATAGGTGATGCACGTACACCACACTCTAGTGTTATACAACAGTGTGAATTATGCAAATCGATACATTACTATGTAAATTGGCGAGCTTTGTAACTAAATTGAAAGGAATCTATTTAAAAACCGTTTTAATCGGTCTTCTTCATAATTTTTAATAAAATACATTCTTTCTTTCGTTCGTAATTACTTAATTATAATTTATAAATCTAAAATTAAAATAAAATGTTAAATTTATATAATTTGTAGTTTTCGTGAGAATTTCGAACTCGAGAATTAAAGACACGATTGTTGTCTGTGTCGCGTGACAAGAATTAATTTACAACTTAAATACCATGATGTCATGTCACGAGAGAGAGATTGCAATTCAATGCTTCGCTTTGTTTCCAGGTTCAACAATTCCTCAGAAATATGAAGGAAAGTCGGGATGTCCCTCAAAGATCGCAAAGTAGCGCGGCCAGCCTAACGTCCCTAGGTGCTGACATATCTCCAAGTTCTTCCCATTTCTTTGAGGTGATTCTTCGTGTTCACTTCTTTCTTCTTTTTCTCCTTTATTTTTTTTTTTTTATACGCTTTTTATTACTACGCTTTTTATTACTCTATACATCTATGAAGTTAATAAATATAAATGAATAAAAATAAAATACAAAATGAGATTATTTAAAAATAAAATTTGTAGACTATAAATATACTTATTAGCACTTCTGCTATTAATACTTGTAGCAGCTTCTAAATATATACACTTTAATTAGACCAATAATGATCTTTAAAAGCTAGAAGTCCTTGACCCCAGTTTTAATTTAGATACAATTTTTCTCACTAAATAATTTTCTTTTAAAATACAGATTAATAATCAATAACTTTTAGGTGCTCTATGTGGGGAAAATCAGAGTGTCGCATCCAAAGGTATCGGAGGGCTTCATAGACGATGCGTTAGTAAGATTTCGCGTTCACGGTCTTGAAAAATCGAGACCGTCGGTGACTAACTTTCTTTCCGAGAGTCAGCGCCAATCACTTTTAACGTCTTCCAATAACAGGAGAAATAGCACGGTAAATTATATTTTCTTCCTAATTCTATACTAAATTATACATATATTCTAATTATAATATTTATTATAATATCATAATAATTCTATATGTATATTAATTATAATTCAAAATGTCAGTATATTAGTTAATATCAAGAAACAATTTTTACTTCAGGAATCTAGTGCTAGTGAGACCGGAAGTATAGAAAATGTCTCCGGAAATGGGGTCATATCGCCGGTTAACCCGCTGGGTGTACCGTCAGCACTCACCGGTTCGGTGGAAACGTTTCCAAAGACACAGAACCCTAATCTCGCCGAGAAAGACGAGCGCGAGGAAAATCGAGATGTTACAAACAATAATTCAATGCAAGTACCGGAAGTTATGCGAAACCGGGCTTCCTCTACCGGTAGCGTTTTGAACGCCAGGAGGGATTCTATAGCGAGAGGGAGTGACGAACATAATCGCACGATGCTCTTCCAGGTTTGAAATGATTCGATATATATATTATTATATAGAATCTGTATTGAAACTGATCTGATCTGACATTGAATTTCAGGTAGGCCGATATGATTTGAGATTAATCAGTCCGGATAGGAAGCTGGTATTGCTTCACAAGCAACTCAGAGACGTGGCGAGTTGCGTGCAAGGCATCAAGAACCCCGAGCACTTCGGTTTTATTTGCAAAGAGAATAACGTGGATTTTTTTGTTGGCTACGTATTCAAGTGCCAATCGGAATCCGTTGCAGATGATCTTGTCGCTGGTAAAACGAGTTTCTTATTCTTTATTGATGGCATCTGCTATAATGAAATAAATCCGGCATTGCAAGGAGAAAGTTCCTATATATATATATATATATATATATAACTCACTTCTTTTTTATTAATTAATATAAGAAATTAAACTTTATATTGGCTAACATTGGTAATAAATACATTAATCATTATTCAATGTCGATTTCAGATAAGACAGATTCCATCACTAATAGAACACCCTGTATAAACAACTAATAATGTAGAAGTTCCATTATTTCTAATCAAGTACATCTAATTTAACAATATAAAAATACATTGAAATATCAATTTACTAAAATCAAATAATTTAAAATCATATACGTATTTTCTAGCTATTTCACAGGCGTTTGTTGGAACGTGCGAAGTTTCAAGAAAAGACCGATATTCCGTGTTTTCATGCGAACACTGCCCCATGTATTGGTATAACAAGTTGTGCCAGGAAATCGAAGGTAATTTCCGAGTATACTTAAGTCTTGTCTCCCTTTAATTTCCAACAAAATTATGGGACGAGTAAGAAGTTAGCATGTTCTCCTGCGGGTTTTAGGACAGAATGACAGGAGGACCCAGAATATAATTTTTTCGCGGATGGAAATGCTGCCGGAGGATGAGCAGGAAATCGTCGTTAGTAAATATAAAAATGCTGAGGCCGCCGGCGGTACAGGGACATCTTTACGCGAGCAAAATCAATTTTTAATAAGACTGTTGCGTGCTCATTGCGAGACGAAACAGGCTAGGCACGTTCATGACACAGCCGAGAATAGGTAAGATTTCTTTTAAGAAAAAGTTTTTTGAAATGTTTATTAAAAATACAACTTTTATTTATGTTAACAATTCAATCTAATCTATAATATGTTTCAGGAGTGAATTTCTTAATCAATACCTAGGCGTAGGTGTTGGAAGCACAATATTCATGAAAGCGAAACGCTCGCTTACAAATAGTTTTGATAACCTCATAAAGAGAAAGGGTTCGCGGGATGACCTTGGACTTGGACATTTAAAAGATATGAGCCACCTCAACACTGTGATACAAAAAAGCGGTAGCCAAAGCCCCGATATGTCGCGACAGCCGTCCATGGCAGATATTTCACCAGATTCTAGTAGACCCAAATCTTTAAGGGTTTCACCTGAACAACAATTGACTGTAAATACTGGACCAAAGAGTTCTATGATGGATATGTACGTATAATTTTTGACAGTATGTAGTTTATAATTATAACTTGAATTTGTTTTATTATTTTTATGATATTCTTTAATAGATTCCTGAAGGTAGGAAATTCACCAAAAATGTCTCCAACTGAGACAGATGGAAACAATTCGGTACAGTCAAATGGCTCATGGAGACAAGCTATATTGAATCGAGTTGTAACTCCCAATAAAGATCACGAAAAAGAAAGCGATAAAACAGGAAATATTGACATCATCAAATCGCCGCAGGCGACGCCGACGCGCAGAACGAAACAAGAATTAAGGGATCTGTGGAAGAAAGCTATCAATCAGCAGGTGATACTTATACGAATGGAGAAGGAGAACGCAAGGCTTAGAGGTAATATAATGCAATATTTAATAATATATTATCTAATATCTTTTTCTGAATAATAGAGAAATACTTCTTTCAACGTGTACGTAAAAATGTACTTAATTTCAGTTCGTCAAGAAGAGGCGACTGTTAAGAGAATAAAATTGGAGTATGATGAACTTAGCACTTGTGGTCGCGAGTTAATGGAGGTATGGGACCTATTAGTAAGCAAAGAGTCGAGGATCTCTACAAAATGTGATAATCAAATGCTTTTACATGCTATTAAACAAGGTAAGTGATTATAAAAATTTAAATATCAAGGTATTTTTAGATATAATGACTTAACGATTTAATAATTATTCATATTGGTACAGGTGTACCAAAAGGCAAAAGAGGAGAAGTATGGCAATTTTTGGCCGAACAATTTTGCTTGAAGCAACCTCCAATAGACACGCGTGACTTCCCTAATTACAATACACCATACGATTTGCTTTTGAAACAGCTTACGTCCCAGCAACATGCAATTTTAATAGATTTAGGACGAACATTTCCAAACCATCCATATTTCAGTTCACCTCTAGGACCTGGACAATTAGCTTTGTTCAATTTACTGAAAGCTTACTCGCTTCTGGACCATGAAGTTGGTTATTGTCAAGGTCTCAGTTTTGTAGCTGGCATTCTTCTTTTACACGTGAGTTTAAATATTTTTAGTTTTTGTTATTTTATTAATTAGTATTTAATTTTTATTAATAAGCATCTTGTTCTTAAAATATGGTTTATTTTTAATAGATGTCAGAAGATATAGCGTTTTTCCTCTTGCGGCACTTAATGTTTCGAAGAGGCCTGAGGAAATTGTATCTTCCTGATATGGCAGCTTTACAATTGTACCTGTATCAATTATCCAGGTTGTTGCACGATAGATTGCCTGCGATTTATAATCATTTTGACAAACATGAGGTTTCCCCCACATTATACGCTGCACCATGGTTGCTAACTTTATTTGCCAGTCAATTTCCACTTGGTTTTGTTACTAGAGTTTTTGGTAAGTACAACAAGATGAATACAAATTTAAACACACGTATTTATTTTTACAATTTCAGGTACTTATTTTTTATATTTATTTTTATAGATTTACTTTTCTTGGAAAGTACTGAGGTACTTTTCAGGGTAGCTATGGCATTGTTAGAAGAGCACCAAGATCAATTATTAATGTGTGACAGTTTTGAAGAAATTATGGAATATCTCAAAGTATGAGAAATTCTTTTTTTTAAATGAAGCTCTCGGATATAACTATAATACCTATGTTCCTTAATTTTTCTTAATTATAGACGCGCGTACCAGCTGTAGATAAAGAAATTCTGGATCGAGTTATGAAACGCGTGTTTTATCCGGATCAAGAGATTACGAAGCAATTGAACGAATATAGAGTGGAATACCAGGTGTTACAGGAAGAAATGATATCAATGAAACCGCAAATGGAAAATCTGGAGAAGTTAAAAGTACTTAACAAGCAACTTACGCAAGAAGTCGGTCAGCTTAGTGGACAACTTGAAGTAAGATCTTTAAACATTAATCTTACTTAAAAACCATAAGGTTTTACTGCTTTCAAAATTAAATAAATATAATTATAATCACAGATTACTATGAACGACTTGCACCGTTTGGAGACAGCAAGATCTATGCAGCAATCGACCCTGCACAAACTTGAATCTCAGAATCGCAGTCTAGAAGTGACTGTCGCCACATTGGGCGCATTTATACAACAACTATCTGAAACTCGCCCAGACATCGAATTTCCTGGTGAAATTCGACGAATAATCGCTCAGTTAAGCATCGCTGAGAAACGAAGAAGCACAGCCAGTAGATTGTACTCCCTAAAAGTACTGGAGGATAATAATAAAATGGGAATGACCAAGAGTAACTCCGCAGGAAGAGAATCTCAAAATTTGTTAAAAAATAATAGTGTAATGGGTACTCCGTATCCTTTAAAATCCACGTTGAGCCAACCAAATTTGGCTACAAAACTGGAGAGAGTCTCGTCGTTCTTCTCAAACTCGCATAATCATATTCAGAAGCAACGAGCACAATTGGCCGCTCTTAGGAATGAGTATGCGAATGAGCAAGGTGTTAGAAATGACGAAAACGATCCAAAAACCGTCAATATAGATATTCGGATCACTGATACGGTAAATTCAACCGAAGAGCAGAACATGATGCAGGACGATAATCACTTGAAGATCCAACAAGTCAATTTGGAGAAATCGAGTTCGCTGCCATTAAATTCAAAAATGAAGTTGAAATCGTCGAAATCAGCTTATGAGTTAGGGTCTGTTCAAAAAGTACCAATTACGAAGTTGGAAGTTACAAACGATGATAACGTGACGAATTTAACTGGAACGATGCATCCTCTGGATACCTGCAGTGATGTGAATTTTAGATATGGAGGAACGACGAAATTGAAGTCGATAAAATCAACAAGGTTATCGAGCCCAAGCGGCCAAGATGAAGGTATGAGCAAAAACGCTCAGAACCAGAACATAGAGACGTTGAACAGATAACAATTGCTGATGATGTTGCGCTCAAGGAAGATGCCTTGGAAGGTAACTAACTTGAGAAAAGTCTACCCAAAAAGCTAACGGAACAGTATCATAATTCATGTTTTACTTCCACATTTCGTGCACGTGCCCTCTCTTGTATACAATTTTTTGATACAACAATAATCAATTTTTATTTTTTAACAAAAGCTCCGTCTACAAGAGGTGGACTGCCGATCAAAATATGCTGAGACTCGCACTTCCCTTTTACTTATACCAATGATTTTAATACCATGCGATAAAAAGCGGAAAAGAAGCAAAACTATATATAACAAAGAAGTCAATTTATAATATTTAAAAACTTGACGCGACTTTTGTGTGCGCGTATGTCTGTGTGTGAATGTATCAGTATCAGATATAGTTGAATATGTTCATACGTATATATGTATATACATAAACAAAAAACTTAGAGAAAAATTAGGAAGAATAAGTACAGCAAGTTAATAATTATCAGAAATATTTGAATGTAGGAAAGAATAAAAAGAAATATTTACATAAATATAATAAATATACTGCTGACAAGAAATTTGTTTAAAACGACAGTAACATAGAAAATAGTTTCTATTGAATTTTGCGAAGCAACAGAATTGTAGATAATTATAATTTATTGGTTAATATTATTTGGAAAAATACATGTTACTGGCGTAAATTAAATTTCTTAGAATCAAGCAAATAGAAGTCATATCTGTATCAAAATGTACATTAGATTATTACAAAATTGATAGGAATTCATTTAAGAAATAAATATTGAATTAAAGGAATAAACGTTGTTTGTTCGATTAATGATATATTTTTTGTTGTTAGTACATAGTTGCCCAAAATTTTTATTTATCAAAATAACAAATTTCAGCGAGCAGTAGCCCTAATAGTAAGTCAACTTAAATTTTTGACGGGGTTTCAAAGTTACTCAAAAATTCCTAGCTAACAATACAAAATATACCGCTGCCTTAATTTAAAAAAGCATTTTCAAATAATAGCTAAACGATATATTTAAAAGATTACTGTTTTTAGTTACGAAGAATTCCTATTACTTTTGTATAAATTATCGAGAGAAGTGCCAAACTTTCTAGAAAAGAAAACAAATTTTTTTAAATTGTATATAACTAGTAGAGAGGAAGTTTTCTAAAACATATATTGAGATGTAACTGTATCGTGTATATTCGAGACATATTTATAAGATGTAATTTATATAATTATTGTGCACTGTGTAAGATTCGAGAAATCATCAAGTATTATTACTATTTTTGCACAAAGAAAAGCCTTGTAATATCAGGGATACTATATACTATGTACTATAATCAATGCCGTTCAACCTTCTCATAAAGAGAAATCATTTTTTAAATACGAAATAATGACGTTGATAATTTGTAAAAATACTCAAATTGATATCAGTAGCAAATCATGCTGTCATCATAATTGATCAAGACTTCTTTTATTTAGCAAGTCGATAAATATTTTTAATCTCATAATAATATATTGTACTAAATAAAAAGCAAAAAGATAAAAACAGACAATGTTCAGTACGTTTGTACAGTAATTATTAGAAAGGATAAAATATTTTGTAGTACCGGAATTTCTACCTTCCGAGTAGCAATTTGTACAAGTAGATAACTAGGAACTTTAATCGTAAATTGTGATGAATAATTAAGAAGTAATGTTAAAATATTTATAGCTTTTATGCACATGTTATTGTTAGCATATAGAAATCGTATTATTCTAATGTCGATATAAATAAGATATAATTGTGAACATCGTTTGTTCCCTACACTTAATTTTATTGTGATAGCAGTCAATTTATTTGATTAAAAACTAAGATGAAATATTTTAAGTATATAGAGTATCATTATCGAAAAAACTGTGACAAAATATGAGTTTATACTGTTTTATATATACCGAGAGAATGTAAGTAATTTTCTCTGGTAACTGCATCGATATGTACATATATTGAAGATTTCATATATCAATTGAGCATATCTGACTTATAATGTAAGTAAAGCCTTACAAACTTGTCTGTAAAATATAAACACAATATTTCAATCATATCATACGCGAAAATTAAAATTGTAATGTTCCCGTATAACAAAACCTTAAAAATAAAATAAATAATTATATTATTTAAAAAACTAATGATCTTTTCAATTAAAAAAGAAAAGGGTCCAAAGAAGATTAGTTGTCTTTGTAAACTCACAAATGTTATTTTATTATCGTGTAAGTAGATTAACAAATTAAAGGAAAAATGTGCAAGTATTCATTTTCCAACGTACTATTCTGCTGAAAAAATGTACCGACAAGGGATTTTTCTCTGTCACTATATTATATACAGTTCTTACAGAAATTAGCTTTAACTTAATGCTTTGACTTTGATATGCTAGTCCTGAAAAAAAAATATTCATAAGTATACGAAATTAACTTTTAATTAATATCTACTAGAGTAATATATAATTGCTTTACGTTTGCATTTGTTTGCTTCCACTGAGTACTATATATGGCGATTGAGTTTCTTTTTGTTTTGCTTGTAATAAATTAAGCGTTCCTAGAGGGGTATCCGTAGATGACATTCGTTTCATTAAAACTTCTTGTTCTGCTTTTTTCATTCGTTTCTCAACCTATAAATTATGAAGTTATGTTTAGTATCCGCTTTGCAGTTTAAAAAGGAAAGAGTTTTAGGTAGAATAATAAATAAGTTGACCTTATTTTTTCCTGGACCTTTCCCATGAAATTTATGTGAAAGATATCGAAAAGCTTCCTTTGCACTTAAAACATGACCATCGTCATCGATGTATTCCAGCTTGACATTTGGTTTGAAACCATCCTTCTCTTTGAATTCTGATGTTGGACCATTGAAACGATCCCTTCTACCAAATTTATCATCATCTCTAAAAAAACAAAGATAAATACAAATAACAATGAACTTCGTTCAAGTGTAAAAATTGATAGTAGCTCATGGAATTCGGTGTTTCGAAATTTACGTTAACGCGAACAAAAAAATTATTAAATTTCAAAGATACATTACATTATGCGATTAAATTAACACGAATCTAAACAAGTCGATATTAACTATCGTAATCAATAATATGTTCTTATCAAAGATATACTTAAGTTTAACTAATTATATGTATGTGTATGTATTAAATTATTTGTTATTACTTCCTCAAAGAAGATTAACTTTTATAACATATTTGATAAAACGTATAACCATAAATATTAAAAGGATTTCAGTTCAAACCAAAATTGTATAAAGTCCGTAAAAGTCCTAAAGGTTATTTTATTACCCATATTTGAACATGCATGTATAGAATGCAATAATACAAAATTATACTGTGATGTGTATATAGCAGATGAACTTTTTTTCTTGCTAATTATATTAATGCAATTTCAATCCATACTTGGACTTGTCTAGAACGCTCGTACAGATCTCGCTTGGTACAGTAGAATCGCATAATATAAACATACCTCTATCAATCCTACTCTCTTCTTAGGCCTTTCATCATCTCCAACAAAGTAGTTAATCTCGTTGCGGTAGCAGATCATCCATTTTCCGAGCACCGAAATCTGAGCTCTCTATTTACGACTGTTAACTAACAGTTTGAAATTCACTAGAGACTCGTCTAACAAGGTTCGTTGGTATGCATTCAATAGAAGAATATTTCTCACATTTGTTTCTCTTTCCAAATATGTAAGAAAGCTTCTTGTATTGAATGATAGTTGTTCCATACATACCCGTAAGTCTTGTCCTCTATCGAGTAATTCTGAGCTTGTAGATGTGCGAAACGAGACGCAGATGGTCTACTACTATCTTCTTTTTGCAAATAACCTTTGCTCATAGCAAGTTTTAACGCTCCACCTACGCCATGTCCGAGCGAAGGTTCTGCATCTAAAATCGCGGCTTCCATTGCTACTGGTTCTGATGTACTTTCATCTGTTCATAAAATATAAAAGATTATACACAATGTAAAAGATCAAACAATCTGCTTGGATGTTAGAGATACCTAGGTGCACGGTATTCCATGCGCCACGGCCATCATCTTCATCCTCGTTAACAGGAGGTTCCTCTTTGACTCCGTCCATTTCAAAGTCCTGCATTTCGTATTAAAAAAAGGAAATAGGAAAAGGAGATTAGATAATACTATTTCAAGAGAAATATAGTAATAAAACATTCAATACCATTAACTCCTGTCCATTTTCTTCTCTATTTCCAGCAAGACCATAAGTAGGAATGTCTCCTAGTGTTCTACAAAATTCTGCAGTGGCGTTAAGAACAATATTTCCAGATTGACTCTCTTCAGAACCCATAGACTCTTGTTTTATAGTTTCAACAACCTTTTCGATATTTGATAATTGGGATTCTTTTAGTTTTTGAGCCTTCTTCAATGCTAATTGTAATTCCAGCTCTTTGTCATCTTCTTCCAATTTTATTCCACTGAGATCTTCAGTGGGAGCTTGAGGATAAAGAAAAATTGGCTTATGTATTTTTAAACAGTACAATAGTAATATAACAGTATAAATAATTAATATAATTAATAGTAATAAATAACGGTACATAATACGCATAATAATAATTAATAGTACAACAGAGGTTCAAATGCTAAAAAGTAATTATAATCTTTAAAAAATATACTAAATACCTCCCAAATCATCTACGTCCAAAACATCGTTTTCTTTTACGTCCTCGGTTTTTTTGGCTCTCCTACTTCCAAGATCTCGAAGATAATCATTGTCTTCAGGAATTAAATCTTCTGCTTTTAATTTCTTTCTAATCTTTCGAACCTAAAATAATATGACAAAATATTGAGCTTATGCATTATGTAAGAAATAGAATAAAGTTTTGATTTCATAGAATTACCTTTTTCTTTGGCTTCTTAAATTTCGCAAGTTCTTCTTCATTATAATATTCACTAGCTAGTTTTGGCTCTGCTAATTGTAACGATTCTAATTTTTTATTGGCTAAACGTTGTTTAACGTAGTCGAGTTTGTTCTGCTTCGCGTCTTTGATGTTATTAATTCCCAATGTGAAAGTGTCTTTTTTCGTTCCTCCAATCTCTTCGTCATATTTTTCCAGAATTGTTTTCTTTGGGAAACCGAATTCATCGAAGTTATCGTCATCGTATGCATCGTAACCAGGTTTCTTCGTTTTATTGAAAATGTTACGTTGATAACGTTCCTCGTCAGTTATATTTACGTTAACAAGCACGTCTTCGCCTTCTTCTAGCACTTGTTGATCTTTTAGTGTTAAGACAAGTGTTTTGCCTTCTTCAAATTTCTCCTGTTGAATATCATTCAATTGCTATAATTTTTAAAAATATACATAAATGTAGGTACTTACAATATTGTGCTCCACTTTGAGGCCCTTTAAATTTTTTTCAGTATAAGCTGTATTACGTGCAGCATGAATTTCTTCTTTAACCAAATTTCCAATTCCAAATTCTTCGTCTAACTGATCTAACATTTTTGCCTAACATGAAAATAGAAAAGATCAAAACATTAATTATAAATATGCTAACTGAGTAATATACATTTGGAACACTTTGAAAATACCCTTTCTTCTGCTTTTTTCTTCTCTTCCTCTAAACGTCTGGTCTTATCAATCCAATTTCTGGTATCATCATCAGACTCACATTCACCTAAACTTTTTACTTTAGCTAAATTAGCCTCAATTAGTCTCTTCTGTTTCTGAGTGCCAATCTTTTCCTTTAATTTTTGGGTTTTTAACTTTTCGTTAACATCAGGAGCAGGCTTGTGATAAAATTCTCCCAAGTCATCCTTAATCTTATTAGGATCATCTTTTGGTCCACTATCAACTTCTAATGGTTTTAAACCTAACTTTGCTCTTAACTTGTTAGTTTCTTCAATCGATAGAGAGGTTTGTGTTCCACCGCCTTTGCTTGGCGAAGGGCTGTGCTGCTTAGAAATTTCAGGAGGTGGAGGCGTTGACGGATGTGAAGACTTAGAAATTTTTGGGGGTGGAGGTGCATTAACTATTTCAACTGAAATAAAATAAACGCAGTATTAACTGATATTAACTATCGTATGCTCATCATAGTAAATGCTTATGTACCTATGCAAAGTATATATTATTATTTGCTTTGATTCCCTCCAAATTACTTAATCTTGTACTTGAAATTGATAAATATGTTTCTGCGCAGACGAAACACGATATTATTTTCGAAACGATGACAAGGAGAAATAACAGAGATAAATGAAAAGTATTTTAGCTTATCTAACCGCTCGTAAATAATTACATTTTTGAAGCGGTGCGCGCATAGTTAATTTTTTTACTAAAACACACGACATTGAGAAAAGCCACTGTGCAACGTATTCGTATAATTTAAAAATAATGAATCAGATAATAACCATCACTATCATAATCCTTGCGTTCTTTTCTTCTATGCTTTTTGTGATGCCTGTGCTTTTCCGATTTCTCGCGCTCAGGCGTGTAGCTTCGTGAACGGCTACGGTGACGCTTCTTCTTAGCGTCCCGACTCTTCTCGGTCTTATGTCGTTTATTCGAGCCCATTTTCAATCTTTTTAGTTACACGTACACCGTGCAATACACCGTTTTTCTTAAATTTTTCTAAAATTTACAATTTATTCGGCTCTAATTTATCAATTCCTAGTACCATCCACCATTTTTTCAATGCGCACTTCAAATGACAATACTATGCGAAGTGTGATATAAATATTACCAACCATGTTTAGGAAAACCTAAAATATTTTCAGAAACAATTGTGTATCCAGCTTAAAAGTCTGTTTCAATATTGGCGTTTTAAATTTTATGAAATATTTATTCTTTAGCTTATATTATAATATATAAGATTTAAATATCGGTTGAAATTTGTTTTTCAAGCTATAAAGAGTTTCAATTTTCGCTGAAGATATCCGCACGTGCGCACTCCGCCATACATCAGCTTACGCATTTGAATAGGGAACATTTAATAATGTAATTTAAGACGGTCTCGAAAATAACTGTTAATAACTATTATTAACACTACTGTTAATATTATGAATAACGGTTTTGATTAATATAAAGATATTCTAAATGCCTAATTGTTATGAAAAATTAATATTTCTATCTATATCGGTTTCTTTTATGATCTCTGTATCAATCTTTATATCGGTCTGTATATAGGACTGTCTTCTTCATTTCTATATTGGCAAAAAAAATATGAAAATATATATTCTCGCTTAAAAAAGCATTCATAATGGTGAAATCTAGGAAAGTATGATTGTGAGAAAAATTTGTATATAAACTTGAGAAGAAACGGTCCTAAGACCGATATGAGGATTGATATAATATATTATTTATTATAGCATTTACTATATTAAATTTCATATTATTTAACAGTAATTTCATATGATTAACAAAATTTGATGCTATGAAAAAAAATGTAGAACTTGACTTCTTGGGAAAATAAAAGTATGTGTTCATACTTTTTGTATGCACTGTATTCATTAACATTCTTTATTTTCGGTACCTGCGCACACCTATGTATATAAATTAAAAGTACTTAATTTTGTCCCAAAAATATTAAAATTATTAAAACAGATTCGTAATTGCATTCATGATCTACCAAGGCGCATCCGCAAGAAATATTCGCTTGCATAATAAACTAGTAATTTTGTTTCTTTCATGATGGTTATAGTGGTGATTATAATGCAATATAACCTTGGTATTCTGACGTTTGGAAATTTGACGGCGGTGTTATTGTAAAAATGTAATGCGTTGTAAATAATTAATTTTCTTCGTTTTTCACGTAGGGAAAAAATAAATACGTTTCGACGGAATGCGTAATGTGATATTTAAGCTAGATTACTTTTGCAATCATTTATTTTTAGCACGACAAGAATTTCTTAATAGGCAAATCTTTCTCCTCGTTAACTATATTATTTTACAAGCGCATAAACACAGGTATAATATCTTGCAATATATTCATAAATATTTTACGCGTTATATTACATGATTATAATAATAAATAGCATAATATGAATATTACATCTTATGTCAATTTTTCCACGATCTCTTAGATTATGTATATGACAAATAATTTATTAATTATTGATTTAAGCCATAGAAATTTATGATGATCTTTTTCACCTATTTAATTTTTTTGACTGTATTATATTTACATTTTTATGGAATTAGAAATTTGATAGATGTAAAATCTTGTATATCTTTAAAAATTTAATAATTACATTATCTTTGTAGGTACTAATTAAGTTTGAAATTTATAAAAGTATATATTGCACTGTCTTCTGGTACTGTATGATAATATTTTTAATAAAATCTCTTTAAAGAATTTAATATAATATTTTATATTTCAGGTAGTATTAAGATTACCAGTTGCCATAAATATAATGATTGCAGAAATAGGCACAGAGGGCTTTCAGCCAATGACAAGTTTTACTGAAGAAAGGCTATTTAAGTTACAATGTTTGATTAAAGCAACAGAGATACAACACAGTGCACAATGTGAATATGGAAAGAGATTATTTTTAGCACTTACAACAGGAAATGCTGACATTTTTTTGTATTATAAGAAAGATTCAGTATCTACTGCAGTAATTAAAAGAATACCTTGGTTCCAAGGATCTCACAAACAAATCTCAGCTCTATGTTTTCATTCTATGGGATCATGGTTGCTCACTACAAGTGTTGATGGATCTGTATATATAATCCCTGCTCTATACTTCGTAGATGAAAATTGTGAGAAGGACAAAAGATGGACTAGTGATGATATAACTTCTTTTCCTTCTATTAGTTCACAGTCATCCCATTCAAAGTACATATCATAATTGAATTTGTAATGAAACATAATCATGAGTTAATGTTTCTGTTATTATATTTTTATAATTAAAAATTTCTAGGCCTACTGCAATTGTATGGTGGCAAAGTACAGTAATACCAGCTGAAATTGGTATTATCGGAACTGAGTATGGGGAGATTATATTTATAAATCTTGAAACTGGCCATCAAACAAATGTCACACAAATCAAAGGGAATATTGCCAGTTTGCATATTTGTCGCGATCAAAGTAATGATATTGTATCTCTTCTGATAACAAGCCAATCCAGAGGACAGTGGAGATTACTTTTGGAGCAGCGTACATACAGTTGTTTGCATCATTTAGAGAATGGGGAATCATATAATGCGTTGCATACAAATGATAACATGTATGATAATACCAAGATATTTGCTTCTACTAGATCCAGATTGCAAGGACTCAAGCAGTTGTCTGTGGAAAAAATTGCAATTCTTAGACAAAAGTTAATAGAAACAAAAAATCAGACATTAGGAGAAAATTTACAATATCATGGTTTGTGTACACGCATAAAATTCAATAATTATTTAATTTTGTTATAGGCCATTAATGAGAATAATTTAATTTTTAACTACCTGTTTACTAATTTTACAGATATTACGAGCAATAGAAATACACAAAATATAACTATTAATTCTGACTCTTCTACAGAAGTAAATCAGAATCAGATAACACCAGAAGCAATGTCAAAAGATGTATTTCTAATGTCTCAGTTAGATAGGGATGGACAACAATTATATACATGTTACCATTCTATTACAAATCAGATATTGGTATAGTAATATTTTATTAATTCTTAGTTATAATAATAAATGTGACATAAGAACGATTTAAAAATTGCAGGTATATGGACCTAATTTTACTACTGTACCTTTATCAGCGCATAAAGTATTTGAATCGTGTAGAAATGTTTTATTAACTCAGCGATTTTTTTTTATTACTGACATCAGTCAACGTGTAATATATGTAATATCAGACAAATTATCCGAAACTCGTAAGAGTGATAATGGTAAATTTAATCCAGAGTGTATTGTTGGTCACTTTTCTTTGGTGAATAGTAAAGAAGTTATACGTGCCGTGTACAGAGCTATTGATTGTACAAATAGTGCACCAACAACACTTTCTGAAGAAATTAAACATAAATACACATTACCAAAGGGAGTGAGAGATATTAAAATCGAATTACCTCATGTGGATACTTGTATAATTGTAACAAATCATTCTGTATATAAAATTGTTTTAAGGTCAGTGTTATATCCCTATTATATGTTATCAGTTTCATCAAAATTCACAATAATTATATCGTTTTCATTTGCAGGAAATCAATATTATCAATTTTTATGGAATTAGTATTAAAAAATAATGAACTTGAAAAAGCGGCAAAGTTGGCTATAGTACTCGGTATTAATGCACAACAATTATTAGAGCAAGCTGGTGATATACTTTTAACTAATAAAGAATTTCCACGTGCTGTAGCTTGCTATAAATTGTCTAAAGTTAGTAAATATAAGAAAGATGTTATCATTGATTCCTTATTTAAATTTGTATATAATTTTTATGATTACTGTTTTTTCAGTGTAGAATAATGAAGAGTATGTTAAAATTTGCTTCTGTTGGTTATACAGCGGATTTATTACGTTGTCTTACACATTGTTTAACTTCCCCGGTTATTAGCGAAATGCCTGTTGCACCAAGAATACATCTTTCTAACTTATGTGTTCTTGCTTTTATCGAACGAACGCTGCGAGCTTCATCTCAAAAGTCCAAAGCTATATATAAAGAATTTTTGTAAGCATTTAATTAAAACTCGTTCAGATATGACTAATAAAAATTTTATGAAATAAATATTCAATAAAAATCATTTGAATTTTAGGTATTTCTTATCTACAAATTCTTTTTACGATGAATTGTTAGCAGTGAATATCGCTGGACAGACGTGTCTGTGGGAAGTGTTACATCATTTAGCAACACAGAAGGGTCTTTATGGACAAATGTTAGATATTCTTATGAGGACAATACATACTTTCAGCACAAACAATTTCCAACCAACACCATGTAATATATAATTATAATTACAATATAGTTTAAAGATAGTTATGTAATTATTCATAAAACAACTTTTTTAGATGGTTTGTTGATATGTATAAGTGAACCAAGTCTAATGCAAGCAATGTTAGTTTATCCTGAGTTAGCTAGAAGTCATATGTCATTTATTCTTGATAATCTTCAAGACTCTCAAATTTTTGTACTTCAGGTAAGATTTAAATTGTGTTTATGACATAAATACGTTAATAGCATATAATATAATATAAAAATAATTAATGGAAATATTTTTATTGTGTTTTAGAGATTAGTAACACTATACGATCCAACGAATCCAGTAATAAGACCTAGGGTAGTGCGATGCCGATTACGCCATAGAACTACTTCGCACAGTTCTCAATCTAGTCAATGTGATTCTATAGATCTCGTGGAAAATGTATGTATAATTAATTTATTATTTAATTAACTCATTCGTTTATTTATATAATTATCATCTATTTTTATTTCTTATGTAGGATGAGGCTGATACACTCATAGAAGAAATCATAGAAACTTTTTTACTAATTTTACTGACTTTGATTTGTAAAAAATCTATTTTACATCAAGAATCTATTACATGTAACATTGAATTATTAGAATTTAGGAAGGTAATTATCACATAAACTGCTCAGTATTTCATGTTAAACAGATAATCATATATTTATATAATTTAAACTAGGATCATAGAAATACTAATTCTGGTGTTGATTTCAAAAGAAGACCATTATGTGCTGGATTCTCTCATGTTGCTCTAATTAGGAATGGAAATGTTTATACATGGGGAAGTTCTGTGCATGGATGTTTAGGTAAATATACATGCAATTAAAGACATATTTTTTTATACCCTTTATATGTATTATACATATATTAATTATTATTAGGAATTGGTCCATCTGTATTGAGATATGGTTCACCTCAAGCTATAACTTTTTTCTGGCTTATGGAAGTTGAGGTTCTCAGTGTATCTTGCGGTCACTGTCATACTCTGGCAGTAACTAATAATGGCGTTTACGCGTGGGGTTCAAGTCAGTTTGGTCAACTAGGTCTGGGGAAAGTTTTACAATGTTCAACCCCTGAATTGATCACTTCTTTGGCTCAAGAAGTCATTATTGATGCAGTAGCTGGACAATACCATTCAGTAGCATTGACTGCGGATGGTAGAGTTTTCACATGGGGTTGGGGTGTTCATGGCCAATTGGGTCATGGTAATACCGACAAAAAAATGACTCCCACGTTAGTTACGTCTTTACTTGGTACCGTTATACGTTACATTACTGCCGGTCATGCACATACATTAGCTCTTTCAACAGAGGGTATTGTGTATGCGTTTGGTTGTAATATTTTTGGGCAATTGGGTGTGGGTAGTAATGTTAAGAGTTCAGTGCCAATGAAAGTTTCGTTATCAGAAAGAATAACTCTTATCACAACTGGGTATTTTCACAATGTAGGTAAAAAAGTTTATTCGATTATGATCATTTATTATATTAAAGTAAATAAAAGAGAAGATTACACATGTTTGCTAATGACATTATTTTTTGTTAGCTTGCTGTTAGTTATACAAATAAGTTATATATATGGGGAGCTAGTCCCCAAGTACTCCGATTGCAAGCACAAACGCAAAAACGAACTCGAATATTGGAACAACGAGACTTGAAGCAGTTTGAAAATATTGACGAGTTCGAAAAAGTCACGGATTCCGCAAACATGAATGATACAAATGAAGAAGTCTTAGAAAATAATGCACAAAATAGAAATGTACAATCAAAAGCATGCGGTATTAGTACAGAATCGCGAAAAAAATTAGATAACACGTGTTTAAAAAGTGTAAACGTCGGGTCCCTTGAAGAAGCTCAAACACATTTAAAACCAACCATTGTAGATACGAGTTTAGTCAAAGGGGATATCATCCGGGTTAGTTGGAAGATTCTCTTTAACAAGATTACTATTTTATCGTATTTTATAGTTCTTTTTTTTTTATTTTGACATTTTTTCTATATTTAAATTTTATAACACATCTATTAATAATAACGTAACAGATATCAGCTGGTTGCCACCATAATGCTCTCATGACGAAGGATGGATCGCTTTATATGTGGGGCAGAAATTTAGATGGTCAGATAGGCAATGGTAGCAGACGGGAAGTGCCGATTCCTACGCCATTGTGTTACAATCCCGCTTCGATTTTTGCACAAGTACCACCAAGGCATAATGCTTACAAACGAGTGGAGGAGGAACAAGATTTAAACGGCGATGTAAAGAATTCTGCGGTGAACGAAAAAAATGGAAATGTACATGATGAAGCCAGATCATTCCAAGCAGAAAGTAGTAAATCCAAGGAAAAAATAAACCCTGTAATTAAAACTGTTGCAATTCACTGCGGATACGATTATACAGTCGCTATTCAACCAGGTATCTAAACTGCATAATATGTTGCGCTGACGAATGTTAAAAAGAGCTTCAAGAAAATAAGTTTTATGTTTATAGTACAAAATTTAGCTTCATTATCCCTTTATGCTTCTAGATGTAGACTTTTTGATTAGTTTAAAGTTAATTAGTTTAAGTGATTATTCTCGTTAAATAGTTTCAGGTTCTGCTATCAACAATGTTTTCATTTTTCGCTGTATTCTCTTTCAGGAGGTACAGTTCTAGCTTGGGGTAATAATAGTAGAGCACAATTAGGTCGGCTTCCTGCAAAAGATGCACGTGACACCGACGATAAGCTTGTGTTGATTAAAAAGCGAGTTGTACGGCTCCCTCACGCATCGCATGTAGCTTTGGACGTGCCTAGTCAAGTTCCTAATATTCCCGCTCCCATTATTTCTTATCAAAGTTATGATATACCCTCTCTGGCGGGTATAATTCGTCCTTTAAGCGTTATCGAAAAATCACCAGGAGAATTGACGCTACATTATGCATTAGAATATTTCTCTGGTTTATATGATTCCTCAAGAATTATAGAGAAGGTTGGTTTTTTACTATCTTACATAATTTTTAAAAGAATCAACTAAAACTTATAGTTCTATAGCGATATATTAATAAAAATTTTGTATAATTAATAATTTTATATCTATATTTTTAGTGCGTCGAGTTGGGAAACTATCAGGCTTGCTCAAAAATAGCTATGCTACAGCATAATATTTCCGATGCGTTTTCGTATCAATTGAAAATTTTACACGTATTGAGTCTGCAATCTTGCTCAAAAGTGAAGTCTGAAAATTTGCGCGAAAAGACAGAACGAAAATCTTTGGATGAGTGTGATTTAAAGAAGTCTTCATCAGCACATCACGTTAGAAAAAACACTGAACTTTTTAATAAACAGATAGAGAAGAATCTGATTGATTCTGTAAAAGATTGCGCCGCTAGAAATAAAATGAAAATTCCTGCAAGCAAATCATTGAATAGTCTGCAAACGCTTCAACAAGAACTATACACATTCGATTGTCAAGGTGGCTTAGAAGAACTGTGCAGAGATATTAAATGTGAAAATGCACCTATGGAGATTTTCGGGGATAGTTTTGATTCTGACACTAGTTCTGATTCGGAAGAATGGTTGGAAAGTCTTATTTTCAAGGAAAATCAATTACCAAAGCAAAAAAAAGCAGAAACATCCACTAAAGATAGTTCTTCTCCTCCTTCTACTCCTATGAAAGAAAGTGTAGATCAGTTGCCCAAAAACAACGGGACATTTTATGAAAAGAAAATTGCTCGATCTTGGCAGAATAATATAACCAATGAAGCTATAAAAGTTATTAAGTTTTTCTTGAATGAAATGGAAAACGAAGCGGACACTGTCAAGTGTAAAATGTTACAAGATGCGCTTGAGTTCTGGATTAAACACGATTTACCGATACAAAGTATAGAGAATATATTTTTGGAACACATTCAATCGATTTTTTATCCCCTTGGATTACTGTTATTTTGGTAAATTTATTATATTTATTTATTGTACGTTTTTAAATAACGTCGTCATAATCGTAAAATATTTTTGCAGCCAAGAGATCATGGATAAATATTTGGATATAAATAAAAATAATAGCGAAGCTAAAAACGTTATTGCAATTAATTGTTTTTCTCTTAAGTTTTGTCTTCAAGTGTGTTCCATGTTATTACATCATATTGATCAAAGTAAGCAATCTTACGTTTTGAAATATCATATCAAATATAAATACTTTATATTAAATTATTATCTATTTATTTTAGACCAACCTATGCCTGAGTTCATTAAACTATTATCTTCCTTAATGGCTGACCAATTTGGACCGCCATTGACTGGATATCCAGGTTCAAGTGGAAATAATACTCCAAAAGAAATGATGGAAGGAGTTATAAGCACTGTGTCTTCTAATATTCATGACTCCAAATCTTTCGTACACATTAAGGTAGATTATAAAATTATAGTACATTTATTTTGTTATTTAAAGTATTGCTTAAATTAACAATTATTTTTATAAACATTTATTTATGAAATTAGGATCCAGATGCAGTATATCGATTTCTCGAGGCTGAAGAAGATACAATGATATTCACATGTGGACATCATTTTCCACTAGCTACATATAAAACCGAAGTAATTCCAACGATGGAAACCGAGTTACTGGGATCCGAATCATTAGTTCTTCCACATACAGCCCAGTACTTAGGAAAAATGTTATCTCAGACTACTAAGCCGGAAATACTATGCCCTTTGTGTATACCAAGAGCATTGGAAACATTGGCGAAGAAACATGGTGGGTGAGGAGTATGTACCTGACATTTTATTTTAACGAAAAAGAACAAAATGATAGAAAAAGGTGATATATAACTTTTTCTTAGGATCTTAACGAACTCTGAAATTATACACGTGAAAGAGTGAACTTTTAAATTAATTTTAATGAACTAAAACATTAAACTAACACTGAAATGTAGTTAATATAAATTAAAATAACAATTACGTTTAAATTTACTGACAACACTTGCCATCGCAATTGCGTTGTATTCAATAAACATTACAGAGCACTGTAAAGAACTAAAGCTCTCTATATCTTTGGAATTATATTTTTTAGATTATCTATAGATATAGGTAATTCTACATAGACATCATTATAGTGCACTATATGTTTCATTACTTAAGAACATGCATCTTGTCCAATATCAGGAGGATTATTTCATTATGCACTTTGAAATTGAACATATTCACTGAATCTAGATACATATTATGTGTTCATGAATTGTCAAGTGATATTTCAAATACTTTACTAAAACGTATCATGAATTAACAAGGGATAATATTAAGCATTAACATTTTGAGTATACATATTTAAATTTGTGAATCTCAGAAAATTAAAAAGGATGTAGTGAAATATGTCATTTTCAATTAATATTCAACATCCAGTCAGCACTATATTTTAAAAGATAAGTTAGAGATTCAAATACAACGATGTAACGTGAAGAATAGCGAACCAGGAATGATTTCCTTTTTGGACTTTGTTTATAAAACGATTTTATCCCAGATTGTACAAATTTTAGAATTGATATTTTACAAGCATTATTTTTTATGAATATAATAATTATATTGTTAGTGAATTTTAATTTATACTGCTTGAAATATTCCTTTTAGCAGATGTTACATTTTATTTGAGAACTAATTGCTTATCATTATCTATTATATCTCATTACAGTTTTAACTTTTAATTTAACTGAAAGATCCAGATATTGTGTTGTAAAATATATAAACGGCTATAAAGAAAATATGTCAATAAGATATAAAATTTATTAACACTTTCGTGATCGATGGCACGATACTACGTATTTTTCTCTTTTTTTTTTTGTTTCATGATTTTATCAGACCTCAGGGGATACCCTTTCTACAATTTTGGTAAGAGAGAGAAGGGTTAGATATATGCATAACAGAGTTGAATGAGAAATGAATCAATGCGGGCGCGAAAGTGTTAATATATTTGTTAACCAAATATTACTTACTGTGAAGCCATAATATAGAATTGTACAGTAGTTATAGAAACATTGTAAAATATATAAAGAAAAAAAAAAGGAGATAGGATTAGGAAATAGACACAGCTATTATCTGTGCAATCTTATAAAATTGGTGCAAAGTGTTAAGGACTGATGAAAAATGTTTTGATCTAGTCTTCAAAGTATATGCCAGAATATATTAGTTGATCTTAGAAGTTGGAAAAAATAGATAATTATTAGAAAAGATATACATATATATATATATATATATATTATGTGATTCTTTGTGAACTTATGTTGATTAGATGATCAATGTATTGACATTGTAAACGTGTAGAACTTGTACATAGAAAATTGTTTATAAAGTTAGAAGTTTTTGGTTACAGATGGAGCAAGTTCATAGACATGTTCTGTTTTATTTTTTAAAGTAGAATTGCATGGAAGTGGAAAATAATACTTGTGTATGTGAGGAAACTTTTCCATTATCATTTTAGTGACTAATATAAATGAAGGTTTAGAAATTAATTAATGCAAATTGTGGAATAAAATGAATATTCTTTATTGCTAAAATTATATTATTAAATTATAGAGCTAAATGAAGGTGTAAAATTATAATAGCACAAAATGAATAAAATAAATAGTATATGTATGTACATCCTATTTCTCGCACAAAATGATGTAAGTTAGAAGTAATAAAAAATTAATTATTGACATGCAAAAGAATTACTCAGAGATATACATTGTGTTGAGTCATTCAGTATCATCCAAAAAAGTATTTAAATAATGATCAGTCCCATTAAGAAGAAAATAAGTAAGTTTGAAGATTTCGTAACAAAATGATAAAGAGAAGTAGAAATACTTGTGAAGTGATCTTTAATATTCTTTGGCGAATTTTTAATACTTCTTTTATATTTAAAAATTATAAATACCTTCATTTAGTTCACAGGAAATATTTATTTTATCAGACATTTTACTAATTTCCTAAATGTGATATTAAGTAAAATTTATATTACTTATTTTTAGATGCTGGAAATTGTTGTTTTTATTTTTTCTTTCATAGCAAATTTAAAATTGTAAATAAGGAAACAGTATACGTATCATTTAAGAAAGTGAAATATTTTAAGCAAAAATAACATTGAATAATATCTAAATCCTTCTTTTACAAAATTTACGTATTTAACGCGTGTGATACTTATTCTACGATATTCTATTAGCTATTGTTTTTAAATTGTATAATATATTTGAAAGCATATAATATATGTATAGTATATATTATATCCTCGACATATAGGTCTCCAACTTATTTCTCAATACTTAACATACGGGTATAATGTTATTAAAATAATAATCAAGAAATTTAAACAAATTTCTAAAAGATAATCTATTCTATACAAAATATATAGATTATGTTTTTCTTCATGTAAATTGCATTATTCTTTATCTATATTAAACATATAGTATGTATATGGCATACCGATCGAAAAAAATTGTTTATTTAAGTTCCAACAAGAAATATCGACACATTTCTTTTATGTAAGTTATATTAAATTCAATATACAGTATGAAATTGTTCTTAAAGTTCCAATTTTATATATGTGAACAGCTGCAATATTCTTGTAATATACATCCGAATGTATAATTTTGAATGTCTTATATATATATGAATTATGAAGTCTTTCACTGATAGTATTTAAACAATTAAAACATTGGATCACAATAAATGCAATTAAAATAATTTTTTTTCTTTTATTTCAAATAAAATCCATCCAAATATTGCCTTCCAGATAAATAGCTTGAATTGAGTAGCTTTAAAAAGAATTGTAAAACAACTTATTATCTTGTAAAATTTTTTATTAGAAAATACATATCCAAAAATACATATCTTTCTTTAAGTTACAAATTGCTTTTTTCGCTAGTTTGCACACTATTATTCTTACACGCGAACCCTTACAAAAAATCTGTTCTTACTTTTAAGAAGTATTTTCTTATAATAAAAAAGATACTGTAAAGTGTAAAGAAAGAGCATTTGTTTGAAAGAGTAAACATAAAGAAAAATGTTTTAATGAATATGACAATTATGATCGACGTTCAAGTAGAAATCGTCGTAATACTACGTTTAGGTTCAGTATAATAAAAAAACCTAACAACTATCTGTTTAATCTCTGTACGGACTACGATCACTGTACGGATTTAATTTGAACTTTAATATGATCCTTAATTTGATAATTTCTCTAGTCCTCGTTGTAAATACCTTACTTCTGATAAAAAAACAAAAGAAAAAAATACAATTCGATGTATATCGATGTTACTCAAATTTTCCACGATATTAAGGATCAAACGATTGGATTAAAGCTTATCCACGTTAGAAGCGAGACGATCGAGCTCTTCACGAATGGCTGCAGGTAAATCATCGCCTACTTGCGCATCGAAATATTCCCTAAGGCGCTCAACTTCCTTTTGCCAGAAATCTTTCGGTAAACTGAACAATTCCTTCATATCTATATTCTCCTTCAAGTTTTCCAAATTGAACGACTCTAATTTTGGTAATAAACCTATGGCAGAATCTACCGCAACGTCTTCACCGTCGAGCCTTCGAAGAATCCAGTCTAGAACGCGTGAGTTCTCGCCATATCCTGGCCAAAGGAATTTGCCATCCGCATCCTTCCTGAACCAATTCACGTGGAATATAGCTGGTAGCTTGGCATTTTTCACTTCGGTCATATTCAGCCAGTGATTGAGATAATGTCCGAAATTGTAGCCGAAGAAGGGTCTCATAGCAAATGGATCGTGCATGATTACTTTGTCCTGATTATCAATTGTTATATAAATTAGTTTCTCAACATAGAGTTGAAATAGAGAAGCATGATGAAGAATTTATATCATAAAAATTTTTTTAACAATAATTAATAATAACAATAATTTTTCTGGTTGCAATCGAAAATTGGCTGATAATTAGACTGAGTATTTATTCAAATTCAGATTTTTATGAACACACAAATAAAAAAAATGGAATCTAAGCAGAAATTCACTTCATTCATAATTGGTATTGTATTTTTGGTATTTTATATACATATTTTTGTATATTTCTGCATTGTGTGCTTTTTCACACCTTTAAATTTCTCATAAATGTACAGAAATTCGTAGTCTATTGGCAATATAAATCTTTGCAGACAACTCATCCGTTGAGTCCTCAGTCATGGATCAGTCGTCATCATTAGCTTAATCAGGGATCACATGATTTAACAATGTCTGAGTCACTGGTCTCGAATTGGTTAATAAAGTACTTTGTATAAGTAGAAAATAATGATCCCAATTTAGTGTAGAATAATTCTTTGATGATCTTTTTTCAAATGATTCTTCATCGAATTATTACGTACCGTATGTTCCGCTGCAGCAGTAGCTTCAGACCTCATCGAAGCTCCAATGAAAACACCATGCTGCCAGTTTCTAGCTTGATATATAAGAGGAATACCTTCTGGTCTTCGTCCTCCAAACAGAATAGCATCGATGGGTACACCTGTTGGTTCTTCCCAAGCAGGATCGACAATAGGACATTGTTTGACTGGTGTACAGAATCTAGAATTCGGGTGTGCTGCTGGGGTTCTAGATCCTCTGGTCCACTTTTTGCCTCGCCAATCGGTGATCTACACAAATATGTTTACTTAGGAAAGTTTTAGGAAATGTTGAGTTTTAAAATTTTCTATAAATAGAAAAAACATTCGCAGTTTAATGATAAGGATTTTTTAAATACTTTCATTCGTAATAATGAATCCCTACTTCAACGTCATCGCTGATTTCTTTTTCCAATCCCTCCCAGAAGACTCCACCGTCACTGGTTGCGGCCACATTGGTGAAGATAGTGTTCTTGAAGATAGTTCTCATAGCATTAGGGTTGGTAGCGCCATTGGTTCCGGGTGCCACGCCGAAGAATCCATTTTCTGGATTTATAGCACGGAGTCTGCCTTCCTGGTCGAATTTCATCCAAGTGATATCATCTCCCACGCACTCGACTTTGTACCCTGGTAATGTCGGTTGCATCATGGCTAGGTTGGTCTTGCCGCAAGCACTGGGGAACGCTGCAGTAATGTAACGCTTTCTACCTTTTGGATTTGTGATAGCCAGTATCTACAAAAGGTAACTGATACAGAATCTTAGGCGACTAATGTACTTGCAAATGCCAAGTAACGATTGAAACTGTTTATAAGAGTAATAGTGAAGTTGCCATTGCTTTGATATCTTAAAAACTAACAATTTTTATTTTTATTTAAAGTGTAGGTTTTGATATTTATGACAATTGTCTTTAATCTATATTATATCATTTAGTGTTTAAAACAATTGCTTTTAATTTATATTAGTATTAGTATTTGAGATAATTGTTCTTAATCTATATGATAGTAATCTCTATAAAATTAAACTTTGATACAATTGCCTTTAAAGGTTTCAACATATTATAATACATGCAAGGTGAAGTTGCGAATTATTATACAGTGTTACGTACGAGCATATGTTCTGCAAGCCATCCTTCATCCCTAGCAATAGTCGAACCAATTCTCAGAGCGAAACACTTTTTTCCAAGCAAAGAATTGCCACCATAACCGCTACCGTAAGAAACTATTTCGTTCTTGGCTGGTCTATGAAGGATGATGGTCCTTTCAGGATCACAGGGCCAGGAAGAGTTAACTTCAACCTTGGAGTCGCTTTTTGGTACACCGACAGAGTGCAGACACTTGACGAAATCTTCATTGCCAAGGGTTTCTAGGACCTTTCTCCCCATCCTGGTCATTATCCTCATGGAACAGACGACATATGCGGAATCTGTGATCTCTATTCCAATCTTGGACAAAGGAGAGCCCATTGGACCCATGCTGAAGGGGATGACGTACATTGTTCGACCTGGATTATTAAAGTTTGGAATTATAAGTTTGTTTTATTTACTAAATTGATTAATTCAGATTAATTCGACATCAGTATTTGATTATGAATCGATTATTGCTTGATTATCAATCAATCCTTGGATTGTAAGTAAAATAATTGTTCTATTAGAAAAGTGAATTATGAAATAGAGTTTGAAGTATAAAATAATCGTTTGTTCCAAAATTAGGTAAAACTAGTAGGGGCAATCTTAGCAAAATATGCCGGTCTCAGATGTATTAAGGAATTAGATGTATTTTTTCAAGGTTTTGGAGTTACCTTTCATGCATCCTGGAAAACGTTCAAGAATAGCTTTGTCCATGTCAACCGGAGAAATCCAGTTACCCAGTTCTCCGGTAACACCGTTACGTGGAGTAGGAATAGTATCGCGTTTGCAGTCGGTGCTGATGGACGTGCATTTCTCGACGCGTGCTACGTCCGCTGGATTCGTTCTAGCAAGCCAACTAAAAGTACAATTTATATTACGTTAATTATGTACATTGAAAATTCCCTTTCAAATAGCTACGGAGTTTTCATTAGAACTTTGAGAGCATAGAAAAATAGTCTGCATACTGTGTCCTTTAACAACAAGTCCAAGCAGATTTTTTTAGACTTTTGAGTTACAAAAAGATCCCCAAAATTATTAAATAATTTTCTAAGTTTCTAGAATATCATTGAATAGTTTTTATTGTTACACGTTACCTTAATTTTATTAAGCAAAGCAAAATTTAAACAAAAACAGATATGGAAAAAATGGAAAACCACTTTAAATCACTGGTCGAAAACGACTTATTATGCAGATGGAGAGTTAAAAAATCGCATATTAATTATCCCTTTACAGCTGTTTTACCAATACTTTCTATTTATATACTTGTCATTATTCTCTTTTATTTGATAACTAGCTCATATCTTGAAAAATATTTTGAAAATTTCCCAAGTCTTATGTTGCTCAATTATATCTTCAAATCCTTATAAGACAGATGTTATTTAAGAAAATATTGGCATATGTCCAAAGAACGACTGCTCAAAATAACTTACGTATTCAAAGAATTTCCTAAATGTTATATGCTCTCATATGAATTAAACACGTACCAGTTTTCATATTTTGGTAAAGCCGATATTGTTCCATTCTTTTCCATAAGCTTCAACAGATGATCGTACTCTGCATCGCTTCCATCGCAAATGTAAATGTCCTTAGGACAGCAAAGGGATGCACATTCCTCGACGTATGAACAGACTTTTGGAGCAAGGGGTTCTGTCAGTGTATTCAGCAACGGTATCTTCCCTATACAATCGTAACCGTTGCTGATGGATGGATTTTTCGCCACATTGGTGACCAACGTGGACACTCTGTAAAATAAAATGAACATTTAAATACTCTTAACGCTTATTAACTGTTTCACATTCAAATGCTTAGATTTTTATATCTTTCTTTTAATCCTTTTAATACATTCTCTTCCGAGATATTAATATTTTTTAACGCATTTCCTTTGCGATATTCGTGCAATGAATTCGAAGTACTCTACGTTACTCTACTTAACGCATGAAAGCCTAATCACTAGCTTTGGATCAACGTAACAGATCTTATATAGAGCGTCTCACAGAGTGTCTGTTAATAACATGTCGACTTTTACTTCATCACTATAGGAACATTGATTAAAGGAAAAAATGAATTTTTACATTGCTATTTTTCATTGCGATATTTCGTGAAGTAACAACCTGTCTCGATAGATCAAAGTATGATCGAGAGTTACCCGTTTACTTTTCATTGATGATGTTGAAAAAGATCTCGCAACTTTCATGCTGTTGCATACCGTACATGAAAATGTACCCTTTCCTTTTACCGGCAAACCTGTTGCCTTTATAAGTACATGCTGCAACTGCATTTAAAAAATTTTCATGCTTCGACGAACATACATAGTTTAGAGTAGACACTATGGAGCACTTTTCTGTTAAAAGAAAAGTAAAAGCATGACGAATACTTTAGACGTTATTATTATTTGTCCACATCGAAAAGCAACATAGAAGCTTCGTTATTTAAAAATAGTTGTCAACCAAAGAAAATGTAATTGTCTAACTAAAAGCAATTTCTTATAATAAAAGGATAATAATGAAATTGTATTCGTTTAGAAAATGCTCGTAAGAGAGAAGTAGAGAAAAGAAATTTTAAATAAACGACAATTTTTTGAAAATAAAAATTAACTGAGATGTAAATGGTAATAATCTTATAATAAAATATAAAGTTAAGTTATTAAATTAAAATAATGAAATGTGAATGAATTAATATACAAAGGTGCGCCAGTTTCCGCAAGTGGCAGATCAGTTAATTAATACATTAATTAATATATTCTGTGTTGTCTTTACTAAACGTCATCGCTTTATCTCAGTTATTCCGTAGACACTATGACGGTACTAAACTATATTTAGAAAACCTATTTTGTATAATTATCATAATTTAAAAACAAAAGTCAGTCGTAGACGATAAAAAGTGATGTTTGTCTTCTATGGAAAAATAGCATTAATGATACTGTAAACAAACAGTGCATGCAAATTGTGCAACGATGATGCTGTTGTATTGGATATTATGATACATTATGCAATAGCAGTCAAATAGAGTCAACTGAATAGTTTCTATGCTAATAGTAAGTTTCATATCTATCTCTTATTGTTCGAATCATTTTATGCAGCAACCGCTTCGGAATTTATCCAGTCTCTGACCCAAATTGATTCCTCTTTTAGAAATGATTTAAAAATAATATAATTTAGTTATGCATACTTATGAGGACATGTATTATAATTTTGCGTGATACTTGAATCGTATCTGCAGGATGTTTAAGCTCTTTATGATATTGCGAACCGCAATGTTTCGAACTTTACTTCAAAGTTTTTGTAACACACTCGTTATTAATCGAAATATTTATCCAATTTAGTCTTATTTATTTCAAATAAAAAGTACCAAATGATCACAAGGGATTTATTTAAATTCTATTTCAAAATTTTATTGAAATTTTTCCTCGAAGAATCTACTTTTAAATATCGATTTAAAACGAGAAATCAAGTAATCTCACCTTTCTTTCCGATTCCACTCCGAAACTTCGTTAAAAGAGCAACTCAAATATTCTTCAAAAAAAAAAAAACCAAGTAATTCCATCTTCCCTTCCAATTAAAAAATGTTCCAATTTCATTAAAATTCCTAAAAATGAACTCAAACATCCATTGAAAGAAAAAGGAGGAATCAAATAATTTGGTCTTTCCTACAAATTTCAAATTCGCTTCAATACCAACCAGCAAACGATCTCCCAAAACACTCACCGCTCATCATCAAGTTCTCTAAACGCAACCAGGATGACATTTCTTCATCCGAGTATCATACTCACCGCGGATAATACACGTCGATCGCGTGCGGCATCTCTGCAACGTTTGGAATAGTTCGATGGCTCAAAATCGCGAATCCTGCTATCTTCTGTTTGCTTCCAGAGACGTTAACACTATCGATCGGTCCAAAATATCGAAGATTCTTCGGGCTGCCGATCAACGATCCTCTGACGGAAGCTGCAGCTATGGAGAAGCTTCTTGAAGTGCGGAAACTGGTGCTGGCAAGATTCGACCAGCGTATCGGGTCGATTCTCGGCGACATGTCCTGCGTTGCTCGCTTTTATACGATCGACAAGGATTTCGCGCGAGCCCTAGCGATTTGCCCCGCGGATTGGCTGTATCTACTTCCGGTGAACAAAGTGGGGGATCGATGCGGAACGCCAGCGGAATCGGCGACGGACTTTGGGTCAGTCCGTTGCTGACGCGGTTCTTCGCCTTGCCGATTGTCGCTATCCAGACTCGATCTCAAACGATCTTTGATACTCGGCTTCTTTATAAGAAGGAAGGGAAACGCCGTGGAAATTTTAGAAGAATCTGCTTCTTACCGATTCTCGAGAAACGTAAGATTGTTTTTAAACGAACTATTTAAAGGAAGATACTCGATATTTGGCTTCCTTATAAGAATGAAGATAAACGCTGAAGAGATTTTAGAAGAACTTCAAAAGAATCTCAATTATGAAGAAACGTAAGATTATTTAAGAGAAGATTATTACTTCGAGAAGAAAAGGATTTAAAGCTTGAATTATTTAACGATGATGGAAGATGTTCTTCAGGATCCTCCGACGTCTATCGATCGGGCGAACGGTGACACGATTGATAGAGCAAAGACGTCGAACGTGATTGATCGAGCCTTCTATATTCTCTATCTCGTGACAGTCTGGTGACAGCCTTGAAGTCGTCTTGAGGTGAACATACGAAGACGTTTTATGTAGTAGTAGGTACTTAGCAAGTAGCAGGCCGTGAATTCGTAGCGGCTGATGTATGAAGCTAGCGGTATAATGGTCGACGACACTTAGAAACAAAGGAAGGAATGAACTATTTAAAGAGAAACATAACGCACTATTACACGGTTTCAAATGCACTGCACCCGGGCGAGTCGATCGAAGTAAAAGTAATCGCGGCACCGTGATTGATCGGCCCACGCGTTGCATTAAAACGAAATCGGTTGCAGTGGCCGTGTCGTTTTATATTGAAACCGTTACCCGCCACTCGTTCTTCTATTTTTGCGCCAACACTTTCCCTTTCCTCTATCTAGCGCAGCATGCGACGCGACGCGACATCGCGAAAGACCAACAATGTGCTCTTTCGCTTTTAATTATCTGAACGGAGTACCTTTGTACGGGTTAAATATCGTCTCGAGAAACGATTAATAATAAACTTTGTTTATATCTAGTGGAAACGACGTAGCATCAGGATCGTAAATATCAAGTGACGGCGATCATTGATGTATATCGTTGAGCTTAGGATTGTTTTAACGTTGTAAGCGTTTCGTAGGAGTATCTTGAGGCGTAGAAGTATCATTCACACATAGATTTTGCGATTATGATTCCTTTGTCAATATCTTTCAGGCTCCATGTTACGTGTCGTATATGTATCATTATAATTGAACAAGATATTATTGCTAGGTCGTAATGAAATTTCCGATTCCTAATGATTTATACTTCACTGAATTGTAAAGTGGTTATACGTATATAAAACTGTTAAAAAGTTAAAATTACACGTGAAAAAGAATTGTTAAGAATCGTTATCAAAATCTCGAGGAAGATCGATGAACAGCTCAATTCATGATCGATCGGGTTATCCCCGATTATAGAGCGACTTTTTACCATTGTTCTGCGCTAATGCATCGAATGCATGTTGTATGAATGTTGAAAGGAAATAAGAGATAAAGATTGTTTGATATTGTTGGATTATTGAGTAAATTGAGATTTGGAGAAATGGTATTTGACAAATTGAATTATTAAAACTCTGATTATTATATGTAGTCGCACGAGGGAATTAACTGTATGTAAATAAAACACTTGCTATATTGTAGTATTAAAAAGTCGTGAGAATTAAGATTTTCAAGAATAGCGTTTGAAATTTGCGTGCTCAAAATGATTTCGAATTTCGACACATTTGCACTGAGGTGTGACAAACTGAATATACGATAGCGTTGTTTGATTACTGTAGTTGAAGTGCATAAAATTATTCAAGAATTAGGAAGATGTAGTAATTTCTTATAAAGAACGGCACGCCAAAATATTTAGATAGATCGATATATTTTCTGTTTCGTAAAGATCAATAAAATCCAACGATTGCTCGACCCGACAATAGTCGATTAGAATTCCGCCAGTTTCAAACGGTACCAGCTCGTCCAGGGAACAATTAAATTGCTTATAAATGAACGTTGGATCGATGTGGATCGTGATGTTCGTATCTAATCGATGGGATAATATGTAGTTCAAAGTATAAGCAGTAGAACACTGTCAGAATTGCTGTCCTAAATGAATCAATTCTGATAACGTGAAGCAAAAAACTTCTCTGGAATCTTTACTGAAACTTCCAATTGCACAATAGAGAACGGAATATTCTCTAATGTTATCAAATGCCATTAATCGCATAATTTTATATCTATCTAAAAGTCGAATTTTAATTGGTAGCTAATATAATTATTAATAAAGTTGTCAATATAATTAATGATATGAAATTGAAACGATCTTATAACGAATGTTAAATCGTTTTTTTCTTCATGTCAGCGTCCTTGGCACTTTATCTGCAAGATAATTAATTTTTTTATTGGTTAAAGGAACAGTGATTAGGATAGGATTTTCTATTAACTCTGAAATCAATAGAGCGTTCGCCTAATAATTTCTATCTAATCGCTGCCTTGGTGAATATGTTAATCGTCGCTGTTTCTATTTTAAAGATTAAAACTGGTAAAATTCCAATTTTCCTCAGGCTCAATCGTTAAAGATTTAGATCATTTTCTTATTAAATATTATGATAACTATTCCAAGAACAATATTTAGTTTTGAATTGCGTATCAAATTAATCGTAATTAAAAATGTTTGATCCTCGATCCAATATATCCTTCTTTAATTATCAATCATCGAAATTCCTCGCAAATACGAAATTCACTGTTAAATATACGGCTAAGTATGAAAGTTCATTGTCAACATAACGTATATTATGAATATGATGAATGTACGATCTTTAATTTTAATAACAAGAAACGATGGAAAAATAGATAAAATAACGTTTTCGATGGTAAATAAAGTCTAATATATTTTTTCCTAAATCATGTCAATAGATTTTGTCGTCCCTCATATTTTATCGCGAAAAATGTGGCATTCGCGAATTATCGCGGTCAGACAGTGAACTACGGACCAGGCTACAGGCAACGAGATGTATTCTGCATGTTCATTTATAATGGGATCAAAAAATGAATAGAGAGTTGCTACAGCTGAGCATGATAAATTCACCAACAAAGATTGCGATCGTTTGGTCATCGTATTTTTCTTATGAATGACTTTTTTTTTGTTTAGCGATTGTTGTTTTTATAATAATGAAGAATATTAATAACTCGTGATAAAATTAATATTGACTTTTGATCATACATATCCAGTTTCTTTCATTATGTCACTTATAATTATAGTCTACAATATTTTTGCGAGTTCCATAATAAACCGTTGCATCAAAATATTATTTCAATTTTATTATTAGACATTCACTC
The DNA here is from genome assembly GCF_910591885.1 of Bombus terrestris. Classification (NCBI taxonomy): domain Eukaryota; kingdom Metazoa; phylum Arthropoda; class Insecta; order Hymenoptera; family Apidae; genus Bombus; species Bombus terrestris. The sequence continues at coordinate 9,529,519 of NC_063271.1, read as the reverse complement.
CATTAACAGGATTTTATCTCTTTAAAATTTCATTTCCTTAATGGAACCATTTAATTATAATCGTCTTTAATATATATTTAGGTACGCGTAAAAGTCGATAGTTCTATTATTAAATAACATTTTCTAGATACTATATTACACGCAGTGAGATTTTTTTTTAAAAAAAGAAAGATACTATATTACACGCATTGAGATGTTTTATATCTTCGGCAACGTAATAATTTGGTAAACGTAATATTGATGCAATAGTATGTACACGTAAGAAACATGAATTAATATCGATTATACAGAAGAAATCGATCGAGCTGGCTTTTCCAACGTTCGAAGAAAGACAACATCGAGGCGAGATTACTGAGAGAAAGAAATTATGTTCAAGCATTGTACTTTGATCTAAGCTGTCCACTATATGCGATTCATACAATATTATTGTTTACAGAGACTTCTCGAACAACATCGCACTTTGTTTGGACTTCGCGGACCCGGATTGCCATTAATCAATCCAGAGAACGATTAATTTCCTGGAAGAATCATTGACAGAAAAGTTTTAAAGGTTTCCCCCAAGGAAAGCCAGACACATTAAATATCGTATTTATTTATATGTACATGCTTGTGACCTATATCTCCGGTACAAGTCAGCCCCTGATAAATCGATTATTTAATTCCTTTTTTTATAAATATCAGAAAACGAGGTAGCATCCTATGTTTTGAAACAAACTGAGTTACATTCTGTTCAAACGAAGTTGAGCCAAGGTTAAGTCAAGTTTAATCATGTTGAATTAATTTAATTTTAGAGCTAAGTTAGATTGCGTTTGAATTTCATTAAATCTAATTAAAGGTGAGTTATGTAAGTAGTGAAAGTAAGTTAGGCGATGTCAACTTCAATTACATAGAATTGGAATCGAATTAAATTGAATTAAATAGAATCAGATTGTATCAAACTGAAATAGATTGAATTAGTCTGATTTTATATTAAATTACACTATGTTAAATTAAGTTTAAATTGAGTTACATTCAGTTTGAGGTATATTAAGTTGAATTACATTGAGTTAACATTTACTTAAAATTGAATTAAACTAAGTTATACCATAAGCTGAATTAGATGGAAATAAATCGACTTAAACTAATTTAAGCTAATTTAAATCGATTACATTGTGAAATCAGTTACACCGAATCGACTTAAATTAAATCTAACTTGCATTGAGTCGAGCTGTCTCAAACAAAGTGAAACTCAGTTAAATTGAAATTGCTTATAAGTACAACTGTCTGCAAACACAGCAATCGTATACTTCATGATTTTGTTGCAATGATTTATTTAGCTAATGTCTCATTTCAAGGTAACATTCAGCGAGTTTATCAACATCCAGCATTTTTTTTCACCCCGTCCGATTAATTAATGATTAGCTCAGTGGTGTTTGCGTGTCTGCGCGAGCCAGACCACGGAATATAACACGAAGAATCTCGCGAAACCATCGGGAACGATAAAAGGATCATGACCGAATGCTTTTTCAGCTGAGCAGAGATAACAGCTTTTGTATTTCAGCCACTCATGTTGCGTGCACGTTGTTCCTTTTTTATCGGAGAAAATTTTTTTCTCCGAACAGTTAAGGCTTGCTGATCGACCTCTTATCCCTCGTATAAAATGCTACGTATTAACGTCACAAAATTTCTTTTCTATCTTCGCGATATACGAAGATTATTCATCGATGCATCGAGATGAGCGGAAGAAGACAAAGAAAGGTTCTTAAACGACAAAACAGTAGCTCGCTTATGCTAATCGAATGCGTATAGGTGTGTAAACGAGCCTCGAATGGTGCATGAATTGCCCAGAAATTTATACAGAAATCTAAACGATATTTATATCGTTTATCAGTCAAATTACAAACATAAACAAAGAAAGATAACAGGCACGAAGATGAATTTTTCTTTTATCACTTTTTCCATCATTTTTATTGATAAATATTTTACTGCAACAAAAAAGATCAAAGGGTAATTGAGAGCAATAAAATACATTTTCAGATTAATTTCAAATACAAATACAATCGTAACAGTCGAGTCACATAACAGAGTTGATGAAATTTCAAAATGTTTCACATAACACACATGATAATATTCATGAAAGGTATCTACAAGTGGACGAATATTTTTGCAAGTCAGACAACAAAATTGAACCGTGTTAATAAAAATAATGTTGTAATGTTGCAAAGTCCTCTTGCCACGTCATTTATCGATGTTTACGTATTAGTGAGATACGTAGTTGGTAAACAATAACGTGATTTTTGAACGTGTTATTTATTGTTTCTTTTTTCCTGACAATCTTGTAGTTATATGTATATGTAGTTCAGGAGATACAGTTCCATAGTTTTGGTGACATTCTCCCTCGATCCACGGAGATCCTATGTCAAGAGTCATCGATGAAGCTGGATCTTCTTAGTAAAAAGATGTTTACTGATCAAAATGAGACATTTGTACCATGTAACATCGATCTGCGTATTTTGTTTACCTGACCCTTTCGTAAAGTTGATACCGTGGACCTTGTCCTGTCAAGCGATCATGTCAATTGATTCGAATTAATAGGTTTATTTTAATAGGATGCTAGAAAGAATAGAACGCGATTGCGTGCAATAAAATTGTACATAGATAGTTATAGATATATTGCGTTCAATCTCGTATTAGATTTGTTGATAGTGGTTTTGTAAACACATGAGAATATTAATTATTTTGTTTCGAGTTACCACGTATGCTGGTTCATTTTTTTTTTTTTTTTTTTTTTACAATTCTGAATAAAGGAATAGAAAAAATATTTGGTTCTTTTGCGATAGTATAGCATTGAGGTTAATTAATTTGTAAAGATTTATTGCATATTAAACTTTATTAATTTTTACATTACAATTTCATTAGTTTTTCCATTTAAACTATCGTCGAATCGTATTCTTTTTATTCAGATATTCCTAAATCTTTTTATGATGTTTCTTAAAATAATTTTATTTTCTATTTGAGTACCAAATTAAGTACGTTTATTCAGTTTTTGTGTTATATATGCATTTACTAACATTTTCCCTAAAAATAATCAAAAACTGATTGTATAACGTAGTACAGACTTGAGTAAGTATCCCAAGGTTTTGAAAATCTAAAACAACAAAAACATTGCTCATGGGAACATTAAAATATCGTTTGTTATATATTTATTTTCTATAAATCTTCATCGACTATATTTTGAATCTAATAGGTTCTTTTCACTTTTATCTACTATATGCTAAAATGTTCTCCCTTAGTCATAAAGTGAAATTAAGGTCAAAAAATTAACAAAGATACTTTAACTTGTGGTCTTCGTGTAACAATGAAATAAATACAGTTCTTGAGAAAGACAGATAGAATCGAAGATGGAATTGAAATAAGAGTCATTGTGTTTTGGTTCGAATGAATTCCTCGAAATCGCTCGCCTTTTATCGCCTTCATTCTTCCCCTTTTCATCTTTTTCTCATATTTTTCTAGACTTCGATAGCTTCGACCCGGTGTCACAGAGTTATCGATATATTTTGCATAAACATATACAATATACACAATACGGAACGCATACATATTCGCAGAAGAGTCACGCGTGGCTTGACGTTTCTGGAGGCTCGACTGTGTAGCGCATGATATGCTTATCATAATTGATTACATAACACGGTGGGCACGACCGCGCGATGTATGCACCAACAACCGTTTTACGAGGAAAAAGTATTTCAATTGTAACAATGGCGTTTTGTTAGAACCTGTAACTTTACCAAGCGCTATTCACATTCTTCAAATGTTTTCGTTCGTTTTAAAATTCTTTCAGGCGACCGATAAATTTATCTGTAGTTTCAACCAATAATAATAATAATGATTATATAGTTTCAAATATCTTTCTAACGTAACAATAATTGTATAAGATGAAAATATTTCCGTTGTAATGGCGATTTAGTGAACTCTCTTAGCTTTATCAAGTAGGTGCGATTCACATTTCTCAAGTATTCTGCTTGGTTTTAAGATTCATTCAGAGAATGATAAATTTATCTCAATTGTTTACTAACGATGACAGTTAGTTTCGGATAAATTTATAATATTTATTGTAGTAATGGTTTTAAGCAGCAAAAGCGTTTCAGTGCTGCTTTGTGTAACTATACTTTATTGGGTTTTTAAAAAGAAGGTTTGTCTATTTCGATTCACGTTGATCGCAAAATTTACCTAAATTCGTTATCTCACGATAATTTCTACTACTTATTCAGTAGAAAGTTAGGAATTTCTTTGTATCAGAGTAGAAACATTGATCTTCTTATAAAAATAAAAAGGTGCATTTGTAAGATCTTAAGCTTCGATAAAAGACAGTCTAAACAAGATTATTTTTTTATTTACAATTTTTAATTCACACATAAAATATACACATGATCTTTATATTTTTCAATTTATCAATACGTAAACAGAATCTCTCGCAGACTGTTATCTTAAGACCGCACTTTGTTATCCGGATGATTTTTATTAAGAATGCGTCATATATATCTCAGGAAAGATTATTTTATGTTTTGGCTATCTTTTGAATTACATTCTCAAATTTCCAACATATTTATCACAAACCTTGATACTTTACATAAAATGAATTTTTACAATCAAGAAGCTTTCTGTTTACATCATATTATTTCTTTCTTTTTATCAAGAATCGAAGTATTTTATAAATAATCGAGCAATTTTTCTATATCTTCTATTCATTTCTTTTCTATTGTAACAAAGTATGATTGAAACGATTCTTTCATGCAAAGATTTCCAATTGTTCTATCGAAATTTCTTTCGTGTATTTACGATCGTAAAACCCCCCATGGCGTGGGTTAACAAAGAATACAAGATTCTATTATCTATGATCTTTAACCCCGACATCTTATAATAAAGGAAAGTTGTATCGTTTTTATTGCAAACTTACTAAATCGAGTTTTCTTTGTCCGCTTATTAAGAATCCTATTATTCCAAATTTATTTCGTTAAACTTGATGAAACTTAGAATATAATAAAATAAAAAAATTTCGAAAAAAAAGGAATTATTAAAATAAGGAAACATAATTCCTGTTGTTCGAAATCAACACGTATATGGTTACGTTTTCGTACAATGTAAAAGGATTTAAAAAAAGATAAGAATAAGAGTAAATATTTACTACTGAATTAAATTTGAATTTAGAAAGATCTCAGGCATGTTTTACAATGCGTATCTCGTAATTGGAAACATCTGTACACGTGATTGGTATCGCGGCGCGAATGAAGAAAAGATACGTCAACATGATTAGCATGTGATCAATGAAAATAATACGTAATACGCTTATAAATCAAACCATTTTCTCGTATATGCTTTATTTACAACTCGTATAATTACATAAAACTTCTCAATCAATATTTCCAATTTTCCAATGTCGATATACATATCTTTAAACAACAAATATATCACGACATAATGTAACATCGTCTACATTAAAATTATAAAATCAAACATCTTGAATAAATAGCAAAGTAATTATTGTTAATTCAAATTTTTGTCGTTTCTAGGGAAAAGTTTCTGAAGTAAAATTCAAATATTTGCGCTACTAATTTTAGCCGACGGAGTCGCATATGTGGCGGCATCTAAAGCGAAAGAAACGAAGTTTTTCTTCGAAATGGCGACATTTCCGTACACAGTCGATAGTCTGATTCTGTTTCACGTAATTTGCGGCACGTATCAGCTGTTCGGTGACAGTTTGCTAGCAGTAAGAGTAGAGTGTTGAGGTTTATTGTTTAGGAAAGCAATATGGCTATCTGGTGATTAGTAACAGTGCGATACGTAGACAAAGGAACAACGCAGTTCTCATGATATTTGGAGACGCGTGGTGCACTCTGTTTTAGTTTAATTTATAAAAGTAAGGGAAATAACAAAAGGAATCGGCTAGAGATGTTGGAACTCGAGGTAGTGCCCGAAAGATCCCTCGGCTGCGAGCAGTGGGAATTTATTTTAGGCAAGTGACGAAATACTCGCGATGTATCGCGGCTACGTCGTATTACGCGTAATTTTGCGATCATCAAATTAATTCATAATAATTTGGAAAACGAACAGAGAATTTCCGTTATACTCTCTCCTCTTTTTCAAATTGAACTTTATTGATGTTGTCGTCATGTCAGCATTCGTACTTTGCTATTTCATTCTATTTGTAAACACCTCGTTTGACAATCGCGCGTAAACAAAGAAAATGGTGATCACTATGAATATTTTGTTGCTTATTATGTAATTGTTTACACGTATTGCCTCGCTATTTAGACTTTTGCTGCTGGGTTGTCAATTAATTGGCTAGTAATTAATTGGAAATTGACGCTTTAATAAGATATCACTTTATAAATAGATATGAGTTTAATGAGAGTCATGATATTATTTGAAATAATTATGTTGATGCGCATATAGTTTAATATAAGCAATTCATGAAATAACGATAATGTGTGGTCTACTTTTAAGAAAGAGTTATTCTTACAGGCATGCATTTTTCCCAATCTGTATCAATAATACAATCCCAAGTGGGCATTATAAGGGGAGTACAAGTACTTTATAGTGATAGTGTAAGTATATATTAATAAAAATTAGATTTATATGTTATTATCATATTCTTTACTTTTGCATAATTAATGTGGAATTAAATTGTATGTTTTACACATGCAGAATCCTTTAGATGTAGATTTAGTAATAAACTTACCTCATGATGGAGTTCGGCTTATATTCGACCCAGTGGTGCAAAGGCTCAAAATAATCGAGATTTATAACATGAAATTAGTTAAACTCAAATACTGTGGTTTGCCATTCAATTCACCAGAGGTTTTGCCATCTATTGAACAGATTGAACATTCATTTGGAGCAACCCATCCTGGTGTTTACGATAGTGATAAACAAGTATAGTATTTCCATTTATGTAAACAATTAGTAAAAATCTGTGCAATCAAGTAGTGTTGGTTTTTAGGTATTTGTGTTAAATTTTCGAGGATTATCGTTTTACTTCCCCATTGATTCAAAGTTCCAACCTGGATATGCACATGGATTAGGATCATTGCAATTCCCAAATGGAACATCTCCCCTTGTGGCAAAAACAGCTATTTATGTTGGTAACATGGGTGCTGGAGGTGGAAGCGATGAGCATAACTTAAAGGCACCACCACCACCTCTACCACTTGTAATTATTTTTTGTTCGTGTTATAGAACAGGACATACGAATATCTAAGCAAGATTAATATTACATAATCACATTTTGCTAGGTTTGCTATCATAACAATTTGTATTTAGAAAAGGCAGATGTCATGCGAGACAAAATGCGTACACGAGGTCTTAGATTGCACCTTTTCACAGAAGGTAGCTCTGTAACAAGGGTATTACTGGAGCCAAAAAAACGCTGCTTAACCAAAGAGGTTATATTTTATAATTTAGTTTGTAGTAGAATTTTTATCCCAAAGTATTGTATAGTCTAACTTCTTTAAACATTGTAAATGCCCTTTAAAGTTTGCTGTATGCTGCATTGTTATTTTTTGTATAACATACACTATTATAGGTGTTATTTGGTGACACTTGTGAAGATGTGCTGAGTGCTTTGGGAGCACCATCTCGAGTCTTTTTCAAAGCCGAGGATAAGATGCGCATTCATAGTCCTCACGCACACAAACGCGATAAAATAAGACGGTCGGATTTCTTCTACAACTATTTTACTTTAGGATTGGTACATTTTTCTCTTAATAACTATTCCATACTTCAAAAAAGTAAATGAACAAATCGAAATACATATATATCTAAACATTCTGTCATTTTTTGTAGGATGTTCTATTTGATGCCAAAACCCAATGTGTTAAGAAGTTTGTGCTACACACAAATTACCCGGGGCATTATAATTTTAACATGTACCATCGTTGCGAGTTTTCTTTAACTCTTCCACCAGAAAATAATTCCACCGAATCGGGGAAACTTATAGATGTTTCCCCTTCTCCAGTTACGGTACGATATATTTCTGAATGAGATGTATAGTTAAAACAAATAATAGCAGCTTCAACGAGTCTTTGATAAATGTTTGATAAGTGTTTGGGATTAAGATAATTTCAATGATCGTTTGTTTTTTAGATCACTGCCTACACGAAATGGGATAGAATAAGCGAACAGTTGAAGGCTAGTGCACGGCCAGTAGTATTGAACCGTGCCTCCTCGACGAACACAACAAATCCATTTGGGTGTACGTTTTGTTATGGTATACGCGACGCGATCGTCGAAGTCATGGCGAATCAACACATCGCGAGTGTAACTTTATACAGAGCTGTGTGACCTTGATAATTTATACAATATGGTGCATTATAAAACGCTCTTTGAGGAGCAATTGATGGAATGATGTTTTTGAAAAGATGAAAACAAACAAAAAAATAGGCATGTTTCAACTCTGTCGGAAATTGCATAACATCACCTTTGAAAAAAGACTGTATGATGCAAAAAGAAGTAACGGGAGTGCAAATGCATGCAAAATCCTGATGCAGTTTCTTTTTTTTTTTTTAACACTAACGTAACAATTGAAATCGTGAGGACTTTACATAAAAACAAAGAAACAAAAAAAGAGAGGAAGATTACGAGGAATGCAATGATGTTTTAAAGCTCAGAAAATCAAGCGATATCATTTTGAATATCATGTATTGTTGCTTGTAACGATATACATAAATCTTTTTCCCTGGAATATCGAAACCCAGAGAAATAAAACAAAACAAAATAAAAAAAATGGAATAAATATCACGAAAAAAGCAAAAAGACGATCAACTAAGGGGTACAAGTGTCTGCAATATTCAATAATATCATATTTAATATACTGTTTTTATCTTTTGGTTATAAGTTTTAAATATAGTTAAAAATTAAAAAAAGAAAAGATCTTGCGTGAGCGATGAATATTGTAATATCTGAGCTCTATAATAAAAAGAAAAAAAAATATGAGAGGGGAGTAGTTTCAAAGGATAATAAGAATTTTGATAGTTAATGATAAACCTATGATGATTATAATGACAGTAACGATTAATAACACATGACAGTAAAATATTATAATGTGCTTAGTGCAAGTAAAAAAAATGATATCTAACTTTCGAGAAACCAAAATTTTTTAACGCGTGTTTGAGATAACAGAAAAATAGAAACAAAAAAAGATAAATGATGACACAAAAGTGATGTTTTGGGTACACAAATTAATAGGCATAATATATATTATACATATTAGAGTGGCATTATCCATTCAATCTGTGCAGAATTGAATGTAAAACCGTAAAAGTCGATCAAAAAATGATAAAACTATAGAGTGAATAACAAAAAAAGTATTTATCAGAGCGGGAGGAATTAAATTCATGGCCTGTTTTTTACGCTTTTATCTATCAAACTCTGATCATTGTGATACGTGACAAAAATTCAAAGCGCAATACATTATATAATATTTAAATTGCAATATTTAAATAAGTTACTTCCTTGCATTAACACAAACAAAGAACAGAAGAAAAAGAGAAAGGATAATTAACTACTTACTTTCTTATACAATTTTTGTGGCGTTACATAATTCTTGTGATTATATGTGTACTCACAAAACTGAATTAGTCTTTAATCTTTTAGTCGCGTAATATGGAATACTATATCATGAATTTGTCATTAGCTTACGATGCCAGAAGGAAAGTTTTTTTCGTTTCTTTTTCTATTCTATAAATTCGAGATTTCACGTTGATGTTAAATTGCACAATTGTATATACCCTATATGAACTTGTTTCCTGCTAATCATAGGGTATAAAAGCGAATATGTTTTATGTATCGTATAAACTTTGATAGTTGATAATCTACAGCGATTATAAGATCTGTAATGAGTAATAATCGTAAAATATAAATAACAAAGAACGCGTTCGAGATTGAAGCGCGAAGCATGAACGATGAATTACTTTGATTGTCACTTTTAACTGCACAGATTCGTGACGATTTTCCTTCCTGTTTACCGAATTAGCAGAAATTTTGTGGTCCATGATTTACGATATAAATCTCTGTAAATTGTACCCTTCTGTTTCCACCATTGGACACAGATGATATTTCCTTTGAAGTTCAAACTTGAAATATCAAATGATCTCAATATATATACATATATATCAAGATTCGATAGCGATTCAAAAGTGAAAGCGATGGAATAAATAATGTTGTTGAAGAAAAGTGCTAATTGACGCATAATTGTACAAAAAAGCTTTAAGAGACGCGGATTTGCGTGTTCTACAGTTGTTCTTGTTTCTCAAAATCCTATTTTGATGGAATATCTCCCGTTTTTGTCGATTTTTGTCGAAACAGTTTTGCGTGGAAATTATTTTCAAGTAAATATATAGAGCGTAAAATTCTCTAAACAAGCTTCATTGAAGCATTCACCGATGCAATAACAAATGTTCAAAAAAGAAAAGAAAAGGTAGGATTAAAACACAGAGGAAGAGAAAATCAGTGGATCTTTTAGAAATTGTATTCTCTATATAATTATTTCGGATAATTCTTCCCGAGAAATCTCTCTATTTAGTTTATACAAGGGCGAATCATTTTGTATTGAATGGATTATAAAATCATGTAAAAAAATTTTCTATAAATCATTTTTCCTTCAATATTTCTTTCAGGCTTTACTGATCCTCGTGTATTTTCTTTTAAAAAAATTATATATATATATATATATATATATATAACACATATATATATATTATACATATATATTAATTAATATTATATATTAATTATATATATATATATTTTGTATGATTTGAAAAAATCTCAATTATAATTCAGATTAAATTAGGAAGAAGTAAATTTCGTGTTTGAACGAAATGAAATAATTTCTTTTCTTTTATGTTTACTTACTTATTTCCTTTGACGCGCGTTTTTCAAAGCGTCCAATCCGTGAGAGATGCAATTCTTTTGTCGCGACTCTGAAGTTCGAGATGGTTTGAATTTGTTCATTTTGATTTCATTCAATCTATCTCCTTGTGTCATAATACAGGGATCCATAGCCCTGTATTTCTGTGGAGTTCGTTCTGGATCGTCTGTTCCGCGGAAATTCCTTAATTTTCCTATGAGCAAGAAAAGAAAAAAAATTGTATTATAATACCTGCATAGCATAGGATAAAATTTATTTATTTATTCAACGATGTAGATTAGTTACATAGCCTGAATTCTTCTTTATATTATTCAAGTTTGTAGTTTACCTTCTATAGATGCACTAAAAGATACCTTTACAATGACTGTATAATTCAAGTTCCATCGTAGTGTCGATAAATAACAAGACAATTGCATAAGACAAAGAACACTACCACTACGTTAGAAATTGTAAATTAAAGTAATTCAAATTGGATGCGTGCGCAGAATGCTCGGTATGAGATCTATTGGCGCGAAAACTTGTTTAATTGATATTTTCCTTTAAAATCATAATATTCGCTGCAACATATTTTAATGATTCCCTGTTACTTTTCTGAGTCGTTAGTTCTCATAAATAATTTTATTTTAATTTAATTTCGATTCATTATTAATTCCAATTTATATTGGTTGCGCGCGCAGCTATCGATAAATATGAAGTATTGAATAATCGACAAGAAATTGATAATGATTGTTCTGTAAATAAATGTCTTCTTACGTTGAAATTTTATAAAGATACATTTTGTACTAATTTTTTGTTTCAATTTCTATGATTATTTCATTCGTTAAGATATCATAAGTGTTAAAATTGTATATATATTTCTACGTGGTAAGAAATCTCGATCGATTAGTAATCGAAATTGAGATGCGCGAGCATGTTTCTGAAGCAGCTTTGGCGCGCGATTGTTCTTTCCTGCACGCTTCGACGTACTGTTGAATTTTTTCCTAATTTTACGTTACAAATGACGCCAACACTCCTTCATAATGAGGATTTCTACTACTATGGTTTGTATAAAGGTATAATAATATAATTCAATAGCTTTTGTAATGTAACAGAGCAAAATATTATATGTTACTTTTTCAAGGTCAGCAGACCTATGCTAGAATATCAAAGATTTACTGAAATTTCGATATAATTACATGAAATTAACTTAGAAACACAATTCTCAATTAGAATAGAATGCTTTGCTAAAACGTGTAATGTACTACGTATATATATATTACCTTATATCAGTTATATAGAATCATATTTTTTACTTGTGTTTTTTAAAAATTAAGAAATAAAGTACGAAAATGATAAAATATTAAATAAATACCTAAAATTCTCGTAAATTTCGTTTTGCCTTTTTTCTCTATCGGTAGACTATCGTAGTTTGCTTCTGAAACAATATAAATTTATATTGAAAAATTTCACATTTTTCATAATTTTTTTTTTCTCTATTTTCTTTTTTTAGATCATCACATTTTCGTCAAAGCAGAAATTGAAGATTTTCGATATAAGGGCTGGATTGAAAATTACAATTTTCATAGGTAAAATCTTTACTAGTCTCTAATAAAAAATTCTATTGCTTTTATACTCTTTTCTTATACGATCATTGGTTGATTTTAGAAAGAGACATAAAGTCCTACCTGTGCACCCTCCATCAGGCATGTAGTGTATTTTCTTTTCCAACTTGTCTGCAATCGAATATATTCCGCGTTTATGGTGCAATATTACATCACCATCGCCATAATACTTCAGTCTGCGAATGATACATCACCATGATGTATATAGGTATGTACTGAGTATTATTTATATGTCAAGTGTTCCTTTTTTATTTTTCATTAAAAATTAATAGTAAGAAAGACAATTCCTCTCTGTATTAACCCTTTCGAGACGGATTTTCTTTCAATAATAGATGCAATGATATAACATGCGGCAACAATATAATGCGATAATATAATAATAATGAATTAAATATAATTTTTAAAATGAAATAATTTCAATTTATAACAAGATCCTATGCTTTAATAAACTTCAATGATGCCAGAATAATACAAATTATAAAGATTCAACGATCCTTTAGCAGTTACCTTGAAATATTTTGTTCTATTAGTTTATAAAGGGTTAAGGTTATTTTTTTGATTCAATGATAAAAAATCTTTATTGCAATATTACTATTTATATCTAATAATGGAAATATGAATTACTTATATTGTTGACCAGCGTTCAATAAATTTTTCTCTATTTTTTCTAACCAGGCTTGTTGGTGTCCAATAACGGAACCAGGTCTGCAAATCCTTATCCAGGCAATAGCTTCTCTTGCCGTCATTTTATAATGCTTTATTAAATATGCGGCAATTAATGAACCTGTCCTTCCTAATCCAGCCTGAAATATTATTCATATAGTAAATAAAATTTGAAGATAGATTAGAAAATTGTTTAAAGAACTTCAAATAACTTTGCAATGAACTGCTATCGGACCGCTGGTATTTTCACTTAGTTGCAAAAATTCATTCAGTATTCTTCTCGGTGGTACCGTGCCGTCTGGCATGAACATATCGTAATGCGCGATCCCTACATCGGTGAATCTATTTTTAAAGCATCACTTTAATTTCATTCTAAACTTAGAGTCATAACAAATTATGTAACCGTATAATTTCGAAGAGTTTCAGGGAAATATAATTCTTTCAGTATTAATAGAGTAATAAATCTTAAAGATTAGGAAATAGTCAATATTTGTAATAAATAATGTAGTTTTTCTATAATTAGATAATCTTATAGAATTTTTGAAAGTCATCAGTTGAAATTATTAAGAACTTTGTGATTATAGATTAGATTTGTACCTCGATGCACTGTATGCTTTCTTATTCAATCTGATCACGGTTGTGACTTCGTTCTTTAAAAAGTAATCAATGTAGCACTCAGGTGGATGATAAGGTGTGCCTGGTTCCGTGCTTGGACCAACGAAAGCCAGGAACTTTTGTGGTACCATCCAATTCAAAGCACCGTTTCTCATGTCCTCGTACTTTTCATACTCAACCACATCAAAGTCGCAAAAATTAAAAAAGCCGAAAGAAACTGCTTTTTTAAGCGCGTTCAAGCAATCTATTCTTATAAAATAGATTATATAAGATTAATTTCAATTAGTAGAATTAATTTTCCAGTTTATAATTTCCACGCTAAATTGTCACCTGTTAAATGAATACTATAAATTGCTGATCCCATAGAGGCATCTCGAAATGGCTTTATAGGAATTTCACCTCCCATAAAAAGAATGTTGTAAGCTTCTCTTGGACTTTTGTTCAGGTATAATACCGCGTAAGAGGCAACCAGATATGCGGAATTTGCCCTTTTGTGATCTCGTTGTGATGTATAGTGCACGATTTGTCTATGCTCATTTCCTGGGCTCTCGAGTTTCTTACTTACTTTGCAGCAGTATCTGTAAAAAACATTATTAACAGTATTACGATCCGATAGTAGTTCCAATATTTTAAACCTTATTACAATTATTTCTTTTTAATTAATATTGTGAATTTTTATTCAATTATTTTTATTTAATTATACAAGCTATATAATATCGTATAATTTGTATAACAGTATAATTAAATATAAATTCTCTTAATTATACAAAAAATAATTCTATGAGATCATTATTTCAAATTTTGTTTTTTCGTATAATTATAAATTATTACAGATATGATGGACACTATCAAAAGATAATACTTAAGGGACATATGAAAATATTATTTGGAAGTATAAAAGGATTGTAAATTCTTACTTGTATAAACAAGCGAGGTTTAAAGGGCCAAAATCGTAGTAAAAATTATTATAAATTAGCTCGTCATCGATTGTAAAGAAATGGATATTAGATGTGCTTTTTACATCCTTTCGACCGTTGTACAACGTTGCAAAATAGAATTTGTCTTTTATATATTCACAGATATAAGTAACATCTGGATGTTTATAAACTGTAGTAATTTCTAATAGAAAAAGATTAATATAAAATAATGTAGAAAGAATACAAAACAAACAAATTTCTGCCAGTATTCATTTCGTAAGTACCATCTGGGTTGATGTTTCTATTATCGCAAGTATGATAGTTTCTTTTCGAGGGTGCATAATTTGTTTGTTCGTACATGATGAAAGAATATCGAAACCTGTTCTCCCTATAAGCGCAATTATTTTCTATAAACCACACATCTCGTATGACAATTAAACAATACCATGTTTTAACCTTGATAAATCATTTGTAAATTATATGAAAATTTCCTTGTGATTGATCATTGATTTTTAAAGATGTCCTAGTCATATCTTGCACAGG
This sequence comes from Bombus terrestris, assembly GCF_910591885.1. Taxonomy (NCBI): domain Eukaryota; kingdom Metazoa; phylum Arthropoda; class Insecta; order Hymenoptera; family Apidae; genus Bombus; species Bombus terrestris. The sequence goes on along the minus strand of NC_063271.1, from coordinate 9,514,274 downwards.
AAACAATATGCTTCTTTTTAATTTATTATCGTGATATGCATTAATTTGGGGATAGTGTCATAGGTTTGTCTGTTTTGTTGTCAAAGATAGTTTTTGATTACAAAATTGTAATTAACCAAACACATGATTCTCTGAACCTGAAAAAACAAATGAGATGAAAAGGAAATGTATTTCTTTCTTATATTTTTTTCATTCTTCTAGTTGTGGCAGAGAATTTAAGAGTTACTGATTCTATGATACGTGTACCTTGGACAATTTTCATTTTCTAACAAAATAAAATCTGCTCCTAAATTTATCGTTATTTGCCACGCCAAATTACTGATCTCATGTTTGCCAGATGTCTGTCGAGTCTCCACGTTTCTCAACTTTTTTTTCTAAAGAGTTGATCGATCATTGGCCGTTTCTTTTGGATCATAATTCGTATACAATATACTTTTAGAATAATGCATTTTATATTTTCACAATACTGACGTTCCGACAATTAATTTCTAACAATGTTCTAATAACGTTCGCAGAGCCAGAGACGAGAAGAAGTTGCAGAAATATCAACGCACGCTACAAAGGGTGAGTCAAAGTTTTTCATTTTCTCTGCTTTCAGACTATAATTACGGTTGCGTTACTTTTAATTAAAGTGCACGTCCTTGCATGCCTTGATCATTTCTTTTCATGTCTTTAAAAAGTTTCGTAAAAAGTCGACACTGAGGTGTACCATTTTCATTAACTCATACGTGTTAGGAAATATTTATAATTCTAAAAATGTTGCAATATGTTCAGTAATGTAAATATTACAATAATAATAATAATAATTTCAATAACATTAAAATATTACGGAATATAAAATCCATAGATCATAAGTCAGTTTAAATTCCGAAAACTTAATTTTATTAGTTTATCCAATTATTTCGATACGTCAATTTAATAACGTGGCTTACCGTTGATGACTATTGTAGCGTTAATTCTAAACTCTGACCCTATCTAATACTTTTTCTGCAATTTTTATATCGCGATCTTGTTCTCATTTGAAAAAGGCAAAGAAACAACCAGCCTCAGATGGCAATCTCTCTTAAATCTTCCATTCTTCTCGTACGAAGAATCTCAACGTATTCCACCTTGACCATCTTGCGTAAAACTTTTCCTCTTCTCCCCAACCACTGCCTCCTCCTTGTTTTTCCACTATGTCACTGCGGTACAATTTGCGAATGCACCGGGAAGTGGTTTAACATGCAACGTGAGGCCTAACCGGTAAAGCGACTGATCGGTATTTACGATTCAAGAGAAATCTTTCGCGGGACAACAAGGCGGCTCCGTCCATCCGTTCCGTGCATCCATTCCCTGCGTCCGTCAATCCGTTATAATTTCTCCGTTAATAGAATCCGAGATTTCGTAGCGATCCGTGCGATGCATTCGAAATCCGCCCAGTCGCCGTTCTCTCTCTCCCTCCTCCGTGCTCCTCTTCCTCTTCTCGTCATCTTTCGTTCCTTCGCCTCTTTATCGATCGAACTATTGCTTTCTACTGTTATTTTTCAGCGTTTTTATGTAAGAGTTTCACAAATTTCGTTATTTTTGGAACGATACTTGTTTTTCAGTCACGCGTCCTTGCGAGCTTTTACCCTCAATGAGCTAAATTGCTTATTGTCATCTTTTTCTTATTTTATTGTTCTTTTTTTGTACGATTAAGGAGCAAATATGAAACTTTGTCCGCTATTTTTTGTTTATTTATTTATCGTCACGTTTGTCGTCGTATTTAATTGTCGTAGTTTGCGTACGAATATTGCGAAACTTCGTCTACCATTCTAGGCTTCTGTAAATTTGAGAAATTTCTTTCCCTCCTCCGGTGCTTCTCTTCTTCTTTCGTTCCTTCGCCTGTTTACCGATCGAACCGTTTTGCTTTCTACTGGTATTTTTAGGCGTTGTTGCGTAAGAATTTCACCAATTTCGTTATTTTTGGAACGTATTTCTTTTTTCGTCGTGGCTTGTGACTGGCCTTTCGAGCTTTACTACTTACTTAACTCTCATAGGCAAATGTATCATTTTTAACAGGCAAACTATAATGCTTCGAGTGGAAGTTTCATCTTCTTACCGATATTTAGATTTTTTAGCGATTTGGAATATTCGACAAAGGGAAAGATTCGCGAGGACAGAATTAAAGAGCAAAATTTCATTGTCTGTCTACGAAGCTCACCATTTTCAACTCCTCCAGCTCATTTCTAATCCTATAATACAATTTCGCATATTTAAATCAAGTTAAAGAACAGATTAACGGTTGATATAATCAAAAGTCTTATTCTGATAATATGATTATAATTATACATTTGGAAATTTAATGTTTACAACCTAACAGTTTCATGTTTGCCATCTTATTTGTCTTTCGTTATTTGTTATATAATTTTTCATGTTACGTACTCATTCTTCATCTTCTTTCGTCATCTTTCTCCATTCCAATCTATAAACATTCCACGTGTTTTATTCCTCCATAATATTATTCACAGCTTCTTTATATCTTTCGCTCGGACATTCCGTTTCTCACGGTTTCCCCTTTCGTTTGCCTTTATCTCCCTCGTACACGATTTATCGTTTCAAATTTCGTTTCTCCATGGTTTCGTTACCAAGAACGTCTCCCAGTCCCTTCATCTCTTCGGTTTCTCCGTACTCTCCGTCTCCTGCTGTTCTCCATTTCCTCCCCTTTCTGCCGATAAATCTGCCCCTCTCCACGCCTTTCTTTTCCCACTTCTCGCCTCTCTGTTTCTTTATCCCTCTCCTTGTTTCTCCGCCCTCTCGATAATTCCATTCCCAATGTCCCCCTTCGACAATTATCTCGTCGTCGCTCCTTTTTTTCTGTCTACCACGACTTTCCTCGTTGCATCTTTTATTCTTCGCGTCTGCGATATCCTCTTCCTGTACTACCACCCCTTTTCTTCCATTTTCTCTTTTTTCATTCAGCTTCCTACTTGCACGATGGTTAGACTGCGGATTCGCATGCATTTTGAAGGCATTTTAAAGAAATGGAACATCGATAGAAAATTGCATATCTTATATATTTTTGTCCATACGTTTGCCTATATATTCTACCTTTACGTATCGTTCGTATTATTTGCATTTTCGAATTTCCCTCAAGCGCGTGAAAATTTTGCTGTTTAGCCATGGCGTTCAATTTTAGAATAAAATGTACGATGGAATTTACGACAGCATTTAGAATTCCAGAATAGAAATGTATGCAATAAAGTTTACAATCTTAGAATTAAAGTTCTTGCGATAAAGTCTTTCAATTGCAGAATAGAAACTTAATAAAAATTTATTTTTTCCATTTTGATGTATAATAGAATGCAGCTTTCAGTAAAAATGAATAAATATACAGGGTGTATCCAATATCGTTCGACTTAGCCTTTTGTTATATTTGCATTTAGTTATTGGATCGTAGATATTTCTTATTAAAATTATTTTGTAAACATAACTGAAAGATCGAAACCTCTTTTATTTGTAATGTTATAACGAATATATTTCGTGTATTCTTTTTGCACAGCATATGCATTTTCAAATTTCCCATAAACACATGAAAATCCCTAGTCTATTAATAAACAAGTACAAATCGAAATCGTCGCTTCCATGTCGTTCGTTCTCTGTGGCTACCTGTCGTCGACCTGTGCAAGGAACTATTCACATAATCATCTTGTTTCTTAAGATGAGACTACATAAGGTTATCATATAAGTTGGAGTCTCGTACTCCAACTTATATGGAGTATGTTATCTTTATCGGAGAGATGATAAGTTGACACGTGTAAGAGTAACTAAACAATGATAAGGTCGAGTCGAATTCGTTGGAGTTGTTTGTTGGCATTGGTTATTTAATACTATCTATCAGTATTGTGTAAATCTTGCTTTACTCGCTTATCGTTCGATTTGAATTCAAGGTAGATCCGATTGCGAGAACAGATTTATGTATTACACGTATAGTACAGAAGCTGAGAATATATTCTTATGCGTATAAACGTACATGAATTATTTGGGAGGTTTGGAGAAATAATGTAGCAAACTCATTAATCTAAGAAAAATTGCAGGTAAAGGTGGGTTTTAATAGAAAATAGTAACAGAATAGAAATATTAATAGAAAATTTGTTCGATGTTAATCCATCAAATATTAAAATATTAGTGAAAAGTAAGGAATTAAACAAAATTTCTGACAATTAATAATCAAAGAAATTTTTTCTTTCAAAATATATATACCAATTGAAATTCTAATTACGTCGGATGGATTAATTTATTTAAGTTAATTCTTAAATATGATTATTAGTACCAGAGATAAAGGATGGATTAAGAAATCGTAATGAAGCAGAGTTTTTGTTCTCATAAGCAAAGGGAAATCCAGTTATGGACGGTTAATTAGTACTCGAGTCGCGTGAAATTTCGACACCCAATTCGTCTTAGTCCTCTCCGCGCGATGATGTATTCCTTTTTGCGGTTGATTCGGTCCCAGACTTCGAGTGAAGTCATTGTTTGGTTCGTTGGGGAATTTGGGATGTTTAATTGGGAAGAGTACTTGCAGCATTGTAATGGATTAGTTACTGCGAATACAAGATGAATCACTAGATAACGATAATGTGTCATCTATTCGAATGATTCAGTTCAAACTTGTTGTTTAGTATCGACTACCGTTCCTTACAATATTTGTAAATTCACCTCTTTCAAACACTAAGATGCTTATAGATGGTACATTTTTAAACTCTACGGATTTTCTCTCGGATCATTTCCTCTGTAGATTCCATTCATATTTGGTTACTTTGGTTATTCGGTAATTTCTTGCATAGATGTTCATCTTGAAAACGTAAATCGATGTAATGTGGATATTTTATATGCATAATATACTATTTAATATTTAATATTTATCCAACTTATAATATTCATAATATTTTCATAAGAGCATAAAAATTGTTGCGTTTAATCGTTCGAAGTATTTCAACTACAAATATTATTCTCCTTGTTCGTCTTGCGTATTTAGCACACGGAATTTTAAGACGACAAAAAGATCTCTAGTTGCAGGGAAATTTTATCTCAAACTACGACCGCTCTAAACGAGTTACGAGGGTGTATCGATCAAACTAATACGTGTCTTTTGCGCCCATTAAGCGTGTGTTAGTCATATCTGTGACAAAACCAGATCGATGGGATACACTGGAAACCGTTGTGCTCCGAGTTATCTTGATACTTCAACGTGGGGCGAGAAACATCTCACTATGTTTACGCGAACCCACGTACTAAAAAGGCGGAACCTTTCTTATCCCACTATGTCCTAAAGAATTCTAACATTTATCATCACATACACGTATACACGCGTGTAGAGTATTTCCAATTTCAATTTTGGGCGCGGTAGCAATTTTCTGGTCGCGTTATACGAGCACCACGTGACACGTGCTGCAGTGATTCTCTGAAGAAAAATGAGTCGTAAAATTTCGCAGACGCATGATGTACAATAAAACAAGCATAAATACAGATTGTTTGAATTCGATTGATCGGCTGGCGAGTAAGGAATAAGGTTTATGAATGCGGCTGGCATTGTGCGGTGGGTGGGAGGGCCGAATATGGCCGCGAGTTGGAAGATGAGCGTGGCCGATCGAGACGATGCCGGGCGAATAAGGACGTGACGTAGTTATATCCTCGCGTATAAGGAAAAGCGGATTCGCTGTTAATAGTCAATATGCATTAGAGAAACAATGAGCGGATCTTCGTGCCGCACACGACGACGACGACGACATATGACCGCAGCAGAGGATGTTGGTCGCGAGCGCTCTGTCTCGTGGCCACCTTCTGGAAATTTTTAACGACCGGATTATGGTCGACTCATCGCGCTTGTCCTTCGAGGGAATTCCTCCGATGAGCTGTTTAATCATAACTCAGCTTTACAGAGATTAACTTACCAGATCGATATCTGTTACTGAAAGTTTCGTGCGCGTTTAGGTACGCACATCCCAGTTCACAAAGCGTTAGACGAACACTTTCTGGTTTCATAGAAAGCGCGACGGTCGATTAACTTGTTAAGGAAACGATTAATCGACCGGAATTCTGCGTTCGAGTGAGAATGTTGCAGGTACAGATTTAGGAATTTGCAAAAATTATATTCGCTGCGGTTACGATCATTTATCGCGATCCTCGTAATCTCATAATTGGAAGATCATTGAAAAGACGGTGAACGTATTAAGCGCAGAAGTTAGAAGTTTGCAGTATGAATCAGAATTCAGAACTAGATAATAATAAATACAGCGGGAAAATTAGTAACACGAATGATAGATTTGTTTATTTAGGCAATGGTCGAGAGGAATATTTAGTTTCATTGTACGCAAGGCTACAACATTGAATATTTATTTATTTATTTAACCAAAGTTAATGGAAATTCTATCTACATCTTTTGTCTTTTTTTCAAGATTTCATAACACAATTCTTTTCCACGCTGTCGTTAAATGTTTTAATATGTTTGAAGAGAGGCGTGTAGTCATATACGAACGCGATTGCGTACATCGCAAATGCAAAATTGGAATCCAGTTGTCGGTATTCAATAGCCTTATCCAGCTCGCGTAACGTTACCCGAGATACGTTGCGCTTAAAATAGATCCCGAACGATACCAGTTGGAAGCGTAATTAGCCGGCTTAGAAATCGTTTAACCGTAGAGGGAGATGTTCCCTTGATTCCTTTTCTTCTTCTTAATCGACCTGGTTTTCAGCTGTCCCGATTTCTGCTTTCTGCGACCAGGTTTAAGCAAGTATCGAGAGGATCTTTTAGCAGCTAACAAATCTTCTATCAGAAGAATCAGGAAAGGAAATATCCTTTATCAAACTAACAAATCTCTTACCAAAACGATTATCAAAAGAATATCCGAAGAATTCCCGAAAGAATTTTACTCGTCTCACAAATCCTTGATCAAAGATGTAGCAGAAGGATAGCCAAAAATCGTTTACCAAGTAAGCTTCATTCATCCGACAAATTTTCTACTAAACGATCATAAAGATTATCAAGCTATCATCCTTTATCGATGTAATTCTACCTCTGTAACAAGTTCTTTATCAAAAAGCCATCAAAAGAACAAGTAAAGAATAGTCGAACGAATTTTACTTATTTAACTAATGCTTTACAGAGCAACTACCAAAATGATCGCCAAAGGAAACATGTTTTACCAAGCTGACAAATCTTCTGCCATATTATCAAAAGGATCAACAAAGAAAATATCCTTCATCGAATTACCAAATCATTCACCAAACAACCATCAAAAGCATCGCCAAAGGGAACGTCCTTTATCAAACTATCGCAAGAATCACCGAAGGGAGCATCCTTGGTCGAAGTAACTCAACTCGTTCGAGAAAACCAGCCTCCAATCCAGTGGAACCCGCCCATCAAAAGCCACGATACAGACTACATTTCACTTGGTGAAATGTCATCGATCGGAATCGAGACGAGCTCCATTGGAATGTTGGTCGCGAAAGCATCGTGGCTGGCTCTCCTATTCGATAATTTGGACGTTGCAGAGCGGCGTGAGGCGAAGGTAACTGGCACATCCACGCACCGCCGCCAAAATACCGGCATACAAGAAGAGGCTAAGGAACGTGTACGGGGACACGAGGTGTACGTGTTCTGCGAGTGAGAGGCCGATCGAGGGATAGATGCTCGCGAAGCGGTGGCTCTGCTTCCGCGTGGACGGACAATCGCCTTTGACGAGCTCGTTCGTGTGCACGCGCTCTCTACCAGCACGGATTTCATCGTCCCGCCAAACTACCACGGCATAACAATCGTCTCTATGCGTGTACCGATACAGGGTGTCCTGTAATCATGTTACTATCAAGATTATTAGGATTCTATATGTATGATATGTATATATATATACGGAGAAACGAATGGAAAAATTGTGAGATTTTTAATAGAAGATTTGTTTTGAGTAGGCTTATCGTTAGGTTGCACTGAGTCGAGCGCATCTGAACGTGAAATCCAAATGCATATGTAAGGATCTGTTTTTATATATTAATTATTGGAACGAGCAGTATGTTTTGGATGTATTTGTATATTCTTATGTGTTACACGCATTCCAAGCGTAGAATCCCTAGATGAAAAGAAAAAGAAATGGATCTAGTACGAGTCGCGGGGTTTCCTCCTTAAAGTGGTTCGGCGCATCTGGCTGATTTCTTTTCAATTCCTGGCTTCTTAATTATCGTCTTATGTAATTTATTAATTACTCGTGTCAGAGAGATGTCAGAGCTACGAGTTGTCCTCCTTTGTCGTACAAATCTATCGTTTAAAAATCATTCTTAACGTGTATTTCTTAGGATCTATACTTTGGCATTATCGCATACCTTGTTGAAACAAAAATCCATCTTGAAAGAGTTAAATGATATTCAAAGGTACCAAGAAAAATTGCCCAGTTAAAATTCCTCAAAAATAAAGATTTCGTTCGTAAATTTTATTAATTGCTTGCTAAAATGATTCTGTGACATTCTAAGATATTCACATGGTAGAGACGCGTGTGTGCAGAGATAAATGAGACTAAAAAAAAAGAAAGTGACGCTCAATTAAACTTTCTTAAAAAAGAAATCTAATATAACACATACTAGAAATTTCACTCAAAAATTTGTCAATCTATCGTTACACATAAAGTGGCTCTATTTCTGATTGCGTGTCTGATCGTGGAACATCCTGTAAGTGTGTGTTTCGTCTGAAAAACAGAGACACGTTAAGATAAGAGTTAAATGACACCGAAAGATACTCATAAATAATTGTTCTGAGTTTTCCTAATTCATCGTTACACATCTAATGATTTTATTTCTGGTTGCGTGACTGATTGTGGGACACCCTGTACGTGTGTGTTTCACCTGGGGGACAGAGACGCGTGTGTACACGCGTCGAAGAAAGCTCTCCGCTCGAGCCACGCCACGGAACTCTCTTGTCTCTCCTCTCGTCGCTGGATGACCGCGGTCGATACGCATGAGCATTCGAATCACGACGACGGAGCGGGCACGTAACAATTTCTGTTCTTGGGACTGGAGCCACTGGATGGATCGTCGATCCTTTCAGTTGGCCGTGTTGCACATCCGCGCCGCTGTCCCGCCTTTTCAATCTTCCTTGTTGCAAGAGAAAACTGCCAGCTTTCCTCTCTTTCGTCCTGCCGTCATTTCGATCGATCGAACCTTTCGTTTCAAAGAATTCTCGAGCAATTGTTCGAGTACGCAGAAAACCGATATCTGTTAACTCTTTCGAGGTAGAGTTTCCTTTTAAACTATCGAAGGAAAATGTTGAATTCGAAAGCAACATTTCATTTATAATCTTTTATTCAATTAATTTAGGCTGCGGATGTTCGCGCCCATTTAAATTTTCACGAATACGACTAAATAAATAGAACCTAGGCAGAGATTTATTTCATCGCTAAATGTTATAAGAACGACTATAGTTCAGATATTTTATGTATCTCTGCATATTACCTTGCATTCTATCCACTTTTCCACCTTCCGTAAAAGTCCGCCCTCCAATATCGATCTTTGATTATTTTTCAATATCGTGGTTTTGAAAGAAGGTTCCAAAGATGTGCTCGACGTTTTCTTTTTCGCTACTTGTCCCACTTAAATCTTACAATTTTATGAAAAACAAATTGAAGCATGGTAAACTATGATAAACTACTTTTCTCCAAATCATGAAAAACCTTTTTGCATGCTTCGTTTGTGTGCTGGGTGTCTGAGAAGTGTCTCTTACTTTAGCACATATTTTGTATCCTGGTAAAACGATGTTTAAGTTACTTTATTCGGATCCTTTGACACCATTGCATTTAGCTAACTCTTACACGATATTTGAATACTTGGTCCCTGATAGTTTACACCATGTTAATGTAATATACTTTACACATTATCGCAGTAACATAATTCACCGAATTTGATTTATCCTATGATTTGGAAGAAACAGTTTAGTTTGAAGAATAAGGGTTGTTTTCGATTGAAACGCGTCAGAATGATGCAAGGATTTATCGAAGACAGGAAGTTGAAACTACATGACGTGATAGTGGTCATTTTAACTTATCGCGATTCTACGTGATTCCCGTTAGGATGTTGGGCATGCAGCTTCATTCTGTTTGGACGACGCTGCAAATTTATCTTCATAACTGTGCGCGATTCGGGTCGAGATAGAGCACAGAGAAGGTTTTCGATTTAATATTCTGGAACTGGCTCGATATAAATTTCGGAAATCGGGCCTCCTTGGCCTTGGACGATGAGAGTCAAAACAAGGTCCCAAAATGAAACTGGTACAGAGCATCCTTACAATCTTTTGCCTTCGTGCAGCTGCTGAAAACACGAGCCATGGTAATTTAAGAATAATACTTTATAGATGCTTTTAAAATATCGATAACGTTAGGAGACTCCGGCGAGGAATTCCAACCTTCGTATTCTGGGTTAGATAGTTTTATTCTGAAGCTAATGTCTTCTATGTATAATTAATATTAAGACCTGGGAGTGAGATAAATGAAATTTAGTAACTTAGAAAATAGTAGCATTATGAATAACTATAGTGCAATATGATTCATGGATTATGAATAATTATAGTGCAATACGATTTACAGCTTATAAGTAATCATAGTGCAATATGATTTATAGATGATGAATAATCATAGCGTAATATAGATATAGAGAAAATAATAAAATTTTGATCGTTGACAATTTTTTAACGTTCTGCGAAATGATGAAACTCTAGCATCAGAAATATTCTAATTCTTCCAAGAACATCAAATATTTATTTTTGATTGCTAGACAAAATATCATAATATAAATTCTTCGAGACGTATTCAATTCTAACGCCGAGAAATTCCAAATTCCAGGATACTCCGTCTTCTTCAGAATCATTAAACTTCAGTATGCAAAACATTCCAACGTCCATTCAGACACATCAAAGGGGTTAGAATCCCCACTACTGAATTCTCTGAACAATTCAACGATTTCCTATAAGCGAATCCCCTTTCCTTCCAAAAATACACAACTGGCAACTCGGGCCTACCCTTCCCAGAAATCTTCGATTCGAGACTTTGTATCTACGATGTACATCGATAGTATCAAACCTGTTCAAATGATCAAATACCTACGGTTCTGACAATTCCACCATTAATATCGAACGTATTATATTACGATTGAACTTAATCGTACTTAATCAAGTACAGTGGTATGCGCTCTCGAGCTTAAAATAATCATCGAGCACAAAAATACGATACGATCGTATCATATAACAACTTGGTACTTTATACGTGAAACCTGGTCGAACGATCAAATACTCTGACAATTTCACTGCTAATAAACTTTCATTTGGAAAAATGGCACGAATCAATCCGCGTTACAAGACGCTATCGAGTACCTAAGAGGCGGTATATTCGCACGTACGAACTACAGATCGTCCGAGCTGTAGCATCACGGTGGGTGAACGTAGCCGTCCCCCGTTGGTTTCCAATCGTTTGATGACGATATTTCAACATTCGAACGTCGCCGGGTGATCATGGTGCAAGATTTAAGTCTTGATTCACCGGGACGCCGATTGATACGCGGATCATGTACACGCTGAATTCTTATGCTAATGCGAGAAAGGAGCCGAGAAGACAATACATCCACATCCAACACCGGCACGCTGCCGCATCTGTATACACTCTGCGTCCCGTATTCTGTATTCTGTCAAGTGAATTAATACAATCACGAGGACCGCCGGGTGATTTTAGATGCGGTGAGATCGTGATCGCCGCCGCCACCGCCACCATAGGCCGTGGCCACGCCATGCTACGCTTTATCGAGCTTTCTCGTCGGGAAAACGGAGATGGTCCCGATCGTGACCTTGGGAAAACCATTTTACCAACACTAGAACCATTTGTCCTATCCTCGTTGCTGTAATATCGCGGACGTAATCGTTGCATCGTTCCAGATGCAAGCAGAGATTGCATTGAGTTATGGTCATGCGAAGATTCAAGTGTCGACGACACTTATTTTTGGTACTTTGGTATCCCGGTATTCCGATACTCTGATATCTATTGGTACTTTGTTGTTCGATACTTGAGTGTTTGGCTTTTGAAGTTGGACAGATAGTTGTGAAAAATAGAAATATCGAACGGCATTTGGAATTTTCTTTCTCTGTTATTCACATCGTTATCCGGACGTTTGCACCATGGTTTATCAATTAATAGTAGCAGAGAATTGACAAGTTAGAGGAGAAGCGGAGACTGCATCGTGTAATATGGAAATGCAGGTTTTGGTTGTTCGGATGTTCGGCTTTTAAAGTCGAAAATGTGATTACAATTTCAGATTATATTTTTTGTTATAAAAATTATGATTTGCCATTTGATCGGTTGAACTGGATATGCAGCACATAAACTGGGAATTAGAATGCAATTACAAGTATTCTATCGGAATTCGTTATTGTGGCGCCATATGTCAAGGATAAATAAAAATATGGAAACGAGTAATTTATCTCGAGAAATTGACCATCAATGTTGTATCTGATCAGCGAACTTGATGCTTCTTCTAAGGAAGTCGTGTTTCATACGTATTCGTCCTAGACAAAACAACACGACTAACGATAACGACGTAGTAATTCAACAGCTCACTAACGCCGAAAACACTTGTAAAGCCAAGCAACATCAAATTACTGGGCATGTAACACGCATTAAGAATTGCATCAAGTATACTAATGCGCGTAAAGACGCAACGACAAGCTGTAACGCTTGCGAAAGCAGCCTCTTCTTCGTGAAAATTAATCGACGTCTGGCTAGGGGAGTCTTTTAATAATAACTCATCATACATATGCAAAAACCATTGCGTATAAGTTTCTTTTACGTGATTGATTTATTGAGTCGTTCGTTAAGAAAGTCTCAACTGTACTGTGACTGACTACCAGTCTCCTTATATCCCTTCCACTTCTTTCGTTCTCCGTTTCTTACGCGTCTCTGTAGCACACGTGGGACCTGCTTCCGGTTTGTCCGGTACCCGAACATTACGGTATCGACAACTTCCGGTCATCAGGCGTCGCGTGAACCTTCTAAAACGTTCGTCGATCTCATGAACCGAATACATATCTGCTTTAACGTGCATTTAGATAACGCGTGCGGTTCTGCATTTTTCTTCCTTTAAAAGTCCCTTCACACACATACGAGATAACAGAGGATGGGAAACTCGAACGTGGTTGCGGATGATAAGTGGACTGCGGATATTTATGTATTTATAGGAAATTCGAAAGCGCAGGAAATGCACATGATATGAAAAGGTAGGATAAAATATCCAAAGTACAGTGCTCGGTATAATACTTGACATGGATAGATAAATTTTTCATCGAGATTCGACCTTTTTAAATGTATTCTCAAGAATAGGAATTTACATAAAAATCCGCAGTCTAACGATGAGTAAGTAGGAGAAAAAATGTTTCAACGTTAGAATCTTCGTCTTTTCTTTTTTTCGATTGTCTTTTTCGATCTTGAGGTTATCGATATTTTTCAAATTTTATTATCGTATTACACGAGATCTTTCTCTTTCAGCAAGTTCGTGTAAAACTTCGTATTTATTTATTTTCTAAATTGTTTAATTAGCAGAAAGTAAAGGCGGATAGGATTTATATTTATTTTAATTGTTCTTTCATCTGGAAAGAGGAAAAAAGAAAAAAGGAGAACGTGTTCTAAAACGTGCACTGTTGTGTCGTACTTTTATTCAGATCAACGCTCTCCGAACTGGGTTTCATGGATCATTGGTGCCTCGTCGACTCGTCACAGATTCCCCGGCGTTCTGTGAAATTCGAAAGGAACAATGTTTTAGTTTTCCAATCATCGCTTCGACGCTAAAAGCGCTTTCCAATGTAAAATCTCACGTACGAAATTAAAACATCGCCAATTTAAGTCCGCTGCTATTTTTATACAAAATTCATCATGTTTATTTTTCAGCCATGAAAAGATTAATATTAATCAACGTTAAAAATCAAACTAAATTTTTAACAATTGAAATACGCGACCAAAAAATAAATCCTTAAAATCTCCACTTATATTACTTTCATCCTATCATATACGATCTTCAAGCTCATAATATAACTTACAAATAAATGAAATAAATAAACAAATAGATATATCATCATTTATTAAAATATTATTTTCCGATCGTTAGCATTCGGAACGATTAATTTATTAAAAATATTCATAAACAATTTGAATGTACTAATCATTCTAAATGACAAACCGAACTGAGACAGTAAACTATAATCATACCGTGAAATATCTCATTTGACTACGATCTCTATTCCATAAAAGTCTGTATTTAAATTACGTAGTCTCTGCAAACGGAGAAATCAGACGTAAGATGCTGTTTATCGCAGTGCGCATCGACGATATGGTCGGTTCATGGAAATTACCGGTGTTCGGAGTAGATTTTCTATTTCTTTTTTCCTTTTTTCCACGATTGACCATTGACGCTGAAGAGAGAACAGCGGTAAGGCCGGTAAGAGCTCGCGATGTAACGGTCGTTCTGCCTGGCCAGGGTGGATGAGTGTAGCATTTCCCGTATTGCCATCGTAACTCGCGACTACTATCCGCGAAATGACAACTGCTAAACAACGGATAGTGGTTCTCGACCATCGCGACCAGGGATTTCGACTTTCTACCGATTCCAGTGACAGACATTCGCTTGCTCGTCGCAATCGATCCGATCGTAGACGCGACCAATGTTTTTACATCGATCATGAAATAGATAGACCGGAGGAAAATTGGGATTTGTTGAAAATTTGGAGGAGATAATTTAGTAAATAGGATCGACGAATTTCGTATCAGATACGGAGTAGATACGGTAGAAGAAGATTAGCATTTGTCGAGGAATTTTGAGAAATTATTCTACTAAGCGAGATTCACAAATTTTATTTCCAATTGTGGAACAGATAAACTTGAAGGAGAATGGAACTGTATCCATAAATATTTCCATTAACTTTGGAGAAAATAATACACTCAGTGCGATTTTGACGAAGTTTGTGTCTGTGATGGAGTGGATAAGCTCAAAAGAATTTGTTGAAAAATTTCAGAAAATAATTTATCAAACGGGATTGACACGTTTTATTGCATTCATAGAGTAGATAAAGCGAAAGGG
Organism: Bombus terrestris; assembly: GCF_910591885.1. Classification (NCBI taxonomy): domain Eukaryota; kingdom Metazoa; phylum Arthropoda; class Insecta; order Hymenoptera; family Apidae; genus Bombus; species Bombus terrestris. The sequence goes on along the minus strand of NC_063271.1, from coordinate 9,499,172 downwards.
GATTTAGGATTTGTCGAAGAATTTTGAAAAGGTAGTTTAATAAATAATACTAAAAAGGAGCGTTTGTGATTGATTGAAAATATTTATATAGCCGAATATCAGACTATCAGACGAATATGCTGTTAAGAGTTTTTAAGACATTTTGCTTCACAAATAGAAAGATTTAAATTTTTGGTCTCTATAAATCTACTTCTTTTGTATATGGTAACAGTAACGAGTACTTGCAACATTTGCAATAAACGCGACCGACTATTATTAGAATCACGATATCAACTAGGAAGTTGTAAGTCTTCTCGTAATAATTGTCCCCTATATTAAGAACATGCATAGAACATACGACGTTAACGTAAGAATTGCTAAAGGATTGAATCAATCGAAGAACCACTGTATTATCGAAGTGGAGATGGCGAGTTCCCAATAATAGGTGCGACGTTAATCAGACTATATAAAATGATATATTTCTCGATCGAGAAACAGGCACAGAGAAAATTATGAATTGCATGGCCAGTAACGGAGCATATCTCGATTTCGTAACTGTCAACACTAGAAACTACGAAATATTGTCCGTAGAAAAATGAAGTCGGAATAAATTCATGAATCTCTTTTACCATCTTTCGACGCGAACAAACAAATGAGCCATAAGGAAAAAAACACTAAAATTAAACAACAAATTCCTTGTCAACGATAATTTATCAAACTTATTACGGTTTTATTCGTTTATAGAATGTAACATTGCTGTAACACTGATTCGTGTAGTGTCAACTATTTTATTCGATTAGAATCGTGAGAAAAGGGTAGGTATAAAAACGGCATAACGAATTTATCTGGCAAGTTGTCCATTATTTTGCTGGTTCTCCGACAGATGTCGCGTGGTTTCAATAAAACCTGCAATTTTATTCTAAAATCATTGGACAGAATAACGAACAAAGCCTATATCCGCGAACGTCCTAACTCGGGGACGATTTATATTCAGTACTCGACGTCATATTGTCTGCGTCCATTATCTCTGTCATCGATTTCGTTTGATGTTACGTCCTAGCGTTACAAGACCGATAATAGCGGCAAGCTTCGCGTTACTCGCGTTATCGATGATTTGTGTAAAATGGAATAAAGTACGGGCAGCAGGAAGAAATACGTATATCTCGATCGTACAACGACGAATTCAGTCTTGGAATTTTATTTATTATTTTTTAATTTTCTTTGGAAAATATGGTCGATTAGAATTTTTATATTTTCCCGTATTATGTAACTCAGATTCAAAGCGGATGTGCTTAACAGCGATTCTTTGGTCGACAATTTTCTAATGTGTGAACAAGATCAACGTTTTTAGGAATAAGATTATTATTATTATTATTATGGCAGGAATTTAATTATTTTCTTGACACGTTTAACTATCTTCTCCAAGCAGGTATTATAGTCATTTTCCGTAACATGTAACGATTGACGCATAGTTGTGCAATACATACGATGTAATCGACTCGGATAGAATATCTTGAAAATTAGAAGAGATTGGACAAAATATTTTCACAATGTGCTTTATACAGAATTTTATGTACTAAAGAAATGGAATTTAAGACGAATAATAAAGGATAAATAATTCGAAAGAGGCATAAAGCTTGCTTAGGAGGAGGATGTGTTCAACGATATCGAATTTTATTATAAATATGTCTCTTCTCTTTGAAATATTGTAGTATATTTCTCTGAATACTAAAGATATATTCCTTAAAATATATATATAAATACTCGAATCATTTAACGAAATATTTCTGTATATTTATAAAAAAAAAATTGAAATAACTTGATCTCTAATTAAATAGATTTTATACAAAGCTAGTAACGCGTGGTGTATTTTCTTTTTTATCAAATGTGTACAAATTCACTGAACCTAATTTGAATTCTTCTAAAAATATGTCGAACGATAACAAAGATGAAGAAATCAAGTTTTATTATCGATACGTCTCTCCTGTTGAAATGTTCTGCCTCGTTGATACAGATGCATTCCTTTGTTTCGGCTTGGAAGTTTTAGTTTCCAAAGGAGCCAAATATCAGCTGAGTGTTAAAACAAGCTGACTGGCACACAACGGTCGTGAATCGAACAGAGACGATTGTAGCAAGCGAAATCATTATCATCGCCAACGGTTGACAGACGAGTGGCCGTCGCGCTGTCTCGAAGAGGGAAACCGTAGAAGGTGGGAAACCTCTCTGAGTCTCCCAACTCCAAGCTAGGAATTAGCATTGCTTCTCCGTGCATCTCTTCTCGTCTCTGTTCTCTTCGCCCGGCCTCTGCTTCCTTTCTCCTCTCAGGAATGGCAAAAGAGCAGAGGTGCCCTCTTCTCTCGAAAGAATAAAAAAAAAGACGCCCCGCTTCCCGCGATTATTCCCATACGCCCTTTCCTCTCCGCTTCTTAATTCCTCGCCAACTCGGTCGTCGCTGCTCGAGCCTTGGAAACTTTCGAGCTGCCAATCGAGATCGTGATCGCTTCTGAATATATGTGCTTGCACTTGACGAGCATTGGATTATATAGTCTCATCGTTTATGAACGTAATTCAGATTAATTGCATTTTGATTACGGACATTTGAATTTTATATTACGATAAAAAGATTTCGAAAATTTTCCTACAGTAACTCACGATATTCCTTGCTAGATCGAGGATTTTTATGCAAATTCACATTTCGACGGATAGGATATACTCGTGCGAAAGATTGTACAAGTATAATGGAATCTAGATAGAAAATTGTTTTATCTATTATACCGTTATTATAATATTTTATAAATTATTCTAAACTCACTTTTCCACGTGTTCATTTTTCTCAATTATTTGCACTCCGCGGATTTCTCCGCTTTCAAATTTCTCGTGTATTCATAAAAATCGCCGGTATATTCGTTGCACGATCGGATAAACTTCGTATGAAGAAAGAGTAGTTAGATAAGCTACGTATGGAGTTCGTTCGAAACAGCCAACTGTTCATTGCGAACTAGACGCAAGAAAGACGCTCGCCTGGTTCGAGGAAGATCATTTCGGACAATCGTATAACTTAAGTAACGAAATTAGTTGCCACATACGTCGATGTTTCTAAAGCTGAAGAGAGCGTCTAGTTTGTCGGTCTCTTCATCCGATTAAGCCCCACCAGTCCAACCATTCCGTTGTGCTATTCCATCTCCGTAATTCTTTCGTTTCTCTGGTTTTGCTTCCATTTTCATTCTATTCTATTTACTCGAACGCGAATACTCTGCGCTTTTTGTTATAAATAATAGATAGATGGAGAAGATGAAGGCGATTCTTTGTTTAAATGATCTTTGGATAAATTACTTTTTTTAACAAATTTGAAATTATAAAAATTGTAGAAATTTGTTATAGGAAGATACTAAAGTATTTAATCATAGAAGAATAAAATAATATTTCAATATCGAAGAATAGTTTATTAGTATTTCGAAGTAGAATATTCAATTCTAATAATATAGCTAATGTATTCAAATTTCTCGGTCAATTTTTATAGAGATATTTAGCAGAGATTAAGTCGGTAGATTATATCGGAATATTTAATTATATGCACAAGAATAATGAATTAAATACCGAATTATATAATTGCAGAAGAATAGAATGTTTATAGGTATAGAGAAATACTTGGTCGTTATTTTATTAGTTTAGCAACGTTGTAACGCCATCAATGTTCTGTAATTAAAAATTTAAATAGAACTATCAAATTTCGACACGCGTCTAAGAAAGACGATGAGCTGAAAATAATACGCTGAAAATAAGCTGAAATTAATAAAGAATATCGTAAAGAACTCTTCAACTTCCTCTTGCTTGAAACTGATCGACGTAAAAGCTATTTTACCGAAAGGGGCATGCATCGTTGCGAAATCTAAGAAAATCCTCCTTTCCAGTACTTACGTGGGTCGGCTTAGTTAGTCTTGCGTGTAAATAAATGCGGGAAATGCGTCTAATCGTGTAACAGTCGATCATTCCGTTGCTTCGCTGTATCGTACACCTGCACGCCGCTTGTTACCTTTCGAAGACACATCGGATTCATCGCTATGTAATACGTAATGCGAATTTCACCGAGTTTCATGTCCCCTTTGCATCGGTTTTCTTCTTGCCTGAGACTGCGACGCGCCGTGCATTGGGAGCAGTATCATCGACCAAGCAAACCATTCATTTCTTACGCGAGATTTTTCTTCCATACTCTATTCTCCTTAAAATCTGTGAATTTTATTGTTTTATTCGTTTATTTTAGCCAAGAGAAATAGTTTATTCGATCCTATTTGGGATCAATATTAATACATTTCTCCTATAGATTTCTTTTCAAGAAATTCTTCTTAAAATGTATGTAAATTCAATGACTTTTTCTTATTTTAGCGAAGAAGAATGGTTCGTTTGTTGTTCCTTGAGATTTAAAAAGAATGTAAGTTTTTTTAAAATTCTTATCGAACTTAATTCTCATTGAACTTTCAACGTATTTACCTTTTCGGAATTGTTTGCGTCGATCTGTGAATTCTATTTATTCATCGAGTTTTCTAATGGGAATATAATATTTAATCTGTAAAATTAATCCGATGGAGAGAGACGCGCAACGAGTAGAGTTCGGTTCCTTTTTAAAATTAACGTTGTGTAATTCTGTTGTTTTCTTTTCCATCTAAAGAGCTGATTGAATTTATTTGCGTCTGAAACGTCTGCCTTCGTTGGATTTAGAGCGTCGTCGGTGACGTGGTGACGTATTCGGTCGAGCGTTCGATGAAAAATTAACATTCTCATTTTTCAGCTCTGTGAAAGGAAATTGCTTCGAGCAGAGCTGTGAATCGAACAGTTAGAGGCCAGTGTGTATAGCAGGTGGTACACACGTTCGTTGTCTAGCTATACGTTACCAACCAACGATTTTACGTTATTTCAGATAGATACTATGTGTATATTCTCCTAACATCATTTAGAATACCGGCATTTTCTTCTACTTTTTCTTTAATTGAATTCTTTCAGTTGCCTAGGAAAATTGTAAATTAAAATTGACGTTTACTCGATTGTCTTATGAAAGTAGAATGTTCAGTCGCAATATAAGGAACTCGATATAATTTCGTTAAAAACTTTACAAATCTGAAATTATTGTGACGAGATTCTAGATTAACCCCGATCTTCGTATATGTTGCAGTAAAAATACAAAACTTAGTAAAAATAAGTAATATATAGTTATAAAACAAAACTATTTACTGAAACACTAACCAATAAATACATTTCTTACAACTCATCGCTATAATCCTACCAGAAAAAGTTCAAACTTCATTTCTAACGAGTACGTGCACTACGTGTATCGTATGAAACGTGTACTATGAATCGACTAATGAGTTTACACGTTAAGTAAAAGCTAAACTAGACAGAATTCATCCAAGTTAATCATTGCTACGAAACGAGACATTAATTACGTGTTCTCGTATGGAATTTCAGAAAACGTCTTGCTATCGATTTTCAAGAAACGTAATCGATCAGTTCCTATCATCCTATGGTTGCCAAAGATCGAACCTTAGAGAAAACCTAAAGAACAGTACGCGATCCGACGTGGCAAACTATCCAACGTCAACATCCAACACGCTATCTAGGTACAATCCCATTCTTCCTTCTCAACCTCTACGAACCTCCCCTGCCAATGCAACCCTTCGCCCGCAACCTCCGAAACGTTGCCGAAAAAAGAAAAAAAGAAAACGCTGACGCCGCTGTCACGGATTCACCGTTTGGTCGATACGATTCGTGCGATCGAAATTTCGGTTAATCAGGCAGGGAAACGCAGCCGTTGCAGACTACGTGGTCTGTAACCGAGGGAGAGACCAGAGCCGGGGAAATAAAGAGAGGAGCGAGACGGGCTGGTGCACGCACTCACGCAGGCACGCACGTTGGTACGGGCGAGGGGACAGACCGACAGAGATAAAGAGCACTTCCGGAGGTGCACGGGGAGACCAAGGTCCGCGTATCTGTTGCTGCTGGCAAGGAGAGGCAGGAGAACCCGCGGGAGAGTCACACCTGAGTGCCCACGCTTCCTCTTATCCGTTCCCTCCCCGTTCTCTCCCTCGTTCTCCAGTTGTCTCTCCCGTTCTCTTCCTCTCTTCGTCGCTCTACTATTCCCTTTATCGAAGCCCTGGTCCGGCCCTCGTCGTTTTACGGGCTACTCCCCGTCTCTGGGGTATGAACGCTATCTCCTCCTTTTTTCCAACCTTCCTTTTTCATTCGCCCCATCTCTGTCTCTTTCTCTGCGCTCTTGTCTTTCCTCTGGTCCCCCTTGCAAATGCGAGCAAACGCCGCGCTCCATCTCGTTCTACACGGTATCCTGCGAGCCTTGTGAATCCGGCGTACGTTGGAATTGGTCACCGTGAACAACGGCGCCGGGGATCACATCTCGATGGAGTACGAGCTACAGTTTTAGCTCTATGGTTTACGATGTGGTTACAGCGGATGAGCGTTTTGACCAATAGTCGATTTGCCGAACGAAATATTTAAATATCGTAACGCATAGGATCGTAAGAATCTGTGTACGTGTTTTATTCGCATATTTTCGGAAGAATCTACGTATGTACTTAATATATATCTTAGGTCGTCCGCAAAGTTTCTTTCGTTTTATAAGGAAATAATAGACGCACAATGTTTTTTGTTGTATATTATTCTATTGAATTATGCACGAACATAATAATAGAAATAGAACGAAATGGATCATATCTAATTCAATGAAATAATATAAAACACTATTAATTCATCTATGATCACCTTATGAAACGAAAGAAACTTTCCGGACAACCCAATATATAGACTGCGGTCCAACGACATGTACAAGTAGTCACGAGATGATTCCTTATGAAAATGAGAACAAAGTATAGAGTAAAATTCTTTTCATTTAAAGCTTAGTTTACGAGAAAGTCGAGTTTGAAAATTTATCGAGTATACTCGAAATCGCGGAGCAGTCATTTGCCAGAACACTGCATCCATTGTAACGATGAACTTAAAGTTGGTTGGATATGGAACATGGTGGATTTTGATAAGTTGTGTATTGGGAGAGGAAGCTTCTGGAGAAATATGAATTGTTTGGTATAGACATGTTGGCGTACATTCATTGGGAATACTTTGGACAATGACAGTGGATGTTTTAATTGATTTGGTATAATTTTGGCGGAACAATTTGCATGGAGAAGGATGATGTTTGGGGAAATTCGAGGAATCAGTATGAATATATGGAGGGAGTTTCTTTGGAAGAACTACATCATAGAAGTTATTTGAGGATTTTTAAAAATCATGTAAAAATGATATTTTTATAATAATTATCGAATATCTTATAACCTCGTTGACAAACTAAATTAGTATGTATTTACAGATCCTATCGGACACACTTTGTAAGTAATTCCTCGTCTCAGCCAATTAAACCTCAACGATCAGTATTTTATATCACTCACGTACACGTTACGAAATATCAACTTGAAAGAGGGAAAGTAGATGACAAGATAAAGATACTATTAACGCCATGAAGTCATCGATCGATGATGGATCCAAAGAACCACGTGCTCGATCATCTTTCGCTAATCGTTCTACGACAAGATGGCCTGTGACAAAGGCTAAATTAACGCGAATCGAGGTATTACGTGGCACGTTCTCTGCGTATATCACGCAATCTTATCGAATCACGTTGATATCAACGTACACTGGCTCGCGAAAAGATTTGAACGTTTACTATAAAGAACATCGATGTATGTAATGTACGTGTTGTATAAAACATTTTGAAATTTCGTTGGTTTTCTAATCGGATGCGATTTTCACGAGCATATTGCTCTTTCAAATCAATTCAAAGATTTATATAGGTATAGAAGTTACAAGATATTTATTGCAAATGTGTGTTTAATAAAAAATCAGTGTACAGTATATATATTCTATTCATCTGCCATAAACATATAACGATAATTTCATTGAAAATATTTAGGCTTATTTTAATATAATGGATGATTGACTATTTAAATACTCTTACGATCTCTACTTGCATCAGATATTTTGTTGCTTTTATATACATTTTCAAATTTGTTTCGAACGTTATCAATATGATCATGATACTGAAATGACATTGCATACGCGGACGTATAGCACAGGCATAGTGTATTCGTAACAGGCCCTTATAAGTATTGGAATATTTTCTTAAGATATTGTAGCTTGATAAAAGTCTGCAGAGAAGATCGACGAAGGATTCTTTCTCTGACAAATTGTCTAGGCAAGGACATTCTGAATTTCATCCTTGTTCTCGCGTCACATAAACGTTGGAAAGAATGAAACATAAAAGATTGTATAATATATCACGGATAAAAGTAACCAAGAAGAACTGTAATATTTCCATAATTCGTCACGCTTACTTCTCACGATTCACTTTCTACGCTCTTCTCACGCCCTGACACGTTTAAATTCCTCTTTATCTTCTCGTTAATTTAAAAAACACGAGATCTCTTGAGATACTTGGATCTTCCCAAAAATCGGTCTCTAAGATGACCAGGAAGCTATAAAATGTCTTCAGTCTTCATAAATATGCGTAAATCTAAGGAAGTATATAAGATAATCATAGTATACCTGAAATTGAATAAAAATTGGAAAATTTCTAAAGAAACAATGGTATAAGTTACCTAAGTGTATCAAGTTGCACGTAATACATTTGGGTACGTAATATTATATAGAACAGAGATATTATTTATTAATTGAGATTTTACAATTATTTATTATTGTTAGTATATCTCCGATCACGATGTAAATTCCTATCAAAATTGTAATGAAATACAACGGGAATTTACTCGAACAAGATATACGAGATATACTTACAGAAGATTGAAAACGCTACAATATAACAAATTTTATAAATATATTATAGTAATAATAATATTATTATTATAAATATCAATCGCGATATTAATATTTCCATGGTATAAGATTTTTGTAATAGTACGAAAACGTTTACTAAACGATATAAAATTTATTATATAACAGTTGTATCTTATTAATTGATATATAGAAGCAATAATAAATTTTCTAGCGTACAGATATCGTCCATTGTACACTGTCAATTAAATTCTATAAAAAAGAAAAGAAATAGAATATTAGCCAAGATTTTTCCAAGAAAGATCTTCTTTACTCTTCTTGGAAGTTTCCCCGGTTGGAAAGGAAGAAATAAATGGAGACAAAGAGGATTGCAGCGAGTGTGTGACCGATGAAGGGACAGGCTAAAGGCCTTCCTCTCCCTAACGTCGGGAGGGAAAACAATTCGACGGGATATATAAACGTTCCATCCTCCGTTCTCCAACGTTCCTCTCCCGGACGTAGTTCTCCTTAATCGAAGAAGGATGTGGAGTCGGTTAAGCCGAAGTCAGTCAGTCAGTTTCATTTGAACGTCAGCTGCCCGGATGTCTCCCCCATCTGTGGGACTCGTGTTGCAGGGAACAGAGGCACCCATGTGAGACACCTTCTCCTCCGTGCTCACTCGCTCGTCTGCTCGCTCAGGTGGACCTACACACGCCGTTTCAAGCCTGTGTAAAGGTAATGCGCGCGTATCTCCACGGACGTGGATACATCTGCACGGGAAACGCATCTGCGGGCCTTCGTTGCCGCGCGAAAATTCCCTAGACACTCGAAATTTTATAGATCACAGAGGAACAGATATGCTTTGTACGTTTGTATTACACCTGAGTTATGGTTTTGAAGATAGGTTCGTTTTTTCCAGGGTTATGGTGGGAGTAATTGAATTTTTCGATTATAGGTGTAATTTGTAGAAATAGAAAATTCTAGAGAAAATCTGGATGCTTCGAATTTGATAGACTCCTGAAGACTAGGCGGAAAGGTATGGTTTTCAGGCTTGCGTTAGATTTGGGTTAGATTTGCGTTAGATTTGGGTTATGGCTCCGGAGATGTGTTACGTAGCTTTAATTTTTGGGTAATTTTCGATTTTAGGGACAATCCGTGGAAATGGGAAATTGTAAAATGACACTGGCTATCGATATTTAGTTCTGTAGGAGGGAATCTTTTACTTTCAAAGGATGAATTTGACAAAGTTTACAATCCTCTGTGAAATATTTTCGGACTCGAAACTTGCAATTTCTTCTCTAGCGATCATTTCTAATTCGAGCATTTTCCGATTCTAAGCTGCTTTCTTTGGACACACGTGCTTTAAGAAAGGTGATGCGGTAATTGAATTATAGACTCCAGGGATCATAGGAAAACAATATAGTTCCTGCAAGATCCATCAGATGTTGCAGAAAAAGAACTCTCAAAATACAAATTTAAAAACTAAGAGATACAGAAGAATCGGTTGCTATAGCTCGATTGTTTCACGGTGGACAATACAACGCATGTAGATTCACCATTTCCGATGATCGTAAAGGAAACGCATCGACCGGGTTCTTCGTCGTTCCACGGTATTCATTAAGCCGCCACGAGAAGACGTTTTCGGCCCAGGTGATGAGTTTTTAGGATGCGCGACCGAGGACGATGAATAATTCACGCGTGGTCGGGTACAAGAGGTGAGGAGGTCAGTAATCAAGGGTCATCCAGCGCATAATGCCGCATGATTATTTATTCGATCTCGGGACCATATCAGCCGGCCTAGAACGATCGAATACATATGCATATTAATTCCGAGAGCCACCGGTTCGTTTATACTTGATGAGTAGTGAAAAAACGCAGACGAGTTTCTGGTCCCACAATTTACGCGAAGTTTGCGTTCCATGTAGCTTTTTTATGTGAATGAAGACGGAGTTTATTAGTATGAAAGGGATGTAGAGTTAATAAATTTTATTTATTTTAATATAATATTTTTCGGATATTTTAATAAATGAAAATTCGTTTATTGCCATTTAGGAAAACTAAAATAAGTTTTAATATATATCGATATATTAAATATAACGTAATATCAATATACTAAATAAAGTATCGCGTTTTAATTGACTCGAAGTTATCGTGTTGGTCACTCGTAATATATTTTTACTACAAATCGATCAAAAGCTATCAGACTAATGTAACTGGTAAGAATTTATTAATAACTAAGTTGTAAAATTGAATAATTTGGTATTTATTATCGATATACGTACAATAAATTCGATAAATATAATAGGAAAATATGTGCATTTAAAAAATAGATTAAAATCGAGAATCGACAAACTATATATAGTGAATTAACGTAGGTACCATATACGGTTTTGCACGTGGCAGCCGCATCATCCTTTCTGTCCTCGACGCCGAGGGTGTTCCTCGAGGGTTTTCTTTCTCTTCTGCCCCCCGACCCTCTTCCTCTGGTCCCCTTAATTATCCGCACGGAGAATTACAGTGCATTAAGAAGAACAGGATACCTTTATTTCGATGTTTTGCATTTTTTATGTTTCACACTTCGTCTGTGTGCGAGTCTGCTGGACGAGCACGCACATGATGTTTGTTGGGATATTGAGATAATGTTTCATTTAGATGTTTAAATTTTGCAATTGTTATAGGTGCTTTTTTTACTCCAATCAATATTTTTTGGAACGGACGCAGATCCGAGAATTCAACATTAACAATGCGAAAATATAATTAATTCAGTATAGGGGGTTCGGTATTAATTCTTAATAGGTTCAAATGAGTCGAGGGGGGATGTCAGATTCGTCAGATTAATACGAAATTTTTGTAACAAATGTTCTTTTAAACGACGCGTTATAAAGATTGCCGACATGAAGACCTCATTTAAGAATTCACGATGAAACACGAAGATTGATACGAGTTTTACGAGTCCTGGTTACTTTAGGATTTACGAGACAATTCTTAATTCTTTTTAACAGCTTGTAATTCGAAAACAACCGAATCAATCTTCTAAGAAGAGAATCACATTGGTGGAAAAATGTAACCAGTGCAACACGAAATTAAAACGTACGGCATATTTTTTGCGGAATAATTATTCAAATTAAAATAAACTAAAAGACTCGCCGTACGTAATTAAAGACAGAAACGTGACTTGATAATCATCGATTAAAAATTGGTTCCTGTCAAAATGACGGCCGAGACGTGACTTTGTATCGAAAGTATGCTCGGTGAAAAATTACACAGCACGAGCAGACAAGGAACAGATGCAAAACGCGCGCAACATCTCGCATTTATATCAGCGATATACTTTCGCCAATAATTCAGTGGTATTTGCAACAATTTACAATGTCTCACGTCCGGTTATCGTGCATATTGAATTGATCACATTGTAGCCTCGCACGATGTCATGCGTCGGCGAATTTATGAACGATAGCGGTGATAATTACACGGATGTCGTTTATTACTCTTAACATTTATTACCACCGGTTAATTTCTCTAGAGGTGCGACCAAATAAATGAGAATTATTTTAATGGAGTTGACTGACGTGTTACTTGTTTTTGCGTAACACTTTGTATCACGTATCCTGTCAGCTTCTCCATTCAAGATTTTTAAAATACGACAGAGTTTTTTGAAACTCATAATTCTATAATAAAATTGCCAGTTAATAACGTAATGGGAATTTTCTTTTCTTATTTTTATATCTAGAAGGCTTCCCTTGGTTCGATTTGCATATTCTTATTACACATGGACTGCCAAAAGGTGAATTATTTTTTCTTGGTTTCGAGGATTCGAATGATAAATATTAGAATGAAATCGTTCATCATTTAGAAAATCATCTGTTAACTTTGCAATAGCGTGTTTCATTTGATCAATGCGATGAGAATTTTCTTGCTTTTAAATCTGAAAAGATTTCTATTTCTTTATACGGGTTGTTAAATACTGAGATATTTTCTGGATCTTGGCAATAATAATATTAAACAAACGTTAGAATAAATTTATTAGTAGAATTCTTTAATCCTTTTGATAGCGAGAACTTCATTGTTTATTTAAATTTTCATAGGTGCATTATTAGGAAGATATATCTTTTGAATCCCGAGGATAGGAAAGATCAGCAAACGAGCGTCGTGGATATAGCGCGATGAATGTGAAAAGACACGAAGATCGTGAATCTGTGTAAAGTCTAGAGAAAATTGTGCGAGTTTAGCGATCTTTCGAACGATCGTGTTGCGTGTTACACGTGGCTCGGAAATATTAGCGCCGCATCCGTTTTCTCAGAACCGTTCTCGTATTATACCGGCGACAATTTGCTTCGATGACACCGGTGCAAATATAGCAGATCGCGTATCACAAAAGGCAAGTTGATAAACGAGAAGCATAACTTCTGCACGGAAGATATTCACCGTGCTGCGACAGCGTTGTCGCGTGTAAATCCTCGGACACCTTTTCTCGTCAGAAAAAAAAAAAAAAGAAAAAATGAAGAAAAATGTCCATTTCTTCACGATAGTAATCGATCGTTCAAAAATGAAACGATCTATTCATATTAAAATCTACTTGTGCGCGAAGACTGCATAGAAGAAAGATATCTGAATTTTTTTATTCGCATCTGTTTCTGTTGATCTTTCAGCGTAACTTGGTGGCTAACAAGAAATACTTCAATATAGCACAGTAGAAAAACGATCTGTTCGATTCAAAGACGTAAGATTTTTTATTAAACCTACTGGATCAATACTAACGCTAAATATCACTAAACCTATATTTATTTATTGTTATCATCTGATTTTGGGATTACGTACCTGCTTTCGTCCTATCCTGTTAACAAATATCGAAGTAATTACGTCGAACAATTACGCTGAAACTATCAATGAATAACTTTCGTATATACTATTTTGCCTGATACTACTTCTAATATATACAGAAACAAAACTCTGTGTTACTGTTAAAAAGCGCTTACTGTTAGGTTCAAAGGCGTAAGATTTTCTACTAAACCTACTGGATCAATATCAACATTAAATATCACTAAATCTATATTTATTTATTGTTATCATCTGATTTTGGGATTACGTATCTGCTTTCGTCCTATCCTATTAACAATTATCGAAGTAATTACGTCGAACAATTACGCTGAAACTATCAATGAATAACTTTCGTATATGCTATTTTGCCTGATACTACTTCTAATATATACAGAAACAAAACTCTGTGTATCTTGCTTAAATTTTCGTTACAAGCCAGATAAAAATATTGTAAAAAGCGCTTACTGTTAGGTTCAAAGGCGTAAGATTTTCTACTAAACCTACTGGATCAATATCAACATTAAATATCACTAAATCTATATTTATTTATTGTTATCATCTGATTTTGGGATTACGTATCTGCTTTCGTCCTATCCTATTAACAATTATCGAAGTAATTACGTCGAACAATTACGCTGAAACTATCAATGAATAACTTTCGTATATGCTATTTTGCCTGATACTACTTCTAATATATACAGAAACAAAACTCTGTGTATCTTGCTTAAATTTTCGTTACAAGCCAGATAAAAATATTGTAAAAAGCGCTTAGTGTTAGGTTCAAAGGCGTAAGATTTTCTATTAAACCTACTTGATCTATACCAACACTAAATATCACTAAACCTATATTTATTTATTGTTATCATCTGATTTTGGGATTACGTATCTGCTTTCGTCCTATCCTATTAACAATTATCGAAGTAATTACGCCGAACAATTATGCCGAAACTATCAATGAATAACTTTCGTATATGCTATTTGCCTGATACTACTTCTAACATACAGAAACAAAACTCTGTGTATCTTATTTAAATTTTTCGTTACGTACCCAGATAAAAAGGTTGTAAGAAGCGATCTTTGCCTTTTTCTTCGCGATTCCGATCAGCTACAATTTTCGCAACGTTTCTTTTACACGTCATCTAGCAAAGTAATCCTAAAAGGTAAGGAAAAATCGAGTAGTTTGATCAAGTTTGAAAAGAAGTTATTCCGTCTCAAAAAGTCTGTCATTTACTTTTGCTGATTACCTACGGTATCTTTTACTCTTTTATTCTCTTTTCTTTTATTTCCAACTCGTTGGTCGGAACAAAAGAACGGCATGAAGATGCATAGAAAGACGCGATGTCGCGATAAGGGAGTTATGTATGAAGGATATCAGGTGATGAATTTGTTGGACGCGGTGAGTAACGGGAAAGTCTGTCGAATGAGTCATGGCGTCTGTCGAAGGCTGAGTTCGCTGTCTGTTTCCGATGGCGAAAGATGCATTCTGTGGATGGATGTTCACTCGGTAGGCTTTCTTATTGGCTCCTTAGAAACATTCGATGATAAAACGGGATGGAATGCAACGTAAACGTTGCGTTTTTACGATTAAACGGTGCCAGTGAGATTATCTACCTGCTTTTACTTTCGATAACGAGATAAAGCAAAATTAAAAAGTAAAAGTGAAATTACCTAATAGATTAACAATTAAGTTAAAGTGGAAAGAATTGGTTTTTTCTTTATCTGATCTCGAGATAATTGATAAGACAGATTAGTTTTCTATCGGCGAATAAAATCAAAAGGTAATGGAATGTGATTTTATGAAATTCATGGTATTCATCTTCAAGAGAGATCAAAGTCAACGATCACTTTCTTTGCTGTATTTCTACAACAATGTCATAGAAGAGAAAGACGATAAGTCGTATTGTTCACTTTTCACAAGTTCAATTCTTCTTATCTTGTAATATCCGTACCATTCAAACTACGAGTAAGAACTATAACGCAGAAATTAAGTTCAGATTTAATTTAGTTCAGAAAATTGGGAACCGTTAGACCTAAGTTATGTCCAATATTTTCATGATTTTCATGTTAATCGCGTTAATGTATTCAAAGAAAACAGTTAAGTTTAACGACTATGGCCGATAAAACAAATCGCAAGGGTTAAAATTCAATAGGAAATATCTCATCGTTCATGTCCTAACATATTAAGATTCCAATTTTCTTTTAGCCTAAGAAAAATAAAGGGAAAACGAGGAACGAACGGCGTAGAAAACAGAACAAATATTGTATCCTTGTAACAACTAGGAAGAGGACGATTCCTCTTCAACGCGTTCGTCACTAAATATAATAAACAAGCATAATTAAATACCTAATAATTTGTCTTATTTCCGAGCGGGATAATTTCAACAATTTCATATACTTTCGCATATTACGTTGCATTCTGTACATTCTTGCACCTTAGAATTTCCCACAAACGCGTAACATTCCACAGTTTACCTTATGGAAGAAATGATTTTCCTGCCGAGAAAACCTTTGAAAATCCATTAAGTACACGTGTATTAATTACGACTCTCGAGACTCTACTGAGCTTCACCGTTGCTCTGTTTTAGAAGAAGTCGGTTTAATCGCGTTTTGCGCACCGCGCCGCGCCATGGTGAACGCATGATATATCCGCAGGTGCATCGTTTCGCGATGGTAAGCGCGGCACGGGCGAAGAGATGAAAGAAAAGTAGAAGGTGCGCGAGGAGGCCGGGCCAGAGGCGGTCGCGGAAGATGAAGGAAAAGGGAAACTTTATAAGAAACGCTTCCGGATGTGGGAATTCTAATCTTGATCAATTCTCGCGGACGAGATAACCGCTCTACGGGACTTAGCTTAATGCATTCGTGCGTTCGCTGAGAAGCGATTCGAGATTGCTATGGAAATCATGCCCTCCCTGCTTCTCGCCCTCTCTGTCGACTTGACAGCCACTCGTGTGTACTTTATCCTGACGTTGGATTGAGTTATAGGCTCGTTAGGCCTGGATAAACGATGATGGACGAACAACTTCGGCAACCTAGGCTCTTTTTCCTTTAACGTTATGGTCATTTAGGACTGCGGAAACAGAGAAGGATGATGAAGGAACTTATAGTTACGAGAGGGGATGAAGTAGCTTCGAAGGTTAACTTTGCTTTGGTATTTCAATCGTATTTAATATTTTATTGCGAGTTTATTGATTGTTGTTTTGCGGCTTATTTGTATTCCTTTATCCAATTGTAAGTAAATCGAAGGACTATTTGTAACTTGATTAGAATGATGTAGTTCCTCTAATTTTCTCTAATAGGTTTCTCTAATATCCTTCGAGGCGATGTTTACAACGACTGTAGTTGTAAATTTTAATATATTTTATGATAGGTTGAAATCAATGACTGCCTTTTTATTCTTAATTTATAACTTTATGTTGTGGTCATCTATGCAAATATTTATTGAGAAAGTTGGTAAGAGGGTTTATGGCTCTGACAGAGACCGAGAAATTATATTTTTCAAGCTCTATCTTTGTACCATTCAATGTTTTGTTGTGACCGATTCTTCTTTAATAGGTTGAATTCAGATTTGTAACGTAATTAGGATTATTTCATTCCGTAATTGACTGTATGCAGTCCAAAGGGATTATTATAATGTGTTTTTATTTTATTTTCTGAATAGGTCATAGATACTAAGTAGTCGAAAGACCGTTTATAATTTATGACTTATAAGCTTGCGGTCATTTAAGACATGAGGAAGAAATGGTTCTTGGTTGGAAGAGGGCGTGAAGTAGCTTCGAAGTTTTAACTCTGTGCTACTTGAGCTACTTGATTCATTCAATATTGCGTTTAACAAATTAAATTCGAAGCTTATTTGTAATTTGATCGTAATTATATATTTTCGCAATTGGGATAATTGGTTATTTATCGAAGACCAGCTAACAACGCGAATAAGAAAGAAATCCCGAGAAGAAACGAATGATTTTGAAATAATCATTGAAAAAATTCAAGCAAACGTGGGTAATATCTCGCCTGCGTCGTATACTTTTATTGAATTATCTTTCGATACGAATTCGTTTCTTTCTATGCTAAAAGCAAGAGAAATGAAACGAAAGACAACGAAGAGCAATGAAATGGAAATTCACGAGTAAATGGTCAAGGAAACTGCAAGAGAGGAAACAAATTTCTACATCTTTCTTCGTTCACCTGCTCTGTTTCCCGGATAAATTTATTATAGAACTGCTGATAATATTCAAATTCTGAAGAGAAATTAAAGAATCGTTTGAAAGTTCTATACACTGCGAAGCCTATATTTGATCATCGCGATCGTAATACGTTTATACGTACCAAACGGAGAAACTGGTACTATTCCACCGTTCTGGCAGCGTGCAGAGCGTGAAAATGGAAACGGGAGAGCTATACCAGGCATAAATTATGAAACGACTATCGAGTTTGGTTTTTCGCAGAAGTACGGGGAGAATGATGGCGGCTGGATCGCGTGATAGCATCCAACGAGAACGTTGAACTCGAAATGCCACTGACAAAAGACAAGTTTCCTTGGCTTTTGCTTCACAGACGCCTCGCTATAGTTCCCAGCCTGCAGCCAACGTCGATTCTTCTTCCTCTAGTTACTTTCTATATTCTCGATTTCTTCCGAAACGTACACGTCGATCGCAATTCTCATTAATTAACATTCAATGCAACACAGCGCGTTACCTGTTCGTTCGTTCTCTTCGCTGGACTTCGTTCTACCGTGAGCCTCTTCCAACACAGCCATCCTTAATTGGACGTGCAACTTTGTTTTTTTGCAACTATCAACGGTAATTCTATCATAGAAGCGAGTTTAAAGAATATAAAAATAGACACAGTGTAAGGAAGTCTCGTTCGAGTATTAGCACGACGTCTTTCTTTCTTGAATACTCTTGTTGAATATCGATCCGTGGTACTGGAAGATATGGATTCGAAGCTTTCTCGAGCTATAGCTCTTCTGGGATCCAAACACTACCTCAAGTTCGCTTAAAAACCTTCTATCACTAG
Organism: Bombus terrestris; assembly: GCF_910591885.1. NCBI lineage: Eukaryota > Metazoa > Arthropoda > Insecta > Hymenoptera > Apidae > Bombus > Bombus terrestris. The sequence goes on along the minus strand of NC_063271.1, from coordinate 9,480,539 downwards.
TCTATATACCCGTTCTCCAATACGATATTCCTTTGTACAATAAATTTTTTTTTTGTTATTCCAACTTTGTAACAAGCATTATGATTGCTGTAAAGATTAGTCTTCTATAGTATGATCCGAGAGACTCGAGCCAGCCACCTAATATAATATTATAAATTTCATCATACGTACATATAGCGAGAGTCAAGAGCGAGTACACACCTTACAAGAATAAGGTTCATACAACATCGTCTTACCTATATTTTTTCTACTAATTTCTATTTACTATTTCTATATACTTCATATACTTGTCTTTTCAACGTTTGTGCAACGTGCACGTATGTGTAAGAATTTCTGAATATATTTTGAAGCGTACACTCGCTCGGTATTCTCACTGTATTCCGATTATCAATACTCGTATCCCATAAAAAGGTGAAACCATACGTCTCTTATATCTGGTAGTAAAAATATAAAAAATCTAGGTAAAAGAAATAATTATTTCCCAAATCCTCTATTCACCATCTTTCCTCGTTTTATTACACTCTTAAAGAGTTAAACGACCTTTGACTGCCGATGACCACAAGTTTCATTTCTAAAGAAACTTATCCTATTTGGCGCCACAATACCCAAGTGCTTACTGTATATAATAGAAAAGCGAGAACGAGTACAACGAACGATTGTCTGGCTGTAGCGCGTTGGAAAAAATCTCCATATACGCTGGACGAGGAATAGTCCGCCTTGTGATGTCGCAATCGAGTTCCAAGCCGCGTGTCTGTCTAATCGGCGACGTGTGGGAGCCGTTGGAAACGCTGTTGGGAAACGGTTGATGTTTAAATGGTCGCCACAATGTGGATCGAGCGCACGTTCGCCCACGTTGGGGTAAGGAAAACGAGCGAACGGAAGACAGGTGAACGCAGGTGAGCAACGAGGCTGCGGCGAGGATGTGCACGCGGCTGAAACCGAGGAATCGACTCGCCTGCGGGTACGTTGCTGCTCTCCTCTGGATGAGGGCATCGTGTATAACTTCGCCTTATGAATATGTATTTCGATCGATTCGTGGAAAAACTCGATGGGATTGCTGGGAATTCAGTTTCCCGCGGATGGGAAGTACGCACACCCTGTTGGAAAGTTTCAAGATAATTATTGTTAGACCGCGGATATCTATGCAAATTTATTAGGTTGTCCGAAAAGTTTCTTTCGTTTTATGAGGAAATAATAGACGTACAACGTTTTTGTTTTATATTATTTCGTAGAATTACGTACGATTCATTTCGTTCTGTCGAGATAAACACCATGACATTTCACAGACTTGGTTTCACGTTTGTACGAAGGTGAACTGTTGTAAAAAAACACCTTTGCGAAAGAAAGATACTTTTCGGACAACCTAATACTATATTATATATTATATACTTCTTCTTGTCAGGTTTTACGTTTCGTTCTCGCAATATCAAACTTTTGTGATCGTATTAAGATACACTAAACGATATGAAATTTAACGCGCTTGGACCTAAGCAAGCAGCATACGAATATTGTAATAGATGCAACGTGCAAATAGTTTTTCTAGTCGCTGTGTAGAGAAATCACAAGATATTAGGTCGCTCGGAAAGTTCGTTGCGATCCTTAAGGAAACTTGGTCGACGTGAAAAATCGTATGGAAAAGTTTCTCGTCGAAAAACCCGAGTTTCTGGAAGGATGGAGTATTCGAGTCGCGTGAAAGATGCAGGAAGCTTGTGGAAGAAAATGGCACCTGTATAATTCGATAAATGTATATCGGATCGAAGTGTAAATCGAAATGTATTAGGTTGTCCGAAAAGTTTCTTTCGTTTTATGAGGAAATAGACGCACAACGTTTTTCGTTTTATATTATTTTGTCGAATTACGTACGATCCATTTTCTTCTGTTGAGATAAACACTGTGACATTTCACAGACTTGGTTTCACGTTTGTACGAAGGTGCACTGTCGTAAAAAACACGTTTGCGAAAGGAAGACACTTTTCGGACAACCTGATATATTCGTTCACGTTCACGGAACACATCTATATATGTTGAATTTAATATAATTAGGAACACTTGGGACTTGGATAAAAAAATCCCTATTTATTGGATATTATAAAAAATGATGTATTTTCGCTTTTGTGTACATGTCTATGGAAATTCATATTTGAAAGCCTTGAACTTGGTTAAAAAGTTGTTCTGTTTATTAAATATTATGAAGATATGCTTTGGATATATCGTGTATCTTTATATTATGATGTTTTATATATCATGTACGTTTTGTTCATTTTTAATAGATTTGTCAATAAATCAAGTACTGTTTAGATAAAATATTAACAAAGTAAAATAGAATTAGATCCTTCAAATATATTAATTACACTGATATGACATTGAAATTCGTTAATATTTCATCTAGATAGATGTGATTTAAATAGCAAAATTAGTATAACATATATGTTTGAATGATATTGATAATGATGTACTATATTAGTACTTTTACGTCTTCGAACTTTCCATCGATGCATAAAGATCGACAGTCGAGTTGCTGTATTTGCTTCGGAAGTAGGAAGAGATAAGTAATCGTTGGAAGATACGTGTAGGACACTGTATTGTTAATTGTTATCTACAGGGTAGTTTATTTACTATATTCGTGTCATTAGAAGAACTGTGTCTGTTGTAACATTAGGGGATCTGTTAATGGTGGTAGATTAGGTTAAACATCGTTGCTTTCTCCCGGATCATTAGGAGCTCTTTAGCTCCTGGCGTCTTCGTATTTCGATTGTAAGAGAGTCAATTATTCATCTTAACGAGCTGATCTTATCGGATGATCGTTCGGAACTCAGAAACTTCGGTACTAAGAAGTTTCTCAGTCTCGGCTATCTGTACCTTCCCGATTAACGTTAACGAAATTAACGAGAACATTGCCGTTACATTTACACGTGTAGCGATTAACCATATTGCGTACGTTTCGAAAGACTACAAATTCACTTTCCAGTGTCACTATAATTTCTCGTAGATCGCCAAATGTGGAACTGCGAGTTTCAGAAGAATCAAATTCACCAGAAGTTCCTGCTTGAACGCTATCCACAGATACTACGATCTCGTCCTCGAATAATTTGTTACTTCATCAATCCCTAAACATCAGTTGCAAGAACTTCCCTGTATAAAACCAAATTCTAAAACGTTAGAAACAAACAACACAGAGAATGAGAAGGAAAGTCTACTTAGTAGCAGTCTTGTCAGCGAAATTATTCATCATAATGAATAAAATTAAGCGATCTTGCCTCATCCGTGAAGATAGTGGAGGCTAAATGGGAAGAGAGGAAAGAGATGGGAAAACCAAATCCAATAACAATTTTTGAAAACTGTTTCCTATATATACATATCTGATGCGACACCACATTAAGCAGATAGGAACCTCCATAACCCTAACAAAGAGGAAGAAAAGCAACAAACAGCAAAATGGTATCTCGACAGTGGATGTGATCTAGTCGAAGGCTATATGTCAAACTCCCTTAACAAAAAGAACGCGAACCCCTCTAGTCCCCAATTTTGTTAAAATTCTGGACAAACACGATGCACAAAACTACCGTATAATATAGTAACATCATCGACATCGACCGTATCTCGTCAACATCGTCCAACGTATCGAATGCGTCTCGCACACTATACACAATTTTGTGCACGTGCGAGCAAACCGCAAGTAGCCGCAAGGAAACTCGTAGCTAATATAACGTAAGTAGGCGAGGGAGTGTCCCTGTCCAGGCGACCTTTTACCATGAGGAAAGGAAGCCTTGGTCCGAATGTGACGTTGTCATCGAGTCGAAAAATGGCGCGCTGGTGGAGCAAGCGAGAAGCATCGGCCCTCCGTGTGCACGGGGGATGCACCGACACAGAGAGAACGTGTGTTGCGTGTTTGCGGGTGGTGCAGAGCGAGAGCAAAGTGAACGAGAGACAGAGAGAGGAGAGTGCACCCCTTTCACTCGTCCCTGGGGCTTCACGGGGCGCGGGGCGACCCGTGGCTACGGTTCCCGGAAATAGGTGGCTGGCTCGGTCGCCACGAAAGGAACACGCGTGAACACGAGTACGCGCGAAGGGAGATATCGCCCGTTCCGTAGATAATTTTATTGCGGAGCAGCCGCGCTTAGGGGAGCCGAGCGATCGACCCAGCTACCGCCACTTCCGGTTTCATTTCGTTTTTCTACCTTGCTGTGGATCGAATTTTTTTTAAATCTTCAATGGATGGTTGTTGATGATCTCGGTGGTTTTCGCACGGAGGGAAATTAATTTTATTTTTAGAATTTTTAGTAATATACATTGGTGAAGAATATTTGTGGTGGCATGTGTTTTTATTTTTTTTTATTTTTTTTTTTTTTTTTGTGAAGCTTCCTTTTATCGGGTGTCATATTTCATTTTTATTGTATGTAAGTTCTCGCAGTATTACGCATGGTTTTATAATCTACCATGCGATACGAAACTTATCATGGATATATTTCCACCTAATTAATTTAATGATGGTACATACGCACGTACTCGCTATATGAGATAAAAGACAGAAGAAACATCATAGTATGAAATGCAATTATATATAACGAAGGTAATTAATAGATAAATATGTACATCTCTGAATAAATGATTGTTACCGATATAGTAGAACATGTTCAGCAACAAGTTACTAATATATGTATCTATCATGGTGTATCAGTCTTAAGCTTTCTTGTATCTGTTACTGTAGTCGATAAATTTTTATCTTTAATCCTCTCGTGGCTCTTAAATCGTGTTCTTAGAAGTTTGAAAATGATAGTATTCTTCGGAGTTGAGTTTCTCTTTGGTTCTTCGATTACACAAAAGTATACATTTAATGTTTAATTATTGTAAATTGTAAAAAAAAAATTGAGTTCACTAACACGGCGCGACTGTTTCAAATCTACGAAAGAAACTCGACTACTCTCAGTCTAACTACAAGAAATCATGAATTTCGAAAAAGGGTCGAGTCTCAACTTCCTAAAACTGAAACACCGATCATCGAGTCTTTTAAAATACTATAATAATGATCGACGAGACGCTAAATGCAAGATGCTAAAACCCTCCAATCGAATAAAATTGGAAACGTGCAACGGGTAATTTTGAAGCTTCGTTAATGATACGGGGACGTAGAGAGCTTATTAAAATTAAGAAGGTCGTGCAATTATGGTTCCGAGAAACAAGGAAGAAAGGTGGGCATAATGTAATCCGAGGCATGGACACGAATATACGTATGTCGGTAGGTTCGTGCGTTTAAAATGCGGAGAGATACGCCGTTCGATACACGTGTGTACGTAATAATTAGTACAAAATTGCATAATGCTCGGAACGATCTTATCGAGGACATTGATCTTGAACACTCTATTCTCTTTCCTATGTTACATTTCACTTAATCCATTGTGCATTAGGAAACTTTGGACTGGGACGCGCTACGGATATCATATCACCTGGCTACGAGTTCGATTGAAATTCATCTGCATGCACGTAAATTTCATTTGAATTGCGGAAAAATAAGAATTATACGCATTAGGTATCGCAGTTTTATTTTGAGAAAGAAGGAATTTTGAGAAGAATTTGAGGAAGTTTTGTTCCCTTCTTTTTTTTTTTTGGCGGAAGTTGATAGATAGAAGAAAAGATTGTGAAAGAGAACGACGAGTAGAATGGAAATTTTTATGCGTTAACGTGAATTTTAAAGGTAAAAAATACATAGAGTACAAGTAATAGACAAAAACGTGTAGAATCTGGAAAGTAGAATTCTCGTTATAGCTTTCAATAGGCGAGACGAATCTTTTAATAAATATAAAAATTTGCAGTCCAAAGAAGAGAAATATCCGGTATTATCGAGATATTATCTGCATATTAATAAAAAAGAAATTATAGTTTAAAGACATAGAGGATCATTGCGAAAGAAACGGATATTCTCCGAACGAATGTGTTTGAAAAAGAAGCTTCTAACGTAACGTTAAAGCCCAAAATGACTCTATTTTCATCTTCAGACCTTAACTGACCCCACAGGAACTTAGCCTACCTTGTTAACACAAGCTGTTCACATCACCTGATCAACCTACATCCACCTCCGCATCAACCTGCGCGCGTTGCATCATGGGATTAATTCCATTTAGTCACGGCCTCATTTCCTGTGGAAACACGCGTGGACGTTAGACTACAATGCCACCCCCACGAACAAGGGTGGCGGATTCGTGTAATATGTTTTTTCAACAGAAAAACCCAAGGAATTTTCAATCTCCATTAGACGTGGAAAAACAAACGTGAAAACACAAGAACAGAAAGAAAGGTTTGCATTCTGTACAATCCTCAATATCTTCGATTCTTTGAAGTGGCTACCGCCACACCCTGATTCTTCTTCACCATCCCTATCATTCTTCTATCTTTTATCTAAAATATCTATCCTTTTTGTCACGAACATCAGACAAATCTATATATAATTTCAATTAAAAAATGGAGAAAGCGAGTACAAAGCATTACGCATTCCTCCACCTCCTCGACACCTTCAAACTTCCATCACGACTCAAAAAATTCCACTTCACCCTCCGATTCCGTGAACCTGTCTCTTTCGTCTGAGCACGATATTTACTTGTCCAATTAAAATAGATTAATAAATAAATTAATTAAAAAAAATCCTTAAAAGTCAATGGAATAAAAAGAACCAGAAAGGGCCAAAGAGAAAAAGATCCACGACGAAACGAAGAAATAGCAAAGGAAAAAGACAGAGATAGATACGGACGAGTTGTTAGCGGTCGAGGATCGTGAGAATTTACCGAATAACAAAAAATTCCCCAGGGTCTATAAAATGAGAAAGAACAGCTCGGAAAGCTGTTAGAGAAACATAGAAAAAGTGAGAAACAGATACAGATATTATCGTGAGCATAGCAGCCGTGTGTCATAGGAACTTCTGACTGAAAAAAAATTCTCGAAAACAACTGAAATAAAGAAGAACAGGGGCGAAAATATCGGCGGCAAGAGAGAAAAAGAGAAAGATAGAGATAAATACGGATGAGGGGTTAGCGGCCGTGGGTTATAGGAGCAGAAACGCGGTCGGGATGGTGGCGTGACACGACGGAGGGGGACGTTTGCGCGTCCTGGTGCTGCTGCTGGTGGCGGCAGGGTCGGGGTGGGTTGTCGGTGGGCATAGGGGCGTGCGGGAGGGGCTGGGACAGGTGGAGAGAGCAACTCTCCACCGGTGACGTTTTAGCTCATGCGGAGGTAAAGCAGAGGCGAGGTATTGACCGGTTGCCTCCCTGCCAGGTAGCTTAGCAACCGTTTGTAGCCAACACACCTATAAAACCTTGGAGATCTGACTTTAGCGCGAGCGGGGCGCCCGTCCACCCACGCCTCTCTTCCTCCCCTTGAATCAGATTCCCCCGGGTTCGTGGAAGAAACGCTCGATCATTAGGGCTTCCTCGCGAATTCTCGCATTCGTACCTCCGCCCACCTTACCAATCGCCCGTAAGATGTTCAAGGGGTGGCTGAGATCATCACTAGTCTCACCGAATGGGTTCGTTAGTTTCTCACACGTATTGGTCGTTAAAGGAACGAATGTTTTAAAGTTTGGAAGATATTGGAGGTATGGCTGAGATTATGATTTGTCTCGTGTAGTGGACTCGATATGTTCTTATATCGGTTGCTAAAAGGTTGAACTTTTGCATGTCGAAGGAATAGATTAGTTGAAGGCGTGACGTTGAAGGGATGAATTTTTTGAAGCTTACAGTATGTTGATGGAGATGTTGAAGACGTTTGACTGGGATGGTCGTTCGTCTCGCGCAATGGATCCTACGTTTTCTCGTATTGGTCGATGAGAAGTTGAACTTTTGCACGTCGAAGGAATAGATTAATCGAAAGCATGACGTTGAAAGGATGAATGTTTTCGAAAGCTACTCGATGAAGATGTCGAAGAGATGGCTGAAACTATCAATCCCCTCGTGCAATGGGTTTTCTTGCATTGGTCGTTGAACGGTTGAATTTTTGAAGGATGTTAAAGAATGAACCTCTTAAAGCCTGAATGATGTAATTTTAAGGGACTCCTTCTTAAAATTAAGATCTTCTTAGCAAATGAAACTTTGAGAAATTGATGCTGAATTAAGAACTGAAAGAGTGAAAAATATTCGACTGAAGTTGGTATCGATCCAGTCAGTCGGCGGATTATCAGACGGTAATTGAAAAGGAGAGAGAGCATCGAAATGTAGGTTATCCAAGCGCAAACGCTGCAACGATCCAGGCTAGCTGGATCGACCGTGCGGCTCATCAGAATCACATACTGCGGCGCACAGTAGCCGACGGTTGTTAGATGAGTAATAAATTGGTCAATCGAGGGTGTGGTTACGGCTGGAACTAGCCCAGGTTGCCAGGCTACGAAACCACCTACCTTGGATCCTCGCTTCACCGCCGAGCTCACCAGCCCTCGTTGTCTGCGTCGTTTTCCCGTACACCAATCCAGAACTACTGATAATAGTTCCTTGTTTCTCCTAAATTTCGTAGAAAACTTTATAAAAATACATCTTAGAATTTTTCTCTTATAATTCTTATTATCTTTTTAAAAGGAGAATCGCTCAGACGAGACTACTAAATTCTCTGAAATTTCACGGAAGAAATGTGTACATAATTCGGATTAATTTTTAATAGGAAAATTGTTCAGGCTAATCTACCAATTCTTTTTTCTTAATTTCATAAACGAAATTTATAAAAATATTTGTTAGAACTTGCCGCTGCAGAATTTTCTTTTCTTCGCGATTCAAATTATTTGTTTTAAATGAAACAAATGGGTAATTTTTGGCCTTTTGGAAAATTCCTTCAAAGAAATTCGTAGAAATATCTGTTAGAATTTTTCGTTACACATCCCTTCGTATCGTTTTCTGTCTTTACTCGCTCTATAGTAATCGATTACGTAAAACCATCTATAAGTAAAGCAACCTTATACACCATCCGTGAAATCTTCGTTAACGTCACGAAAATACTCTTCCGGCATTGAGAAATTGTTCTCGCGATCGATGATCGTTCCCGTTTCTCAAACGAAGCCGGCAGCTCGTATCAGCTTCCGAACCGGCCGAAACCCTACGAGACGACACCTAATCTTCGTTAAGAAAATAACAGCGTCTAAGCCACCGCACAATTCTATCGAACGCCAGCCAAATTTAGAGAAGCTGCAAATAAATAACTGCAAACTGCTTGAAAAAATAAATAAACTATTATAGCAATCAAGCAAAAAGAAGCTCCATTACACTGACATGTTCGTCGAATATACCGATAAAAGTTAACAGTGTAATGAAATGAAGAATCTAGAATAAACGATTTAACAAATAATGACATATTTTTTACGTATAAGAAATATATACTTCGAGCTTTCCATAGGAAATAAGTGTCGATAATTGTGTTACATATGATGACATTTAAGAAATACTATAGATGTAATACTATAGTTCGTAAGAGGTTGAGACAGTCATTTAAAAATTATGTATGAGCGGTAGTTAGAAAGATCAATATAACACGGAGGACTCTCTAATTGTTTCGAGTAGTGTACGAGGCTTTAACAACAAAAGCAGACTAAAACCTCAATATTCAACAAGCTGAGTGAGTTCACTATCTGGAATAGATACCAGCACAAAACATTCGGTGCAACTGGTTTCTAATTTGTATTATCCAGATCTGATTTCTTAAAAAATTAATTCCTCCGCTTTTACAGAATAAATACTGCTCGTTAGAATACATAAATTCACAAAAACGTAACCCACGAGGGAAGTTGCCTATGTGAAAAATTCAAAAAATTATGAATCTTTCAGTACGTGTATAACGAACATAGCGATACAAAAGAAATCCTGTTATAAAATCGCGGAAGATTTATCAATAGTTCGGACGATTAGACAAAGGCTGTTGGTTTTTTTAGTACACATCCGCTCCCAATACCTCATATATCGTCACGAACACATCTTTGGACCGGTTGTCTGATAATCGAACCGATATCTGCGTCATGCGGTAATAGCAGCTTACGTGTAGCTTCCACGTACAGCTGTGGGTGTAACTGGTATACGTATAGTCGACCATTATCCATACCACATCCAGTATGGTCCTCCTCAGGCCGGGAGTAAAATCAACCCAGCCAGCCAGCCAGTCAGCCGAGCCAAGCCAGCCAGCCAACCGATCAATAACCGGGGACCTCGCCAGCTCCACGGGCTGTCTTCCGTGCTTCGGGTACACACCTTTCGTGGAAATTGCGTTAACGTGAACGCAGGCTCGCAGCTGAGAAATCTAGACGCGAGTTAGGCGCCGCGTAATGCCGCCATTGTTCGACCGCAAACGGGAGATGATGCGAACGAGAATCGAGGTTAACCCGGCTGGGTAGGGGACCAATTGGCATTTGCGTAACTGGCGCCGCCAGAATCACCTCTTTAAGGCCTTATTGAAGGAGAAATTCACCGTGCTACGAGAAATTCTTGCGTAATTTATGTAATACGAAGGAATGGGTGCTGCGTGGGTGGTTAATAGCTGTTTTTGGTTTGCCGAGGTAGAACGTTGCGTTTCGTCGAGTTGGCAAGTTTGTTGAACTGGGATGCATTTAGCTGCTGGCGGAGAACCGCTTTAGGAGGTTTGCGAGAGTCGATAATGAGAGAACTGTTGGGATTTCGAAATCATACAATACGCTAGAATCGGAGGATTACGAGTACTGATTTACAGACTGCGGGCTCAGATTTCGATAAATGATTTCTAGAGCCTCGTAATGCTAGGATGCTGGTACTGGAGAAGATCGTTTCACAGGTTTGTGAAGGTTTGCGGTGGTGGAGGGATTTCTGTGATTTCGAAATTGCCCATTGCACAGAGACAATTATAAACGCTGGTTTACAAATCGGTGGAAGGTTAGCTCCTAACGGAAGATTCCCAAGGTTGAGCAGAGCTTCATAAGGTCGATAATGGTAAAGAACTGATTCGAGAGTTTTGCCAAGGTTTCTGCATGATTTCGAAACGAACGAGGAAATTATGTGATTTACGTTTATCTATGCTATGTTTATCTTATGTTTGTCTGTGATCGATCATGATGATAATTCTGTAAAATTAGGACGTTGTTAGTTTCGATGCAGAACTGTTTTGGAAGGTTTGTGAAAGTTCGTATCGACATGAACATTGTTATCTCAAAATGGATCGTTGAAGCGAGAGAATTTTGCGATTTATTAACCGAAGAGTGGTAAGGCTCTGATGGAAGGCTGCTGTGAATTTTTTAAAGTTGAGAATTCTATGAAATTTCGACGAAAAGAGGAACTTCGTGATTCAGAAATCGGAGGAAGATTCTAATTGATTTTTATACGTCACGGTAAAACTAAGATACGTATTTCCTTCTTCGTATAACGCTTCCAAGAGACAATCGTAGCCGTAAGAATCCGGTGTCTCCTGGTCTCTCAGACATCACGTAATCCGAACACTTACATTTTCATTAAATAACGATCAACGTACATTGTTGTTAGAGAGGGAGGACGAGGTCCAGGTACATGTTAGTCATCGTATAGTGACAAAGCTACACTTAGAACAGTAGCAAACTGGCTGCTGATGATCTTGGGCGCAGCAATGCGGAACGGAGCACCGACAGTCCTGTGCATTGTTCTGCCTGTTGAATAAACACTAACACTGGCAACCCACGCTCTTGAAAGATACTACACCAGTTCCCACGATCCGCGGAACACGCGAATTCAAGGTACCATACATTCTCTGTATGTGTGTCTATACAGGCTGTTAAAAAATAAGTGGGCGATATTTACAATGAAAAATGTTCGTGTACAAACACGTCGATTGAGCTTTATTTTTCCAGATATTGTATAGATAATTTAATTTTATGCTAAGGAAATACATTGTTTGCCATTTACGTATAGCCTCGTAGCAGTCTGTCTTTGACAATTTTTTCGTTTCTCCAAATAATTTTTACAAGCTTTTTATTTCAATTTTCGTCTGTATCTTTTTGAACAAGTTTTGCAACTAATAATAACAATGCTATATTGTATTCGACGAATAAGACAGGTCAAAATGAATATCCCAGATACGATTTAAAATTTCGTAGATATACCAAGTCCAACCGTGTCCCACCGTAAGGCAAATTTTCGATGCTTCTTCTTAATTCACTTTAATATCCAATTAAAAAACGGTATTTATCCGAACGTTTCATTATTTGATACAAATTCGTAACGGGGAACACTATCTTGTTTTACTAGGAATTTTAATTCAATACGACAGCCGGAAAATTCTATTGTCACCTGTTTCTTCAGAGTAAAAACCATGAAGTATAAATGAAACAGAGAGAAAAGAACCTTCAACCGATTCATTGACGATACGACAACTAACAACTGTACATATTTTTAGCGTAAAATTAAATCGTTTACGACTTAAAAATAAATATCGAAGGATATTTCTGTAGGTGAATTTTCCTCGCTGTATCGATGCCTACCATCGCATCATATATTGTCCACGCTTTTTTAATCACCCTGTATACGTGTATATACATGTACGTGTGTGTGAACGAGTGTGATTACAGGCATCTTGTTGCATGACGTTCTATGCGAGATTCGAGACGCGTAATAAGCCTTCGAAAAATACGCTCTCCTTCTCTTCTACCCTAATTCACTGACGGTCGAGCTGGAGAATAGGTCGCCATTATTGTTTCGTGCAATTCATTCGGGAGCACTGTGTCATCCTCGTCCTGCAGCTCTATGCGGATATCTTTAATTACATATTGTCTTCGAGGAATTCTGCCGCCATCACGGAGATGCGATAAACGCGAATTCTCGTTTCAAGCTGGAAATTTTTTATCTGGCCTAAGTCGTCTATTTAAGGGCACTAAGAGAAATAGTTTTAAATGGCTCATGCATCACAGTTCAAGATAAAAGCTATTAAGAAAAATAGTTTCGAATAGCTCGTACATCACAGTTTAGGATAAAATCGGTTTATTAGCATAGCGTGCTATGTAAAACATTTGGTTCCAGTTTAAACTGAGAAGTTCAGAGCAGCTTTCACGGTTACGTATGGAGCAGACAAAGTCTATTTTTGGCCAATTATTTTATACGGGTTTAAACACAGTAACTTGAGATTCGTACTCGTCTCTCTTATTTTCCAAACGTTGCGTGATCCGGCTATCGTCATCTTCGCTCGCCGGAAACTTATCTAAATGGAAAAAAGATGAGATTTCTTAAAATCGTTAAAAACACGATTGTCGTGAAAAGTAGGCTAAAAGATCATAGAACTGATCTTCTATATCCGAAAAGGCTTTATATAAATCCTCGCTTTACTTGCTTTTTTAAAAACTCACATTTAATCCCAAAATACGAAATTTTCCACTATTTCTTTCAATTGTGTCAAGAATTAAATGTTCAGCTTCCAGTAGAAACGTTAGAAAATTCTCGAAATCACGCGACGGAGAGGAGAACCGAGGAGAGCTCGCCGAAAGGCGCTGGAAAGTATGAAAGATGACGAAACGAGTCAGCAAGTAGCATTATCGTTTCTCGTTCCAAGGTCGTTAAAAGCTAGAACGAGATCGCCTATCGAGCTCGTCTGATCGAAATCACAATATGAGCTTCTGTAGTCAGGTATGCAGAGTTGTATGGGCCTAAGGCATTGCCGATGAGTCAGGCAACAACGTGGAATGTCGCTAATGAGTCGTGCCGGTCACGAGTGGAAACGGCACAGACATCGTTGCTTTTCCCAGTTTCGCGAAGGCACGCGCTTCCCGCAAACCATTTTCACCGATCTACCCGACTCCATATGAATCGAATCGGCTGGCTAATCTACGCGTTTATCAGCATCGTCCACAAACGTGGAATTTACGGAGGCTGACGAAGGAAAATTCAAAATCGTCTATGTGAGATTAATAACTTTTGTCACAGACATATTTTACAGCAGTAAAAGGCGTTGTTAATAATTATTTATATAGTTAGTTTAGTTATTTGTTATTATATCTGTGCATTGCTCTGGTCAATCGTAAGGTCATCTTCTAAAATCATGGTGATCGCTCGTGTTACTGATCTTTCAAAGTTTCTCTTCTTTGCCATCGTAAATGGAAATTTGATTAAACACGCCATTAAATCCGCAGTCTGTATACATCACTATAGCGGTTACAAAAAGTATTTCCGCACACTATTATCCTTCAACGAAGCGTTTCTTTATTCTGCTCTCCTTTTCTTTCTCATAATATCGAATCTTTATAGCCGTATAAAAGTAGTACCGAATGATACAAAATTGAATACAGTGCCTGGAGCTAATCCCCTTTCATTTTTCACTATAATCGACGATCGTACGCGGTGATTTATTCGGTACTAATTACGCGAAGTCTAATTTTCGTTTATCCGGTTACGGTTATGTTCGATTACGCGTTCTTCTAAAAAATCTCGAAAGAAATCGGCTATTTGTATGTTCGGTGTTTGAGTTCCATTTTCGATCAACTATTTTTTTTACGCAAAGCGAATATTCACGGCGAGTTGCTCCGTATAGAGGAACCATACCCGCAGCCATCTAGCCGTAAAGGAGAGTTAATTAGTATGTAAATGCTATAACAAATACAGCGATGTGCAAATACTACAAAAATTCTAATCTTCCGCTCCTCTAAATTTGCATGTCCGTTTAACCGAATTTTTGCTGCTCGATTCAGCGATTCCTTTACTACGTGAACGAAAAATAATAGCAGAGAAAATTGCAGAGTTCCTATTATGTATATGGCCTCCAATTATATAAACTGTTTATCGGCCGACCAGTTTAGATAAACGGAGTTCTACCTGTAAATACCGGACTTTGCGTAGCCCCTGTGCAATCAAAGCTTCCTATAAAGTCGTTTAATCGCGTCGACACGCGCGAACGTTTATATTTATAACGCGCGAAACGTAACGCCAATCTCATACGGAATCGTTTTGCCTTAGATAAGATCGTTTTCACTTCGATCGAATGGCCGTAGCGGGAGATGTGCGTTCTTCAGCAACGAGACACGGAGCAAATCTTCGTCCGCTTGAAAAAAGAACAGGAAAAATATTTGTGCTCGTCGACTGTGTCTTCTTCTTTCGCTCTTCTATTTCTTTCCTCTCTGTTTGCGACGCGAACGTTCCATAGTAGGCCGAATAACAGGATATACGGTGTCCGATGAACATCCAACAGTTCTGCGGCGTCTCTGTCCGTTATCGACCACCGGTGGACACATTTGCACGCCGATAGGTGCACGCTCCTCCTTTCGATACGCGCGACGATCGTGTGTGGGTGGCCACGTCACAGAGAAACGGGGAAAAAATGTGACACTCGGCCGTGCGCCGCTCGACTGGCCGTCTCCTCGCTCTGGAACACGCTCAAAGTATCGCAGAATCGAGGCACGACGACTCGTATTTAATAGTCGGACAATTTTTTAGAATAGTTGACGCATTGATCGTTACCGTCAATTTTATATATTTCGTCTTGCGATTCGCGATAGATGGAAATATACTACGCTGTAATATTTAATTTTTGCAAATTAGAATTATCCTATTTCAATGATCCTAAATTTAGTAACGTGGGTTACCGTTAGCTAGTCGAATATTTCGATAGGTATATCTAAAAAAAAGTATCGTGATTCGTAGAGAAAGATATTTCCTTTTTACATTGAATACCAAATGAGAGGCAGTAAGATATATAGCGTTTGAATTTTATGAAATATTGGAATATCGAAGCGAGTCATCGTGTATTTGTGAAAAGGCATATGGTGAAGTTGAAAAATAGATTAGGTATCGAAGGTTACGTGTTCCGAGAATCGAAAGAGTAATTTGGAACACGTAAGGGAAGATAAGGAGATGGAGATTTTGTTCAAGACCATACAGTGTCACATCGTTCCTTTCCTACGGCACATAGACGGAGTAAATCTGTTGAAATTTAATCATCTTCAATTATAATTAGGAAAATATAGAATATTTAGATATTGGGATGTTGAAAGAGTGCGTGTAATATCACTTACTCGAAAAGTGTTAATTCTAGAAAATTATATTGTTATTTACGTTTAATTGCGTGTAATTTAGTTCGTTTGGAATACGTATAATTTAACCATACGAATAATTCAGACGTTAGTAATCTCCTAGAAGCTCTACTTTTTATTCCTAAAGAATATGTATGTAGTATTTTCCTCTGATATGAAAATCATAACACGCAGAACTTTATTACGCGATACAATCGGCTGCAAAGAAGGTATATAACTGGGAGACACAGTTAACAGAGTAGGTTAATGACTGAAATAAAAGGCGAAACCAGTCGCAGAATGTATTTTTAATTAATATAATTATCACTGATCGTAATCTTTATTCTTGCATTTACACGATAGTTCGAGCAATGATTCGATGACACCTCGTGATTCCGAGGTGGATTCGATAAGCAAGTTAAAATTTATCGCGTGCAGAACTGGTTTTCTGATATTGTATAATCGGTTCAGCGTCTCGTCATCGAGGAAAGTTGCCGTTTCACGGTACGGCAGCGTAGCAGAAAGAACAAAGGCGATTCTTGCGAGCTCGAGTCGCTCCCTCTTGCCTTTTCTCTCGTCTTGAAATTTAAAAGCATCTTCGAACCGTGACAGAATGCTGCGCGAACGCGCTCGAAAACAAAGATTCCTAAGTTTCATCCGTCTAAACAACGCGATCGTTTCCTACCACACGATAAACGAAATGCCTGTCGGCTCACGAAGCGAGGAAAACTCCGCGGAATTTGCATTTTTCCAGATGCAATACAATTTTACTTTCCATTAAATTATTCGTGTTAAAAATTCTCACTTTTCTCAGTCCAGCTAATACCATTGTTTCCCGTTATCAGATGAACGAAGTGCCGTTTGATTTTCAAAGTGGAACCTACATCTTCCTTAACGAGATTCAACGAACGTCGTTAATGTTAAAGATTCATATTTCCTTTGCTACAAGATAAATGTGATTCTACAGGAATTTTATAAAGTTGAGAAACGTTTTCGAAACTTATATTCTTCTCTTATTAATTCGAATTCTGCTTTAATTGATTTTAATTAAATTACCATTTACCTTCCAATTCCTCTGTTATTCGATTAAAATTCCCTTTTAATAGTAGCTCATTTTTCTACTCTTCCCCAAAGAATTTTTCATTTGAAAATCAACAGAATATAAAACTACATCTACATCTTAATATTCTAATTAACCTCTTCCCAAATAGAAAATTAAACTTATTGCCAAAAATATTTTACAACCACAGCGTTATGTTTTGTCAATCCCTAAATTAACTTTCATCTTTTAATCGCCATACATCTTCCCGTATCTACTGATAAATTCGAATAAACTTCTTTCTTATAATTTCATCGTTTCATATAATCATCTGCATGCTTGAATTTGTTCCAAAAAAATATTACATAACACCCACCATGAAAAATAAAGAAAAGAAATCTACGTGATAAAAAAACACCTTCGAAAGCATCCATGCTCGGCGTTAAAAAAGGTGAACGAAAAGAGACGGTAAGGGGAAACCTTTTTACGTATCTCACGGTTCTCCCCTCGTGGCTTACGAGCAAAAAGATGAGCCGAAACCGTGACAAAGTAACTTGATGAACTATACATCGACAATAGGTCGGCGCCAGAATGGTACGTATCAGCCTATTAGAGGGATGCTGTTCTGACATTTTAAGAGCGTGGCATTTACGCCTCTACCCTCCTCGTTAAACATCCCTATACAATTTCCTATCTGATCACCGGAGACCGATATTACCAGAGAACATTTCCCGCCTTTCCGGATGACATAATACCATCATCTCTTATATTCCCTTCTACTTATTTTTTTCTCTCTCTTTTATTTCTACGTGTATTCACGTGTGTGAGTAATATGAGCGTTTGATTGTGTGCTCTTCCCACACTCGGTTTCAGTGGTACGCGCGTGCCGAAACCACCATAGCGACACGAAACACGGCCCCCGGATGGAATTGCACACTTTGGCTGCGTCAAATATTTGCGTTCTATCTGGTCAGCAGAGAGGTGTATTAATTGCTTGTCGAGGATAATCGTTTCTGCGGTGGAAATACACTGGATTCGGCTGTTAGGTGTATTGGATACAGAATTAGTTTAGAAGTTGGAATTCTAATAATAATTAAATAGAAGAAACGCTTGTGTTTTATATTTCCTTTTTCTTTCCACTTTTCTTGCGAGATAGAGTTCACGGTTAGACGAGAGATATAAGTAATACGCGCGAAGTAAATATTTCTACATATTTTCTATGTTTTTTGTTAACAATGAATCTGATCGATTGATTGAAGAATGAGATTCTTTTTGTTTAATTATTTGGTTATCGAGATTGTTGCGCGACGATTCTGAGCTGACCAGGTTTAATAAAATTGTCCAATCTAAAGCGTTTTTAATCTCGCGATAAATGATACATTGAAAGGCACGAAATAAAAATTGTATAAAGCGAATAACATAAAGTGGATAAATGTAAAAGTACAAATTTTGTTAGTATTTGTACTTAATTAATTTCAGATAATTTGAGGATTAGAATAAATTTCGAAATAAATTTCAAACTTTTTTACTAATAATTATACTTATAATAATTTTAACTGGTTGTAAATATACGGTGAAAATATTATAGTTTATGCGATATTATGTATCTAACATTTTCACTGGAATCGAAAATGGGTATGTAGTTTCTGATAGGACCGGAAATAAGTTATCTCGTTGGCTCGCATCATCCAACGTTGAACAGCGTTCCTCTCCGAGTCAGCTGTCTTCTGGGTACCCACCTTCGATGACGATAATAAATATCCATTAATGCAGTTGTGGCGAGAAGGGGGAATAGTTATCGCATCGCGAGCTACACAAGCAGATGACTCGAGGAAGGTCCAGCTGCCTTCGATCAGTAGGTTATTGTCAGTTCCATCCTAAAGATGCGAACACGTATGCGTTACCGCTTTTTCTTACGTAACGCTATTTAAATAATTCGTATTGTACGTTGATTTCTGTTTAATTTCTATGAAATGACATCTCATAATAATTCCCATTAAACGTACATTTACGCGTAACATGTAGTTTGGCAAAACAGAAACGGGTATTATACAAAAATGATTTGTTAACATACAGCGCTGTAAACAATGAGAATTATATTTGGAAGGAACGTGTTAAACATTGTGCCATCCTCTTCCCTAAGGGCGTCTTCCCTACAAATTGTCAAACGAAGGGCGCGTAGAATACATCCGAGTTACTAAAGACAAATATTTAAACACGATGTTCATATTTTAATGGATACGTATCTGCTAAAGCATAATTTTCATTTTGGGATATACAAACTCAGAGAACGACGAGATTAAAACTTCATGGTCTACGAAAATGAAATTAGGTAACACCCAAAACCCATAAATATCCCATAAATATATTCTTGACTCGTAACAACCCAAAAATCTTCGTCTCTCGAAAAACCCTAATTTATCCCATAATTTCAAAATACCTTTTCACACGTACCCTTTATTACCCAAAATGAACCAACCAGTGTAATTAGTGTATTAAAGCGAATTTTCAATGGCAACAGTTAAGTACGGGAGAGCCGCGGCTCGTTTAGACTTTGTCACAGATGATAGTCTTAATTAGGTTGGCGGCTACGTTTCAGGCATTATCACGATCGACAACGTGTGATTACGGGCGAGGATGATGAACGGTTTGGCGGGAAATTCAAGGCGGGCCAAAGAGCCGGGCACCCTGTCGTCGGATGTTGATACGCATCTCGTTATGTATCAGCGCGGCTCGACTGAAAGCCAGCACCGCCGCCTTCCTTCAACCAGCAGGTGACATTCATGAATTTAAACGGGCGTTCGCAGACCCACGATACAGGTAGCGCCGGCTACACCACATCAAAGATGCCATCTTATCGATATCCTGGGCAAGATCTTCTTCTGCGGTTCGAAAGGTCGATCCGTATCACGTGTTTCTTCGTATCGAGGCAGCCAAACTATATGCTTGGATTATTATTTTCCAGAGCCTCGAGCTTTCGCGATTAAAATTGTCGTATTCACTACGATTTTTCACTACGTTAAGTTGGATGTTAAATATAAAAAGCATTTTTGGAATTAAGCTTAAGCTTTGGGGGGAAGCTTCCGCAAACAAGTGGCCTGTGGGAACGAATCTTTTGGCGTTTTCAATTTTTGCGTTTTTATAGCGCAATATTTTGTAATTATTTCTACATATGAAGATGACTGGGAAAAGAGAATAACCAGCACGTTTCTCTTGTCTTACGGACGTTAATTTTTAGTTTCGTTTCGTGTTTTCTCGGTATCGCAGGATCCAAGGTGGGTAAAAACCTGTTTATCAAATCTTCGTTAGTATTTTCCCTACCCTCTGGCCTAGCTGAAATATCTTGGATATTTCTTCCTTTGTCTAATCACACCCGGTGATATTTACATAACTAGTGCCTGTGACAATCCAGAGCAATCTTCCCATTTTTTCCTTAGTGTAATGCAAAAATCATTTATCCTCTCCTCCGTTTCGTCTCATACCACATTTTGTAAAGAACAGAGACTTTGTGTAACCTTTAACGTTTTCTTCGAACAAGCGTGGTCAGTAATCCAATTTATTAAAAAAGAAAAAAAAGGACATTCAATGTAGCAGTTCGATCAGTATCGATGTAGCAGAACGATCAAAATTACAGAACAATTTGAACCGTATTCTTTAAATTATTGGAAATTAAGATTACACCTATGTTCGCTCAAACTCTCCACATTTAAGGAATAACGAACACTGCCTAACAAAAATCAACGAACCAGAATGCATGACAAACGAGTGGAAATTCTGCATCGACGTTTGACGGAATTGTTGTTTACATTAAATTTGCTTATTCACAGACTGACGAATATCATCGAATATTAAGATCAAAATCGAACGACGATTATTTCCATTTTTGTTCACTGTGCAAGTCGCGTTGTGCGGCGGCGTGAAAGTAAAAGTAAAGAATTGCTTGGAAATATCTGCGGACATATCTGGGTTAAGGGAACGACGCGGAGCCTGCAGTCTTCGACTCGGCTCGCATCGGTCTCCATCTCGTCGTTGTTTGAGTGATAAAAAATGTTATGCGAGGATCTTCATCCGAGCGAGAGCATTGTTGGGCCAGGTAGCAGGTGCTACCCTTCATGCTCCGGGATGAATGCCGCGATATACGACTCGAGAGAGCTGACTTCTTACACACGCGCAAACATCGGGTCCCGCATCTGCAAGATGGTCGCGCGATCTTCTGCACTCCTCGCAGATGCATCGCTCCCATTCACATCCCTTCGGTGTATTTACTTTTATGGTGGACGTGTTACTCGCGTTTATTGTCTTTTACGCGACCGTTGTTGTTTTACGCAGGGTTTTATGACGAAGGGAAAGTGGTGCAGTTCTCAGACTACATTTCCAAGCTCATGGGAGCAACATAAAGTCGATGCGAGCTTAACTGCATTGTAATTTTAATTTATAATAGCATGTTCTTTCGTGACCAAATTCAAGACTATACTCGATGTTTGTTCAATATCTCTGTACATTACGTGATGCAAGGAAGATGAAGTTCTTAAGATATATCTATTAGAATTATTATATCTTGTATTATATCAGTACTATGAAATTGTTTATACGATGCTTATTACATCGAATGAGAACATCGAAACTGTTCCCTTTGTAATACATTTTTACGATGTATACACGACAGAATCGTTTGATCTATACGATATTATGATAATACAAAGGAATTATATACTTTCATTTCGTAGAAAATTTCTCAATAATATTTCTCCTGCAGAAAAAGTTAGATTTATTATAAGTCAAAATATTGATGGCTCGCATCTTCGATCAGCAGTACAGGAACAGTATCTTGCAGAATTGCACGGAAATATGTTTACCGAACAATGTGATAAACGTGGAAGGATGGTCTCTTTCTCCAAAAATTACATTCTACAATTACAAATTTGTAAAATATTATATTCTATTTCTTATTTGTAAAAATGCAGTCAAAGAGGAATCATAACAAATTAGGCGATTACAACTTATATAAAATACTTCGTATATTTCATACATACATACCAGACACAAGTCATCTTGACTTGTCAAGACTACCAGACATAAGAGTCATGAAAAAAGCGAAACAGAATTAGAGGAGCAATCCTCCACTCATAGTACGCGAACTACGATAATTCATCCGCAATAATAAATTGTATAATATAGAACGAACATGAAAACGACACACCAGTAGAAGTAGAATTTCCGTGTCTGTCCAAAGAGCGAAATTTCACCGGGTCCGATTCTAAGAGATAGAAGCGAGAGGGCAACGGCCAGACACACGAAGGATCTCGGTATTCACATCTTGAAGGCTGCCGGCACGCGTCTGCAGCAAGGTGTGCCTCTCACTTTATTCATCCACCTCCGGTGTTCGCCGCGAGAGCAGCTGTTGCCTGGGCCGGCGCGTGCCACCAGGTACCTATATAATAAACCGGCAGATAATGTCAGGGTGCGTGGCACCACGCTACCAAAGGGCCCCTCCACCTTTTTAGGGAGATCGAGGGACTCGAAGGGGGATAAGGGAGTTGTGAAACCGGCCGAGGAACTTTTTCGAGTCGAGGGGAGATCGTTTGTTTATCCTTCTCCCTGGATCGAGCGTGGGTGGACCTTCTGCCACTTCTGACTATATATATAACTTTCTTAAGCTTCGTTCAGATTAGTTTACAGGCCTAAACCTCGTCCAGATTAGCCGAATTAATCGAATTTTAATGACTCGGACTCTGAGTACAATCTGCTGAGTACAGTTTGCTTTCCACTTGGGTCCAATCGAAAGGAAGAGGAAACGATGCTTTGTGCGGCATCTAGTTTTTATCAGATAGATATACTTGCAGCGAGATTATTTAATAATCAGATAAATTTAGTCGTTCGACTTGAAATTACGTAACTTGATTTGTACGAATGCAAACTCGAGGTTCGAGCAACTTGATCAACGTGTATAAACATAAATTTAAAGTCAAGTGACTCGATTCGTATGAATGCGATCCTCAGGTTCAGACAACTTGGCTCAAGTATATGAACGCAAACTTGAAACCAAGTTACTTGGTTTGTGCGAATATAAACTTGAAGTTACGCAACTTGATTTAAGCGTATGAACGTAAACTTGAAATCAAGTAATTTGATCTTTACGAGCAATAACTTGAAATCAAATCACCTGACTTTTTTTGAAATGATTGGGAGGAAAACTTTTGTTCTAAACGCTTCGAGACATTTGAAAGTCGAATTCGTGCGGTTTCTGTTCAAGTAACTTGACTAATCTGAACGAAGCTTTATCCTCGTTCCGCCTGTTTCTTACTTGCTTCCTTTCTGTTCGCTGTTTTTTATCTTTGCTTTCGACGTTCACCCTCCTGCACACCGATCGATCACCAACTTTTTGCTCTAATTGGCTTCCCTGGAATCGATCTCCGGAGGAGAATACGGAGGAAGTTTGCGAGATCGTGGGTGATCGTTGTCGAAGGGAAAGTGGAATGGTGTGGGAGAGTTTCGGGAGCATATTGGGTGATTTGGTGCAAATGAAGGTAAAGGTGATTTGGCGATGATCGTGGTTGGTGTCTAGCTGAGTTGTTATTGGAAGAAGAAATTTAAGTATTACTCGATGAAATTTTTCTTTCCTTTTTTATTAAGAAATTCAAGTCACGTGGCTGCTGCTGACATAAGCAATATATACAGTGACTATTTGTGGAAATTATTAGGGAACTGAATTTTTTATAAATTAATTGCAATTCATTGATAAAATGACGATTGAAAGAAAATTGTAATTTTTTAAATATTTTCTAGGACGATCTAAAATTATCGATTAACATTCATGATACGTTATTATGATACAGTACCGTCAGAATAAATTATTTTTATTACACGATATACGTAACGATATTGAAATATTTCAGCAGATTGTAAGTATTAAAACGAGATCGGAAATATTTTTAAAAAGAGATAATATCACGATTCACACAATTTTATGTTTAAATTCTCACGAGGGTAAAAACCCCAATTTCCCCAATTTTATTTTTATCCAAACAATGAAAGTTTACTTTTCACAGGATTCTTCTCGCTTTCTATATAGATTTAGATATCCGTTACAGGGTAGCTAGAAATCACGGGGGATCGAAAGGGCACAAAGTCGAGAGGTTGGGTATCGCCCTCATCCCGAGTTAATAAAACTAAACGAGCTCGATAATCATCCCTCCACGCCCGTCATTCGAGCATCCATTCCTTCCTCCATCAGATTAATTATCTAATACGGTTGCAACATCTGTCATCGCCTCATCGTTGTGGGCGCAGCTTCGTTCATTCACTTAGGAAAAATAAAGCTTCTTTCTCTATTCGTTTTCCTTCGTCATTTGTCTTCTCTTGTGATAATTTTTCGTTTCTTCTTCCTTTCTTTTTCTGCGCCAATATAATTTATCGTATGGACGTCTTAATTACCAGAGTTAATTAATCGCCACTTTTTGTTCGTTTAAACGGACGTTCGCGTCGAAATTTCATGTTTAATTAACGATCGTTAACTTGGTTATCTCGTTCCGATATTTATCGAACCGTTCTTACCAAAGTTGCAGATACATCAGCAATTGTTTTTCATCTGGTAACGTGGTCGTGCGTTATTCATCAACTCGAGACAGTTCATTACTCCAATTCATTAAGCTCGCGGTAATCAAGATATTAATGCGCGTATAAAGATATGCAACGCGCAAAAATCCATTCTCTTTCTCTCTTTCAATCCCAAACTATCTCGCGTAATGAGATCATAAAATAGGGAATTACTATTTTCTTTCGAAACAATTTGGTTTCTAATAAACTCAAAAAAACAATAAAAAGGAACATTTCTGTGAACCTTACACGGAGTTCGCAGTTAAACCGAGTTAAATTCGCAGGAAATCGCGTATGCGATTTCAAATTGCCTAGAGAATAGAGATTTAATCGAAGATCTGCAGACTGCTTTATCATGGAACATTTGTCAGCTGTGTGTCGCAATCGGGTCACGCTAAAGCCCGTATCGAGTTTATTACATTTAATTCGACGTTGTTGGCGCATGGTCGTTTATTAAATCGCGATCTAATCACAGAGGTTACGTTAATAAATTGCCGCTAGACCGACGGGCCGAGCGAAAAGAGAAGGCATCGTCGGTGGCTCTATTACCGGAATCTAAGTAACGAGGTATTTTCTCATATTATATGCCATGCGCTCGTCCGCGTATTATATGCGGGAGCAACAGGCCTGTTGTTTAGACCTAACTGTAACGTCTCTTTTCTCTTTACAATTCACTAACCGCGTGCGTTCGTTTCTCAGACTCGCTCGATTGTGACCCTCGTGGTTTCTTGCCCGCCGCTCTTCTTGCGCTTTCCTTTCGGCTCCATCCAATCCATCGAGTTCTTTTCTTTCTCCATCAATTCTTTTCATCCGATGAAAATAGCTCAATTTGAGTTTGTGATAAAATTTAAAAGATTTACGGTTTAAGCTTTCAAGGAGACACGCAAGGAATTCTTTTTATCCAAGGAAAATAGTGCAATTTGAATTTGTGATAAAATTTAGGAGATTTAGGGTTTTGGCTTTGAAGGAAAGACGCAGGGAATTTTTGCTCGCCGTGAAATTATCCAGGGATGAATTTTAATACGTAATATTATTTTATTGATAAATAGATATGTATAGTATTAGAAGATTAGGCACCTGCATGGTAAGAACTACGGATTTGTTGTCGAATTTATGACTCGTTAAAACGTATCGTCTAGAGGAGAAGATGATGGAGTTTAGGTTCGTGATGAAATTTAAGGGTTGAATTTTAATTTTCATTTCTTATTTCTCTGATAGATAATAGTACGATCATACAGATAGAAGGAAATTAGATTTGGATGATATAAGAACAGTGGTATGGAATACTTATTGTTTTTACTTCCGTAATCGTACACTTTTCATTTAGTTGTTTAGAATATGCATTTCATGTAACCTTGAAGATTCGATTAAAATGAATGAGATTCTAATTAAAATGAATCTCCAAGCGACAAAAGTTTAAGACGTGATAAAATATTATAAACATTATACTTATACTTTTAGAAGAGCTTGTTCTATTCTTGTCGATGATGAGGTGATTTGATGGGAGAATAATGAAATGTAGAAGCATTCCACGGCGGCGAGCCACATTAATTTTCTCTTCCATTTGATCCGAGTGACCTGTTGACCAAGAATCGACGGATTGATTGGTCAAGAGACTTCCGCCATGAAGTAGGCCTGCAGTGACAACGGTCGCCTTCTAAGTCGCGATTCTTATTGTCAGTCCTCCATACGAGCTGGGATCTATCGATATGCGTGATCGAAGCTCCGATAGACGACGCTTGGACACCACTCAAAACCAAATCAATTTAAATTTCTTTTCATTTCCACGTTCAAGTTTCATTCCTTTCTCTCTCTCTCTCTCTTTTTCATGTCGTGTCAGATTCAAAAACATGCTCGTAATTAGATAATATAGCAATATAATACAGCAAGCCATTAACCTAACTTACCAACTGAAAAAGTTTACCAATCGCTTGAACATAACAATTCCTCTATTTACGACTGCCCTATCTTCGTACGTGTCGTAAATTGCTGATGGTTACATTTACACGCACACGAGTACGGAAACCAACGTAATCTAAAATTGCTTTGTTAATTTCTAATTTCTCGTTATAGAAAGTTCTACTTCGGGAACGTCTCTCAACGGTATAATACCATTACAATACGTCGCTCTGACGAATGTATTCTAATAAGTGGAAAATGTAATTCAAGCACAGACGCCAAAACGTATCTACTTGGGCGAAACAATTGTCGAATTTCTCTAGGCGATAAAATTAGATTGAAAGAGAAGGAGAGAGAAAGAGAGAGGGGGAGAGAGAAAAAGAGGAGGTCGAAGACAGAGATCGGTCTTTAAATCCCGTTACCTTTGGTTTCCAGCGCCTTGTTTATCGACGGCGAGGCGTCGTGACGCGTGCCACGCTTGCTTATGCGGGCGCCGTGACACGACGACGCATCCGATACATTAGGTCGTCACCGAACTATGCGAGCACACGCGTCCGAAAATAAAGTGTTAACGTTCTTAACACGTGCCTACGTCTGTCTTACCAACTGCATAAAGGGGTACCTACCTGGATCAAATTTATTGCCCTAAGCGTGAATCTCAGTCGTGCTGACTCGCCAGAAAATCCTCGAAATTATAGTCTGTTCAATATCATAGGCCTCTGAAACTTTTATGGTTTCCAGATCCAATTTCGTAAATAATTCTTCGCTAATTATTCTCTTATCGAATTTCTATCGTGTAATCTGTTAATTGTGACATTTAATCGTTCGCCTAAAATCAACTGGCGAGCCACGTGTTGAGAATCTATGGTCTACGACGTATCGTCGATGGAGGATCTATTTGAGCGTGTGAAGTTTTCAATACGTTTACGTTCTACACGTAAATCCACAGCATTCGTCGTATTCCGCGATAATTTCTCACATATTAAACGCCGCATATCGGACATCCTGTTTAAACACGAAGCCTGTTAAAGATCGAGCGATCATCAACAGGAAACTTCCATGAGCCTCTCGAGAACTCCTTGATCCTCTCTTGCAACTTCCTCGAGCCATAAACTTCCGATCTATTCGTTGATCAAACGAACTGCAATTATCGACTAGAAACGACCGGATCTTCAAATCGCCGCTACCCAACTATACCCACAGTGTTCTTAAGAATTCCTCGACTTCTTCGCTCTCCCTAACCTTCCCTAAATTCAAACCGCCAATCCGAAAATCGTACAGCCCAGCCATTAACCATTTAAAAAAAGAACACCAAAGGTAACTTCTCGTTCTTCTCTTCCTTCCAAAATTCCCAAAGCTCCGCAAAAAGAAACAAGAAAATAGAAAAACAACAAAGAAACAGAAAGGGTACGAGAAGAAGGAGACTCAGAGATCAGTCACCTAATAAGAGCGAGTCAGCTAGCCTTGGTAGGTGGGTAGGTGGTTATAGGTTTAGCGGACAGGCAAGCAGGCAAGCGTACGAACTCGAACTTGGTTCGCGAGTTCGCTGTAACTCGCAAGCAGGCAGGCAGGCAAGCAGGCAGACAAGCAGGCAGGCAGGCAGGCAAAGCAAGTAGGCAGGTGCAACACTGATGTTGCCTCAGGACTGAAACAGCTGTCGTCTTGCCCTGCCCTACTGCAGGCGCACGCGCCAACCGCATATCCACATTTCCATTACGTTGCGTTACCTTTCTCCTCTCTTTCTCTCTTCTTCACTGCGGCTCGTTTCACGTTCGTTCACTTTTAATCGGTATCTGCCTCTGCTCTTGTAACGGTCAACGATCCTCTCGTTCGTTTCCAGCGCATATGAAAATGTCCCCGGGAAACAGGCCAATGGCATGGTTTCCGTGTGTGCGAGAAACACGTACACAGAGGGACACAGTGTCGTTGCACTTGTCACACGACGAAGGAAAAATTGATGCCGACCCGTAATTACTAGCAATTTTCGCTAAAAGCGAAAGTGCTCTGGCCTTTTACTATCGGGATCACTCTGGCGCCGTATGAACCTCGTCGATCGACGCTCCAAGGGTTTGTTTCTCGGTTTTCCTTTAATAGTAGCATAAATGATAAATAGGGTGTAGCACTTTGAAATTTTCAGCGCCGGAGGTTCTATAGCAATAGAAATATTTTGAGCAGCGTTGGAAATTTTAATTTGCGATTTGCAATTTTTCTACACGAAGGCTTTTTATCAATGAAAATATTTTATGGCCAAGATGACATTTTATTAGTTGTTGTAGGATATTGATGTTTGAACATCTCATAGGTGAAGATTTTCTATTAAAAGGAATATCTTGTAGCG
Source organism: Bombus terrestris (assembly GCF_910591885.1). Taxonomy (NCBI): domain Eukaryota; kingdom Metazoa; phylum Arthropoda; class Insecta; order Hymenoptera; family Apidae; genus Bombus; species Bombus terrestris. The sequence goes on along the minus strand of NC_063271.1, from coordinate 9,451,721 downwards.
CGAAAGAAGTTCTACTGGATGTCGTAGGGTGTAGGTTTTTCAAATTGTCACAGGTGCAGGATTTTTATTAATAAAAATATTTTGAAACGAGGAAGGAATTTCATCAAGGAGTGTTATGCTTCGTTTGTATTTTAGAAGAATAGGACGTACGATGGAATGTAGATATGTACTGATATTAAAATTCTGATTTGGTACGATAATCAGATATTTTGTGTCTTGTAATATTGTATGAAAAATCGTAAAAGTTGTTCCACGTTATGTTCGATTTCCATTTTTATTTTTAGAGCAGAGTATATTGTATAGAGAATAGAGTATATATAGAGTATATCTACAGATACTATAGTTATAGTTATAGTTTATGGTGCGTTGCTCCTGTTATTACGTGAAAAGTAAGGTGAACGTACGAAAATAATATCATAAAAATTGTATAATTAATAAAACCTATCTTTACTATCTGTAAGTTCCATTTAATGTAAAACTCTAGAAGGAAGTTAACCATTTAAAGAAGCTTAGCAGTTGTTTCCATGTTTCACCAACAGAATTCCGTTTCACTTTTCCCTTCTTCGACGCGTTAAATCTAGACGCTCGGGTCGATCAAGATACGTGCGTACAGTTAATTTGATTAATGACCCGGTAATTACCTGTTTAGTATGTTCTTGCGATTATTCAGAACTCGCGATTGAATTTTACGCGAGTAATCAATGGAGTGATATCGGGGCGGGAAATACAGTAACTAGAAAATGAAAATTATTCTTCAGTGGACTAAGAAACGATCGTTCGATTATCGATCGTTGAAAATTGACGTCATGCTCGCGAACGTTCGCGGAAAATGATCTTACGAGTAAATTTGCTCGAGAGTGGACTGGTGACAAATTAACCGAGTCATCGATTTGACAATTGCAACAATATTATTACGATTAAAGAAAAATGTTAAAGGTACAAATTTTGTTCAGCACAATAGCGAATGTATAAAGAGGGAAAGTTCTAAATATCATGAAATTAATGTTATTTATTTAATCTGTAACGATTATTAGAAATGAATATTTGAAAGTGGTTGTATAATTTGTAGTGTTTTAAAGTATAGAAAACGTATTTTTAAATCCAACATTATAGAAAAATAGAAATAACAAATATTGTGAGCATGAGCGTTATACCCTGTTTTTATACTCGTCATTGCATTACATATACGTTTATTTTGAAATTATTATATTGAATATATTTATTTTTTATATTATATTGAAGATATTACGCGGAAGCAGCTGAAAAAATAATCAAAGATCGACGATATATTTTTCCGATGTCTTAATCATTATTTTGATTCGGTAATTCGTTGACCTATTCAAATTCTTTGTTTATTCTTCGTGATATTGCGAATACGATGATCCGGCTTTGGAAACCAGCGTAACGAACGCTATTAAATTGATTTACATTAGAACGTAAGTGAAAATGCTTTAGGAAACAGCGTACATAGAGGTTGGAGTGAAGATGTTTACGTGTCTATTAGCCGCTATCACTTCTTCGACGCTTTATTGCTCGATACTCGATACTGAGCCAAGGAAGGACATTTTACCGTTCGCTTAAACTATTCCGCGAAATCGTCAAGCGTTGCCACGTTATTTTACCTTTTCCAGATGTATCTGTGTTTTATTTTTCCAAAATACTTTTGAAAAAAATACTCCAGTAAAAAACTTTTGTCTATTAACTTCGCTATTATATCGACAGTTTTATCAACAAATTTTGCTCTTAGGTATAACTTCATAAAGTAATTGGTAGATATATCAGTAACAGATGTATTATAATTTATCAAAATATTTTATTAGAAAGTTTCACTATCGTACGTTAGTCAAATTTACTATTATACTACGAATTGTATTCGCATCTTGCATTGCGGCTTTTGTCATTATCAGCTAATGACAAAATCCGCAATCATTTAGTTGCCAACCCGATACTATTATAGACACTGTTATAAATTTCTGTCATCAATTTAATATGAAAAATTTCGTTAATAAATTTCATTACTGTTTTATCACTATCGTCATCTATTGCTACAGTTTCGCGTGATCTGTCATTTCCTTGCTAGGAAATAAACAATAACGACACAGAAATCGCAATAGGCGATACAGACAATAATTCAATAAAAACTTTCTTTCCATATTTGAGATAGCTACATAAGTGCATATGAAAGTTCACTTGTTCGCCATTGATTCACCTGTTACTTCTTCTGCTGGGAAAATCGTTGAACGGTTCATTGGTTGCCCAAAGCTCCATTCTATCGAATGTGCGCCATGGGAGATCGAGGGTGATGAAATGGCAGACCCTTGCAGGCACTTGGGAACCGAAAATTAGGGGCGTTCTATGTGACGAATTTTAGGGGTTTTGCAGGCAGGTTATTGGCTGCATGTAATTCGTAATAGCTTCAGCTTGACACCGTTTCTAACGTTTATATCATTCAGACGTTTATGGAAATTCATGTTTTTGTATATTTGTTGAATCGCGCTGTCGAAATCGCGTGTTAAAAAAAATAGAGAAGTCAAAAGTATATAACAAGCATAGTATTAATATCAAGTCAATAATCGAATCAATAATCGTTTGAAGCTACGGCATAAATATTCGTTTAATTTGTACAAAGAAAAATTACTTCTTTAATCTGTAACTTTCGTGCATTTGTTTCCCTTACAAAAAAGAAAAGCGATTAGTTTAATTTGATTTTATGAAGAAATAAGAGCGATTCGTGCCTGCCAGAAAGGTCTTCCAGGAAAGTTACTACGTTTCGGAACAATCATCGAGTGTACAGACGCGTATGTAATATATTATCAAAGATACCATGACAAATATGTTTGCCGTAGAATTTGCTAATTTCCATACGTTCCGCATAGAATTTGCATGGAATAAAGAATCGACAGATAGATTCGTTTCCACGAGAGATTTCTGCCCGTCGAGGACATCTCGGCGAATATCTAATGGGACCGGTGACTTCGTTATCTTATTTGTCACTCTTGAGAATGATTTATTAATATCAGTAATGGTAATGAACCTTTACGAAACTAGAATAGCGAACAGCATTCGATAATACGTTTTTTTTTTCTTATAAGTAGAATTTATTTCTAGCAAATCGAATGTATTGTTAATAGAAGGAAATTGAAATGAAAATTAGAATCAATTTTTTTTAAGGAAAGTTTGCGATAAATTAGTATAGATAATATTCACCTATCTGGCGGATATATGAAACTTAAAGATTTATGACGAAGTGGAAGGCCATATTTGTGCATAATGCGATCAGTCGACAATGGAAAGCTGTTTGTAACAAGGGGCGAAAGGAAAAAAGGGGGACGACGCGATATGACGTTTATCGTTATCAGAAGCGTCTTTTCTTCGCCGCTCCTCCGCGGCCATACCTGTTCACGAATTCGCGATCGTTGCACGAGAATATATCGGTAGAATAGAGCGTAGAGTGTAGAACATAAAAGCTCCTTTGAAACGAAACAGAAAAAGATACGATCGTTTGATCGTGGACGTTGTTTAACGATTTTTAAATAACAAGGCTTACTTATCATATTATACCTAATTTAAGAAGAATTACACGAGACACGTGGTATTAACAATGTAAGATAAAAAGGCTCATTTTAAAGTTGAAAGTTCCACTAAGTAAAAAAGAAGGCGGACTTTATAAACAATCGAGTTGCATTTATTTAAATTACATTTACAATGGAATGGTAATATACCGAGGTAGATAAGGAGATATATAAATGTGGACATTTGTTCTGTGATATGACGATAGAAATATATTTATTCGAAGAACATTCAAAGTAGGATATTAATTAGATAAAATAACGAGAATAATGTAGAAATAGAATTACATTTGTTCGAAGAATATTTCACAGACGGTGTCGGGCAAAATTTTATTTATCTGTTAAATAATAAATAAGAATTTGAAATAATATTTTAGTTGTTATACGAGAAATAAATTTCTTATTTGAATAAAAGTCATTTAAACAATGGCAAAAATTATTTATTCGTTATTTCTTATTTATATATGAAGTTTTATGTTTTATTTGAATTTAATGGAAAACAAATGGTAATATACGTAAATAGTCTTTGTGTTTGTCTTTTACTTGTTCCATTTCGTACAATGAAACCATCACAAGGTTGATGTGGTTATTTTTCAATAGACAGGTCGCAGTTCACATTTGCTTTTAAAATTGCTCGCTTTTGGAACAAGTTGTCCAGAAAGCTATTCGATTTTAGCATATTCATCATAGATAAGAAGCATTATTAAAAATTATGAATTGCAATTTACAGAAATTACTCATATGATATATCTGTTTGAAAATAAATTTGTTCAACGATCGATAAACAATAAATAAAGATAAAAAAGGATAGTAGATAAAAAAGAAAATTCCATTCTAACATTTAGGCTTGTTCAAGTAAAAAATAATTTATTTTTACTTTTTCCTTCAGCTCTCAAATAACGAATGACTCTCTTCTAATCTTAATTAGTTATCTTTAAATAATTACATATTTGAATAAAGATTTATTCAATAATGTTCACACACGGTTCACAGCAGACAGGGAAATTTATTGAAATTACTTTTCGATAAAAGGAAAAAATAAACAACTGCTATAACAGCTTATATATGTTATTATATATTATATAACGACGCTTATATATATTATATAACGACATCGGCTTAGAAGGGGAAACAATGAATTTGGGCAGTCGCGAATCGTCGTTGAAGCGGACGTTATGGATGTCTTATTAACTCTATTCTACAGTGTTTATATCAAAGTGAAAATTTACCATAGTATGAATAGATCGAATAAATCGTCACTGAAATTTTCCGAAAACATTGAAATTTTTATTACATCGACACAATTCTATTACGTTACTTTACATATGATTCAGAGTATCGAGCAATATAACGCATGAATTGTACGAAGAATTGAACAATGCCACGAAAAATTGCCATAACTTTCTACCAACCAATCCACCCGGCCCTTCGATTCGTTGCCCTTCGAAATTTTTCGTATAACGAACATGCGAACAACACGCTGTGAAATTTTAGGAAATTCCAATATACCGAACAAACTAATAAATCGTAAAGTACGTATGTACGCAAAGTATACGATAAATCTTGGTCTTTTCTAAAATGTGCACAGATCATAAATCGTGACGAAGAAAAAGAAACAAGGAGGCCTTAATTTCGTAGATACAGTTGAATTTTGTACGGGGCTGTTTCTCTGTACTGCAGAGTTTCACGCGAATTACGCGCAAACGATACAGCGCTGCAATGTGAGACGGATAATGCTGTTCTCTATGCGAGCACATTGGAACGAAGTTTTCGACAATTAAATTATAACTTTTCTCAAAGATACGATGCATATACTTGAACTTTAATAATTCACTTTAATAATTAATAATACAATTGAGTATGATATATTTTACATTGTGACTCACGTAACAATTTTCACACTCATAGCGCGATAATGTTTTTCAAATTGCTCTGTCTATTTTCTATTTTGTAGCGGGTTTTTCAGGTTGAAGATTTTAAAACATTATAAGGATACGAATCAGCGTGTTAAAAACAGCATCTAATAATGGCATATTTATTTTAACGGAAAGCAACAATTGATATCTGACACTGGCGTATCAAAAACAAAACTATATATTCTGTTAACATTGTTATAAAACATTGCGAGGACAAAAAAGTATGATGCAAGACAACCGAAATAGATCATTTAGTCGAAACGGTGAGCGAATGAGTCAGTACAGTGAGCCACTATAGTGGCGCATCGTACCTAAGAGGTTGAATCCTGGTTCACGTTTGACGAGCGAATGTTAACGAAAGAAAGAATTATCGCAACACTTTCCTTCTTATAATATCTATATTCGTGCACTGATCATACTATTTGCACACTTTTTACACGATTTACGCTTATTCTACTACCATTCACTCGACCCATTCATTCGTTCTACTTACATATCCTTATTAGAACATGCGATAGAAAATCATGTTGATTTGTCCCAAAACGATCTGCAGAGATATTTAAACTGCAATTTGAATTTCTGTCTAAATTTCAACCGTGGTACCCACTCTACCAAATACAAGTACATTTTATATACACGCTATCAAACTTCGCAAAAACATCGTGTCCAAACCTCTTCAAACATCGCCAAACACGAGCAAATCGGATCGTCTCGCCTCGACGATTCATCAGGTGTAAATCCAGCATAAGTTGGATTTGCAGAAATAAAACGGTTGAATCGTTTAATATAATAGAAACGTATAAAACGGTGCAGACGATCGAGCTGCGTAATTCGAAATCGAAATGGAGATACGAGAGTGGAGGCGCGCACCGATGCACGATGCGGCGTTTTTCGCAATCGCACGCAATAAATAACTGGGCTGATGAGCGGCCCTGCATCTTATTGGCCACGCCGATCGTTAACTAACAAGCATCCAGTTCTAACAAGCGTCTGTTGTTGTACTTTCACTCGACGCCCCCACGTGATCTCCAGTTTTCTTTTTTCGCCCATCGTCGAGGAACACGCGGAAAGATTCTTTCCCTATCGCGGCCATCGCTCGAACCGTTCGTGCCGGCCTTTTCCTATCTCCGAAATAAATTCCGCCCGAAGATTAAATTTGTTGAGATTTTTCAAGATTGTGACTTTTAATCTTCACTTTTTTCCATGATTTGGAGGAATAAATTATTTCGGAAATGTTTTTCGTGGCTGTAGATTACCAGGATTTTTCGACATTGCGATTGTCCACATTTCTCTTTCTTTCTTAATGATAACGACGAAATTGCAGAATTTCTAAAGTTTTTGTCTCTAATGATTTATCGTCGGGGGATAAATTATGGAAATCTTTCTTTTTCCTTGTTGAAGGTGTAGAATGGACACTTTCAGAGAGTGTAACTTGTAATATTCTTTATTACAATGGATTACACAGGAGGATAAATTAGTGCGAACGAATTGGAGATTTTCAAGGGAATGCAGATGATTTAGGGGAATAAATTACCGCAGAATATAAAATGTACGTGTTCCTCGAGGATAGAGATTATGCGGAAACGTTGGAAAATTACAATTCTAAATATATATTTTTTAAACGATGTAAATACCAGAATAAACTATTCAAGTGTTAATGTTTCGATAATGAGGACATTCGATTAGAATGTGAAATATGTTCTCTAAATGATTCGAACAGATACGTGCAAATAATAAATGAGTTTGAAACATCAATTTGGAACACGTAACGCCATTAGCGATCGTGTTAAAGATGCAGAACATAAAAAGGGAAATTAAATCGCCACGTAGCTTGGTAGCAAGAACGATAAAGGAATCAATTTCATTTTCATCGTAACCAGCAACGTCGAACGTTTCCACGGCAGGAAAACGAGGGAATTAGGAAGAGCAGACGGGGAGGGAAACGAAAAATCGGTGAAAAACGACGTTTTGCGTCCGCGGGCGTGTAAGCGAGCAACCATATTTACATAACAATCGCGGATCACGTAACGATGTTCGCGCGACGCGCTTCTCGGTTTCGCGTGTGCGTTCGCCTTTATCCGTGGCCGTCGCGGAGCCGACGCGACGTGTGTGCATACCGCGACGTGGAAAGTCGTGTAAAACGCCTTCGTGGAACGATCGAAAGCGTGCCCGAGGGTCGCCGAAACTTCCGTCAAACGATCTTCCGTAACCTGATCTAATCCAAACGTAATCCAAATAAAAATTGAAAACAGCTGAAATTGAATTGAAAGCTAAATTGCAGTCGAAAATGACGCAGCTGAATCCCACGACTAGTCTACTCTAAATCTAATGCGAAATTATATTTCGAATTTACATGGTTAAGTATCCGGTGGGAAACTTAACGTTTGAAATAAATGTAATTGAAACTTGAGCAAAGTTTCAGTGAAATGTAACGCGAAGATAAATTTCAATCTAATCCAAAACTGGTCTAAACTCGTAATACAAAGTTGACTCAAAGATAGACAAAGTTTGAACTAAGTCTGATTTAAACTTATCTCAGGTTTAAGTAAAACACGATGCAAATATAACCGAAACGTAAGATTTAGCTGCAATGCTTAATCGAAATTCTAACTAAAATTTAAATCGAGTCAAATTCGAGGCTGATCCAAGTTTACGTTAAGCGTAATGGAAATTTAATATAAAATTAATCTGAAACTATATAACTCGCTTGTTTTAGCCGAACTTTTTGTTGCAAAAGTATTATTTAAAATTTGTATTATCGATTATATATTCCTGGTACCTTAATGTATCCTCGAGATATCTTTTTTAATTTGCTTCTTTAACATTGAAAGCAATCGACGTTTGTAGTTACTCGGATATCTCATGGAAATAGGATAAGTAGTTCTGCGAAATGTTTTTCATACATAGCGGTCGCTTAAACAGCAAAATTCCTATCTACATTTATTGATACCATACCTGTTAACAGAAATTATCCAGCTGTATTGCTTAAGTCAGAGATAACCGCAGTTGCTAAGTCTTTTTCTGTGTTTCTTTCATTTTAAATTATCGAAATACCCAAATTTTTCGAATAAATTAAAAAGTCACTCGCGGTGCTATTTCTCCCACCATCATCGGTAGGAAGATTGTATATTAATTATTTATTTATTTATGAAACTAATTATCACGAACGATTTATCGCCTTGTCCAAGAACGATACAATATCTTTCCGAGAAGTTTGTTCGAAATTCCACTGTTCGTATAATTTTTATTTTCTCCAAGACGCATTACTTACGTGGAACAAATAACAATTTGAAACACTGCTGGAAACTTTCTTCGATTATTTCTTAGAAATAGTAGAGTTATACTACGTTTAAGTCAAGTATAATGCAAACACAGTCGAAATCTAATCTAAGACTGATCCAAACTTAACTCAAATTTAATCTAAAAATAATCGAACATAACCATGTTGCAGTAAAAATCACATAAATACGTAAAACTAAAGAAAACATTAAACTATTGCTAGAATCAATGCCAAACCTGGTTAATTTTTTAATTAATATCTTCTGTGTCTTAATGATGCGTTAAGACGATTTAAATGGAACTAACTTTCCAATAACGTTGATCGAATTTCACGCGCTTCTTTTTCAATTTTCTTACGTAGCGGATACGTAGCGCGCGTTTCCGTTAATTTCAATTAATTTCAATCTCGCCTCGCACGTGGCGAAAGAAAGTTGGTCGGAGTCGCGGGAGTTTTCGACTTTATCGAGCAAATGGAACCGTTCACGGCCGTGTGGCGTGTGAGCTTGAACTTGAGATCGTTATACCTAAATGCACACGTGGGTACGCCTAAATACCTAAATATCCGTGTGACGCAGTGCTTATGCGTTCGTTGCACGAACGTCCAACTCGCAATGTGCATACTGACGGTGGAAAAAATCCAACCTGAAAAATGTTCCTGATCCATTGATCTTTATTTGCGCGATGAAACTCGAAATCGCGCACTGTTTTTACTTTAGAGCTAAGAACAAAAGATAAATCGGAATTATAATCGGAAGGATAACTAGATAACGGAAGAACGAAATGCTGTAGTCTGTTGAAAGATTTGTAACAAGCGGAAGACTTAAAAAATTGTTAAAGAAAAGAAGATAGGAAATTGATTGGAAAAGTAATTCGTATAATACGAAATTTATTTTCGCAAAGGATCATCGAACTTGACGAAAATGTTCAGTTTTGTACGAGGAAAGGAAATGCGAGCAATCTTAACTTAAAGAGACGTTGGTTAAAGAATTTTGTAGATTAATGGAAATAGAAGAGAAATGTTCGATAAATAGAAAATTACAATTCACTGAAGAAGAACATCTGAATTCACGAGAACTCTAGAAGAGGATGAGAAAGCGAGTAGAAAAATTACGAGAAATAGAAAAAGTCAGTTCCGTTGATCTCTTCGATTTTGTAATCTTACGATCAACAAGATTCTATCAACATTCAGATAACTACACGACCAATGTAAAACCAAGAAGCAAGAAATATCACAAGACCATTTCCTAAATGTCTAACAATTGCGAAGATATTTCGTTAGAATTCGGCGAACCAAGCAACAAAATTCAGAACTAAGGAATATCCTGACATCAACCCCATTTCGACGATTTTCAACGTCAATCGAACCTAAACACGACAGAGGCCATAATTCCCCAAACGAATGTTACGCGTGCCTCGTCATCGAAGGTACCATTAAACAAAATTACGTCGACCCACAGCGGTCAGGTTCGTGGTGAACCCTTTCTAAGAAAGTCATTTCCCTGAGCAAGAAACAAGCCGACCAGACAGCGAGCTGATTCAACGTGGATCATGACGTTCGCCGATAAAAATTACGCTTGAAAATGGAACTAGCTTTACCATCGTCGATACGAATATTCGATTTATACATGGCGAGTCTAAATTCGTTAGACGAAGCGAAGATTCTATAGTACAAAATAAAGGAAAAGAAATCTGAGTTTGGAGGTTTGAAGCTTCGTTGTGAAAGAAATGGTCAGTTCAAAAGGTTCAAGAGTTCCGGGTTCGACGCAAAGGAATTTTTATTTGGATTATTCTATCAGCTTGAGCAACGAGTATTTTCTTTAAACAACATACCAAGTGTTATTTCGTATAAAATCTATCTAATTAAGAATTATAATATATTGGATATTATATATAATATGAGATATTGTATCATTATCACAAGATGGTATATATAATTTTTACAAAACTTACTGCCCTAATCAATATTTCCAGAAGTTGGTCAAACACGTACACCAATGTATATAATTGATCGATTTTCAACATCGATTTTCCGGAAATTGAAGTCTGCAACACGGTTGTGCTAATTCAATCACACCGTAATTTACTTACGCTGCACTCGATTACGTTCTAATCGAATTACGTAATCGAAATTTCTCGATTAATTACAGTTCGCAACTCGGAAGAAGCGAGATAAATATTTATATTTGCCTTTCACGTCTATACTCGTTGCATGTTCATAAGGTGTTGTCATCCGCCGTTCGTACGTGACTCGATCTTGCATTTATGTTTTTCAATCAGATCGTTCAATTCCGAATTCCAGCGCGATCTAATCGAACGAAAGATTCGAACTAACGAATTGCGACTGAAACGAGTACGACACGATCGAGTTACCTGATAATTATAATTCACCGAGTAATTCAATAGTAATTCTACGCTTTGGACGCTTTCGAACGTTACTTTATCCTCCATCTTGCCTGCTTCATCCCCCCGTTGTATCGCGTCACGGTGATCATCTTGCTGATTTCCCTCGTACCACGAATTACGCCCACGTCTATGCATAGATATATAGATAGGGGACATAGCGAGAGGACGATGAGGAGGGTGAAATTGATTCTGATGTGGCATCAATGGCCCGAAACGAATCGTCAAAGTGGCGATTTTATGTTGTGCCTAAGTATCGCGATGGCAACCAGCCCGGTGGCCATGGTAACGTTGGCTGGCTCATTCGGGCTTTAATTCACAAACGTAGAGACGGCTAGTCGGAGATATTCCGGCTGTGGGTGAAAGAGGTCGAAGGGCGAGGGTAACTCGCGCTGCTCGCTGAAAAAGCACGAGCCACCGTGGCCAGAGTGAGCCAAGAGTATATAAAGAACGAAAAGGCAATGTCGAGAGGGAGGAAACGAGCGAGGGTGAAGAGAGAAGACTCTGCGCTGCTTGTTGGAAGAGGGTGAATATAGAAGGGGCAGGGGAAACGGTAGACGTATGGGTGCGAGGGAGAGAAAAAACGGGAGCGGGCCGCTCTACAACCCCACGTGTGTTTCTCCACGGGTCGTCATGGTGACGCTTTGGTGTTCGTTATAGTAATGGGTTGGGAGTTGCGCTGGGTGGTGCTCCGCTCTCCCACGCTCGTCGGGGACACCTGCTTTAACGATTATCCGCTGAAAGAGAGGAAAACGACGGACGAAAAAGCAGCGAGGGGGGACGGGATAGCTCTATCTATGCGGACGCGCACTTTGAATCACGATGGAACTTCTTTTACGTGAATCTGTCGCACCACTTACACGGTTCGTATTTGATATTTCCGATCGCCAGTTTTCGGATGCCTGTGATCTCTGATAGAACACCGATATTTTTTACGAAGATGATTCAATTTCGTTAGCCGGTATTATAGGAATTAATTACACAATCTTTTAAATTGACTGATTAGTAGACTGTGGATATTTATGCTGTTTCGTATAATACAAATATGTTAGGTAGAAAATTGTTTTATGTACTAGATCTAGTCTTATTAGGACTTTGGATGTTTTGTATATTTTCCTAAATTACGCGCATTCTCTGTATCTTCAAATTTTTAGAAATTTGCAGGTTGATGGTAATTAATATTTGACGTCTCAGGACACAAAGCACAGCTTAGATGGTCGTAGATACCAAGGAAAATTTCCAAAAGTATAGTCTTTTTCTGCGCCATTATTTATGTCGATCAACGTGCTCTCTGAAAATTAAATTTGTAATAAAGTTATTCGTTATATATATAAGAAGATTTCACGTCTTCGATGAGTTCGTCTGACGTCCATTAAAATTTCGTTCAAACAAATGGAGCTCTACTTTGTAGCGCGGGCTGAGATATGGCGAGCTTGTACAGTCTCTGCAGATCGAATTAAAAACGCTGAAGCTTTCAGTATTTCTCACATTTGTAAGAAAATTGAGAGGTATAAGGAGGGAGACGTAGGAATTTGCATCGAAACATCTACGGTTTACTGTTAATTAACTCAATAAATTGAAAAACAAGTATCACGTGATAGTAAAGACTAATTTCGGTGTAAAATGGAGCATCGTAAATTGTGGATGAAGGGTGGTTAAGGCTGACGAAGAAAGAGTTAGGATAATCGATCAAATGATACGAGTTTACCAGTTCCTCTTGCTTCGTTAACGTCGCAGTAACTCGATTTTAAGGGTTGAACTTTATACGAACACTTCGTCATATTCTTCGGTATCAAAGAAGCTCTCAAATTTTAGATACTTTTTTAAATACTAAAAAACCTGTAGCTTCGAAGTTCCCAGTAACTTGATCGTAAGGGTTGAATTTTACATTCGAGTGAGAACTTTCTCATTTGCTTCGCTACATTGAACAGGCTCGTAAGTTGCGAATCCTACGTACATCTTTAAATATACTAGAAATCTTTATTTTGAAAACTAGAAACAGAAGCTCCATATTTTTTTAATGCTCTAGCCGGAGAGCACGCGAATTCTTTGCAACGTGTTCGTCACAGATACGCGACGATGAGTCACGCGTTTTTCAACTCTAGATATGCCGAATATAACCGATGACGGGCATTAGCCGAGCATATCGCCGGCATACAGCTATTTGGTTCCTGTTTTTCTTACCTCAGAAAGTATCTGCAACGAGCGCTTGGAAAAAAAAAAAAGAAGGCATTAACGTCCTCGTTATCGTGACTAATTACACAACTATTAAGCAAACGTACAATTAGCCCAGGCCAGAGAAGCTAGCGAATTTACCTCGACTTAAGAGTCGATTATTGACGAGCAACGACAAGGATGTAGCAGATATATATGTAAGTTTGAGTTAGTTTAGCTGTAGTTCGAATGGTGGTTTAAATAGCACTGATGGAGAAACGACCGAGTAATAGATAATACTCGTCATATTTTTCTGTTCCAAGGTGGCACGTGTTGCTGTTGTTGCGATTATCGAAAAATTAACGTACCTATTGGTGATATCGTTGGAAATAATGATTTCAAGAATTTTGTCGTAATACGTTTCTGCTATTTCCTTCAAGAAGTTAAAGCTTCCTTTCATCTACCTATCTCGTATAGTTCGATCACCATCGAATTTCATGTTTCAAAAATTTAATCCGGGAATTGTAGAAATTATTCTATACGCAGGAAAGATTACGTTCTCTACCATGCGTTTCAAGCGATACGAACGTAACGAGTTCTTATTATAATTCCATTTATTATTACTTTTTCTCCATGAAAACCAAACATCTATCCATTTCGATGCGTTCAAATCTATTTCAAAGCTTCGACGCCTATTTCCGATTTCTTTACAATTCCATTAAACTGCTCGGAACAAATAAGAAACATCTGTAAAACTTCGATTTTCCCCAACCAAAGCGACGATTTTCTTCAAAAATGTCTTCCATTGCAACGCGGTTTTTCATTTTCTATTAATTGCCCGGCACGATCATCTTCAAGTTTCTCTGCAGCATTTGATCGCCCTCTCCTTCGCCCGAGGTCTTTTGCTGGAAGCGAACGCAGTCGTTTTCTGACACGAGTTCCCACACACTGGGATTGTTTGCGACGACCTACGACCCCGTTCGGTACGCGCAACATCATCGTTACATTCACGCGAATAAGTCGTGGTCGGGCCGATGCTCGAGGCTAACCGAGACGCGTCGTTCTACCTTCTCCTTTCCCTGCTCTTTTCCTTTTTTGCCCCCATAGTGTCGTCGCCTCGTCGAATCCGCCATGAATATGGATCGTCGCCGATCGATGTCGATCATTCATTGATCCTCAGGTCAGGAGGATGCTCTATCGTCTTGCGTCTGATTGTGTGTTTGTCCCGGACGTCACCCGCTGTTCATTTACTACGCCGACCATCTTTTCATGTTGCGTCCTTTCGTTTTGTCGCTTCATTGAATGCAAATTGATCGGTGATAGGATTGTCACGTACGTGAGAAGCTCGCCAGAGAAAGTTATTTAATTTAATTTGAAGTTAATCGAGAAACAGAGCCGCCAATTCGGTCGTCCCTTCTCGTTGCTAAATTATTTAAGAGCGACGAACAGTCTATTGTCTATCAACGTACACTGATACTCGCCAAAGTATTCGAATGTAGAGTATCATCCGTGTTATGCGAAACATTTTGAAATAACGCGAACGTTGTAACACGTCTTGGTTGAATGAGTGTATCGGTATTTGAAATCGATGTGAAAATTACATTCACAGGTTACGATTAAAGCGGAAGATAGTGAGAACCGAGGTCCAACGAGCCGAGAATTTTCCAGGAAATTTTAACGGCATTAGTTTCGGATTGTTCTAGTCGCGCGCAATTCAATTAATCGACGTTCTTGCGATAGAATTTTAATGGAATTGACGAGAGGTTAAGGTGAGACTGAAAAGTGAAAATCCTGACAAACTGTCCGCGAACCTTGGCTGTTTGGAATTGGGACATGTAATTTAGAACTTTCTGTAAGAAAGAGGAAATTTGCGTTAAAAGATAACAAACTACGAAAGGCAAACAAATTACAGGAGATTAGGCGAAACAACAAAATGTTCGCTTAATCTCTCTACGTAATGTTATATTTTAATACGTCTTTAAATGCAAATATCTTTAATTGAATAAAATTACGTTAGTTTCGTATTTTATAAACGATTTCCACGCGTGAGAAACATAAAGACACAGATATTCATCTATGTTGAAAAAAAAAAGAAAAAAATGAATATTATCAAATTAAAATCTACACACAGGGAGTAGCAAATACTTACGTACGTTTATCGTAACACGCGTATTTAAATATAAAATTGGTATTACCAGCTATTACACCTAATATTATATAATATCTGTTATGCAAAGCAGGTAGATTTCTCTCGGTTGTTAAACGAGCACGATGCATCTATAGAAATAAATAACGCTTAAGAATTAAGTGTATGCAAAGCAGACAGTTACCACGCTGATAGGCAGTCGCAGGGCAGTACACCGGACGTTCCGTCTGTAAATTTATGTTAATCGCGATGTATCAGTAGTTCTGGAAGCTCAAACCGACCGACGAGTTGGTATACTTTGGTAAAGAGACGCGATACCAAGTACTTACCTGTTAACGCGGCCTGAATATTTTCTTTCTTAAATACTCTTCATCGTATACCATCCAAATGCTATTCTCCTTCGAACACGCTACGAAAATTCATTGAGCAAAATTTTATTTTCCAATTTTCTATCTGCAACATGTTTTTTTTTTTTATATAACACGATCGAATTTGGACAAGAAATTTTCTTGCGCGAGAAACGACAATTTCGTTAAAGCGATACGATTAAACTTGACCAAGAAGCGATAATTGAATTTAATCGAACGAACGAGATTGGATACGTGATCGATCTCACTCGTGCTGTCTCTTCTCGTTTTCTATATCTTTGCCATTTTGTTTCCGTAACTACTTTGTGCGTATTGAAACGCGAAGAACAGCTTTCAAAAATGACTAATTTATGTTGCTTCGGATCCTAATTACAAGAAAATAATGACCGCAATTCGTTTCTATGTTATTTACGCAAGAATGTCAATGATATCGTAATAAGTTACGAAAGATAATCGATCTATATTTGAAAACAGATTACGAAAATTGGCTCGTCACAAGTTGCGTCGCTACATTTCAAGCAGCAACGTTCAATAAACGAAGCAAGTTACTATGCATTTAATATCTTCGTAATCGCAAAACTATGAACTTTCACACTTTCTTCCCTATCCTTTCTTCTTCTCATTTCCCGATCCACTTACCTCTAAGCCGGAGATTATTATGACCACCGCTAAAGCAAGTTGTGCTTGTGCGAAGATTCGTTTTACCCACTAAATATTACAATCAACATTATACTGTACATATTTTCTACACATTCGTCGCACACTATATACGTCGTGTACGTTTCTACTGCTTTAAGCGTCGCATAAATGCACGAAGCATAGATAGCCTGCTCGTCACAGCTAGCTCAAACCATCTTAAACCGAATAATCCATGGAAACCCAATAACTGGTCCCGGTTTCCCATGTTCATCCCCTGGACCATGGCCACGTTCACTTCATCCTCCCTTGTAACCTACCTGTACGCCATCCTCCCCAAACAAATCTCTCATCCCTGCAGAAGAATCAAAAGCCCAAGACCCGGGAATCTTCGAAGAGAAAGGTCTCAGGACGAGTGCTACACACCGGAGACGTTTCAAGACCAAAGGGTTGACGAATTTCGAGATGGACTGACCTATGCGAATGGTCAGCCCGGCTTAGATTCCCATGGATTTCCCATGGCGGACTCTGGCTACCTGGAAAAGGCAAATTTCTCGGCCGCTGCGAGCAAAAAGGAACGCTCGGTCATCGAATTTTACCTGGACATCCCCGTATGTTTCACTGTGTGCGTGATATATGTGATATATTGTGATACGACGTGGAACCTATTTAAATCAGGTCGAAAAAATCCGTTAGACACAGGTGACCTTCTCCGTGTCCAGCTCACGCGTATCCACGGACGATGGGAAACACAGCGAGAACGCTAATGCGACGAACCGTTAAGGGATGCGGGATATCCTCGCACCTGGACGAAAACCTTCCAAACTTTATTGGCGTTGTCTTTCGTTTCTCTTCTTCTCCTCTCTTCTTCTTTGCTTCTAGACTTCGTACCAGGCTCGCACACGACATTTTGTTAACTAGAGCAACGGCTATCTCTGTCCCCACTTTCGTATTGTCGCTTCGAACATGGACGATGCAGTACGTCTGCTTGATGGTTTCGAAGGACGAACGTTGGATCGGTTGGAATTTTTGACCGTTAGAATATTTACAGGGTGGTGATTAGGGTGGTGACTCGATCTTATGTAGAGCAACCGACACGTAGCTACGTGTAGGTTGGATATCGTGAGCAGTTGGGCGCAGAAAAGGTCGCCTTCGATGGCGCAACGTGAATTTCCGTTGCAAAGCTCGAGAGTTTTTAGTTCGGTTGTTACTGGCTTTTTGGGATTCTGCCAGGTTTTCAGGATTTTCTGGCGTTTCGACGACTCTCTTCTTGCTGATTTTTCGGTAATTTTTTAATCAAAAGGATCGAGCGTTGGGTTACGTTGGAATTGATCTTGAAGGATCGAAGTAGGGGAATTTGCAAGTTTGTCGATTTGAACGCCGGAAAATATGGGAACTGGACGTTCGAGGATTTCGAAAATCGGGAATTTTGATAATTGAGAATCTAAACTTTGGTAATTTCAGCGGTTGACAATTTCGAAGCTACGAGGTGTGCGAGCTTCGAAATTTTCGAATCTCGAACGATCGATAATCTGAGAATATGAATATTCAAACCTTCCGAAGTTTGGAAATTTGAGCATTTAAAAGTTAAAAAATTGAAATGTCTCGAGACTGGAAATCTACCTAAATATTGGAAAATTTCAAAAAGTGAGAAACATATTATTTGCTTGGTTTCTGTCGCGGATATTAAGAACACGTGTTGTAGGTCATAGATTCGAGAACGTCGAGCGAATTTTTCTCGGAGAATTGCACGCGTTCCGTGCAGAGCCTTGAAATTTAACCAGGCACGTCAGTAAAAGTTTATCGCCTCTCTTATCATGACCACTACATCGTCATATTCTTTACATTATTCAATAGATATATCTGGAAGAAATATTTAACTTTAGAAGCTGAATCTGTAATTCTCGAGAACGTCCATTACCGATAAATTTTCCGATCTACCAGTCGAATTATAACCAACGAAGCGAAATTCCAAGCATTTTACCATTGGTAAATTCGAATGAGAATTAATATGCGTGTAGCGATGCGTAAAAATGTATAATAATCGTTGCAAGACATAAAGATTTTTCGAAGGCGAGTATAAAAATTCGTAATCTGCGAAAAAGAAAAATAAGTAGATTTTTATTGTAGCAAGTTATACCGCCGTCCATCGTTCTTGCAACCGTTACTTTTATCTTTATTTATTTACTACCTACAACGTGACTAATGCTACCTTTGCAACAAACCTCGCTTCAACAGAGTCGTTCGTTCTTACCGTAACAATCATAGTTTTCGTCTGTCGTTTGTTCTTTTTTTTTTTTTTTTTATTTTTTCTGTTTCATCATCCGCGAAACTACTTTTTTGCATAAGAAATTACATACTCGTTTCGTTAACTTTATTACAACGTACGATTGCTTGAAAAAGGGAATACAGAAAATCTTATTTATAACTATGTCCAATCGAAACCAAGTCTGTTTCCTTTTGTCGTTAATTTGTATCCAAATCAATCTCTAAAATATCGTCGATGATTGTTTCTACTGTTTCAACGTATTCGAAGAAAATTCATAAGCTTGCGTTTCGCAATCGCGAAGAAATTCCATCCGCCACTTTCTCTTACCCCTTACACGCTTTCAAACAGAAGCAAAGAAGACGCACGAGAATGCTATCTGCTATTTCATTAGCGACGTATCAACGCTAAACATCGTCAATCTGATTCTCCTAATTCGTCAATGTATACAATGCCCATTTGGGTTGCAACAAATTAATCAGCGCGAAATTACATCAAACCAGAACCAGTCGTCATCGATCAACCCCTGTCATCCCAAAAGAACATGACCCGATAGATCCTTCTCTTCGTTGTTCCTCCGCAAACACCCAACGGTTCTCTCCACCCCATTGTCCATCTTCTTCCTTCTACGCAAACGGTTTCTAAACTCCAAGCTCGCCGATGTCTGCGCCCCCTTCCTCCTCACCTTCCTGCTCTTCTGGCCTCGCATTAATTTCTTTTCTTCGCGAAGTGTCCTCCAATCGGAGCATCCGGTCAACGAAACGCGGTATACCATATTTTATCGGAGATTTTTTAACACTCGCGTGTCGAAGAAAGGGTTAGCGCGAAGTAAGGGCATTTAAACGGGCCCCTTGGAGGGTTATGTACCTGCGTGACCCGCAACGTTTCACCCTTGGGTCTCTTCTGACCTGCGTACCTGACAGCCTCTCCCGTTATACCGGATCATCGCGTCCCTTCAGCCCTTCGACAGTCCACGTTTCCACACGCACGTTGCCGATCGAACAGGTAGCGGACAAAGTCCCCGTGGAACGTGCAGGTATACGAACCTATGACCCCAGTTCTTGGCCTGGCCCACCTCTCTTCCTCGCCTTATTTCCGGTTCCTCTCTGCTCGATGCTCTTCTTCTTCCTCGTTTCTCTTGGACGATCTTGAAAGAAAGATGTTGGCAAAAGCGATTTGGCGTTTGCTGAAATTGTAATTTTGTGATCATTACAGCGTTGTATTTTGGAGGAGACAGTCGAGTGGAAGGTTTGTTTAGTTCAGGGAAATTAAGAATTTGCTGCACCTCTCTGGCTGTTTGTCCGTCTGTCTCTTGATTCGGTTAAGATTGGTATTAATAAGAAAGTTAAAATTGATGATTCTTAATTGAAGGAGCGAAGATTGATAATAAGTAGACTTTATATTCTTGTTTATTGGCGTGTTTGCAAATACAATTTGCAAAATGGGAGTCTGAGATAGAAAAATGTTTTATCTATTGAGTATCGATAAAGTTATTGGGTTTTGGATATTTTATTCATTTTCATGTGGTACGTGAGTTCTCTGCATTTCTGTATCTTCAAATTTCCATAGAAATTCGCAGTAACTAGCAATAAGCAAGGAGAATTTTTAACGAAAATGGTATAAGAGTCTCTGTAATGTACAATGAGCAAGGTTGATATCGTCATCTGTCAGTATTATTCCAAATATTGTTTGAACGTTTAAGTATCAGAAAAATTGTACAAAATGGTACAAGGGTAAAAATTATAATTTTAATAGAAGCAATTAGAAGTTTTAATGGAAATGGTATAAGAGCATGTGTAATATAAATAGAATATGGACAAAATTCTGGACAAATATTGTTTGAATTTTGTTCGAGTATGAAGAAAGATTTACAAAATGGTACAACAGTAAAAATTATAATTTTAAGAATAAGCAACTAGAATTTTTAATGGAAATGGTATAAGAGTCTCTGTAATATAAATAGAATATGGAGAAGATTGATATCGTCATCTGCCAATATTATATCAAATATTGTTTGAATGTTTAAATATCAGAAAGAATTTACAAAATAGTACAAGGGTAAAAATTATAATTTTAATAGAAGCAACTAGAACTTTTAATGGAAATGGTATAAGAGTTTTTGTAATGTAAATAGAATGTAGATAAAATTCTGGACAAATATTGTTTGAATATTGTTCGAGTATGAGAAAAGATTTACAAAATGGTACAATGGTAAAAATTATAATTTTAAGAATAAGCAACTAGAACTTATAATGGAAATGGTATAAGAGCATGTGTAATGTAAATAGAATGTGGACAAATATTGTTTGAATATTGTTCGAGTATGAGAAAAGATTTACAAAATGGTACAATGGTAAAAATTATAATTTTAAGAATAAGCAACTGGAACTTTTAATGGAAATGGTATAAGAGCATGTGTAATGTAAATAGAATGTGGACAAATATTGTTTGAATATTGTTCGAGTATGAGAAAAGATTTACAAAATGGTACAATGGTAAAAATTATAATTTTAAGAATAAGCAACTGGAATTTTTAATGGAAATGGCATAAGAGTTTCTGTAATGTAAATAGAGTGTGGACAAAATTCTGGACAAATATTGTTTGAATTTTGTTTGAATATGAGAAAAGATTTACAAAATGGTACAATGGTAAAAATTATAATTTTAAGAATAAGCAACTGGAACTTTTAATGGAAATGGTATAAGAGCATGTGTAATGTAAATAGAATGTGGACAAATATTGTTTGAATATTGTTCGAGTATGAGAAAAGATTTACAAAATGGTACAATGGTAAAAATTATAATTTTAAGAATAAGCAACTGGAACTTTTAATGGAAATGGTATAAGAGCATGTGTAATGTAAATAGAATGTGGACAAATATTGTTTGAATATTGTTCGAGTATGAGAAAAGATTTACAAAATGGTACAATGGTAAAAATTATAATTTTAAGAATAAGCAACTGGAATTTTTAATGGAAATGGCATAAGAGTTTCTGTAATGTAAATAGAGTGTGGACAAAATTCTGGACAAATATTGTTTGAATTTTGTTTGAATATGAGAAAAGATTTACAAAATGGTACAATGGTAAAAATTATAATTTTAAGAATAAGCAACTGGAACTTTTAATGGAAATGGTATAAGAGCATGTGTAATGTAAATAGAATGTGGACAAATATTGTTTGAATATTGTTCGAGTATGAGAAAAGATTTACAAAATGGTACAATGGTAAAAATTATAATTTTAAGAATAAGCAACTGGAACTTTTAATGGAAATGGCATAAGAGTTTCTGTAATGTAAATAGAGTGTGGACAAAATTCTGGACAAATATTGTTTGAATTTTGTTCGAATATGAGAAAAGATTTACGAAATGGTACCACGGTAAAAATTATAATTTTTAATATCACACATTAATATTAAAATTTATTTCGAGGTTTACTTTACCTTATAAAATTAATTACCACTTTCTCACAACAGCATTTTATTCCATACTTTTTCTAATTTTGTTTTATCATTCCGCTATATCGTTTTATTATTCTTTATTTCGTGAAAAATCAAGTATCCCCAGAGAGATGAATGCCGAGAGAGATCGGATGCTGCGCAAGCGTAATCTTCTCGTTTGCTATTGGTCTCTGGACCACAGCCAATCCGGATATTCATCTCCCCACTTCTCGAATGGTCCAGCCTCTCGTACACTTGTCAGACTCACTTCAATACGATCTCTTATCGTTTCTCTTCCACTTAATTCCATCTTTCCTCGTTAAACTCAAATTTAACCACGATAAAACAGCTTAAAACGAGCAAAAGAGAAAACATAAAATCAATCATTTAAAACGATCCTTTCTAACGCTTTACTTTCTATCCTTCTAAAGACGAAACGATACAACACGAATTTTCTGCCTATTTTTTTGAACGTTCACTGAGAATTTTCCATTTTTCCCAATACCTGCAACCACGTGTACATCATATATTTATAATATTCTTGCACTTATTCTTTTATAAATATTCAACGTTATCGCAACGTGAAAATTATAGTTCCCAAGATTTGGAAGTAAGCGTTTAAACTAGATTTATTAGCAAGAAAAAGAAATTAATCTTTACATAAATATTAATTATGCATATATAAATATTTAACGAAAGCGTCCACGTATCCGAATTATCTTACGTCCGGCGAGTAAACAAAATTTAGAAAACTCGTAGAAAATTACACGAAAAGAGTTCGTTAAACTTCTTTACGAAGCGGAGAAAAAGTAATCTGCTTGTACATTTAGAACGATAGAAATAAAGAAAAAAAAACAGAAAAAAGAGGGGAACGAAAGAAGAAACGAGCACGTTTTTTTGCATACGAAGCACGGTTTCTCTGGCGCATAATAGTTGCGCAAGCAGCGGACAAGCGGCAGACTTATCGTCACGATGATAAAGACGACCGGTTTCCTTCGGGCCAGTTCGAGCACGAGGAAAAATCGCGCGAGGAAACACCGCCCGTTCAAATCACCGGTTGCCTGCGTTGCTTTCCTCCGACGCGATTGCCAATCGCCAGCCGGTCTACTTTCAACCTCGTAAATCACTTTTGAGACGCATCTAACGCAGTAACACCTTTTCTTTCGTATTTCTTCCTTTCTTCATTTTATTCCGTTTGTTCACTTTCGAATTGCTCGCTGGAAGACGAAATACGAACACGTAACTGAATTGGCAATTGTACTTCATCCGAATGGCAACAGCTCTGAAATCGAACGGGCGAATAATTAGAAAAGACGGAGAAATACTACGTTCGCTTAATTCTACCTGGCGCTACGTCCAATCGAATTATCGTTCATCTCGTGTGAAAAATTTTGCAGGAAGATTTCGAAGGAAAAGTGGCACAGGTGAGAGAATGTACGTCTTAAGGAAGGACAAAGGTTGCAGAATTTAGGTTGAAACGCAGGCGTACTGTCGTTGATGGAATAATTACAGAGCACAGAAATAATATTATCGCTCCTCTCCCATGGAAAATTTTATAGCATGACGTCAATGGAAAAGCGAGAGAGCCGATGTTTCAAGAAAAGACCGAAACCGTAGAATTTATATCGAAACACGAGAATATCGTCGTTAAACGAAATTCTAGGAACCTGGAAGCTTTCAACAACTCGCACAACCAATTGGAGTTTCGAAATAAACATTGGAAAAGCGAATGTTTGATAGAAAAGCTCGTTTGCTTCGAGACGTCAAATCTAAATTGACAGATCCAATTATTGTAATAAAAATTTCTAAAATTCATAACGAAATTTTGCAAAGATTTCCTTACAAAAGCTTCTATTTCAATCGGTTACATATTTGATAAAATTTCTCTTGCAACGATTTTTGCTCTTTATTTCATCTTATAAGATACAGAAGACGTTATACTTGCGAGAATATAGAGACCTTTGGCAATAATTCTTTAGCTCGTTTACTTGTTACTTTGTTGCTTTGGCTGGAAACTTGCAGCCACCGCTACAGATACAAATTATTTTCTACATCGTTCTATCTATTGCGAGCCTTTGCTCTGGTTTTCGAGACCAAACCGACCTCCTCGTACGATATTTCTCTTGCGACGTAGAATTCCACCGATGCAGAATTGTCTAAGCGGAAAAAGTTAAAACGGTTCGCCAGACACACGAAACGATAACGACGAAACGCAAAGTGTCTTCTTTGCTCGTAATTACGTGAAAAGCAGGATCGCCTTGGTACTCGTCCGATAATACGCCTCCACCAGCGTGTGTGCACTATTCTTAGAAATACTATCGCTACGTGTAAATAAACCGTGCTCGAACCAGAACGGAATGCCGAGAGAAAGTATTCGATTTTCGTTTCCGCCAGTTTCAAATCTTCCTCGAAATTCGAATAATCTTACGATAGTGGGCCGTAGACCCTTTCTTCGAATCCTTTAATCTCCGATTACCTTCGATTCGAACTATTTGTAACCAGGCGGCAACGTGTTTCTGTGTTGTCGGAACAGCGGATGTTAATTCGCGTAGCATATGAAAATTTATTCTTCTTCATTGCGAGATAGCGATAGGACAGCTACGTTATCGCTCTTTTACAAGTCACGTTGTTCGACTTGTGATTAAGAAGCGGAGGAAAATAATAGCTTTTAAAACAACTCCAAGCTTTTCTTCTTTTCTCTGTTTCATTTCCGATGGATACATGCGATTGTATTGTGAATGTTTATGGATTTGCAGGAAACTTGAAGGGTCAGAATTATTATACGTAATCAAAGTATCTGTAACATGGTAGCTACAGAATATTTGGCGATTGAGATTCCACTTCTATCGATTGCGTTCACGGAAATGTGAATTTTCTGCAAGTAAAGTGCATAAGCGTGATACATGGAATTACACGTTGAACAATTTCAATGTTTTGGATTTTAAACCTTCGGTTTTGCCATGGGAAAACGAATCAGAAGGTTCGCGATGCGTCGAAACAAAGCTCAACGTATTGGCAGGAATTTGATCGAAAGCCGAAGAACCACGGACACGTGGAAACTTTGAATTTTGAAAAACCTCAGAAACATCGATATATCGGCCAGTGTTTGAAATTTGCGGATAAGCAAACGTGTAATCGCGAAAGGGTTGACGAGATTGAACAGAGTACGATTAATTTTATTCAGCTTCATCGGTGACCGACATTTATTTTCTAGGTTGCTTGCAACGAAACACGAAACCCGATGCGCTATTTATAATATCGATGTTAATATTAACGAGGCGATTATATCGATTTTGAATACTCGATGATCAATACTTGATTCGTTCTAGATACCTCAGCCTTTCTTCTGGATAACATCCCTTAAAATTTCTAATTCACATTATCGCACGATAGTATTGCGTTGGCAACTAAGTGATTGCGGATTTTGTCATTAGATGGTATTGAGAAAAACCGCAATCACTTAGTTGCCGACCCAATAGATGCTTATCCGCTTCAACGAAATACTTTTCGAGAACGTTTAATCGAAGGATTATTTAATGCCTCGTTATTACGTGTACTAAGAAATTCAATTGAACATACAGAGTGTTCTATGGCCGATTATCGAATAAATATTGAAAGAAGATAGGAGTCTACGTTGGAGACGATTTTTTTTTCTTGTTACTTTCACACGTACCGTCCAGAGCTTAGCATCCGACTTTATCTAAATTCCAAGTATCTCGCTGGCAGTATCTTCCAAATCTTGTTTTTAATTTGATAAAATTCAATTAAAGATGTTCAAGAAGTCGAGGAATCACGAAAATAATATCAAGTAAAAATTCGACCGTGAACGTTTCGTAAATTTAAGACACGGCTTGTACCCGTTTATCCCTGGAATTTTGAGAGATACTCGCCATTCGAACGTTTCGTAGATTTTATTCTACATCCGATGAATTCGATAAACTGCGCAAAATCCAACGTACAACGGAATTGAAGAAACAACGGCGTTGAGAATATTTTGAGGAACGAAAACAAACACGTTACGCAGTAAGTTGGATAAATGACATTTGTAATTGAATCTAACAATATGCTACGTATGACAGGTCAAGAAAATTCTATTTTTATATACAATGCTTCGCATAAATTATCATGGAAAAGTGTTTTTCAATATACTTCCGCAATTTTGAATCGACAACGTCATTTCAGTTGAAATCACATATCGAAAATATTCTTATGCGTTGGAACGTATGCAGCAAGTAGGATGTTAATACATTATCCATAATCATAATTTCGATCGTTTACGAGTGATGTTTACGAATGTTTACGGAATATTCAACGTAACATATGATAAATGCTATACCTAGTACAAGTAACATTTTGTAGAATCGATAGCGTCAGTCATCGATCGAACACGGTACAAAAAGATTCAACGATATTTCTCGAAATATTTCACCACGATCCTCGACGTCCTATTTTCTTCTTTTTCTCAATTCACTCATTCCTCTACGACGTAAGTTGTAATCTATATTTGTAATCTAGTGTGTGTGATGTAAAAAATTCCTGAAATACTCCAAACACGAGATTTCCTACGAGCATCCGATACCTTTCAACGTCGGATATTTTTTCTTTTCTTTTCTTTTTTTTTTTTTTTTTTTTTTTAATTATAACACAAGCATGCGACATTCGTAAGTAGATACGTATGCAAATTCACGTTTCTATATCTAGATAGAGAATTTCTTTACCTGTTAATTACCATGGCGAGTACTATATTTCGGATACTTTTAATGTTATTTTCTCTCTCTATCGTACGTGTTTTATCATTTTTCTATCTTCAAATTCTTCGTAAATAAATAAAAATTCGCCACGTACCGATAGAAAGCCGCGAATGCTGCGTTCGATTTATAGGAAATTGCACGATCAAACTCTCACGGAGAAACATTTTGGGCTATAGATATCGACGTTTTGCAATATTTGCAAATATTTGCATCCGATCCTCTCGTTTGTCTCGTTATAACTTATGTTTTTTTTTTTTTAAATTCTTATCTTTTAAATATTCTGTCAAACCTCTATTTTTTCTTAATATATATTCCGCAAATAGATACCTGTCTTATTTAGCAATAATTCTTGCGCCACTTGCACGCTATCATAATCGATGACAGCCAAAGTCGCGCATATGTAACACGATCTTTTAT
This sequence comes from Bombus terrestris, assembly GCF_910591885.1. Taxonomy (NCBI): domain Eukaryota; kingdom Metazoa; phylum Arthropoda; class Insecta; order Hymenoptera; family Apidae; genus Bombus; species Bombus terrestris. Next base: position 9,424,376 of record NC_063271.1, on the reverse strand, counting down.
GCAAAACTTTGTTATTCTTTCCGTGGAATTCTGTCGTGTTCTCGTCTACCTTTTTAACATTCTGTCAAACCTCTATTTTTTTTCGATACATATTCCGCGAACAAGCACCTGCCATATTTTCCCATAATTTTTGTCCGACATGTACCCTATGATAATCGCTGCCAGCCAAAGTCACGCGTACGTAACATGATTCTTTACGCATTCCTCCCGCCGAATTCCTTTACGTTCTCCTTTAAATCCACGTTGAAACGTTCGTATTCAAACATGGCTTAAACATTCTGCCTTACGTTTTACTCTGCAACGCGATTTCGACCACCGTCGTAACCGCTGCCAGCCAAAGTCGCGCGCGCGTCACGTGATTTTTCGTATAAAAATTTCTTCTTACCCTTCCCGCGAAATTCCGCTACGTTTCCCCTTAAATTCGTATCTTCTCAACATTCTCACGCACCTCTTCTATCTTTCTTCCATCGTGTTCCGCGAACACCAGTTCTACTCCGCAACGATGTTCGCGCAACTCGAACACTGCCACAACCGCAGCCAGCCGAACTTTCACCAATCGTCGAAGTACGCGTTAAACAGAGGATCGTTGGAAAAATCCGTTGCATTTGAATACGCATATCCTGCATGCGAAACGCTAAAAAAGAGGGTCGTCCCTTCTTGCGAGCAAAGGAAGAATCGGCCGTCCCCCCGATCGTTAACTGGAGCACGAGCGAAGGGTGATTCCGCGAAGCTACAGCGTGGGGATCGACCGGTATTCATTCATACGCGAAACGCAGATCGCCGATCCACCGTATGTTCACCTTGAGACCCTCGAATGACAGTCTCGTTGGAATTCTCTGCTGAGGAATTCAGATCGCTTCTGGACACGGTCCAGGAATGTTGCTCGTTCTCTCGCGTCTGACATAACGGTGAAATACTAGCGACAGTTCGTTTATGCAGTTATTCCTTCTTCTTTTTCCTACTGTCTTCCAATCGTTTCCTCTTTCCAACCCTTAATACCGTTGTTTGTCCATGGTACCGTTGCATTTTTGGTAAACGCGAGAGTAAACACGCGTGGATGATAATCGTTGCCGCGAGTGAGGACATAACGTCGAAAGGGTAAACGACGTAAGTACAAGGAAGATTAGGAATTATTTTGTTTGCGCAAAGTAGTGATTAATGTTACTTAGGGTAATCTTTTTTTATTATGGATATACGTAATTTGTTATTAATTTCTTGACGCGTGAATATCGCGATAATTTATTTATTGGAATCGGCTGCTCCGTGAATAGTAGAAATTATTGATAACTTGTGGATCACACTGTGATATATTAGGTCGTCCGAAAAGTTTCTTTGGTTTCCTAAGGAAATAGTGGATGCATGATATTTTCTGTTTTATATCATTTTATCTATTTTGTTCTATCAAATTAAAGATTAGGTTTCGTGTCTTTTAACAACCGGACAATCTAATATATTTAAGAATATTTAACAATAGAAATACATTTACGTTATATCATGTTAATAATTAATTTCGAAACAACAGTGTAGTATAACGATATATCTATTTCCATAGGAGTAATAAAAAATATATATTAATAATATTATCAGATATATAATAGTATAATAATAATGCAGAGAAAATGATAAAAATCGTGAGTTTGTATTTTAATAAGAGAAGATAACACAGTGTCAATAGTCCTCGATTTAAATAATTCAATATCTTCTCTTTAAATCTATAAAGCTACCGAGTAAAATCCGATTCTTTCGATTAATAAACAGACGCGTGTTGTTTAATAGTATTGAAATTTTTCTTTCCTGCTATTTACATCTCTTTTATCTCTCTTCTTCTTTTTTTTTTAATTTACTCATTTCACATGAACCACGAAATTGAGTTATTAACGACTCCCACTATGAAACGATATTTACAATTGTATTTATACAGTTTACCGTCTCAGTACCTGAATTAGTAGGACAGCGAGACACAGTTGGAATTGTTTTGGTTGCAGAGACGCGAGCCGATTCCGTTCGAGTAACTGCGCAATCGATCGATCCGCTGATTCGATTGGCAAACAGAGAACGATCGGTTGTATGAGGCGTCGGAGATTCTTCCTCGTTACCTGGTGGAAAGGTTAGCTTCGCGAGACGACCGAAGATACCATGGGTGAGTGACGTTCATTCTGAGTCTCATTTTTGTCCTCCTTCGAAAAAATTCTCCGACCATTTGTCCCTGTTTTTCCTCCTTTCTATTTTATTTACACTGCTAACCACTTCACGTACAATCTCCTATAAGCGTCGAAAAATTCACGATCTTATTTTCAACGCGATCGTTTCTCGCCCATGTAACGATATATTGTCTGTAATTCCGATCTTGCGCTTTTATAGTTCGATAAGAAGCAAAGCGCGAGATGCAAGCCGAAAGAAAGCAAGTGCCTCTAGAGAAATAGGAAAACGTGATGCGTGTTTATCGGTGCAGAATATGATCGGTTGGTCGTGCGTTCACGCGTTAAATTTATTTTGTTTCGACGTTATTGCCAGTGTACGTATGTAGCTATTCAGATTGCTATGTCAGGAATAACGTGTTTATCTTATTATATGCTAAACGTCACTGTAATTGTGCTGTTGGATCATTGTGTTAATGAATTATGTAATTACGTTAGGATTGATTCGTCGCGTGATATCGATAGCGAAGATAATAATAACAACGGCCATTGTATCGTGTTGATACGCGTGTGTTAGTATACACGTTATACATACGTAGTATCTATGTGACAGATTGTAAAAAATGTTTGGGGTTTCGTTAAGAATCAGTATCGTTTCGTTATGTCGCGCGTCCTGCCAACTGCGTATTCATTATTCGTTTACACCTCAATCTGCATACTTAGATGATACTTGTATCTGAAATACGATCGACCGATGAATTGGAAATTTCTGCTCGGAAACCCATTGAACATGATCATGACTATGAATTGAATATCAATTGGATATGAATTAAATATGAATGCATCGAATATGATTATGAATATGAATTAATGCCCGGATCATGCAACACAAGTGCACATTTTGAAATCTCAACGCATAGTCGGCGCTTTGAATTATTATCTGCGTCTTCTCAACACGTTCCCAAGTAAAGATAACGTTCGAGAAGGTCTATCATTGCCAAGGTTCGCCACAGTTTGCTCAAAGATCGATCGAAAACCATCACCGGCAAATAAATCCGTCGAGTCTAAAGTTCGTCGCAGATTCTATCGATACAAAATTTCGCAAGTGCTCGATCTGTTTAGCCCTTTAATGGCGAGAGGATCGTCATTTTCAAAAATTCATTGTTCGAAAACCATATAGCTTAAAGAAACCGTAACATTTAATCATTCTACGATACAAATTCTTCGTTTTATTATTTCCTACGAAATTAATCGATAAAGAGAAAATTAATACGTAGAACAGAGAATTGAATCGACTTCGAACTTCGATTATATTCGATTAGAATATTTCTCGATAACGATCCAAAAGAGATAATATTTGTTTTTAATTTGAATATATGCGCGATCTACCGTGCGAGGCGTACGATTTTCCTTCCCGGTTAAAATTCCATTGAATCGATCAGATAAATCGAAATCAAACAATCTCGTAACTTCTCTATTGACTTTTCGAAAAAATTAGAAACGAAATACGTGTTCTGCTCTATCGAGTCACGCGTTCGATACTCGTTTCATTTCTCGAGCACATTTTTATCGATGATCGTTTCACGCGGCAGTTCATTGATGAAGCGGGGAAGAGTGGCGGAGGAAATAAAAAATTAAATATCAAACTATGTATCCAAGGCGCATCGTGTTTATACTGTAGCCATTTCTGTTTATCGTTTACGAAGACGCTCGTACTTGATGCTGATAACTACGCGCGCGAGCAACATTATCAATCGACAATCTTCTTGCTCGTAGCTTTTCCTCCACGTTTATAACGGCATCGGTCGATTCCAGATATCCTGACACTCGGAAACAATTTCCTACCAGCGTCCAAAGTGACCAAAGTCCTTCCACCGACCCTTGACACGTTTCTCTGGACTATCGATGTATCGCTCGTTTAGTCCTCCAATCCAAAGGTTCGTCCAGTGTGACATTTTTTTTATTATTTACGAGATAATTCTAAATATAATTCGGATAAATAACTTAATACGGAGAATAAGTCGAAGTATAATTTGGAAATATTTTGAGTCCTTTTAGAGCGAGGAGTATTTAGCAGTCGACTTTCCAAACGATTACCGTTTCCTCTTTTATTCGTTGGAATAGTCGCAGAATTTTTGGGAATTATTTCCAAGGGATTGGGTTGCACTATGAGAGAATTTCTTGAATTTCCCTCGCTACGGAAAAATGGAATTTCTCTCGTCTATGAACGACTGCGTTGCACGAGTTACACATAAAACATATCTATAGATATCTGTTGAATATAATGAAAATTCGTGGTCGAAGTGTATCTCTATAAATGGAACACCTTCCTATCTAACGTAATACTGTTGCATTGTGTTCGATGAATAATACTTAATACAGTAGTAAATAAACTATACGACCATATGTTACAAGATAAACACGTTCTCCGAGCATTTCATCGAATCTTTCAATCTCTTGTATAATCGTGAAGCAAATTCGTGAAGAAAATATCGCGAATGAAACGAGGGTGATCGTTGCCCTAACGACGGACCGTTCGAAAAGAAGAAAACAACGGTAGACAAATATTGTCCCGAGATTGTTTATGCAAATCGCAGCTGGCCAGAATGCAAGGAAGATTCAGGATCCTGAGCAATACATGAGTCACGAGAGCCGCGTTCTGTCAACGCGTGCCTCGATATGCGTGCGGACACGCAGCCCGGAAACCACGTGATTCATCGACCCCGCAATCGGCCAATCTACATTAACAACGTGCTCGGTGATTCTGAATCGGCTTTTCCTAGCCCTCTGACCCCTCCTGTTCCTCGCTGTTTTCACCTCCTCTCCTCTACACGAGCAACAACGTACTACTATTGTGTAAAAGCGTCCCGTTACACGCGCAGATACCGCTGGACGCTCGTGGAACTTCAAAGGATCGCAAGAAACCTTGTTTCTTCTATTTTTCCATTGTGTTTCTTCTACAGGCAGGGTTGAAATTCGCAACGACGTTGGTCAAGTCCATCGTTGTTTTTTTGTACAAAATGCGATGTTAATCTGTGCTTGTGTTAGACAGGTTTAATTATCTTTACTTTGAGACTACCAAGTCAGAAGACCATTGGTGTGTTTCGTAGAACGATGGCCCGCGTTTTGTTATTACAGAAATTTAATCGCGTTTGAGATTTATGACGCCGAATGCTAGTTGATACTTTATGATAAAGTAATGTTAATCTGTGTTTCGTTAGAGAAGTTTAGTTACATCTCAGACTTGTAACGGTGTATGTCAGACCATTGCTATTTTTCATAGGACGATGTAATCTGCGTATCCTTACGAAATGTTTAAAACCTTAACCTAAAACTACGGGCATAGCCCGTAGTACGTACTACACAAGTCGTGCGAATGGCTCGAAGGCTACGCGAGCTTGTTTACGTTTTCGGGCCAAAATTCTCGAACGTAGATCGTAGGTTAAGGGGTTAATTACATGGAAGATTTGTAATGGTCGAAATCAGTCGATTGCCGCTTTTCGTAAAACAATGCGTTTCGTTGTCGTGCAAATCTAATTAGAGACTCATGACGATGATGGTCGGTGCGTCGTCATTTTTCATAAAATACAATAACGTACGCCGCGCTTTGCTATTGTAATAAATCAATTACGTTTCTTGAATTCACGAACGTAGATGAAAAATAAAGGAAATTACGATTAGACTGTGAATTTTCATATTCGTGGGAAATTCGAAGCTATGGAAATACACGTAATGTACATGATATGCAAAAATATGTAAAACAATCATAGTGTAATACTTGTAATGTCTAACAAGTAGGGCGACTGTCTCATCGGATTTCATTTATTTCATCGCGTTTATAAAAGTAACATTGTCGGCATGAAAATATGAATTTGCATAAATATCCGTATTCTAGTCGGAAGTTTGTCAATTACGAAACCGATGGGATGATATTTACAAGAATTTTCAAATTTTTACAAGTATACACCGCTGTGAATTTCAATTTGCATATAGTTTGCACAAGATCCAATGATTCTTCTTTGGTAAATACCATGTTCCACGATTATATCTCGTTTTCTCTCCTTTAGCTGTATACTGTTGTCTGTATATTTTTAGGAAGATCGAGTGCAAAGAAAGATTAGGGAAAATCGGGTTGTTTGGGAAAATATTTGTGTTGAGTCAATTTTAGAAGAAATGCAGCGCTCGGTCATTTTCTTCGCTTTTCCTTTCTTCCTCCGTCGAAAGGAAAGTCGAGTAAAGTGAGAAATTAAAGAAATTTGACCAATTTTTGCACTGAACGTGACGTTTCGTTATAATTTTCTTCTCCCCCTTTCCTTTTCCTTCGATCACAACTATCAGATTAATAGTATGCCAGATATATATTAGGTCGTCCGAAAAGTTTCTTTCTTTTTATAAGGAAACAATGAATACAGAACATTTTCTGTTTTATATTATTCTATCCATTTTGTTCTATCAAAATAAAGATCACAACGTTCGACAGATTAGGTTTCACGTTTATACAAAGATGCATCGTTGCAAAAGACGTGTCTGTAAAAGAAAGACACTTTTCGGACAACCTAACACTTCAATAGTATTCGACACCGAAAATTCATTGAATCAATTGCATATGCCTACTGTATAATAACAACGAAATTAAACGCGTTAAGTGACGAGTAATCATCATCAAACATATTCTTAGTTTTTAACAACTACCAGTAACAAAGCCAACAAAAAAAAAAAAAAAAAAAAAAAAGGAAGAGAAATAACCAAAGTCAAAGAAAACCCAAGAAACTATGGGAAATTGACAGGAAGAAAAGGATATAATAATCTTGAAAAGTACCACGAAGTGCATATCGATCGAAGAAGTTTTGTAAACCTACGCCAAAGTCTCGTACGTGGTAGATCAGAGAAGACAGGGAAGTGAGAAAGAAAAAGACGAAAACAAAGAACAGAAGGCTAAGTGCAAGAGGAATCGGATATACGCGTATGCAGACTCAACAGCTGAGTATTTCAGCACGTGGCAACGTGTCACACTGTGTGTACCTGGCGATGATGTGTGCACGCGTATACCGCCGTGTTAAATGATAACACATCGAAACAATATAGACACGTTGTTCTTGCGAAAGATACGTACATCGTGGTGTTAGCGACAAAAGGATACGAGGTGTCCCATCTCGCGATTGTTCGTCTTATCGCTCGATCTGCTCGCTCGTGTATAGGATGTCTTCGAGACTGCTGATCTCACTGAACGAGATTGTTGCAGGAAGAGAATAAAAATAACGCTGCTGAACGAGCAGTTGGTGTGGTCGTCGCAGTGATCAGTCGTAATTCTCTGTATCAGGAGATATTGCATTATAAGATAATTCGTAAATAAAAGATTCGCGCGCTCTACTGTTCTGGATAGGAAACGTAGTTTCACGAAGTTTTATTTCGAAACAAAGAATTCTTCGTTTCTTTTATCTTATTTGATTAGATCGAAAATCGAATACTTTTAATCTTATTCTGATATAGATTCCACAAGTATGGAGAAACTGTTTGAAATTTATTATAAGTTGTTATATAAGAATAGGCTTATTCTTATTCTTCAGTATAGAAAATAGGATTTTGCTCAATTTTTGCGTAATATATTTTTATAGTATTAGGTTGTCCGAAAAGTTTCTTTCGTTTCACAAGGTGATAATAGATTAACAATAATTTCTGTTTTATATTATTTTAATTATTGAATTTTCTATTATTATGTTTGTTCATAATTTAATAAACTAATATACAACAAAAGACATTGTGCGTCTATTATTTCCTTATAAAACGAAAGAAACTTTTCGGACAACCTAATGTATATGTATTAATATAATATACGTAATATATCTAAATTGGAAAATTAGATGTTTTTTAGATAATCTTGTGTGATACGAAATACTAATAGAATTAATCTCACGTACGAATATAGCGAGTATAAAGCAACTTCTTCCAATGTACATTCAGATATTCGCGTTTCATTCTTCTGGATCGTAATTTTAAGCAGTTTTATTAAGAAAAGTTGTACGTATTTGAGATACGCGTCGAGAACTGCTTTATATTTAAATCTTCGCTCGAATTTATTATACTTTAAATATCATTTTGACAACCCTTGCGTGATATTCTTCTTGAGTCGTCCTGTTCCCCGTTAATCAATCCAATTTTATAATACCATGCAACGTATTGTCACAGAGCAACCGATCCTACCTTAATTCGATAAATGATTTTTATCTAAATTTCGATTGAAACGAAATTACAGCACAAAGTCGAAGTAAACTGTCTGCGAATTGGACGATCAGGTAATAGTTTTATTTCATTCCGAACGCCGGAGGAGAACTCGATTCTTTAAATCGCACGGTTGTTTCCAACGCGGATGTATCACGAACATCCTGTGTACACATACTTCGTACGAATGTAATAACATATATACAGGATGTAACGCGGATAAAACGCAGGTAGTGTGCAGATAATAGAGAAGTGTAGCGTTACAGAGATTACGCGTGCCACACGATTCACCATCTTAGTCTCGTTCTTTTGCCGTATCACGATTACGACCCTATCGCAATGTAGTTTGTCTCGTTTGTGTCGACAACGTGTTTTGCATAAACGTCACTCAATACCTTGACCTGTTGTCTCGCAGATTTTTCTGTGCCGACTTCCGATTCAAAAACATCAACTTACACGCGACTAAATTACGATCCACGATTGAAAAGATACAAAGAACCGTGCGAAATCCAAAGAATAATTCACCTGTGCGACGTGTGTCCCGCCAATTTAATGGAATTCCTATCGGAAATGAAATGAAAATAAAAATAAATTAAACGAAGATGAAACGACCCTGTCGCAATTTCATTCCACGCTGAGATAATAAATCATGTGAAATAAAATAAAGCAAAGTATTTATGCGATATTGGCAAGTCAGCTTGCCGCGTATCTCGGATTTTCTTCGATTGAATTCGCAGTTTCGCATTTTCAAAAGTCACATTGATCGTCGCTTCGTTTTCCATCGCGCAAGTTGAAACCTCTTTGAACCTAAACCTTCAAACCTTTCGACCTTCTTCCTAACGGTCCGTTCATTCACGTCATAATAACACCACCGTAAACGCTACCAATTTTTGTTTACCTCTGGCGAGTGTTTTTACTAACGAAAAATAATTTATAAATAATAATTATAAATTAAGAAATAATTCAACGACGAGAATGCAGATTCAAAGACGCACTTTACTCGATCGAAAGTGACTGATGCAGCGGACAAAGCACACCCAGACCACGCCTAATCCGATACGTAATTGTGGAAGTCGAAACAGGTAACAGTTAAAGATAATACTTGTGCACACGCGTACACATACATCGACGCGAACTGATTTATCCATTACACACACCTATAGCCTATCTATAAAATATCTAAACAATATCTGCTTCCTTTGTAAAACGTCGCGGAATTTTCTCCTGTTAATTTCCTAAGAATGAAACAACGACGTTTCTCAATTTAAAAGAAAACGATTCTTTTTAATTGAATAATTTAGTGGATCTAATAAAAAAAAAAAAAAAAAAATAAAGTTCATATCTGGAAAAATTGAGATTCGACTAACGAAATCAAAATAATACGTTTTCTTCTCCTTACAAAGTTACATAAAATCTCTTTCATCTATTTGCTTGGAAACTAAGTGATTGCGGATTTTGTCATTAGGTGGCATTGACAAATCCGCAGTCATTTAGTTGCCAAGCCGATATCTTTAGCTCGTAAAGTTAAAATGCACGCGTGGCAAAAATTGATTTTGACCGATGTTTATTCCCACGTTTCGAGGCGGAAGGTTAACGAATTGGAAATTTGGTTGAAATGTCGCTCGGATTAACGATAGAGAATGGAAACTGAAGCGCAGAGGGAGCGTTGAGGCGCGTTTTGAATACGAACACCTCTCACAGGCCAGTACCAGTAGTCACGTAACCGCGGATACTGGTCGTATCTGCTGCTGTGATCAGACATTTTCACGGTGTCATCAACAAGATCCCATGGCTATGAAGTTTCTTTATAGTCGAATGGCGTTTCCACCTAAAACTGGATGTCCAACTGGACGAAAGAAATAGCGGACGCTATAACGTTCAGCTAGACGGAAGCTTTATGGGATTTATGGCGTTGGGTGTAGCAAGACTCGTTTAATAGCTCTAGTTTTCTTCCAAGATGAACATGTCGCATCGTAACCCCGGCTGTGCACTCTTACGAAACACGCCAGTTTCATTTTCTCTTCACATAACGTGCTCATCTTGTAATAGATTTTTTCGGCCTATTTTTCTTCTCGAGAAACGTCGTCGCATTTAAAAAATCTTACAATCGAAATTCGCAACGTTTCCCACGATACGATGTGTCGGAGTCGTTTTCTGCTAAAAAAAAAAAAAAGAAAACAGAAAACGTAGTTAATTTTATTTTCTAAACAGAAGGAACAAAACATTTGCAAAGTTCACCACCTCGCGACGATATTTTCAACGTGAGAATTTTTGTAAAAAGGAAGGTTCTTTGAAGATTCCATCGCGTCGTTGTATCGTCCTGACGAAATTTACCACGGTGCAATTTTTGTAGAGCAGAAAGTTTCCTATTTCGATCGGAAGGTTGCTCAATTTCCGTGGAATTCTTGTTTATTATCCGCAATTAATTTTCTGTCGTCACAGAATGCAAAACTGTCGCCGTTAAACTGAAAGACGATCTTTGCGTTACACAAGAAACCACTGGAAAGTAAAGAAAAAGTTCGAAATTCCAGAAATTATTTTCACGAGTTGCAGCAATCAGAAAATTGTATTACAACATACGTTAAATATTTTCCAAACGTGTGGAAAACAGTAAAAACACGTTTGGATACGTGAGCACGATTGAAATTGAGATCAGCGTTCTTCGAACGACGTCAATACACTCGACATGTGTTTCTTCGCCAATTAATCATTGAACACGATCGAGCAGAATGCACGATGTGGTTCCTGACTCGTGTTAAATGTCGCTTGCCAAAACCTGTTCAAAATCCTCGTGATCAAGTATCTGTTGTTATTGGAATGTAGCAGCTGGTGCAGGTAGGATTTTGAACGTGCTCACTCCTCGACTTCCGATCATCGTCCTTAAAAACGCTAATTGATACATTTACGAATACAAATTGTCGAATGTTTCCGGTTACTTAAATGTTACGGCAAAAGCAAACAAAAATTCACGGCTTGTTCAAGTCGTTGAATAAGACGTATCATTGCGGACTGGAAAGTAAATGACAGTAAAATTGAAGAGAATTTATGAAGGGAATTACTCAACGTCTATATTAAACATTCTTAAATAGGAAATGTTGTTTGCGTTGTAAGGTTGAAATAAATCTTGGTAAAATTGAGTGCAGGCTCCTTGAAGATTTTAAATAAAGCACATATATGAGAATAGATATAGAGCACATATATGCTTAGAATAGATATAGAGCACATATATGCTTTTCTGAAGCATACGAATAACATTGAGAAGACACGTTCTTTGACAAATTCAACGTCGATGTGGAACATTTTGAAGTTAAAAAGCACATATATGAGAAATATTGTATCATAGATTTGAAAATACGTATGCGAATCTTCGTGAAATTAGATAGAATTTTTGCTAATTTTATTTCTTTTCTGAAGCATACGAATAACATTGAGGAGAACTTAACACGTTCTTTGACAAATTCAACGTCGATGTGCAACATTTTGAAGTTAAAAATTTTGTTCTCGTTATAGGGTTGAAATAAAGTTTGGTAAAATCGGATGCAGCCTCGTTGAAGATTTTAAATAAAGCACATATATGAAAAATATCGTATTATAGATTTGAAAATACGTATGCGAACCTTCGTGAAATTGGATAGAATTTTTGCTAATTTTATTTCTTTTCTGAAGCATGCGAATAACATTGAGGAGAACTTAACACGTTCTTTGACAAATTCAACGTCGATGTGGAACATTTTGAAGTTAAAAATTTTGTTCGCGTTATAGGGTTGAAATAAAGTTTGGTAAAATCGGATGCAGCCTCGTTGAAGATTTTAAATAAAGCACATATATGAAAAATATCGTATTATAGATTTGAAGATACGTATGCGAATCTTCGTGAAATTGGATAGAACTTTTGCTAATTTTATTTCTTTTCTGAAGCATACGAATAACATTGAGAAGACACGTTCTTTGACAAATTCAACGTCGATGTGGAACATTTCTAAGTTAAAAATTTTGTTCGCGTTATAAGGTTGAGATAAAGTTTGGCAAAATCGGAGAGGATGAGTCGATGCTCGTTAAAAGATTTTTAATAATTGATGGATGAGAAATGTTCTATTAGATTGAAAAATGTGTGTAAATCTTGCTGGAGTTGAGACGAATTTTTATTAACTTTATTTCTTTTCTTAAGAGGATGATGCGGTACGAAGTTTCGAAAGTTCAACAATTTCGTATTAATCGAAATCTTCAAACGAAAATCAAATCAAATAAAATATCAAATGAATAAAAGAAGTATCTCGTTAGAGGTTCATCAAAAATAAATCTTAATCAAACGAACGATACGATATCCTGAATAACCTGGATGAGAAATAGATAAAAATCTCGATGAAATAGGAAATGATTTTTCTATTCTTATCTATTTCCGAATCCCACCTTTTCTTTTCTTTTTTTTTTTTTCTTCTAATATAAATGATTAGCTTAATATCGTGTCCGTATCTGGATGAGGAACTTTCTTTTCTTCCGAATCCGAAGGAAGTTTCACCGACAAAGTCCGCGTAGTAAAAACCATCGCGATGAACAGCTCCTTGTTCTTCTTCTGTAACGAATCATTACGTAAGCTTTTTCAGTTTCCATTAAAAATAGCTACGAAAGAAATATCGCTTCCTTATAGCGTCTGCTGAACCTGATTTTCCGTACGCTTTCCATGCGTTATCGTATTTTCCATCGGATCCACCTGATGATTCTGGTGAATCAGAAAGTTTCGTCTATCTGATATATGTCAAAATATGTGAACAAATATCTACGATATACGCTATATCCGTACAATCTATTTTAAGCATGAAGAAATACCGAATAATATTTCGTTAGTTCAAATTTCTTCATTTTTCTTATAGTGGAAGTTCAATTCCGTTTATTCGTCCATGGGACGAAAGTTAAGCAGGTTAAATCACAGACAGAGCTTATTTATTTGTCCGAACGATATATTTGCAATGAAAGGAAATTCACAAAGAATAAATTTTCCATTTTGGAGCTGAATGTTTATTGCAAATTGTGTAGCTTAAATATTTCTTTTCTAGCAAATACACACGTATATCTATATGATCTTTAAATATCACGAATCTCGTGTTTTTATTAGATACTTAACTCTTCAATTTATCTCTTCAATTATGTTTTCGTCATTTTTCTGTATCGTCCAAGTCCGTGACTATATCTAACAATTTTTATTTTTTCAATAAAAAAATGAACAGAATATTTCTTCCTTGTCTCTTACATCGTTTTCACAATTATCTGATTATTTTACATTCAATTAACAACGATCTAAAGTCGAGTAATAATTTTAATAAACAGCCGTAAAATTGGATTATTTTATTCCGGATTTTACTTCTGCGCTAAATTCTGCCCCTTCCCTCGACTTAACAATAAAATAAAATCCAATCGTTACTTTACCACTTTATCCTATATTTTATTTCTACAATGTTAACAACTGAAAATTCTGTTATTCTCAATTTAATCGCAATTAGTCAGCACTACCGTACATTTCTTTCCTTTTCCTTTTTTTTTCAAGTTTCAATTAGACATTCACTGAAATGTATCAAGGAGCCAGCACATGTAAATATTCCAGATGTTAATTGCATCCATTCGTATTCACTGGCTTGGCATCACGCAATTTTTTCTTTAAACTTTGCTCAACATCGGTATAATGCGTCTAGTGATCGTTATCAGTGAATCTGCGTCAAGCTTGATGTAAAGTTCGCCAAGATGAAATCGGTGAAAGTGCGACTGGAATGAAAAACAGGGAAGTGGAGATTGCGAATTCGATACCAACGATACTACCAGCGGTTTTTGCTCCTCTTTATTCATATCTGGCCACTCCAACAGGAAGATATAGTTCATTAAATCAATTTATCGTCGAACCACAAATAGGAAGTCAGCGAATCAACTCGAACGTCCAGCTTTCATTGGTCTTTTCTTTTTTTTTTTTTTTTTTTTTTTTTTTTTATTAATTAGCGAAGTCCTTATCGAAGGATTCTAAGGAAACTTTGTCAAGGGATCGTCGAGACTTAATATTTTTTAAACGACATTTTAACAATTTCTTGGATTCTGGGAAAATTTGTATAATTCACTAGGATTTCGAAATTTTCTAATCGAGATGATTGTTACCGATTGTTTAGATTTCGAGGAATTTTCTGTGATCCTCTTAGGCGTTTCTAGAGTTTCTATCAGGCTGTCCGAAAATATCTTTCTTTCATAAACGTGTTTTTTACAACAGTGTACCTTTATGCAAACGTGAAAATAACATAAAACAAAAAACGTTGTGCGTCTATTATTTCCTAATAAAACGAAAGAAACTTTCCGGACAACCTAATAGAATTTTCTACAATTCAATAAATTGTTTTATCATTTCCCAGGCTTTTGTTGGACTTTCCGAGATTTCTTAGAATTCAATTTATCCTTTAAATGATTTCTGCTATTTTTATTCTACTTCTAGGCGTTCCCAGATCTTTTTAAACATTTTTCTCGTCCCTTACGATTTCCAAATGTCTTTTAAAATGATCTTTTAAAACCTTCAACTTCTCACGATCTCTTACGCAAATCCTCTTCAACCTTCTCTCCAGTTCCTTCGATTTCGTCAAATCTCTCTCTCTCTCTCTCTCTCTCTCTCGAGATGATTTACACAAAGTTAACTGAAAGCAGAAGAAGAACAAAACTCGCTTCCACATCTTCTACCTCGAAGCAGAAAAACAGAGTTCACAAATCATACGAAGCTCACATTCCTCGATTGTCGGACGCAACGCAACATCCGAATAAAATTCACATCGAGGGATAAACAGCCGTGAAAGACGGAGAAAAATCGAGTTTTGAAAGCAGCTCGTTACTCATCAAATAAATGATGTGACACGCAACGTGGATGAAGACCGAAAAACGATCGGATGGTGGCTCACAGACGATCGTCCTGTTCTTCATACACGTTAACAGGCAACATGAATTATTGAACGAGCGTGGATTATTTATTTGTCTGGGCTGGGGCCGAAATGCTTCCGATAAAAGCGACGGAACGAAGCCGTGTATCTCGTGAAAAGGAGGAAACAGCCGGAGATAGCTCGATCGCCTCGTAACTATCTTTCTTTCCGCAATAGTGCGGTTGCGAAATTCATTTCACGGTTCTTAATTACTTTTAATTATCATTGTCCGGACCGCTCGCTCTAACGATCCGACACCGAACCATATTTTTTCCCCGTTTTCCTTCCTTTCTTTTCTATTTCTTTTCCGCCGTTTCCTTTCTTTTTCATCGTTAATCGCTTTTTATTTGCTTTAATTTTCTGTTCGCCTGTCTGTCCAAAGTTCCACCCATGTGTTCCATTTGTCCAACGCTGAGATTTGGGATTTGGGAATATAATTTCAAATGTGCTGCGATATAATTTCAAAACAATTGACAGTTTTATCGCAGCCAACGTGAAATCTCATTTCGTCAATTTTATCCCACGATGGAGCTCTATGCATACCGTCGATTATTGAATAGTTTAACGTTAAAAAGTAGAGGATAAAATATGCGAACTTAACAAATGAAATGGAAATGGTTCTTATGGAAAGATGTACCAAATTTAATAGAAAATAATTTTCTTAGCCAGATATCATTAAGTACCTGTGCTCATTTTAGTTTAATTTTAAAGTTTCCAGTATTTTAACGCTTTGGAAGACTCTCTATTTGATTAGATAAATCTCAGATTCATAATTCCAGTCAGATACTTTCTTTTTATTTTTAGTAACCTCAGTTCAACAATCGAGCGATTATTGTGTGATTACCGCCTGTGCTCCATATAAACAGGCTTCCCTGTATATTATTATTACGTTTGATTACTCGGTGATACCTAGTCGTTATTGTTATCATTTAGAAAATTATATTTTTTTCTTCTCAGTACATTTTTAAACAAAAACCATGATTTTTTAGGCAATATATTTTATCCTATTTTCTCCGGTTGCATCCTGTGTTTACGATGGTATCGTCGCGTTTGAACGCGTGAAACCATAAGTCAACCATTTTCAAGATATAGTTTCCCGTGGGAGATGCAGAAAGTGGGCGTGAAAATTGCAACTTTTTAAGTCGATGTTCGATTAAATTCCAATCATTTTCGACCGAACTGTATTTTTCTAATAAGAAAGTTCGAGCAAAATACGAAGGAAATTATTGTTGGTGCGCCACATGGTCGCTTGTTTCGATCTTACGTTAAAGACTTTGAACGTATTTCGTCTCGAATGTCAATTCTGTGATAAAACTAAGGGTTTCTTGTTATTATCGGCACATCAGATTCTTTGTTGGAACACAACGAACACTGTTTGAATCGTATTATCGATTAGAGCTAGACTAGAGTCAAGCAATATCCATCGACTTTTGAATTCGTTTGAATAATTACGAGCATCGATGTGTATAAACGTGTTGCTCTTAGGATTCGGTGAAGTACGAATCGTTAAAAACCGTAATGAAATAAAGCGAAATAAAATGAAAGAAGGTAATGAAAGAAAGCAACCATCCGACCAAGTGTTCACGAGATTGGACGTGTCTTAAATCCCAATTATTCATGCATTATCCATCGACTTTTGAAGTCGTTCGAATAATTATGAACGACAATATACACATATAAAAACGTATCCTTGTTAGCATTCAATGAAGTATGAATCATTAAAAATGCTGCTGAGATAAAATAAAAGAAGATATTGAAAAGGCCAGCCAAGAAACCGAGAAATTATAGAAAATTGGATGAAATAGAATAAAGGCAGAAGAGGAAAGAAGCGGAACGAACAACATCTCACCAGGTGTTCAGAATCAAGCAAAAGAAGTAAACAAAACAAATAAGGAAAGCCAATGAAAGAAACAAACATCTCACCAAGATGTTCACAAGACTGAACGTGTCTGAAATTTTAATTATTCGTGCATCGACTTTCCAAATCGTTCGAACAATCATGAACGATAATATATGTACATATATCTATGAACACGTACGTATATCCTTCTTAAGATTCACTGAAGTATGAATCATTAAAAATCCTTCTAAAATAATATATATATATATATATATATATATATAAAAAAGGAAGAAACGAAAGAAAGACAATATCTCTGCAAGTGTTCACAGGAAACCAAGAAGGCGAACAAAATAAAATGAAATAAATCAAAAGGACGAAAAAAAAGCAACATCTCAGCGAGTGTTCACGAGGAACCAGCTCATAATCAGAGCCGATCTCCCCTTTCGAAACAGAAAAGAGGCTCCTTACGAAACGGAATTTTCACCGATCTTCGATCGAACCGGCCAACAACGTGTTTACCAAGCGGGTGAACTCGAATCGTTACGCGTGGCCCGTCGCTTAATAATTCGTTCTGCACGGAAAATGCAGAAAATTGTCTGCGTTACAACCAAACAAGTATAACAGAGGAAGAAGAGGAGGAGGGAGAGCAACGATTCAAATCGCGATTTTCGAAAGCGAGAACTTTTCGAAATCGACCTGCGTCGCAAGAGATTCGCGGTCTCTTCTGGCCGGTTCCTCTAGATCGAGAGGCGTTTCGTGTGTGTGTTTCCAGTAAAATTAGTCGAGCATAAATGGTCAGTGAACGGAGAGGTGAGGCTGTCCGGAAAGCGAGAGCCCATGGCAACGCGCCACGCCGATTCAGGAAGAGAGAGGCTGTGCTCGCTGTTCGCGGATATTATCTACTCGACGATTCGCCAAAGTAACTGTGCTTTTACGTGGTCTCGCGAAAATTATCTCTCGCGATCCTCTGCAGAAAGATGGAGGTTGCTGAAAGTTGCTTGAGTCACGTTCATCGCTGACACACGCACGCAAGTTTTCGAGTATTCGTGTTTAGATTTGCATTTGCATGGGTTGAACGCTGTTGCAAGCTTGGTAATTGGAAGACGGATTTCGAAGTTTTGGAATTTCAAAGTGTCGGAGGTTGGCAATTCGAAGGTCTACGAGTCTGGCAATTTGGAGTTTGCAAAGTATTTGCATTCGTATAATTGGCAATTTTGTGCAGAGTCGCAGATTTGAAAGGCGGATTCTACTACGATTGAACGTTCGATGGATTGAAAGCTGGAAACATTGGAATTTGTATAGTTCAGATTTTTCCGCAGCGTTTCAGAATGAAAAAACTGGAATTCGCAATTTAAGGCTCGAAGGTTGGCAAAGTCGGATATCTAGGATTTATAAGGTGCCTGAATTTGGATAAATGGGTATTTCGTTGCGTTTTTCTAATTTACGAGGTAAAATTACAAATTTGAGATTTAATGTTCGCCAGGTGATAAAATGTGAACCTGATCCCTTCGGTTCGTGTCTATTGCTTGTACATACTCTGCGAGTCACGCGTTTGTTTGCATCGAGACGTAAGCGTTAGGATTCGAACGACTGAGAATTCTATTGAAAATTTTGTTGGAAATTCAAAGTTCGAAGCAGCACAATTCCAACAAAAAAAGAAACAATCTTAAAACTGACAAACAGCGAAGAAACTTCAAAATTGCCTTGGATCTTCACCGCGTAGAAAATCAATTTTAAAATTTATACGAAAGAATTAGAAAACAAATTCACCGATTAACGACGCTCGTTAAAAGTTCGATCTTGAGGATTAAAAAGACGTTAAGAAAAAATTCCCCGGACAAAAATTTCTCGTTTCGACACAATTTCTATCCCGTCGCTTGTGTCGTAGCAACTTTACCAAGACACGCAGACGTAACTCGTCTCTCTTCCTCTTCTCTACGCTATATCGCCATTTATTTCCGTAGATCGTACGCTCGCTCGCTCGCAATCCGCCAGGTTTGTCCAGCTGGGTTACGTAAAACTAGACGCGTTTATTGCACGGCGAACTTTTGCTAATTAGCGCGGGAGAAACCGGCGGCCAGCCAGCCGAGATAGCCGGTTACACGCTTCTCTTGCATATGTGTTTATATACGTTGGAACATGTTTACGTGTGTTAAAACGCCAAGGCGGATACGATGCTCGTGCCTCGTAATCCTCACCGAGCTGCTCGCGTCGCGACGCTTTGATGTTTTCGCGAGAAAATCTTGCCAGTTTTACAGCACAGCCAGTGTCATAGCACATAGCACATATAACGATGTCTTTGCCGATGTCTTCATCGATAGTTACAGCTACAGCGTAATCGATCGATCGTCGAAGAACACGCTGCAGCGTTTCCACCCATTAATTTGCGTAGGTGGTAATTAAAAAAGTAATTAATTTAGCTGTACTAGGTAAAACAGGTTAAATGGTTAATTTTGTCTTTCGCAAGATTTTGTTCCTCGGTTTTAAGTTTCATTTTTAGATTTACCGTGTTCCAATTAGCTGTGTGTCTTTGGTCTTGGCGATTTTTAATAAAAAATACACGATGTTTTTGTGTACTTAGTCCTTTATTGGACGGTATAATTGCAAGAATAGAGGAAAAAAGCCATAAGCTAAACAATTAATTTGAAGAAAACGTGACTGGAATACAGGCGAGGAAAAGAGCGGTGTATCCATTGAGACATCAGCATTCAACGGTTTCTTCACTCTCGTCGTCCTTTCTTTTTCAAATTGCAACTTGTGTCGCTTCTTGCTCTATCGAGACGCGGTATCTTAATTAAGCTGTTCCGGTATAATTTGCTTATCGAACTTGAGCGTATCGATGTTAATGTTAAAAGAGATCGTTCGATGTTACGAGAGAAGAACAGGATGGGTAGCTGGTGAGGAACCAGGAAAGCCTCGAGAGACGAGGAAGCGAGCGGTTACGTTCTTTAGAATTGGAATCGGTGAAGGCGCGTTACGCCGTCGATCGCGCGATAAGAGGAAATCACCAGCTCCGAAAACGCGCTGGTAGTTTCATCGTAAGATACAGAGAAGGAGAGAGGGAGACTAACGCGATGGAAATGATCGAAAGCGAGCAGTTCCGCGTTACAGCGATCGACAAATCGAAATTTCTAATATAAAAGGACGTGAAAAAGATGCGAAAGGAATTCAATAATAAAACAAAGAAAAAAAAAAAGGATTCTTATAATTCCATTTATTGCTTCCATAAATTACCGTCTAAAATATGCCTAGAAATTATCCTTTCTTTCTTTTCTTCTTTTGTTAAAATAATTAATCTGTTAACCCAGGAAGACAAATTAACTCGTCAGTGGCATAATAATAATTTCTTCCTATTTTTCTATATCTACACACTCGCATTTTTATTACAAGCAAACTACGTACGTTATACGTACGTTTGCAAGAACCGAAACTATCCGCGCGAAGCTGATTTATCTTCGCTATCAATTTTTAATTTCATAATTACAGAAGTTTCTAATTGAAAGACGATGTTATTAGAGTCCGAGCAATATCTTCGCTTCCTTCGATCTCTCGTTTCTTCAAAACATTTCCACGGTTAGCGGTACACTGATATAACGATATATGGTTGAATAAATCCAGAGTACATAACAGAGAAACGAGAAATATTCGTTCGAGTGGAAATTAAGTGGAAGTCGAGCGTTTTGGGGATACGAGCTTACCTTCCGTCACGGAAAAGAAAACACGGCTGTCTGATTTATCCATGGATCGTTCATTCCTCTCTCTCTCTCTCTCTCTTTCTTTCTCTTCTTCGGTATCCGTGACACAGCTCGCATCGATCCTCGAGAATTCGCGATTAAACCACGTCGAAAGGCAACGATTCCTCGTTTCGAGCATGCAAGAGACGGAAAAACAGTTTTGTGGTCGCTTAAAATGGAGCTCGTGTTTTTTTACCCTACTCGTGTGTTGTAACTGTACGAGATAGAAACCGAGAGGCTCGTGCCTCTGTGGTTTAAATTAAATTCGCGTTTCCGTCTTCTCGTCATTTTTCATTTTTCTTTCTTTCTTTCTTCTTTTTTCCTTCTCTAGAAAATATTTTATCGGTATTTTAAAGTGCAAAGTTACCGTTCTTCCCGTGGGCTAAACAAGAACAAGGATTTGGAACTTTGTTTTGTCGTCTCTCTGCGATCAGAATTTTGTTTGTTCCAAGGAACAAAGATACACAACAACGTTACTTCACACGATGATATTGTTATAATGACAGCCTCGCGAATAGCTTGAGAAAATTTGAACACGCCTCCTCGTAAATGCCCTATATCGTCCAGAGAAATATTTAAAAATATTCACAAACTTTTAGAAATGAAAATATTCTTGATCAGACGTGTTATCAATGTTGTTAGAAATTTTCGATACACATAAATATCGCGTATTTCCGTGTTTCATGGGAATTAATGAAAAGCGTTCTACGAATGTTATACGCCTCGCGTGAGTTTGCAATTTGCAGAGTTACGATACCCACACAATCTAAAGACTGCTGCCTAACTAATTCCAAAAATGAGTCACACCGACATTAAACTTCTTTTATCTTCGCGTTCGTCTATTACGCGAGTCGGAAAGGTGTTGTAGCAACTGGTACATATATTATTGTCATCCACGTTTCTGTTAACGCGGTCAGATAAGACGGTAATCTTATTTGAACTAGCGGTTGATCCCTGGAGATTAAAACGATAAAGTTTCGCGGTAATCGGCTGGTCCAGGTCATAAAGTTACGCTCGTTTCGCGGAATGCAAGATGACTTTTGGCAAATTGTGCTCGCGAGTAAAATAAAAACGTAGCTGGATCCTTTCCATCGAGACACTTCTCATTTTCTTTTAAACGTACGGGAAACTTCGTTTAATTTCACGCTTTTTCATTTGTTTCGTTTCTATCAATTTTCATATCGAAATTTGATCACATTAGATCGGATTAGAAAGGCTGGAAGTTAATTAAAAATTCTCATCGAGAGTTTGAAATTCACCTTTCCTCAAATTCTCTATGACCCGTATTGGAATCAAATTTTAGCTACTTTCATTTTGGAAATTCCAGTCTCATCTACCTCGGCCTTCTTTTACCAACAATTTTTAACCATTTCAACCGTGAACCGTATCGAATTTTATTTCCTACGAGATTGCGAGAAAACTTTCTTTTCCACGTTCCAGAAACTCCTTATTAATCGTCTTCTTATCAATTTATCACGTCCGATCAACAAAAGGGTAGTGTTCAGGAAAGAAAATGTTACTCAAAACAGTGTCGAAATTATTCAAGTTGCGAGGTTCTTCGCGCCAAAATTTATATTGCCATTAATTCAAAACCTAACTGAAGTCGTAAATTAAATCTGGTTCTTTGTAAAATTCCGAGGAAACTTTCTTCTCCGATTTCGATCTCTTTTCTTTTATCGTCGATTTATCAAAGATATAAAAGAAGCACATAGTCCCTTGTCGAATCCAATTTTGAAATTTTCTCGACAACAAACAAATTCTCTCCGGTTACCGAGAACTGCGTTCATTCCCAGAGAAACGTTAATTTTCGTTAATTCACAAAAATTCCGAAACTCAGGACTAAACGGTTCGTTTCAATCTCCCGTTTCTTGTCTCCGTTTAAACGGGGCAATTTGTAAGCGTTCCGCGACGACACTGAGAGGCCGAAAACGGCTTTTTAAGCGTCCGTGGTCCCACGCCACGAAGATTTGACACCGGACCCGCAAAACGGGTAACTCACGTGATTACGCGCGTGCACGCGCGCCAGAAAAAGAAAAGAAACGCGCGCTGCTAGCGCACAAGCGCCAGGATCCCCGTTTCTTTCGGTACAAATCGGCCCCTGCTCCGGTTTAAACGCTGAAAAGGTCGCTTCTAAAGTGCAAACGTCATCAGACGTCCACTTTTCACACGCGCAAGTGGTCCGGATGAATGACACTCGTGACTTTTAATTCAGATCTTCATAATCGACGTTTCTCGAGAAACCTTCGTTCGTTTGCGATTTTAAAACCCTACGAAGGTAAGAAATCTTATCCGTAAACGATGTCCTTATTCTGAAAAGTGAAACGTATCAATAGCATAGGTACGATTGTTGTAAATTTTAAACATTCGTTAGCTTGATTTTACAATTTTATAATTTAGTTCTTATCATTTCGTACAATTAACCGTAGAATTATGTAACGGTATTTTAATATGTGCGTGAAGTATGATTTAACGTGTGCAAAATCTCCAAGCTTTTTAGATCTCATTATCATCTAATGACAAAATCCGCGATCACCTAGTTGCCAACCCGATACCTTTAAGGGATGTAGACTTTGATCTGATCGATCGTCTGTGTATCAATTCGGTCTAAACGTACAAAGAACACGAGCAGAAGTATAGCTTGTTAGCATCATTATGTCGCAATCCTGTTACATCTACAATGCTTGCAAAAAGTACCGACACACCATTGTAATTATTATAGCATTTATGTAACGATTAATTAAGTCCAACCATATTAAATTCCGGATCATATAACGCATAACTATAGAGATTCAATAGTATTTAAATGATGTATGGAATCATTGGAAATATAAGGGTACGTGCCAATATGTTTTCCAGCCACTCTATATACACCACCTCTTCTTTCGCAGCAATTTCATCTTCGTGTAAAATGATCAATTCGTAGCTGTCCTATCAACACAAAAAACCATGATCAATTTCAATTGTTTGTCTCGCAAACAAAGAAAAATCCACTCGACTTCTGGTTTCACCGATTAGGATTTAAGCGGAAGCGGTTCTCGGCGAAAAGTAGAAGAATAAGAAACAACTTACATGTATATCTGCCTTTATCTGTTCGAGATATACCACAGTTGCACACGTGCTGGATATAAACGTCGCTGTCCTTTGCGTGGCCGTGTTGATTGCACTTGACCCGTCATCTTTGGTCGAGCCCTTTTTCCCGTGTCCCGTTTCGAGACGCACGCGTTCCTTGTTGCCCGGAACAGAGCTGGTTCCGGCCAATGCCACCGGTCGTACAACACGTGCCGTTCCTCTGGTACACATACAGTGTAAGCGAGCACTTACTTCGTATTTCGTCGCCTTTCTCTTCTCCATCGAGTTCCTTCTCTTCTCTCGATCCTCGTGTGCTGCGTTCAGAGCGAGGTAGAAGTTGAAGAAGGAAACGACGTATCGTGCATGGCAAATCGAAGATGAAGAAATCGATGGAACGACGTGTTCGGAGGGTGAAAGTTGCTCGATCAAGTCCCCTCGACGAAGAAAATCCGAGGGAAGATGAGTTCCGACGATCGACAGTGTGCGCGGTTTACTGAAGGATTTAATGGTCCCAGTATGGTCCATCGTAAATGTAAATTGAACGTGGAGGAATCGGTAGATCAAAAAGATAGAAAAGAAAGAAAGAGAATGGAGTGTCTAGGGAATTCTAGTAATCAGACATTCTTAAGGATATTTTAAATTTGGCGTGTAGTTTTGTACACAGCTAACAATTACCAACCCTCTATGGGTCTGAAGTTGAGTATTATGAGGATGTGATTTATGGCGGGTATAATACGTTGAACGGATAGAAGTAAATAGGGGAGGAAATTAAGAATTTAGAAAATTTTAACGACCAGAGATTTTTAAGGCCAGAGATTACAAAATATAGGATTAGCAGTTGAAGCAATATTATTTATGGCAAATGTAATAGATTGAAAGAGCAGAAGGAAAGAAGAGAAGATAATTAAGAGTTTAGGAAATATTATCGATTGGAGATTCTTAAGGCTGGGTGCTTCAAATATAGCATTCGTAACACTGTACAATTAGCACCTTGGAAGGATTTAAAGGTCGAAGATCGAGGGTTGAGAGATAATGCAATTCCTAATTTCCCTAAAAAGGCTCTTAAGAATTCATCTTTTCCAACTTGGCTATTTTTATATTTTAGCATAGAAAGTTTGAAGTGGTACAAAGCTTAAGGATAAAGAGATTATGTCAAAGAGCAACAATTGACGAGAAAAATTTAGGAGCATTGAAAGAGGCAAATTGTGCTTGTAACAGATGATGCACGTGTCTGATTCGGCAGTGAATTATCGATTGAAAAATTGGACATACGTATAGAAATAGGGGATTTCTGGAATTTCAGTGACCAGAGATTATTCGCACTTAGCCAACCGCGCGTGCCGCAACGAGCTATGCGTTTCCACCGCAGATTTTTCCAAGTATCGAGGACTGATATTGACTACTTAAAAAAACAAAGAAGTCTACAAATTATTCAAGTGGTCAATTATATTTTTTGGTAATGATTTTATTTAACGATTTCACATATTGTTTATACGAAACATGAAATTGAAAGTATAAAAGAAATATAGGTAAAATTGAAAACATTAAAGATGCTCAAAGATAAATAACACGACTTGAAGGTGAAATTAAAAATTCATAACGCATTTTAATATTTTTTTACGGTCTAGTGTCGTTCGATCGTGACTTTATTTCGTCATAACGGATAGTGTAACTTTTTCATTAATTTTAACAATTTTAAATTGCTGTATTTTATTATATACTGTACTCGATAAAAGCAGAAAATGTGGTGCAATTATTTGGGAACGATAACTGGTAATAACAACAATAAAAAAAAAAGAAAAAGCGTCGCTAAAGTCAAAAGGGAGATCTCCCCGTTCGGTCACACAGCGATGTTCTCCACAGAGGGGAGATCACCCTATTCGATTGGCTAAGTGTTAAAAATTGATATTTTCAATTTGGGATTCTTTAAACTGTAACAGCAAATGGAAATTCCAAGTGAATTACGCGATCGACTCAACATTGTTGAAAGAACTTGGCTCATTGAGAGAAAATCGTGGAAAATGATGTTGAGAGAAATATGAAACCTCGAAGGATTAAAGTTTAAAAGTACGAAACTCAAAAAAAAAAAAACAAGATCGATTAAAACGTTCTTCTATAGAAAAACACCGGCAACAAAGACAAATCTTGACAATTATAAATTAACTACTGCTATACCACTGTCATATACTACCGTACGATCATTATACGTTAACTATGCAACCAGCTACTATAATTTTATTCACGAAAAGACTATATTAGACATACGCGTAAGGAGTTATATCGCAATAAAAAGTTGAAGAGGAAGGTAGTACGAGAATATTGATGAAAGGAGGACAACTTTAGACTGTTGGGTGGCGTGGCCAGGTGAATCGCAGCTGTTCTCTCGGTTCCTTGGTCTCCAGTCATCGTTCTCTATCATTTCTCCTCTTCTCACGGAGGCCACGAGAAGGAAATGATGCCCCTCGCATAACAAACCGACGATGCCCGGTGTCCGAGCAATTCTTTTCCCTCGAGTTAACGTGTTACGCGTAACGTATTATGTAATGGACGATCGCGTGGTAATCTCGTCCCGTTTCTGACCTCCAGAACCGCCATCGGTTTGCAATTTTTCTCTAAACCAGCAAACCAGATCATACAGTTCGTTCGTTAGCGTTGTTGAACATTGGAGATGAACCAGCAGCACGGCGAAGATAATCGAAGAATAAAATAAAAAATCGCGCTGATGAAGTGGACGATAGGGAAAGGAAATTAGAAAGGAATCCTAATTTCAGAGCAGTGGAAATCTTTGTAGATCGATTATGCGTATCGGAGGATAATTTTGTGAAACGTTAAATACTATGTTTGGCTGACACGGTCTGCGACGATCTGTGTATCTCTCGGTTTGATTTCGTTGACGTAAACTTCACATCGATTCCACTATTATTAATCATCGAGCATCATCGAGCAGTCCTTTTGCTGCTGGCTTTACTCGAGGGCCAAGTAGCATACTTGCGCTCCTCGTATTAAAAATAGACAATCATTGGACAGATTCTTGTACAACTATGAGAAATTTAGAGACACGAGAACGCGTAAGATGCACGCGATATATAATATCGTATAATGTATCCAACATATAAAAATACAAACCTATAAAAGTATAGTATTAATAAATAAATAATAAATAATTAGTATTAATAAATAAAATGGTATTGTATGGGCTCTGTAATGTAATGGGCTCTGTGTGGTATTTAATAAATAAATCAGATCTCTGCCTAGGTCCTATTATTTCGATTGTATCCAGGAAAATAGGAATTTGCATAAACGTAATTTAATTAGAAAGAAAGAATTCTTAAAGGTGCGGAAGAAGATTATTAACATTAGGATTCTCTATTACTCAATCGATAAAGATACGTCGATAAAATATTTCGATCGTTTCCACGGTATTTCGAGTCCATTTTCTTCTTCTTTTTTCTTCTTTTTTTTTTCTTTCGACACGCGCATCCGCGATGAATCTGTCGCGTAATGCGTGTCACACGTCGCTCGTGGAAAGCAACGGTGCCACAGTCTGACGTATCGTCATTTTGTTATGCACAGGGCGTCATTTCCTTCTTCCATCGTGAGCCACCTCGAGAAGCGACGGGGAAGAAGGAACACCGTCAATTGAGAGCAAGATTTGTAAGCACAGTTTCCGACTCCTGCAGACATCCGCGTGTTGAAAGCATAATGGCCAGGCGATAAGCTTCTTTTTCTTCCTTTCCCTCTATCTCTTCATTCTCATTGGCGTTTTAACGAAGCGAAGAAAAAGAGAAGGAGAAAAAGTTGCTAAATTGAATGCGTGAAAAATTGACAGAGATATCTCTGCCGCTTTCGATGGTAACGATGAGATAAGATAATAAAGTTGAAGCGAATTTCAGCGTTTCCTAAATTTTGAATCGTCAGCGCTCGGTTTTAATATCGAAGCGATATGCTGTAACTATGTAATTCCATAGAAGTCGCTTTTCTGATAAGAGTTCAATTTCATTTATCTGTTTCTCAAGGAGACAAAAATTATCCAGCCAACTATACTATGAACGGCCCAATCGAAGTTTTACTTTTTACTTCTTGTATCATTTTCCTTTTGGCCTGGATATTCTTAGGATAATCATAGGATTCTTCGTTTCGTTTGTTTTTTGATTATTTATTTTTACCTTTTACTTCTTGTATCATTTTCCTCTTAGCCTGGATATTCTTAGGATAGTCATAGGATTCTTCGTTTCGTTAGTTTTTTGGTTATTTATTTTTACCTTTTACTTCTTATATCATTTTCCTCTTAGCCTGGATATTCTTAGGATAATCATAGGATTCTTCGTTTCTTTTGCTTTTTGGTTATTTATTTTGTTTTTGCTGAACGTAGTACACACGATATTTTCTGAATCCTCTATATTATATCTAGTACTTTATTGCTGTACGTATGTTTGATCATTCGAACAGCCAAATATTAGAAAATATTAGCGCCTTGTAAAATACAATAGCTCTGATTACAATGTGCAATAGCAAAGGTTGGATTTGGAAAGTCTGGGGTTGGCTAACAATTTACCTTCGCCGTAAACACCAGGTTGCTTGTTCAATAGGTATTATTCAAATAAAAGGTATTTTTACCTGTTTACGCACAATTCTGTAGGAATCTGTAGTAAAATAATTTGTTACAGTTACGACTAAATAGCTAGAATTGTAAGTGAAATTTTAATCCTTTTCCCCTTGACGTTTTTACGTGTAAATTGACGATAGGTAATCGAATGCCATTGAAGAAGCTATAAAAATATTATTATAGGAAAATATTGGAAAAAATTTAAAGGTGCAAAAAGACACATAGATCTAGAAGCACATAATTTGCAAAAATATCTAAAACAGCTAAAGTATAATATTACATATATAATTTCCATAATATTTCGTATATAGAACAATTCTTTACAACTATATTTACAAAAATATAAGATTCTCTACTAATATCTCTAATAATAATTAAAATCAAAATTTCATAATTGCAAAAATATCTAAAGTAGCCAAAGTATAATATTTCATATATAAAACAATTTTTCATCCAGATTCCATTTCCTTAACTATATTTACAAAAATATAAGATTCTCTACTAATATCTCTAGTAATAATTGAAATCAGAATTTCATAATTGCAAAGATATATAGAATAGCCAAAGTATAATATTCCATGTATAATATCCATAATATTTGATATATAAAACAATTTTCCATCCAGATTCCATTTCCTTAACTATATTTACAAAAATATAAGATTCTCTACTAACATCTCTAGTAATAATTGAAATCAGAATTTCATAATTGCAAAAATATCTAAAATAACCAAAGAGTAATATTCCATATATAATATCCATAATATTTCATATATAAAACAATTTTCCATCCAGATTCCATTTCCTTAACTATATTTACAAAAATATAAGATTCTCTACTAATATCTCTAGTAATAATTGAAATCAGAATTTCATAATTGCAAAAATGCCTAAAATAGCCAAAGTATAATATTCCATATATAATTTTCATAATATTTCGTATATAAAACAATTTTTTACAGCTATATCTACAAAAATATAAGATTCCCTACTAATATCTCTAGTAATAATTGAAATCAGAATTTCATAATTGCAAAGATATCTAGAATAGCCAAAGTATAATATTCCATGTATAATATCCATAATATTTGATATATAAAACAATTTTCCATCCAGATTCCATTTCCTTAACTATATTTACAAAAATATAAAATTCTCTACTAACATCTCTAGTAATAATTGAAATCAGAATTTCATAATTGCAAAAATATCTAAAATAACCAAAGAGTAATATTCCATATATAATATCCATAATATTTCATATATAAAACAATTTTCCATCCAGATTCCATTTCCTTAACTATATTTACAAAAATATAAGATTCTCTACTAATATCTCTAGTAATAATTGAAATCAGAATTTCATAATTGCAAAAATGCCTAAAATAGCCAAAGTATAATATTCCATATATAATTTTCATAATATTTCGTATATAAAACAATTTTTTACAGCTATATTTACAAAAATATAAGATTCCCTACTAATATCTCTAGTAATAATTGAAATCAGAATTTCATAATTGCAAAGATATCTAAAATAGCCAAAGTGTAATATTCCATATATAATTTGCATAATATTTGATACATAAAACAATTTTCCATCCAAATTTCATTCCCTTAACTATATTCATAAAAATACGAAATTCCATAAATATCCATGATCTAGTAATAATTGAAATCGGAATTTCCATACAGAATAGTATTTCCGCGTGAATACCGTTACGGAGATTCGTCTCTTTGTCTGAATATTATTAACGAATTAAGGAACAAGTGTAACGCAGCAAAGCCAAACATAAAATAATCACGTTGTTTGGAGTCGACGTTCGATTTCCACTAGAAGATCTCGTTGGTAACGGTCGATCGCGAGGAATTCGCTTACTCGAAGCTCGTCGATCGATTCGAGGAAATGCGGAGGATCGGAAGAGAACGCGGCTCGGTTTCTGATTTCCGGACGAGCCGTACTTTCTTTGTTCGGTCATTCGGTGTGCGAAGAATCCGCGAGCCTACGCACTCACATGTTCGATTTCTGCGGCCTTAACGCGTTTACAGTGCCACAATATCTTTCAAAAGTAAGACACGTCGTGTCTCGAAAGTCATATTCTTCACGCATGTCTGACATTCTCCCTCTAAAGAGACGTTTCTCGGTGGTCTGCACTTTCTACGCGCACACACTCTAACAAACAATTCAGAAATGGACAGAACAGCGACCTCGCGTTATGACGTTCAACGGCATTTTGGATGCCAAAATCACCGACGTTACGCGTTTCACGTTGCCATTTTTGCTTGGAAACGAAGACAGGCGAAGACCAGAGTTTTCGTTAGAAAGATCCTTCTAGTCGTTTTAACGATACGCGTACATATCATTTTTATTCAGATGTTATTTTTCTAATTTTATTTTCGTCAATTTTGTAATTAATCAAACAGTCATTTTTCCAACGGTTTACTATAATAATTACGCGTTAAAATCAGAGACCATAGCTGGCATAGATAAAATGAGAAGATTCTTAAGTAAGACAACAATTATCTTTCTCCAGCAAAATGTTTTTGGTTACCAATAACAATCGTAAGTAGGAGACAACACTTTTTCATTCCCGATAATGGTTATCGATCAGAGAAATTTATTTCGGTATAGTTCGTGATAGTTATCGATGAGAAAAATTGTATATCGATCGTACGTAGCAACCGTCGACGAGGAAAATATCGCTTTGCTTTGGATTAGGTTTTCGACTTTCAAATTGGCCGAAATTTGTCGGAAGGTTTAAAAATCGAAATCTTTTAATCGCGTGGCTTTTCTTTAATTTTCTGTGAATTTTCTCGTTAATATCCAACGATTAAATAATAAAAAAAGTTTCCGTAACTGACGTATTTTATAAAAAAAATTTTAGATAATTGTCGTTTGAAAACTTCCAACATCGAAGATGAATATTTTCATTTCGAAAAAGCTCTAAAGATCGACGCGTGTTTAGACAATATGCTAAATAGAGTACCGTCGAAATTTCGAAGAATTTGTAAGAAAGTCGAATTACGCTACAAATACCTTAAGGTGCATCGTTCGCGAGGAAAAGTATTCCGATGTTGCGCAAACTTCGTCTCGTGTGACATCGAAGAAACGGAACGCCACATATTGGCTCACCGGCGAGATACGATTGGCCAGATCCTCGAAAATCTTTGGAAATACCAAAATGATACTCAGCAAAATCATATTGTAAGAGCCGATACGCCACTGCTTCGCGTACAATGGAATTCCATGATTTTACAGATTGTGTTTGTTCTATGGTAAATTAGAAAACGTTTAGAAAATTCTTTTAAATTGTTCCCTTCTCTCTTGAGTATTGAATTTGAGCTATGAATTCTCTCTCTCTCTCTCTCTCTCTCTTGCTCGATTCTATAACTGTACAATCGTATAGGTTTTGTTTCGCTTTCTAATGAATTATTAATGACTTTCGTGAATCCATTTAGAAGATCGGCATTGTTTCTTCTTTTCTTAAGTAAATCGATATTTGTATAATTGTTTAATTGAAAGGGCCCATGTCAATTAAAAATTTTGTCCATATCTTCCAACGAATTGTCATGATTTTCTTACATCAATTTAGAAGATTGTCGTTGTTTCTTCTTTTCTTAAATAAATCGATATTCTCATAATTGTTTAATTGAAAGGCCCATGTCAATTAAAAATGTTGTTCATATCTTCCAATGAATTGTGAAGATTTTCGTACATCAATTTACGAGATTGTTGTTGTTTCTTCTTTTCTTAAGTAAATCGATATTTATATAATTGTTTAACAGGAAGGCCCACGTCAATTAAAAATGTTGTCCATATCTTCCAACGAATTGTCATGATTTTCTTACATCAATTTAGAAGATTGTCGTTGTTTCTTCTTTTCTTAAATAAATCGATATTCTCATAATTGTTTAATTAAAAGGCCCATGTCAATTAAAAATGTTGTCCATATCTTCCAACGAATTGTGAAGATTTTCGTACATCAATTTACGAGATTGTTGTTGTTTCTTCTTTTCTTAAGTAAATCGATATTTATATAATTGTTTAACAGGAAGGCCCACGTCAATTAAAAATGTTGTCCATATCTTCCAACGAATTGTCATGATTTTCTTACATCAATTTAGAAGATTGTCGTTGTTTCTTCTTTTCTTAAATACATTGATATTCATGTAATTGTTTAATTGTAGAGGCCTACGTTAATTAAAAATTCTGTCAATATCTTCCAACGAATTGTCAAGGTTTTCTTACATCAATTTAGAAGATTGGCATTCTTTCTTCTTTTCTTAAATAAATCGATATTTGTATAATTGTTTAATTGAAAGAGTCCACATCAATTAAAAATTCTGTCAATATCTTCCAACGAATTGTCAAGGTTTTCTTACATCAATTTAGAAGATTGGCATTCTTTCTTCTTTTCTTAAATAAATCGATATTTGTATAATTGTTTAATTGAAAGGGCCCACAATAATTAAAAATGTTGTCCATATCTTCCAACGAATTGTCATGATTTTCTTACATCAATTTAGAAGATTGTCGTTGTTTCTTCTTTTCTTAAATACATTGATATTCATGTAATTGTTTAATTGTAGAGGCCTACGTTAATTAAAAATTCTGTCAATATCTTCCAACGAATTGTCAAGGTTTTCTTACATCAATTTAGAAGATTGGCATTCTTTCTTCTTTTCTTAAATAAATCGATATTTGTATAATTGTTTAATTGAAAGAGTCCACATCAATTAAAAATTCTGTCAATATCTTCCAACGAATTGTCAAGGTTTTCTTACATCAATTTAGAAGATTGGCATTCTTTCTTCTTTTCTTAAATAAATCGATATTTGTATAATTGTTTAATTGAAAGGGCCCACAATAATTAAAAATGTTGTCCATATCTTCCAACGAATTGTCATGATTTTCTTACATCAATTTAGAAGATTGTCGTTGTTTCTTCTTTTCTTAAATACATTGATATTCATGTAATTGTTTAATTGTAGAGGCCTACGTTAATTAAAAATTCTGTCAATATCTTCCAACGAATTGTCAAGGTTTTCTTACATCAATTTAGAAGATTGGCATTCTTTCTTCTTTTCTTAAATAAATCGATATTTGTATAATTGTTTAATTGAAAGGGTCCACATCAATTAAAAGTGTTGTCCATATCTTCCAACGAATTGTCAAGATTTTCGTACATCAATTTAGAAGATTGTCGTTGTTTCTTCTTTTCTTAAATAAATCGATATTCTCATAATTGTTTAATTAAAAGGCCCATGTCAATTAAAAATGTTGTTCATATCTTCCAATGAATTGTGAAGATTTTCGTACATCAATTTACGAGATTGTTGTTGTTTCTTCTTTTCTTAAGTAAATCGATATTTATATAATTGTTTAACAGGAAGGCCCACGTCAATTAAAAATGTTGTCCATATCTTCAAACGAATTGTCAAGGTTTTTCTACATCAATTTAGAAGATTGTCGTTGTTTCTTCTTTTCTTAAATACATTACTATTCATATAATTGTTTAATAGGAGAGGCCTACGTTAATTAAAAGTTCTGTCAATATCTTCCAACGAATTGTCAAGGTTTTCTTACATCAATTTAGAAGATTGGCATTCTTTCTTCTTTTCTTAAATAAATCGATATTTGTATAATTGTTTAATTGAAAGGGTCCACATCAATTAAAAGTGTTGTCCATATCTTCCAACGAATTGTCAAGATTTTCGTACATCAATTTAGAAGATTGTCGTTGTTTCTTCTTTTCTTAAATAAATCGATATTCTCATAATTGTTTAATTGAAAGGGCCCACAATAATTAAAAGTGTTGTCCATATCTTCCAACGAATTGTTAAAATTTTCCTACATCAATTTAGAAGATTGTCGTTGTTTCTTCTTTTCTTAAATAAATCGATATTCACATAATTGTTTAATAGGAAGACCCATGTCAATCAAAAATGTTGTCCATATCTTCCAACGAATTATCATGGTTTTCATACATTAATTTGGAAGATTGTCGTTGTTTCTTCTTTTCTTAAATACATTGATATTCATGTAATTGTTTAATTGGAGAGGTCTACGTTAATTAAAAATTCTGTCAATATCTTCCAACGAATTGTCAAGGTTTTCGAACATCAATTTAGAAGATTCTCGTTGTTTCGAATGGACGTCGTACCTGTAGAAAATTATACGTGTAATTAAAATTATACGTGTCTGTGCATACTTTCTAACGAATTATGAAGACTCTCTTGGATCAATTGAAGTGATTGGCATTGTTTCGTTTTTCTAATGAACCGAAATCATACCTATAATTGTTCAATACAATCACCATATTTGTCCATACTTTCTAATTAATTATAAACAGTCTCGCCGATCGATTTAAAAGATTGGCATTGTTTCTATTTTTTTAACGAATCGAAGTCGTACACATAGGTTGTTTAATTGATGGTCTCGTAAGAATCAGAATCTTTGTCTATACTTTTTAACGAACGAAAGTTATATATTTGTCTAACCTTAGTGCCCATAACAATCAGAATATCAGCCCATATTTTCTAATCAATTATAAAGAGTTTCTTGCATCAATTTAGAAGATCGCTATTCTCTCTTTTATTCTAATAAATCACACTCCTAACCTACAGTTGTTTGATCAAAGACTCCTCAATAAGCAAAATTTTTATCCACATTTTATTTACATTTTTATCAAGATTTTCCTCCATCGATTTAGAACATCTCCGTTGTTCATTTCCTTTCGATAAATCGCAGACACGCCGATGATAGTCTACTCCAAATTCCCGCAACAGTCACAATTTTTGCCCATATTTTCCAACGAACGACAAAGTGTCTGGCGGATCAATTGCGAAAATTGGCATGGCTGTTTTTTCTTCGTGGCGCGCCACGTTTTAACGATCAACAAAGTCTCTTAATAAATCGTTCAAGCAAAGCGTTCACAGCAAACACAACGTTCTCTCGTATTTGTCTCTGTTGGAACGCGAAAGAATATACTTGATATATAGCACACTCAGAATCCGTGCAAAAGATACGAAAAGGATCATCGATGTTCAGCGTTTTCGAGAGTGGAAGAGGATCGTTTTCGCGGCGTTGGAACGGGTCGTATTGCCGATTGATTTCGCCCAGTCTGCGGAATAAGAGTAAACGCTCTTCCAGCTAAACCGTGTATCGCGATCTCATCGATTTTTTTTCCACGCGCCTCGTCACATAAGCGAATTCCATCGAGCCGTTGCTACTCGCTTCCGATTCGCCTCCTCGTGCCCTTGCTTCGTGGATGCATCTTCTGAAAGACGAGGCAATGACAGAGGAACGCCAGACAGACGTCATTTAATACGTACGATCCCGCTATGATGCAGTACTTATGCGATTCGTCTAGTCCCGTTTCTCTTATATTTCGTCTCCGCCAACACACACCTTAACGTCGCGTGCCATCGTTTCACGTCGTTGTACAACGTCGCTCGTTGATACGCGGACACGTGCTTATTTTTCAGCGAATGCAAATTACAGCGCCGGTGAAAAACATCGAGACACCTGCTCGCCACGATTATTTCAAAACTCCGACAAATTTCTCTTTTTATTTGGCGCTGTGCGTTACTGCGCGCGTATCTTCTATCGTTCGATTATTTTACGATTCGTGATTTTATGAAACGATAGAACGATAAAAATAGTGGAAATCGGATTTAACTGTCCGTTCGCATACTGCCACCTTCTTTCGTTTTCTCCGTTTCTACTTCGCTTGAGGAAATTCAACGATAACAATTACCGCGTGATATTCCGCAGACTTGCAGGAGTATCGAAGAATCTCGGGAATTGTTTAAAACAAAAGACCCTTTTTTTTCTTTTTTTTTAAACACGTGTACCAAGTGTCTGATTTACGCGAATATGATACGGGGAAAAATAAGGAAAAGATTTAGAACGGAATAACTGAAAAACAGGAACCGTGGAAAGTATTCAATTTCAGTTAACATCTCGACGTGTCCGAATTAATTACGGCCGGCTATGTAGTTACAAACTAACGAGTAGAAAGACTCTTTTTACTCCTTTTTGCTCTTTATTACAGCTGCTTTATTGGAATAGTATGGCGTGATAATATTTGTTTTTAACGATTAATAGATGATAAGAAGATTGGTGTCATTCGCCACAGAACAGTTTTCTTACTTAATGATTTACTTTTTTAAGTCAAAATTAACGACCCGTTTCTTTTCGTTTCATAATTTATAAATATCTAGAGAGAGTTAATTACAAATTATTGAGAATTAAATTTTAATCCATACAGAATGGATTTATAAATGTTTCTTCCATTGTTGATTATAATTTCCCATCAAATTATATCTTCTTTTCTGTATCGTTTCGTTCTATTTAAAAATAAAGTTTGTACAGTCCCGATTTTATTATCATATTATCTATTATATATATTATACAATTATTATATTATTGCGTTATTTATTATCGTTTAGTTTCACATTTTCATAAATATCGCGACTCCATAAACGAAAAAAAAAAGAAATGTTCAACGTTGAGCATCTCGTCGGTAATTAAAAAAAATCATTGATTTGTATAAATACGTAGACGAGTTTGATTCGTCTTATTCCTGTCGGTAATTGCCAGGCTGGCTTTGTGTTTCACGTGTAAAAATAGTGCTGTATCGTCGAGAGAGGAAGAACCTCACGGAAACACATTGGAACGAAAGTTTGCCCAGGAAACTGTACGCGTTCATTGACCCCGGTTGCAAACGGCCACTGACTTGCATCCCAAATGGCCATAAAAGAACCCCGAATTTTCAATTCTTCCCCGCTGCTACCTCTTCACTCTTATACCTTCGCCACGAGACACTCGAAACTCTCGTTTAACATTCAAACCCTCTGCTCGTTTCTACTTTAAATTACCAACGTTTACCTACCAGAAGAGATTCTATTAATGCCGCGTGTGTTCTACTAATTTCGTTCTAATTCCATCTCATTTTATCACGTTGATAGCGTGGATATAACGAAATCGAAACGTTGAAGATACAAAGAAAATGTTCGACTATACATTAGGTTGTCCGAAAAGTGTCTTCCTTTCGCAAACGTGTTTTCTACAACAGTTCAACTTCGTACAAACGTGAAACCAAGTCTGTGAAATGTCACGGTGTTTATCTCAACAGAACAAAATGGATCGTACGTAATTCGACGAAATAATATAAAACGAAAAACGTTGTGCGTCTATTTCCTCATAAAACGAAAGAAACTTTTCGGACAACCTAATACATTTCGATTTGCACTTCGATCCGATATACATTTAGCGAATTATACAGGTGCCATTTTCTTCCACAAGCTTCCTCAATCTTTCACGCGACTCGAATACTCCATCCTTCCAGAAACTCGGTTTTTTCGACGAGAAACTTTTCCATACGATTTTTCACGTCGACCAAGTTTCCTTAAGGATCGCAACGAACTTTCCGAGCGACCCAATATCTTGTGATTTCTCTACACAGCGACTAGAAAAACTATTTGCACGTTGCATCTGTTACAATATTCGTATGCTGCTTGCTTAGGTCCAAGCGCGTTAAATTTCACATCGTTTAGTGGTATCTTAATACGATCACAAAAGTTTGATATTGCGAGAACGAAACGTAAAACCTGACAAGAGGAAGTATATAATATATAATATAGTATTAGGTTGTCCGAAAAGTATCTTTCTTTCGCAAACCTATTTTTTTACAACAATGCACGTTCGTACAAACGTGAAACCAAGTCTGTGAAATGTCGTGGTGTTTATCTCAACAGAACAAAATGGACCGTACGTAATTCGACGAAATAATATAAAACAAGAAACGTTGTGCGTTTATTATTTCCTCATAAAACGAAAGAAACTTTTCGGACAACCTAATATTACGTTCCACGAAATACATTTTATTTTATCAATGCCGTGTACATCGTACAAATTTTTCTCCTAATTTCATCTCGATTCGATATGTATCGATAGTATAGATATAATGGAATTAAGACAATTGAGAAAAGAATAATGTGCTAACGTATTATGTACCTATACTCTTTATTCGTCCGTTCGATATGATAAGTTAAAGTGTAGATAATTCTTTAAGCCTCAGAGATTAGTATAGTATTATACTCGTGACATTCTAATTTTTCCATCAACGAAACCAGTCAAAATCTATGCCTTTTAAGATAAATTGTTATTTATATAATATATTTATGTATAATAAACGTATTATTTCTCTTTCCAAATATATTTTGCCTTGAAGTATGGCTAATTATAATATTCTCACTACTCGCTCGTGAATACATATATAGTATTTAATAAAATATTTAATCGTATTTAGAAGCGAGTATTGTGAAAATTATTAAGAATATCGAATAACATATTTCACCATATTTAAGGATAAAATGTATTTGAGAAGGCAAAGGACATGAAGTAGATTTTTTTAGAAATATTCCCTAAAATTGTTAATATATTTTTCAAACGAGACGCATTTAGGAAGGGGAAATAAAATATTTCTATAAAATTCAGATAAATTATTACAAGAGAAGTTGGTCTCTAAAAAAAATTCTACGCGCGATATCGATTTCGATTAAATAATAAATAATGTTCGATAATTAAATAACAAATAGTATTCGATAAAAATAGAAATCTAAGGTAATCTTCGCAAAATATAAAATACACCGAGATAAATAGAAAATAGAAATATAGAAAATAGAAGAAGGTAGGAAAGGAACAAAAATAAGTTAAAGGAAATAGGAAATTTTCGGAAAAGAGGCAAAGCAACGAAGATTAAGGATCGATATCGCAAAGTGAAACGTTTAGCCGCCTTGGCAAGTGACTAAACACGAGAAGCTCGAGCAGCTTCGTCATCGATAACAGTCGTCGAAACGTGAAAATGACTGTGTAACGGTAGAATTAGAAGAAGCGGTTCGCAAAGAGAGATCAGTTTCCAGAGAATCGACGATACGGCATCGTCACGGTAAATGGACGGCCAGATAAAATTTGCGGATGTTTCTTGTAAGCTCGCGTGCATCCTTCTACGAAGAAAACTATTAGCCTCGGCTATCTAGCTGCGCGATCGTACGGCTAACGAGCCCAAACTAACCGCGAAATACAAATAAACCGACCCAGACAGGAGCCTCCATCGCATTTTTCCAAAGAGATTTCCGTTTGAATTTCGTTTGCATTTCGTGAAACGTTGTTTCGTTCGATGCTTCGGCTAAATGAGAAGAAAAAAAGGATTGGGTTATGCGAACCGGCAGAAAATATTATGCAGCGCTGCATCTGTTTTTCATTTTTTTATTTTATTAATACGTTATGTTTCATTAATATATTATTAATACGTTTTACGTAGATTTGTTGGAACAATTTGATCCGAATATTAAATCTCACTACATGCTAAATGCCAAGTTGTACAATAATGCAACGTCAATCAGAGTAATAATAAACAAATAACAAGGAACAGGGATAAAGATAATTTCTATAGGAAAATGAATAGAACGTGGCTTCTCTTTTAAATGTATATAGATGAAATGTTGTTTATCGGTAAAACAAACTATAGTTAAGGTATCAATTTGATCTGAATACCATAGCATTAAATATTAGACGCTTGATGTTAATATAATTGTTAAATGTGAATAATTCTTTAAATTACAAACACGGTAAATTCATTTTATTTTATCGAGAAATTCGATGATGGTAAAGCGAAAGAATTTTTTAACAGCACAAGGAGTAAGAGAGCAATTTTTAATCGACGTTTATGATTTACACCGAACGACGAATCGTCGATTGATCATCGAATCTCTTAGATGGATAAGTTCTTTCCGCGAACATTCAAGATCAACGTGAAAACGACAGAAAATATCGTAATTTACGCTCAGCATTCGTATCTCATTCATACTTCGATCATGGTATTATTAACATCCATATTTTGAATTATCGCTCATCTGGCATCGGGCATCGAGCTACTAATTAACCAATTAACACCACTATCAATCTCTCGAAGAAACGTCTCAAAATTCTCATAAGCGAATTCGAAGCTACAATTAAGCGCTGAAATTAAATCGTACGTCTACAAAACTAGAGATTCTCCTTAACAAATCTTATCGCGGTTTATCAATGGTAATGATGATTTAATGATAATTAAATTATAATAATATAGTATATAATATAATAATAATAATTATCAGTAATATTGATAATGATAATAATATTACTATTAATATAATAACATTATACACAAAATGTTCACAATATCCTATATCACCGTACTATCCTACTGTAAATGGTAAAATTATTGTAATAAAAAAGGTGCAGCAGTCCAAATGCGCGTGATACATCTTTCGCACATTTTACTAAAAGTTACTCTGTGTTACAGGTCGAACTCCTAAAAGATAAAAATGTGGAAATTGCTAGAAGTTTGGGATTATGCGTGTTTCATGGAATCTAAGAATTTTGAGAAACGTCAACAGAATAATTCTTAATGGAAAAATCGGAACAAAAGAAATTGCTACAGTATCTGTCGCGTTAGTTTCTATTCGACAGATCTATTTGTATTTCCTTTTGTAACTAAACATCGATTCCTCTTACAATTCCAAAAACATTACGCATCGTACCTACCGTTAATTTGCTACAAAACTTGGTCCACTTACTATTGGCCTGGCAACTGAGTGATTGCGGATTTTGTCATTAAGTGGTACTGACAAAATCCGCAATCACTTAATCGTCAACTCGATATTTGCTACACTCGTTTCTCGTAAAATGACCATTACAAATGTTTCTCCCGTGATCCTCAATTATTCGCACAATCAACGACAATTTGCCATTTATCTGCTGTAGCATGTCCGCACATGACATACTATAGTTAGAATGGAGAAACGACGTTTCTTCGTGTGGTGCTGAACTATAGTTGATATTCTCATATCCAAGGAGCCATTAGACTCGGCTACAATCTTTCCTCGTAAACACCGAGCGACTGAAATTGTCCTATTCGTCGGTGGTCTACAGGAGGAAATCTCGATAATTTGGTCGTGTAGCCGGTGTGCCGCTTCCTGTTATGCTCAACGTCGTTGATTCTCTTTTTCTTTTCTTTTTCTTCTTCCTTCTCCTCTTCCTTCTTTGCCAGAGGCCACTTTCGGACGTGGCATGACTAAACGCACAGCCTCGTGCACCAGACCGCGAAGATGTAATAATTCTTTGTGCTCATGCGAGCTTATGCTTCTTCTCTTCTCGGGTTCGAACGCTCCTCCAGCAGATCGGCTCGCGGCACAACGACTTCCGCCTCTCTCAAGAGACGCGAAGGATTCTGAGTCCGATGGTCTCTTGAGAGACGTTGCCAGCGTCGAAATGATCGATTCTCGGTTTCTTTTTTACAGGCAATTTTTATTTTCTTCCGCGATATTTGCGAATTTTGGGGAAATTTAAAAGCAGAAAAACGCACGCAACACGCGTAATAAACGAAACTATGTTCAAGGTTCGTGAAAGTATGGAAATTCGCGGTCTAATCGTGTCATATTTT
The DNA here is from genome assembly GCF_910591885.1 of Bombus terrestris. Taxonomy (NCBI): domain Eukaryota; kingdom Metazoa; phylum Arthropoda; class Insecta; order Hymenoptera; family Apidae; genus Bombus; species Bombus terrestris. Next base: position 9,382,336 of record NC_063271.1, on the reverse strand, counting down.
TAGCGGGTGAAACGGATCTTTGTTGCGATATTTGTAAAAATATAAATTTTCATAAACCCACGCGATCCATTCATAGGATTTTCATGAACTTCCAACGCGTTTCCGAAAATTTGATTCCCAAAGTACGTGGATTTCCTGTGGTTCTTCTCTCTGAAACCTGAGAGACCTGAGACCTGAAGCATTCCGCTTGCAACGCGTTCCAAGTAAAATTCTAAGTAAAATGAAGCTACAAGTTGTATCAGTTTTTCACAGAAATTTCATAAATCTCATAGAAATATTCTTTCAATTAGATGCTACAATTGAGAGCGTGATTTAACATCGGACGTTTGAAATTCAGCTCATTCTCCGATCCTCGTTCAAACTTAAGCTTCGAAGACGCAGAAATTCAATCGAACTTAAGAGTATACAACGACAAGCATTTAAATCGTATTTATTGCAGGAAAAGTGACAGTAATGGCAATTCGAAATCGAACTTTCCATCATCGAAATTACAAAAATTTACTACTACCATAACGTTCATCGAGTTCCTAACACGTTTGACGGACCACTCAATTTTTAAATTCTTCTTGGCTGGTTGCCAAGAGTTCGATAAAGCCGCCTCCTTGTCGCAGCAGCTCGTTCGATCGATTTTCGTTAGAATTTGAAAAGGTAACAGAACGAAAATTTGTTTCGCTCTTGACGAAGAATGATCGTTGATACATCGATCGTGTATATCCGCTCGTCCAGCTAGCACGGCCTCCGACGATTAAACGCAGCATCTGCGTCTTGCCACCTGTGTACACGAACGTACATTATCTTCCGCGACGAAAGAACACGCCTTTGTCATCCGCTCGACAAACTCCTAAGTCGCTATATCTTCGACGTATCTTTTTCCTACAACGTGGAAGATGTGGCTGTTTGCACCGTCTCGTTGTGGTCGCGCAGGGAAACGGACGGAATATTCCGCTTCCTCTCTCCGCTCAACTTTTCAAATCTCTTCCCTATCTTTCTCTCTCTCTCTCTCTCTAGCTCTCTCTAGCTCTCTTTATCTGTAGATGTAGATACGTGTTTCTAATTTCGATCCACGTTTGCGCCTTCGTTCTAAATCATAATGTGATTCTATGTGACGTTGAAATTGAGATTAAGATTCCGATGGAGAGTGAAAGAAATTGAAAGCTTCGATCGTGGAAATTGAGTTTGTTGGATGAGAAACAGGTGAGAAATTTATCGGTGCTGGTAGAAATTTAGAGGTGGGATGATTGGAGGAGAGAAACGAATGAAATTAACATCGATAGAAAGCAAATAGAAAATTAGTTGATTTTGGTAAAAATTGGACACGACGAGACGCGAAATACGTAAAACGAATCGTCAGAAACTGAAAGATTATCCACGTTCAACTAGCAGATGGGAAAGCTCGGAACGAACAAACGTGCACATTACGCAAGATATAAAACTTACGGATCATCGACGACGATTAACTTACCTGGGTCTGGTGAAACGATCCGTTTCGAGATTTACATTCGTCGTTGTTTCTTTCGTTCGTCTAACTCTATGTAAATCCTTATATTATCCGATTAATCGATTTCTCCAATTCTGTTGATATAAGAATTTAGATAAAGCTAAAGACGAGCAAAAGAGATAAGAATTTGAAACAAGTAAAATGTAGAATTTTAAATGAAACTTTGATAGCGGTCATTTGAACGGGCCTGGTGAGGTTGGCGTTGAAAGAGCCAATAATCGGAGAACGAAATCAACGAGCAAGGTCATCGCGAGTCAAACTTACACCGTCTGAAAAAATAAGAGAGTTGAAAAATAGCAAACATCCGTAAATTGTCAACACGAAGATAACGAACAGATCAAGCATCGATCGTACGATTCTGAAATGATCAGCAGATGATCTAGGACGCGCACGATCGTCCGACTTCCAACTCCAAGCTTACAAATAATCGCACGTTCGGTCGAGCCAGCGATTCTGGAAAAATTCCATCCTTCTCTCCGAAGTTTTATCAACTCGTGGCGATATCGAATCCGTAGATCGAAATCTGCTGGCGGATGAAACAGCCGCTCGCTCTATCAGCCGCCGCGGAGGATGTGTTGAATTCGCGACGAATTTCGATAACACGTTCAACGTCAATCTCTTTTTTAAAGAGTCGTACACGCGCGTATGTGTAAGTATGTTGCTCGCACGTGATAATACCGATGAGAAAGATCGTAATTTGTAAATAAAGCGGAATAAAATGGAAGATAAAGGCGACCGACTTGCTGGAAACGCAAGCAGATCACAGATGTGCAAACACGGCGACACGATGGGGGATCTCGTACGGCAGATTCGTGGAGAGTTTGAGAAGCCAGTTCGTCGACGATTAAATGTGTTTTATCGCGTACGAACGTCGTCAATCAGAATCGATAGATATTGGGAATACAGGAAACGTGATAAAAGCCGTGGAATTAATTTATATATTTGCAATTTTATTTACGATATACAAATTTCAAATTAAAGTACACGAATTCACAGGTTACATGGACGTTTATCAGTTTACGAGTTTATGATTCTGAGCAGGTCTTCGCAAATTTATTATCACAAATATGGATCGTACGAATCGACGAATTCGTAATTGCGCGGATTTCGCAAGTTTCAAATCTCCTTCTGTCTACATCCGCTGAACTAATTTACGGTTATATGGATTTCACAAATTTATGGCTACATGGATGTTATAAATTTACGGATATATGTAATTATACGCGCTTTACAAGCTTATGTTCGCGCGGATTTTACAAATTCGCGGATTCCTAATAATACGAACCTCGCGAATTTACAATTGCGTGGCTTTTGCAAATTTTCTCTCACACGCACTTTTACAAATTTACGGTTATATGGATTTTACAAATTTATAGCTACATGGATGTTCTAAATTTACGAGTATACGTAATTAAACACACTTTACAAATTCACGGGTTCGTAATTACACGAGGCTAGTGAATTTACAATTGCAAGGATTTTACAAATTTTCTGTCACATGCACTTTTACAAATTTGTAGCTACATGGATGTTCTACGTTTACGTATACATATAACTATACACACTTTACAAATTTCTAATTATCAAATTTGACGATTTTACAGTATGGAGTTTACGAATTTGTGAATTTGTGACTACGTAACTTTCACGAATTTATAATTAGCTACATGTACCAATGTTAGAAATTTATAGTTAGTGCGCAGTGCCCGGATAATATACAGTGTATGACCACGAATATGTCCGCTTATACATATTTTACACGGCCACGAGTTATCCCCACCAATTCCTGGAATTGCTAGCTCGTAGCAGGCCTCGCCGTAATCGCCATTATCTCTGATCCGCATTCACGTAATTCAACCTGCTATCGAAATACCGGAATAGGAAAAAATATAATTTTTTTGTTTTTTCTTGTATTATTTTTACGAGATGACCTTGGTCGGATCATTGAGATTCGTGCGATGAAAATGATACCGAACAATGACAATATTTGTGAAACAACTCTTTGAAAAGAACTAAACTAAATAAACATGTAATATGCGATTAGGAGTAAAAAATGACCTGATTCTACGCTATCTTGTTACGCTCTCAACTGTCCTGACTTATGTGCACTGCCCACTCCTTGCTCTTACCCTTGGTGGGTGCATGACACAGCGAGCAGAAATTAGATAATGCGAGCCAATTCCATGGAAAGTCAGCTTTCCGAATATATGGAACCGACCGACAATTGCAAACTTACGATCTATACGAATTTTAGCGACTTGAGAAATCTAAACGAAGTGTACGAATGTTACAAATTTCCAATTTCGTATAGATCGTAGAAATTTATAAATTTAGAATTTATAATTACATGGATACATGGCTTTACAAATATATAATTAGACGAATTTTACAAATTTATCGCACATTTACGATTGGAACGTTACATTATATAGGAATTTGACAGACTTTGAAAAAGGTGAGACTAGGCTTATTGCGCTGTGCGGTGTAACCCACACAATTCCAGAGTGTCGTAACTCCGAAACGGTGGAGAGTAGAGAAAAGTTTCATTAGACAAAATTAAATGGTTTTGCATGCACAATTGTCTGGCAAGTGATTAAAGGTTTAAAGACTTCAAGGTTATCCTATAGCACGGAAGGTCGAAGATTTGCTCCACATTAGTTCGTTTCATTAAAACGATAACTTTCTTCTCATTTAACGTTTTATGTTATTTCTGTTAATTTGAATTATGCGAAACTATGCATCTCGATAAGGAAAGCATCGTCATGGAAGTATAAAAAAGGAAGGTTAACATATATTATTTTTAAACAGAACTATAAATGTCCCAGGTATAGTACAATTTTCCAAGGTTTTCTCCCGTGAAAATTCGACCACGAACTCCGATCGGAACCGAAGATTCTGTTTGGCCGGGCACGTAAACTCGTTCTGTGACACTTGTGGCTTTTATCATCGCTATCGACGTGACGATAACGTTACTTCTGAGCTGTTGAGCCTGTCACGCGCGGTTTATCGTCCACAGCGATTGCCTCGCGATTCATCTTCCGGGAGTCGGTTTGCTTCATTGTTCTCCTCCGCGTAATCGATAAACTACGATTACGATATCGAATTAATCGGATTTTCAACCGTACCGTTCATTACGTAACTATTTAAACGGGAACGACATTAGCATAAAAGAATGTTAGTTAGTCGAGCTACTTGGTTTAATCATTGCGACAATCTTTGCAGACGCGGTTAATTACGAGTTTCATCGAGAGACAGGAATGCCGGTTCGCACGCGAGATTAACGGATGACTAGAAATTCATTTTCTCGAAAGTCCAGGTAGAATGTAAAGCTTCTTTCCCTGTAACTTTAATTTATTTTTTAAACACGACGTTATAAATATTGACGCTATAAATTTCATTTCGCACCTGTTATATCAGTCACATTTATGTAAATTAATCTTGTGAAGCATTTCGTTCATTACCATGCCTATTGTCATTTGAAAATTGCAAGAAGAAACTCGTTTAAATCCATCGTGAAGTTGCTCTTTACGTAAAAAAATATACAGAGATGTGACGCGTAAGATGATAAAAAGCACGTGATACAGGATGTCTCTTAACTGATAAAAATGATGAAGCAATAGATTAAAAGCCTAATGCAATATTATTGTGCCCACGAAAATAGTACAAGAACAAGAAAGTTCGTTTACTCGCAATCTCTTCTTCAATAACGATAAAAATCAATTGACATTGGCAGTTGGTAACTGGTAGGTTGCAAACATCGTGTGTAAAATTTCGCCGATGCTTAGTACCGATTCGATTATCATTCAAACCTCGAGTTTTCCGAGTCTGTTTTGGATTCTTCGGAAATATTGCGCTGCGGGAAAGTGTTGGGAAACGGTGGTACAACGATCGAGGATGAAGAAATCCTCGAAGTACACCCTTCGCTTGTACACACTTGACTTGCAGCGAATTTTTCCATAGGAAACGATTTGCAGATTTTGAATTACGTTAATCGGCGGCGCAGGGTGAAAGGCATGAACGCGATAGAAAAGTGGAAGAAAATGGCAGGCGATTTGCAGGAACGAATTTCCTACGCTGCGCTTTTATTGTTATTGGGCTGGCCCGTTAACGAGAGATTAATGAGACTTTTCAACAATACGCGACGACGGCGAACAATGAAAACGATCATCAATCGCAACTATCATTAATTATATCCAAGATGTTGAAAAGATCTAATAAGCGGTTCGAACAATCAAAGTCCCTAGCCAGTATCGGGATAAGAAATCTCTGTCCGTGACGGGTAGCAGACCATTATCGCGTTCTTTTAACAAACAGGAAACGTTCTGAAAGACGCGGCGGCGGCGTCTATAGAAATAAACTTCCTCGCGTTTTACATACTCGGTCGGTGGAAAGAAAAGGCCGAGTTGCCCGGAGGAAAAGAAAAAGGGAGAGTGGTAATTGCGTGTATTTATTATTGTATTTGTATATGTAGACGATTCTTGCTCGCGTACGTACGTAGAGATTGTTCGCGAAAGTACTCGAATACTTCTGCATACTCTTTACGTTCGTAAATTATCAAATAAAAAGTGAAAACATATTCACGTTAGGCGTGTTACGATTTTCCACGTTTGGAAATTTCATTAACGTCGTTGATAAGACTCGTTGTTATCGCGAGTGTAGTGGTAGAGTTGGAAGGAAGTTGGAAGATGCACATAGCGATTGTAATGAGTAATTGTACAGACTCCATGAAGGTATTATTAAGTTTCTTTCGTTTTATGGGGAAATAGACACACAACGTTTTCTGTTTTATATTATTTCGTCGAATTACGTACGATCCATTTTGTTCTGTTGAGATAAACACCACGACATTTCACAGACTTGGTTTCACGTTTGTACGAACGTGCACTGTTGTAAAAAATAGGTTTGCGAAAGAAAGATACTTTTCGGACAACCTAATACTGTATTATATATTATATACTTCCTCTTGTCAGGTTTTACGTTTCGTTCTCGCAATATCAAACTTTTGTGATCGTATTAAGATACATTAAACGATGTGAAATTTAACGCGCTTGGACCTAAGCAAGCAGCATACGAATATTGTAATAGATGCAACGTGCAAATAGTTTTTCTAGTCGCTGTGTAGAGAAATCACAAGATATTGGGTCGCTCGGAAAGTTCGTTACGATCCTTAAGGAAACTTGGTCGACGTGAAAAATCGTATGGAAAAGTTTCTCGTCGAAAAACCCGAGTTTCTGGAAGGATGGAGTATTCGAGTCGCGTGAAAGATTGAGGAAGCTTGTGGAAGAAAATGGCACCTGTATAATTCGCTAAATGTATATCGGATCGAAGTGTAAATCGAAATGTATTAGGTTGTCCGAAAAGTTTCTTTCGTTTTATGAGGAAATAGACGCACAACGTTTTTCGTTTTATATTATTTCGTCGAATTACGTACGGTCCATTTTGTTCTGTTGAGATAAACACTGTGACATTTCACAGACTTTGTTTCACGTTCGTACGAAGGTGCACTGTTGTAAAAAACATGTTTCTTTCAAAAGAAGAAGCTCGTGTGGTACAGTTTAGTATAATTATATTGAAGGGTTTATTTTGAAAATGGCACAGGTCCATTTTTGAAAAAGTCAGGATAATAATGAATATACTTCAGTTCGTTCTCTTTAGGGACAATTTACGATTGAAATCTTAAAATACTTGTCCGTTTCGATCGATTGAAATTTCGTTGATTAATGGAATTGCGTGATCCTTTTATGTAATCTGTGACCTTCCGTTAAAACAGTCTACCAATAATAGGAAACAAATGATAGAGAATATAATCCTATCCCTTCTTTCTGGCGTAATATTGCGCGTGCGAATAAGAACAAATTGAAATGCTGCGATATAAATATAAATGTAACAATACGCTCATAAATTATTATTACGTTAGAAGTACTGTTAAATTAATAATAATTTTGCATTTTATATCCCGTTGCTATCGAAGTGGAAATCTAAGATCGGAGAATACGCGGCCATCTCAAGATCGTCCACCTCGAACGACTCGACAACACTCGCAACATAATAAACTTAATTTTAACTTTATATCAAGAAACTCAACTTACTCGTATGTCAATTTCTCGATAATATGAAGTTCATGTTAATGAAATTCCCTCAACGTGTACTCTATTTTTCCCCCCAAATGCAACGCGTTGCGTCTCCGCGATTTTCCAAATTTTCATCCAAGTCGATCTGTCCAAAGTGAAATCATCAAGATCGGTCTGCCTGAACTTAAGACCTTCACATTCAGAAATCAATAGCCGCACGATCAATTTCTCTATGAGAATAGTTTGTCTCGATGAATTCTAACGTTGCAAACGTCCATAATGTTACCGATGGACCACACTGAGGGAAATCCCGGGCACGTAGTATTTGTTGGCAACATTGTGACTCGCAGGAACGTCGCAGTGGCCCGTACAATGGTCTCTGGCGACCGGAAGCGAGCTACCTGTCTCCCACGTGCGCGATGCAGCCTCCCGAGCATCGCGCATCGCGGTGTGCACGCTCCGAAGGAAGATTAGTTTGTATTCATCGAATAGATGTTTTCTTTTTCTACTTCTTTTTATTGTTTCTACCGTCGCCACCGACCGAGAGCGGTATTATTCCATGGTGAGAACACGGCTCTTTGGTCTCGGTTAGTTCCTCCGCGTGAAAGCTGTTTAGCCTGCGATATGGAAATTGTGGAAGTTTGCCTGCGGGTGGTAAAATACGAATTAATTGTTTCACTCGGTCGTTCGTCTTCCTTTTCAAATAATCGCCGCGCAGTAATTTTCTTCGATGAATCACGGATTTTTCCTCGGCACGACTCCGTACTTTTCTCCGTGTACAATTGTCGGGTTTTCAACGATCCCACGACTTCACCGGTTTTCGCGAAAATCGCGTTACCTTCGTCGAAAATTTCATCGCGCTTAATGAATTTCTGACATGCGCGAAATACCTCTCGATTCTTGGCTGTTGTCCCTAGAAACGATCGACGGATGAATAATTGAAGAAGCGGGTTGCAGAAAACAGTTTCTTGTTGCAAGTGCCAAGAAACATGCTTTTCAGGAAGAAAAGAAACCTTGCGCGTTAACGTAGTCCCAAGTTCGTGAAAAGGAAAAGTGTATCTGCATGGAAAATCCTGTACGCGCCGCCTCTTGGTCGCAAGGAAAATCCAATGCTCCGCTCGTTTAGGTGACATAGATGAAAACGAAGAAATAATTTTCTCTCGTTTGGTTTATTGGCGCTTGTGTCTTCTTCTATAGAGGCGACACGTTGCGACACCGTCTGCTAACTTTCTTAATAATTATTTATACTACTGAATACTACTGAATTTTATACTACTCGTATTCTCATTTGTACGTAGAACATTCTCCAATATAACAATCAAAATTTGTCACAACGTCTCCTCTTCGATTTCTTCTAGGAATCTCGCAATTCTCGTTTGCGTCTCTTTTGAAAATAATCAGCCCGAAACCAACGAGCAAACTTATTTCATATAAATTTCAGAAGTACGATGCAGCGTTGTACGCGTGCACAGCACAGGTGTAGAATAAACTCAGAATCCAAACCGATGAAAATGCGACAGCGGGTTCGTACAAGTCGCGAGAAGCTCGCCGCAACTGATTTTTACGAGCGACGCGTCGCGTCTCCGGCATCGACCTATTGCTAAAACCAAACCGAAGAGAAACTTGGGAAAAGGAACTAGCAAAGGCCCGGATTCGTAGCCAACGAATAATTTTCGCGTAACTCTAATTCCAGCTACGAATTTAACTATTATTCGACTTGCGTCTACTTGGTCTGTCAAGGCCGAGAGGAAGCGGAATTGAAAACTAACCGATAGAAGGCTCGACTCTTAACCAGAGAATATTTTCCTGCCTATGTAGAAAAATTCCTAGATTGGATAGAATGGGAGATTATTTCCATACAGACACGATGTCGTGACGAACTATGTCGTCTCACCCAATAGGATCGTTTACTTGACACGACGAAATGTTTCGTCTTCTCCGGTTAAGAAATTATGCTACTTTGTATTTAAAAAGTATTACGAGAAGATATAAAACTGTTACAATTATCGGAAATCTCGAAACAACGCGAACCAAGAGATCCGAGCAGACTCAGACATGGTCGTCATGCGAATGTTAAACGAGGCTGAAAAAACTTTGTTTCGCTGCGAAAAATGAATGGTTGTTTAAATAAAAATATTCTATCATGTTGATTTTCTGTCTCCGAACACGCGTCTGAAGCACGTTCTTCGTGATCTCGATGAAAACATCGAACATGTTAGATTACTCTTTACCATTATCTTTCGTTTATTTTTTTTAATTACCGCCGCAAAATAAATATCAATTCTGTATCATCGTCGTTGGTAACAGTGTCACTGACGTGTTCCATATTACGCATGGCTTTATTTTTCTATCTTTCAGACAGAGAAATAATTATATTAAGAGGAAGATAAATTTGACGGTAAATATCCTCCGAAAGCTCAGAAAGCAAAACGTGTTTAACGATAAGTCAGACAAAAGTAATATCTTTTAACCTGAGATATTTCGCTGTTTAACTCGCCTTTCGAATACTCACGTTCAACGAGAAATTTCCACGTGAAGCTGACAACTCGGTGAATAGCTCGCGCTTCTCCTTCCCTTTCAACGAAATATTTTACGCTATCGTCGATTGATTTTCTTAGTTACTTGTCTATTGAGTTGGCAACTGAGTGATTGCGGATTTTGTCATTACCACCTAATAAGAAAATCCGCAATCACTTGGTTACCAACCCAATAGTTAGAGTCAAGTGCTGTTCCATATTGTATATATTTAGTTACCCTATACATTTCTATGTTCTTCTATGGATACTAATGAATGTAAGTCGATGAATAAATAGAATAGGAACGAGCAATTGTAGATAAATAACGTTTATTCTGAATTTGTATATCGTAACGCTGCAGACAAGGTGAGAAATTGAAACAATTCTTTGCGAATATCGACCGGAAATATATATTTAGTATCTTACAAGTTACGCTCGCCTCGTTATCGCTCTGACGTAGAGAAAATTGAAGAGATCTATCCCGTCTACTTAATATCGTAAGTTACCCTACTTATCATATTTCCTACATTTTCCTGCATCTTGAAATTTCCCCGCGAATATACGTAAAAATCCGCAGACTGCGAGTCGATGACTTTAGCGTCTCGATTCGTCAGAAATCACACGATCACTTTCAAACGATCCTTTCCTGGCGACTTTATAGAAAACCCGATAGAATTTTCTCTAGAAAATTCTCTTCTCTGGATCATCGTCATTCCTCTCGACGAGTTTGATCAGACTACTTTACGACCGTTCGAAACAGCACGTCGCCGACCAATAGAAGTTGGCTGTCTCTCGTTGACACTTTGTCGTCGGCAACGTCGTGCATCGGGAAACATAGGACACCGTGACAGGCAGAGACGTCGAAGCCGGTGCGTGGGTTTTGTCCGTGCAGCTGTGTGCACTGTGCACGCATGCGACCTCAAGCCGTGTTGCGTTGCATCACGTTGGGAGGCTGGCTGCATCACACACGTGAGAGACAGGTAGCTCACTTCCGGTCGGCGGGGACCATTATACGGGATGCACGAAATGAGCAGCAGACCTACCACATGATACCTTCGGATTCTTTTTATACTCACACTTGGACACACTTGGCCTGCGTCGGTGATCTTGTAACGACGACCAGACTGCGGATATTTACGCGAATTCGTATCTTCGTAGATATAATTTGCAAAATGGAATTTACGTGGCCAAATGTTTCATTTGTTTCGGATATCGTAAAAAATACTGTACTTTATATATTTGATGTATTTCTTTGATGCATCCTTTTATCTCCAAATTTGGCACAGTATGCGCAAAAATTGGCAGTTCGACGATGACTAAAATATATTTTTAAATAACAATATACAATACACAATATACAATATACAATATACAATATACAGTATACAATATACAATATACAATATACAATATACAGTATACAGTATACAGTATACAGTATACAATATACAGTATACAGTATACAATATACAATATACAATATACAATATACAATATACAGTATACAGTATACAGTATACAGTATACAGTATACAGTATACAATATACAATATACAGTATACAATATACAATATACAATATACAATATACAGTATACAGTATACAGTATACAGTATACAATATACAATATACAATATACAATATACAATATACAATATACAATATACAATATACAATATACAGTATACAGTATACAGTATACAATATACAATATACAGTATACAATATACAATACAATAATAATATACATACAATAACAATAATAATAACATACAATATACAATATACAATAATAATAAACTATTGGTGGATAAATAAAATCCAACTTTGCGCAATAAGGATAGTTCGATTATCAAAGCTATTATTATCAAACAATTCAATTAGATCTTATTATATTTATATAAGCAGCAACGCATGAATATTTCTGCGGATAATTAGCGATTTTTAGAAAAGATATTCATCTGAAAGTAATTACACGAGATTTAAATAACACCGAGCGTTCTTGTAGTGTGTCGTATTGAAATAAAATATGTGAAGGTACGACAGGTAGACGTATGTAAGTGTGTTTATGTAAGTGCGTGTACGTCAGTGGGTCGTGCGATTCGCAGCTTCCTTCCGACGCGGCCACGCGAGAAATTCTTGCCAGGTCGAGGTTTCAGCCTGGATCATAAATCGCCGATCCGAGATCCTGGATCGATTTCCGAACCTCAGAAATCTGAGAGACGTTATCCTTTCACGGGTAAGATGACGCGAATTTTGTTATTCGATAAATTTGCATAAGTTACGCTTCATCCCGTAAACGATTATTCTACGAATTATTATTCAAATTATTAGAATCTCAAAAAAAAAGTATTCTTAAATCGATCGAATATTCAAATAAACGATATACTGTTCGCAGCATGCGTGTGATATCGAAATAACGAATTTCGTCTTCGATTTTATACCACAAGATCCGGTTGAAATTTTTCAATCATCGAGTTTCATATAATTTGCAAATTTCATATAATCGTCAATTTGAATGGCGTTGAGAATTTGTTAAAATCGCGTGTCAAAACGAGAATAAGAAGCGTTAAGGAGAAGTTTTTCGACTTCTCTCGCAGCTGCGTTGCGTAATAGGACGAAGGAAATTCGGTGAACGAGAGGATCTCGAGGAAACCTGCCCGAAGCGTAGACGCGTACCTGAGCAAGGGGAAGCGTTCATGCGAGTAGATGCACGGGAAACCATACGCGAGAAAGCAGTACATACCATCTGTCCGAAACGCTTCCGTCACGAAACTATTCGGCCCCTTCACGACGCATCTCTTTGCAATTTAAATCGGATGTTGCACACTCTCGATACCGTAAAGTCTCTGTATCGTTCCTTTAGTTGCCTTTCTTGTCGTTTCTCGCCCAATAGTCCGACGATGAAAACATCTCTCGGAAGTAAAAGCTCCGATTTTAATCAATTTCGAGTTTAATTTATCCGACAACGCCTCCGTCGTGAAACTAATTAATTTTGCTAAAAATTGATATATTCGGCATTTTCTTTGCAATGCAAATAGAACGTTGCACAAAATTTTAAGTGGTGCAACTAATTTTAATATCGTCAACTAAATTGCCAACATTTTTCCAAGGACGAGATATTTTTGTAATTTAAAATTTCTAACGAAAGAGACGCGTTTCGTGTACATAAAGAAAATACGTCTGTATGTTTGACTATAAGTTGAGCTGTCGAATTTTTCTTTCAGCATCTTTTCTTTCAACGTGTTACGGATGAGCGATATTTTCAGTTTCCTCGCTTTTCCTTCTTATTCGATAGTCTGGTGTCAAAAACGTCTTCCACAAATGAAACACTAATCGATTTATGTTGATGACAAAAGGGAGGAAATTTCGGGGCTGAACGAAAATAGTTTCCATCGCGAAATTATTTGCTCTTTCCGCGATGCATCTTCTTGCAATTTAAATAGAATTGCACGCTTTCGATGTCACAATCTCCGAGCATTGCTCTTTCAGTGTCCTCCCTCGTCCTCGTTCTCGTTCGGTAGAATTAAAAATTCGCGATTGTAGAAAATTGAATTTGAAGCTGCAGGATTACACGAAACGCGCATAACCCAAAGAAATATATAAAATTTTCTACATTGAAATTGATGTCTAAGATGGAAAATACAGTGTTTTCCACTGTATAACACTCAATAGGTAAAACAATTTTCTAGCGAGGTTTTACTCGTTTCGATTACATCGTCGGAAACATGAAGTCGCGTATTCGATCGATTTCGATTAAAAGAGGGAAATCTCGAGACTCGACCAGGAATCTTGTCCAGCATCGACGCGGTTGAATAAAAATACGCGGGGACAGGGCAGACCAATGGCCGTTGCTCATTCGTAATTCAAACAGCGTTTCGTTCACAGATGAATGAGACTTCGGAAACACGGGAAGCATAAAAAGCTCGCGGACCGATCTGTAATCTGCTTCTCATCTACGTGAAGACGCGTGTTACTCGATGCTTGTTCGATTATTTCTCTCTCGACGAAAGTAGCCTTTCTTCCAAGCGAAACGTCGAATCATTGTACAGTTACAGTTCATCGAGGGCTCCTCCCAAGTCGCCAAATGAAAAATTAAAACACATTATATATATATATATCTTTGAATTTTTTATTCTTTTATAATACGTATAGTATATATATTTAATATGTTTTTAATATACGAGATAGTATTTTATATGTTATATAAACATATTAAAAAATATAAATTTTGTATTCTTAATGCCAGAATTATCAAAGGTGAACTACCGTGAAAACGATGGATTTAGGACTCCTTTTTCCTAGGATTACTCTCGTCAAAATGAATATTATTATTTTTTGAATTTTTCTTTTATGATTATTATTAATAATATTATTTTAATTGCAATTGTAATAATATTATTGTAATTATAATTATTCTTCTATAGCACGTATGATACATATATATGTTTTTAATATACAAGATAGTATTTTATATATTATATAAACATATCAAAAATATATAAATTTTGTATTCTTAATGCCAGAATTATCACAGCTAAAAAAGATGGATTTTGGACTCTTTTTTCTTACAATTGTACCTCTCGTACCTAATCGTACCTCTCGTCAAAATGAGTATTAATTTTTTAATCTTTTTATTCTTCTATAGTACGTATAATACGTATATAATATGTTTCTAATATACAAGATAGTATTTTATATATTATATAAACATATCAAAAATATATAAATTTTGTATTCTTAATGCCAGAATTATCAAAGATGAACTACTTTGAAAACGATGGATTTTGGACTTTCTTCTTGCAATTACATAGTCGTACTTCTCGTCAAAATGAATATTATCAATTTTTTACTTTTTCTTCTATAATAATTATTAATAATATTATTTTAATTATAATTATAATAATATTATTATAGTTATAATTATTTTTGTATAGTACGTATAAAACATATATAATATGTTTCTAATATACAAGATAGTATTTTATATATTATATAAACATATCAGAAAAATATAGTTTTTGTATTGTTAACGCCAGAATTATCACAGCTAAAAAAGATGGATTTTGGACTCTTTTTTCTTACAATTACCTAGTCGTACCTCTCGTCAAAATGAGTATTAATTTTTGAATCTTTTTATTCTTCTATAGTACGTATAATACGTATATAATATGTTTCTAATATACAAGATAGTATTTTATATATTATATAAACATATCAAAAATATATAAATTTTGTATTCTTAATGCCAGAATTATCAAAGATGAACTACTTTGAAAACGATGGATTTTGGACTTTCTTCTTGCAATTACATAGTCGTACCTCTCGTCAAAATGAGTATTATCAATTTTTTACTTTTTCTTCTATAATAATTATTAATAATATTATTTTAATTATAATTATAATTATTCTTCTATAGTACATATAATACACATATACGTTTATAATATACAAGATAGTATTTTATATATTACATAAACATATGAAAAAATATAATTTTTGTATTCTTCACGTCAGAATTATCGGAGGTGAACTATCGTGAAGACGATGAATTTTGGACTCTTTCTTCATACAATTACCTAGTCGTACCTCTCGTCAAAATAAATATTATTAATTTTTATTTAGATGGAGACACGATTACATGAATCTATTTGTTGTAATTCATATCGTCTGGATTGTAACGATTTATGCTGCAGAATATTTACGTACATACTACGAGGTAGTAATTTCAGTTGAATAAACAAAGTCCGTGAAGCACAACATCCGATCGGCACGCATTTACCGCGTACAATACGAGGAACGAAGTTAAAATCGTCGTTTAATCTGATTTACACTTTTCCTTTTCTCTCTGTCTTCCGATTATCGTCGACGAACGGTCGACTGACGTCAACCGGCGTAATTTTTCACGCGGATGACGCCAACATTTCCGGAAGAGCATCCGCGAACAAGAATCCTGGTCATTTTTGTAGAATCGAGCTACAATGTGTCATTATCGTGAACTTTACCAAGCGACAGGCTACTTACGCTTTACCAATATTAACATTTTCACATCCGGTGGCACCTAAGTCTTGTCAAGTGTGGGACAAATGTTAATGTCCGGTGACAGCACGCTCGTGTCACGCGCATATCGACCCTTTACCTAAAGTTTACGAACTTGAAATATTTTACCAAAAAAAAAAAAAACAGATCGGTTACTTGTGAAATTTTTGCGCCCGATAAAATGTCAGTGAATACCGTTGCTTGACAGTAACAACTTTGGTGTTGAGTGAAATGAAATTTTACAGGCAGATCTTACAAATTATTTTCAAGTTGAACGATTGTGATCGATAATTTCGACACATAATTTGGATAACTCGTCAATTTGGACATATTAGATTGTCCGAAAGGTGTTTTACAACGATGCATCATTATACAAACATGAAAGCTAATCTGTCGAACGTTGTGATCTTTACTTTGATAGAACAAAATAGATAGAATAATATAAAACGGAAAATTATTTCCTTATAAAACGAAAGAAACTTTTCGGACGACCTGATATTCGTTGATGGATTATTGCGCGAATCGGTTAATTGAGAAATTATTGCGATTTGATTTCTGTGCGCTTTAGGAGTAGCTTCTCGTCGAGTCTCGTTTGGATTTTGATTCTTCGAATGGAAAGTAGGAAGGTTAAAATTGGTTAGAGAATTGCATTCATTACGCGGGTTTATGATTTTTGCGATGATAAAATTGTTAAATATTTCACGAATACTATTCCCTATTACATTTAAATAATTGCAGTTAATCATCGACGATGACAACGTGATAAATTAATATCGCGATTCTTTACAAAATTCACTTTCTTCGTTATCTTCCGAATTCAGCTTCCAGGAAGACACCGATGAAAAGATAATCATCGGCGGACAGGTTTCCAGAATTTAGTCATTACAAACAAAATTGTAAAACATATTTATTCGTATTTTTCTCTGTACGAAACGATCAAAAAATTGAGCAAATAAGAAAATCTAAATTCCTAAGAAGAAAATTGTGGAAGATATTAATGAAGAAACGACCGTCTCGAGTAGCAAATTTAAAAATCGCAAGGAAAACGTAGAAATTTAGAACAGAACGGCGCACCATAAACTAACTATAGGAAATGAATAATTATTAAATTTATTTATCAGGTATTTATATTGAATAATTAAGCAAGTAGAAGGATAATGGTAGACGATGATTGAAACGAAAGTGGAAAATTCAATGTGCGTCGAGTAGAAGGAAAGCAAAGAGTGTCTCGCGTGCACGTTATACATTAACGACACACATGTTATAAAGTCGCAACCCCATGGAAGGTGGTTGATGAGCATATAATGACGCGGAGAGGCGAAAGGGCGGCTGCCAGGGTGAGGCTAGACAGGTACTTTATATTTACACGAGTCGTCCAGACATCTGTTCGTTACAGGTACTACCGGCATATACATAGAAATGTGCATACACACACACACACACACACACACATACACACACGCCTGATACTTTCTGGCGAATCATGATTCATTCTTTCTTAAATTTTAATTTAGATCGAAATCTTCGAACGTGAGATTTATCAACCCCTTAACTTACAACTACGGGCATAGCCCGTAGTACGATGATCGGGACAAACGTAAATATTACGGGTATAATCCATAGTAGAAGATCGGGCCAAACGTAAATATTACGGGCATAGCCCGTGCGAATGGCTAGAAGGGTGCGCGAGCTTGTTGACGTTTTCGGCGCAAAATTCCCGAACGTAAATCGTAGGTTAAGGGATTAACGCGTTAACGCAAATAATAAATCGATGGGAAATGCACGATTAACATCGATATTTGCATCTGATACATACGTGTCTTATGTCGTATCGACATAATTATATTTTTATTTTGATATAGATAGACACTATTTTAACACGCATCATGCTGAATAATTATGCTATAGTAACATAGGGTAGTATACGTGTTGTTATACGTACGATAAGTACGAGAGAAATCAATTTCGTTGATCAACTTTGCGTTCTTCGAAATTCTCCGCGTATCTCGTGTATAACGTTGTTTATTCATTGAAACTCCTTAATTATAATTAGGATTTCACTTAACACTTTGACTGCCACGTTGGTCGTATATGACCCGCCACGGTTTCTTCTGTGACGCGACGGTTGGTCATCGGTGACCGGAGCGCTTCAACTTTTTACAATTGTAAAAATTAAATGAAAATTGACAGTTCGAGGATTTTGAATATAACCGAAATAAAGATTGAAGAATTGAGCAATTAAATATTTTTATCAGAGCATCGATAAAAAGAAAATGAGAACGAATCTTGCATCTAACGGTGCACTGTGTTAAAACACCGTGGCATCCTGGCCAAAACGTGTGATTTCGGCGTGGCAGTCAAAGCGTTAATCAGGACATTTCGCGAAATTTTCTCTACATTAGCATCTGCTTAAACGGATTTATTTATTTTCTCTCTTCGATCATCCACAGGTATTCGAAATTTTCTAATTAACGTTAAATCGAATCGAAATGACAAGATCTAAAATCTCACGTTTGCGACCTACGGGCGAATAACTTTACGCGACAACCAAACTATTCCTAGTAAAAGAAAAAAAAGAAAAAAGAAAGAAGGAAAAGAATCTCGGAAATAAGAAAGCTGTGCAAAGAAAGAATCGAAAGATGTGGAAACGAATATAAATTATTCCTCGAGAAAAGAGTGGAGAAAAGAGTGAAGAGAATCAAATCACCTGGAAGACGATTGACAAAAATTTATTACCTGCAACGTTTTATTCGCGACGCATTCTTTTCTCCTCTTTCCCTTATATATATATATAGTGGGTCCGTTTCGTTTTAAGACACGAGAGACAACGGTACGAGGCCCACTTATTTACGTCTGTATATCTGACCGTGAGCGCGTATAGTTACGCGTTTGTGTTCACGATGGATACACGTGAATAAAGGTGTACACGGAGGAAAAGAAGCGACGAAAGTTGCATACGAAAGACACCCGGCTAATCCACGTGCACGTTCATGAGCGTATCAGTTCGACTCGAATGTAGGTTATCCGTTAGAATATGACCAACAATTGGATCCACCGTTTCGAGTATCAAACTCTCCGTGCAATCGAGTAATGCAGGTTTCTTTGATGTTCGAACGATCGAACGATCGATACGAAGAATAATTAACAGCGGAATAATTAGAGAAAGTGTTAGGTTGTACGAAAAGTTTCTTTCGTTTTATAAGGAAATAATAGACGCACGATGTTTTTTGTTTTATGTTAATTTATTGGATTATGCACGAACGTAATAATAGAAATGGGACGAAATGGATCATACGTAATTGAATAAAATAATATTTTAATAAAACAGAAATTGTTGTTCATCTGTTATCACCTTATGACACGAAAGAAACTTTTCGGACGACCTAATGTTTGTACACCATCCTATAGATATATTACAATATCATATTAGTATATTATGTGTATATATCATATTAGTATATAGTATATTATTTATATTATGTATGTTGTATCATATAACGTCGTATTATTATAACGTTCGATGACTTTCGTGAAATTTGAGTTCTTGTATGCAACAAATAGCTCTGAATTGTTTCTTTGTCCTTTATATTGTATCTGCTTTATAAATTTGTCAGAGGTAATATTTTCTTTTTTATTATATTTAGTTTCAAGAAGGGACGATCCACCTTTGTCGTTCTATATTTCTAAAAAGGATCGGTACACGGTTTGCGATCAATATTATGATAGTATGGATAAATACGACAAATATCGACGAATAAAAGTATTTATTTAATTGCAGGATACCATTAAATTTTTCAAACTCGTTCTTCTTGAAATTACGAAAAATGGACACGAAATATTTGCACATCAAACCATCGATATACTAATTAAGTTAAAAAATACTACGTTTCGTGTTATTTAGTACCAACTCTCTCGTTGACCATGAAAAAAAAAATAAAATTAATAAAAAAGTTTGATGCTGCGAAAATAAAAAAATAACTCGTTCTTTTCAAAATTATGGAAAATGGACACGAAATATTTGCGCATCAAACCATCGATATACTAATTAAGTTAAAAAATACTACGTTTCGTGTTATTTAGTACCAACTCTCTCGTTGACTATGAAAAAAAAAAATAAAATTAATAAAAAAGTTTGATGCTGCGAAAATAAAAAAATAACTCGTTCTTCTCGAAATTATGGGAAATGGACACGAAATATTTGCGCATCAAACCATCGATATACTAATTAAGTTAAAAAATACTACGTTTCGTGTTATTTAGTACCAACTCTCTCGTTGACTATGAAAAAAAAAAATAAAATTAATAAAAAAGTTTGATGCTGCGAAAATAAAAAAATAACTCGTTCTTCTCGAAATTATGGGAAATGGACACGAAATATTTGCACATCAAACCATCGATATACTAATTAAGTTAAAAAATACTACGTTTCGTGTTATTTAGTACCAACTCTCTCGTTGACTATGAAAAAAAAAATAAAATTAATAAAAAAGTTTGATGCTGCGAAAATAAAAAAATAACTCGTTCTTCTCGAAATTATGGGAAATGGACACGAAATATTTGCACATCAAACCATCGATATACTAATTAAGTTAAAAAATACTACGTTTCGTGTAATTTAGTACCAACTCTCTCGTTGACTATGAAAAAAAGAAAAAATTGGTAAAAAAATTTAATGCTGCGAAAATAAAGACTAACGAAAGAATAGCGTTTTTTATTTAAGAAGGGCAATAAACGATCCTATACTTCCAGTACGCCCTCATACTTTTTTTAGAAAACTGCGAGGATAGAATATAAAACGTTCAGCTAAGACGAATTCTTTTTATCTTCTTTTCGTCCGGGACAACCCCTGCAATATTTAAACATTTTATTTGGACACGGAGCAAACGGTACAGCCATAGTTTGCTTTTACTATGGTCAAAGCTGTTTAGTACACATCATGAATTGCACCATTGCTATTTCCATACATGTTATTCGAAGTTCCATGTTATGAAATTTTCTTAGACGTATTTCCTTGTAAGAATACGTACTATGGACCAGAATCGTACAAACTGGGCCCAAAGCATGACTCATTTCTCATTTTTCATTTCTGTTTGTTTGGCAAACAACGCGAGCTTTTTCCGTGTGACTCAATTTTCCGACGGTTTTCCCTAACGAGTGTCGAAATTTGTTAGTACGATGCTATGGACATCTTCCAAGCCGCGAAATATCATTTTCATGCTGAAGAAAAATTGCAATTCTTTAGATATATAATAGCATGTGTATCAACTGCGAAATGTATTTTGCATTTGACGAGCTATTGCCAATATACGAGGTCCGTCTCGAAGGAACAGCCACTGCAAAGAGACTTTGAAACGAAAATAATGCAAATATTATTATACAATTATAATACAAAATTTTGATCAAGTTTTCTTTATTTATCTTTTATTTATATACCTAGCTTCGTCGTATCCACTTTGACATAATATTCCGGTTGACATAATCGGTGTTTCGAACAGTCTTTTAAATCATCGTCTTTTACGATGCGTCATTCGCCTAGAAATCCTTTAAATTTTGCAGGAAGATAACGATCCGGCTCGTCTGATGCATCTTTCCAGGACAAAAGACAAGTCTCGAACGTTTACCATCGCATACAATTTGCCTACCTACGCTTTGAGTTCTCGCATCTATTGACTTAACGATATTTCATCACCCATCGCTTTACTACCATCGCTTCAGAAACCAAGTTGTAAATGGATGGGTCGGTAGTTACTTTTGGAAAAGTGTCTCTAGCATTGAAATAGCATTAAAATGCGGCAGACCACGTCGCATGTACGAAATGTACGAAACAACGGCGATATTGTTTATTTAAGCTGAAAATTTACTATGATCTATATCAACGTGCGAACGAAGTTAGATTCTATAATTATTTCTGTATGGCTTCTACGTATATTAAACGTATATTATTTTCTGCGTCATTCTCGTAGTAGTATCGTGTTTGGTATCAATCAAAAAATGGTTTTAATCAGAAAAATCTCGGAAACTACGAATTTGTCAATGAAATGTTTATTAGTAACCAATTTTAAATAGAGAAATTTAAATGTTTATTAATAAGCAATTTGAAATAAAGAAATTTCGACGTTGCTTTAGTATTTTATCTTATTCTATAATTTTATCGCTTTATATGGCTTCTACAATAAAGCGTATATTATCTTCTGCATCATTCTCGGAGTAATATCACGTTTGGTATCAATCAAAAAATGGTTTTAATCAGAAAAATCTCGGCAACGACGAAATTGTCAATGAAATGTTTATTAGTAACCAATTTTAAATAGAGAAATTTCGTGGTTGCTTTAGTGTTTTATGTTATTCTATAATTTTATCGCTTTATATGGCTTCTACAATAAAGCGTATATTATCTTCTGCATCATTCTCGTAGTAGTATCGTGTTTGCTATCAATCAAAAAATGGTTTTAATCAGAAAAATCTCGGCAACGACGAAATTGTCAATGAAATGTTTATTAGTAACCAATTTTAAATAGAGAAATTTCGTGGTTGCTTTAGTGTTTTATGTTATTCTATAATTTTATCGCTTTATATGGCTTCTACAATAAAGCATATATTATCTTCTGCATCATTCTCGTAGTAGTATCGTGTTTGGTATCAATCAAAAAATGGTTTTAATCAGAAAAATGTCGGCAACGACAAAATTGTCAATGAAATGTTTATTAGTAACCAATTTGGAATAGAGAAATTTAAATGTTTATTAATAAGCAAATTGAAATAGAGAAATCTTGTGGTTGCTTTAGTGTTTTATTTTTAGTAACATCGTGTTTAGTCTCAATCAGAAAAATTTCATTAACGCGTCGATGAAATTTCTCTTAACGAAACATTCAAAATAAAGAAATTTCTCGTCGTTGCATTAATATTTAATCTCACAAATACAAGGGCGAAATACGAAGAGGCGTTCGACGATACTCTCAAATGCTCAGCCTAACGAAGAAACCCCAGAGACAGATACAGGCCGATTTCGATGAAACCTTGTACAAATATTCGTTAAAATTATCTAAGAATTTTACCCCGATCTGTTCGTACTCGTATTTTACCTCGAATAAAATATCATCCTCTTTATCCGAGCCGATTCATCCACGCAAGTACTTGCTGCGAAACATACGAAGAATGGATCGAAACGAAAATCACACCGCGTCTTGAATTCTATAAATCGCGAAAAATTTGTGGAAAAAATCATGTCTTTACAAAAATTACATAGACAGTTGCCGATTATTTCAAAGAATTTTTCCCACGGATTTATAGACTTCCAGACGCGGTATGATTTTCAATTCCACCATTTCTTCCTATCTTCTGCCGCTTACGATTTACAAACACACGCGGAAATTCTTCGCTAAGTGTAACGCGCACTTTTTCCAAGTTCCACTTGCCTGGACTTTCGTCAAAATCGGCGCGTGTCACCTGCGTTCCTTCGCAAGCTCGGCTTCGACAAGCCACGCGTTCCTATACGCTCTACTCGCAAAGAAGAAACGACGAAACCCGATTGTTTTCTTCGGAAGAGAAAAAAGGAAATGCTTCTCGCAGATGATATCGCGCGATGTACTGTGAACATCGGCGATTATAATCTGATTCCGCGAATCAGATAGCAACGTTATGTGACTATGCCATCGATACACGTCGGTTTCGAGATAGAGGAATTATCTGGCCGCCAGATACGAAAACGTTAGCTTTCGTTCAAGACCTCGAAAAGATTCTGTACTCGCTCCTTGACGAACGATAAAACGCTTACTCATCAAATTGATATCTAACGTGTGGCAACTTTGTTTTTCGTGGTCGACGTTCGTAGCTTCTCTAGTGACCAACCGGCCAATCGGAAATACCCAGCGAAATTTGCAGATTTCTTCGTAACGATGCTTTGGTTCTATACGAGGCCTCTTCGTTTCTCGACAATTTTTCTCGCTCTCGCTAAATTTAGAATCAATCGTTGTATTTGAACCAGCTCGTGAAATATCGAACATCGAACGGGACGAGAGATCGCGAATCGTGTCGATCTTGCGCTCGAACGTTGCTTGATATCTTCATTAATCTTGTTCGATAAGGTTAAAATTTAGAGGAAAAGGTATTAACGAGCTGAAATCGCCGATTCTCTGGTCAATATTCGATCGATATGATTAACCGGAGATATCGATTTCACGTCTTTTTAGTATGAAATCCAGAAAGCGTAATTTGTTCGTTTTCAACGGATTCTTGCGAAGCGACTGTTGACAGACAGAAATTCCCTGTCATGAAATTTCCAATATTCTTAGCCAAAAGGTGACTCAAAATAAATAATAATTCGAAATTATAGTCCTCCAACGATATTATCAATGCTCAGCACGGTATCTTCGAACGATGGAAAATTGTAAAATAAAATGAGAATGGGAAATAAAGTCGAAGCTATTTCTTCTCATCGATGCCATTTCATTTCTTTCGCGTCGCTTTTAATATTTGAAATCCTATTTCAATATCGTACACGAAATATACCTGGTAATTACGAAAACTTAAGAAAATTGTACATAAATCACAGTAGCAAATTGCCAGTTTCTAGAAAGATTCGACAACAGCCATGAATCATATCGATCTAACGATCAAAGGAAAGATCGTAAAGCGAAAATACAAAGAGGAAGAAGTAAAAACGAATGAAAAGAAAATGAAACGAGGCTATTCTTTTCCGTCGATACAGTTTCCTTTCGGATGAACAGTTCGATTTTTATCAGTTGGCCAGAGACTTTGACCTAATCCCGAACCGGATGGACCAACGGTGACATCATCGTTCAAACATGGGCGAGGAGAAGCAAACACGAGCGATCTAATCGCCACGGTCGTTGGTTTTTATCAGCGTAGCTACGGGGTTTCTCACCCAAAAGGAGAAAAGTTACTGACGTGTTGCAGCATCACCGTGTTACGAACCGCTCTAGTGATGTTTTCAGGGCGTTTTCCTGTGGGAATACCTTATCAGAAGCGAAGCGGACGAAGGGAACGAACGTTGTCGTCCGTTGCCACGAGAGACGCGGTCGCGTTGACAGGTTTCCGTCCCGGAAACCGTGGTCGATGTCTACTTTCCTCTCCGTGTCGCCTCTCCTCCGATCCTGGCCACGATATCCACGATTCAGCTGGAAATTGTGGAATCGCTCTGAATATCAATCTTGCTACAGGCGTTTCGCATCTCGTTCGTTGCAGCAATTATCAAATGTATTTGAAGATATATTTTGTAGCAATTGGTTTTGCGAGTAACTGGTTCGTTACGCTAGAGCGTATAAGCGGAGCTGGAAAACGTGGAAATTGCGCTGAATAGGAATTTTCTTGCAAACGTTTCGTATCTCGTCTGTTGAAGAAATTATCAAATATATTTGAAGATAAATTTTGAAGCGAGTAATCGGTTCGTTGCACTAGGAGGTGTAGGCGGAGCTGGAAATCGTGGAAAATTGCGCTGAGTAGAAATTTTCTTGCAAACGTTTCGTATCTCGTCTGTTGAAGAAATTATCAAATATATTTGAAGATAAATTTTGAAGCGAGTGATCGGTTCGTTGCACTAGGAGGTGTAGGCGGAGCTGGAAATCGTGGAAAATTGCGCTGAGTAGAAATTTTCTTGCAAACGTTTCGTATCTCGTTCGTTGTAGAAATTATGAAATATCTTTGAAGCGAGTGTCTGGTGAAATTTGGAAGCGGATATTTGATTCGTTGTGCATGTTACGTATATTTAGTCAAAAGTGAAAATCGTGGAAAATTGCGCTGAATAGGAATTTTCTTGTAAACGTTTCGTATCTCGTCTGTTGAAGAAATTATCAAATATATTTAAAGATAAATTTTGAAGAGAATAATCGGTTCGTTGCACTAAGATGTATAAACGGAGCTGAAAATCGTGGAAAATTGCGCTGAATATGAATTTTCTTGCAAACGTTTCGTATCTCGTCTGTTGAAGAAATTATCAAATATATTTAAAGATAAATTTTGAAGAGAATAATCGGTTCGTTGCACTAGGAGATATAGGCGGAACTGGAAAACGTGGAAATTGCGCTGAATAGGAATTTTCTTGCAAACGTTTCGTATCTCGTCTGTTGAAGAAATTATCAAATATATTTAAAGATAAATTTTGAAGCAAGTAATCGGTTCGTTGCACTAAGATGTATAGACAGAGCTGAAAATCGTGGAAAATTGCTCTGAATATCGTTCTTGTTACGAATGTTTCATTATTCTTTCGTTGTATATAGATAACGTCACGAATGCAAGATAAATACAATGTATGCAATAGATAACATATTCATAATAACGTGCACTCTTCCTTCGATAGATCACAGCTAAGGAAACTTGAAAATTAACCAAAAATTCTACCTTCCCTTATACGTGGATATCTCATCGTCAATCGCCGAAGCTTCGTCTCATCCTACGCCAATCTGCAGCCAAACTATCCAAACAATCATTGTATAAATACCAATTCCAAGAGCCTAATCTTAACCATTTTAGCGCCACGTGGCGCGATCGCGTTGTTCCCTTACTGTGCTGATCTGTGTCGCGATGTCCGATCACGATCGTCAATTCGCAACGCGCTCGGTTCCAAATGTAGCTCGTCGCGAGTCATATCAGAGTTTCCTCTTGTAATTACATTTCTTTCTTTTTTTTTTTTTTCAAATAATCGCAAACCACCTGCATAAACAAAAAAAAAAAAAAAAAGAGAGCAGCGCGATCGTATCGATCGACATTTCTCGCAAATAAACGAACGAAACTCTATCGCACTGCATGACAGAATCCCACACAGATTCTTAAAACGCCCTGCCATTAAAACGGTTAATACCCCGATAATTTTGAAGAAAGTAATCCCTTATCTCGGATGCTTGCGTCTAAACCATTAACCGTAATCTTGTACCCGATCGCCAACGTTAAGCGGTAAACAACAAATTCTTAAGAATTTACCCAGTAACCCCAATTCTATGCGTTAAAAAGAAACGGACACTCGGCTACTATGCAAAGGGAAATGAATTGTACAGAAGAGCGCTACATAATGTGCTTACGATTTTCCAGCATTCTAACGTCAATACATTTACCACGAAGTTGAAAAGGGGATGAAAGGCAACGTTAACATCGTAAGATATATTACCTTGGTAATTTTCTAGAATTATACTGTTGAGAATTATTCTAAAGATGTCGTGGGATATTTGTATAACGTTACACTATCGATTATGTTTCTTGCAACGTATTTTACATCGCTGCGATTGAAATGTTTAAGAAATTTTATTTTATTATTTACTTTGGAAAATATTACATTGTTGTATTATCTGAACAACCCTCGACACAATCGTTTCAACGTTCTCTGTATAATGTTATTTTAAATAAATATAAATTCCATTCCGAATTTTATTCCTATGATGCAATTCGATGTGATCGACGTATATATAAAGAAGACAATTTTATAAGTTTCTATAAAATTGCAGTATTTTATTATACCATCGACTCCTCGATCGATTACGATTAATCACCGTTTTATTGTTATACTAACAGCAAATAATTAAGCAATATATTGCATAATTCCTGTAATTTCAAACGTGATTCGTAGAAAATTAAAATCGATGGAATACAAAAAATGAAAATCATTGAGTCTTGGCACAATAACATTGAGATCCTACGGCGATCGCAATGGAAAACGCTGAAGCTCACCGGTAACGTTTCTGGTTACGTAACCAATGAAACTATACAGAGAAACTTAGAAATATCAACAGTTTTCAGAAAAATCGTTTAGCAACTCGCCTTCTAAATGAATTTGACCGCCGAAGGATACTGAAAGTCTTATCGTAATGTTACGTTTCATGCCATGATAACACATCGTAATTGATAAAAATTCTCTATGAGAATTGATCGTAATCGATTTCTATCCAAAAAAAAAAAAAAAAAAAAAATGAAGAAGAAAAGAGTCTTGAAAGGTATGAAGAAAAGAACAAAATCGAAAATAAGGAGACGTCGAGACGGTAACACTGTTACATGCTGTAGAAATGCTCTAAATATGGAACGTTAACTACGTGTGCAGAACATTCTGAACAAACAGAAGATCATCCTAACCAACTATATGCTTTATCTTTGTTTACAGCTTAGAATCAATACGGTTGAAGATACCTTTCACTGATTCATTTCAGCATCCGACTCATTTTCCAGAAACTAATGCTGCTAGTTGCTTTCACTGACCCGGTCATTTTACTACCACCGATTCCTTTCCTCCTGTTTCTCCATGGAAACACGTAGTTTCTTCTTCGTGAGATTTATCGTAATTTCGTTGAAGTCGTTTTTCGAGAAATTTTTTCAATAAATAAAATTTTATTGAAGTCGTTTTTCAATAAATAATTCCATCAAGTAAATTAATCAGCGATGTTAATTATATCGATCGTATAATATTATTATATTAACCCTATAGTTGCGGGCATAGCCCGTAGTACGTATGGCTCGAAGGCTGCGCGAGCTTGTTTACGTTTTCGGCCCAAAATTCTCGAACGTAAGTTAGGGGGTAAGCTAAGGGGTTAATGATTATTTGTTGGATAATTGTTATTAAATTTATTAATCGAGAAGTTTGGTAAAATATAACACAGACGTAATTTTCTCAAAAGTTGATACTTCTGTCTATATTTCGGTTATTAATTAAAAATTAATTATTAATCTCTTAAAGTTTCTTTCGTTTTGTGAGGAAATAATAGACGCTCTTGTTTTATATTATTTTATCGAATTACGTACGATCCATTTTGTTATACAAACACGTGGTTTCACGTTTGTATGACGTTGCACTGTCGTAGAAAAACACTTTCCGAACAATCTAATGTATATATAGCGTAATAAATAACTGTTAATAAAAGTTAATGGCTATTAATTTTTATAATTTTTATAATTCTTATCAATAATGAAAAAGGCAATTATTTATTACGCTGTATATATAACAGATATATTTTAATTATCGACTATTGAAAAATTACGATACTCGTAATATTTCTTTTACGAAACGTCATCCTTTGACCGGAAGTAGCTTCCAAAAGTTGGTATTTTTTTAACAATACACTCACCGAGTATTATCAAAAAATATGTAGAAAAATTAGTACAAAATTCTTCCCACCTCGATCCGATATTTATCCATGGTTCCTCTGAGAAATTAAAATACAATTATCCTTCTCTCGGTTCTCTGCAAAGAAATTCATTTCAATTTATATCGTTTCTGTTGCCTATATTTTCTATATTTCCTATGTTCCATTTTCAAACGGTCAGAAAATAAACAATACATTCTACGAATCGCAATTTGATCTTCTCTCGTTGTCCATTCCTTCTCCATGTCTTCTCTACCCATCTCGATCAACAATTCTAAAAATGTCAAAACAAGCAATTTTACACCGAGAAGAAATGCAAATGACGTCGATTGCAAATGAAGCTTAAGATAAATCAGATTTTTTTGCTTCCGGTCAAGCAAGAAGGGGACAATGTCCGCTTTAGATGCGGTGACGCAAGAGGATCCTCTCAATGGCAGGTAGAAGCGGAAACGGTTAAAAGTCAACTGTGATCCTGATTTTTTTGCCCATCTGATTTGACTTCCGACAGGTCCAGGACACGAGATTCGTAGTAATGACAAGGGTTACTTCCCTTTGCAGCCCTTTTTTCTGCATCAAAGCTCACGATGGACCATATGGACATCGCGGTCAATCTCGACCCTCTTCCCCAACTTTTATTTCTATTTTCTTTCTAACGTATAGAAAATATGGTCCTTTTCACGCTGTAACGAAAGGGGACAGCCTGTGATAAATGATATCTTCGAGGGATGGGAAGAGGCTTAGCTTGCTTCTGGCGAAGGTCGAAGAGAATTAATTTATATAAATTAAAAAATAAATTAGAAATAAAATAATTTCGACGCTCAAATATTGGGTAAATGGGAAATTCGAGACTTTTTTATATATAAATTCAATCCACTCGCTGTATTTATAAAATGCAAAATGGACATTTTAAAGAGTTTAAGCTCTCGCGAATTAGAAGCTCGAAGCTTTTCAACGTTGAAAGATGCAACAATTCTGAAAACGAACAATTCCCACAATTTGTAGGTTCACGGTTTTATATTAATTTGGGAGTGTAAAATTCAAGAAAATTCTGAGATTTACGATATTCCGATATTCGTCGATCTAAAAGCTGAAAAATTGAAAAATTCCAAAGTTTACAGCTTTGAAAATCTCGAAGTTTAAAAATGTCCATGTCCGGAAATGTAAAGATCGGGCAACTCGGAGGAATTTGAAAATTCAGAAACTTGAGAACTCGATTGTTGAAAGATGCTGAGCTCGTTAAAAGGACTCAAACCCGACGAAATCGTTTTACGCGTCTCAGGTACTATATATTAAAATGCGGCACAGCCTAGACATTACACTGCTGGAAAGGTATATATATAATATATGGGGTAGGTTTTGGTCCTTTCTTCAGCATGGCACTAATATGTCGAGGATAATAATACGCAGAGTCAGCTGTTGTCCTACATTACTTTATTGGGCCCGAAAATACCGCTACTTGACCAACACTCCTCACAGAGGTTGTACACTTTTTGCTACCATCAGGTATAAGATTTTTATAGCGTTTCAGAGGGGTTTACAACGCACAAAATCTTTATTGTAACGAAAGATTTGAATAGATGTAACGAATTCTCTTAGTTTTGTAATTTCTTGCTTTCTTCTTTTCTCTTCTTCATTAATTGTGCAACAGTAGATAATACCATTGAACGATTATAATATAAAAATATAAATAAAGATAGATTAACGTAAAGATATTCGTTCGACTTTAAAAGAATTCAAAAGAGACTATTTTAATTAAAAAAAAAAAAAAAAAAAAAATGTTCTTCCATAATCAGTGAATATTAATTAAAATTCATTTGATCTTGCTTTTTAGAAGAAAATATGTAAAATTTCTCCTTTTTTTTTCGTACTCTTTTTCGTTATCACGAATGACACGTTTATGCTATTGTGATAAATAATTAACTATTATATCAACTATTTTCGCAGCACGCAAAGTGTCCATTTCAACCTACTTTTCCATACGAGTTTTATATTCCTTAATTACTAAAGGGTTTATTAGCCTGCTGGCAGTAACGAAGAAGGATAATAAAAGTGGCAGCATTAATTAGGTAGGCTGATCATCAAATTGCAAAGAAAGATCATTCACAGGGATCCACACCGTGCAGGCGTGTAATTCTAAATTATTAATTTACATCGAATTAATTGCAAACTTTAAATATTAATATTCTCGTTACATAATTACTATTCTCTAATTCTAAATTATTTAATTTACATCGAATTAATTGCGAAATTTAAAGATTAATATTCTCGTTACATAATTACTATTCTATAATTCCAAATTATTTAATTTACATCGAATTAATTGTAAAATTTAAAGATCAATATTCTCGTTACACAATTAATATCCTTCTTCTCAGGATCATTTCAGCAACTATAATATGTAATTATTGGAATACATCACGATGCATGAGCGAAAATTCAAAATATTAAAATATTGAACGTGATATCGATACATCTACCTTTCGTTCAGTTCTACTCTTTCTTCTAATTTTCTAAAATAATCTAATTAATTTAAAGCACTTTTAATTAATAACAAATTCAGTATATTTAACCCTCCATCCTCTGATATGCGAGTGTATGTTTAAACAAACGTTTGTTACTTATCAAATGAAATTTATCGCGAGAAGAGTTCGTTTTACCTGTAATTGAAACTAAATTATATAAAACACCAGGTGACCATTATAAATTGCAACTTATTGTTCTCCGTACGATCAACCTTCCTATTTTACGTTCTTTCTCCTATCTCTACCCTTTCTTTCTTCATCTTCTAGATCAAACATTTTCAACCCTTAAACCTGAATTTGATAAATTTAACACGACAATTGACCACACGCTTGCAGCATTTCGATTTGTAGAACAACAATTTGTTATATAAATCTTTTGCCAAAAGAATTTTACCAACGCAATGAAATCTAATTTAAAAGATAGGATTTCTATCGTGACAAATTCCAAATTATGCAATTCCTCTGATCGTTTCCTCCACGTTGTCCGAAACCTCAAATTTGAAGACTCGCAGCGAAGCAAAGAAAAACATGCGCAGTTTGCTGGGAGAACGTCGCAAACAGCAGCGATATCGCTTGACCATAGATACATAAAATACATTCTTAAACAGATGGAAGAACGTTTATCATAAGAAGATACGAGGGATCGGAACCGCTTTCCCCGCTCGTATATTTGTTAATCAGAATAATTAAGATATACGGGTATCTTCATTAGGAAAATCTTTGTCCTTTAGAATCCCAAAGGGCTGTTCCTCTTTTCTACAAAAATTAGCCGTGGCCAACCACGTTGAATAGGAGATCAGTCAGTAATTCTCCGACAATAAAGTCTGGCTGTTTTGTATCTGCGTTTCAGACGTTGAACGGGCAAACAAACGAGCAACTGCTCGAAGGCAATAAATTACAAAGCAGGCAAATGTTGTATAATTGCACTGTAGATATTCGGGATGGTAATTTCGTCCTCGTTGAACATCGTAAAATAGGAGACTGTCTGCATCTGTCCATTTCGTCTATTATATGGAAATTGAAAGATTTGGAATATTTACAGACCACTGTTCCAGAAAAAAAAGTAGTAGCAGGGCACTTTATGGGTAGAAAAGTAGAAATTCAACGCACGACAGTACTTAGGTAAAATGAAAAACAGTTTATTATTAACACATCATAGCGTATACTGTTTTGCGCAGATTGACGTACCTGGTCGCAAGGTAGTTAGGAGAAAAATTATTTTTCCTATTCGACGACCATATATCGATTTTACATACGTTCGGAATGTAAACTGTTCGTATCTTTAGTTTCAATGCTGATTTTTCATTTTCTCTGTTTTAGAGTTCTCCATTTCCGTCTGCCTTTCGGCTATGCGGTGACTTGCAGTTACACGCACGAAATAAGTCGGAATGATAATCGTAGTTTAATCTAAACTCTGTCAACATGCCTGTGTCTATTCTTCAAATTAATATCAATTTATATGCATCTAACGCCTTTTTTAATTAATGTACGTACATATTAACTAATTTTCTGTTGTCTGATAGCGACGACTCGATCTAAACAAGTTGCAGATACGCAATTTTCGCTTGACTGGTCAGCATGAATTTTAGTAATTTTCGTACTAAGAATTTCTTATCGTATTGGTATCAGTCATCTACCTATTTCGTGATACAGCGGCTCGCAAAAGTATTCGTAGTCTCACTTATCGGAGAAAATCTTTACGTGCGTATATTGTGCGTGTTGTATAAAACATTTTGAAATTTCATTAGCAAACAAAGAATGAGTCGCGATGATTATATCGGTGAAGTTCGAATCCAAGCTGAAAATATGCATCGTGTCTGTAAAAGTTGTCGCCAAACTCGCGAAAACGAGCAAAAACGTGTTAATAAACGTAAGTGCAAAACCAATGTTGTTTCGAACTTCTCGGTGTTTATTTCGATACACGCGTCTCCTCATAGCTGAACATAGCTCCTCATAGTTGAAAAATCCCCCGTATCATCTAGCAGCGGTTTTCGATTCGTTGTATCAATCGAATGAACGAAGCAACTGGTTTATCATACGCCATACGTACCTTTGCGCATTAAACTTCTCATAATTTCGAAACCAGTAGTTTTCCAGCTCGCGTTTCTGCTTGTTTTGACGAGCTCTACGGGTTGCTGAATTTTACTACCAATTTTTGTAAATAATCTGCGCATAGGTACATAGGAAGCGGAAAATAAATACCGCAAACTTATATTTGATAAACGTACGTGATACGAATAGTCATATAGAAATAGTCCCTGGATACTGTGTACACTATGACTAATTACCATTACGGACGTTTATCTGTCTACTCTGCAAAACATGCTTAAATTTGTACCAAATATCCTGCACACAGCTTTTATCGTCGCTTAAAATTCTACCGATTATAATTTTGATAACCGAGTGTCATTTAAAGTGTCAATGAAGCACAGCGCGCGTACGTTTCGTTTAATGTCCCTACGCGAAAATTTTCGCCAGCCACTCTATTCTCAGACCGCTTTCAGCTAAATCTCGTAGATTCGCGAGGTCGGAAAATTACATAAACATGGTCTGTGTTAAAGAAAAAGTTACGCGCCGTGTTAAGAAGATCAGTGGAAACGCGTCACCCCTTTACGTAATTGCCGTTGCAGTGCACGGATACGATGCAGCGTTTCCCGGGGCTGAAAAGAGGGAAGACTCGCTTCGCCTGCCCTCGCATATCGTATGGTCCGGAGAAGCTCGTCGTCCCTCTTGCGTGGGTGGCTGCGCGCGTTCGCTCTGCCATCCGGCGACACGCGCACACATTTACGGGCGAGCGATGTGTGTGCGCGCACTGACTCGATGATATAGCGGCGTTGGCATAGGTACGGACCGCCGGTGGCGGGGATAAGATAAAGCACGGAGAGAAAGAGAAAGGTCAGAGAGGAGGGGATGGGCGGTGAGACGCGTGGGAGAGGAGGGACAGCAGACAGGAGCCGAGAAAACGATCACGAGGCGAGAGAAGGAAGCACCTGGGGCGCGATAA
Organism: Bombus terrestris; assembly: GCF_910591885.1. NCBI lineage: Eukaryota > Metazoa > Arthropoda > Insecta > Hymenoptera > Apidae > Bombus > Bombus terrestris. Next base: position 9,347,607 of record NC_063271.1, on the reverse strand, counting down.
GGATGCTCCGACTGCCCTCTGCTCGGGTAGGGGTAGAAAGAGAGGCAATAGAAAGAGATACAGCCCGAGAGGGTACACGCTTCTCCCGTGGAAAACACGTAAGGACTTAGGAAGCGACGTGACCGGGCGGGAGAGGCTTCGGGAGTGGGGATGACCGTAAGAGTCAGGAGAAACGTGAAAGATTAACAAGGATGGGTAATGCTCTGTGCTGTTTACTAGAGAAGGATACACGCTAGTATGAAAAATAGAGATAGGTTTGTGGTACTTTTACGGAGAAAAGGAGAGACACGTATGACAAACAAGCGACAATGCATAAATACTATGAATCATTTCATAACGAAGGATGATGCATAGGACGGAGTTAGGGCTGGGTATAGGATTCAGTAAAAGACGTGCGTAAAAAGTAAACAAGAACACGTAGCTGGAATTAGAAACAGAGATAGATTGACGTACTATTGTAAATACTGCCCGATGGAAATTGAAAGATACGCTTAATAGAAACTAGATACCATGTACTAGAAAGAGAAACGCTGTTCTGAAACGCGTGAATTTCGGTGCATCTTTTACCGTTCAACGTACGGAAGAACGTACGTCACGTACGTTTTAATAAATCCTGGACCGACGTTAGTCTCTGCTACCAAAATGAAGAGAAAATGGATAAAATATAGAGTATTGAAAAGAGAAGATACGTTAGAACAGTGATGTTCAACATTGTTAGCGCACCGGGGACCAAGAGAAGCGTTGGTGGAAGGGCGTAAGGCAGAGAATAGGGGGAGAGAAGCGTGGCGCACAGAAGACTGGAGAACAAGTGAGAGCAAGAAGGGTGGCATGCGAGTGGTGGGGGGGATTATGAGTCGACGGGGTGGGGGCCGGGCGGTCGAACGGAGCCGAATACGGGGCAGGTAGGGGGTGGGGGGACAGGTAGAAGGGATGATGAGGCTCTCGTGCGCAGACTAAGAGGAATTGTCAGAAGCACATCGTGTCATTTCTCCGCGGTGAGTTGGTCTGTTACGACCTATTCTCTCGTGCGGACTTGGTATTCCTCTGCATATACATATATATATATCTCACACACCGTCACGTCGGTTCAGTCTATATGACCACGTTCCGTCAGAATCGGTCTATCTCTCTCGGATTATATCTGTGTGTCCGTGACAGACGATAAGTATCCAGACTCGAGCCGGGAGTACCTTATTCGTCCGCAGACCATCGTAGCGCGTGGATGTGACATTCGAAGGCAGTGTATCGAAGCAAATTAAAGAGCCAGACAGAAGACACAGTGACTCGGAGATCGTTGTGCCGAATGGACGAACTTGCGTTTCGTGAAACGGACTTGTGTTTCGCGGAACGTAATTATCGAGATACACAGAAGCTGTGAAGATTTGTTAGTATCGTATTGTACTAACGTATGAATACATAGATAATCGTTTGTGCGCGTGTAAATTATTTTTCGTTCTCTTTTTTATATTCGTTATATTACTTCGTTGGTAACGTTCGATAAACGTTAACAATATACGATCATAGTTATACTCATTAGTCATATTCGTTACTTATATTCGCTAGTATTATAATATTTAATATAACATCCGATATAATATTCTGTGTATCGTTCGGTATAATACCAATACAAGTTGGAGTATTAAAACGAAGTTGTCGTTGCATCGTACAGCAAGCGAAACAGTGATATATTGAGATTTCATTTTTGATGTGGTCCCTGTGAAGAAATCTCGTGTTAAGTGCAACCTACGCCATTTATTTGGATGTTAAGTGCCTGAACCGCTGACCTTGGAATTTTATAACTCGATCACGGCGCTAAACTGAGGGAAGAATGGATTACTCGACGAAAGGTACGTCTGCTCTTCTTCCTGTTTCGTGGTCAGGTGACTGGATGAGATACGCCTCTCTCACTCTCTCTCTCTCTTTCTCTCTCTACACCTCTCTTTCTGTCTCTCTCGACAGAGAGAAGCAGATAAGAGATTTTCTCTCGTCACGTCGATCGATTTCTTGGGGTCTCTTGTTTTCCGCTGTTTTGTTGGTTAAACGGTGATCGTTGCTAGGACTCTTCTGGTCCGAGATAATATACAGACACGAATGGGAAACAGTTTCTTATTAATAGATTTATTAAAGATTCTCGCAAAGATTGATTAGCATCCATCGTCTCGAACACCGTTTTCTTATTTTCCTTCTTAGTTCAATCGTTGCGTATCGATTAGAAGTTAAAGATTCGTTTTGAGACGAGACGAGTGACGTTATGTAATTTGATCCGTAAACATAGCGTTGTTGAATCTATAATTAATTTTGTCGCTATTTAATTCGCGTGTCGTAGATGGAAACTCGAATATCCTCGGTATCTTCGAGCATCAAACGTTACATCAAACTGCTAACGAGAAATCGATCGAGTTCATCTTCTGAAAATTCCTATTCTAGTATATTTTTAGTTTCTTCGAAGATGAACAGGCAGAGAGGATGCTGCGGCCGATCAATTTGTAATAAACCGCGAGATTAAGAGAACGAGAGCAATATCTCAGATTCCCATTGAAATTGGTCGAAATATCCTATCCAACGTGTTCTAATTCAATGAATAATTCGATATTCCATCTTACACTCTCTGTATCTTTTTCAAGCTATATATTTACGCCGTCAGAAAATGGCGATTGAAAATTTCACATCGGAGCGAATCGAAGATAAAATCGATAAAACATTGGTTCTCGTCGGATTCGAAACGATAGATAGGACATTTTGACCGGGTAGGGCAAACTAATGACGATCTAGAACGTTAGTCCTCTAAGGACCAAACGATAAAATAATAACAAATACGCAGACGACGTTGCTACGCTCGAGAACAAATTTGCAGATTCCGCGTGGTAAATTTGATTACACGAGGAACGAGTATCGAGGCTCGAAAAGTCCGAAGATTAAAAGTGGCGATCTTCGAAATTTCGATTTTTCGCGATTTAGAGAATCTTCGAAATCTCGACGAGGATCGATTTGTTGAAGAAAAAAAAAAAGCTACTGAAAAATATTCGAATCCTTCGTACAAACGCCATCTTCCTATCTCCATGTATAATTATTCGAATTAAGCACATCATTATGTTCCATTAACACGGCCATTTTAATTCCATCGTGCGGAGACTTGAATGCCACCTCTCCGAACAGCCGAGATCAAAAGTCGTCCATCCCGGAAACGCTTTATTTTCGTTCGGTGTTCTTCGAGTCTCTTCAAGGAGACCGATCAGATATACAAAAAAAAAAAGAAGAGAAAAAAATGAAAGAAGAAGTAACAAACAAATAGAATTCTTTTATTAGACTTCGACAAATTTCGTTCGATCTTGTTTTCCACCTTTCGCTATTTTAACGCGGCGTCTATTGTTTTTCGAATCGACCTAACGCGATGTTAAGGCCGGTTTATCGGTGGCCTGGGAATATTTGGGCCGAGAGGCAACAGGATGCGAGCAAACGACCGAAATTCGATGGCTAATGAGCAAGTCGAGTACTACAACAAAGAAGAAGATGAAGAAGGAGAGAGAGATATTATCGTTCGTGACCGTTGTGTTTCGCCACTTCTGTCTCTCTTCCTCTTCGTCCTTTTGTCTCTGCTTTCGCTTTGTATCTCGATTAACACAGAAAATATCGATGCCTATCGGTGTCTCCATTAAGTCTGCGTGTAATGGGATTTTCGTTTCAAGAACGCGGCGCACGTTCTCCATTGAAATTCGCGTGTCAATGTTACGCGAGACTCCGTTTCGTTCGCTCGCTGAAAATGCTCGATAAACGATAGACCTGTGCGTTTCGCGGTTTCCTTCCGTGCTTATCAGACTCGAGTACGATTTCTGCTATATCGAAAACGGAACGACGATTATCTTTTAATTTTCCACGCGACTGTAACTTTCAACGTTCCTGAAGGTTTTTCTCGAATAGAGCGCGGAGGAAACAGAAATTAGGTAGCGAGAGTTTATGAAAATTTGTAAAATAAAAGGCAAAGGAAATTAGATGTGGGAGAATCGATCGGATAAATAGGATGTTGAGAAATTTGATTAACTCGTTGGGTTATTCGTATAAATTTTATTCATCGATTAGAAATTCCGTTTTAATTTTCGATGCGTTTAATCGATAAGTAAAAATTCAGATGGTCTTTATTTTGCGTAAAATGTCGATAAAACGAGAAGCAGTTCGGTTAGCTTTGCAGAAACAAAATTCACGACGGAGATTTTCTTCTGGTTTTCGAATTAGGTCAGGTGAGACAGTTTTATCAGAAATTGGATTCTTTCGTCCTTAGATTTGTATCTGACGGGAAAAATATAGCGAGGACGATAAAACACGATTAGACGAGAGAGAAAGAGATAATTCGCTGGTTTCATTGTTCTGCAATCGAAGATAAAATCGCATCCCCACCGAAGTTTCCATTGATCCGACGTATTGGTAATCGAAGGATTAACAGATTTTTTCGAAATTTGATTAAACGGCACTGGAAACGTTATATTGCTGGTATTATGTAATTTCGAATGACAGACAATTGTATCTCGGCAAAAATTTCTATTATAAAGATCAATAACAAGAAATTATCGAAAGATTCAACACGAACGGGAAGAACACCTTAACGTTTCTTTTTTTTTTTTTTTTTTTTTAGAGTTAAAAAAACGAACATAATCGCCGACTTACGTAATATCCGATCGAAGTTGATCTGTTTAAATGCAATTTCTATTTTTCAAATACAGCTAGACCACGTTAATTGAAATGATCGTTACACGTTCGTTCGTATAGCTTTTGTAAGAAAAATTTGTGGAAACGAGTGCATGTAAAATATCACGATCTCGTTGTTACGTAACCTTCGATCAAGATTAACGTTTATCCACCAAAAGTTTCTACTTTTGATTAAACAGAAAATTTTCAATTAATTAAACAGGCTCGAAATTACTATCTTTTCTTTTTTTCTAGTATCACGATTCTAATTTTACGTAATTCCGAGTTAAATTGATTTCTCTAATTTCGAACGAAATCGTTGAATTTATTTAAAAAAAAATCGTGAAACGTCTATTTGTTAAATATCTAAATATTTGAAAGGAGCCACGATTTCTTATAAATCGACGTCTTCTAAATTCGAATCGAATGATTGTGTCTTCTCTAAGAAAAATTCCTATTTTCAAGCAAAGTTGGCCAAAAAGTTTCGTACGATCGTCCGGAAAAATGAATTCTCAATTTTCGCATATACTGCACGTATACCATACGTTCTTAGAGCGATAAATTTCCCATAAACGCATAAACAAACCAGTGGATTTTATTTCATTGCCTATGCGAATAAAAAAGATTCTCTGTGTTTTACATTCGAATTAATAAACTTGCAGGATGACTCATCGTTTTACCATACCTTTGCATTATGTTTCACGTTCTGTACGCTTTCACACCCTGCAATTTCCCATAAATATATCAACGTACGCGGTCTACTGGTAGCGGCTAAAACAAATTACTATTTCTATCTCAGCTGTGTTTCTCTGCCTGTGCGCGCATCAAAATGTAAAATATAAAGGTTCGCCGTCTAATAGGAAAACTTGCATCCTGATTTTCCATTGTTACATATTTTTTGCATTATTCTTCACATTCTGTAAACTTTCGCACCCTGCAGGTTCCCATAGCAACATAAACATCAAGCAGTCTAATATATCAGTTCTATTCCTTTAGCTACCAGCATAGAAACCTATCATAAATACAAAGATTCGTCGTCCAATTACAATACTCCCACGATGATTCTCCTCTTTTACATCTTTTTTTTCTATATATATATTTTCCATTACTCGTCGCTCCTTTTGTCTACACTTTCGCGCTCTTCGATTTCTCCAACGCAAACGCATAAACAACAACTGAAACGAATTTTCATCTGGATTTTATTTCTCTTGGACCGTAAAAATGGAAATCTCAATCGATCAGACGACTCGTCGATTCGAGCTTTTCGCGTTTCCATCCGTAAGCTGTGATGCTTCTTGAAACGCGGCCCTCGATAGCACCTAGTCATGTTCTCGAAGGGGAAAAATTCGCGTCCGTGGAACGAGAAGCTTACGAGATAACGAGATTACGGGGATCGCCACTGACGCAATCGTAGCTCTGGTATCCCACCAGAACCAGCCAGCCGGCCACTCAGTTTCCAGGAAACCTCGTATCGATTTTTTTCGGCGTCGCTCGATACGCACGCGGTTCAAGCTGTCGTGGGAAGAGGAGAAAAGGCGCGGAACGATCTCGCGACCACGACGCTGACGTGTCTGAATTCTAATCTATCGACGAGTATCGACGAGGTAAGCGAGAAGGATGAAGAGAGAGAAAGAGACAGAGGAAAACAGGCGACATGCCTGTCCAAGTCCACGTAGATAAGGACCTGAACTCTTCTTCTTATCTTGGAAATTATTTGTCGAACCGCTCCCGTAAAAGGACTGACTGACGATCTTCGAGGATGAAGAAACTGCGGTATCTCGCTGTCAGTCGCATTCTTCGAACGACGTTCCGACGCTATTTATTTCGGTTTTTTCGTTCTTTTCTCGTGATTTTCGCTCTTGCGATAGATACACTCGGATGTGGCTTCGAAAGTCACTTGCTTCGCAAAGTATCGGGTCGTCCGAAAAGTTTCTTTCGTTTTGCGAGGAAACAATGGATGCGCAACATTTTACGTAAAATAAAGATCACAACGTTCCAACGCTATATATTTCGGTTTTTTCGTTCTTTTCTCGTGCTTTTCGCTCTTGCGATAGATACACTCGGATGTGGCTTCGAAAGTCACTTGCTTCGCAAAGTATCGGGTCGTCCGAAAAGTTTCTTTCGTTTTGCGAGGAAACAATGGATGCGCAACATTTTCCGTAAAATAAAGATCACAACGTTCCAACGCTATTTATTTCGGTTTTTTCGTTCTTTTCTCGTGATTTTCGCTCTTGCGATAGATACACTCGGATGTGGCTTCGAAAGTCTCTTGCTTCGCAAAGTATCGGGTCGTCCGAAAAGTTTCTTTCGTTTTGCGAGGAAACAATGTCGTTGTAAAACACGCGTCTGTAAAAGAAAGACACTTTTCGGACAAACTAATAGTTTCATTCGTACGACCGACGAATGGGGGTGGATTGCTTTCTCAAATGGCAGATATTTCGAAAGGAGGATTGAGAAAGGTTGAAAGTTCGAGGACGAGAAGATACGAGGAGTCGGCGAGGAACTTTGAATTTGAGTAGCAGGTGGTTCGCGCAGGAGTTTGTTCGTTTTTTAGTGGGAAATTTGCTTTAGTTTCGCGTAGCGGAGTTTCGTGTTTGATCGTAAAGGGATTAATTGTTAATAAAATTGATAATACGTGCGGAGAAAATAAAGCGTTGGTTGGAAATACGTAACGTTGATTGATCTTCCAGTTAAGCAGATTTGGAATGAATTGATGCAGGATTTAGAAACGTGGAAATCTACTGGCACATCTTACGAAAAATCGCGTTTGCTTCTTATTTAGCATTTTCCTTTTTGTTACAATTTTTGTTTCGGATAGAAGTTTTAAAAATAGCTGTCACCTTGGCATAGGAAAGGAGTAATCGATAAAGTTAATAAAGGGATGAATCGTGTAATTTTCTTGAAACAAGGGTCGTTATACTTCCTGCTATGAGATAAGAAAATAGAAAAGAAATTAATGGCGTATCTTGGAATTTCCCATTGATGAAAACTTCGTAGAATCGAAAACAACCGACGATACGAAAAAGTTACAAGCAATTTTATGAAATATTCTTCGTCTGGATGGAAGATTTCGAGATGTTCTTTCACGATTTAAAACGTTAATGGCATCGATAACGATCTTTCGTTTTCCTTTAATTTATCGGCCGGCATTGCTTTGAAAATTCAGTGGAAAACGTTCCGTTCGATGCAACCGGAACACAAGCAACGAGATAAAGCGAACGTGTCTTCTTCTCTCGTAACAACATTCAAAAAATCTTCTGACGGAAGTTTTCAAAAAAAAAAAAAAAAACAAAACTTTTAAAAAGCTTTTTAAAAACAGATCGAAAGAAATGAGGAAAATGTGGAGATACAAATTCGACGGGAGTCTGTTGAAGGTAACGGGCGAGAAAAGCAGGTTTTCGTAGGGAAGGGCTGGCGAATTAGGGCGTGGCATGGAAAATCAACCGCTCCCTTTTCTCACCCTCGGGGTCCTTGCCCTCCAACCGGACGTCCCAATTATCCTTCATCTCGTTGGTGGTGGTCGGAGAGTGGCGTTTTCACCACATCCCTCGCATCGAAGTCTCTGAAAATTCGCTTTCAGAGATTGGAAGCGGATTGTTCTATAAAACTCTGTATTTTCTACAAAGAAAACAGAAAAAGACGGTCATCTTGGAAAGAGGAATACGTATAAATTTAATTTTCTAAATAAGAAGAAATATGTTGACAACTATGCTTGTTAATGTTTATGCAATTTCATGTTACTGTACAAATTTGTATCCTAACTTTTCGTTATAATTATCAAATGAGAATATAAGAAATGGAATTAACAGTAGAAAATAGAAAAATAATTTTCTTTTTCTATCAAATACTCTAAAAAGTGTTATACTTTGGATATTTTATGCATATTTTCGCATATTGCGCGCATTCTGAAGATTTTTACATCTTCGAATTTCCTATAAATTCGGATAAAAAGTCCACCGTCCAATAGACATTTTTGCATACGGCTAATAATTATTTAACTTGAACGATTTCTTTCGGCATGCATCTTATTTCGCGTTGTATAATGATTGTTACTTCATCGCTGACTACATCACTGACCCGATTTTCCAAGAAGAATCGCGAGAACCAGGTGAATCGATAACCTGCATCTCGCGGCTGATTTAGTGGCAGCAATTTTAAAATGCAGATTCATCGGTGAATATAAATAATTCATGTTCTAAATAGACACCGTATCCATTTATAAAGGATTCCGGGAATTAGGATGTTCTTAGAGGAAAATACTCGATAGAAATTCGTTCTAGGAAATACTAGGAAATCCGTTCAATTCGCGTATATCCGGTGTGTTCCATATATCGAAGATTCTAAACGAGAACGTTCTTCCTGTCCAAAAGAAATTCGTTAAGTCGAATTACAAGAGCGCGTTGAACGCGAAGTGAACTTCGAGATTAGCCATTCAAAAGAAAAGAAGAAAACCGTCGTCGCACCAAGAGAACCAATTTAAAAAACCTACAGATTTATACCACGTTGCTGGTCGTTCTTTTAATTTGACTTTTCTTCTTAGGAACAGGCTTGTGTCGTTTGTCAATATTTTCTCTCTACTTCGCTGTTTCCAACATGAAGAAATAATCTGAAGTCGTTGAGCGAGACGCGAGACAAATCGTTATCCTTGGATTATTTTCGCTATATATTACAATTTACAATTTCGTTTTCAACGTTCTGCGGAAATATAGCAAATCGTTTTATCCGTATTTTTATCATTTTATGCGTATAAAAATTCGAGCATCGTAAAATAGCGGCTGTTGCGGAAGAAAATAGCGGAATCATTGGACTGTCCGCGGCTCACTTTGCCAATCTACCGGCTATTGCAACCGCCCTCTTTCCTCTTCCCTCTTCCCTCTTGCATAATATGTAAGCTCTCTCCGGTAACGATCCATACGCAGCGGGTTGTAGATATGACGACCGCGTCTCTAGGTATATGCGGAAACACTCGGTTGGGCCACGTATACGAAGATTCTTTACGTGACATCCTTTGCGCTGGGTCGCACACGTTGGTCAATAGAAATTGCTCGAGAAAATATTCCTTTGATTCGCCGCTTCGTCGTTTCATTGTCGTTGCACAAACAGTTATCTAAATCGGGCACGTTTCGGTATCTTTTTCGTTTTTCGTTTGCTTCCAAATGATATGCAACGAGATGCACGGTACACCGTCAATGGTTGACTCGTACAGACCATTTTTGGAACGAGTTTTCGCTTCTTTTGTCGGTCGAGTCGGTTCGATCGAAGTCAGTAAGCTAGTCGATACAGTTGGTCGGCACAGTGTAGGCCTTCCATTCTTCTATATCCATCTTTTCCTTTTTTTCTTATTAAGCTTACTATTATAGAAGCTCTCTGGAAGCTTTATATACAGGTAAACGATATTAATCGAATATGGTATTAGATCGTACAAGTATAAGTTCGTTTAATTAATAACATTCATATTTAGATATTAGGTTCTTCTATATTTTCTAACATTTTATATTATCGGCAAAGTCGAGTGTTTTTAATTGAACAGATATTTTAAATAAATATTTGTATTTGTAATATAAATATCTTTTGTTTATATACATATTAATAACATTCATATTTGGATATTAAGTTCTTCCATGTTTTGCAACATTTTATACTATAGGCAAAATCGAGTGTTTTTAATTGAACAGATATTTTAAATAAATATTTGTATGTGTAATATAAATATCTTTTGTTTATATACATATTAATAACATTCATATTTGGATTTTAAGTTCTTCCATGTTTTGGAACATTTTATATTATCGGCAAAATCAAGTGTTTTTAATTGAACAGATATTTTAATTAAATATTTGTATGTGTAATATAAATATCTTTTGTTTATATACATATTAATAACATTCATATTTGGATATTAAGTTCTTCCATGTTTTGCAATATTTTATACTATAGGCAAAATCGAGTGTTTTTAATTGAACAGATATTTTAAATAAATATTTGTATGTGTAATATAAATATCTTTTGTTTATATACATATTAATAACATTCATATTTGGATCTTAAGTTCTTCCATGTTTTGCAATATTTTATACTATAGGCAAAATCGAGTGTTTTTAATTGAACAGATATTTTAAATAAATATTTGTATGTGTAATATAAATATCTTTTGTTTATATACATATTAATAACATTCATATTTGGATATTAAGTTCTTCCATGTTTTGCAATATTTTATACTATCGGCAAAATCGAGTGCTTTTAATTGAACAAAGATTTCAAATAAATATTTATATGTGTAATATAAATTTCTCCTGTTTGTAGAAATATTAATAACATTCATATTTAGATATTAGGTTCTTCTATATTTTCTAACATTTTATATTATCGGCAAAATCCAACGTTTTTAATTGAACAAAGATTTCAAATAAATATTTATATATGTAATATAAATTTCTCCTGTTTGTAGAAATATTAATAGCATTCATATTCGGATAGTATTCTTCTATATATGTTCTTCTATATTTTGCAACATTCTATACTATCGGTAAAATCGAGTGCTTTTAATTGAACAAAGATTTCAAATAAATATTTATATGTGTAATATAAATTTCTCCTGTTTGTAGAAATATTAATAACATTCATATTTAGATATTAGGTTCTTCTATATTTTCTAACATTTTATACTATCGGTAAAATCCAACGTTTTTAATTGAACAAATATTCCAAATAAATTTTTATATGTATAATATAAATATCTTTTGTCTATATATACATTTATTCGAAATCTTTGTTCAACCAAAAACGCTCGATTTTGTCGATAATATAAAATATTAGAAAATATGGAAGAACGTAATATACGAATATGAATATTATTAATTAAAAGTACATACTATCCTATAATGTTATTAATTAAACGAACGTACTATACTATAATGTTATTAATTAAACGAACGTACTATACTATAATATTATTAATTAAACGAACCTACCTAAATATATATATACATATATTTACAATATATAATAAAATGGAAATTTCATTAAGAATAACAGACGAAAAACAGCCGATAGCGTTGAACGTTCTTGCATCGTAACATAAATTACATAATATGAATGCAGGACGAATTATGTTACCATCAGATACACATTGGCTGAGAAAATTGTTCAATTTGTTTCCTTAGTATTTGGTTATTTCAACGTGCGATTATATGATCTTGATGAAATAAAGCTTCTCGATTGTCGGTACGCTTTACGAAAGCTCGGAGCAACGAGGTCGGTGGGAAAGAAATGACCGATTCAAGCACAGCTCCACGTTCGCCGACGTAATTATGGCGGTGTTACTCGTTGATTACATTCAATAATTTTATAATATCAGGAAGTTCTCATGTTTGTTTCTTGGCTAAGCATCCAATCAGACGTTTGTTTGCCCAGACCAGAGAAATTATTAAATATTATCAGCGTTTAGACATTTTTTGTTTACTTTCGTTCGACGTCTCGCAGCTGCTAACGTATTGCGTTGGCAACTAAGTGATTGCGCATTTTGTTATTACCATTTAATGACAAAATCCGCAATCACTTAGTTGCCAAGCCAATAATTGATCGCGATGATACGTAGCGGAGTATCGTAGGCAACGTACGACAGAACGTAATCATTGCAATTGTTAACGAATACGATAAAGTAAGAAGAGAAATACAGAGACATTAACGCGGAAAGTTTTTATTTTTACTCACGTTTAGCAGTCAACAATTGAAAATTGTCGAATGTTGTTCGCTTGGCTGCGGGAAATTTAATCCTGTCGTTGCTTGGAAATCTTTTAACCCTTTGCACTGGGAATTTTATTTCAATTTCGTTACCAGCAGCTGCCAACGATTTTACGTGTTTTACTTGAAATCTACTTTAACTAAAAACTAAGACAATTTAAATAAATAGAGGAAGAAACAAATTCATTTAAATACCAGTTTTATTAATCGTATTATGCATTTGTATTATGTATTTTGTAATTTTTAAATGTATGATATATCTCGAAACAATTTCCAATGTACGATCCTGGTTTTCTTTTGCAAGCTGCGCAAGAAAAGCTGGGACTCGACAAAGAAGCTGCTGAGATAGAAACTGATATCAAATCACACTCGACGTAGGAGTGCGAAATGTTAATGGTAAATCGTTCGCCTTATCCTTTGATTATTGCAATTATTTGATCATTACTTCATTATACTGAATCTGAAACAAAGAAAGATTGCTTGGAGAAATAAGATTCATAGCCAGGATTAAATCCTACCCTTCTAATTACTTATAAATTACTATCATACCACACACTCCTATATTTTCCTTCTTTTCTTTTCCTTTTCTTACAGAAAAGAATTAATTCCAATTTTCCTTCCATCGAATCCGCGTTAAACGTGTTTCAACCGCGTTTATCCATCGGGCAATTCGATCAAACCTTCAAGTTTCCCAAGAATTTCACTGTTTCGATAATCCGGTTCAAAGAAATCTTCCTTACACAATTTAATTGCTATCTCGCGCCGTTTAATTCCGATCCGTATCAAATCTTCAACTCGAATCAAATTCTCCAACTACGTACAGTATATGTTTCGCGCGAAACGATTGTAACAAACGTGTTCGTCGAACATGCGCCGAATCTGCTGATCGTAGTCGGTTTATTTCCGATAAAGATATATTTTAAACGAATTCGCCGAAAGATAACAGGAAATGTTTCGCTGATATCGATTAACGAGCTGGGAAACGTGGATAGACGCGCTAGAAACAGAGAGGGAAAGAGAGAGAAATAGCTCGTTAAGATCGCGAGGCGTTTCGACTGGCCGAAAGCAAAACGAGATTTCCTGCTTCCGAGACGATGTCTCGAAACGGAGAAAATGGACGAGCCGGAAGAAATTAGAATATCACGATTAAAGATTCGTTCTGGTTTCGCCGCCAGGCCTGAGAAACGATTTTCCTCGCTTCGATCCGACCGCCAGACCAACGTTGCCTTTCATTTTTCATGCGTTCGCTGCACGGATGGATCCAAGCCGCGCTCCCGGTGTTCCCAAGAAAATCTTGAAAACGTGAGAAACGCGTTTCCTCCGCCGTTTTAACATTCTCGCCGCGTCTATCGCGCTTTAATCCTCCTCGTATTTATCCTGTTTCTATGGAACCGGTAATTCGGCAGCTGTGAACTACATGAACGAAAAGGTACACAGCGAAATGCGAAGTAAAAATTTAGAAAAAAAAAAAAAAAACAGAGATGATTGTTCTCTTATGACGATATTCTTGTATTATTATTATTATACGAATTTCTTATACTATTAGACGTAATTAGTCGAACGAAGGAGATCGTCTACGCTTTGCTACAGTTCGTTACGAAAATTATTTCCTATCCTACAAGTTTTATGTTAATAAACCATTACGTTGAATAAACCATTCATGCAGCTATGTTTATATGAATAAGAAAAATTACGATTAACATAATAACTTTAATTTTTTTGCCATAACGATGATATACGAACGTTACATACTCTGAATACGCGATAAACAATGTAATAAAACGTGCACGCGTTTTACGCACGTAACGCAACATGCGGAATACTGAGTATCCATACAGGAAGACGCTCTTTATAACCATACTTACTTAACTACGAATATTACGGCAATTATTCGTGTATTTTTCACGTAGATGCTTGCGATATTTCTATTAATAAAAATCACCTTCTCTCACGGTGTTATTCTTTTTCAAAAATTTGTCCTCCATAGATAGGCACGAAAAAATGGAATTCTACGAAAAATTGGAATTGTCTTGTCCAACATTGTTCGATTAATATTCGAATTTCTACGTGATTTCTTCCACTTCTCCTCGGAATATATTCGAAAGAAATAGGATCCGACTCTGATCCTGTCGAAAGTAACGTCTCGTTCGATGTATTGGGTCGTCCGGAAAGTTTCTTTCGTTTTACGAGGAGTGTTGCGTTTGATATTATTTTGTCGAATTACGTACGATGCATTTTGTTCTGTTGAAATAAACACCGCGGCACTTCACGAAGCTGCACTGTTGTAAGAAACGCGTTTGCGAAGGAAAGACACTTTTCGGGCAATCCAATAGACATTCGCACAAGTTGAAATTCTCGCACGATTTCTTACAGAAACAATTTCCCTTCCAACGAATGGACCTGTTGTCGTAATTTCGCTACGAGTCGCTTTTCCTTCGATCCATTTTCGATAACTAGAAATCCGCCGTACTTTCTTGCTGTACTCTCCGAATTCTAAAAATAGAAACGAACAAGCTAAACAACCGATACACACCAGGCAAACAAAAAATCCACAATACATGAAACTTTTTCGTCGTCTTGGAGAATCGGATACGATCCAGAGACTACTTCTACATTGTTTGCTCCCGTGATCTAGAGGTCAACTCCCGTGTTTACACACGTACAGATCTAAGTTTTCAGAGAAAGACTGTCGATCTATGCTGCGACGAGATAATCACGCGTGTATATATATATATGTATATTTCGTAATCGTAATATTTCGTAAAAGTGGAGCTGATCGAAGAAATCGTGTAATTATTGTAATATAGCCGTTGATATAAAATGTGACACGTATATAACGATTGCCGTGATATATAATAATAATTTAGTTCACGAGAGATTCTTCGCTTTTCCATTCTTTTTCTTGAGTTTCTCGCGTACGATACTTCGAGTGGCGCTTTCGTCAAGATTAATTTCATCGTTTAAATTTCTAATAAATTTCCAGAGGAAATTTCCTGTCTTGTAAAAAGACAATACATAACAATAATAATAATAATAATGGTGGTCTTTCGCGACCTTGTCTCGATCGATACAAAGATTCTTTCATATCTTCCTATATGCTATATTCTAAATACCATTAATTCTATTCGTTCGAACAGACACAATTCTTATTTTTAATTTCTGTTTGCGTGAAATAATACTTGCTCCTCGCGAGAGCACAATATCAATATCGATGGAACGCGATAAAATGGAAACCGAAGAAACGTGTCGGATACCTTAGCTACCTATAGCAATTCGGGACAATGTTAAATGGAAACAGACGAGTAAATTGAGGATGAAATTTGATGTATATTAGTTTGATAGCGGGGATGTTGATCGTGCAGGCCGAACGTCGATCGTCGAGGTCACCAGATTAAACCTCGTTTAATCGAACCGATCAACGTATGGTTAGAAATAATTTGCTGGATTAGTGGCAGAATTAAGAGAAGCGAAAGCTGGATGTAGAGTAGTCTCGTGATAAGGCTGTGTGATACAGTTTAGATATCGATCTTTCATCGTCGCGAACCTAAGTCTTCTATCGAGTTGCCTCTTAATACTGCCGTGGAAACTTTGGACCCAAGAGAATTAGAATCTAATCTCGCTACATACTATACAAAGTCTGGCTGATAGAATATTGTTGTTCCATGTACAAACAGGACAGTTACGATGGTATCGGCTATCACGATGTTGGATGCTTAGGATTTTACGAATTTCTACAAGTAGTACGTTCATCTTCGTTATTCTTAGTCCAGCCATGTTCTTATTTGGTATACGTATGCAGATGAGATGTACTCGCGAACAAAATATTAAGCAGGCGATCGTAAATAGGAAGTGCGTGATAGAAAAGTTC
This sequence comes from Bombus terrestris, assembly GCF_910591885.1. Classification (NCBI taxonomy): domain Eukaryota; kingdom Metazoa; phylum Arthropoda; class Insecta; order Hymenoptera; family Apidae; genus Bombus; species Bombus terrestris. The sequence continues at coordinate 9,331,313 of NC_063271.1, read as the reverse complement.
ATCGATCTGTTATTTATCGATTGACGAAGGCAATTGAGAGAGAGTTGGGAATTTCGAATTTTTTCTCTTTTTTAGCTTAGCATTGATTTCAGTATTACATAGTTTCTTCTAGATATCGCCCACCCGCAATTCAGAATAAATGGCCAATAGGAATTTTGCCTTATCTTAGGTTAGAAGTTGGAAGGAGATTGGAAGCTAAGAAATATACACTAGGAACCGCGAGAATCAGAAAGAATGTTAAACTTTGAAATAACTAGATTCATCGGAATGGTTTTTAGAACTTTGTATCGAAATTTAGGAAACTTTTATTTGTAGCAGAAATTCTTCCACGTATCTAATGTTGGAAATTTGAACCGTCAAGAAAACTGTGGCGAGCACGCCATAAAATTCCCTAGAACTGATACGAAAATCCCTGAAACTGGGAACTCTGGAAATCCAAACATGTTAAAACATTGTTAATATGCAACGTCGCGAATGAGTTACAAACTTTGAGAACCTGGATATACCGAGTTTCCACGACGAATAGATGTTACGGAAACACGATGGAAAGTAAAGCATTTGAAACGTAGACATTTAAAAGCACGTTGTATGCCACGAATACCGAAAGGACTAAAGCGCGAAATAAAACTATCGCTACGATACCCAATTTCCCGTGATCGAACAGCTTGCCAATTTTAAATGAAATTTTACTCGCAATTTGAAATTAAAATCGCCTGCGTAGTGAAATGAGAAAACTCAGCCGAAAGTGGAATCGATCGACTATGACTTCCGAGGGGACTCGTATACCAAACAGAGAGACGAAAGAGCAACGGAAAGAAAAAAGATAGGAAAAAAGGAGAGCGTATGTGTCACCCAGAGCGCATAGAGGGTGGCAGGGTGTTACGGCTGGGTAAGTCCAAGGTTGTCAGGGCTACGACTCTCGAAACACACTAACCGACCGCCATCTTTGCTTCTCCTGCGTGGTGCTGCGTGGGTGTATCCGAGCGTGAAGAGAGCGGGGACGTAGGGGGTGGGTGGGGGGAACGATAGAGAGAGGAGAGCGAGAGGAAAGCTAGGGAAAGAGCGAGCCTGGACGACAACGATGACGACGACGACGACGACGAGCTACTCGCTCGAAGAGACGAGACGAGTGAAGAAAATGAGGGGTGGGGGCAGGGGGGAGATAGAGGAAGATGGGAGCATAGAGAAACGAGGAAAATGTGGAAATATGCGTAAAGTGAATCTATATGTACGTCGTGTAGGAATTACATGGTATAAAAGTTTATTCGTGTGGAAAAATATAAAATATCCTGGGAATGTTCTATATAGAGGAACGTTAATGTCTACCATAATGTTATGGTAATGCTAGGTGTATAGTAATAAACAGACTGCGGATATCTATGCGCAGATTCGTATCTTAGGGAAGATGATTGAGAAAATATAACCTAGATAGAGCGAGCATTGTCCGACATGTTGATTATTCTAATGAATTTCAGATTTTTACATGGTTCTTATATTGTACGTGTTAGGTGTAGTTTTAAGTGTTTTATATAGTTTTTGTTATGACGTGCATGTTATATATATGTTTGCATTTTTCAGTTTGTCAGAGATGCAAAAAAACCCGCGGACTGACGATTTGAGGTTAGTCTTGATAGCAACTGTTCTAAGTGATATGTACATTGTTTCTTTAGCATATTATTGTATATACGTATACTATTGCCGTTGAAAGTTGTAACAAGTTAACAGCAAAGCAAAACATTCGCCGGATGAAATACGTGGAACTTTGGTTATGTTCGTCGTCATAAATCTCTTTACTTCGTGATTCACGAAGCTTGATAGAAAGGAAATAAAAATTCCTACCGCCGATTCAGCATCACGCGACCACATCGGCGTCGATTTTTTCGACGATCAGTATCGCAGCATGAAATTGAGGTAAAAGTTTTAAGGTTAGGTTTAATCACGACACCGATGCAAAAGGCAAGGACAATAAATCAACCAACCTAAAAGAAACGCAAGAGCGATATAGGTAGGTGCTACGTAAACTCATAACCTCAAAAAGTTGCAAAGTCTGCACACAGCATCCCTCGAAATGACTCGGTCTCGAAGCAAGAAACTTCACCTAGAAAGGATGGTGCGGAGGTCATTGACAAGCTACGGAAACGTCGAGTTCATTGCCTTCTTTTTAAAATCTATCGGGTAAAAGAACCTTTTTAAATCCCGACGTTTAAAAGCTCGCCTTTCAGAAAGGCGAGTAAATATCACGATAGACATATGTATATAACGAAGGAGGGAAAAGGAAAAAATATATATATGTAACGAAACAGAGAGAGAGAGAGAGAGAGGGAAAACGTTCTGAAATACGAGCGAGAGATGGAGAAACGAGGAGAAAAGGGGACGCGTAGCAGAGAGAGGGAAGTTAGTGGAGCGAAGGAGAGGGGAACGAGATAAAAGCTCTGGACAGATGAGAAGCGGCCAATGGCGGGCATCTCCCCCACCAATGCTTCAGCGCAGCATCACTATGATTCGTAGGAGGCGCCGGTTGGCGGAAGTGCGCATGTACGCCCTCGATGGACTGACACTGCTCCCTTTTCCACGACTCCCTGCAACATGAACTCTCTCGCAGGGGGTGCATTGCGGATACAGGGCGTGGCGCACGGCCCTTGGAGAAAGACCCTTTCTGCTCAATGGCGATACATACGCTATACCGTTTTGTATTTTATTCGTGAAAAATTAATCGAGAAACATCTCGAAGCCGAGATGGATAACCTAAAGGAATTGGTTACAAATGAATTTTTGTTTATTCGCGATAACTTTTAGATGTTCTATTTTGTTTCCTCTGCCCTATTTTTAGTTTGGCGCTGGCTGGATTTCACGTTAATAAAGATAACAAGCAACGACTTATAGGTGAGGTTAGGTGAACATTAATATATGTAATAATGGTAGGGATGGTTTATCTACTTATCTAGTTGAGGTTAGGTGAACTTTTTTTTAGAAATCTTGTTTCATTTAACCGGACGATGACAGTTTATTGGACGAAGTCTGATAATGGTGGGGCTGATTTATCTAGAGTTGAGGTTAGGTGAACAGTTTTTAGAAATCTTTGTTTTCTTTAACCGAACGATGACAGTTTATTGGACGAAATTCGATCTAATGACGATAGAAAGGGATGGTTTTCCTACAGTTGAGGTTAGGTGAACATTTTTTAGAAATCATGGTTGATTCACGTTATCGTACGTTGGCAACCGAGCATCTAAAGTACGAGTACCTAAATTAGAACTTGAAGGCAGACTTGAAGATTGGACAAATAGAGCAACGTAGTTAACGATTTTGATTTTCGTTGAGGAAATTATTCGATTTTCGAGTAACCTTCTATTTTGAATGATATCTCTCAATGGAACGAAAAACGCTTTTTGGTATGAAAACTATTGACAAAATTCGAACATAGCGAGATTATTTGAAATTGTCAATGAAAACCTGTGTCATTCGTATTTGTTCAACAATTACCAAAAGTGTTTTCAATTCGATTTGATTCTTCGATCGAATATACGATTCGAAGAATACTTCCGGTTCGAAGAATACGGAACAGAAATCGGTTTTCGTGACCGAAGACTGATCAGCGGTCGATATTCTTAAATATTTCTTTAATAAACCGGCAGCGTTCATAAATCGATTTCACAACATCGTTTCGTCACCCGTCAACATTTTTCTTCGATCATTTTCAATTTTCGTTCTCTCGATCGTTTCCGCGTCGAACGATCGAAATCTCCGATAACTTAAGAGAAACAAATGTCGATAACCAAACATCATTCTCGATCGAAAATTGTAGGAAATCTCACGAACGATCTCGTGAAAAATGTCTTCGCGCTGATCTCTCTACAAACAACGCGTAACTTCGAACCTTACGTTCGATTGCTTCAGTCTAATTTCGCGCTTGACTTCGTTCTCTTCGTAGCATGTTATACAATTTTTGAAAATTGTAAATTTATTATCAATCAATTTTTATTATCAAACGCGTTTACATAGATTTTTCCCTCGCGAGTTCGGTCTAAAATTACAGCGATCCGAACAGATCGACAAACTGCTGGAATTCGAATAAACGAAAATTACGAAACGATCGATTTCCATCGAAGAGACCAATCGTTTCGGAGAATCGTCGAGAATAATGGAATCTTTGGTCGAAGAAACTTTGCAGAAGTCCTGTTCGACATAATCGACGTAGGAGCGTTGTCATCGTTTCTAACCATGGCGTACGTTTCTCTGAACTCTGCTGAATCAACAAGGCGAACGTGATCGAAAAAATATTGTCATTCATCGAAGCGCGACGATTAAAAGAAGAAGAAACCTTATCGATCTTCTACGCTGCAACTGGAACGAACGTTCCACGGTTCTTCTCTTCTTCTTCCCCGTCTCTGTAAAAGAAAATTATTTCTTCGTAAGAAGAAACTTCCCAAAATGAGTGAAACCAATTAAGTGGAACTTTTTTTATTTTTACTGTTAGAAATCGTCGATGGTCGAAAGTGTCGTAAGTTTCGATCGACGGGTGGAAGTGGCCGGAGAAGAAAATAGAAATCGGTTTTCGTGGTTGACAGAGCCTCGTAACCATTGGTCTCCGATCGGTGATCGTTAGAAATGGAAAGCAGCTGGATTTCCACTTGTCAAGACGGACGGATCTGTTCCGAATTTCACCAGACTCGCCTGCTCCGTGTCTCTCCTCGATTTCATACGCCACCGATATTTATAGCGGACAGTCAGCTGATTTATATTATTTTCTAATCTCTTCCAATTTTGAATACCGGACAACTACGTGAAATTTTTCACTCGAATTCCGAAACAAAGTTAGAAGCCACCTGATCGTTCGCGTTGTCTTCTCCTCCCAATTTTCTCGCTTTTTACCATTTTCTACAGTTTCCGATCGTCTTTTACCATTTTGCTAATATTTGGCCTGAATCATTGGGTTAAAAAAATATTAAATATTCACGTATGTGCCTGAGGCAAATTCTCTTGCTTATAAAAAATAAACAATAAATAAAATATACCACTACTACTACTGCACGCGTATATACAAGCTAAATTGCAATTTTTACAAAGGAACTTAAATATGTACGCGAGTATCCATTTCCTGTTCTCGGACTCGTATCTCCAAAGCAGAGAATCTTCTTTGACGAAGTTGGAAAATTCGTAATTTCCACTTCCATACATTTATTATATTATTATATTTATATTATTTCATCGAATTACGTATGATCCATTTCGTTCTATTTTTATTATTACGTTCGTGCATAATTCAATAAACCAATGTAAAACCAAAAGCATTGCGCGTCTATTATTTGCTTGCAAAACGAAAGAAACTTTTCGAACGACCTAATACGCAGCTGTGCGTAATTTCAACCGAAAGTAAGAAATTGGAGACGGAAAATTTTCACCTCTGAAATTGCCAATTTTTGCGCTTCTTCGAGGCTTCGATGCTTAGCGGTGGCGAAATTTTTGTTGGCTTATCGATTAAACGTATAGTCTGTTATCGATCAATTTGAAGCTAATCGTTCAACGTGGACTTGATTTTTCAACGTTGATCGGCTGGATGCGAGGTGTCGGTCGACTGCAACATATCATTCGAGATAATACTTAAAAAACGAAATTTCTCGAAATCCAGATAAGAAGGTAGTCACGCTTGCGCAAAAGATAAGTAGGTTTTTTCATTTGCCAGCTAGATAAATGTTTATTTACTTTGCAGCACCAAGTTATCAGGCAGGCTTTTGCGAGCTCGTTGTTACCCTTTAAACATTTCCTATACTTACATAGGTATCTGGCGCCATCAAATAGATAATCTTGAACTTGGAGAATCGATCACCTGCGTTTCAAATGCTCTTCAATAATTTTTACGAAGTATAAACATCTTCTAAGAACTGAAAACGTATCGTTTCTATTTGCGAAGTTTACATCTGGAATTTCCACTGAAAATTTACCACTCGTACGTTGCATGGTAAAGGGTAAAACTTCTTTCATAAAAATATCCCTTTAAGAATTCTCAAATTCAAATCGACATTTATCTTCAGTTATACGAAATCGTGTTACGTGTTCAGATTTATATTGAGATATTCACAACCCAATGTTATAACCACTGCTGAAATATTTCAATCATTTAAATCATTTCTCATTTAAATGGAGAGATTGAGGTAATTTAAAAGTACAGATACTTCGATTTCAATTCAAATATTCAAATATTATCTACCTATTTATGTATTAGGTTGTCCGAAAAGTTTTATATTATTTTATTGAATTACGTATGATCCATTTCTATTTCTATTATTATGTTCGTGCATGATTCAATAAATTAATATAAAACGAAAAACATTGTGCATTTATTATTTCCTTACAAAACGAAAGAAACTTTACGGACAACCTAATAGAAATTCGAAGATGCAAATTCGAAGATCGGAAATATAATATTAAGAAATATTATATTATTACATAAAATGAATATTCAAATTTTAATGCTCGAATTCATTCAAATTCACATCGAAATCGCGTTCAAAATCGTAACGTTATGATTCTCACCTAATTACATACACAGACAAATCCAAACTGAACATTTATACAAACTATGACAACACAAACCAACCAATAAAAATAACGACTTTCACGATGCTCCTGACATATTTCGATACTATGGCTTTTCGAGCGTAAATGCAACTGCGTACTCCAAACGCGATTATCCCAGAAACCCAATATCAAAACATGTATCCAATATATGTAGATCATCGAGCTTTGTCGTCTCTCCACCACGTTATTTCCACTTTATTTTGTAAATTATTCTTCATCGACTTATTCCTCGGCTAAGCCTGATTCAAAACTACAGTCAGATGGCGATCGATCGAAATCTATTAGGTTGGCAACCAAGTGATTGCGGATTTTGTCAATACAACCTAATGACAAAATCCGCATTCACTTAGTTACCAACTCAATAGAATATTACCGAGGTATTCGCACTAAACGATCGACCAAAGAATCATCCTATATATTTTTTTCTCCTTTTTTCTATCCTCCATCACATCGTTTCGATCAACGAATCTTCCATCGCCTACGTTCAATCGTCTCGTTTGATCACATTAAACGATTTTCACCGGTGTTTGACTTATGGTGGTCCGATAGTACGCACAGTGCTCGCTCTTGTGGACAAAGCTCTAAACGCGACGAAATGAGAAACGAGTGGAGGTTAGGTCGTGGCGGTCGTCCACGTATATCATTCGTGTCGAATTTATTCGCGCGCTTAAACGCCAACCTGTCCGCTAAACGTGGACGCAAACCGCAAGTTAAATCGGAGTAGAGTTAAACTGGCCGAAAACCCGTTTGGCCCGCGTGATTTACGCGCATGAATCGAGTCACCTGGCCGACGCGTTTGTCAGCGGAATGCCAGGCGTGTGAGACCGGCTTTAATCGCACCTGTTCCTCTCGTCCTGCCATCGAATCGACGAAGACCGGGCCTGCCCTTGTGCCAGCAATTTGTCCGCTAGTTTTCTATAGGCTCGTCGTCTTATTAAAATCAGACGCTTGAAACGATTTGCAATTGTTTACAGGTGCAGTGCACATTTACAACGAGAAGTTTCATGAATTGAAATTGTGATAGTAATTTGTTATAATTATATTTACATTTAGTTATATAATTATACATTTATACATTGACAGAAATGTAGAACATTGATACATTGGTAGAAATGTATTTTTATTATTGTAGGTAGCTATGAATGTTTGTAAGTACTATGATAGTTAGAAATGTTTATATCTGGATACATATTAACGGTAATTACGTTTATATAATCGTTTTGTAATTATAAACTAAACGGAGAATCTCATTTGAAATATATAGTCTATTTATCTAGCGTGCATATATATTCTTGCATATTTCAATTTGCCCCAGAACGCATCAACATGATCGCGGTAAAATTACACTTAGGTCTATGCAAGACGATTAAATGGCAAAGAAGCTCGAATGAATTATTCAATTCGTAGAATTAAAAGCAAAGATTAAGTGTATATCGAACACACATGTTGCAAGATCATTTTGATAGCGTTACACTTTTCTTCTTGAGCGTGTAACGTTGTAACGAGATTTGACATAATGGAAACTTTGAATATTTCATAGATTAAAATAGCGATAATATTGCACTTAAATATTACTCAGATATATAGATAAGAGAACGATAGAAGATCGTTCGGTATTTCTACCAAGCTTTTATCACAGGTTTATTCGTCTTAACTTTTTCTTCATACTCTTTCTGCTTTTTTCACGTTCTTCCTTTTTTGTCGAACGAAAACGTATTTCTACGATCGACGATCCTCGCTTAGACAACGACGAACATCGAAACTGCACAGAACAGGAAATGTGAGGTTAAAAAACATCTACGAAATCTTTAGTTTTCTCGGTAATGTTAAAGTCGATCTAACGATTGATCGTCGATAACAGAGCAAAGATGTTTCGCCTGTATCGTGTTACGGCTCGAATCGACGACACACGACGCTGTCGTTGCCGCTCTTAATCTGCTTTCTTGTCGGATGAAAAGAGAACGCTCGAGCGAGATAAAGCCGATCGTACAAGATCACGTTCGTTTGCGCTACTGGAATTTTTATTTTCAAAAGCTCTCGAACGCGCTATTTCCTCATATTTCACCGTTGTTTATTTGTATATCGCAATCGCAGCGTAGTTCTGCATTCGTTCTTTATAAGATTACCGATTGATACTTCCAGACGAGTTGTTCTTAGTTTCTTTCATCCAATGTTTGCTTCTCGTTGGCTTCGTTTGCGGTTCTCAGTGAATTTTCGTGGTTGCGGATCGTTGTCGAGCGAACGTGATGGTACAAATGATCTGTATCGTAAATAATTACATATACACTGATCTCGCTGTCAGATCATTCGGATTGTTTCGATACGAAGATAAAATTTCTAGTTACGTCAGTCGATATAATAGAACCCTTCAACGTTTCAGGTAACTTTAGATACGCCTCAGATACTACTAATAATAAAATCTCCGAATGTCGTCGCTTTCAAATCTTTCATCGAGTAATAATATCTGAAGTTTAATGATATAACGCAAATCGTAATAAGTGTTTGGAAATAATAATAACTGAATTATCGTCGATTTTTAACAAACCACACAATCGATAATTTCAAATGACGAGACACTTAGCAAGTACGAAATTAGTATCTATATCAACGTCATATCGATGTTGTAATATTTTTGTAACGATACTGGACATTATTTTCGACATGATATCGTTCTCGGAAGTTTGCTCCAACGGTAGCCTGCAGAATAGAAAAGACTTAGTAAATAAGGACGATTGTGGTTCAAGTAGTTGATAAGTGTCATCGTAGCAGCCTCGAAGCGTTCTTTGCGGTCGTTCTATCAGCTTCCGGAAGACGCGCGTGGTTCGCGTCCATTTCTATGACGCGATCGTATCGCTCGCTTGTTACAATTTAAAAAATTTACAAACAATAACCCATTATCGAGCCAGACGAAATTGCTATCGGTTAGTTACGCGTATAGAACAGCTGAAAATTCTAACGTACTTCAAAGCACAGTGATGATCTTTCTCTCATAGAAGAAACTTTCCTCATTCGATATATTTTGGGAAATAATCGTATCTGATATAGTTATATTAAAATTTGATTTTAATATAATTATATTAAATATTATATGAATGATAGTTATGTGAATGAACGATGTGAAAATAATGATAAACCGACAAAGACAAATGTATCATCGACATTTTAAAAGCTAATGTCTCGATGGAATTTATTTATTTCGTCTTTTTTATGCAGAAAGATTATCACTAAGCCGAAAAATTTATCAATATCAGATATCAAAGGATTGATACTGTAGTTAGGATAATAAGACAATAGGTTAGGATATATAAGTTCTAAAGATAATTTGAACAGTATAGAAAGCTATAGGCGATGTTGTCTCGACTTTAAATTAAGTATCAAGATATTAATATAGATGGCAATCGTCTTACAGTGATTTTCCTTTATGTTTCAGTTACTGTTAAGAACGGACCCACCCAGGAAAATGAGAACGAAACACCAGCTGATGTTGCATCCTCACCATCTAGTGTAAGTTCAAATTCCATACAAGTAGTCCAATCAAGTAGTACAAGTATCAGTCAGTTCGATCTCATCCTAAATTAAAATTCTCAAGAATAGTTTCGTCCTTTGAAGAATTCACATGTTTTGCAGGTATTCGGTATCAACATCCAAGGAAATTAGAAATTCGTTTTGCAATATTCTACTATTTTAGATTCATATTCTTTGGCAATCTTTGTATTTCATTGTACGATATTCCTCTTATTATTCTACCACATTTTCTTACTTGTTTATGTATCTTACGATAGTCATCGATTAAAAACCGAATTATCCAACCTATTTAACAATCTCCGTTGTCGCCATCTATTACCATAACTTGTCACCTAACGTGTACAGCTATTAATTACCTTTAAATACTCCGCTATATATTATTTTATTTACTATTTGAGAATCAAACCCGTTTAACAGTTTCTGTACTTGTTTCCGCAGGTTGAACTACCAGAAAGCGCACACCCATGTCCAGCTTGTTCGACCGTTTTGCCCACCTCCAGGGAGTTAACGAACCACCTACGCGGCCATAATTCGCCTCGCAGCACAGACTGTAGCGGCGAGGATGACTATTGCTGCGGCGTGTGCAATAAGGTGCTGAGCTCTGCAAGTTCCCTCGACAGACATGTATTGGTGCACTCCGGGGAACGGCCGTTCAAATGCAAGTACTGTGAGATGGCGTTCACCACGAATGGCAATATGAACAGGCATTTGAGGACAGCGCACAGAGGCGCCTCGCCTAACAGCTGCACCGACTCCGAGGGTAGCAGCGACTCGGACAAATCATCCAGGCAGCGACATCTCGAGGAATACAACAACAACGAGATCACAAAAAGAAACTCGCCAAATATCGGGGACAAACGGGACGAGGAACAGACCTCGTCGTTAACTGGAAAAAGAAAATGCCCTAACTACGCGAGCGACAGCGAAACACAGAAGAGGCATAAGATTCTTCTAAATAGTTCGAGAAGCGAGATGAAATCGAGACCGGATGACAACCAGAACATTTACAATTGTCCAGTATGTGGGCGACAGGATTTTGCCACTAGCGCCATCTTAGAAGCGCATCTGGAACGAAATCATCCGGAATTCCCTGCGAAGTGCGACACGTGCAACTTGTCGTTTAAAAACCACAGAGTACTGAATCTGCATCGGTTCATGATACATTTCGCGGAACACTCGATGGGAAATACCGCGAGAAATCTGAGAAATTCGATAGTAGGTTTCAACGATTTAACGTTCGTTGATTTCTCGTCCGATAAGTTTCCAGCAATAGCGAGAGCTGTCTGCGAACAATCGCTTCACCGGCCAGCTTCAGGCGAGGTAGCCAAATTCCAATGCTCCAAATGTCTGCGAGCATTTCCTTGTAGATCCGCGTTAGATGCCCACGAAACTGACTGCGGCACGATGAATTTGCAAAGCAGAACAACCGAAGACAGCCAATCGAGAAGAGACGATTTTTTCGCTGGCTTGGATCTTCAAAACAAGGCTGCTTTGAGGGAAGCGAAGGAAGGCAAAGATCTTGCTGATATCCAGAGTATCATATCTGTCACCTCTGGACCTATCTTACAGAGTTTTCGATCAGACGCCAGCACACCCGAGAACAACATCAAATTTAATACCAGTGTAAACTCTTCTGGTAGTTCAAGTACGTATTGCACAGAGTACCACGAGGAGGAAGCTCAAGACGCGTTTTCTGCAGAGTTCAGAAAAATGAAATTGAAAGGGGAGTTCCCTTGCAGGCTCTGTTCCTCGATATTTCCTAATCTAAGAGCCTTAAAAGGTCACAACAGGGCGCACATGGGCGTGGGACCTGGCATGCCATATCCTTGTAATATGTGCCCTTATACCAGCACTGATAAAGCGACTCTGGTAAGGCATCTCAGGTCTCACAATGGCGACAGACCTTACGAATGCTCTCTCTGCAATTACGCTTTCACAACTAAAGCAAATTGTGAGCGCCATGTACGAAACCGACATGGAAAATTGACAAGAGAGGACATTAAAAGCGTTCTCATCTATCATCCAAATGAAGACTCTACGAACGAGAACGTGGAACGCGGAAACTCGCCCAGAGTTTTGAAGGATGATGTGAGGAAGAGCCTGGTATATCCGCCAGAACGCGAAGATCTTCACCACCAGCAAATACATTATCCTCCGGTTTCTATGGAGGCAAGAGGTGAGATCAGAATAATAGAAGAGGCGAAGCTGCAAAATTCCTCGATGTCGATATACAGTACTAGCCACTTTGAAAAAAATGATGCGTTTTCAAGGCATGGTCAGCCTTTGGAGCTAACCCAAAGGAACTCCGAGGAGACAAAACCTGGTCAAGATGCCAAATCGGATTTTTCGAAGTTGGACGACGATTTGGAGTCGAGATCGTCCGAGGGTAGCGTATCTCTAGTCACAGAAACCAAAACAGATTCGCACCAAAGAATACAAGCTAGTCCTATGAATTTAAAGAAAGGTCTCAACATATCGGAAAACATAGGCGAAGACGGTCCGTTGGACCTTTCCATGGACGTACTGGATCTCAGCAAGAAGTCGAAGGAGAAGGAGGACGATAACTTCGCCGCGGCTCACGAACAATTTGGAAAAAACCAAAAAGATTTGTACAATGCTACCAGTCAATTATTGTTGACCGAGGCTTTGTTGAAGGCTGGCCAGGGTAGTTCTCAACCTACATCTTTGGAAGCTCTGTACGCTAACGCAATCTACAGAAACTTCAGTACATTCCCTGGTAGCGTAGGAGCTGGAATATTGCCACCGTACATGTTCAATCCTCATGTCTTTGGCCAGGATTTCTCTATGAAAGAAAGATTACAGAAGGAATTGGTCAGAGGTCTACAGTTGACAAGTGGAGGTACTTTGGTGGAGCCACCCATAGGTAGCGCGGGATTTACCGCCTTTTCTCAAAATAGAGACATCAATTCCCAGTCTCATTCAACAACCGACCAAAATGAATATGCCAAATTAATATCTTCTAAGATGGCCAACAAGAGTCTGACAACCCGTGATAAACCAGACAATCTGCCCTCGTCCAATTCCGTGAAGATGGTGATCAAAAATGGAGTCCTGATGCCTAAACAAAAGCAACGAAGGTACAGAACTGAGAGGCCTTTTACCTGTGAACATTGCTCAGCGAGATTTACCTTGAGGAGCAATATGGAAAGGCACATTAAACAACAACATCCTCAGCACTGGAGCCAGCGACCCAGAGGAGGTCACTCGACAAGGGGAAGACCACCTTCCAGCCATCCTACGCTGATTCAAAACCTTGGACAGGCAACTTCTCAAGGCAGCCAATCGTACAACAACATCCTGCCAAAAGTGGAACAGTCAACGAATCCGGAATTTACGAGGCATTCTATCTCCGACCAAGTGAAGTACGCTATCCTGGCACAGCAATTAAAGGCAAACAAGATGGATGACAATGACTCTGAAGAAGAACTGGTCATAGACGAAGGGCCACAGGAGAAAGAAAATCAAGAATCTCAGGATCAAAGGGAGAAGAGTCTGTTGAGAGGACAATTGGAAGCTACAGAATCTACGAAAGAAACTACGGCGAATGAAGAAGCCATGGAATGTTCGAACGATGACCCAAACGAGACAAATATTAAGCTGGAAAAGAACGAACAAACTGTTACTGAACAACAGAAAAAATCTGACACGGAGAAGACTACTGTGACGGAAAATTCAGTTGAAAAGAATCCTGACAGAGTGATCAAAACGGAATCAGTTAATATGAACAGCGAGAAGATGGAGGATGGAGCACCTGATCTCGCTAGCGTGTCAGAACTATTAGACAATGCCTCCCAACAATACCAACAATTTCAACCCCAGTATTTAAGCGATGAAGAAGGTCTAGTAGCATCGAACAGTGATTGCAATAATTCTGGCAGTGATGAGAAATCCGACTCTGTAAATTCATCACATTCGACGAACGCGTCGAAGAAAAAGAAGAAAAAGAAGAAAAAAAAGAAGAAATCAGCATATTCAATGGCCCCGAACAGAGTAATCTGCCCATACTGTGAACGACCATTCCCATGGACCTCATCTCTCAGACGACATATTTTGACACATACTGGACAAAAACCTTATCAATGCGTTCACTGTTCGTTGCTATTCACAACGAAATCCAACTGCGATCGTCATTTGCTCCGAAAACATAAAGCAAATCCGAACAAGATGCGTAGAGTCAGAAACTCTTCTTCTCCGGATTCTCAAGCGATCATCAACAATAGTAACTCGTTCTCCATGAGAAACGTTCCTGAAAGACCCTACAAGTGCAATCAGTGTCCCAGCTCAACATTTTCAACGTTGGGTAACCTAAAGAAACATCGTTCCACTAAACACGCTCGGAAGATGAAGACCAGGTCGGACACTCCATCCAGTGAACCTCAAACCAGTCCACAGGAGTGTCCAAAGCCGAACAACGAACAAACTGATTATGATAGTCAGTCTTCGAGCGTGTCTGAAGGGATAGAAACTTCTTCGATGCCAGGACTTACTAAATCGAATTCTAACGCTTCACAATTGGCCAACGAAACAGCTAGGTCAAGGAGACCTTCACCGAGATCATCACCTGGGCCCAGTGATGTGCCTTTTAAATGCCACTTGTGCGACTGTGGTTTCGCAGAACGACACGACTGCCTCGAACACATCAAAATGAACCACAAAAAATCCTACGAAATGTTAGTGGCGAAAGGGGCATTGGACATGGACATCGACGCGGTTGAAGACCAACAACAACCGCCACCGCAACATCATACCAGCGATGGAGAAGAAAAACGAGGACGTTTTCCAGACTATAGTAACAGAAAGGTAAGAACGTTTACCTTTTTAAGAAAGACTTATACAGGGCATAAATAAGTTGTGAATATCATTCGTAGATAGAACTCACGCTTAACTTACGCTCTGTATCATCAAGTCTATTTCAAGTAGTGTTACTTTGTAACAGATGACTG
Source organism: Bombus terrestris (assembly GCF_910591885.1). NCBI lineage: Eukaryota > Metazoa > Arthropoda > Insecta > Hymenoptera > Apidae > Bombus > Bombus terrestris. The sequence goes on along the minus strand of NC_063271.1, from coordinate 9,316,245 downwards.
ATTAACCAAACATGCGAACTGCAACTAAAACAATTAATTTCTTATTACTTCCAGGTCGTATGTGCATTCTGTATGAGGCGGTTCTGGTCTGCGGAGGATCTCCGGCGCCATATGAGAACACACACCGGAGAACGACCTTTCTCCTGCGATATATGCTGCAGAAGATTCACCTTGAAACATAGTATGCTGCGGCACAGAAAGAAGCACGAGTCCATTGATTCTACCATGTATGTTGGTACAAGCGGAGATGAAGAGAATTCACCTGCGCAGCCACCTACGATCACACCACGAAGTCAACAACAACAAATTCTGGTGGCAGCCAACAACGGAAATTCCCGTATTCAAGACAGAATCTCTTTACCAACTGTTACTCCAGTCGCGACCGGTGATGCAGCCCCGAGTGGATTAATAAGATTCAATCCATACGAGAAATTAACCACTCTGACAGGGAAATTGGCCAGTATTCCATCAAACGCAAATCCAGATGCAGAAAGCACGGATAATGATTTGATCTCGAACCTGCTGGGAATAAGAGACAAGAGTTTCATTGACAGAGTACTACAGGCATCCGCTGATGACGCCGCCAAGCTATTAGGAGTAAAGCGTAGCCATGAGTGAAGTAGATTCAGCTGTTGCTTTTTTTTGGACATTTCACGATCGTGCCTTAGGTTCCTCCCCCATTTACGTGTACGAAAGTCAATCGATAAGTTGATCTTTGTATAGTAGAGATAGTGTAAGTAGGTACTTATTTGAGAAACAAAAGTGTGCATGCGTGTTAATAAGTATGATAAATTGATAAATATTGTTAAAAATTGAGTTTTGATTTTCTTTTAGCCCTTTTTTATTGTTATTTACATGATAGTTAATTTAATTAACAAAAATTTGTTGAAAAAATGAAGAAATACAACAATATATCAGTGTTTTTTATATAGCAATACTTATTGTATTAATTCATTTTTGCGTGACTGTGAAAAAATTGTAGTCATTTCTTATTTGTCTATATGTTACAATTCACACGATACATTGATGATTTTATATGATCTGTAGACAATTCGAGTGAATTGGACATATTTTCAAATAAATGCACTCACCATTATTGTTTATTTTTATTGAACATCAGACTGATTGTTTAAAATATCATCTTACAACATATTCACCGTGTTCCTGAAGAAGAAATTTAACAATATACAACATCTTTTATCTTAATTTCGCACATTTTTATAATTTGACGTTGATAAATTTGTTCTTCCTTTAATAAACATGGGTTGTTTGATGATATCTTTAAACTATAACAGACATCAGTGATGTCAATAAAAATATACATTTCAAATTATATGAAATTAAATCTATGATTACGGTGTGGATGAATTTCAATGATTTTTAACAACATAAGTGAATCAAGAGCCTATTTTAATAAAATTTCATCAAGTTGTCATGCTTTGTTCGAGTCAAGAGAAATGTTTAAATTGACTACAACAACGCAAAGCCACTTTCGCTTATACGAACAATGCCAGCTATTGCAGAATCGTTTTTTCTTCGTCAATTAAGTGCCTACTTTCCTCTTTTTTTTCTATTTTCTCTTTCTTCTAATCTCTCGCGCCCACACAAAACATGGGCTAAAATATTTCCGCGTATCTCTCTATTATGTACATATTATAACCACAAATACGTGTGAATCACACGTTTCTAATAAGCTTACACGTTTCTCTAAGAGCTAGCGTTGTACATTAAAAAGGCACGATTAAGCTTTGTCAATACAAAGCCGTGTCAAAACAAAAGATTTGGTCAGGAATGGAACAAGAGAACGTCACGAAGCATATATTTAGTCGGTGACTTTCTCTTCATTAATCGAGCGAGCCGTACTAAAACCCAAAGATACACAACGAATTAAGTTAGCCATATAATACGTACTTCTATTTATTGTTTGTCACGTACCTAAAACCGCGATTCACTAAATGAAAAGTTTTCCTTGTCAGCGATGTACTTGTTTTTTTGCCGAAGAAAAAGGTGTCTCGAAACGCGAATCGAAAACTGAGACAACCGAAAGAGATTGAAAAGTCGCGTTCGATTTATTGATCGTAGAGTCCGGACCGTGAAGCTCAGTCGGTAAGATAGCATACGTTCTTCTCGGTAGACGTCAGGCAAGTCGAAGAATGCGATTCAATAATATGCAAGTAGAGCAATATAGAAAAGAAAGTTTATCGTATATAATTATATAAATAAATATATATATATATATATATATGTAATAATCGATTTCTATTCCGTCGGATAAATGATTACTGTACATACATAGTCTAACTAAAAATTTCGGTAGGTCTATGTTCCGCATCGTATCGTCCTCATTCATTCGAGTCCCCTAGGAACCGAGAGGACAATATTTAAAAAAAAATGCAATTATACCAAATAGTCGGCTTCGATTCTGATGTCGGTTATCGGCCTTCTCGGTGGACACCAGAAATACAAGTCGAACCAATCGATAAAACATTTGTATCTTCTAATCGTAATACTTCTTTCCTTCTTTCTCTCCTATTTTCTTTCCGCGGTGTTCTGCTTCTGATATAATTTTCCATTCCTGCCTTTTGTCCTTCACTATATGATCTCTTTTATGCGACACGAATACATTCCATCATATACAACAGGTTTATACTTCTTTCTCATGTTCTTTCTTTCCCTTTCCTATCAATCTTCACTTTTGTCTCTTTCTCTTTCCCTTTTTAAAGCTCACCGTATTTATCCTTCTTTAGCGAGAATGGCTGCTTACGAATCGATGTCTGCGCTCGTCGAAAGTCGACCGTTTGCAAACTTATTCGGGGTGTTTTCCGTTTCCTTTCAAATTCCGTCAATAGCACTTAGATTCTTCTTCCACACATATGTTATATGTGTATTGCGTGGAACGTGTATAGTTTGAAAATTTTATTCCATAAATTATAGATTTCGATGGAAAAATCTTAAGATCCATCGATAATTTCGTTCGCGCAGTACATGTATAAAAAAGAAGACTTCTCTGCTTTGACTATTGATACGTAGCAACTCGTGACATGTTGATTTTCGAGAAATCCCCTATTCGACTAAATATAAGTAGGATAATCGTTATGCTAATGTTAAGGTTAAGGACGTCAACGGTTACGATTTAACTATAGATGTGACCAATGGGAATTAACAAATTCCTAAATACATATATACGGATATATAAACTACAAATGTGTAAATATAGAGAAACTAAAAATGTTAGTATCTATGCTCGAAGCATAAATTATCGATAAAAGAATCTGTGAAAGCTTGTATAATTATTACAATAATGTATATTTATTACAAAATATCGGAATATTTTTTTTATTAATATTACGAAAATCAAAACGTAACGTTAGCTTTTGTGCTTTGTAGTAACGGAAAACAGCCCTAATAATTTCACTCTGAATCGGTGTTTCTTTGTTAATATAAGAAAAATCTTTTAATACATTCAAAGATATAATATAAAACAATTCCTCAAAAAGAATTATTATTTGTTAATTTTAATTTTATTTTATATAATGTTATTGACAAAACGATTTGCATCGTTAATGTTTTTGAACATGCGGTTTTATATATATATCTCATGTATGTATATGAATTCAATATTATTTGGAAAATGTTTGAAATAATAAAAAAGAAAAATGCTAGTGCAAAAAAGGACTAGTTGAGATAAAAAAAACGGGAGACGCTGTTTCAGATCTCAAAAATGTTTCCACGTCGATGTAGCGCAGCGCCACGTGACGGTGAAGTCTACTTAAAAAAAAAAATATATATATATAAAATATGTAAACGAAAAAGATCTATTTATTAAAGAGGCGAAATGTATTTAAATCTTTGGAGTGATGTTTTTTCTTAATTGGTTTAAAAAGAATTATGCTATAAAGTAATTATTGTAGCGCACGTGTAAGTACATGATTATCTTGTATCCTTGTTTAAACTTTGCTTATGAATAAGAATATACCATATCAAGATGAAAAATTAAACATTCCCTTTTCCTTATTTTAATTCCCAAATTATCAAAAATAGAATAGGAAATAGTGACCATACAAAAATCCCTTTCCACAATTTTATTTCCCGTCGAATGCTATAATATTTCACTAATAATAACGTCCAGTAAATAATATCAATTAAAGTAATAAATTATTAGGAGCAACCAAGCATATATATCACTATTTACATATAAATATTACACATTTCACTAATCTGCGTTCTACTATAAAACGCTATCGACAAAATAGCGTCGAATGCCGATATAAGAAAGACTCGCTTGCATTTCCATACTTTATTTCTCTCTCTCTCTCTCTCTCTCTCTTTCAAATTTTTGCACTTCCGCTTCTAAACTCGCTCAGGAGACATATTGTCGAGGGAGTAACATTCGCGGTCCCATTATCCGTTTCATCCTTTACCTACAAAACGCTTTTAGTCGTTCTATCACGATTATACAAACGTATGTGCGTTTAACAAGAGACACTTAACTATTAGATTCGATCAAACAACACCGAGGCTCGTATGGAGCTTTCTATTAAAAGATTTCAATCTTAAACGTTCAAAGTAGCAACGAGTATTTACTATTCCGGTGCAATTTTAAAACATCTGCGGATCTTCCGATAATCGCTTCGTGTATGGAAGATTTTTTTGGTCATGTTTCTTTTCATTTTCTGTGGAAAACACGAACAGTATTTTACCTATAATATATATAGATATACGAATTAAACGCACTTGAACGTAACACGTTATAGCTGCGCTCTTCACGATCATTTCAAGATCCGTTTGAAGAAAGATCATCTCATGATCGACGCTGTACTACAAAATCTCTGTTCAACACCTTATAAACGATTCTAAATAAATCATCTTACGTACTTAACATTTAATGTATCGTAATGGAGAAAAACATGGTGTGCATGCATATACGTGTATGTCAGTAGAGTATGATACACATTAGATCACTTGGAAAAACTCTTGATTTTCTCTGATTAAGAAGAGAACTACTAGTAATGAAAAAGCGGACAGAACATGGAAGCGATTACGAAAGTACTACTACACATATTTACACGTATTGCAGCGCTTTCTGACTTGACGATAAAAGCGGTTTACCGGTTAATAAACTTATACTTTTACTTTTTTCTTACTTTTTTTTTTTCTTTTGTTGTTTTCGTATAAACAAATCAATAGCACTTTTTTTAGGCATTCTTCACATACAGATAACATCCATTCTATATGCACTCGTAAATAAATTTAACAAAGACTGAAGATTAATAGGAGTATTAGGTCGCTGGATCACCACCTGCTTAAATCATGCTACAGTATGTCGTTCACTTCCAACCCAGGATCTGGCTGAGTCATGTTGTTCGCGGTGAAGTCGAACTGTTCTATGTCTTTCATCTCGTCCTCGATTTTCACCGCGTTATTGCTTATATCCTCCGGAACTACCGCGTTGTTGCAAACCTGATTCGCTGTGTTCATCGTATCCTCTGCTTTTATATCCTGTTTCATCATGAACGCTTGCTTCTTCGTTTTCGTCTCCCGTTTCGTGTCAGTTCTTTCCCGCTCGTACATGAAGGTCTTTCGTTTCCTTCTCATCGGTTTGCACACCTTCTTGTACAATACGTTCATTTCTTTTATTCTGCTCGTTGGTATCGTCCAGTCCATTTCTTTGGACGTTGTGTCAGAATTACGCGTAGGATCCATTGTACTTTCGTATTCGGGTATCTCTAGTCCTAACTTTTTCATAACGCTGATCATTATTTCGTCAACATTGCCATTGATAATTAAGTCTGCCTTTTTGTCCTAAAATAATATCCTTGTTTTTTAAATCATGTTAATTTTTTACTCCAAAGAGTATACTGACCACAGTATGCTATAGTAATTTACACAAATATATCCTTAAATTAGTAACAGGTTAATTATTAAAAGTTTAGAGTAAAGAATTTGTTAGTAGTTTAAAGATAAAAAGTTGTCTTACATGTTTTGTGGATTGTAGATTACATATAACAAGACGTCCTCCGTATTTTTTGGTGTAAAGAGGTAAATTACCGCTCGGGATAATTTGAAGCGTCGTCCCAAGACATATACTTAAATCCGCGACACTGTAAACGTATATACTTTTATTAAATACATTTTTCCACAATAACATTATCAAACAAAATAATTGTCGTAAATAATTGTTAACTAAAACCTGAGATATCAATATAGGATTTTTCAGATCAACGAATCGTTTTTCCAAATCTTTTTAATATATCAACAACTGTTAGGCAATCTTCCTTTTATCTGTTCGCAAAAAATACCAAATTTTTGACATTAAATTATATTACAAAGTACGTTCACTTTATTACAATATTCTTATCGCCTGTTTAAAAACATTTGCATAGTGCCTCCAGATTTATCTCTGTGATATGTCGTGATATAAAAAAAATTAATATCTTTCATTTCGTTAGAGGTTTTTGCCGATTTACCTAGAGTGTAAGTCAGATAAAGATAGATCACTGTCTGGCAAGTTGTGTTCCCAATCGAGGATGGTGTCGTGCATGCGTCCACGGCACGGACGACCACCAATTTGCTCAGATCTACATACAGTGTCCAGAGACTTTTTTCCTACGCTCTTAGTTGCAAAGTTCCGAATAAATTGCCTAGATGAACATTAACAAATGAAAGAGATAAAATATAATATTTTGCAAATTTGTAATTGTACAATGTAATTTTTGGAAAAAGAATACCAACCTTCCACATTTATCACATTGTTCGGTAAACATATTTCCATGCAATTCTGCAAGATACTGTCTCTGTACTCCTGATCGAAGATGCAAGCCATCAATATTTTGACTTATAATAAATTTAACTTTTTCTGGAGGAGAAATAATATTGATCAATTTTCTATGAAATGAAAGTATGTAATTGTTCTGTATTATCATAATTGTACTCACTAGCATCTACTAATTTTTTCAATGCCATATGTGTTTTTGTAGGAATTGCTTCGTCAAAAGAAATGTTCATTGTAGGTTTCAAACCTTTCTGCTCTAGTGTCCATACTCCATTTGTACCTCTAAGAAACCACATACATAGTATATGGAAATTATTAGAAATATTCAATATATATATATGAGTCTCTCAAAAGTCAAACTGATCAACTTTATTTTTTGTCTATTTCTCAATTTCATTATCTAAGTGGATTATTAATACTCATTTTTCAAAAAACAGATGACCGATTTTCACAAGTTAATTTATCAGAGAGATAGCACGGTAATAACAATAAATTCTAAAATATATATTAAAAGATAACGTTGTATCATCATCTCTTCCTACTTTCCAATTTATGAAGTTAATTAGTAGGGCTTGTGTGTGACTCATATATGAAATATAACATAAAAAGAAACAAAACATAATATATATAAAAAATAAAAAATATAATTGAACGTTAATTTCAATTAAATTATTATTTATCATAAAATTCATAATTTTTTACTTATGATAAAAAAGATAATGTATTTAAAATATAAAAAATGGCATGTTGTGTGTGTGTGTGTGTGTGTGTGTGTGTGTGTGTGTGTGTGTGTACATATATATAACATACGTGTATGTGTTGGTGTAACATGTTACATATGTGTGTTACATAGAACACACACGCGCGCACGTATACACACACACAACATGAAGTAATATAATTACATTACGTATTATATATAGGATAAAAGAATAATTATTTGTTTAATAAATTAATTCATAACTTTTCGCAAAATAAAAAAAAAAGATAATTGTTAGAATTATTAGCTATCATTCTATCTCTGCATTTATTTCGGAAAACTTGAGTTAATTCGATGGTTTCTGCTCGATTTCATAAGTTAATCAGCGTTTTGGGATAGATCACGGTGAGGCATTGTCGTACGCAACAATGGTGGACGCGTCGATTCGAAAGGAAATATTTCGGGTTGTTTCTTCGCCGCTTCCGTTATTCCCGCTCGATTAATTTAAAAGAATTGGCCCAGTGGCGCTTTCGAACGCATAAGCAGAGAATCAGAATTACGGGAGAGCCGATCGGGAACTGCTCGGGGAGAGGGGATGAAAGTAGTTAGAAGTAGGGTGGGGATTCGAGCGAAAAATTACAAATGATAATCACCGAAAATCCGGAATGCCCGCAGCAGTGCTGATGCCGGCGCCGGTGTGGACGACTACGTGCCGTGCCGCCTGTATCCAATCGGCTAGAAGGCCGCACTTCAGTCGCAACGCCTCAACGCTGTCGTATCTCTATAAAAAAAAGGAAGGAAAGAGAAGGAAATAAAAAAAAAGGCGATAGTTAAGTTTTCACACATCGGGTGGGCGAACGATTGGAAATCGTCGCGGATGGCCGACTCCCGCCAAACGGGCGATGGTGAATAAACGGTTTTTACCTCTTCCAGGCCCAGCACTCCTTTGTTTTCGTACTGCGAGAGACCGTCCGCGTAGCTGCATGACATTTTTGCTCGCGCGTTATCGCTCGACAAATTATTCGACTCCGAAAACCCTCGACTACGACGCTAACAATGGCTCGATCGTGTTTTTTATTAGACGAAAACTGGCATTTCGTGCACGATATCAATGGTTTCCCATGTGTCGGACGACACGTAAACAATTTGTAAGTTAATGACCGCGTGCTGTTATGTTTATACGCTACGAATGACGATAAGTGATAGGAAACTCGAGATCCACCGAGAACGCATTCTGTTTTATAGACTGCACTGCATGCAATGAAATGGCACTTGAACAGAAAGAAGATAATAAACGTGCAACGCATGCGCAGGATGCGCCCCAGGGAGAGGTGGCTATAGCGCTGCAGACGCTTGAGTTTCTCGCGTCCATTCAATTCATGCCGCCGACAATCAGCGCCATCTACGGCTACTCTTCGCGATTAAAATTCGTTCGCGGTAATATTTGAAACAATTAGTTGTTTAGTTGAAGAACTGTAAAGTGCGATATAAAGCGCGCGTTTTCGTTCTTCTTACCGTTCCTCTTTCTATCGATTCTCCCTGTAAAGTTTCCAGCGCTACTTCGTATCTGTGCTTTCGCTCAGCGTTTGACGTTTAAAGCATTTTGACATGAATTTTATAATAAATATTGGTACGATCCCCTATGATTTCACAAATTTTTGTATATAAATAAATTCTTATATTCTACGTAGTCTTAGATATCGTTGTGTAAAGTGAAATAAGTTAATATGTTTAAATAAAATAATAAGAGAAAGTGCCATTTTGAATATTTAGAAGTTGAACATTGAAAGTCTGGTACTCTTAGTCATTATAATTTGCACAAAATTAATAAGAGGACTTTGATATGTAGAAGTCGAACGAAATATTATATCATAATTCATTCTTTTAACAATACTACTTTAAAAAATTTTAAGCCTAAAACAAATGACACGGTATACTCTTTCATGTTATCCAATTTATTCATAAATCTGTAAAAATACAAAAATAATTGATCGATTAAAAAATTTTATGAAATCTCACGCATTACTTGTATTATTTATCTTAACTAAATACGCGTGAAATAATATATGTGTATTTAAATACAACAGGTCACAAAAATATTAGGATACTTACCACACACAATTTTTATAAATATATTATATGCATTGTACGAAACTTTATGAAATTTCATTAGCACTATAGTGATACATAACTATCGTGAATATAATATTAAAATTTGAAATTCGAAAATGTACATAGAGGCTACAGTACATTTACTGCAAACATACATTTAGTAAAACATTAGTATACAGCATGAATAATAAACTTAATTATACAATTATGCATAATATATGCATAATATAATAAATGCATAATATACAAGTACACGTGTCTTTTTAATACTATGTAGTCGAATATTGACAGGTCGAGTGTATTAATACTAGTTCAAAACCACAATCTCTAATAAAAGTTATGTCAAGGAAATAAGAGAATCGATAAGGTTTGTCACTTGAATTTCCCGCATTTGACGCGATGCGCAAGGCCGACTGAAGAGGGTGCGCCCAATAGACAGCGCAGAGTCGTAGGGTGGGAACACCGGGTTCACCATCGACTCATGGCTCAAATGGACTTCGCTCTTTGGCCACGGCATCTCACTGTGGGTTTCGTATTCTAGCGAATTTTTCTACACATGGTTCAATCTGTCTCGGTCGTATAGAGAGGCATACGATTAAACAAATAAAGAGGAAGGGAAAAATGAAGGGTGTCAGGAAAAAAAGGAACAGAGCTGTTGAACAATCCGAGATATCCACGTTCTGTTGACGTTCACGTAGCTTTTCCTTTCGAGAACGCGCATTTACGCTTTCTTGGCCCAATAGTGATATGCCAGCCGTTAAACACGACGTTGTCGTTCATCTAGCATAACCTCAAACTCCCTGTGATTACATTATACTACGCTTCAGCGACGTCGAGGCATTAATGTCAACTGTGCCGAATGTGTAAAACAAGATTTCTATCTGGGCGACAGATGCTGCGAATTCTTCATTGCTCTTTATCGCACGTAAGTTGTAAGTATAATTTTTCTGCTTTTTTTCCGTTGGGTCGGGTTGGGTTATACATTTGCTATTTTTTGGTACTGTGGTATGATGCTTTTGTTTTCGTTTCTCGATAGAAGCGCTTAGGCGATAGTAATGTTCGAGATGATGCGTATGTTGCACGATTAGCAAAAGCTTCTTTTTGTTTCATGTGCATTCTTATGAAAAGATGAATTATCACTCTAGAAGAAAACAATATATGTATATTAGAAATTGATTAAATGATTTTATAGTAACATAATAAATTATATATTACAGTATATCCTTGTTTCATATATAGGGTGTCCCTATTTTTTCCCGTAAAATGACACCAGCATATTCTAAGAGTAAAAATAAGAGAAAAATGTTATATAAACATAGGCTTAAAAATGCTTTCTTAAAAAATTATAACAAAAATACGAAACAGTTACGGTTTTCATCATCGATACACTATAAAAATAGATTTGCGATATGTATTTACTTAGGTTAGTTGCATTTTAAATTCAGTTCTTATAAATATGGCATTGACAGATGTCATTAAAATGGAACTACATAAATCGCCGATTTGTTCATATACTCCATTGAGCGAAAACTAGTCTGTTGTTATTTTGAATCTTTGTTATAATTTTTTAATAAAGAATATTTGAATATATATTTATATAACATTTTTCTCTTATTTTTAATCATAGAATATGATACCAGCATTTTGCGAAAAAAGGTAGAAACATTTTGCATATTCTCATGACAAGAAAGTTAGCTTCCTGAAAAAGATAATATATTAAACGATTTACTTAGAAATTTATATTTAGAAGTAATGCGTATATTAATATTGTTTAAATTTGATAATTATAATAGAAATATTTAATAATTATATTATATATATTATATTAAAAACGATATATATTAAAAAGATATTTGTCTAGAAATAAAAATTTTGAACATTAAGATTATTTATAAAAATATTTAAACTTGCGAAATTGATAAGGAAAATTGTGTATGTATATTGTTTCATAAATTATCTATCTAATTGTCGAGACCCGAGGTGTGTAACAAGTAACAAGTTTCTCTGTGACTTATTAATGAAGCATGTAAAGCAACCAGCTTTGTAATGTTTCCTTTGTTTCGAGGAAACAGAGATGAGGATCTTTAGGAAACAAGACGTGTTTATACTATAATATTATTTTGTAATACAATAAGTTCCAAACGTTTTCGGAATATCAAAAGTGAAGGTTCTGGAATGTTGATTTTTTCAAAGCACTTTCTAAACGCTGCGTAATTTAGCACGGTTTACAGTAATATGGTGTTCAAATTTTTTCACAAAAATATTTGTAGTAATTTTTCTTTTAATCTCTAAAAGTTACAGATAATTAATAACTTATAAAAAATTAATTAAAACGTTGGTAATATGAATTTTATTTACTCAACATAAAAATATTCTGTATTTAAAATAACAAATTTATGTAATTAAAATAGTAAAGTCAATATAATAATTGTCTGCATTTGTTATGATATCATAAGTGCAGAATTATTAATTTTCAAGTTGGAAATCATGTAATGAAAGCTAATCTCGAGTGAAAGGTTATCACCCGTTATAAGTTACTCTTAACAGTAATCATTTGCATTAAAATTCCTCGGAACAATGAAATATGTAATACATATATCACACACATACGCGTTCACACGCACAAAGTAATATATATGTGTGTATACATTACTATACCTGTGTACATTACTTTAAAAAAAAAATAATAAGATGTATATAAGACATATATGTACATTACTCTTTCACGTGGACAAAATTATGCTTATCACAATTGACTTATTACTATGTGTATTGATCTCGTTAAATACGAACATTAGTAGCCAAAGAATGGAATTTATATGTAACAAGTTTCTTGGTACTTACACAAATATTTATGTATCGATTAATAATTCGTGACGCAATTGCTATGTTCTTTCCTATGCTGCAAAGTGTCCCATATATTTTCCAAGATCTAATGATGTAGGATGTCTATGAAGTAATAGAAGCTACCAGCCTTATTTTTATATTTCCATATAAAAGAGATAAAAAAATTATTTTGAGCCGCACTGAGTGCATCGAAAATACACTGATTTTATATGAAAAAATAATGTAGAACCTGAACAAGATGTTTTAGGCTTTGAGGATCGTTGAACACTGCCACGTCGACCGAATGGCCGATATATCCATGCGATAAGCGCTGTAATTTTTTGATAAATAGCCGGTGTCACCAGCTATTATTCCTAGATTACAGAAAGCAATTCGTTAAAGAACGTTATTTTTAAAAACCAGACAAGAATGTCGACAGAAGAGTTTCGAAAAGTTTGAACTGGAAAAAATGGCTTCCAAAGGAAAGAATACTTTTTATCTATAAGAAAAATAATTATCGTTATTATCTTTTCATAAAATTTTATAGAGTTCAATGATTAAATAATATGTAATAATCTCTGCATCGCATACCGAATACTTGGAAATGAATACCTTTTGAAGTAATTATTGATTGATAAAGGGATGTAAATAAACCGAATGGGAACGTTACTGGGTTGAAGTTCCGAAAGGCCCCGGTAACCTATCGATTCGAGATTTGATGGCGGTGATGAATCCCAAATATAAAATATTAGACATTTTTTAGACATTTAAAAATTTATACATTGAATTCTGTCTACGCAGACGTTATTAATATAACCGTCTTTGTTGTAGTAGTCATCAACGTTAACTCTTAAGTAGGCGATGATACAGCAGCTATATCCGCCTCAGTATCTATAGGGTGTTTCACGTAAAATAGATTATTGTAATCTCGACCGCACAAAGGATGTTTTATATTTTATTTAATTATTCTTTAAAGTGTTTAAGCTATCAAATGCTGGATTAACATTAGTATTAACCTAAGCCAACTTGAAAATTAAAGCGGAGTGGCGAGATATTTTGGGTATAACTCGAAAACTAAGGCCAACCATTGGTTGCCTCTATAGGAAAAAGTCGTTCAAAATATAAAATTTCTCAACCTATTTTGAGATCAGCGAAATTGGCAAAGTAGTCTTTCGACAAGAAAAATATATAGTCTAGTCCTAACCGATATTACTCGTACTTTTCTATCTCCATCCGGACAGTATCCGGTACGGTATCCAAAATTACAAAGTACAGTGTAACCCAATATTTTTTGGCCAGCGAAATTAAGATGTAAATATAACGTAGCTTAAAAAGAAGTGGTCGGGTTATAGGTGGAACACCCCATAGATACTAAAGCCGATATCGCTATTGCATCATCGGCTGCTCGACAGTCGACATTATTTCAGTAATGACGCTTGCATTAATAACATCAGTATAGATAGAATTTAATGTACAGTACTGCAAGTTCTGTATCAATACCTCGGAGATATATCAATAAATAAATACCCGAAACTAAAATTTTATATTTGGGACATACACTCCCCTGCTCCCTTTCATCAGGCCTCCTCAAATTTCATGTCTATCGGCCACCGGGGCCTTTCGAAACTAAAATTAATCTATACATTTTTAAACAAATGCTATAATCTCGGAGAAGCTACATTTGAAACATAGACTTTTAAACTGTTCAAGGTCATGGAAGGATGGAAATTATTCAAACGGATAATACCTAAGTCGTCTATACCTTCCTGTGCATTATTAACAGAACAAATACAAGATGTGCCAAAAGTTTTTAAGTGAGATTATAGTTATATAGTCGTGTATGAGATATCTCTGTCCTTAAACTGTATAAAAATTAAATTGTCTACAGATACGACGAGCAGAACATAATTATACTTTACATAAATTACACATTACAATTGGCACATTATCTATATTGTGTCCATTATCACCTGGTATTATTTAGAATTACCGACTTATCTACAGAAATAAAAGAATTATATTTTATATATATATGTAATATGTATAGCTAGTTATAACATTTCCTGTGAAAGATCAAAGATAGTTCACCGACGTGAGCACCGTGTCAGTCATCCGTAGGAGATTGTAGGATATATACGTACATTTAAATCGTTCACTTATAATTCATCTGGTATGCGCTTTCATTTAGTTTTATTATAGTCTCGCCTCCTTCAAGTGTTCAATTGGCCGCAAACTCTTTTGCCATTCATCAGTGAATGTTATTAGCGATCTAAGTTCGACGTTAGTTCAAGGTATACCTAAAATATCGATAATTGGCTGTCTTTCACACAGCTGGACGCATACCAACTCAAAAGTCTACGCGATTCAACGTTGATTCTTGTTGAATTGATATTTAGGTATTGATCTTTAATTTGTCAACCTTTGAAAAATTGAACAATCTTATTATTTTGTATTATCGCTACTTGTATTGTAATGTTCAAGAAATTACCGACTATTAAAAGTATATGAACAAAATGGAATACAATATTGCAGATTATAGCAGTGAGTTCTTCACAAACGAAATCACTGTTGTATATACTCCTCAACTAATATACAGTTTGAATCGTCCACTTCAGGAGTTAACGAATTTTTCCGTTATCATCTATGAAAGAAATATTATAGAGCATATAATCATATTTATATAGAATATGAAACTATATGTAACAACTAATATTATGTACAAGATGTTTCAGAAATATATAGTTAGGGTCTCTATAATGTTAACTTATTCTACTGTATCGTTTGTAACAGAAGAAAATGTTGACAGTGTTCATAATTCTACGCATGGCAACTACAGCGGCTTCGAGAAGTACTTACATTTACTATAACATTTACATATTAATTAATTCTATGTATGATTAGAAAAATTTTGTACCATGAAAATGAAATGTATAGAACCTGATAAAAATATGATCAAACCTGTAGAAAATACGATACCAAAGTTTGTTCACCTATTTACGAAACACTCTGTATCAAAATGAAGAATAAAAACTAACACAAGTGTTTGTCTTCTTCAGCCGGACTTAGACCTGTATGATGTAAGGGACTCGTTAGTATGCTGGATAAGCGGCGACTCCATGCCTCCGGTACGTCGCCTTACACTCTGATTTTCGTGGTCGCCTTGGCACTGACTGGATGCTTCTCCTTCTGGCTTCACATCGACAGCTCCGGTTCACCGACGCCGTACAGCAGCGGCGCGTCGGCACCGGGATATCTGCTAATCCTTCCCGGAAACGTGACGCTCTCCCCGCAGCCGTATTTACTGCACGAACTTTCGTTCGGTGATAAATCCACCTTGATCGACATAAAGGACTTCCGGTTCACGATCAACAATGACCCGTGCAACCGGACGCATCCGTTGCTGCTGATGCTGGTTCATTCGGCTCCCGAAAACTTTGTTAAGAGAAACGTGGTCAGAGAGACATGGGGCCAGCAATCTCCGGAGGTGGCGCTCCTCTTCTTCGTCGGCTCGTCTGATGAATATCAGACGATGCTGGAAGAGGAGAATAGAAAATTCAAAGATTTGATACAAGGCAACTTTCTCGATGCCTACAGAAACATGACTTACAAGCATGTGATGGCATTGAAGTGGGCTACGTATCATTGTCCAAGTAAGTTTTTGTGAGATATTTTGAATAATTCTTTAATCCATTAAATATAGCGGAATTCTTTTCTTTTATTACCAGATGATATTTCGTTAGTTCTTTCATAGCCGATGATAAACGTATGTTTATTATCAGATATTCTTAAGAAATATTTCTTAATATTATCAAATATGCCTAGAACTTGCAATATCTTCAAATAATGATGGAATTCCAAGATTATTTTGAATATTATTCCAGTAGGAGAAAGAACTGTTATGGACAAATCTATAATTGTAAATTTCTGTGATAAATATGAATTTATTACGAAAATATATTCTTTATAAATGTGAATTTTCTGAAAGATGTTCCTTTCCTTTCAGGTGCCAAATATATATTAAAATTAGACGATGATGTTTTTGTTCATGTACCTGCCATGTTGGATTTCTTGACGCGTGATCTATCGCCATGGGGAGCCAGACGATTGATCCTATGCGATCTTCTACCCACGGGTACCGTGAAGAGATCCTGGCGTTCCAAGTGGAGAGTTTCCCCTCAAGAATATCCTGGCAGACACTATCCTGCGTATTGTGCCGGATGGGCTATACTCTACTCTCCCGATAGCGTATTTCTTTTGTATCGTGAGGCACAGAAAGAGCCATATTTCTGGATCGACGATGTTCATATTACCGGGACGTTAGCTAGGAAAGTAAATTTAACACAAACCTCTCTGCATTACTTGGTGCTAACTAACGAGAATATGCAGGACCTTCTATCAAATCCAAATTCTCGTAGGGAGTTTCTGTTCGGACCTCCAAACCTCACTGAAAACGAGATAAGAGCCTTACAGAGTGTGGTCACTAAACCACGGCCTAGCAGCGAAAGCCTAGTGAACTGAAACATTTCGAATGAGCGAAAGGCATTTATGCATCTGTGATCATTTTTATTCTCAAGATAAAAATTTTTTTTCAGATAAAAAAGCCTCGTCGTGATTTTAAATTCTTTCTTTTGCCTATTCCTAGTAACCTTTAGAAACAAACAAAGGTTAAAAATTAATTCTCAAACGAAATATTTCAATAATTAAATTTTATTAACAAGGCAGATGCATAAATCTTTTTCTTATTTAATGCGACAAAAGAATTCTCTGATACTTGATATTTTGCACACTTTTCATGCATTTCAATTCTCTACAGATATAATTCTCTTCGTGAGTGTTCAATTTTTTGCACAGTATTTTTACAGTATTATACTTTGTTGCAAGGGAAATTTTTTCTAAATATCGAATCTCATATTTCGGAATAATATAATATTTTCTTATAGTGGTTGGCTTTTCCATAATGATATTATAAAAGTAATATTATAATTTCTTTCGTAATTTTATATCTGTGTGACGGCTATCTTACGGCTATATTACGTAATCAACGTTTCAATGAAATTCTTAAACGCGTGTCTGATTTGATGAAGCGCATCACAATCAACGCACAATAATTTGTATATTCCTTGGTTGGTGATGTATATCCGACTAATTTACTTATTATTGAATAATCTGTTTTGAAAAATTCATCGTAAAAATGATCAAGCGATGCATATCATATTAACATCGCATAATGAAATTTTCCTTTTTGTGAATCAATTGATGCAAAAACAAATGTATTATAATCCCAAGATTATAGGGCCAGAAAACGATCGAGAAATAAAAACAAATTTATAGATATTCAATTCAAAATTTAAGATATCAAATTGTTATATAAAATCTGATTATATGAAATGAGGTTATTAGGTACCAATAAGTATAACCCCAAATCAAGGGTCCATTCGCGAGTTAGGAGGGCTTAAAAACTGGAAATTCCTGTTCTTGTAACGTGAATCGTTTATCTAACGATTCGAATGAAATTCTAATTCTCAGCTCCTTGAATGATTAGCAAAAACATGGATCTTGAACCTACACGCACCTTTCTTTTTATCAATTTTCATATTTATCGACGATGCAATATACCTCAGTATACGTATGTACACACACACATACACACACACATATGTTATGATTATATTCAGTTGGTTTGCTAGGAGAGTAATACAATTGAAAATATTATATTTTCAAGCAATATGTTTGATATAAAAAGTTTCCAACTAAAAATTGCAAGTGACAATAATATATTTTTCAGGAATGATATAGGTTTCAAATTGGAAATTACTAATTACTTAACTATATAACAATGAAATCGTTTTATAATTAATGGCAGTGTTTGGAATCTTGTTCATTTATTAGCTTAATCTCCAAATCTGTAGTTTTGGTATTTCCTAAATTCAATTTTGGGCTGTGTTCAACTAATTGGTTATGCTTGTATGTAGCTATTTCTTCTAGTTTCATCATCTTGGACGTTTTGCCAGCTAAGTCCTTTTGTTTTGGCTACCGATTCTCTATATTGCATTTGAAATATTCTGAGTTTGTGTAATGTTGCATTATCTCAAGTTCACATTCTATCTTTTGCAACCTTGAGCTCATCTCATTGTTAGTACCCAATTGTATAGTACACAATTCTGTAATTTTAGCAGTTTGTGCTTCTATATGTTTATACAATTATGCAACTTTTTCCTTTCCTACATTCTTCCATCTACGGTTAGCACCTATAGATAATAAATTACAAGAAAGGTTTTACATTCTGGGTATATATTATTTGTGGATATTATTTACTACTATAAAAAGGATTAAAATATTATTTTAAAGTATGTTATTCTTATTAAATAGTATATTTTCATTTTAATAAATAAATTTCTTCTATAGAACTAATTTTTTCATTTTAGAAGTAACAATTTTTTAAGTATATCAACCTTCTGGCAAACCGACAATATGCATATTTAATTCTCGGTTGTTCTGTCGTTTTCTCTCTTTGTTTCAGTCTAGAATACAACGAATACGATTTGCAAAAGAAGCACATGAATTTCTCTGTAAAATGGCGAGAGAGAGAGAGAGAGAGAGAGAATATATGTGTTAAACGGTAACAATTAATATAATACGCTTCACTGTTGCTGCAATGGAGATCTGTAAATTCTGAATTGTTCTGTATACACTTATAGATATACGTACAAAATGTTGGTGACTATTAGTTAGCAAAGTATCATGACTATTATTCTCTGATGTGGATTAAACAATCTTTTTCTTATTTATTTAATTTATATTAACTATAGCAGCATTTTCGTCACATTATGTAGAAAAAACCGAATGTTTTTTCATTGTATACTATCGAACGTGTTTATATAGTAATGGAGTAAAATACTTATAATTTCAATAAACTACGGATTGTTTCAATTGTACGCTATCTATAACCCCAAAAATAATTTTATTCGCTTTTTGAGATATGTTGAATTGTTTCGAATATTAACTTATATGTGACGAAAATAACTTCGAACATAATTTGATATTTCGAATTTTTCTAAAAAAATTCAATCTTGTAGTCGAGCCTTCAAGGATTTCATAAGCCTCGAAAGTTTTAATGATTTTGAAAACTTATACATACATATCATGGAACTGCGGATTTTTATGCAAGTTCATATTTTTATTAACATAAGTATGGAAATGTAATCTACGTAAAAATTTATTTGATCTATTAAATATTATAACAAGTACTTCACTTTGAATGTTTTTATGTTTTTGCATATTACGTGCATTTTGTACATTTTTGTAATTTAAAATTTCGCATAAATGCATAAAAATCTGCAGTCTACATATAATTTCTTATATCTTATTTTCTATATCTTATTATTTAAAACACGTTACTCATAAATAATCTATGATTTCCTAGATTCACGCACTCAAAACTTAAAAATTCAAGAATTTCATCGAATTATGTTCGAAGCTATTCGAATTTTTCCAATATTAAAAAACTTTAAATCACTCCGAAATAAAAATTCAAACGTCCATAAAAACTTGTATCTTCATAATCGTACATACTGTCTTATCATCATTAAAAAATGTACAATTCTTAAAAAAGAGAGGAAAAGAAGAAAAAATATTTCAAAAGATGCAAGAAACGTAGTTTTTGACAGATCCTCGATAGATGTCACTCTGAGTCGGTCGCTATATTGATCAAGTTAGATTTTCTAAGGACGCACGTTGATAAGATCTCAGTATTTGTCGATTGTATGAGAAATTTACTCACGATATCAACATATCTGTCGGTGTGATTTTTGTGGAGTTTACCGCGCGCCATACGTGGTATCTTAATTTTTCGCCTATGACGTCATTTGTGAATTACACAAGCGTCACCGCTCAGTCTGTTGTGGAAAATTTCGTCGAATATATGGCAGTGTCGAGCGAACACTGTTTTTCCTAATAAACACTGAAAACAATCTCGATATCGGAGTGCATCGTGTTCATCAGCGGATACCCTGTTAACCACGATATTATCGTCGAGGAATCCCTGTTCGGACTGAAAGTGAGCAATTTCGCTCTGTCTGCCTTTTATCGCGATCCTCACGAGTCTATATCTATTTGTTGTGTGTTAAGCGATTGTAACCGTATTGTTGAACAGTCTTACTTTTCTTTTATCTTCTTAAAAAATCATTTGCGATAAATTTCAACAGTTGCACGAGTAGTTTCTACGTTTTTTTTTTTTAGAAATGACAACTCGCTTCTTCGCAACATAGGTTGGTAAATTCGATTCGAGTTTTTGTCGTCATCGAGTGGCTCGTTTCAGTTAAATTACGACAGCAGATAAATTGTATTTTCATCGCAGGTTATTTAATAATTTTGTATTCCACGTAAAGGAAATTATACATTTTGACGATGGTTTGATGTTTATAATTACTGACATGAACTTTCATCAATAATTTTATTTATCACAAGCTCCTTGTTTTCTTTGTTTTTATCTTTGTGGAGGTTGATAGAAATTTATTCAACATTGTTTACTGTTTATTTTTGGAAATCTCGTGAAATGAATTTTGTTAATGATATATGATATGGATATTATTTCACATTTATATATTTCATTATGGATAAATAAGAGAACAATGATTTTACAGATATAGTTACAGTGTTTGGAAGTTATTTGACTATTTGCTGTGATGTCGATGCAACAGTTCTGTTTGCGGTGGAACAATCATCAACCAAATTTCATTTCGGTGTTTTCGAATTTGTTGAACAATGAGACTTTGGTGGATGTGACATTAGCTGCTGAAGGCAGACACCTTCAGGCACACAAAGTTGTTTTGTCTGCATGCAGCACATATTTTCAGTCATTGTTTACTGTGAATCCTTGTCAACATCCAATCGTCATATTAAAGGATGTAAAATTCTCTGACTTAAAAATCATGGTTGACTTTATGTACTACGGTGAAGTAAACATATCACAGGATCAGTTACCATCTATCATAAAGGTATTTTGAAACATTTCAGAATTTATTTTGGTATCTTTTATATTTATTACAGTAGTAATAATGTAATTTGGTATAATTTTCCTTGTATTTTTTTTTTTATAGACTGCAGAGAGTTTAAAAATAAAAGGACTTGCAGAAATGCACACTGCTTCTTTAACCAAGTGGCCAAGTGGTAGTAGCGAACCTGGAGGAGGAGATCGTGGGGAATCTTGTTCACCTAGCCCTTCTCCATTATCACCATCCTTTCGTAGAAAGAGGTTAAGGAAATCATCGACAGGATCAACATCTGGATCTGGTGAAAAACCAGAAGAAATGAATGAAATTACTTTAGTTGCCACGAATATCGTAAAGCCAGAACCATTGATAGTTTCGCAAGAAGGTAGTGAAAGTCTAAGAAGACCTGTTAATACTAGTACTGAATCTCAAGGAAGTATTGATGAAGATCAAATATCGATCGTAAGTATATCTGTTTAACATATTCATTGCAATGCGTATTTATATAGACTTTCCGTTCACGTCATTTATGTCCCCACTTCTTATAAGCGCCACGAAATACAAAGCAAAGATGGAAGCGCACGACAAACTAGACGACAATGCAAAAAATGCTATGAAGAAAATGTGAAGAAATTTGGTCGAGAATTTGCAAAAAATCGCACAAAAAAAGTAACCACATTCTGTGGAGATTGTACTAGTAACCCTTATTATTGCTTGCCGTGTTTTAATGCGGTTCATCGCAATATGCCCATGTAATCATTTAAAAATTGTTCATGAATAAAACAGTGTTACATTGTCTACCAATGCACCTTGTTTATTATGCTTTCTTAATACTATTAAAAACTAATATTAATCTTAGGAATGTATAAGTAACAATGTGTTATACATATTTTAAAATAATTTAAAGAATCTCCAATCTTCAGAGACGTAAATGGAAAGCTCAGTGACGATTACCGGTGATCGTCATGGTATTGAATGTGTTAAATATTATTATTCCTAAAGTATTTATATATAAAAAGAATATAAAATATTATGTTTATTAATTGATATATTAATATCATAGTTAATTTTTATATAAGGTATTAAAACATAAAACTGTTATTCATTTCAGATGAGTAACATGGAGAATAGTTCGGCAACAACCCCTGCACAAAGTGATGGCTCAATACAAGATGTGAGTCAACAATCAGGAGGAAATGTTGCACAGAGTACAGTTTCTTCACAACCACCCGCACATCAAGGTAAGTAACTTTCCTTAATGTGTGCAATTAGTTTGAGATTATTTTAGGGTATTTGATATAGATTTCTATATTTAAATATTTATAACATATATTGTAAAATAATGTAAGAAGGAACTTTAAGACTTCCAAATATATTTAATAAAAAAGTACTTGAAGTTTATCATAAGCGGTAATTTTAAACAATATTAGGAATAGTTTTTGTATATACAATACAAATAGAATATACAATATAGATTATTTTAATTAATTACATGTAAAGATATATATCTTAAAAATTAAGGCCTTTATTAATAATTAGATTTTACAGATTGTCCGAAAGAAAGATTGCTTATATTTCAAATACTGTTTCAATTTTTATCAAATATATGTACATATATTTGGTAACTCTGTTCTTTATTTATGCACAAGCGGCAATAATTCAATTTTAAATATGCATGATGTATCTGTCTCTCGCACAAATATCTTAGTAGTTTAGTAGCGAAACACAATCTATAGTGAACGTGGTGGGTATCAAAATTGCATGCGAACAAATGATACTTATACACATTATATGCTGGCACAGATGCGTTTAAATGTACTGCACAAGGAAAATCAACAGACGTTTGACATGAAAATAGAGCGAAAGTTGAGAGGAAAAAAAGATCATAATTAGTAGTGCAAATTTCTATAAGGCTAGTCTCATTCATGAAATTCATCATGGTACACAGATACATAGCACACAATGTATAATGTTCTTTTAGAGGACAGTAAAATCGGGCCTTAAACATTGTCAAGTGTGTATGTGTGCCTTACTCTGTCCTTTAATTCGTGTAATAAAAAGCTGGACACATTTTCCTATATCAAAAATATGTATAACAAATGTGCTTTAAAATGTATCTGTGCCATGCCACGATATTCTATTCTTAATATTCCCATATGTATACCATTATTTCCACACAAATTTTTACAAATATATTTCCATTCTTTTCTGCTTACAGCTTAGCATCTTTATTTTATTTTCCTACACACATAGTAGCATAAAGCAATACATTTCATTTCAATTAGATATCTTCTTCCGATTCTATAGTCTAATTACTACGATTAAGCCAATTATTGCCGAATTGCCTATTTTATTTGTTATTATCATACGAACACATTACCGCTATCAGGTTTCGATATATTTATATCTATATATATATATATATGTGAACAATACATTTTTAATAATCACGATTTTATTATACTACACGAATATTTAATTTCTTTTTGCCTATTAAAGATCCTTATCTATTCGATTTCTAAATATTCCATTTGAAAAGGCAACACACGTCTCATAAGTATTATCTATAATATATATATATAATATATTATATATATATATATATAATATACACCTATAATTAGTATTTATCTTTGCGCCAATATGAAAACATACATATTGCCATTAACGAAATAATATTCCTGTGCTCTGACCAAAGTATGAACCGGTCTGTTCCACAGGATTGCAATGGACTATTATGGAGCATACATATCCACGTTTCGCTCTGTCCTCGTGTCAAACGAATCTGTCGATCCAAGCGTCATCAGCTTTTACCACGCCCGAAATAACAGCTTCTTCGACCATCAGCGATCAGTACTCTGGTACCAGCACGACTGGTTCCAGTTGCGCCCTGACGAATTATCCGAACTCCTCGCACGGGACATTGCAGCACGCATCGTCGAGCGGCCCATCACCGTCGGCACAGTGCCCGAGTAACTGCCAGAGTCCTTGCGCCAGTCCGCAGACCGCAATTAAAAGGAAACGATCGACAAATCCGCAGGCAGACGAGAATTTTATCAGGGCGTTAGACGCCGTTCGATACGGCGGTATAGGGTTTTGTAAAGCAGCCAGGATGTTCGGCGTGAACAATCGAACACTTTGGCTGGAATACAAAAAGCGTGGTTACCCAAACAATCGACCGAGCTTGAAATCGAGGGTCAAGCAAGAAGTGAATTCCTCACCACCGCCAGCCCCGTCGGCGCAGCCGGTTAATTCGCAGAGTCCTACGCCCATGGGCCCTCCCACCACCCCACACAGTACACACAATACCCACAGCACGCATACCATGCTAACCACTCATAGTCCTCATACGATGTTAAGTGGTTACATCGATAGCAGGCATACGGATTACGCATTGCCCAGCACTACAATGCCAATCAATTTACACGGCGTTAACTACAACGCGATGTGAGCCACTGGCTATGACACGCCGATACCAACGGTCACTTGTATAGACGAGCTTGAAAAGTATTAACTACCGAACAAGCGTGTGGAGGAAGAATTTTAGATCGGCAATACTCATCCAAAAGAGAATGCGTATTCTCTCGTTAAATGAAGAGAAACGATACAATTTTAGATATTTTCTTTGCCTAGTTCATACGTATCTATAAAAGTGCTTTCCGACTAACGCAATGATCTCGAACAACTGGAAACGTCAGTATATCATAGTTTATACACTACAGATTTTTTACATTATGGATATATGTATATTATAATGGAAAATATCGTCGCTGGAGCTCGTTGACTTGTAATTCTTAACGATTGTACATATTTCTTTCCTGGCTGGTTCAATCCTAGAAAGAAGTGGAAATCTTGTCACTGTTTTGAAAAAACAGGATCGTGTAAGAGCTAAATAAATAATTTCATCAGATACTCGCTGGAATCAATTAGAATAATAAATTGTGAGTCAACGAGTGGACGACAGCAACTCTTTCTCGTCGAACACCCGGTAGTTCCGGCGAAGGGTAAAGAAAAAAGAAAACAAATTTTGAAACAGGTTCCTTTAGTTTAAATCGTATCTTTTGAAATTTGAATTACACACGAATGTGATAGTACAGGAACGACCATGTACTGAAGGCATATACTTGCTAGTTTGTAATTTCAGATATTTATGGGCGAACTGTCGAAGATTTTTTTAATTTCACGTTTTTATCAATGCACGATCGGTCTTCACACGAATATCGATATAATCTAAAGTTGGTGGAATAATCTTACGCAGATACGTCGGAATTATTTCGCTTTTTATCAACTTTAGCCTGTACCATGCCGCGACATTTTTGTACATAGTGAATAAAAGTAGCGATAGTGAAACATAGATCAAGAATATATTACATGTATTTGCACATTAAAAAACTCGTAGCTAATACATCCTACGAAATTAACGATTTATGTACGAGCGAGGAGTGAAACGCAATGCGTCGTCAATACATGTATTACAATTAATTTGCAAACGTTGGAAATGAGCATACATTTTCTGACGGATCATAATTATCTGTAAAGAATATCTAAACTCGTTTATATTTTTTGTAACAAGTATAACAGTTTTTGTGAGGGTTGCAGTGTTTAAAAGAATTTGTTCAAAATTTTCGACGGATTATTCCGCCTAAAAAATTCTATTATACAGGGTGTTTCATAAAATATATAATTGTAAGGTTAATACAATTATGAAGTGGAGAAAATGTCTGTGAATCCTGGTGATTCAGTCGAAAAAGTAGTTTACCGCTGTATCTGCGATATCATGTAACATTTAATTCAAATATAATTCTCGTTGTTTTTGCAATACTGTAATGACACGATAATTGCCAGAAAATCAGGTGACACGGCCTGCAATTATCGTTTATTTACGGGACTTGATCCTAAGTATAGATACGGATGCGTTGTTTTGTCGAATGTAGAGGGCGATAATGCGAGTGATAGAAGAAGAAAAAGAAACAAATATATCTATTGGTTTAAGTTACATAACGATGAAATATTTTTATCTTTAATTTTTTATGAATAAAAGTTTTATCAATTGTCAGGTTTTTCTGACTGAAATAAGATCAAACACGATACAACTTGAGACATATTTATTTATTTAATGGCATTAACTTATATTTAAATACCTATTCAAAATACCCATTCAATTTTCAAAAAATCAGAAATTAACAATTACCATTGTTAAATTAGTTGTTTTGTGGATATTTTTATTGTTTCGTGGATATTTGAATTCGGATCAAGTCACACTATACTTAGTCGTCGAACTTAGCGGTATGTGTCAAAGAGAATGCCAGGACCTATTGAGAAGGGTTATCGCTCCCAGTGGTGGGGATGACTTTCGTGCATTTGGGAGGAACATCGCGTCTGGTAATCATTAAAACATTGCTGTATATCGAATGAGACATTTTATAGCACACCCTGTACATAGAGGCAGCAGGCTACAGGGTATAGTAGCACGATTATTAGCGTGCAGGGTCACTTTAGTACAAATACTGTGAAGTTCTTGTACTGTCTTTCGTTTTGACCGAAAATCAGGTAATTTTTTAACGTATTCGTATTGTTCTCCGATATTTACGAAGGATCAAATGTACAATTTAATTTTTTTCAATTTCATCAAAATTTATCGTAATTTTCATTGGTGAATTATCTGTTTTTTTTTTTTTTAAAGTATGTAATTAATATCAATATGTATATTATTTACATATATAGTTGCGATTGATTTAGGATGTTGTAGCCTATAAGTGGTAATTAAGTGCAATATCCGCGGGAACAAACGTTTTCTTGATTAACTCGTCGATCTGTTAACGTACAATTACATGTATAACATAAAGAGCAGAAGAAAGGAATAAGGGAATAGAACAAAGTAATGCATGTATTGAAAAATAGATGTGTACGATGTGACAACTTGTCATTGATGGTTCGAGAATTGTGTCAATTTTCTTGGAGAAATGATTTTAGTTAATGTTAATATTCGATTTTCTAATTTCTTTTACTACGAAAAAAAAAGATTAAAGATTAAAAGATTAAAGTTTCTCGAGAAAATTAATTGTATAATAATTTTCCTGATTTTATGTTTAAATAGAAAGAGAGAATGATCTATAAGTGTTCCATTGAAGCGAGAAAATATTATATTACGACGCTAGAATTAAAACAAATACTATCTTCTTGTTTAGCATTTAAATAGTCGCAAATGAATTTTAACGACAATGTACATAACATAATTTTTATGTTTATTTGTACGAACAAGTACTATCAGTCATTTTTGCGTACTTGGCATTTAATAGAGTTGGAGATCCACGTTTTTAACTCGTACATGAACTAAATAACGAAAGATTTGCAAAAAGATTTGCAAATTTTTGTTCCTCTGTCTTCGTTTCTATAAATTAGACTAATAATGAAAATATCAATTCATAAAGTAATTGCATTGTAAAATAGTTGAATTGTAAAATGTACGTAGGAATGGAAAGTTTTTTCCGAAATTTTTACATCGATGACATGAAATCTCAATGAAATTCTTTTATTAGAAGATAATTGACTACTCGAGATAACCGACTAATCATTTCTAGCGGAAATCGAGCGCGTCTCGCTGTTTCCTGTTTTCGTTCCGAACGTCTGTACAAAACGATAGATGAATATAAAATGTTAAAGAAATGTTGATCGTAATGTACACTATCTTAAACATTGATACTTCGTAAAAAAAAAAGAAAGAAAAACAGAATAAATAAGTGAGGTGTAAAAAAAGCAACTAGTTTAAAATCGGTACCGAATTTTATATGCAGAGAGTCGAGTTTTGATGTGTCAATGTTATTGTATAACGCCTTTAATAAATCACGTGAAGGAAGAATGAATTAAAAGTTGTTTTTGGCCAGGCTTACGACTCTGTTCACGTAAGATATCCGTTTTTTTATATCTTTATTTATGTAGCGATTTTTCTGTATAAAAAATAAACTTTTTTATTTGCGAAACACCATCTAACTCTTTCAGCAGGAAATATCTGTGCCCGCATATTAATGAAATTTTGTCGTTTGCATACACAAAGAGCACGTTTTAACCACTATCACCTAATTGTGAGTGTTCAGTAGTTTCAGTGCTATAGTTTGTTCAAAATTAATTCAATTACTCATGGCCATTGAATTCTCTCATTCCTCTTATGATCTTGTATATCGTTTATATACAACTTTATTAGTTTCTATATTTGCAGCAAAATTTTATATATCTAGAAATCAAATTCCATGAAATTTACTTTACACAATAAATTTTACGGTACGTTTTATCAAACTGTTCATAAAATATATTCGAAACACAAAACATCGAGTCTTTCTTATCTATTTTATTTTAATTAGACTATCCTATGCAAGAAGTTAGATAATAACATTATAATTATGATGGACAAACTATAGTACTCAGCCAATTACTAATTACTAAATAAATCGCCGCAATTACCGCATTTAATAAATTATCCCCTCCTCCGCGTATAAAATATCATCGACGCTTTAAAGAAAAAGTTCAAGAAATTTTGTTTTAAATGTCCACTTTCATCCATGTCACCTCTAATCTCAACTTCTAACATCGTTTCCCTTTCCGTTCCAGTAGTCTGTAAGCAGGTAGGCCCGAAGAGGTGTCGTCTGTTGCGTCAGCCCCGGGTGAAGAAGGAATCGAATCATTTGTCGCCAGACAGCGAGACATCTTCACCTCATATCGTCTCGTCTTCTATCTATATGACGGCGCCGACGTTGAACCTGCCACAGACGTCGAAGAGCTGGGAGGAAACGAGAATCTCGTCGCCACCGCAACCGATTCTGGTGAACCAGCCTAGTCTGTTAACGGTGACCACCTCGACGAACCTGTTGACCGTGCCTCAGCCATCCTATTTGATGAAGCAACACTCTCATCCGCTCTTGTCTAGTCAGCAACAATCCAGCAGTGGGAATTACTGGATACACAGGCAACACTCGAACCCAGAGTTCCCCAGGAGGACCACCAGTCCATCGATCGTTGTGGAACCGGCGCCTGTTGTTAAAACGGAAGAGGAAATCAAAGAGGAACCAACTATCGCTACAACTACTACGGAGACTACCGCAGGGTCCACATCATCTGGCTTGAGGGTGAAAACCACGGAACTTAGGCGGAGTTCCTCATCTCCACAAGTATGGTATATTTAATAGTAGAATGCGGATGTTTATGCACTTACGAAGGATTTAAAAGCGCACACATATAGAATGTTCAAAGTATAATACGTACTTGATACGTTGCTTAGCGAGCGGAACAAATTTCTCTGTAAGTTAGATTCCCTGAGTTGTGCTTATAAAGCTATGAAGCATACACATTCGCAGTTCAGTTGTTAGGTGATAGCATTAGGGTTTAAGCGTTAGAGTGTACAGACGATCAATCATATTGTTGATATTTTAAGATTCTCAACGAAAATGTAATTTGTGAATAAATATTGACGATATTGTATTGACGATATGTATCGATCCTCTCAGTTGAGAAGCTTGAAATATTAACGATATATGTTGATCGTTCGAGGGCATCCTAAAGTTGCGACGCTTAGAAAGAAAGAGTTTGGTAAAACTATGGCTTATTAAACGCAGAGGACTTGTATAAATAATTTCAAGAAAGATATTTTATTTATACTGTAAAGTATTTTCTGAGAAGATACTTTGGTTACTTTTAATTGAAGATTTGTAATGTTTATTTATTTGTATTTACTTTATTCTATCATTTTCATATTAATGTATCGAGCTATTAAAAAATTGGACCTCCTTGGTACGTATATGTGTGATTTATGGCTTAAGTGAAAAGAATTTTAGTTCAAATAGAAATTCTTCATTTACATGTTCCGAGGGGATGATTCTCATTGGCAGGCGTCTATAGACAAAGTGTTGGAGCAATTACAAAACTAATTGATAAAAAAGTATAAATTTGTTACAGACGACGGGCAGAGAGTCTCGAGAGAACACAGGAGACCTACGATTCGGTCACTGTCCAGTGTTACGGCCAGGACCAGCTCTGGGTTGCAAGCACTGCTGGAACACGATAGACGCTCACGGGAGGACTCTTCGAAGGAAAACGAAGTATCATTGTCCGGAATGTCAAGCCAACCTTTGCATCGTTCCCTGTTTCCAAGACTACCACGAGCAACGACGAGAGTTGAAGCTGAAACCTTTACCGAAAACCAGTTCAGTTTAACGCGTTTACGTCTGTAAATTCGGGTTTTCGAATCGTACACGTCAATTTTGAGTGTGTGTCTTTTAACAAGAATTCTTATTCACAAATTGAATAAGAATTTTTCGATTTGTGATTCACAATCACCGAATTAAGTTTTGTCCCTTCGTCGAGGTTCAGTTCTGTCTTTGTATACATCGATACACCTTGTTGTACGATGTTTGTGAACCTTGACGATGGAAGTACCATGGGAAGTTAACTATTGAAGATTTAAAAGAACCTGAAGGACCTGGAATAACAAATCATTTTTGTCCACTGTTTTGTGCATTGTCATTTGCCTTATCAAATGATATTTGGAGATGAAAGCAAAGAAGAAGAATTGAAAACGAAAGTTCCTAAGGATATTATTAGAACGACACGGGCAATTGTAAATTAATTCTCTGATTTATTTTCAACTTATTTTCAGTAGGAAAAATAATCTCTAATCTAATTTATAAGTGAAATTGAATTTATGTCTCTTGTTACTGGCTTCAGAAATTTTATGCATAATTTTCGTCTGAGAAATGCATGTATTAATAGTTTCACTGTTTTATCTAATCTGAAACAATCTTTATTTCTAGTGATAGACATTTGAGGGAACTAATTTTTTAAAAAAGAAAAAAGTCCACGTTTCCTTATCAATCGTATAATTAAAGAAACTATCTTTCTTGGGCAATTTGACACACAGGAAGATACAATGGAAGTCTTCACTAGAATAATGAAACATTAGTTCTGAATTTTTGACTTGCTGCATACTAAGAACATACAAGGAAAATATAGATTCTACTTGACAAGTAGAAATATTACTTAATCGACGTGCACTTAATTAAATCCAATTAACACGGATTAAACTGAGACTTGATCAGACCAACAGTTAATACCCCATCAAGTTCAATTAATTTTAACTTGAACACATCCCAATCCAACTTTAATATAAAAACTTAACCGTGGGCTTATGGGATCCAGCAAAGAAAAACTCAAGCTTAACTCATGGAAGATCAAGTCAAACTACCTGAATTGTAATCTGAGCTATCACAAACACACGTGCAGCTCTACAAATCCCAACCCATACGATTTATTCGATTCGACATTAAGTCCCAAATCATTTGAGATTTACCTAATTAATCCAAATCTAAATTTCTCCTTTAACAGACCAGAAAATCGACGATCGAAGTAGATTGTCATTTGAAAAGAACAACATCGTCCAATGATCGCTCCTGCAATGACGCACATGTTGCGTCATCGAGAGACTCTATCTGCTGGCAACGTTCGTCCACAGATCTCTTAATTAAAAATTGTATTGCTCGTTTCACGACATGCGTCTAAGAATTTCCTCAGGAAGTAAACAGAGTGTGTTTGGACGGAAGATATCTGTGAGGCTTGGAACAGCAGGAGACGCGGCTTTGACGACGCCGAGCGTCGCAAATATTAACACGAAGGAACGATGGTTTTACGTCCGGGAATTGAAACGAAGCCACGGTTGAATCCCGTTAGAGCAGCATCCTGCTTTCCCTCCAAGAATATCCAGATATTTGCTTATCCTTCTTCTCCTCGCCTTTGTACTCTGTCGTACCTTCTTCATTGCATCAAAAATTGTCCTCTACCGTGTCTCGAGAGAAAAAGGAACGTCTGGGTATAATTGTGAATTATACGTTAAATTATAATTGTGTAATTTATACCATATCGTATATAATTAATCTAAGAGATGAGTTTCAAGGACAACAGTTGTTTGCTATTTAATTATACGTTAATTGTCGTTCTTTTGTGAACTCGAGAGGAACCCGACGTCGTTCTCCTAGAACTTCTAAGTTGATTAGAAGTGTACAGGCTGTTTCATATAAGCAGAACGAATCACATAGATTTTTCGAAGGCAGAGGAAATATTGCGATGTAAGAATCGATAGACTTTTATATAAGATTCTGGTTATTTGAAACACTCTGTAGTTTTGCATAAATACTCACTGCTGTAGCCTGTTTATGAGCAACTGGTTACTCAAGGCCGTTTGACCATGTTGAATATTCAATTAAATATATAATCAATTAATTATATTGTCTCTTTCTTATTCTAAAAATGAGAGAAAAAGAGCAAATTTTGTAACAAAATCGACATTTGTATAATCATTTGGATACACATATACGTACAAATATAAATATTATATATATATAATGTGCAATACAAATACTTATAAAAACAAGTAAATAAAATACGAGTACTTAAAGAAGGTAAGCAAATAAAAATACACGTACCATTTGCTTACTCTATTTAAATATTATACACTGATCTTAATTAAAATTGTATGCGGTAATGACTATGGGACCTGAATAGATAAACAGGCTACAGCTTGTTTCTACCAATTAATTTATTTGTGGCCGTGTAAATAACTTGATGGCTTAACTGTACATATGTACTTCTGTCGACTTCCGGTTCCAAGGGAACTTTATACATTGATATTCGCGAAACAGTGGGATCTGATCGTTTTGATATTAAAGGGAGGTCTGCGTGCTGGCTATCGTGTCGCAGATCTCCAACGAGCCTTCGTTTCCAGTGAAACGTGTATTTTCTGCATTTATTCGAAGAACTTTTTGTAGGATAACAAAACGGAAGAATCGATTGGTTGCTTCGACAAGAAGCAACGGAATCGTCGCGTTCGTCGAGAGAAAAAGAAAAACGCGAGAGGAAGAAACAAAGAGTATAGTTTTCTACGAACGAAGGAGAGCAAGGAGTCGTGTCTTTGAAACCTTTGAACCTTTGCTGAAAATGAAATATTTTGCAGCCATTTGCAGAAATTCTATTATATTAGATACATATAATATGTATAGAGATATATTTGTTACAAAATGAAAGACGCGGCACGTGACTTCGTGTTGTCGCGAAAGAAACGTGCACGAAACGAGAGTGTGCGCGCGTGTGTGCATCGTATGCAATTTTGTCCAGATAAACGAATATTTTCGGTTCGATGTACGGGAATGAATGCGTTAAGTTTGTTTTAAGAAAGACATTGTAATATAAATTGGAGGACGGATATCGAGGAAATATTTCGTTCTTCCATTTAGAAGAATCTTTTTTGTTTTCAATGGATACACCGTGTCGCTTGTTAAGACAGAAAGAAAGAGCTTGGTACAAGAGAAAATGTATTTTTCAGCCTGTTTAAGGATGCGTTACGATATTCTACGTTCTGCAATCACAAAGATGTCTCGCGCACTATACAAAGTAAAATATAAGACGTCAGAGAATGTAGCATACGTGCAATATATTTTTTCTCGGCATCACGAGTATATTATGCGCAGTTGTATCGATTAAGTATATTTTATGTAAAACTAGCGACGTAAGTTCGTAAGTTAAAATAAAAAGAATGTGATCCAACATGGCTGTAGTGACAGTTATAGGAATACGTATCGTCGTCTTTTCTGTTTATTTCGAAGATATGATCGCGATACGGCTTCGAGACAGAATTAAGTTCTGGTATCTTTTTTATTGTTTTTTCTGGATGCAAATTAAACGAATAGATTTGCACATGTATGTTTATTAATGGATCTTTAATGGACTTTTTTGTACGACTTTCAAGCAAATGAATTCACTTTCACGACTGTCGAGATTATGCAAAGATCAGTCAAGAATTTGACTCATTCTACGAGTTAAAGTTTAAAGTCCCAAGATTATCGAGCATTCGAAACTTAGAAAATTCCCTGGAAGTTCTTGCAAAGTACCCAAGATCACGAAACACAAATTTTTCAAAATGCACAATTTCGACCAAACGTTTGGAAAAACGAAACACAATCGCACACTTATCCATTTTCATCCTTCTCCGAGTTGAGGATCGACTTACTTTCAAGACACCAAGCATTCAAAAATTCAAGGAAATCGAGTCTTCATAGGAGTCTAGAAAATTCTACAAATTCTTAAGACTATCAAACATAAGTTTTCTAAAATTGCAACTTTCACCTTAAGATAACACGAGGCTCCGCATTCGAAAGCACTTTCGTCCAATAATCACGCACCCGTACATTAACACAACGTGTGATCTGAAGCCACCGTTGATCGTGTTCTCGTCTTGTAAACCAGTAGTCACCTTCTTACAAAAATCTTATTCAAACTCAAGGCTACCAAACATAAATTCTCCAAAGCTGGAACTTTCTATTCGAGTTGAATGTCACGGTGGTCATCGATCACGCACGTGTTACTAGCAACAAGTCTCTTAGGACGATGGAAATTAGGCAGATTTCACCGACTAACGAATTTCTAAAAACGAATGGTTTAATAAAAACACAATAAAACGTAAACGAAACACAATATAATGTTTTGCAAAATTGAATGTCACGATGCGATATATTTCGATTTGTCGCGATTCCTGAGTTAAAATATATCAAATTTACGTGACAGTGAACGCGTTAATGCGCGAGTTTCATCTTGCTCAAACGCGTTACTTTTCTTTCCTGCGATATCGTATCGCTGATACATCAATAACTGTGCGAAGGGACAGTTTTTCCATGGGCTGGTCCGCAGGGTCAGCCAGTTCGTTTCTTCCCTCGCAAGCTGACGCCAGAGGAGAGACTCCCTAAAGCGTAACACGACGGAAGAGAGGACCGTCATCTTGGATCCCCCGAAAGCCACGGTGATATTGTACGTGCAGCCGCTACCCTGTCGACAGCTGGCTCCCTCGTCCCGTTTCCTACACCAAAGGATATAACGGTGCGTTTCGATCCCGCTTCGGACGAAAAGTCACGGATTAATCGTTTTGCACCCTTCGCTCGCGTCGACCTTGCAGCGAGCCGAACCTTGGGGCCGAACCTGATCTCGTTAGGGTGACGTTTAAATCACATTATGCAGACTGATCGGTTTACCAGTCGGTGGAACTGAGATATTATCGGATCAAGATGCTTGTCTAATGTGTTTAGACTTATTGTTCATTTG
Organism: Bombus terrestris; assembly: GCF_910591885.1. Lineage (NCBI taxonomy): Eukaryota > Metazoa > Arthropoda > Insecta > Hymenoptera > Apidae > Bombus > Bombus terrestris. The sequence goes on along the minus strand of NC_063271.1, from coordinate 9,280,715 downwards.
TTGGTTCATAGGTTTTGGATCTTTTGGACGTTTTGGTACAGGTGGATGATCTTCTAAGTTGATCATGTGTATAGAATGTTACAAAAGATTGGTTTATCGCTTGAAAAACAGCGATTACATTAAGATGTTTCTTTCTGTGTTGAGATTTAGATATTGGTATATGATATGGGTATCCATTTTATTCATTTTATTCGACATTGTCATTGTTATACATTTTTATTAATCGATTAGTCTCGTACTTTTCTTTGTTACAGCAATTCCATCACATTTCTATCTAACTCATCCTATCACACATATATCCACGTATAGCGTCTTTTGTTTCGAACACTTCTATAACTATGTTTTTAATTTAATTTATTTAATTTGATTAATTTAATTGTTCGTCATAATTTCATACACTTACCGCGGTAAATTCTTAGGAATTTTAACGACTCTTCATAAAATATTAGGTCGTGCCAAAAGCTTCTTTCGTTTTGTAAGGAAATAATAGATGCACGACATTTTTCGTATTATATTATTTTATCGAATTACGTATGATCCATTTTGTTCCGATAGATAACAAAAATGGTCGTGCACCTATTATTTCCTTGCAAAACGAAAGACAACTTTTGGGACAATTTAATATCTAAATCAAAGTCTCCCCTTCACTTTGCACTACATATTTCTTCACGCAAATTTCATTTCCGATACTCGTGTTCATTCCAATTGCTATAAATTTTAAGCTTTAGTCGTCGATAATTCCAACGTTAACTGAAAAGCTCGATATGAAAAAGAACGTGGAACTTCTCGATCTTCGTCTACCTTGGCACAGAGGCGTTTAGAACCAGTTGTAAGTCGATCGAACACAACGCAGGTCCACTTAAAGAACACTTAAGGAGTCGTAATTTCATCTGTTCTACCATCAATCATGGTCGTCCATCAATCTGCGATTGTCTCCAAAATTTGGAAAAAAATCACTCGTTCGGCAATCCCGGATTATTCAACGAGATAGTTTCAGTTTCAGTGGAAGAGAATTGAGTTTGAGAACCGTCGTGGGGTGCTGTGAACGCGCATGTCACACTCGCGGGGGTGGAATAGCGACAGTACCGAGGGCGGAGCCATAAAACAAGCCTCATGGCTACGCGTTCCCTCTTTCGTCGTTCCTCGAACGATAACCTTTAACCTTATCCCGGTCGGCCGTTAAGTTCGGCTGAACCTTCGGTAGCGATGAAAGTTCATTCGACTTGAAGGTTTCGTGTGCATACGTTCAAGGATTAATCTGTTAATGGCCGATGTTATGTCAACGCAACATTTCATTCGCGGTTTCTGATATTTTTTTTTTCTTTCTTTTACTTAATTTACGTTACTGAATTTTACTTTATTTTAATATCGAGGTTGCAAGAGGAGATTTTAAGGATTTGATCAATTTTCTTCGGGGAAACACAGGAAGAGAAACATTAGTAAAGTCTATCTTTTTTTATATTTTGTTGGTAAGAGGCTTTCGTAAGGATTTGATTAATGTTTTTTCTTTTTGAATATTTGCTCAGCAAAACACGAGGAGAAGGATATTATTGATCTGTGTTTTTTACATTTGGGTTGCAAGAAGAAATCGTCGATTAACATCTTTTATTTTGGATTGTTGTTTAGTGCAGTGCAACGAGAAGAACATTACCAGATTTCCTTTCCCAACGTTAAGCTTGCAAGAATACAAAGGATTTGCATAATATTTTTAATTTCTAATTTTTCGTTTAATAAAATAATAATAAGAAGAGAAACATAATTCTATTGACCTAGTTTTTTTTAGAAAATCTAACTCTCATTTGAAGGAATAACCAAATGTAAAAAAAGGGAGAATAATTCCATCATCGTTCGACGATCAAAAAAATTGATTCCCATTTTTGAGAACGAACAAATATTAAAAAACGGGGATGAGTAATTCAATGACCATTTGATAGACATCAGAAAGTTGATAAGACGATCATCTGATAGTACATACGAGTCAATAAATCAACTGCTTTGGGATGTTTAAAAGACAAGAGCGAAAAGTATCGTTGTGGACACAGCTGACGGGCCTTCACCGATTATCCTCGCTAGATTTGACACGCTATTAGCCACGAAGTTCTCGTGTTTGCTTAACTATCGATTAACCGTACTGTTCCACTGAAGCCCGCAAACTAATCACAGGTGTTTCACTGTATTCTTTCTTACTTCGTACAGGTTCCATCCCCAAATATAAGAACCAATGATCCTGACCGATCTCTGTCCTGTTCAATTCATATCATCTGCATCTTTGTATATTTATATTGCCATAGAATCTTCTCTAATAACAATTTACTTTGCTTCTGCTTCTATTTCTATCCTCTCTTTTCTTTTGCATGTTTAATCGAGGTATCCATTTTTCTGTCAAATTAGGATACCGTGCTATGAAACGTAATTTGAAGAATCGTACGACGAAGCTTATGTTACGATTAATTATCAATTGTTACAATTATATAATTACACAAGCAACTGAACACTTCAGCTGATTTATCAAGACCGATCGAAAGTAATATTTCCTTCTTCCTTATGAAATCATCAGATCGTAAATCGACACCTGCATATGTCACATAAATATCACGTAATCCTTAAAAACTGTCACGAGCGAAAGTTTACCGCAGCAAATCTTTTTTAAATTAAAAAATGAATAAAGATAAGTAAATAGAATGAAACATTTTAATATTATTCGATACTAGATATAAAGAAAATTATTCTTTACAGTACAGTACATATGATCGGAAAGTTCCCATAAGATGACATTTTATCCATGGTAGCCTCTAAAATGTGAAACTTTCTACTCCTTTCTTCATTCCACTTCGACAAAGGGTTAGCTAAACGTCACTTGCACGCTACTTCTTCCCTCTCGGAAATTTTTCCCATTTTCGTTCCACTTTCCGAACAATTGCGTTTTCAGTTTCTTCAAATCGTATGCATAGGGCGTGGATTCATCGAGAGATCGATACATCCAGCTACGATGACGGCTAAAGAGTGGCCAGGCCACGTAACATCGGATCACGAGCGAGCGGATATTGCTCAACGATTTGAGAAACGCAAATAGAAGTAACAGAGGGATTAAAACAGTTTGTGGTCAAATACAGAGGCCGTCTGTGAATAGTGGAAACGGTGGATCGGTGGTTGTTGTCTGGAGGATCCACTGGAACCGAGACTCGTCTTTCTATAGGATCGACGAGGCGTCATAATGGTCCCGGGGTTTATATTCAAAGGACGATCTCGCCACCTTGTGTTACGCCGCACTAGAGCGTGATCTAGTGACGATTCATCCATTGAGAATTCGTTTTCAACGATCCTACCATATCTTGTTCATTCCCTATGCGTCGACTTTCTTTGATCATCGATTCGAAGTTTGGTCTGGTTAAAGCTACCACGATAATCAACACATATTGAATAAATAAAGAATTCATTCCACTGCGAATATATTTATAGTAATTCGAATCTCTATAAATAATAATCTTGGGAGGAACAGAATAGAAATTTCTTTCATCCTTAAACTACGATTTACGTTCGAGAATTTTGGCCCGAAAACGTAAACAAGTTCGCGCAGCCTTCGAGCCATTCGCGCGATTTGAGTAGTACGTACTACGGGCTATGCCCGTAGTTGTAGGTTAAGGGGTGAAATGTTCTAACGAATGTTACTATTTTTCCAATATTACATCTGTACCTCTGTGCATTTAAATTTGCCGTAAATTCATAAAAATCCGCAATCTAATCGCCATACTAATATCCAACTTTTAATTTATTTATTTTTCCGCTTCACAGTCTACGAACAGGTTTTAGGAGGTTCTCGCTCATTCCTATACAACTCTCACACCATCCAACACTACCCCAAACCCACACCCGTTCGCATTCTCATCTCACAACGTATATTCCCTCGTACATCTAAAAAATAATTTACATTACACATATGAGTGTAGCTATCTATCATAATCGATCTATCATCTGGTATCTTCCTCTGGCTTACAATCATTTCGCTACCTATATCTAACTTGTGATATTTCAGATAAAAGCCGGAAGACCAACGTCGATAAATCAACTTGCAAAAAAGCTTGGAAAACGTGGAAAAAGCTGGCCGTCGTACTAACCGGATGCGCGCAATAGATTTTCGCTGTGTCGTTAAACGAGAATTTCAGCGTTGCCGTCACTGCGAAAATTACGATTACTGTAGTCGCCATGGGGGAGAGTAAAGCGTCGGTGGTCTCAATCTGCTCCGAAATTTCGCCCGGGCCCGATGTCTGTAAGTGTCCTTACGATCTTTGCTTTACCCAATATCTTCTTGGCTCGGCGTTCACCGGGTCCTTCCACTGCGACGTTTAGCTTTGCTGGTGGGGGTACTTTTATTAAAACTCCCGTCAATAGTGCGGTGAGGAGGAGCAGGGAGGCACCTACTACAGGACGAGGCTTGCGCTTTATACAATGCTACAGCACAGGTTAGAGCCGGAGCATGGACAGAGAACGGAACGTACCGTGCTTTTCCGCCATTTCTATGGAACTCCGGATACCTGTCTCGGGGGATGTTTTTGTTGGAACGAGGGTTGGAGGAGGAATTTCAGAGGCAGAGGAACGTTTCCAGATGTATGGAGATCGATCGACGCTGCGAAAAAGGAACGGGAACCAGTGCTTTAGAATTTTCCTCTTTTTCTTTTAAGGTACGCTGATTTTTCTTTTAAGCTCGACCTTCGCTCTTTCTTACGTCTTTTTTCAACGTTGGAATAAAATCGTCGGGATGAAATGATTTTCGATACATTGGATGACATTTTTCCTCGTGTTCCGCGTGGCTAATTTCGTAAACGAGAATCAGATCGTTGTCGTATCTTTCACGTTCTTAAAGAAATAAAATTAACGAATTGTCAGTTTCGGCGCACCTTTCAGAAAATCGCGTGTTCCACCCTGTCGATTTCTAATTTGATGATTTTCTAGATTTTCTTGCACGATTGAACCTAACTAATTGTAAGTTACAAGTAATCGATGCTGATAATCGCTCTTACGTAACAGTAACAAGTTTGGTAGAGGAATAAATAAATTTCTACAAATAGATCATTCCCTCGAGGAAGAATCCCCAAATTGTTGAGAAAAAAAAAAAATGTAAAATTGTAAGAGAGCACAATTCTACAAATAAATTTTGCTCTCGAAGATGAAGTAGGATGTCCATGAAAATAATGAAATTATGAAAGAGCAGTTTAGTATATACAGTTTGCTAATACGATTAGCTGGTAAATTATGGTGCAAGAGAATGCTAATTTAAGAAATTATAAAGTAAACATACCCATTCAACGCGTCCCAAGTTTCCCTGTAAATTCAAAACAATGCATAGCAAAGAATGCGTCGTATCTTTTGTGTGTGCCGCTTTAGTCTGGCCGATTTTTAATTAAATCTTGCAGGACACTCGAAGGGATGAAAGAGGCTTCTCCCTACGACGTCGAGTTCTAAATAACTAAGATATGTCTTGCGGCTTATTCGACGCGTTTAACGCTCCGCAAATAACGCGTTTCTCCTCGAAATTAAAAAGGGAACGACTTTCTTCGAACACGTTTCATCGCGAATGTAAATTTCCAAATAATCTTTCCTTTAGCTCTTAATTTGAATTTGAACTTGCACGATAAAAAGATTTGTAGGAATATCGGTAAAATTACAACAACAAGTAAGTAAAAAATACCTTATATTATAATAAAAATACCTTAAATTCGCCTGCATAATGTATATCATAATCGAAGAGCAGAAAGATATTTATGCGTTTGAAGGAAATTTATATTTTCAGCTAATCTGCGATTTAATATGCAAAGTATGTGGAGTAAATTATTCGTTGGAATCTTGAAGGGGCGAAAGAAATTTGTAATTAGATTCCATTTCTTTAATTGTGTTCATAAAAGAGGTAAATTTGCATAAATGTCGATCTAATTATGGATTTTCGATAAACGCACGAGTGTTTGTTTTTTTTCGCCTTTCCTTGCAGAATTCGAATATTTTTATCTTGCAGCTGGATCGTAAGGAATTTTTTGTGTCGGAATTAAAAACCGGATAATCTATGCGATCGCTATTAAAAAAATATTTATATCTTTACAGCCTTTAATATAACCAGAATTTTCCAGTCAACATGTTTTCTCATTCGAAATTGTTGCATTTAATAACAGTTGCATGCAACGAATTTCAAGCGACAATAATAGCTTCTTTTTATAGTCAGGTTGATTTAATTGAATGACATTCCACGTGTACTTCATTTGAAAAATTGCGTTCGTTAATTACACCGGCGCATGCATATATCGATATACATACATACGCATAAACTTGAAATTTAGCGATGAAAGTAATGAAGGACGTAAAAACAAGCGGAATTCATATTTCGTAGTAATAAAAATATTCGACGATATTAAACATGAAATATTAATTGCGAAAGAACGTTTCGAAAAACGGGAATTCCGGGGATGACGATGGAAGAAAATCGACCGGTTTCCGGCGGAATTAATCGCGGCACGGATCATTTGAAATATCCCCACTTTAGATTTGATTCATTTCTTGAAAGGATTGCAAATAGATCGGTTCTCGTTGGAATTTTTTATTATCTTCATCTCGATATTACCGCCAGTTCGTTTTAGAATATTCACGATTCTATCGTAACACAGTTTTACTAGAAAAATCTGAAAAATCTGAAAAATCATGCAGATTTGTTTTTGAAGGAAGGAAGAAGGAAACTTGAGAATTATGCAAGTATTTTGCCAATGTTACTGGATATATATCTTATGCGATATGTCATTCAGGAAATTATAGATATTTAGCGAATGGCTGCAACGAAATAGGAAATTTCAGATTCCGCGTGTTTTACATGTTCGTAGGAAAGGCGAATAATTTTGTTCCGCGAATACGATGGAATTTAGTTCGATTGTAGCAGAAATATTGGAAATTTTATATTCCTCGTTGTTCTTAGGATTTTACTGTTTTCATAAAGCCACGCAGAAAAGCAAAACGCGAGACTCTTATAAAGGACTCGATCTCCATCTTTCGATATTCTTTCGAAATCTTTCTTATTTATACAAGAACAATAATATTTAAATTTCTTTCCTACAAAAGCAAACGAACTATATATCTCTGCGTTTCTTAATAAAGTTCACGAACGCGTTTTACAAATTTTTAAACTCGAACATCATGAAAAATGCAAAACTCTGACATTCTCCTCAACATCTCCTTCCAAATAATGAAATAATTCCAAATCGAGCAATTTTCGAACAGATCTAATGGAGAATTTCATGCGCAATCCTTATCGAACTATACTTACAGCTCAATTTAGGAAGACTGCGCTTCTAAAACTCCACCACTTTCTTTAAAATTTCTCCTCGAATAATTCCTAAATCATCCAACATTTCATTTCCAACCCCGTGGGTCTCTACTTTTAATTTAATCTATAAAGACATTTCCTTAAACGTTCTAAAAATTAACCACCACGAAAATACCAACACTCCGTTACGAAATTTCCCACAGTATTTACAATTTTTCTGAATACAAAAGGAGACTCAAAGATTCCATTTCCAACCCCATGAGTCTGTACTTTTAAACTAAACCTCAAATACATTCAGTTAAACGTTCTAAAAATTAACCACCACGAAAATACCAACACTCCGTTACGAAATTTCCCCAATTATCTTCCCAAATTTTTCTGAATACAAAAGGAGACTCAAAGATTCCATTTCCAACCCCATGAGTCTGTACTTTTAAACTAAACTTCAAATACATTTAGTTAAACATTCTAAATGTCAACCATCACGAAAATACCAAGCCTCCGCTACGAAATTTCTCCAAGTGTCTGCCCAAATTTTTCTGAATACAAAAGGAGACTCAAAGATTCCATTTCCAACCCCATGAGTCTGTACTTTTAAACTAAACCTCAAATACATTTAGTTAAACGTTCTAAAAATTAACCACCACGAAAATACCAACACTCCGTTACGAAATTTCTCCAATTATCTTCCCAAAGTTTTCTGAATATAAAAAGGAATTCAAAGATTCTATTTCCAACCCCTGCAAAACTATCATTACACCCTTACTAATATCTTCATTTATACATATATTCCGTTGCTGGCGTTCAATTTAATTGTTCCGTGGCGTAGCTCTCGCAGGCAACACTTCCTTAGAAATCGTAAGAATGTACGCACACAGTCGGTTAGGGGGTGGCGAGGATGGAGGGTGGTTGGAAACGTACACGTGACCAACCACCGTGGACCTCACGCATGCCCCGTTTAATACCACAGCTTGACGGCTTGGTCGGTATGTGCGGGTGAGGGGGTAGCTAGGTATATTGGCGCCTGCCGTTAAGCTCATGTTGATCCCTTGTACCATGCTAGGGCTGCTTCATGCGCAGGGATCCACCAAGTTTCCCTGCGACGCCATATTTGATACATCGATCTTCCTCGTCTATGGATTTAGACGAATTTGCAACGTTGATCGATTTTCGAATGACGACAATTTTCAGTATATTATAGTTTATTATATTTAGTCGATTTATAACGTATTATTAGTTACGGTTTACTTGGTTACAGTTCACTGGATCGAGTTACAAATTTCCAGTGTACGTGACCTTGTTGGGTATCTCGATTGTATTTTGGTAACGAAATAGTTTCCTTGGTTGAGTCAGTTTTTAATATTCCCAATTAAGCCTCTGAGAAGCCAAACTGATCATAGCTGTCCTTTTTACTAATTTCTTAATTTCAGTACGTAAGCTCACGATTAGTATTCAACTGTCAAGAAACGGACGATTTACTTTACTAAGGAAATAAATAACAAGCGATGACAAATTTTAAGGGAAGCCTAGAAAACGATGTAACGTCATATCGTGTTTTTGTACTTTACTTGTACTTTTCTGAATGGCTCAATCAAGAATCTGTTGATTAAGGCGAATTAAGCTCATGAAATGTAGATTAGAAGAGTTTTGTTCTTCGAAATAAATATCGTATTGGTAGATGCTTTGGTATTTTTATTATGCCGGGGTATTTTTGAAAAATTCCAAGACAAACATTCAAATATGACTTGGTCGGAAAGGAGGAAATTAAAATTGCAGTTAGCGGCAAATCGGTTTTGTTAATGCCTTATTAATCCTGAAACGGCGAAGCATATGTTAATGTTTTCAGAATGATAACGAATAATCGTCAGAGTTTTTCATCTCCTGAGAACAGAAAGCTGTCCATACATCGTTATCATTCGTGGTACGTCCGTGATATCGATAGGGCTGTTAATTAAATCGAACCGTAGTGAACATGCAATACTAAATATTCTGATCGAAAGAATAATACAAGAATAATATTGTGGTTGATTAATCTGTCGAATTAAGAAGAATTGTCTGGAGGATTAAAAATTGAATCTTTGACTAACAGGTGTATAAGTACAGTATTTTATTATATTACTGGCATTTTCCATCGAGTATTTAATTTTTTCAGTTTGATGCCAGCATAATAATAAACTTAAAATTTCTGAGTGTATTTAATATATATTGAATGATTTTATAATATAAAATTTAGTATCGTATATTTAGAAAATGCCAGTCGTCGATATTAACCATTTGAAAATTCTCCCAAAATGATAAATTCAATCGACGATCAATTTTAACGAGCGAGATACAAAAACTTTAGAAATGAAAAATAAATTGAAATACTGAACTCACGGATAGCTATAATAAAAAAAAAAAAAAAAAAAAATTGTTCCTGTTCAACTCAATCACGTCGCAGAAATATTTCAAAATAACAAATTTAATTAACACTCGACATCGATAAATAAAATGGAAAAATTCTACAAATTCAAGAACAGCTTCAAACGATTAAACGCACAAATACCCGTAACAAAAAAAGAATCATTTCAATTCCAAGAATCTCCCGCAACGACAAATTTAATCGACGTTCGATATCCATAAAATAAAACAATGATATAAAAATTCCAAATGATCAAGAACAGTTTCAAACGTTAAATACGCAAATATCTACAGATAAATCAAAAATTAAAATAGAAAAATAAAAAAGGAAAATAGAAGAAATAGCCGCGTAGCAAAGTTTCGGCCGAAACAATGTTCATCAAGCGTGCGAATGTTCGCGGTAATAAAGTCGTCGCAGATTTTCCCGAGGGCGGATCGGAAGGTGCAAAGGTGGCGACCTTCGGCCAGAAGGTCTCTTCGTAGCCGCTAAAAGCCTCGACACGCGTCGCGATCGTTACGTCTTGCCGCACATAAATAATTAATGACCGTTCACCGCCCTTCCTAACACCGCTATGGTGGGAATATTTGGTCCTGGAAAGGGAATTTCACTTAGGCCTTTGCTCGTAAAAATCCTCCCATCTCTTTCGGCTACTCTCCGCGTAGTTACTGGCCGAACTTGTATGAAACAAGCAACACCAACGCGAATCGTTCGCAATTTGTCCTTCGCTCCTTCTCGAAGCCTGTTGATCCTGCGAATCTGGGGCGTAGCCAATTTATGTCCATCGGGAAATACCGTCAGGGACTTTTTTTACACCCTTTAGAGGGATACTTTTTCATGAATCGGTGTTTCCTTTTCCCTTCCAATTGATTTTTCGTTTCCTCGTTTCGACAGGCTCGTGAATTTTACTTTCAGTCGTGTGCTGTGTTGGTTTAACGATGTGAAACTTAATTATTTTGGTTAAGGGCAGGCTAAGGTTAATTCGTACAAAAATAAGGCATGTTTTTGTGAATTATTTGTGACGACACAGTTGAAATCTCTTTATTGAAACCAATAGTACATTAAAGTATGACATTCGAAGAATATTGTATAAAATTTTCACGGAGAAATATTAAAAAATACGGCAATGGCAGTGATTATTTGGACGTGTCTCGGAAAAAGGGTAGAATTGCGGTGCCCCTGATAACTTGGTGCTGGATCATCTGAAATCAAAAAATCAAAGTTCATTCGTTAGGTAACAGTTTTCCCCAGGTAACGCTGGGAGGGTTTCAATTTTTCACCTTTGGAACACTTTGAAGGGAAAATTAGCCGATTTTGCGAAAATTTGCGGCTAATTTTCCCTTCAAAGTGTTCCGAAAAAGTGAAAAATTGAAATTTCGAAAAACCCTCGCAGCATTGCCTGGGGAAAACTGTTACCTAACGAATGAACTTTGATTTTTTGATTTCAGATGATCCAGCACCAAGTTATCAGGGGCACCGCAATTCTACCCTTTTTCCGAGACACGTCCAAATAATCGCTGCCATTGCCGTATTTTTTAATATTTCTCCGTGAAAATTTTATACAATATTCTTCGAATGTCATACTTTAACGTACTATTGGTTTTAATAAAGAGATTTTAACTGTGTCGTCACAAATAATTCACAAAAACATGCCTTATTTTTGTACGAATTAACCTTAGCCTCCCCTTAAGTATTTAATAATACAGCGAAGGATAAAAGGACGTTTACACGATAAGAGGTTTTGGAAAATAAAAGTTAACGAAGATAGATCGATCTTAGTTAAGTTCGCCCTAGGTTTCTCGCAAATGTAAATACAATATCATTTATTTTTAATCGACACGTGGAGAGATAGGGATTTCTAAATCGAGAAACTATTACATGTGTTTTAGTATTTAATTACTAACGGTTCAGTATACGAGCAAAATTCAGAGGATGTTTCTTACTTTCCATCCCCTTTAGAATTCCAATTATACACAGAAAAAGCTTCTATCAATTTATTCGGATAATTTGTCTCTTCACTACCGTACTATGTCTCATACATTGCATCAGGTCGTCCAACGAATATTTTTCATCTAATTTTTAAGTATCTTGTCTGCAAATTTCTCATAAAATATCTTCGTTGCTCCAAATAAAAAGGAAACGTTCGACGATCGTTATCAAAGCTTACTTCCACTTTCGCTATACGAAAACTCTCGCTGGGAAGAAAAGAGAGAAGAAGAAAAGGAAGGAATCCTCGGAAGACGTCGAATGAACCGATGATGCTCATGTGTGAAAATCAAATATCGAGGGCGGCGTTCGAGCAAGGAACTTTATTCATAAATCGGAACGGTGAATGGTGGTGGTGTTTGCCGTGCCAGATATTAACTGTATCTATGCAGTATGCCTACTGGGCTCAGGATATTATGATCGTTCTCGGCGCATAATTAGTAATCCCTGGCACGTGACACACACGTGACTGCGGCTCGCGCGACCTACACCTTCGGCCAGAAGGGTGGTTTCGCTGGTAGCTACGTCGGGGGCATAATGATCGAATAGGAGACTCCTCTCTGGTCGCGTGCGTGCTTAAACGCTACGGTTTCCTACAAGTAGAACGTACGTTTCATTCAATTAAGCCTGTCGTCCATAGCAAACCGATTGCTTGGAAACAGATTCATCCCCTTGTACCAACGAATCTCGTACTTTTTCTATCGGACACGATACAATTCTCCGCTTTCTTTCTTCTATTTTTCTATCATTTTATTTCTTATTTACAGGGCACAGCTTTTCATTCAGAAGTGCAAAAAAGCTCGTTCGTCGTATATTTTACGAATATCTTTAACCATATTTCTAATTGTACTGTCTCTTTTAGAATCACGGCAAATGGCAATTCTCGTTGATACTAATTTTACGTACCACGGTTTCCTGTAAATCCAACATAAATGTATACTCTTCGCCCGATCAACACTGTCGTTCACAGTGAAACAGTTTCATCCTCTTGTACTGGCCAGTTTCGCATTTTTCCTATCGGACACCATATCTCTGTTTTCTCTATGTTTCTATCTGCCCATTGCTTATTTAAGATGCGTCGTTTTTACCCATGAGAAACGAAGCTCCAAAGAAACGAAATAAAAGTTCGTCATACGTTTCTTTCACACGAATTTTCGATATTTCAAGCGACGAAATTCTCCAATGAAGCGTTCAGTAATATTCAATATTGTCAACATTATCGTACGCAATTATGTTACATAATTGTCGTGAATACAACGTTGCATAACAACCCTTAAACATTAGCACTGATATGGACGATAATTTGAACGCTGCTTAATATCGCTACAAACGGGCATATCGTGCAAATAAATCACCCTATATATATGATATACAACGTTTTCGTTTAAAGTTGTATCAATGAATAATATCAATGCGAAAGAGATCAAAGGAACTCGGAACAAGAAATCTGACTTTTGATCGAGGCGATCTCTTTGCTGGAGATGAGAGTTTCCCATGGGCGTAGGAGCGCACGTGATGAGCCCTCGCCACGTGACCTCTGTCAATACGATACGTTCGAAGCCCACCCCATGATCGTTGAATAGGAAGAACGATCGCTATGAAATCTTCATAGCCAGTTCGCAAACGAGAGCAACTATTTGCAAAGTGACCGGCTTTCCGAAATTGCTCGCGCGACGCGCTTCGAAAACAAGGGTCGGACGAACCGAAATCTGGGAACCGCTCTTCCGGCAAACACGCGACATTCTTCTCGATTTCTGGAACGATCGACACGTGGAAACACAGTCGCGTTGATGAAATATTTACACGCGACCGTGTCGAACGATATCTGTCGGTGTCGTTACTTTTTGACGATGTTCGCTTCCAAATTTCACCTACGTACATTTAACACTTTGTATCACACTGCTAATTTGCAAACTGTTGAAAACGTACAAAAATTTCGTATATTGGAATACGATCGATGCGATCAGTGTAATTCTAGTCACGAAATTTTTATTTTATATGGATACGCGAATGTACAGAAATTTCAAGTATTATATTATGCAAGAAGTGTCTTTCTTTTACAGACACGTCTTTTACAACAACGCGTCTATATACAAACATGAAACCTAGTCTGTCGAACGTTGTAATCTTCATCTTGATAGAACAAAATGGATCACACGTAAATCGACAAAATAATGTAAAACGAAATTTGTGCATCCGTTGTTTCCTTATAAAACGAAAGAAACTTTTCGGACGACCTAATACATACAAAGCGTGCGATTCTTCTTTTCTGAATTTTTGTATCAACTTACGAGCCAACCATGTGCAATGTATACGCGTACCATTGATTTTGCAAAAACACTGCAGCCTTTTGTGTTGCTTTCTTTTTACACATTCGTGAAAATTTTTCCTCAACTGCAGCATGTGCTTCCCTGTCAAAAGCCAGCCAATTTTTGCTCTATCTGTTAGCCGAGCAAAACTGTGTAATTAAAACTTACCTGTTAACAGGTCGAACTTTTTACTCGAGGTTTCACCCTTCGAACACCAGTTGCCACAGTTAAAATAAACTATGTATCTAATATTTTTAGCTGTTCCTCGAGCGTGCAGCGTTTCATCCAAATTGGACTTTTCCTTTTGAGCCGTGGAACGCATAAACTGGGCGATCGGTACTTTCGAATGCCTGAGCGATCAAACACGGGCCACAGCAGCGAATAAATATTGTTCTTTGCCAAAATCACATGAGCACACGGCCGATTCATATCCGGGTGACGACGGCCGCCATGCAAACAGACCAGAAGCTACACTTGTGCTGTTATTCCGATTGTTTTTCGTGTTTCATCGATGCTTACGTTTCTTGGCCGTACACGACCAGCCAGCAGGCAAAACATTTCGATGGAAAATTGATTTCCCGGCCGCGCCTGTCGTTTTGTCCGTGTCCGACCAACGATTTCACAATTTTACAATATCAGTACGATACGAACGTAGTGTGTACTTATTTTTACGCGATCAACCATTGTCGCTCTGTTTTAGCTACAAGAAATAGAGATTTTTGTCATTGTTGCGATTCGTGTAGGAGTCTGTGCAAAACGCAGGGCAAGACGTTTTTTCTTTTAGATATAAATATAGAGTTGCACGCGTGGAAATATTCTATGAATACACTGTACGTATTATACGAAACATCTTGGAATTTCATTAGCGGAACTCGACCATCGCGATCGCGTTGATGAAGTCTTAAACAAATGTGAAAATGTACATTGAAACTACAAGATATTCGGTACAAACGTATAATTATTTAAGGATTACTGTTAAAAGATTATTATAATTATTATTAAATTATTTAAAGATTCAATTATCCATTCCGATGATAAGCTCGATGTTTAACGGAGGCACGTGCTTCTTCTTAAAACTCTTAAAACTCGTCGATCTTTGTCACGCCGTTTGAAAATCTGTCGCTCGCGACGCCAGCCTTCGGAAACATGAACAAATCGCGCACGATCGTATCTCGCTTACGAATCAATGAAAAATGTTCGTGGAGCTGCCGATGACAAATTGTCTAATTTCCTCGCAATTTTACACTCAACCATGGACAAACGAATATCGTTTGCGTTTTACAAAAATTTTCACTTGAGACTATTTTATAGATCACCTTCGAAAATGACCAGGTCCATATGGTCCATGTGTAAATATATGTCGGTGATGAAAGGACATCGGGGCCTTTCTTTTGGAACTTTGGAATTTTCGCTCGGTACGCGTGCACTTTATCACATCTCGTTATAACGGATCTCACTGTAGATCGTTGTCTGGCTTCACAATTCTATTTTAAAATTGCCACTTCATGTTATACTTTCTTCCGCGATGATGTAATGACTTTTGCAACGATAACTAAAAGAATAATATAATGAATTTTATTCTGTTCTTTATGTATTCAAACTGAAAATAATTTTGTATCAAGGCTACTTATACCAATAGCAGTCAAAATCACTGGTACTTGTCAAAGTGTAAAAGGATCCTGCAATCTGTTTATCGAACCCCAATTAACCCGTTTCCTCGTTTTCTACAACTTGCCACACGTTTTCAAAAATTTTACCGCGTATCATTCGATATGACGATATCAGTTACCAGGAAAATTCCGGATCGATCGCTAGATCGCTAGATGCTAACACTAGAAATGTCACAGCAATCAAAATGACTGTTTCTATAATTTTATAAACGTTCCAACCCTCGTTTAGGGATCGTGGTCGCAGACGGATTAATAATACGAAAAATGTACCACATAACATGGAATTCCTTCTGTAGGAAAGTGATAAATCAAAAATATAAAAATATTCTATTATTAGGTGTTTTTTAAAGACCAGTCATTTTGACTGGTTCTGCTAGAAATAGCTTTGTGTTAACTATCGGTAGATCTAGTGTTAATCCCTTGCCACACTTTTACGAGTCTGAGTCGTGATGAGAAATTTGAGCCAAACTTGAATATCGCGAGTCAAGCTCGTGGTCTTAATTTCACGTCTACTGTAAATGCCTTGAAATGTGTCTTTTTTCTAAACACGGGCGCGGCTATCTACGAACTCAGTCGCACGATATCATATTTCAAGTTTCGAAACTTTATCTCCGCCACTTCAGCTCCTTCCCCCACCATTCGAGCGCAACATTTGAGCCCGGATTCTTCCGAGTTAAATGGCATGACGAGGGGTTAAGTAGTTTTTTTGCGAACCGGTGTATCCGAACAACATCGGATCTCTGTAAAAAAAACACGATACCGATCCATGGCTGTTGCACGGGACAAGTTGTTCCTGCGCGAATGGCAATCGTGTAAGGTCGCACGAGGGCCACGAGGCGGCACGTGTCGTTTCGGGTGAACCACGCGGAAAATCGCCCTTTGAAGCTGCTGCACGCTTCTTGTTAATCGCGATTCGACGCTCACCTTGCTTTCGTATCTGGCCCGGAAGTCGCCGTGAATCTCGATTGCCGCGCGTCCATCGAAAATCTCGCGGCGGGTGGCGAAGGTGGACCGAACGGGGTTGAAAAGTGGGTTGAAGAGGGTTGAAGAGGTTGAAGCAGAGGGTGGTTGTTTGCTGAGTAGCTATATCGTAAGGCCGTCTGCCGTCGAAACGTCGACTCCACGTCCCTCGATTTTTGTTTACTTTTTTACGCCGGTCTTTGTGCGTAGATGCTTGGACAGAGGGGAGTTATATCATAGATGACGGGCGAATTAGCTGTTTGAGAAGCGTAGGCGTGAAGCGTTTAGCGGATTTATTCAGTAAATGACAGATAGAAGAGCTGTTTGAGTTGGCGAATTTTTGGCGATTACGTTTTACGTTAAGTAGCTGTTGTAAATTTATACATAGGGCGTTTCAATAATCGTGGTACGATCGACAAGGAGGAGGAGTTTTATATGGAAATCTATCGTACGGCGATGATAGTAGGCAGAGATACAAAATATTACTTATTTTAACAATTTTTTGGAAGAACGTTATTGAGTGAAAATTAATCTTTATTTATCATTATTTTTTTAATTATTATTTATGAGCATAGGAAGAAATTGAAAGACAGGAGTGTTCTTATATTTTATATCTTTGAATCTTTTAAAATGCTAATTGTTTACTCATAGTCAGTTGATAAATAGCCAATATCAATCATAATTATCTGTGGGTAGAGGAAGAAATTAAAAGACAGGAATGTTCTTATATTTTATATCTTTGAATCTTTTAAAATGCTAATTGTTGACTCATAGCCAGTTGATAATTAGCCAATTTTAATGATAATTATCTGTGAGTAGAGGAAGAAATTAAAAAGACAGGAGTGTTATTGTATTTTATATCTTTGAATCTTTTAAAATGCTAATTGTTGACTTATAGTCAGTTGATAATTAGCCAATTTCGATCATAATTATTTGTGAGTAGAGGAAGAAATTAAAAGATAGGAATGTTCTTATATTTTATATCTTTGAATCTTTTAAAATGCTAATTGTTGACTCATAGCCAGTTGATAATTAGCCAATTTCGATCATAATTATCTGTGAGTAGGGGAAGAAATTAAAAGATAGGAATGTTCTTATATTTTATATCTTCGAATCTTTTAAAATGCTAATTGTTTACTCATAGCCTGTTGATAATTAGCCAATTTTAATGATAATTATCTGTGAGTAGAGAAAGAAATTAAAAGATAGGAATGTTCTTATATTTTATATCTTTGAATCTTTTAAAATGCTAATTGTTGACTCATAGCCAGTTGATAATTAGCCAATTTCTATCATAATTATCTGTGAGTAAAGGAAGAAATTAAAAGATAGGAATGTTATTATATTTTATATCTTTGAATCTTTTAAAATGCTAATTGTTGACTCATAGCCAGTTGATAATTATCCAATTTCAATAATCATTATCTATAAGCAAAGAAAGAAATTAAAAGATAGGAATGTTATTATATTTTATATTTTTGAATCTTTTAAAATGCTAATTCTTGATTCATAGCCTGTTGATAATTAGCCAATTTCGATCATAATTATCTGTGAGTAGGGGAAGAAATTAAAAGATAGGAATGTTCTTATATTTTATATTTTTGAATCTTTTAAAATACTAATTCTTGATTCATAGCCTGTTGATAATTAGCCAATTTCTATCATAATTATCTGTGAGTAGAGGAAGAAATTGAAAGACAAGAATGTTCTTATATTTTATATCTTTGAAAATGATGATTGAATATGAGGAGCGAGTTTGTCAGAGATGTTGAGCATTAAGCGTGTTAATTTATGGCTGGAATATTGCATCATGGTTGCAGGTGAGGATATTGCTAGGAGGAAAGAACGGAGAAAAAGATTTCATAACGAGTAAGATTTGAATGGCAAAGAGATGAGAATATATTCATAGGGAATATGAATATTTAAATAGTAGCTTTTTTTATTATTCAGGAGACAAAGGTGTCCGTACCGGCCTTAAACTCTGCATGCATTTGTCTAGTTAAGCGAAATGAATTCTCTTTCGCGGATAACTTAAATTCCTCACGCTCCAATTCACCTCAAATTTTGTTTCACGTATACAAGATTCAATTTCTCCACTCTGAATAGAACAATTAAAAGCAAGCGTAATTTTAATCTTTCGAATATATACAGGCAGGTGAAGCTTTATCTTTTAAAGGAGTTGAGTACCGGTTTTCAGAAAGTTCAAATCGCAGGAGATAAAATTTCAACAGCTGCGACTTAACTCTGACAACTCAGATTTCAAACAATCGAATTCCAAGCGTGGAAAATTCGAGCATTCTCAACTGCGAGCACTCAAACTTCAAACATTGAAACTTTAGACATCCGATGCCTGAATTCCAAAACTTCGATCATACTACTTCAAACACACTTTTCTATTAGTTCACTAGAATCCTCAAATATTCATATTTCTTCACAGCCAGTCTTCGCGCCTCACAGCTTGCCTTTCCAACTTTTGAGCAGTTAAGCTTAAGATATCCGAGATTAAAGCTTCCAAAATCTGAGTCTCACGTTTAATGAGTATATACTCATACTTCAATTTCAAGTACTCCTTTTTGAAGCATTGTAGTACTCCAAATATACCAAAACAGGAATTAAAATGATCAAACGCAGCAATCTCATCAAACAAAGCAAAACCTCTCTACACAAAATCTAACAAACAATGAGAAGGACTTCCGATCCCCACTCCTCTTCCTCAAATTTTCCCTGGAAAACGTTCCAAATACGTAAAGATTTGCAGGACTTTTATCAGTATCAGGTACAGTACACTTTAGAAAATATCTCAGAAACACTGTACCAAGCATTCTCAGCAGTACAATTCACTCTCATTCCTCAAACTTTCCAAATCTCAACATATCAAAAACCGGAAAACTGCTCAAACAAGATCGTGTTCGAAATCCAAGGAATCGAACAAACGCATCATCCATCTGTAATCATCAGCGCAAGTAAGGAACCTTCGAAAAGGCTCTTTACCAAAAAAAAAAAAAAAAAAAAAAATACAACCGACTTCCAATTGCGCTAGAAAGTATGGAATGATCTCTATTTTATTTCTATTTTATTCAAACACATACGACGATTCATATCACTCATTCGCTTACTGAACAGCGTATCAAATTATATTGCAAGCTCGTCGAAGGTGGCGCGAAATTAAAAATAAAAATAAAACTAAATTTTGTCAATACCATCTAATGACAAAATCCGCAATCACTTAGTTATCAACGGAATATTTTCATTTCAAATTCATATATCTTGCTGCATTTCCAAAGCCGCTATAAAAATTCCAATTGCTCTAAATTCTTCGAAATCGAACAATGGGAAAAATCATCGATCTCAGCTCTTCTTTCTCAAATTTCTCTGCACTTCGTTTTCAACCCCTTGCAACTCCTCCTTTCCAGTCTTTTGCTCCGCCGTGGAAAAGCATTCTAAGTACGCGTCGAGTTTCTGCATGGGCGACGTTACCCTCGCGTTCCTCAAAAGAATCGTCTCGAAGGGAATGAAAGTATCGAGTGAAACTGCGAGGGTATCGTATCTCTGCTCTGCTGGCTGCTTTCCACCGCGTGTGTCCTTTTTATCGAGCGAATCGGAAGGCAGCAAGCCCTGAGGAATGGCGGGCATCGACGCTCGGCAAACACACCCACGTAAAAATTGGAAAAAACGAAACTTTTTCGAAAGCGTGTTTCGTTCAAAGGGCTGAAGATTAATTGGCCCGCGAGCGAGGAAATTATGAAAGCCGACAGAAGTTTTAAAGGGAAGCTTGACCGCGATCAAAGAGAGATTTATCACGTTGTTAATACTTTTTTTTTTTGTACCGTGCATGATGCTTCGTGCAGATGTGAAAGGTTCTGAAACGTTGGTAAAGCTTCGTGATTTTTCGTAACTTTCTTTCGTTCGTTTATACAGCACGAAGGGTTTTTATACTTTCGTTTAGATTTGATTTATTTTAGCAATGCTGGACACGGTTGGACTCGTGCAATTGTCGATGAAATAATTGAAAGTACGTTTACTCGTGTTTTGATACGATATCTTATAATACAATGAAATTGTATTGCCACGTCTGGTTGTAGATTAGTTTCTAGTTTATTTGTTATGTTAATTTTAGACAGTTGAAGTCTTCTTTAATTTTTCGTAAATTTCAAAATTTCCTGTACTCTTATCTTTTATTTCATTCGTTAGAAACTAAATTGGCAAAATTCACCGTAGAAGAACTATTTCTCGGTCGACATTCATTTCCAGGATAAAGCAACGTTTCGAAACTTGCAATTAGAAGTTTCAACGTAACGATAGAACAATTGGCAATAATTCATGTCGCCCCATAGAATTTCATCCCTTGCCATTAAAAGAAAAGCACAGAGGAAAAGCGAGAGGAAAGGAAGAAAAAGGGGAAGAAAAGAGAAGAGAAATAAGAAAGAAAAAGAAACACGATCGACAAGTTTCTTGGTGCTGGATACTGGTAAAACGAAAAATCGAAGAAAAGAAGAAAGCGAAGAAAGAAGAAAAATAAGAAAGGGAAGCAAGATCTACGTGTCTTAGGATTGTAGTTGGCAAAGAAAGAGATAGAAGAAAGTAGAAAAGAAAAGGAAAGAAAGAAAGGGAAGAGCAATGTTTTTTAGCATTTTAGTAAAACAAAAGAAGAAGGAAAACAGCAAAATAGCAAAGCAGAAAAAGTCAAGTAAGACAGCAAAGGAAGATCGACGTGTCTTAGCCCTCCATTGTAAATGGCAAAGAAAGAAGAGAAAGAAGAGAAAGAAAGTTGTGCGTTTTAGTAAAACAAATAAAATGTAGAAATTAAAAAAATGTAGACAAAGTGGTTTTATCGCATGTGCTCAATATATATAAATTTATTTGTATGTGTATTATTACATAATAATACAATATTATTACTTAACGATGCCTGAGTGGAAAAATTATTTTCTTCTCTTCAGTACATATTCAAATAAGAAGTATTTTTTCTATATTTTTTATATTTATATATCTAGTTCTTCACTTTTTAATCTTCAACTGGTATCCTACAATATAGTACATCGAAGCCTGTTGCGGGATAGAAAGATTTTTCAGATTTCTTCAGATTTCACGTCAGCTAATCAGACGATTATTTCGCACGATGAGATCGTCGATTTTTTCAAAATTACATCGTGTTCTATCGGAAATGAGCACGTGCTCCGCATTTCAATTTTCTACCTGCTTAGAAATTTCCACGACCGGACAAACGGAAAAGCGAGCTAGATAAAAACTATCGATTAAAGAGAAGAGAAAGGAAGAAAGGGAAGAACGAAAAGAAAAGTAAGAACGTTTCTTCTCACTGAATTTTAGTAAACAAAAAAAAAGAAAAAGTCGGAAAAAAGGAAAGGAAAATCGGCTGGTCCCGAATTCTACGTAGTAGAAGAAGACGGAAAAGGGTAAAAGGGGAGGAAGAAAAGAGGAAAAAGGGTAGATGAAGATTTCTTGGCTGCGGATGGTGGTTGTTGCAGGCACAACTGGAGCGTTCGCTCGCTCCCGTTTTCGCGTATGGGTGCCACGACGCATTCCTGACAAAGTAGTCATCACGCATTCCTGGGACGCAATCGTGAGCTTCCACCCTCGTTAACGAAAGATGGATTCGTGCGCGCCAGCCTGAAGAGGTCGCGTTATTACATTTTATCCGGGGCCGACCAGCGTGGAATGTCCGCCTAAGACCGTCACGAGGGTTGAACAAGCCTGAGGACACATGCCACGTTAGAATAGGTCGCTTTTCACTGTCAGACGTTGCTCTTCAAACCAAAAAACACTTTCATATTTCTATTCTTTACTTTTCATCTGAATCTTGATCTTTACCTTTTGTATCTCCGTCTCTTACCTTTTACCTCGATACTTAGCTTTTTATTTCTTTATTCCGGACTACGAGTGTTTTAGTCTACGTTAACCGATTACTAGTCACGATAAGGGTCAAATATATTTATATACGATTTATGGTATTTAACGTTACGAAAATTAGTACGCACGTTTCTACGTATGATACTAAAGAGATCAGAATTATAGTGATTTCTATTTATTTATTATATAGATTTATCTATTGTGACTGAAACAGAAAACTATAACTATTTAATTAGAACTTAATGTAATGTAAAGTGGTACAACTGAGACAACCAAACTTCTTTAACTACTCAACTTACAATTTACAACTAACAACTCGCAACTCACAACGACTCAACAACTCATGAGCAACGACTAATTCGCAGTTATTCGCAACTTACCCGTAATTGCAATTAGTCGCAACTCAATCGTAAAATCCAATTACAATTAAGACGTTCCAATTATACCAGAATTCTTAGTACTCCTCAGTACTCCATTCCCAGTACTCAGTACTCATTACGTGCATCACAATAGTTGACCGAAGATGGTCACATAGCTTTTTTAATTGCCCATTGTTCTAAAGAGTCTTAAGTACATGATCCTTCGGGATTTTGCATTCTTCCAAACACCTCGCCACTTTTCTCTTCTATCTGTAGTTCACCGGGATTTTTTAAATGGTCCTTTTACGATATCACAATACGATCCCAATGACTCCGACTACCTTTCCAAGAGTATTTTCACAATTGTGTTCAAATTTCTCCGAATGACTGGACCAGTTTTGTGACCTCAAAGCCAGTAAAGTACAGTATGGAAATTACAGTATGCAAATTAATAGGAAGATACGATCCGATAAACAAAGAGAAACACAGGTTTCTTCTCATAAGGAATACCATACTGCGAATAAAGACAAAAGCAGGGTGAATTTACTACGCGTTAATGATGCAACCACCGAAACAACCCCTAACTCGAAATCATTCGCAACAAGTGTCCCACTGGTATATTCCATCCAACATAATATTCCTAATAATATGATTAATTTGAAAAAAGGTGGTATCATCTTAACAAGCCTTTATCGATTTGTTTCTGATCGACCTATACCATACTCGTCGCATAATTTATAACGAATGACGGTAATTTAAAATTCGATCCACCCTTTCGTGAATCTCGATGCCGCAACTGGGCCCAAGAATCTTCGACGCGTATTACGATGCGGGGCACCCTTTTGTGCGTAACCAAAGGGTGCTAGGACAGCCACGTGCAGAAAACTTGTGAAAAAGTTGATCGAGGGTGGTCCTCCACTTTCCATCTCTTTCCTCTTGAGCTTTGTCAGTACACTACACTTTTTTTTTTAAAGGAATTTATAATACACGTTCTACGTTCGCGTTATTAAAGCAAAATGATAAGCATCAGGGAAATATGCAAGCTGGAAATTTCCATTTTATTGAATCGATAAAGTCCATCTTTTCCCCCTTGGTTGACCTGTTTAATGGAAAATTGTCCCGAGAATTAACATTTTTCGCGGAGAGACAGCAGACAGTTTGGCTGGAAGTGTATAAAATGAAATTTAATTCTTCAGTCTGTTATTAGCTTCATGATATTTGTAAATATTGCCTTCGTGTCGGTTTCATACTAATCGCAATTATTGATCTGCCAGGTTGAAATTTATTTATCGTTTATGATTCGTAATTAGATCTTCCCTTGCGACTCGCAGTTAAAATTCTACGTGAAGTTATTCAAAGGTTTGATCATCGTTGCCACAGATTTCGAACGTTTTACCTTATAACGAGAAACTAAAGAATGCAACGAAAAGCATTTTTATTTCAATTTGATAATAAAATTCGCTTAAACGATAAAATCGTTTATATATAGTTTGAAAAAATAACACACATGATAAACGTTAAATATCTACACAACTGTCTGAATCAACCGAATTTCGATAATTCATTAAAGAAATCATTAAACAAAAGAATATAAACAACGCAAGAAAAATATTTTCAAAGAAAGATATATTATACGTGAGAGAAGAAGCCTGTCGAAGTATCGTTACCTGGCAAAAGAGAAGGGGTGAAACAAGAAATAAAACTCAACATCCCCAATAGCCGTGATAGTGGAGATTTAGCACGGTCTTATGTGGAGCATAATAGAAATTAGGGAAACCTAGTGATCCTCGCGATTTCACGGCGTATAAAGGCACAAAAGTCGTTGCTCCGCGTCCGGATGAAATATGGTTCCTTGCAGGTGCATCCACCCCATTCTAACATTCTCCTATTCTCTATCGTTCTCTCCCTGGTCATTGTTCAGGATATGTGACACTAACGCCGTCCGTGTAATTATGCCGATACGGTTCCAGCGTTGTTTCGTGACAGGGGGTGCAAGCCATCCCCTAAGCACCCTTTGGTCACGCATCCCGGGGGTTCTTTTGCATCGTAACACATCACCGGCGATTTTTCTTGGTATCCTGCAAACAGGGGATTTTGATATTGAGAAAATTTGGAATTTCAACTAGGAAGAATTGTTACGTTTAGTAAGCGAAAAATTTGGGATTGAAATTAGAAAGACTTAAATTTTGTAAACAGGGCATTTTGAGGTGGGGAAAATTTGGAATTTAAATTAGGAAGAATTATTATGGTTCACAAGCGGAAAATTTGGAACTGAATATAGAAAGAGTTGAATTTTGTAATCAGGGGATTTTGAGGTTGAGAAAATTTGGAATTGCAATTAGGAAGAATTATTGTGGTTCATAAGCGGAAAATTTTGAACTGAATGTAAAAAGAGTTAAATTTTGTAATCAGGGGATTATGAGGTTGAGAAAATTTGGAATTGCAATTAGGAAGAATTGTTACGTTTAGTAAACGAAAAATTTGGGATTGAAATTAGAAAGAGTTAAATTTTGTAATCAGGGGATTTTGAGGTGGGGAAAATTTGGAATTTAAATTAGGAAGAATTATTATGGTTCATAAGCGGAAAATTTGGAACTGAATATAGAAAGAGTTGAATTTTGTAATCAGGGGATTTTGAGGTTGAGAAAATTTGGAATTGCAATTAGGAAGAATTATTGTGGTTCATAAGCGGAAAATTTGGAACTGAATATAAAAAGAATATAGAAAAATTTTAAACTGAATAAAGAATATAGAAAGAAATATAGAAAAATTAAATTTTGTAATCAGGGCATTTTGAGGTGGGGAAAATTTGGAATTGCAATTAGGAAGAATTATTGTGGTTCATAAGCGGAAAATTTTGAACTGAATGTAAAAAGAGTTAAATTTTGTAATCAGGGGATTATGAGGTTGAGAAAATTTGGAATTGCAATTAGGAAGAATTGTTACGTTTAGTAAGCGAAAAATTTGGGATTGAAATTAGAAAGAGTTAAATTTTGTAATCAGGGGATTTTGAGGTGGGGAAAATTTGGAATTTAAATTAGGAAGAATTATTATGATTCATAAGCGGAAAATTTGGAACTGAATATAGAAAGAGTTGAATTTTGTAATCAGGGAATTTTGAGGTTGAGAAAATTTGGAATTGCAATTAGAAAGAATTGTTATGTTTTGTAAGTGGAGAAACCGGGACTGAAAGTAGAAAGAGTCAAATTTTGTAAACAGAAGATTCTAATATTGAATTTGGAGCTTAAACGAGGAAGGATTATATTTTGTAAGCAGAGAAGTTTGGTGATTGGATATAGAAAATTAAATACGAAAATAGAAGAGAAAAGGAGGAGGGAAGGAAAAAGGGAAGGGCTAAATTTCCAATTATCAAAACATTCTGAATTTTTCAGTTATTAACGTTATCGTTATTATTAACGTAATTAACGTATTAACGTAATTATGATAAGCACATTTCGTTTCTCGAAATTTCTTTCCATTAATTATCGAGATAATACAATGGTAGGTAAAAAAAAGTTGAAATGATTATTGATTAATTTATTTATTATTCGTAATTCTCATATGCTGCGACTCAAGGATGACATTCAGTTACTTCTTACAATTGGTATGTAATCTAATTATCATCTGCAATAGAATCTCCCTTTTTTGGTTAAAAGAAACTTTAAAATTTATAAATCTTAAATTTTAGTTCTCTTAAATATAAATTAAATATAATTTTAAATATAAATCCATTTTGCAATATTATCATGTCTTTCGTACTTGTTTTATAAAATTTTTTCTGTCCATCATTGTAGCTCTGAAAAATGATATTTATAGAAATTTATGGCCTTTTCATCATAATGATACGATAATCCATGGTATATATAAATTTTTTGTTTGTCACTTTTATTAAACATAAATCCATTTTGCAAAAAATGTCTTTCGTAGTTACCATTTTGTTCTTCCTTTTGACCATCATTGTACATCTAAGGAATATCTATGGAAATTTATGGCCACTGTAATGACACAATAATATACTTCTTACAGCTTTCACGTTCGTTGTTATTTGAACAGGACACGATTGCTCGTAGGAAGCTAATCGAGAATAATTGGAAGCCAGACGGACCAGAAACTCGAAGAATTGGCATATTGGCCGTAGAGAGGTGTTTGCCTGTTCATTGTCTATGTAGAAATTGTATTTGACAAATAAGGGACCGAGCGTTCCTTTTGTTTCTTTTTTCTGAGTCGGATAATCCCCCTGCGAAATCTTCTGGTGTTTCTAGGAAAACTGGTAATCAATTCGAAAATCTGCTTTTCGATGTCTCAAAAATGAATTGTGGCTTAAAGGAAATCGTAACGATGCGTTGGAATAGAAGAAGAAGTAAAGAAGTATTATGTATAAAATAATAGAAAGAAAAAGCCACTCTTGAAGACAACATTTTATATCCAAAGATCAAGTTCTGTTGTAAATTAACCTTACCCGATGGAGACAAGGAGTTTTTTAGAAGAAAATAAAACAACAAAAATTATGTTTTCGCTTCTGTTCTCAATAAAGAAAACTACTATTCCGAGGAGCCACAAACCAAGAACTGAAATTAACTATATATACACTGAAGAAACAAAATGTCAATCTAAGGAAACGAGAAATAATTGTTCTTCAATGAAAAAAAGCACATGTATAAGACACGTGTTCTTCAGAGAAGAACACCATGAAGAAGGAAATGTCGAGCCGCAGCAGGCAATATTGCTACTTTAAAGATATCCTTGTCAAGAAGAAGAAGAAGAGAAAAAGCAAGATCCAAAAGTTACATATCCTGTGTCAAAAGAAGCACATTGTGGAAAAACCAAGCCCGTTCGTCAATCTGTCTAAGAAGACAACTACATATATTAAAACATCAGAAAAAAAAAAAGAAGAAAAGTAGAAATAAAATCAACTTTCTCTTCTTTCTCCCCTCTTCAACCAACGATACTTTCAAAAAACCAAAAACAGAGGAAAGGAAAAGACCGGAAGATACACCTAATCCTGTCCTCTACTATCAAGAAAACCTTCTGCCGAAGCAAGCAAAACGAGAAGAAGAAGAAAGAAGAGAAAATGCAAAACGATACAAGTCTGTCCGCTTCTATCGAGAAAACTTTCATTCGAAGAAACCAGAGAAGAGAAAATGCGAGAGATACGCGTCTACCCTCCTCGATCCTCCTCGAAGAAAGTTTTCATACGAATTGTACAAGAAAGCAAAGAGGAAAACGCAACGATCCAGAAGACACGTGTCATCCCTCGCAGAGGGAACATAACGAAGAAACCAAGAGCAGAATTGCCTGTGCAATATCGCCAGACTCGAAAGATGTACCGTGTATTTTGAAAGTACGAGGCGACGTCGTATCGAGTATTTGGCCGTTTGTCAGTCCGCGTAAATACGCGACAATGCCCGCCCTTTGTGCGGCCCGTCTATCGTCGATGTTTGCCAAATAAAAGCCTATATACGAGAGCCCTCTTTGTCTCTGTGTGTTTCGGCTACGCTCTCTCCCCCATCGCCACGAATGATACGCCTTGTTGCCTATGAAACTGCCGGCCGTGACCCCTTCGTTCCTCGTTGCACTGCTACAAAAGGGCATCCAGTCGAAAGAGGGAGAGAGAAGCTAATGATGATGCAAAGTATTTCACGATGGAACACGTGCGTACGCAACGACGACGACGGCGACGGCGACGGTGACGACGACGATGATCAACTAGGGGGTTGAATCGAAACCGACAGCCAACATACGCTTATTTGGGGTGGCTGGTGGGTTTGCGGGACGAATTGCTTGGAATTGTTGGACTTGGAAATGTTCCTCTTGGCCAGCAAGTGATCGTGCGCAGAAAGAGACTCTGAATGCTATCTTTATGCTACTTTTAGTCTTTTCTGATTTTTATGACTTTTGACAAGTATGTAAGAAAGAATAAATTTCTGTTTTGTTTTTTTTTTTTTTTTTTTTTGGTGGTTTAGATTGTTGGTTTCGATTCTTGTTCGTCTAAATTGAAACTGACAATTTAGTCTTTAAGATATCTAAACTGCAATAATATTCTATGGTTCTTTTACGCAATATGCAATATCATCAATCTCATCGATAAAGCTACCCTCGATTAATCCAGGAATTCTGAAATGAGAGCTTGTAATCTTTAACTATCACTGAGATATCTAACTCGAAGCTTCGAATCATTCCGAATCATTAATCGAATTCTATCTCGATGTTCTTAATACGATCTAATCAAATCTTCAGAAGTTCTAAATTTCAAGATTCGATTAGGGGCGATTCTAAATGTTTAATCGACACTGCCGAGACAGGTAAATCTTAACAATATCGCACCACTTATCTATAAAATACCTAAACCACAAATTGAAGCTCATTTCAAACATTCTGGAAACCTCACACGCCATCAAATTCCATCTAACGAAATGAAAATTGCCAGTCGAATTCTACCTCGATATTATATTATCGATCGCCAAACAAAGATTCCAAATTCAAGATAGCAAGTTCAAGATCGCTTAAATCTTAACAATACCGCCTGTCCATAATAAAATACGAAAAGCCACGAATCTTGTCATTTCTTAGCATCTCAGGAACGACACCATCGCCATTTCTCAATTGAAATCAAATTGAAACCCCCAAACCAATAGAACGTACACCACCGATCGGACCCTATCTCAATATTCCTGACATCGCTGTCAAATCATCGAATCTTCAGAAATTTCTAATTCTGGATAGCAACGTCGAACTTCCAACCAACATCCCTTAAACAGCTAAATTTTAACATTAGCGCACCGCCGCTCTGTAAGTTACTCAAACCACCAATCAAACCCTCTCTAAACATCCTGAAAACCACGCTCATCATCAAATTCCCTAATTGGGAATTGAAAATAAATTGAAAGTAACAACGTCGAACTAAGAGAATCAAACCCAGCGGTCGAGCCCTGTCTCAGCATCCTCGAAACTGAGCTTACCATCAAATGCTCAACTGGAAATTGAAAAGAAATTCAAGGTAACCACCCCGTGTGTTGCACGAGCAGTGTACGTCACTGTCGTGCGATATTGATCCTCGGAAGCGTCGTGCATCTGGTTGAGAACCACGGTCAGTATTCACCCTTTCCACTTCTCTACGTTCAGAGGCGGATCCGGCATGAACCAATCGTCTTTGTTCCTCGGTTTCCCTTAGTTTGCTCGAAACGTCCCGCCTTCGACCCTTACCCTTCAGTCGATGGTCTACGACCGATAGGTGGGAATGATTTTCACTGTCGATGCGGTGGCTGGAGTCAAAAAAGCCTGAGAGTTCGGCTGGTAGAAACGTTGGAGCAGTTATCGCCTGAACGTGACACCAACAAGTCTCGTCGACCTATTAATACAAGAAAACCACCCTTGAACACGGTGGTCTAAAAACAGAAAGATAACACAGAAGCCGAAGATGGTATCAACCACGAAGTGCAGTTTCCATCGCTGTTGGAAATCCGTGAGAGTGTCTGGCATCGCTCACAGGATCTTTTCTTGAGACCTATCGCCGCGTCGAAGGACGGGAGAGGGTTGATTAATCGGACGATCGGACAACGTGACGCTTTAGTGAATTCGGATTTTTCTCTTTGCGACTCGAGAACGTTCTTTTAAAGGGAAGTATCGACTCCGACGGACGTGGTGTCGAAGGACTTAGAAGTTTCACATTGTTCTTACACAGGACACGTTCGTTGTTTCATGGTTTTTACGTAAAGTGACTGAATTTTGTTCTTTTTTCTTTTTTTCGAAAAGTGATATCGAATGAAAAGAGGAATCGTCGAGGGGGGATAATCGAAGGAAGAGAAGGAAAAAAAGATTGTTAGAAAGTGTTGCTTGTGAAAAAGTGGTGGGGAGGAGTTGAGAAATTGACAGCTCGAGGGCACGAGGAACCATGTTGGAATTCTACCCTCCGCTTCCTAGTAGCTTGAACCGGCAGAGTGAGTCGGGCCCACCAACTATGGTCTCCGCTGCACCACCGATTCCTTTTCGACCTGCCAACGACAATAACGACGCAGGTAAGAATGAACTTTCTTCCTTTATGTTTTCGCCTAACGACATTGATTTTCACAATGACAGTCGAAAGAGAGTATATAAAGTCACTTTCGTATAATGTTCACCTATCTACTCACTTACCTATGAACTTTCATTGTTAATTTGTATCTCTTCACCAGATCTCTATTCTTTCCACTCGATTTTTAGTTTATTGTACGTGTAAGAGTTTTTCTAAAAATTTCGTAGCTTCGGACATATACGCTTTTCTACACATTGTCATCATAGGTGTTTTTTTTTTTTTGGGATAGATCAGGGTCGTTTACAACGCGGGAAATTGTACGAATTTCACGTTAGACGAAACCCACGGAGCCAAAACTAAACTAAATTCTTTCTTGAAGTAACGCAGCTAATTCTTTATAGACAATAAAAACGTAAAATTCTCGGTATTTTACGAAAGTTAACGCGTAATTGTAATCTTCCAATGAATTCAGAAACGGTCAAGTCAAATTTCCACCGAAGCATAGGACAGCGAAACAATTGCAAATATCACTCTTGTTTGTTTACCTCGCGTGTTTCAGGCAAACAGACGTTGCATCTGTGAAATTTATTGTCACGTACGATTATTTTTAAGCAACTTTTACTTTCTATACAATTTTGCAATATATATATAGGGTGCGGTGTAGCAACCTTTTGGTCTCGTTATGCGGGTTCTATTGTGCAGTAATTAAAAGTAATTAACCCTACGTATAGTTAAAAGTATGTGAGACGAGGTTGATTATTTTATTAAAAAAATTTTCCGTCGAACCAATTTGTTAATCCTCGTCTGTGACCGTAGGAACCTTTTGCGATTAATGCAGATTATACTAATGTGATAGAGTAATCGAAGATACAGGGGAGAAAACGGCACAGAACAATTTTTCTTGATTTTTTAATTTCACTTTCGATTAAATTTATTTTAATGTCGCTTGATAGCTGCACTGCTCATGGCAACATCTTTAGCGATTTTTATACAATCGCTGTCAACGTAGAGTATGTTAATATCATAGAGAAATTGAGAATATTCATAGTAAATAGACGGGGAAATGTAACAAATTAATTTCTGTTGGTCTTTTCATTTTAATGTCACTGGACGTCCATGGTCCAAAGATACGAATTCTCTTAATGAGAGAAAAATTTAAAAAACGTGGAATTGATTATTGGATATTAAAATCACTCGTCATATTTAACGAGTCTAAGTTTTTGGTTTTGAGTTACAGCTGAGTGGTAGTTGAGGTAAACAGCAAGTTATTGTACCGCGTTCTGCCCTGCTCTGGCTTTATCACTATCGACAATCGATAAGCGACGGGACAAATTTCATGGGACTCGCGATATTGCTCTGCTCCAGAACGCTATCACATTTCTCAGTCCGACAGCCATATCATTCGGCATAACTCCCTGCGTATTTATTTCTCTCGCGATAAAAACGATCCGCCAGAAAAATTTCATATTCCTACTTCGATTCCTACGATTCTGTATATTTGATTGACAGATCGACATTCTCTCATCAGGAATACTAATTTACGTCTAATCTACATAACGATGTATTTCAATTTATTATATGTTACATACGAGACAATTAATTGCATACAACATCTATTTGCAAAGATCTTATTCGATTTTGTGTAAAATATATATAGATCCATTTAATGTTTTATAAAATATGTGCAAAATGATTCGTAAGAGTTCACTCGTTTAGTTGATTTATAAATACAAAAAATACTATAAATAATAGATTGATAGTTTGATTTTGTGTAATCAGAATTTTATTTAGTTATGAAATTATGGAAAAAAAAGGAAGATTAGTATAATAGATACATAGCAATCATTTGATAGTAACGTGGTGAAAATACGAATGTAGAAAAATGCGATAGCACGTTGATAAGCAAGTAAAGTAAGCTCCGAAACATATGGACGTATGGATATGTGACTTGTAAGTCCTGTCGTTATCGAGGATTAATAACAAAGCACGGTGAATTTTCTAGATATCAAATTCATCTAACAATAAGTAGTTCTGGACTGTGTCAGTTCATAAACATTGCTGTTGCTCAATTATATAGCTATATATATCATTGTAGACAGCTAGGAGTATTTAATAAACCGACGATATTTAGTATAAATTGAACGCTTCTCGCTGCCTTTATTTTCTACTCGTTATTTTATCGTAAATTTGTTATTCCAGTCACAGTACATTCGCATGTGTCTTATAACGTCAAATACTACGTAAATTAAAATCTGTTAGAATTTTCTAATAAACGTAACCAATATAAATTTCTACTAATTGTGGATTGCAGCGTTAATTTCATAAGTTTGCTTTTTATTGAAAAATTAGTTACGTAGTAAAGGGAAAAAGGAAAGTTAGAAAAATTATTTGAAGAATGCAAAGGTACGTGTACCTGCATTTCTCACGAAAGATATTATATATTGATTGTTAAATGTGATATATGATATGTTTATTAGTAAAAGAGGAGAAATAATTTATTCCTTGATTAGTTAAGATTTAATAAAAACACATCCATGATGAGCATTTTACAAACGAATGAATTTATCCGAATGATTATTTATTGTCACAATAAATTTATTAAAACGATTTTAGTAGAAGTTATTTAAACAATGTAATGGTACATTCATCTGAATATTTTTATTACTACACATATATGTATAGTGAAATAGGATAAATAATTTAGTCCTTGACTCTCTCGATACATTTTGTGTAATAACATTATATATTAAAGGAACCTTCAGGATTAATATTATCGTCAATATTTCAGAGCTGTCAACATTACACGAACTCTCGGACGATCAACATATCTTGTCAACATAATATCGTCAATGTTATCGAACATTGAGAGAACAGATTGAAGTACCAATGTTCGAAATGTTTTTTTTTTTTATTTTTTATTTATTAGAATATTTACAATCAATTCTCGTTGAGAATTTTCAGTAACTTAATTTGACGTGATACAATGACATGGATTATAATAGTTTTATATTGTTGGTTCTAGTAGAAACTAAGGATTTAATCTAGGGGGTATTTTCTTTTTAGTCTGCGGATCTGGTCCGTCGTGTCCAGTAGTTGGGTGACTAGTGGGTTGTGGTGGTTGTTGACTCTTGTGTTATATCTGCTTCTGGACTTGTGTATTTCATCTTTGACTGTAGGTATCTTGAGGTCACGGTGGATTGTTTCGTTGGTAACATACCAGGGTGCATTTAATAGGGATCTTAGCGTTTTCGATTGGAGTTCGAAATGTTGACGAGGTGGTTTGATGAAAAATATTATCCTCTGTGTCTTATGAGCTTAGCTCATAGCCTTCTCTTCTTTGGTTCTTTTATTTATAATGTTCATACAATGGTTGCTCAAGCTTTTTATTTTTTGGTTAGACATCGTTGAACGAACGCGAACTCAAAGCTGATTGTATCGTCAGTAACATCAAACGTAGGAGAAACATGCAGTTTGTTAATAAATACTGATAATTAGACGATCGATATACAGTGTGTAACAGAACATGTCGAACCCACTTTGGCAACTGATTATACACCGAAAACAATGAGGAAATTTCACATAAACATACGCTGCGCCTATCTTCGTGTATGAGATACAGTAAATTCTATGTGTATGCAACATCTATTAAAAATGTCGAAATACTAAGCTTCAGAGTAGAATAAACTTTTATTGGGTTGGCAACTAAGTGATTGCGGATTTTGTCATTAGTTGCTATTTAGTTTGCCAACTTGTCATTAGTTTTGCCAACCTAATATATACTAATACTAATAGCATACTAACAATAACAATCCAGAGTGTGATCATAAATATTGATTCTGAGGGTTCCTGAAATTTTTCTAGTGTTAGAAGGAGAAAAAAAAATAACAATTGTGATGATTTCAGAGCCGTCAGTTTCAGTGAAAACGGAGTCCTGCCTGCTGGAGACGATCTGCGCTGGTTGCGGTCGTACGATAGTCGACAAGTACGTGATGCAAGTCGCTGGAAGGAACTACCACGAGGAATGTCTTTCGTGTGCCGCGTGTGCAACACCGCTTACGCATTCATGTTTCATCCGTGAGCTAAAACTCTACTGTCGAAACGACTACGAGCGGATCTTCGGTGTGAAGTGTGCACGTTGCATGGAGAAGATCAGCTGCTCGGATTTCGTATTAAGGGCTCCGGGTTTGGTGTTTCACGTGGAGTGTTTCGCGTGTTGCATGTGCGGCCAACCATTACTTCCTGGCACCCAGTATTTTCTCCGTCAGGGACAACCCATCTGTCGAAGGGACTATGAACACGAATTGTACTTAAACAGCCCTCAAGGTTAGTAACAATTGTCGTCTTTCACGTTTCATTATTTTCCTTATTTTTCTTTTCTCAATATCTTTTGAGAGCGTCCTACACCTATCCACGATATATCCACGATCGTACTACACCTCGAGTAAAATGCTTATAAAAAGTTACTCCACTTTTTCAGCTTAATTAGTTTCTTTATATGTATATTTTACTTAATTTTCTTTTTTTTTTTTATAGCGTTCTTTCTCTCTTCGATATTTTCGTTTGGCGAGTTATTCTCCAATTTTTGGATTAGAATCAAAGTCAAGATATTGAGTTTTATCGATGTCTTCTATTTCTTCGATGTCAATTTCACGTTCTCCAGTTGTTTAGCATTTTTCTTTGGAATCCTGCTTCTCTATTTTTTCTCAATTAAAATAGGGATAAACGACGCCCTCCATTTCTTCAGTACTTTTCATTCTTTGTTCGTAAGGCGTGGGTGTTGTTGCTTATGTTTGTCTTATTAAAACATATCAGCTTCTCCATCATCGCGTATATACGGTTCTTCATATTTCTGTTTCATTTCATTTCACAACTCCCAGTTTCAAAAGATAGATCGCAGCCAGTTGTTCTTAACGCTTTGATATTAACACTAGAACTACCACACCAGTAAAATCGACTGGTTTTACAATTTTGTAACGGCACATGAGTCAAAAGACATTTCGAATCATGTGGTTTTTATGAGTAATGTAAGTATACTTGACGACCGGTTACGATTTTATTTTGGCTTCCCTTATTAATCAATATTTAACACGACCAATCCTCCACAATTTTATTTTAAAATTCCTACTTCATGTTATATTTTTTTCCGCAATGATGTAATGACTTTCGCAACGATAACTAAAAGGATGATATAATGAATATTATTTTGTTTTCTATGAATTCAAACCGATCGATTGATCAAACTGATTATGAAATTTTATGAATTTCGTATCGAGGCTATTTATACCAATACCAGTCAAAATGACTGGTATTTGTCAAAGCGTAAAAGGGTGCTGCAATCTGTTTATCGAACCCCAGTTAACCAGTTTCCTCGTTTTCTACAACTTCCCACACGTTTTTAAAATTTTTACCGCGTATCATTCGATATGACGATATCATTTATCAGGAAAATTCCGGATCGATCGCTAGATCGCTAGATGCTAACACTAGAAATGCCACAGCAATCAAAATGACTGTTTCTATAATTTTATAAACGTTCCAACCCTCGTTTAGGGATCATGGTCGCAGATGGATTAATAATACGAAAAATATACCACATAACATGGAATTCCTTCTGTAAGAAAGTGATAAATCGATAAATATAAAAATATTCTATTATTAGGTACTTTTTAAAGACCAGTCATTTTGACTGGTTTTGCTAGAAATAGCTTCGTGTTAATTATTGGTAGTTCTAGTGTTAACGATGGTAAATCGTCAATTTTTAATTTCCTAGGATCGGCAACTTTTATAATTTACTAAAAATATTATCTTATTCATGAAGATTCTTTCTGCATGCTCTTCTCCATACATGTGCGTGCCATTTTCTACGGCTAAATGTAAAAATTCTGGTCACCGTTTTCTAAATATTACCAAACGAAGCAAACTATGAAAATCCACCGTTTTGATACCGTATACGATAACGTGAATTTACAGGTGTAAAGCGATATAGTATCCCCGTGGAATCGGAACATTCGACAGCAAACTGCTCGACTATCACGATTTCTGTTTATTATCGATTTCGTTAGTACCGAGATTGGCGGTCCGTACAGGACAATATATATCGACTGAAGTTGCTTTAAACGAAAAAATTGTCCAAATAATGGTTTTACGTAGTTTCGTTCATACAGATTTTATCTCGCCCGAAAGATCGATCAAACTCGCGCTTATATTCAACGAGTCGATTTGTCTTCCAAAAAACAAAAAAAAAAAATAGTCAAAAGTACAAAATAGTAATGAACGAATGATAGAATGAAAATCAGTAATAATAGACGAATAGATGGTAAAATTAGCGATAATAATGATAAAAGATGAGGCAAAGACGAATTAAACGGATCGTTAGAGAAATAAAAATAAGAACAGAAAAGTTGACAAACGAGATGAAATAATCGACGAAACGTACGAGAACGTATTGTACATACCTTGTTGCATTGTTCGCAGGTTGTACTACTACTATCTAAAGACATCCAAAGTAAAAGCCTGCGGGATTTTTGAATCAAGGCTGTCTCTCTTTTCAAGGTAAATACACTTAAACCAAGCGTAATTAGAAACGATTCTTCCATAAATTGGACAGAGAAAAATAATGGAGAATAGAAGAACGTGAATCTAGGAACGAGAATAGAAGGATTAGTATTCATGATTTCTCTGACAGATCATTTTTTCAAGTTGTTTCGTAAATACGTGGGATTTAGTTTGCGATTGCTTTGAAGGAAAGTTATGGTGAAATCGATGGAAGAGCAGTTTGTTAGTCACAACTTTATTGCAATTAGTTTCTAAATCTGTCTTTTGCGAAGAGTTTCGTGAGGAAAAATTCGATTGGACCGCGATTGTGTTATTAACGTGATTTCATTATTGGGAAATGTTCAAGTCACTTTGATGTTTCTGATTTGAAAAATGAGTTTGACAGTTCGAATTACAGTATTATCATGCGTTAAATAATCTCAGGTCAACCGAAACTTCTTAACATAATCTGTTATTACGAACAAACGTTATCAACATACTTTTTCCGACAGTGTTTCCTCTCAGTTCTAAATATATTTTAGCTATCGGTTTTTCTTCTTTTGTTTCTTTCCTCAACGTATATTTATATTTACATGTAATTGTATGTACGTTCAATAGTATAGACTTTTTAAAAATTCAACTTCCATTCCATTATCAATTTTTCTCCTCTTTTAAATATTATCAGTATACTCTTTCCTATATGTATACTTCTAAATTTCTCGCCATTGAAATCTCTTCTCGTATAATTCTTCCCTAGTCTTTTTTATTCAATCGAAAGTTGCACTTCCACTGATCAGTTTGCCCTCTATCTTTTTCTATAATCGTCAACATCAACTTGTCACATCTTTGTTACATGTCCGACCTATGAAACTATTCTCGACAAATCTTCGATATCCAGAATCCATGTTACCAAAAACTAATTCCACTTCTAATGAACGATAAATTTCAGGCGATAATTTTACTTCACCTACGCTTGTTACGTTTGATCCTCAGACATATTAAAGATTCAATGAAGTAATTAATTCAGATAAAAATTTAAAGAAACGAATTTAATTCCCAGACGATGATCTACTGGACGAAAATCGGCCCCGCGATGGTCGTCGGGGTCCCAAGAGACCGCGGACGATCCTCACGTCGGCGCAGAGGCGCCAATTCAAAGCGGCGTTCGAGGTATCACCGAAACCCTGTCGAAAGGTTCGAGAGGCCCTAGCAAAAGAGACGGGCCTCAGCGTGCGCGTGGTTCAAGTCTGGTTCCAGAACCAGCGGGCGAAGATGAAGAAGTTGCAGAGGAAAGCGAAAACCGAGCCTGGATCCGATAAGGAACCGAAGGAGGAACGCCGAACGGAGAGTCCTCATAGCGATCACAGTAAGAATATTCTTTGTTCAATGTCCTTACTAAATCTTCCTATTATTTTTTTGAATCTCCTTCAATTTATTCTTATCGATTTATTATTACCGAGTTTTTACTCGAGTCGCATCTTTGTTTTTGATAAAATATCTGTCATTATTATTATTGTTGTTATTATTGTTATTATTATTGTTGTTGTTGTTATTATTGTTATTCTTATTATTATTCTTATTATTATTGTTGTTGTTGTTATTGTGATAAGCTTTCGTCTATTATTGTTAATATTTGTTATTATTGTTTTTGTTTTTGTTTTTGTTTTTGTTTTTGTTTTTGTTTTTGTTTTTGTTTTTGTTTTTGTTTTTGTTTTTGTTTTTGTTTTTGTTTTTGTTTTTGTTTTTGTTTTTGTTTTTGTTTTTGTTTTTGTTTTTGTTTTTGTTTTTGTTTTTGTTTTTGTTTTTGTTTTTGTTTTTGTTTTTGTTTTTGTTGTGTTAAGCTTTCGTCTATTAGAAGCTTAAGTAAGACACGGGTTACGAATGTTATCGATCGAATTATTTTTTATACGATCGCATGAAAATTTGTGGACGTTGATCCAAATAAATGCAGAAAGTGATCGATAGTTTGGCGAATAGAATTATTGGGATGGATTGGATCTGACTTAACGGGGATTCAGAATCTCAAAGAGTTCTGCAAGTTGGAAAAATTATATGCGTCGATATCTTTTTGATTGCCCGTGGTCTTCTATTTCCTACGATATATAATTCATTTTCTATAACATACAGCAGCGATTTATGCAAAGGCCCGTTGGATCCTCCGAATCCATTTCAGTAGCTCTATTGACTGGACTATCAAAGTTTAAGATAAAATGAAAGAGAAATAACTAAATTATGTACAAGGTGTCCCACTTTGTTAGTATATTCTATAGACCAAGATAGGATAAAGGTGTCATATGAATATACGTCATCGTATACTACATGTATTTATCATGTAACACTCTAACGTAATCAAAAATGTGCTCAGGAAATATCAGTGTGTTCTTCATTAATTTTGTACAGACTAAGATTAATTAGAAAACAAAGACATTGTTAAAGAGCTGTAGGAAAAATGCAATATACGTACGAAATGAGCGATAACGAACGTGTATTACTACGGTTCAAGGTACGAATAGATCAGGAATATTTACACGTAGTAATAGTCAGAAGATATTGTACCAACTTCAACGAGTAATAAACGAAAACTTCAGGAAGTAATAAATTCAATCTTTTGCCAGTCATTTTGAACATCATCTTGTTTTCACAAGTATTTAACAATGCCTGCAAGGTCATATGTTTAGAATATACTGACAACTTATCATTGGAAAAATACTGGGACATTTTATATGTTTCTGTTTAAATAGACTTAATTATTTGTAAATATTATTACTTAATTATTTTATAAATAATTTAAAAATAAATATAAGTAATATAAACTATAAATTATATATAAATAAATTATTAATTATAAATAATAATAAATTAAGTAACTGGAATAAACTATAGCCCTGAAACAGTAGAAGATAAAGAAGAAATTCATTAAGGAAGATTGATTTTGTCCTATTTCGCTCTAGTTTCGTCAATGTTTTTAATTTCTATCGTGACTTTCTATCGTTGTCTAACGTTTCGCGAAGACTGGTTAATGGGGCTTCGATAAATGTGTTGTCGGTACAATGCCAATCGTTTGATCTCGTTCGCAGGTCATTACTTGAACGCCATGAACATGCGCGACGGGGAATCTTCTAGCTTCCCCTCAAGCACCCAACCGCTCAACCCCAATAACCCGTACTCGCCTGACGGTAAGTCTCTTCTAGCCGTACAAAATCATTAAATAATCTACCACGGATAGTAATTGGATTGTTCAAATTTTTTGGAAATTTACAAAAATCCCAAAGAAACTTTTCAAAGCGTACTCGAAAGAATTCTGTCTTACAAACTTCAGAAACATCCTTCTCCCAAATTTTCAAACGACACCTTTGAAGCTTCGTCGAAACTCTGCCAAAAGTATAATGCTTTTAACTATTACGATAAATTCTTCAAAAAAATTCAACAGCAATTCCAGGACTGTCAAACTATCGAACTTATAAAATTCTCAAGACGCTACTCATCAAAGTTTTCTTTTACAAAACAAAACAACGAAAACTCGTAAACGTTCAAAGGATACCTTGGAAAGTCCATCAAAGAGTACATACTTTTAACTATTAGAAATAATTGCTCAAAATTTCCAAAACATTTCCTGTCAAACCTCTTGGACAACCTAGATTGCCCTCATTAACTCTCTCTATGGTTCATCAATGTCTAATCAACGCGATCAACCGTTAATTTCAGACGCTTATCCAGGCCACTCGGGTGAGAGCTTCTGCAGCAGCGATCTGTCGTTGGATGGTACGGAGGCTGGCTTCGACATAGGCGAGAACGAGGGTGGCGGCGGCCAGGAGGGTGGCCATCAAGCTAGCAGCCACTCCCACCACGGGCCAACGTCCCACGAGGCGCCGCCGTTGTCCCAGAGTTTACACGCGACGATTCACAATCCCATCGACAAACTTTTTATGATGCAGAGTAGTTACTTCAGTGGTGACCACGCGTAATCCGCGAAAAGAAAAGAAGAAAACGAAGAAAAAAGATAGAAAAGGAGAAAAAATGAAACAATGTTCTGCTCTTTTTCTCGCGACTGGTTCTCCCCTGCCTCGTCGACATAGCTGGTCCCTGCGCGATGTGTCCTATAGTCATATTTGTTGCCTCGGCAGATTGTTGTTAACAAACGTAATTCGTCGATTCCGAATTGAGATTTTTCTATGTCGGCGTTATTTTGCAATGTGTCAAAGTAATTCCGTTGACCCTCTCTGAATAAAATCAAACCAAAAGAAAACATTCAGGCACTTATTAAATTAAATCTTGAACTATCCAATATTTGGATATTTTAATGGATTAATGTTCGAGGAATATTAAACAATTGGTTGACATATTCGAGAAATTCATAATGAAATTTCAGAAAAAATTTCAACGATTGAATTAATTAGTACGAATTAAGATGATAATGACACTAAGTAATGAAACTTGTCGTTAATTGTGGAAAGATTTCAGTACACGTACTGTTCAATTTCTGAAGTAAATTTTACAAATTATTTGACTGCATTCTATTTCGAAGAAGAAGGAATATAATAAGAAAGTCAAAATATTTCTCGATTTTTAAAAAGTAGGAAGAAAATGACGCATGTTTATATGAATTAAAATTGATTCAGGAAGGGTCGACTTGCAGATCGTAGCATTGCAGTATGAGTTACAGGAAAATTAATAGCCGAGCTATTAGGTTCGACAAGAACCATTTACTAGGAATCATGTGAACTAGTTAAAATTACAATACATTGTATAAAAAAGAAAAGGTGTTTTCTTGGCTAAACAATAATTTCTTTATATCCTCTTTTTTCTTATTTTTCACCAGTCGTATGATAACGACGATTATATTAAAAAATTCGATAACCACTCAAGTGGGTATATTAGGTTATAAGTTTATTTATTTGATAATTATTATAATAAATCGATAAAGCAATTAATTGTAGCTGTTAGAAATAATCGAAGCGATATAAAAAGAAGAAAAATATGAAGATAGAATTTTACAATATTTTATATGACAAATTATGTCGTTAAACATCAAACATCATTAAATAATTATTAATTGATAAAAGAGTGACGATTATTAGTTACTAAGTATGTTTGAGAGAAATGAACATCGAATCTCTGTTTGAATAATAAATTTTTAATTCGTCTTTACGGTTCGGTATATTTAAATATTATTTTAAATCAACTTAGAAGTAATTAGTTATAAGAAATTATTATTATTTGTAATAGCTAATAGTTAAAACCACTTATTTCAAAAAGATTTGAAAGATTTATATTTATACATATATTCTTCAGATTTTCTTGATTACCGTTTATTTACACATTTATTTAGAAAATTCTTAAGGGTTGTTAATTAAGTGTTTCAATAGTTCTTTTTTATTCATTTATATATCTAAACAATTTATACATTTCTTTTAGGTAAAAAATACTTTTTGTTTGAAATGGAAAAATTTCAGTAAATCTATATTAATGTTTCTTTCGTCCAAGCTAAAAAATATTTTACTATACCCGAGAGATATAATAATCTTTTCAGTAAAAATTACTATCAAGGTTTTAAAATATAATCATACAGACGTATCTCGAAGGTTGCAGGAGAAAGGCTGGAAATAAGTCAGACAGGCCGGGTAAGAATAGAGAGTTTATTATATCAGAAATATAATGACCAAAAACAAACAAAAAAAGAAAAATTCAGATTTAAAATATACGCGAAAAATGCAGATCTTTTAAGAAAAAATCTTTAGAAACATACAACTCTTGACGATCGTTTTCTGACTTAAAAGTCGGCGCA
Source organism: Bombus terrestris (assembly GCF_910591885.1). Lineage (NCBI taxonomy): Eukaryota > Metazoa > Arthropoda > Insecta > Hymenoptera > Apidae > Bombus > Bombus terrestris. The sequence goes on along the minus strand of NC_063271.1, from coordinate 9,237,535 downwards.
GTCGGCAAATAACGATTAAAAACGCTTCGTAGACGCGAAGTTAATTGCACCAATCGTTACCGTAATCGTGAGAAATCCATAAGTACGATTTTCGATTTTCATTTTTGCCCTTCGAAAATTTTCAACAGGAACCATTAACAATATACGTATTATAATACACGTCTAATGCAACGAGCAATATCGCCTTTGCAATTCTTTCTCAGTTTACTACAGTTCTCATTCCAACGTGCAACTCTATATACTATAATATCATTATTCCTAACCATTCAATATTTAATTAACATTTGATTATTAACAACGATATTACAACATTTATTTATTACGAAATACTTAACAAAGCAACGAACGTTAAAATGCTACTGAAATGAGAGGGAAGTATTTCTAACCTCTTCGGTATGATAGTCATTTTAATACAATTACTTTTTTGTGACACGTATTTTTTTTTTAATAAAACATACTTGTTCTGTGTAGAATTTTCTATTTGTTTTGAATAAATAGAAAAATATATTACAAACAGGAATAATGCAAAGGAAAAGTTAAATATTATCTTACTTATATAATTATGACACTATAGACGAGGTTAGTCATAAATGGTCGATTATTGTCACTATATAAGTATGATTATATCTGATAGCTAAAGTCAACGATCGCACCGAAGAGGTTAATATCAGACTGTTGCATAGCAAATAAATGTCACTTTACTTTGAACTCTTATTTCGGCTATTTTGAAATCATAAAACATTCAACAACTGTTTTTGTGTACATATTACCTTGTTCAAATGACTTCAGTCTATTTTCTTTCACTGGTTTGACGATATTTTTAAAATAATTCATTTTAGTGTTTCCAAAAGTACAATATATAGTACAAAAATATGAACTTGTTTAAATTATCTCGAAACATCATTCACTATGCAACAACCTAATAGTAAAAGAATATTTAATATTTTTCTATTCTTTATAATTAAATAATTGAAAAGAATCTTTAATAATAATACTTTAAAAAACGTTTAATACCAGCAACAGTGTCGTCTGTAACAGTTTCATCGATCAACGATATTGCCCAGAGTAATCGAAGAAAAAGAATCGATAGTAGCTACCATCGACAATGGCGGATCGAGAGGTGAGCGATAGGGGCGCCCCCTAAGAGTAATAAACTGTAAGAATATTGTGTCAGATTCTGAAAATTTGTTAAGTATACAATTCATGTAAATTTAGTTATTTAGTTTATACTGTCAGATAGAGGTATTAAAATATAAATTATAAACAGATCTTAAACCTTGCAAAAGAAGATTCAAAAATATACTCATGTACTTTTAAACAACCCCTTCCCTCAGAAAAGCTTTTAGATCCGCCACTGACGATCGATTAATATCGAAAAGAAGCAAACCGAGCGAAACTTTCGTTTTCGGTAAGCGTCCCAGAGGCGGCGAACGAAAATCGAACGGAAGGTCGTAAAAACGATTGTGCGATCGTCGATTGTATGTAGTCCCGTCGAAAGCGCGAAGGAGTGGAGAGAATTCGAGCGAATCCGTATGGCGTCGGGACTTTTCGTGTCGGTCCCGCGTGAATGTCGAACGAGATGTCGTTTCTCGCGGATCGTTCAACGAGGAGGTCGCGACCGGTCTTTCAATTTCACTCGTGTGTTATTTAACGTGTCATTGTGTGTGTATGTCATCATGACGCGCGATGACCCGAGCTAGTTCCCGGCAGTGACGGTGGTACAGAAGTAGTGGTGCGTCTCGTTTTCACGGTACGTTTGTTCATTGTTAAACTTTGATCTTTGATTCAGCCTGCTTGGTTCGCAGCCGCAAGTATCATGCATTATACAAATGCCACGAACGAATAGAAAATAAGGCATTAACGATGAGCTACGGTTTTCATTGCTGGCGTCAGCCGGCTTATAGGTTAGACCTTCCTTCTTTTATTTATTATTGTTGGCCGTTTGTGTCTCGTTGTTTTTCTTCGTCCTAGCGTACGATCATGGCGCACAAGTGATTCAAACGTTGACAGGATTCTATGTCTCTATATTTCTGTAGAATAATTAGATTGCGAATTTTTATGTAATTTCATATATTTATAAAGAGAACTAAAGAAGCTCAAGGCATGGCAATTTGTTTCGTCCAGTGAAAATTATGGCGCGTACTCAAATTTGAATACTTTATGTATATTATATGCATTCTGCGAAATTCTTCACCTAGAATTTATCATAAATGCATAAAAATCCGCAATCTAACGCAATTTGCGTGTAAAATCTTATTCTCAGTTATCGCTCAACAATTACTTAACCTTCTTTTTTGTTTAAAGAGAGTACATAATTGTTTATGGTTGGGCAAATTCGAGATGATTAGAATTTGCCAGTTTTTGGCTCGGATTGGAGATAATCGATTCGTGCAGTCGATATAGGATAGTTAAACTCTGCTTTCACCGTGAAGAAAGATCATTATTTCATACGTGGTTTCAGACATGGTATTACTATCACTTTTCTTACCACAAAGAAAGTTTGTTTGAATCTCTACATATATGTTCATGTCGATCCTTAGGAAGAGCAAGATACGATATCATAATTTAACTACCTATTTTTCACCCTGTTTATATAACAGATTATTATAAAATGATATAAAATGCAAACCTTTCTTCGTAATCAATAATTATAAGTCTTATAGTCGTAATTATAAATACCATTATTTTCAACAAAAATGTTTCTTCGGCCTAAATCGTATAGTCAATAAAAATATAGGATTCCTCACTTTATAGTCGTGACTGTAAATTATTTTATATTAAAAATTAAATTCTTTGGCTCGGTTGACATAGACTTCGTGACTATACCAGTCTTTCTCCTATTTAATACCAATTTCAATTCTTGCGAACTTTTTCGACTTAAAACTCCTTTCGGTTAAAAATACGAATTTCGATAATGCCTATAGTCACTGACTATACGTGTTTTCGTGATTCTTAGTCACCAGCATCCTCGTAAGTAATGTCAACTCAAGTTCGTTTATTTCTTCTAATTGGATGCTCTTTTCGAACAAAAATACGAAGAATCGAATCTTGTCGCCATTGTGTGTAATCAATGACTATACGTTACTTTTTCGATATTTATAGTCACTTCTTCAGTAGTACAAATTCTTGCACGTTTCCCAATCTTGTGCTTTCTCAAATGAGAAATGTAAGGAATCCAATTTTTTCGTCAACATTTGAATCACATTCGAATGAACGTAAGTACTCGTATCATCGAGAACGAAAGAAAAGCTCTTGAACGAAATACAAAAACATATCTCGGTTTCGTGGTTGAAGAACAATTAACACCCGTATGTACGTTTGTAAATTCGTTCAACGACGACAATCAACAATTCGGTAGAAATGCAACGTTCGTTCCTCTATAAAATCTTCGATCACAGGTTTTCGTTTATCGCGACGGTTCTTCCACATTTTTTTTCATAATTTTTCTTTTTTTTTTTTTTTTTTTTTTTGTTTCTTTTTCCTCCGAAGAGCGCTCTATGTTCAGTGTTAGGCATCGTATGATTCTACCTAACAATCGCTTGATATTATGAAACTGTTTCAAAAGTAATGAAATTGCATCTATAGTTCTTTTTAGAAATAACATTTTCAAGAATTTGTGGAAAAGATTTTTCTTTAATACAGAGATAGAATGCAATCTTACTCATGCAGTTTATCAGACAACAGACAAATTAATCGTATTAGGGAAATAATGTCCAAAAATATAGAAATAGAATGCGATGTTCTTAGATATTTGTTTAAAGTAGTTGAAAAGTTCGAGATATTTTTCCAAAACAAATGTAAATTACGAATGAAGCAATGTCGTTACTTTTGAAACAGGCCACGTATAAAACTGCACATAAAATGGAAGTCGAATGGTTGAACATTTCAATTCAATTTCATAAACAATCGTTAATAGTTGTACCTTTGAATTAGAATTGGCTTGTAAAATTACGCGTCTTAATCATCTACGACGTTGAATCTTATAGATCGTCTACTTGGCTTTCTACATGTAATTAATTCAGATACTTTCGGATTATAAGAGCAATTGAAAGAACACATTTGTTCTGTTTAATACGCTCTCAGGCAGTGCAACTAAAGTGTGCTAGGTATTAATCATTTACATAGGCACCGTGTTACTGGGGCACTCATCTTTGTGTGTATTATTTAAATGGACGATATTCGTTTGACCTAATATACTTCTAATTCGAAAGGGAAGCTTTTCCATTGATATAGCTGTGAATACTATGATTTTGTTTATAACGATCAGATTTGTTGAGAACTTTGCATATAAGTCGTGTCCCTGTGTAAGGTTCTGTTCATTTTTTATATTTATGATTAGTTGATTATCTTTCACTGATCTTTGTTTCTGCGAGCAATTTTTTAATCGATAGATCAATACTTCTTTGGTAATTTTTCGATTTGCATATGTGAAACGTTCCTTCCCATTATTTATACAATTAATCGCCTTACAGAAGAATAGTAAGATAGCCGAAATCTTGCTACTTTTATCGACAGATTTATAAATCAATGTTTGCTCGATATTTTCATGATCTATATAAAAAGTCCGATTATTGTATCGGAAGCTTAGAAGCTGTTTAGAGGCCTTTTGAACGATAATGTGGAATTTTCGAATCCATCAACGACTATGTTTGACTGGAATGATATATCTGCACTTTTCTCCATTCCAAGCTAGGCCAAATTTCATGCGTTAAGAGCACACGGCTAAACCCTGGAGCCTGAAATTCCGTATACCCATTACGATATACCAATAATCCTGGATCCGTTTCTTTGAAAGTTCGTAGCATAATTGAAAACAGACATTTAAATATAGTATATTCTATAGAATATATATTAGAATTCTATTAAATTAGAGACTCGGACGAAAGGTTCTTCAAGTTACAAAATTTCCAACTCGAAAATATTATACGAGAGATAGAATCAAACATTGACGTAAAAGAACCTTTTAAACAAAAATAAGAGAATTACTTTCTATATTCATCTGATCATTTCTAGAGAGAATCCACTCGTAAGACCACTTTTCCATCGAGTCTCTCAAACAACCCTCTTTCGATCTCGTTCCTCCCCCGATACGCGATATACGTTATAATAACATGAATTATCAATTATGAAAAATTCTACAAACATTCGCCACGATTCGAACCTAAAACCCTTAACAATCAGCTAAATGGAATCAGCGGTATAATCTCGCATCAAGTTAATAAATACGTAGATTAATGCACCGCAAGATTCCATCAGCAACGGCCAATTCCAATTAAACTGGAAAGAACGTCGAAGAGCCCCATCGACTTCCACGATATTTCTTTAACCCAACACTGAACGACTCTTCGCCGTTAACTCTTAATAAAACATCTAAACTTGGCCTAAGTGCTCTAACAATGGCGGCGATCACGCGGGACGAGAAGCATTTCCGGAATGCATTGCTCGCGAATGTTTTCACTAAGAACGACTCCCAGCCGCATTGGAGATAACCTGTCTACCTAAAAGGCGCCGCTCATTAAGCTATAAAACTTGTAACGAAGCCGTGACTTCGTCATCGATACTCGAACAAGCTCGTTCCCAAACTCTTCGTTTCTTCGCCTCTCTTTCTCGTTTGCTTTTCCTACCTCTTCACCAAACTGTCTGCCTTCCTTCGATCGTTCCTGCCTAAATATCGCTCGCGAACTTCACTTGAATGACCTTACTATCTCGACGATGCTGACGTACGTGCCGATCACGAGGCCCAAGAGACCGAATACGATCAGAAATATGTTTTTGATGAACATGATCATGCAAGGCCCGAAGTCTCGGTTCGGCCAAAGCACGCAGATCTCGATGATCGCTGGGAACGCGATGCCAAGGGCGGAGAGACAGAGAGCACCGAACAGGGAGATGAAGAGGGCCAATCTGGGAACTGTGATGGCCAACGTGACTGCAAAAAGAACATTTTTGATTGTTCATTTTCACGATGATAACACACACTCGCAAATTGATAAATGTTAGCACACCTTTCGTATAAAATGTCGATGGCTTACTACGCGATCGTCGTATGTCCACTTTTAGCATTTCAACGAGGGAAATAGTTGAAGGGTATGTTGCAATTAGATAATCTGCATCGTATTATCTTTATCAAACTATAAAATTCAGTACGAATTGTACATTGATTTCTGAGAATATAAAATAAAGGTGAATTATGGTTCTTGAAAATATCTTCGTATATCTTAAATACAATGTATAAAAACATACTGCGAAACTGTACAACAAACTGTAAACCTCGTTCCTGTGTCGCTAATACGACAAATAATTGAAACGAAAGGAAGAAAAAAAGGAACAGAAATATTATTTTTGGCAAATTTGTGAAGTAGATATAAATGTGATTTTTATACGACACGAAGAAACAGTCGAGAATTGTTTGTTGCGTATAAAAATTCTTTGCGCAGTAATCCATCGGCATACGTATTTAGGCTTCTACGGATTTCAATCGTGTTTTCATTAATGTTACTAATAAAAATTAATCTCGATATTAAAATCTCCCCTCTTCTCTTACATTTTATATACGGAATAATTTTCCTTTTATAATTCTTCGAGCTTCGATCGTGTTTTTATTAGTACTACTGTAGTATCGTGGACAAAAGGCCTAAGATATCGGCCGAACCACAAACAATGTCGCGAGAGCCGCGGCATCGTCGGGTACATCAATGTGTCGTCGGTCCTTTCAAGTGAATAGCTTCGTGGAAAAGGCCTGCGTGACCCTGGCCACGGGCGTTTTCGGGACACGTGCGCGATAGGGCGGGAAAAGACAAAGAGATGTTAAAGGCAGTGTTAGTTGAAAAGCCGGTGAGGACGGATGCAAAAGGTGTGCAGTGTGAGTTGAGATGCGAGAGCGAGCGAGTGTAGAAGCCGGAGAGTGTGAATCGGGAAGTTGAAAGCCGCGTATGAAAATAAGACGTACGACAGCAACATACGTTGCTTCGAATATTATTAATTAAATCAAAACATCATTACTTGTCCTTTTCCTCTAAGACCCATTTAGATACTACTTTACTAATACTGTATACTAATTAGTGAAAGTATCAGCGATAAAAATACGATTAAAACTCGAACACCGGAATTCCTTTAGTAAACTTACACGTGGCTAAAGTGATAAGACCCATTTAGATACTACATTACTAATACTGTATACTAATTAGTGAAAGTATCAGCGATAAAAATACGATTAAAACTCGAACACCGGAATTCCTTTAGTAAACTTACACGTGGCTAAAGTGATAACAGTCCGACAGACGTACTCCCAGAAGATTTTCCTCTTCTGTATCTTTTGATCGAGATAAGTGTTCCAGATAATATCAACTGGAACGTATCCTTGAAGGGCGTGCGTGATAAAAATTGCGATCGCGAACATTATTTTGATACTTTGCGCCATTCTGTAAGAATCAAAATCAAATATCACGTTAACTTTAAAAAAAAATAGTAGTTTCACGAAAGGCAACGTAAAACAAAATTCACTTACACTTCATCCGCAGGTAGATTAAAAGTAACGCTACCACTAGCGCTAGATCCGTATTTTATATAACCGAAAAATCCTATAAGAATATACAGGGCTACGATCACCGTCATTCCTATGTTCAAAACGCCACAATATCCTCCGAAATATTGTGGAGTCTTCATATTGTTCTCCAGTGCGATTATCTGCAATGGAAAAGTATCTTTTACGTGGTTGTTTTCTTTTAAGAAAAATTCTAACTTTGAAAATGCTCTATTAATGGTGTCACAGTTATTTGAACAATACACATTCAGTTTATTTTGTTCTTATTACAATATTCAAAAGTTAAACAGGGATCCTTTGGAATTATCATTCTTTTTTAAAACGACTTTTTATTAGCGCGTGCTTTTTTATATCTAAATTATTTAAATAGCACTTAGTCGTACATTATTTCTTGAAAAATATCTCCAAACAATTCCTAGTCAACGTTAGATCATAAATGAATTCACGGTATTCATACACCATGAATTATTTGCAAGGAAATCTTGATTAAATTAAATTAATGTTTTAATTAAATGAAATGGTCCGCATTTTCGTAACATTCATAAGCGAACTTCCTTAATTTTCATAAGCGAGTGTTCATAATCTTGGTAACTAAATTTTCATAATCCTCGTAGTCTGCATTTTTGTGATTAAAAACGATGTGAATGTGTCGAATGGAATCTGAGAATCACTGTGATCCTCGCTAGCGGCTGAGAACATCTGAGAAATAACAGCAGGGATTGCATTGACGCACTGATGATCTGATCACGACAATCTCAAAGTTGTTCCGTAAGTGGCCAGTTATTTGTTTATTAACGATATAGCGGCGCCGTTGATCTATTCTAAGCGCTGGCTACTCGTTTCTGCCCAACAGTCACAGGGAATGATCGACGAGGCCAAATGATAGATCGATCGAGGGTACGTATGGTAAAATTGAAAAAGCCACGCGTCGAGCGATATATTGTTCTAAATTGCGTGTCTTCGTCGTAGTAGAAAATATTCTATTCACGTTTCTTTCGATCACGTGTACGTGTTTCTATGAATGATCATTTAATGCTTAGGATTTTTAAAACGATCTTTCTGTTCTACGATTTGAGAAACTGAAGATCGAAAGAAGAGATTTCGAGGAAAATAGCTTCACTTAATTGTGGAATTTTTTAATGTCGATTTAGGAAAAGGTTTGTAAATTGTTTATAGTTGAATTATTCAATAAATTATAGCGTGATTTACGATAACAAGGAAACTATAAAATTAAAGATTCCATAAGGAATTTTATATAGTTCAAAAAATTCTATAGAATTTTGCAGATTACTATTCCATTTCAAACTAAATTCTTTACGATATCGGTTAAAAAGAATTAGTCAACGTCCACTTCGTAACTTTCAAGAAAATAAACTAAAAAAAAGGAAGCTAACGAAAAAGCAAAATAAAAATCAATCGTACAATCGAAAAATTCAATTTTACGTGTAGAAACGATCAAAACTTGGAACATCCGGCAGACAACAAAAAAGGAAGACTTAAAAATGAGTCAGACAAAAGTGAATTTAAACTAAACGTTATACGCAAAAGCAATGAAACAATGAAAAAGACAGAGGGAAGGGAGAAACGAAACGCGAATTAAACTTACCACACCGACAGCTTCCAGAGCGAATAACGTGGTGCCGAAGTAGAGTGAGAAATTTTTCAGTGTACCGAACATTTCTCTTTCGCTGATCGACGGTAGATCGTCAAACATGTACACTAGGATCATGGCCAGTCCAACGAACGTGATTGCGTTCGCCAAGGTGGAGAACGGTGCCAGTAATTTGAGGTTCCTAACGTAATTGATCAAAATCAGCGGTAGCAATAAAATCAGCATATGGGTTTTAACATCCAAAGGTTCCCAGTACTGGTCTGCCACCTACATTTATCAACAGAAGAACGAAAGACAAGGATATCAATGAATTTCGAACGGTTATGCCAATCAAAGAATTATCTTTTTCCATTTTTCCTTTCTTTTTCTTATTAATTAACTCTTTCATTTACATCACGATAAATTACATTTACGTGAATATATTATTCGATTATTTAATTCTAGAGATTAACTTTTAACTGTTTCTTTTTTTTTTCTTTTTTGTTTTATTATACGCTGGTTCGTTGTTTGGTTGGTTGGTCGGTATTTTTCCTTGTTTCTGGGATTTTTATTCTTCTTCTTTTCGTTATCTAGCTTCTTATTTTCTAAGAGGAAGGATTTATAAATTGCTACTCCGCCATCGTTTTGGCGAGCAGAGTTGATCTATGGCACCAGCTATTTACCTGCTTGATATTCGACGCTACAAATACGATATAAACGCAGCATATTCCCAATTGATACACAATCATGAACCCGTCTACGAGTCCTCTGCAAATATAATAGCAACTTTCATGTTATAGTTGAAAAAAGATTGTCGTGCCGCTTGATGAGATGATTTTGTGCGTGCTTCGTGTGCTTATGAGTGAAGGAAGAATTCTTTCTTTTTCCTCGATTGCAGATTAATAATGACGACTATACATTGTTGATGCGATGTATTAATATCACAGATATCCCGCGTATAACACGGTAATAAGATATCGAAAAAATGCCATCTTTTGCGAAAAGTGTTAAAGCTATCAATAATTGACTCAACTTATTACATTCTAATACTATTTATCTTTATGAAAAAAGCTTCCGTGTAGCGAAAAAAAAATGTTTTGTGCAAAAGTTTAATACTCGAAGAACTAAAAATTGATAAAAAATTTCAATGTTCAGAAATTCCGTACAAAAATCTCAGACAATACACCACGATTGCTCGATTAAGAAACATGTGACAAAATTTTCATTACGTTCCCTTTTATACAATTTCGCCGATTCTTAAACCGTGTTAGAAAACGAGTTCGTGTTGTTAGAATACCGTGTTTTATGCGGGGGATATCTGTATATAATATCAGTATATTATAATAATATTAGTACGAATTCACTGAAATTATAGTGTGTATTATAGAGATGTCGATCATTATATGAAAAATGGAAAGAATTAATTTTGCATGCGAGCGAGAAAGGAATTTTAAATTCCTGAAGCATGGAATTACCCTATTCGAAGTCTTTTGTAAAACAATCTCCTTTCTTGTTTGTACACATAATACATTTAAAAAAATAAAGAATATATATATATATATTGTAAAATGAAACAATGTTCGTTATTTACTTCGAGAAATCTTTTAAATTGATTTTTGATAAATTTAAATTTTACCTGTTCGGTCGTTAGACACACAAAGAAAAGTACAGTTTGCAGAGTTGTCTTTTCCAAAATACGTCAATACTGCAATAAATTCCTTTGATTTATAATTATTATTCAATCGTTCGAGGTTCCCTGAAACTGCACGGAATACGCAGCAAGTAGAATCGATCGGTTATGATCAGACAAAAACTACGCGTCGGACCACGAGACTCGTATCAAATTCTCTTTCCTATTTCGAAACACAATTTTGTTGAGCCGGCCAAAAAGAATCTTCACAATTTTCGAAGAATTATACCGGGTAACTACCCTTAGAAAATTCTTGAAACAATTAATCCGTTTTGTTATCCTAAATTCGATTAACAAATGCAAATACCAAAAACATGAAACCAATGACATTTTCCAATTGAAATGTTAATCTGTAGCAATCAGTGGATCGTAAATGAGAATCCACACCTCGTATTAATTCATTCAGCAACCTAAGCGAATATCAATTCTCATCTCTATGGAACCGGCTAAAAATTTGTCGCATCGAATGGAAACTTATTTCTTAACGCTATAAAGACTGGAACAAAATAATCGGTTTTTGCTTTTTCATAAAAATTTCCAACATTTTCGGTGCATTTTTCGAAACACACAAATGATATTTCCTATGTTAAAAAACTGTTCTTCTCATTTATATATTTATTCCCATATACCTATACATTTACCCCCCATTGTATATTTTTCGTTTCGATTTCTTTGGTATAAGTTGCGTACTTTATTCGTCAATTGGCAACTCCAACGCTGACAAACGAAATTTTGAAAGGTTAGAAGTTAGATGATGAAGAAGATTCGTAAATGATAACTATGCCTTATGTATATGAGTGAATGAGTATATGTATGAGTGTCTGCACACGTGAGTGAAACTAATGTGGGTACTTACGGCGCGTAGGGTGCGAACCATCGGACACACCAAGGCCCTTGGTCTAGAGCGTGCTTCATACTCAGTGGATAACTCAATATAGGAACTCTTAACCGTTTACACAGTCTGTACTGAGCTTTCACTAGTACGTGCAAACAATAAGTGCACAACACCCCTATGATCACTGTGGATATAACACCAGTCACGAGGCCGCTGTTGCAGAACGCGTTTGGCATCGCGAGTATTCCGGTGCCCAGGCTTCCTTTTAATAAATGTATCAAAGTCTCCGCGTTCCTAAAAATTTAAAAAAGAATCCAAAGGATGCGATATTACCAATTTTGTATTTGGTTTTTTTTTAGGACAAAAATTGTCAAATTAATTCAACATCGTCAAACAAATCTAACCGAACCAATGCATCACCAAATATGAATTGTGAATTATTTGAATTTGAGTTGTCACTTGCTTGAAGTCTGTGTTGAAATAAATTTAAGATGGAAAGGGTGTATTTTTTGTTTTGAAGACAGGCAGGTTACCTCGTTAAAAGTTAATTTTGGAAAAACTAAGTGGTAAATGTAAGTGGTTATTAACTTGAAAGAGATGGAATTTGTTGGAATTTTCACTTAGTAGTGTGCTTGACAATGTTGAATCAGGTTTGAATGTGTTTGATACGATATGAGAAGGTCGCATATTATGAATATTTAAAGATACTAAATTATGACTAAATCATTGATACATATACGAAATATAAGGTAGTCTATTTTGTTCTGAAATGTTTGGGAATTGTGTTTGGAATAAAAAGGTGTATCTTCCTCGAAATTTCTGTACAAAGTAGACATTTGATAAAACTATTGGCAAATATTTGAAATACTCACGATGTCGGATTTGGCCTATTTCGATGTTTGTGAGGGTCGTAATCTTCTGGGCTTGTGGTCGGCGATATTGGGACTTCCGATGCATTTATACCACTTCCGGCGATTTCATTATTAACTCTGCAACCGTATCAATTCGCAAATGCAATCCACGTCCCCGTACTTTTATTTATCGAATTTTCAAACGTTACATATCGTGAATTTTAAATACTGTTTTCATAGCACACAATTGAATTAAAAGGAATAGAGAAGAGACACTGAATAACGTGAAAATATCATGCACTTTTGCAATACATATTATTGTCAATTGGAATAAATTCTTCTAGGTTTTTGGTACAGAAACTTTGAAGTAGAATCAGACGTACTTGTACGGACTCTCGGAACCGATCAGCTGCATGTTTATCGTCTCCTCCTTTGCGTTCTCCATTTTCTCTTTGTCGATTAGTCTCTCGTGCCGCTTCTAAATTTTTCACAGAAAAATCACGGAAAATTTTATTAAATCAAATGTATATAGAAATAGATGAAAAGAAACGATAGTTATCAGAATTAAAAGCTACAATCTGTAAAGGTCAGTTGGTTATTTCTGGACACATTGACTTGAGAAGTTTCTCTATTTTTCTTTTAGAAATTTTGTATGTATACATTATACAAAACACTTTCAAGTATATGTATATGTATAATGAAACTTTATAAGTTCGTTCATTGCTCAAAAATGGCATAGATGATGGTAAATTCTAAAGGACCGATACGATATTTAGCTGAGCTAATTTGGATAAAGAGTATCCTGTATTTTATCCCCTTAAGTAGGTTGTTGTTAATAAATGACGAAATAGAAATTCCACGAAGCATGATCGTCGTTAATGATTACGTATAAACAAATCATTTATATGTTATGATTGTGTGTTTGTCTACATTTTGTTATTTCTACTTATCGTCGTATATTGTATCAATAATAATAGTATTTTCATACGAGCCGTTAACTTCAGTTTCTGAAATTTTTGAAATTTTAATGCCGAAGTATTTTGCGATTCATGCTGATTTCATTATAGTTTCATTAATTTTTTTTATTTCTATTATTAAATTATACACCGTATAATACTTCTTTCTTGTTACGTGAATCTTTGTATCAAATTTTGATACGCAACAAATAAACGATAAGATACAGGATCAGCATCCTGTTCACGGAAAATGATACATGAAACGCGTCAGGATAAAAGGTACGACCCAGATCTGCTGCACTAAAGCTCCTAATCAATTTGCCGATATGGAACAAGACGACGTACATATTTACATGCGATAAAAATGGCAATTCATCATCGCGAATCTGTTCGGATCCGCGGACGATGCGCGTAGCTTTAGCACATTCTTTCGCGAACTGATTGCTCTTAATTATTGCATTGAGGTCAAATGTGTAGTTAACTTACTGAAGGTTATATAGCAACCGCGCGTTCTCACTTCGCCGTTTGCTACGCGGACAATTGATCCACGTTCGGCACGAACGTCGTCTCAGACCAATATCAAAAGGTTTTCTACGCGATTGCACAGAATTTTTCGATGTGTACAGCTTACAGAGGATGGCTCTTATTTACATTGGATGAAAATCTTTTCTCAATGTTTCTTTCGCGACAACCCATCGTGCCCTGGTCCCATGAACATTAGAAACAGTTATTTAAATGCACATAAAGTCGATTTCGTTCGAGTATCTTCTAAGTTATCGATCATGTCAAAAAACACGTCGGACAAAAGTTGTAGATCTGGACAAGAAACAGCTTTTATCTTCTATTGCTTTTCTTCGTGCAACGAACGTTTCTCAAAAAAAAGAAGAAAAGAAGTGGGAAGAAGATGTGGAAGAAATTGTATAAATTTTGAAAATTCAAATGTACCTTAATCACGTTTTTGGTCAAAGGATTATTTTTTAAAGATTCAGGAAATTTCTTGAAGAATCACGAAACTGCACAATTCTTGCAAACTATTCCGATGATATCTGATAAATAACGTGTAATAGAAAAGAAGATGGTTTAATGGAAAATAAATTAATCCTTTATTTTTAATTTTGTCTGTTTATAAACGTCACTTCCAGATTAAAGTTTCCTTTTTATAATTAATAAGAAAACCATCGCTGATAATCATTTACAATTTGAAGAACATACACTTTCTGTTTCACTTGTTGTAAATAATTTATCGTAATCTTGCGTTAATTTAACCCTCCTGTCTGCTGTATCACTGACATCTATCGCAATAAAATATTCTTCTGCGTTGAATTTAAAATATTTACCCATTATTTCGTGTAATTTAACGTTACTTAAAAGGGAAAAGAAAAACTTGTATGGGTTTACGTCAATTTACATTAATCGAACTGGTTTCTAAATTAGAAATAAAATTTATATGAAAATAAACAATGATATAATTTTATTTAAAAGACAGATAGGAAACACTAGCAACTTTTAATATTTAAACGCGTCTTGAAAAATACGAAGAAATGCTAAATAGGACATTTTTATTGAAAACGATAGCATAGCTCAAGAACAATTAAATTATGTTACATATGTTTTACATATTACATAGGAAATTTTATATATTTTTGTTCTATACATTACATATAAAGATTTGAAGGATATGTTCGAAGGTGTTCAATTGAAAAAGCTTGAAAATATTGTAAAATCAAAGCAATTAGATTCGTGCAAGCAGAGTCTGTGTCGTCGTAACGCTGAACTGATTCTTCGAAACGCGAAAACATGCAGAAATAAGGAAATCATTATCTAATTATCGTATGAAGCGTACAGAATAGAGGCTAGAATGCTTGAACCGGTGCACGATTTCCCTTTGATTGAATAATGATCAATCGTGGAAACACAATGGCGTGTTAAAATCAGAATGAACGGTCGTCCCTCGGATTGTATCCGATACAATCGTTAAAGAGTCTCTTAAGTCGGAGGAAAATATGAAAGAATCTTAAATATATGCGATTTCTCATTTGAATTTTATAGTAGAATTTTCTTCGTTGAAAGGAAATAAAATTGAGACTTGAAAATTCAAACGTAGTAACTCCTTTCATAGTTATTAAATTTTCTTCTAGTTTGACTGACTTTAGTTTAATTTTTATCATCTGCTTTTTTAGAAAAATTGTAATTACTATCGGCCACCTTCGTCTGAAAAATTTATGTAACTTTTCAACGTCAGAAATATTCAAACTAATCAGACCAGAAACTAGTAGAACTGCCAAATTAGTTACATCAACTATCAAATCTACGGCTCTAATTCCAACTACCTGCATAAAGAGCGATCGGTATGTGAGATAGACTTTCCAATCGAGTTGAATTTAATTTATTTAAATATCGCATTTAATCCTCTTGTTACGCAGAATGGAGCATGTCGTTTAACAATTTCTATATCTTTGATACTTAGCTAAAATTCTAGCAATAATCAGCTCATTTGAAATGATCATCTAACGACAGTAAATAGAAACATTTCGATTTCTACAAATTGTTGAACAATCGACTGATTGCTTTACAAACCGAGTTTGTTAAAAGATTGAAAGCTCTTGTTAATATGTATATCTTGATTGATACTAAGACGTCAGAAAATCTATTAAAACTATACAAATCTGTGATAATTCGTCTATTTTATTATGACGAAATTTTCTCAGTAAATATATAATTAGATTCTTAATAAATTAAAAATCCTCGGTTTGAAATTCCTACTAAATCAATAATACTTTTACTTTCGAATGCTTAATAAATTAAAACCTACGAAATTGCGAACATGTGTTAATAAGAACTATAATAAATTACAATTGTACAAAATAAGCAATAAGAAATTTCAACCCCGTTACGACTTCTATAATTCCATAAGAATGTGATAGAAATTTTATATCTCTAAATTTATAATTATTATTTTATTATCAATTTATGCATTCCTATTACTTAAAACGTTGATTAAAACCAATAAAATGCATAAGCAACGCAGCTTTACTTACACCGGCTTCACACGCGGAACGAATCGTTGACATAGCCTGGTTCAATGCGACAAGTTAAATTCGGCGCTCATTTATCTGTGTCAGTGGTGCTTATTATCGCGTACAAAGCGGCGTTTAGCCCGATGTTGCAGCCACGACCGGCTGGTTAACAATTTCATTTGGTCATTGACATTGTGTTCCGACCATTAATACTCAACCTTTGAACGTTCATACCGAAAAACTTCCAATGAACTAAGCTAGGAACGATGTATATACGTGCCATAAATAGCACTATATAATTAGCAGTAATTTTAACAAGGATGATTCTACGTGAAGAATTAAGTCAAAATTGTAAAACAGAACGGTGAAATAAATTTTCAGAAGACCCAGGACTATTAATAGTTAAGCTTTGAACGCTAGTCTGTATTCAGGTTGGATGGGAGTGTGAATGAGAAATGTACGTCAATCAACCTCATTTTGCAACCAGTAGGCAAAAATTAATAAAATATATATGTAGTATATATATATAGTTGATCTTTGAATGTCCATATCGAAAAATATTCCGATGAATTAAACTAAGCTAGAAACGTATATCACGTAACAGCTCGTAATTAGCAATCGCATAATTAGTAATATTTTAAAAAAGGCGATTTCGCATGAAAAATTAAATCGTAATCGTGAAATAGAATTTTGTCATTTGATGCTCCATTTTTCAGAAAATTAAGTTCGATACTATGAAAGTTCAATAGTTTCCTATTACGTGTAATATTTTATGTGCTAATTAATTATATTTAGAATCTAATAGGCTGAACTTCAGAGTGCAATTACTAAACTGTGAATATTTTTGCAAGTTCTTCTTTTTATGAACGTTATTTTTACGAAAAAGCAATAAAAGGTATAATACACTATGTGCTGTAGTTATTTTGAGTGTTTCTAATTCTACATTTAAGTTTTCGAAAAATACATAAAGATTCCTACTCTACTTATCATAATTTCTTACAATAAATGAACGAATAATATAATATACCAGGTATGTAAATATGAAACCGGAATTTTTGTATAGAAAATACAAAAATAAAGTAAGAATATTTTCTCTATCACAGTAATTAGTACCAAATTGTGAACTTGATCGCGCTCACCTGTTACGCCGGAAATAAGGTTGCTTCTTTCTTAAAAAATTCTGTCGTCTATGTTTACTGACTTCCTTGCTTCCTTGTCGCTGACTTCTCCTATAAAACGTGAAACTTGTTAGAACTAAATGACGTTATGAATTCGATTACAAGTTTACTTATTACAATCTTTTCATACACAATAATTAAATTCCCCTGAAGTAAATTAATAAAGTTGCAAGTAACAAGTTTACTATTCAATCGTAGATTCAGTAATTTGTTACCAACAACGAGTTGATTCTGCCTCTAATTGGAAATTGTAATTTAAACGGCCATTACTGTAACAAAGTATTCAAAACGATACAATATTCTTGCTGCCGTTGTAACGATCTAAGTATCGCTCAAAACTCATGCAAATATCCCCATAATTTATTCATGCCCAATTCCTTGCAATTACGTCGAGTGTTCGCATTAAGCGCAATTAAACTTCCTCGGGTTTCAAATCTCGAACTTCCTCCTTACGAAAAAGATCACATCTACGTACAATTCATCCACAGTCAATCGTTGTTGCACAGATTACTCGAACTAATAAAAACTCGTGCGCTCATTATACATTCGTCGCTCACAGAAACGTTCACACGAACGTGTGCCCTATTTAACTTTGTTTCAAAGTTAGAGCCACGTTTGTGTTGAAACAAATGCACAAATGCTTGACTTTCAAAATTTCCAGGCGCATGTCAAATGATACAAAGCCGAGGAAGGCCATTTCGAGGGCCTCTCATAAAGGTAAGCAATTGAGGATTGTTGAAACACAAAGATGGCTAAAAGTTTGGAACAAGGTCAGACGGGGCACATATTCGCGCGAACATTTTCATTGTTCTTGTGTCTCGTGTTTACTTCTGAAGCAGGTTCCACGTGTTATGGCACACCCTGTATTTTCTTTCTTTCTCGTTTAATATTCTCAATTTGCTGCGTGTACTTCGCGAGCTAACTTTCATCGTGGCGCTCACAGCTCAAACTAGGAAAATAAATAATACCACTCGCTCGAACCACTTACTTTCTTACATTCGTACAGAAAAAAAGATAGATCATTTCTTTCACCTAAGATGTAGGTCAAGATTTATTTCGTTCTCTAGAATCTTGGTTCTCGAAGTGCGTATTTCGAACAGTATACTTTGGCTCAAATATTTGTCCATGCTAAAAACGTCATACGTAATTCAATGCCAGAAAGTATTGACCGATCTTTGGGGATAAAATAAATAGAACAGGAAAGAATATCTTCCTTTTTATAAAGATACACACCTTATTATAACTATTATGATTGTTAACCATTTGCTGCCATATATCAAACAAAGCTGTCGACCAAGCTCAATATGCACCGTATGCACGACAAATAATACAACTAAGAATCTTGAAAATACATCTAAGCTACATTGTTACATACTTTATACACTTGTACTTATGTATCGATGTCTCTCACTTGCAGATATTACAATCTATCTTTTGTCAAAGAAACATTGACATTTTATTGAAAAAAGAAACATTGCTTCTATATATCGAGCGAATGATACACGTGCCAAACATTTCGTATATTATGCGAACTGCCTCAGCTAAAAGAGGCCACCTAAATACCGTCATTGTTTTTATAACATAAAAAATATCTATGTCATGGTCTAAATAGTTTCAAAAGTGAAATACACACCACGAACGAGAAATTTTATTTTCGGGTGGTTTCTTTTTCATATTTCTATCATATCTGTTGCATAGTAATTATAATATTGAATTAAATTAGTTTGTTTTCATACTGAATCGTAGTCATCGCGTAACTATGAGCTTTTTAAATAAAACCACATCTGTTTCTCTTCATTGTATTGCAGAGAACATTACGCAATACCAAGTTTATAAAAGAAAGAAGAACATAACTATAATATATTATAAGTAGATAAATGCAAAAATAATATATTATAGTAATATTATAATTCAATGTTTCACAGATTACAGCGTTTGGGAAAGAAAGTTTCGATTTGCAAATTTCGGTAGAGGAAGAGATAGAAAATGGCGTCACCTTTGACTACTTGAGCGACGCCCTCGCGTCGCACTGCGTTCGACGCGGCTTAAGTATAGTAATCGATCTCCTAATTCTTACTTCCTCAGAGTACATTAGGGGAACACGTCAACCGGCTCATGAACGCTCGGCACCGAAACAATGTCACTGGGAATATATTTACGCGTTAGCTAATTTTAGAACTCAAGAGTTGTACCACCTGATAACCGAACCACCTGCCATCCGATAATTATTACGTGAAAATTCCACAATCATTGTTATTAGACAAAAACGCATTGTTATTAGATAATTTGCTTCTGAAATTATTGTTCAACCAATTCCTTTGTAAGGACACACTTCCAAAGTCGTATTATAATTTTTCCTTTCGTTCCGCTTCCGGTTTTTCTAACTCGGTTGGAAATTTTGACAAGCTTCGTGCTCGTTTAAGTATATTTGACCGAGCGATATTTTATCATATTCGTTTTCGCATAGAGAAATTGGTCTATGAAGTTTTAATTTAGATACCTTGAGCGATACAGAAAATTTCTATTAATTTCGGAAGAATATACAGGTACGAGAAGAATTTTGTAGAAAAATTTTTATTGTGCAAATTCAATATCTTTTGATTTGATATAAATATTCTCATCTATTGTATTTTATATAAATAACGATATATAGTTTACAATTATTGACATCTATATAACCAGAAGTGCATGCGATACGATAGTTGAAATCATTATTAGATAATTACGATGGTTAATAATTGTGAGTTGAATAATACTGTATGTTGAATATTTTGTCGAGAATAAATGGAAGTAGGAAATTACACGAATAATTTAATTGTTTCTTCAACATTTTGTTACATCCAAATAATTAACTTAAATCCGGAATAAGATTCCCCTATTCTTAATCGACCCCTGTTCTTTGTCCTAAATGTAATGATAAATAATTGTGAGTTGAATAATACTGTATGTTGAATACTTGGTTGAAAGTAAATGGAAGTAGGAAATTACACGAATAATTTAATTGTTTCTTCAACATTTTGTTACATCCAAAGAAATTAATAATTAACTTAAATCTAGAATAAGATTTCTCTATTATTAATCGACTCCTGTTCTTCGTCCTATGATAAATAATTGTGAGTTGAATAATACTGTATGTTGAATATTTTGTTGAAAGTAAATGGAAGTAGGAAATTACACGAATAATTTAATTGTTTCTTCAACATTTTGCTCCATCCAAATAATTAACTTAAATCCGGAACAAGATTTCTCTATTATCAATCGACTCCTGTTCTTCGTCCTAAATGTAATAAAGTAAGGATATTACAATCGAGGAGACAGGGGGTGGGGGGAGACAAGGAGAGACTGAGAGAGACGACCGTTATGCAATAGTTTAACCATTTGTCTATTCCAATTGGCGTCATCATATCGACGACCGATTATCTTTCACAAAATAATCGATTAGAATAATCGATTAGAATAATCGTATCACGGTTAAAATCACGAGTATTCACATGAAAGCCATATTTGAAAGAACGACTCTGAAAATTATTCAGAATTTACAACAAATATTATATTTACGATTCTGTCTTATCTTTTATCTATGAGCAATAAATTAAAATAACAAATTTATAAAAATTGACGACTTCATTGAAACGGAATGAGCATATAGAAAATAGAAGATTGCAAGAAATTACAAAGAAATTTAATTTTACAATTAATATCAATATATGAATTTACGCTCTTCATTTTTCATAATTTTCGTATTAAATTAAAATAAAAATTGAACGCTGGAAGGAAGATTCTAAAAGTATAGAATTCATACTCATTTTTTATTTGTTCACAGTAAATTGTAATATATATATATACATATGTGTGTGTATATATATATTTTTTTTTCTATATAACAAGTTATAAAAAGAAAAAGAGAAGAAAGAGAGTTTAGCTTAACTTAACTTGATACAAGTTCGTATTTCACCAATCAATTACGGCTTATAGCGTTTTTATTAGGGTGCTAACACAGTCTATATTCGTACATGTATTTCACTCTACTAATTCTCTGTCATTGTACGATGCTATCGATACACTGTTCTATTCAAGATTCAATTTAATATCAGCGAATCTTTCCTCTGACCCTTTGTACAGTATTCCTATTCTTACTATACAATTTGTTTTATACGATCAATTTATAATATTAGAAGCGAAATGAAGCAACAGACCTAACTCTATTAACAAAAATTCCAACGACCTTTAATCTCATATCAAGAGATTAAAAACTCTAGTCTTCTAAAATTGTTTCAAACAATGACTAACGCACAAGTGCATACAAAATTTATTGAAAGAATCCAATTAAACAGTGTTTGCAATTCAATGGCTTTGTTCTTAGATGATGAATTCAGTGTTTAATAAAATTCTTCAATCGTTGAAAAAATATAAAGAAATGATATCTCTTCGTTTTTCTATTTACATTAAGACATTTTCAAATTTGTAAGTTTCCAATTTTCTAAATTAACAAATATTTGAACCCGAATATTTGAACTTGGAATTCACAAATATAGAAATTTCCAATTTGCTAGCTGTCGAATTTTCGACTTCATAATTTACAAACTTCAAATTCCCAAGTTCGGAAGTCTTCAATTTTTCAATTTACGAGCACCCAAACATTCAGATACCAAATCTTCAAATTCTCAAGTTTCAAACTCGCGAGCTCACGAATTTCCAAACTACAAATTCACGAACTTCCAAATATCCTAATTTTTAAATTTCCAAACCTTAACCTTCGTTAATTCGCAATTCAACGCTGTTCAAAGGCCACGATCTTGCTACGAAGCTTGCAAAAATCTCTCTTCACAATCCCTAAAATGTAATACACAAACCACGACTCTAGAAGACTAACCGAAACTACGAAGGAAGAAAGGGAAGGGATAAACGAGTACTCGTAAGACCTAACAAAGAAGAAGCAAATTAGCGTAGCAAAGAAGGAACACGTTCGTTAAGGGTGGACAATGACGGAGAACTCTGTTCGTCTAGACTCACCAGATTAAACACATCCGCAGCGGGGGAAAAACGAAAAATCGAGCCGCCAGACGGTGTACGCGATCTCTTCGTCACGATGGATCTCCTAACGCTAATGTGGACGGTCCAGAGGATGTCTAGCGACTGGGCTGCGTTAAACCGCGGAACATTTCAATTTCCAACTCGACAAACCGCGAGCGAACTCCATCGTCACGTGACGAGAGTTAGATACTACGCCTTCGGTGCAACCACGGGGAGCAGATGGATTTCAGACGCGTTTCACGATGAGCAGAGATCAGCAGTTTGTCATTTGCTCTAGCACAGAGAGCTCTCAGGCCGGAGAGAAAGGTGTCGAATTTGAAATTTTGGGGATTCTGGAGATCCAGAGAATTTGGAGTTCTGGGAAATGGAATCAGAATTGGAATCGAGGTGAGATTTTTCTTCTTTTCCTTCTTTTTTTTTTTTTTTTCTTTGGAGATCTTGGAAATTTTGGAGATCCAAGGAATTTGGAAATCTGAGAATTGCAATTGTAACTGAGGCAAAGTTTATTTGGAAATGTTGGAGATCTTGGAGATCCAAGGAATTTCAAGGTTTAGGAATTGAAGTTAATTGAGATGAAGTTTGCGTGGGAATTTTGGGGATTCTGGAGACCCAGAGAATTTGGAAATTGGTAATTGGAATTAAAATTGAAGCTCAGAATTTTTGAGAGTTAAAGTTTGGGAAAACTGAAACGTATAGTGGATTTTGGGAATTTCGTTTGCGAGGAAGTTTTGACTTGATATTAGAAATTCGAATTTGATGTGAGGTGAAGTTTCTAGGTCTTGGAAATTGAATTCTTCTTTCCTGAACACTTTCCGACATCACCAGGGAGTAATATAGCTCACGCAAACATGGTTTCTTCTTCGATTTTCAAGGATGCCTATAAAAGAAGGCCAAACGACCCCATTTGGCCATCTGAATCATATAAATTGTATGTACCTATTAGCGTCAAGTTTGGAGGAGAACACATCGATTGACCCACAAAGGGGATCACAGTCGTACGAGCGCCAAAAGAACTAAAGGTTACCATTGATCAAGGTTAATAAGCATATCAAACCATTTTTTTAATTTTCTACATTGTACGTTTCTCGCCTACGCGAGTCTATCATCTTCTAAACTATGTTTTCAACTCCTGATATTCTTTAAATTGTAAAATATAAATTACCAGATAAATTTTCTACATTGTAGGTTCCACGCCTACGCAAGTTTATCATCTTCTAAACTACGTTTTCAACCCCTGACCTTCTTTAAATTGTAAGATATAAATTACTATATAAATTTAAACATAGAATAAAAAGAAACATTAAATTTCTTAAAATCATATAAACCCAAACTTTAAGTATAAATTAAATATAATTAAATTATAATGAAATATAAATTATAAATATTGCAAACTATAAATTACCAGATAAATTTTCTACATTGTACGTTCCACGCCTACGCAAGTTTATCATCTTCTAAACTACGTTCTCAACCCCTGACCTTCTTTACATTGTAAAATATAAACTACGAGATAAATTTAAACATAGAATAAAAAGAAACATTAAATTTCTTAAAATCCTATAAACCCAAACTTTAAGTACCCACAACTCAATTTTGATACTAATTAATATTTAATAACGATCATCAAAATAACACGAATACATAATTAAACTATAAATGTAAATTGTGTTCATAAAGATATGAATTTGCACAAGCAGAAGATATCTGTCTTACAAAGTGCAAGAATAACATTAATACAGTATTATTAGTAAGCTCGTTGATAGAGCTGCTGCCTCTGATATTTATCCATGATCGATAACAATAGTGATACGAGACAGCTTGCCGTCGTTGCGGTTATTCGCATGGATAAACGATAAAGAAATTGAGCACAGTATGATGCACGGATCAGCCTACGAGTTCAAAGGGGATATATTGATCGTAGAAGGTGTGTATACGTATATGCTGAGGTATTACTCGGTCACTCGACCCACTATGATTTCCTCTGCATTATTAATAATCATTAGTTCGTTTGTAGTTCTTAAGATTAAGGAGAAATTGCAGAAATCGAGCAACTTTGTTTTTATTAAATGGATATTTGGTATTTTGATGAAAGCAACGTTTCTTTTTATGAAATATATTTAAATGTGAATTCTACAACGGCAAGTGACTATTCGTGTCTTTAAATATAATTTGTACTTTAGAAAAGAGAAAGTTTGTAATTCCTGGTTACGTGTTTTGGGGGAAAAATGATATAAAATATAAGAGAAAATAATTTGATAAAACAGCAAAAGAGAAAAAAGTAGAAAAAATGATAATATTGCAATTTTAACAATAATGTACTTTAATGGAATAGTATAGATAGAAAAGATACAATGAGTCACTTGTGATTTTAATAAAATAACACAAAGTTTATTAAAAGGGTAGTCACATATGTTTCGTGTAATTTGATAGAGCTAAATTAACAAAGAAAGGTAAAGCAGAGCTGATGCCAAAAAGCAACAAGGTACTTCGATCAGGCCTCAAAATAATACTACGATATTCAGCAATATTTTCAAAATTATATCATAGAATTTAGGAACTAATATTTACAAGTAACAAAGATTCCCTTCACTAACAAACAACTACCAATTTCATCATTTTTACGAGTTCTAGATCGTTTATTTTACAGTTAATAAAAATATACAAATATTTCTAGTAAAATTAATTCTATTAAAATAGGACTATTATTACATATTATTTTTCTTGATCATATTATTATTATTATTATATTATTATTCTATACCTGATTATTTCTATCATATCACTCAAATTATAGTCGCTTATCTCTGACATATTGAAGCACGCATCAAAGACCAGCAGTTGAGTAGCGTCAATACAAAAAGAATCTTTAAATAACACTCACTTTTCATCCCCTCGTCACACGAAGAAAGAAAGTCGATGTTATAATTTCCAAGAAGAAGAAATAGGATTCAGGGTTACGCTGAAAGTGTATCACTTCTGCACCATCGACGACCCTTCTATAGCTGCACGTTACGTAACCTACCAACCCCCGAACATTGAACTAAAATCGAAAAGTGTTACGATCGAACCACGTCAATCAGCGTCTCATAAAATGTCCTCGTTCACACTCTTTCCATTAATCCCCGCAGTCCAACTGCGTTACTTTTATGGCGGTAAGAATAAACGGCTCACCATTGCAACTTTGCTACTCGAAGGACTAAATTTTAATTAGGTCTCTTTCTTCTTAACGCGTTTAGCACTTTTTACATAGCAAATTCAATTTTAACTTATCCAATTTACCGCTCAAAGAGCTACATTTCACTCATATTTGAATTAACTTTGCATTAACAATTGATAATTTCCACGCACAAGCACCAACTTCCTCTTGACACTCCACAACGTAACTTTGGATCAATTTAATTCTAGCTTATATTCCAGATGCTATAATTGTCCTATAATTCAAAATCATCCAATGATTACCACACGCAGGCTTCAACCTTAATTGGACGCACCATAAATTACCTTCTAATTAAATTTAACTTAACTCTGGCTTATATTCCAGATACCTTCAACCATAATTCAAAAGTATTCAATAATTACAGATAACCATAACTTAATGCACCGTGAATTAGCATTGCATTAGGTTTAGCTTAGTTCCAGCTTCTACTTCAGATACTTTCAACCATTTATCCAAAGTCATTCACAGATTATCACACACAAATCCACGTTTAAACTTCGAATTCATCACTGAAATAACCAATCTGACCAAATTTATGTTAGACGGTCTTTTTTCAGGGAAAATAACTGTTGCCTCGTGCTAAACCGCCGATGTAAAACACGAGGATGCGTGTGCTGACCGCACACATCCGGACGAATGTCTTATCGACATGGGGTCGTGTGCACACGTGTGACGAGAAACTGTCCGCACCAGGTTCGCTTGCAGGTATGTGGGGGCAGCCACCCCAGTAGCGATCCATACGCCCTTTGCTGGAATAAAATCTCATGGCGTCTGCGCTGAAACCCACCACCGTCAACTTTCCCCACTGTACCCTGTCCTATAATCCTGGACAATTTTGATTCCCTCTAAGGCCCAGCTTTGCATCATTTTACTTTGTGTAAATACGGTGTAATAGAAAGTTTCTATCATATCCTTTTTTGTTTTTTTTTTGTTTTTGTTTTTTAAGTAATAGTTTGTTAGATGGAAATAGAAATTATTGAGATATTTTTGTAAAAGTTTTTACAGAAAGCTTTTTGTAACAACTTTTAGATCAAAGAAGAAATCTTTTACCTAAAAAGATCCGGAGTTTTGGTCCAATTTTTCTGCGTCTAACATATTTTTATATTTGAATTAGAGTAAGTTCTATTGTGTAAATAATAGAGAGGTTTTATCATGTAAATTTCAAAGAAATTCGTAGAATAATACTTCAGGAGAATCTTTCAAATTTCCCTGTTCCTAAGTTCTTTTATAAAAGAAATGTATAAAGTTCTATATTTAAAGTAGGGTAAGCCGTGTTATGTGAATAATGGAAGCTTCTGTTAAAAACTTTTGTTCTATCTCATTTCCAGTAATAGTACTACTTTTTGAAACATCTGATATATTCTGAAAACTGGGGTATAAGTTTTATTCTGTTTTGTGTGTCTCTACTTGGGAAGTTCATTTGAAATTAAGGTAAAAGGATTGCATCAACAAAAGTTCGTCACGCTAAAAGAATCTTGGCAAATAAATATTTTACATGAAACTACCGTAACGAAAATAATAATTTGTCATTTTTCCTGAAATTAGGAATATGTATATTGAAGGGTGAGTGTGTGGTGGGGGAAATGGTTTGTATCCTTGAATATTCATTACGTTGTTCCAAGCTATAGCTGGGCTATACGCACTCGTATGTACATGCTGAGTTAGATTCGTAGATACGTAATCTATTTATTGTAGATTTTATATGGGAACTTTGGAAATAGTTTAAGGATTTAGTTGGTGTATTTTCATAAAATAAACAGTCACAACTTGTAACTAGTCACAACAAATTTATTCATGGCTACAACTGATAATATTCTCAGCAATAAAATAGAGATTTCAAAAACAAAAAGGGATCCATTTTATAATCCACACAATAATCGATCATAATCTTCGACATTAATTTATTAATTGATCGAGCAAGGCGTAACAAGTACAGCCCCGCTTTATTAATATAAAAAAAAGACATACGTGTTTTAAATTTACTTTACCTTAATACAATTAATAAATAATATAATTACGTTGTACTTAAAAACCGAGGGATTTTGTTCTTTCGCGATCATCATCTGTTTCGTTTCTTATCTTACATAAATCGTCTGTATCAAATTCCGTGATCTAATCCACGATATTCATAAATTTTATTTTACATACATCGTCCGTATCGAAAATCCAACGAAATATCATTCCTTGTTTCGGTTAATTAGTTGCCAATTATCCCTAGAAACAATTTGCACCGTGATTTCTTTGTCGAGAACACGGTATCAATGGCGAAATGATATTTCTACAAAGAGAAAAACATGAGTTTCGCTAGCAAGGCTAGTCGCTTGCTTTAGAGAAATGAATGTTTCTCGAATAAAAAATGAAATGATGTTTCAAGCGGAGCTATCTCATCATCGTCGATGAACACATTTCATTTTTCGGTTATCAATCTTAAGCTTAGACGAGAATCATAGCGGTTAGAACACATTTACTCGATCATAATCGCGTTAATCATCAGATAATTCTTAACCACTTAACGCGCAAACGCCTCACACCTTACGCAAGATGTATTATTCAGTCGTTTGAATTCGACGTAACAATGAAAATATTATTTATGAATTTCTCTTTTAGAACAACAATCGACAAGCTGATGGATTTATGCTTAACCCTGCTGCATTCTTTACGTTATCTCCGATCAAATATTTCTTTAACGTTACAAAATATATTAAGTTCGAACAAAATATAAAAGCACTTTTACTGTTGTAATGTAAAATTTACGATTCCTTCTTTTTTTTTTTTTGTAAAATAACTTTCAGGTCTATAGTTTAAATATATCAAGTCTCTTATCGTTAAACAGCTGTGTAATAAACGTAATAAATAATAATAAAATAGTAAATAAACTGTTCGTATTGAAACATTAAGCATCAATTACTGTAAAACTGATACAAAAATCGATCCCAGAAATTTGTGAAAATAATAACGTTCTGCAAGCACATAATCCAGAAGTGATAAAAAGACTGAATCGAGCAGAGGTTTCAGTTCTTTACGACAGTTACTCGTAGCAGAAATTTATAACTGTTCTCATGTCTCCGTGAATTTTTTTTCTTTTTTTTTTTTTTTTTTTTTACAAATCTTTTCACAAAAGCTTACAAGATAAGCTGGTCAGTGCCAATACTTTTGCTCATCATACGTATAAAAATGTATTTGTATCGTACGTATATACGTACACTGCCAGGCATAAGTATTAAGACACCTACTCGTTACAATTATTATAAGACTCTAACAAATCCTACCTCGTTTAGAATTTTGCTGCATAAAGCAATTCTAATTGAAAAAAAATGGATTTAAATGAAGTAAGTAAGATTTAAAAGTAAAATAATCGAAAAGTAAAACTAGTTAATATCTTGAAGTGTCCAAGTATTTATGGCCAGCACTGTACTTTCGTTCGTCAGTAAATAAATATTCAAGACTTGCAACAGAGTTAAAAAGAATTGCGAAAAATTAATCATTCTGTTTTACTTCAAGTTACGAACAGCACGTCATGATTAATCTACATGCACGTTAAATAGTTAAAGGTCGAACTATGCAGCTCAATCTGCCTCCACGTTCATAAATAAACGTCTTTATTTTTTCTCGCGATCTAACCGACCAAGTATCAAAATATCACTGTTCGATTGAAATTCCATCCGCCATGCTGTCAGAGAAGACACGGCGGCTTGGAAACGATAAAAAAAAAAAAAAAAAAAAAAAAAAGAGAGAAACAGTTCCTTGTCAGGCGATACCATTCACAACCATATTTTATAATAAACCGCATTTCAAGCACGCTTGTACCATTAAATCAGACACGCCAGGCGTCAACCTTTTTCAATCTTCCTCGCTTATTTTCTATTCACGCGATCAACGCATATTTCTAAAAAATACATCAGAAAATACATCTTCTCCATCAACAAAATGGAAGATCTTAAAATTAGTATTAGATGATCTTATACGCAGCCCAATCGAGCCGCTGGTTTTATTAAACAGCTAACTTATCACATTGGCCATAGTTTTTGCTTTTCTTTTTTCCCGTCACTCTATCTTCAAAGATTCTTCCATTAATTCTTTTCTTCTTCCGCTACGTTCTACCACGTTTTCTCATTCTTCTTTCCTAATGTACTCCTTACCGACCTGTTACTGTACCATTTCCAGGGCGCACAGTTCAAGAGAAGGTCTTGATGATGTCACGGAGACTCGTATAGGTTCCAACTATGAGACCAAGGACCGCGAAAAGTACCAGCGACATGTTCTTTGCTATCATTATCGCCTTTCCTGTGCGGTCGTGCACATGCCAGAATGTGCAGATTTGAATGAGAGCGGGGAATGCCAGGCCCAAACCAGAGAGACACAGAGCACCGAACAGGGATATAAACAGATCTAGTTGCGGAATCGCCACGGCTAACAGGACTGAAATATACGAAAGGAAAAGAGATTATAGCATTAATTCTTCTTACTATTATCGTTTGGAAAAAATTTGTACAGGTGTAGCAAGTGATTAGTCAAAGTTGAGATGGACAAAGGGATTGTAACTTTGATGTCCTTTTACAATTTATTATTTAGGGAAATTTGTAGAGAAGCGATTAGATAAAGTTAGGATTGGAGAGAGGATGAGTACAGTTTTAGTATGATCAGACTAATTATTTTGTGGAGTGAAAGGATCGATAAGATTATTTTTATCGTTCAGAAGATTTTGTAGAACAATTTTAGTCGATTAATCAAGATTACGATGGGAGTAGGGGTAATCCAAGTTTTAATATGATCAGACTAATTATTTTGTGGAGTGAGAGGATCGATAAGATTATGTTTGTCATTTAGAGGACTTTGTAGAGACGATTAATCAGCATTACGATGGGAGTAGGGATAATTAAAGTTATTGATATGATTGGAGTAATTGTTTTGTGAAGTTAAGAGGTCGATAACATTATTTTTATTATTTAGAAAATTTTGTAGAAACATCTAATCGGTTAGTTAACGACAGGGTGGGATAAAGTATGATTAAAGTTTTAGTGTACTCGGTCAGAGTAATTATTGTGTAAAATTAACAGATTGATGATCTCATTTTTATTAGAATTGAATTGTTAGGAAATTTTACTATACTCGGATCGTGTAAAGATAGAATAACAAATAAAGTTTTAGTTTTGCATTTAGCTAATCGTTTCAGTTTCTAAATAAAACTCTGTTCTGCAGGGAATTTGAATTATCAGAAGCAAGTAAGAGGCAAACAAGACTTTCAGCGAGTTAGATTTAGATTCGATTAAGCCTTTGGAATAATTACTCCGAGTTAGAAGAGACCAAGTCACAGGTCAGGGAGAATCTAAAGCAGTTATGTATATTTGTGGAACAGTTAGTTTTAACCAGTTTGAATTAAACGCGTGTAAGCCTGCACAATTAAAGCCAGGAAAAGATATAAAATCAATTACTTCCATATCAATTCTTCCAGCTAAAATAACAAAGTTAATGATCAATAGATTACACAGATAGAGGCAAAA
The DNA here is from genome assembly GCF_910591885.1 of Bombus terrestris. Classification (NCBI taxonomy): domain Eukaryota; kingdom Metazoa; phylum Arthropoda; class Insecta; order Hymenoptera; family Apidae; genus Bombus; species Bombus terrestris. Next base: position 9,206,122 of record NC_063271.1, on the reverse strand, counting down.
CTACGTCACATAAATTAGGGTCAAAAATCAAGTTCCCTTCAAAGAGAAATGTTTCTTTACTTATTAGAAGAACAAATTCAGCATTTAAATAGAATCAAATATAACACATTCCTCTATTATTAAAAGGAAAATTCGTGGAATAACTACAGAAAGCTGTACATTCAAGAACTACACCAACTTAAATTTCCAATTCTAATTAATCCTCAATTCCAATAAATTGTAATCAATTCACTCTACAGTTAATTAAATTCTCACTTAATCATATTCCAAACTAAAACTCAAAATATAACAAGACCAATCAATCATAAATATAATAATAACCAAGTACTAACAAACCAAACAATCAGAAGCAGAACGAAACTATGTATCTATTAATCACTATCAAAAATCAAAAATCCTTTACGAAAGTATATTCTCATCGCTACAGCAAACAATTCAAAACCTTTCCGTAGGCTAATCGCACGAAGGCTATTGACGCATTGACGTCAACGTTACAAGGAATTGAGCTCGGTTATCGTACAAGGAAAAATGTTTTGGTACTTGAGCAATATACGATATGAGCAACTGAATACTATATCAACAACGGCCATCGTCCGACCTGGCTCGAATTGACGTCACGTTGAGTGAAGGACTCGAAACATTCACTTACACGTGAAAAGGACGAGCGAAGTCCTCAAGGCGTACTCCCACAACAGCTTATGCGAATTCTTCTCAAGATTCGGTGCGAGGTAATCCTTCCAGATGATATCGATCGCCACGTAGCATTGAATCGGATGAGTGAAGAAGATGGCTATAGCCAATAAGATTTGAACACTTTTGGCGAGGGCTAAAGGTTCGTCCAAGTTGAAGGTGATGCTACCTTTGATGCCACTGCCATAACGAATGTAACCAAAGAAACCTAGTCCTGTATAGAGAGCTACGATAACGCCCATTCCAATGTTTAGGACGCCGAACGTACGCATGAACGTCTTTGGCTTCTTCATTTCGTTCTCCAATGGCATTACCTGCAACAAGACAGAAGAAGGTTCGACAATGTGGTTGCAGTTTAAAGGCGTTTGTAGATATGGAAATATTTGAGATTTGGAAAATTTAGCTTCTGGCTAAGGAAATTTTGTAAGTTCTGTATATTGGAATGTTCTAGTATCGAGTTCTTAAGTATTCAAATTTCTGAGCTGCCAAGTTTTCCAACTTGCATATTTTCAAATACGTAAACTCTCCAATTCCAAAATTTTCTAATTATCTAAATGTCCGAATTCCTAAATTTTCGAGTATTCCAATTTCCAAATTATCGAATTTTCGAACTTCCACTTACATTCCAACGAACGTTCAAGTATCTGGTTTTGCAAATCTGCGAATATTCGAACTCTCTAAACTTCTAAGCTTTGGAATTTTGTAATTCTTGGTCTCTCGAATTTCCAAATGTTTAAATCTTTAAGTTGTTTAGTTTCGAATCTCGAGATTTTCAGATCTTCGGATTTCTCATAATTTCGATTTCCAAATTTTCAAATATTGAAATACCGAACGAATACTCACCACGCCAATAGCTTCGAGGGCGAATAGCACAGTGCCAAAATAAAGAGGGAAATTCTCAACATTTCCAATCACTTCTCGATTCTCGAACGACAAAGGCTCCCTGAAGATGTAGTACAATATTATGCTAAAGCTGACGAACGTAATGAAATTAGCGACCGTCGAACACGGCGCCAGGAACTTCAGATTTCTGATCCAATTGACCAAAATTAAAGGTATCAAAATTGCCAACATATACAACCTGACATCAATGTCAGAAACGTATGTTTTCAATGCCTGAAAACAAAAAGAGAAACAATGTTGGTTAAAATAAAAAATCAACGTATTAAAAATGGAATTAATTTGATATTACGAATGATAACATGAGAAATGTTGATATGAATATAAACGGTTAAAAATGCAATGGAAGTTAGTTGTATGTTACCAGAGATGATAGAAATGATTTTTCAAATTTCTTCGTTCGCAAATTATATTTCACAACGCAGAGAAAATTTTTTATTTCTCAGTTTTATTTCACATATACGTCGTATAAAATTAAAAAAAAAATATCGGCTAATCGTCTATATACAACGTATACGTATTTTGACTTGTTATCGATCTTTTACATGTAAATAGACAATCACAGACATTAAACTTTCGATCTTCTCTTTACTCTTTTTATACGATTTTTATTTACCGTTTCAGACTCACGAAAGATCTGAGATCATAAGAAGAAAGCAAGAACTTACATAATTCATCTTCCTATTTTTCTAAAATCTCGGAAGCTGGATTGAAAAATCGATTTACAATCTAATATCACGAAGATATTCATGTTATTTTGATTCAGAGTATTAAAACCCAAGTAATTCAGTATGGAAATTAATCGATTAATTAATTTAAACAACCAAGATTCTCCTATATTCTGCAAGATTCTTTCTACATCTATCTATGATAATTTCTTTCTGATAATAAATACCTTTTGGTACAAAAAGATCTCTCCAGTGGACAAACGCGAATGACAACTATAAAATGAGATAGAAAAGGCAACAATTACATTTGGACAAGTTTTAAGATCAATATTTAATAATTGTGATAAAGAGTATCAGCAACAAAATCAACCTTCTTTCATTCAATTGAACAATTTTTTTAATGAAAGCAGTATGATCAAATTGTTTATGCTATCCCTGTTTCCTTAAGAAGACTGTATTGTGATTTGTATTATGATAATATTCTGAAGGAATACGAACACAGACTCGAAGCGTTGCCAAGGAAATTCAAAAAGAAACTGCGTTTTTCCTTAGAATTATCCTGTAACATCGTTCGACCGCGTATTACGCTTGCAACGTAACGATATCAATTTGAAAATCATTTCAATGTGCAATTATAAAAGAATTCGTATACGATACATTTTAAAATATTCGCGTTTAAAATATTTAAGCTACGATACAATAAATTGAAAAATAAAATACGTTGGTCGTGAGACTCGACGCGCATGGCTGAGATTCCATCTGTAGGAAGCAATTTCTTGGCTGTCTATACTTTCTACATTTCTACACTGACAAACAATTCAGAAATGAACAGATCGGCAATTTCGCGCCATAATATACCGATATTACCACATTACTTCTATTCGAAAACTTTAAAAAGAAGTAGAAGAAAAAAGGAAGAGAAGACTCTCCTAGCCAACTTGCACAACATGCTGCTAGTTCTTCGACAACTTTACGAGAACTGTTTTTTTCCGTAATTAATCAGACGGACATTCTTGCAGCGGCTTATTAAGGCAATTACGCGTTAAAACTTTCAACTTCCAAGATGAACAACACCGTCTCGATAAGGCTGAGCTCTTTAAAAATTGAATCGTCTATAGATGATACAGAAAATAACATATAGTGGGAATTTCAATTTCGATATAGTAACCTTAACGCGTAAATGATTATTTCACGCAACAGGCTGGAATTCCGCAAGTGTAACGTCGACACAACGATCGTTATCGGTTCGCAGTGTCGTCGATATCGGGCGTAGTTGCGTTTCGAATTCAAGGGCGACCGGAAATGGGCCGCGACTCCGTTCTTAACACATACCATTTACCATCGGCTCAACCTTCGCCTTACGTAATAGAGAAACGTGACGCAACGAACGCGATTCTAATAGGAGTTTCATTTTTGCCACGATACATGGAGTTTCCCGGGACGAGTACAATTTCCCTAGCGTGTTCCGTGAAAGAAAGAGTTTCTTCCCAATGGTGAACTTACGTAAACGTCATTATAGCAACGAACGTATTTTATATAATTATTAGACTTAGGCGCACGTTTCTGCATCTATGAAAAATATAAAGATGCAAAGAAGATAAAAATGCACGATATGCAAAAATGTATGGAATATTCAAAGCGCAGTGCTCGTTATAATATTTAGTATTTTCTTGCACAAAATATGAGGTTGCGTACACATTCGCGAATTGTTAAATAGAAATATTTATTTCAGAGGATAATTTTGAAGGCATTTGAAAGATATTTTTTGCTATGCAAATGTGCAATTATATTTCAAAATCCAGCGCTTTTCATTTGTACGTAGTTGCAGAATTTTGATAGTACCACCGTCTGTTTCTGATGTTGGAGTAGAAAATCTGGTTAGAAATTTAATTATCGAGGGATTGATTGAGCTTATTATTGGTAGGAAATTACAAATTTTTTTAATAGCTTCACGCCTAATTTCAAGTGTTACAGATATGTCGTTGTGAAAGTTACATTTTAATCTTTTTGATAAACATTTCTCGCGATTGATTTTACATTTCTTGTAAAATTTTTAATCTGTCAGAATACTAAGAACATCTTCATCATATTCGTCCACGATATTCTCGTCACAATTATTAGTAACACGAAAATGAAAAAAGAATTACATGTTAAATGTCTGCTTTAAAGCCGAATTCACACGTCCACTTATCAATATCAACTATCAACATGCAACCATGGCACTAAAAATACAAATATGACATCAGACAGTCTCCTTGTCATAATAAAAACCAAGAATAAACTCATTAGGAAAAAGAGTAAACAGATCCTTTTGCGCAACCGAATTTGTCGAGGATTTCTTTCGTCACTTTATGTCGCTTAGCAAAAGAGATACGAATGCCTTTATAGCTCCAAATTTTTCAGAGAAGTTCTTCTGCCACTTTATTCGTATCGTTTCATAGAAAATTAGCATAGCAATGCAAAACGTATTGCCGACGAAAAGAAAGGAAACAAAAAGCGAGAAATTCCACGTGTTTGTTGTGAACGTAGCTTAACGATCGTAGAAACATATTACGTTTCTGCCGATGAACTATATGTAGAATCGGAGAATCGCTGATTTTATTGAGATCACGATAATTATGCGTGCTTCGGATGACGGAAGAACGTGATTGTGGTTCTTTATCGAATAAGTACGTCCACGTGTTCGTAATATCTGAAAATCTGAATAGAATAAACATAATACGTAACACAATTAATTAATGTAACGATGCTGAGATAAAATATAGTACGCGGACTGTAAAATCTTCGAACTGAACGTGTCTCTTCGGGGGTTATTTTTGTCGCTAAAGCCGAATACGATGGCCATATCTCAGAGAAACAAACGATTTTAAAAATTCAACCTTATGAACATTTGGCCGGCCAAGGTCTCAACTGCAGTGACGAAACAAAACAAGTAATGGCACAGCCAATGCCAATGCTCTCCAAATGCCAATTTTACCGCTTCCTGTGTGAACGCGTAATAGTCTAACCGAAACTAAAATGTAAACCAAACCTACTGCAATACTTACGATTCAAATGCATGCAAATTAATCCTGACGGTAGTTTAAAAGTACGAAATTTTAAAAAAAGGTGTCGTCGAAATCCACAAGGACGTCACACATCGACAAGTTTCGTCGTACGTGGAAATTTTGTGCGTCTTATTTCCGTGAAGGACGAACCTCATTTTCGACTTGAACGATCTCGAAAACATAAAAAACTGTCGTTCTAGTCAAATATCTTCAGTTCAGATGCTATAATGTTGCACGTATAATGCTACACAATGTTGCACGTGGAACGTGTAGTAAGTACATTAACGGCACATGCTAGTTGATTACACGTGGGCATACAGCAAGTATAGTAATACCAGTTACTATGTAGTAGGTTACACGTGAAACGTGCAATAAGTATGGTCCAGTATAAATAGTTATGGGTATGTAGGTAATGATATGGTGAAGGTACCGGTTACTGTGAAACGTATTTACTTCGTATAATGCATGCTGCAATTAATGGTAACAGCATACGGAGAAGAAGAACGTGATACGCGTTCTTACTCTGGAAAAGATGATAGAGATAGTTGAATAAGGTAATACTGTAATGTAGGCGAAAGAGTAAAAGCCAATAGTAAAAGTAATGACAATAGTACTTAAAGTAGTACCATAATTGTAGTAAAACTGGCGAAGGAAAGTAAATAGTAAAAGTCTTACAGAGGAAATATATTGTTACACGAAATGTTCCAGCCGGACGAACCCATTTAAACGTCTAGACGTAAATATCTTTGGACATTTAATAACATAAATTGTAAATTTACATACCATGCTAACACCGTTTCACAATTTCGTCGTTCTTTTAATGTTCAAAATGATCCGAAGGTCATGACTCAGACATATTCACGTGTATTCCCTTGTCTGGTACAAGATGCAATAGAAAAAAATACGCCTTTCATACATAAAAGATGACGATGACCTTGGAAAGACTGAGAAAAAACCGAGCAAACAAAAAACCTTGCTCGATGATATTTCCCTTTGGAAATCATTTAATTCGAGCTAGGAACATTTTTCACCACATTAAAGACGAGAGTGATATTTAAGTGGCCTGGCTGACCCTACCTGGGACACCCTGTATGCATAGTGTCATGTTAAACATAGTAATATCCAAAATAAACGCTCCACTACGTATAGATTACTATGCGGTATATAGTTCGATAAACCAAGGAATGATAGATAAAACGTAGTACTATGTTAAATATAGAAGTATCAGAAATAAGTATTCCATCATCGGCAGACTGGTTTGTTAAATACATCAAATTAGAAAGCGTAGAACAATCAAGAAGGAAAGATAAAAAGAGCACGAAATAATCTTATTACGATAATATTCAGTACAAATATTGAATTTTACTATAATATATTTTATTCTTCATTTATTTCATTATAGACGCACTGCCGTATCAAATATAATTTAAGAATCATAATAATCTGCAAATAAATCACTCATTATATCCAAAACCTACAACGTCCCAATTAATAAATTATAATATCCGTATATAATAAATGAATGGTTCGCTATAAATAGCCAATTCTGTCAGACTCAATATCACACAATATACCGCTAACTATCAACGTTTCTTTGCTCAACGTTTCACCAATTAATATACCGTATACAGACTGTGTTATCAAACTGACGGCACAAGTCAAAAGGAGGAGAATCTACATGAGAAAACAAGTAAAAAATATAGGATACCATCTTTCCCTGTGGCGTCTTGTTCTCGCGAAAATCGAGCTTGGTAATTTATCAAGTATATTTAAAGTCGACTAGTTACAGACTGGCTATGCGTAAATAATCAACAGGAAGTTATTTCACGTGCGAAAATATGATCAGAAATGCAGAATGAAATCTTTCCGTTGCATACCTCGTTCTCAAGGAATTACAGTTTAAACGTGTTTTGTTAAGGACTGGTCTAGTAAACGTATGTATTAAATTTGCATATTTATTCTTCTCCGAAGAGCAACTGTCTCACGAAGAAACTTTATTCTACATTTTTGACTTATTTTCAAATATAGAATTACCTCTTGTCAAGTCTTAATAACTTTCGTTCAGTCCGACGCAAGCCAAGTTCTATGTACTTGGCATATTTTCAAACTCGATTTTCTCGAAAACCAAGCGTCTTATGAAAAAGTTCCATTCTATTTCTTCGACTTGTCTCTTCATTTAGAACACCAAAGTTCGCTAACATATTGCATAATAAAAGATACTTTGCTCTGCTCCGTGATATACTTCGCTCAACGAAACGAAATATAAACGTCTCCCTTCGTGGATCTTCGTCCCTGTTTCGAAACAAAGGTCCTCTAAACATCGCGAACGAGTCAGAGAAAAAGAAATCATCGAATTGAAACGCCTTCTACATCGTGTAGATCGCCTTGAGGCATACCATTTTGATTTATCTCGTTTTTTCGCGGTGACTCCACGACCGTGGCGGATAGCTCTCGCTATTCTAATTCTCTGGCTTGATTCAGGATGTACGATTAAGAGGGCAGAACACCTTAATCAGATTACAAGGGCATCCAGTGGATAGACAATGAGTTTAGAATCGTTGCTCGTATGTTAAGAAACTACGGTAGAATTTTATTCGTCCAAGCTCATTGAAAGATAAATAGTTTATAATAAGGTTAAATTAATGTTAAAAAGAAAAACGAACGAATCGTTGCTCGTTCCTTAACAAATTATTAATTTATAGAAGGTGGAACGAAATTGGTTCAATTTCGTGATATTTAAATTGGGAATTTAAGATATAAATAAATGGATTTTTACTGGAATTCGATATCAATTAATCGGATTCCAAGGTTTGATTCGTGGTTAAATCAAATTACAGTGACGTCGAGCAAAAAGATTGCGAATCGCTTTACCAATTGCACTTGTACAAATTTGTTAATTAAGAAAATTTGTTAATTGTGAAAATTTGTTAAATACACGTCTTCGTTTGTATGTCTGCAGATTTGAAACAATTTTCGATCAAATTAATTGCATCTGAATAAACGCTTCTAATATATTCGGAGTAATATTCGAAGATATACAAAGCAAGATAAAAATTCTCGAAAAAGACAAATTAATATATAAAAGTAATATTTATTATATTTATCTGACATATTGTGGAAAAGTGTTTTTAAACGAAAGAAAAGAATGAACTGAATGAAATATCGCTTGGTACAATAGAAAATAATAATAGTTTTCTTGGACGGTTGACAATATGTGTAGTACACTACGGCGATTAATTAACGACGTTATTATTATTGTTATTGTCGTTATTTCCAATTTCTTCCTCGTGCTTCGATTTTCTATATTTTTCAATTTAGAAGTGGTTTCTGATATCGGGGAACAATCGACTGCGTGTGTTCCCTGAGGGTTTCAGATATTAGCGAAACCGGTTCGATTTCATTTCAGAGCGCACGAATGGACATGTTCTGCCGTGAAAAAATTACCCTCGAACCGATAGAGAACTACACCCTATTTCCTGTTGCAGCCAGATTGAACCGATTCCGATTGGTTCACGTGCGTTACACAACAGATCGAACTATTACGTTTAATCAGTCCTCGAGTTCAGCTTGGAACTTCCGTTTAGAACGCGGTCCTTTAAATCCTGTTCCTTCTTTCTTACCCAGTCTTATCATTATTTTAAAAAAATAGAAAATTATAGAGTGGTGAGTTTAATTGGTTGATTGGGAAATTGAATGATAGCCTATGGTTATTGATTTGCTTGCTTGTCGTGTTATATAACAAATGATCGGTGAGATTTTTTGCTGTTGCTGTAGTGTGATTAGATGTTAAATATTTTGTATTAAGCGGTATCTATTATCAACGAAAGTAAACTTGGCTAAACTTCATCAAGCCACTTCCAAAAGATCTACAACATCCGATCCAAACCTATTCCAAAAGAAAATAAATTGGAAGAAACTCAAATAGACCGAAGTAAACCAAATTAAACTGAAACAAACTTCATCAAACCATTCTCAACAGATTACCAATGCAACGTGTTCTCTGCGTCCGAAGACAAAGTATGCGTATGTACGAGAAAGAAAACATTGCACAGTGAGGCGTTTGAATGAGAACTCGAGACAAAGGTTAAAAAATGCATATAACGTGCATTTTTCCTGAAACTTGATATTAAGTGATTCGACGTGAGTAAGAGTCTGTTTATTAACTCTTTGTTAGCTACCTACTCTTTGACTCAGTTTAAATATTTGATGATCGAGTCGTGAATATTTATTATTCTTTGTATAATCACACATGGTGATGTTTACCTAAGCAAAATGCTAACGTGGAGAATAATCTTCCCATTTCTTTGTAAGTGTCATGCAGAAATCGTTTATCCTGTCTTCCGTTTCGTCAGATATTCCTTCGATATTTAGTAACGAAGATTTAAGATTTCAAAGATAGTTTTTATGCAACGTCAAAAATTTTTTTCAGATAAGTGTAGTCAGAAATCCACTTTTTAACCAAGTCGATCGTTACATCGCGATTGCCAATGTATTTGTATGTAAAAAGATACCGTAGCAAAGATTATGCAGTAATATAATACAGTACCTTTTTGGCATAGAACAATTAAAATTACAAAATAGCTGGAACTTGTTCTTTTTAAATCGATTTTTAAAGAAAGAAAGAAACTGTTAAATTGGAAATTAAAATTAGACATATCTCGTACTCAGACTCTTTATATTTAAGATGTTCCAAACGCTATGTGACAAGAACTAACAAACGAGAATATACAACGAATGAATGAACCAATTTCCAAGCGATTAGATTTTCATGTACAAACGATTTTTACTAATTCCATATCGACGTTTGACAAAATTATTTTTTACATTAAATTTGCTCATTTACAGACTGACGAATATCATCGAATAATAAGATCAAAATCGAACGACGATTATTTCGATTTTTGTCCACTGTCTATCGCATTGTGCATTGCCATGACCGTATCCCCTAACCGATACTAGGGGCAAACGATTATCTTCGACGAAATTCCATCAACGGTGGAACTCGTTTAGAAACTGGACAAGGAATGAGAGGGCGGTGTACGTCGGTTTCGCCGTACACCAGTGCAAACTATACTCTTGGATACTACGCAATGTAATGGATAGTTAAGCGACGTTACGACACACGTTATTACGGCAAGTGGCTTAGAACGTTGGATGAAACGTTCGCGAGAACTTAAAATCCTGCGCGCTACCGCGCGTGAAAGAGCGCGAGAATCGATCGCGAATGTCGGAGAATGCTGGTTTCTCCCAAGGGAAATAAGGAAGATCATGACCTATGCCTGCAGCTATGTTGCTTGATTTATTGTCGAATACCCGGCGGGCTTTAGAATTCTTTTTCAGAGAAGGACACTTGTTGGGACATAGAGTGACTCACGAATATTTTTGAATATTTGTTGTACGGGACTTTCCTGAATATATCGCACGTGTTGCAGGAAGAAGATATCCGAATTTCATTAACGGTTTAGTAAAAGGCAAGATAGTACGGTAATATTTAAAAGATATTCGAAAATGTGCGGAGATATTTGTTGCGAGATATTCAAATAGAGGTTTGCTTTATCTCCTAAATTACTATAGGCAATATTTTTTATACCTTTATGTATCATGCGCATTTTTTGCATTTTGAAATTTTATAGAAACGTGTAAAAAAGTGCAGTCTACTTATAAATCTTCGTTGAAATATCTTCAGAAGCTTCGGATAATTTTGTTTTGATAACGTTCATGATACATGTAGGTTTCCATAAATGTTTGATATGCCACGTGTTCAAATAGTTTCGTGAGTCACCGTAGCTGGTTCTGTTACGTGATGTGTCACAGCGAAAGGATTGTATCAGGACTGCAGAGTTCCATATAGGAACACTGTATCGATGGAAAGTGTATCAGGTTCATGGAGTATGTTGAAATTGTTGCGTTGAAGTATTATCAATGTCTGTGATGAAATTGAATATATTAATATAATTGGACTAATATTTAAGTAATTTACATAGCAGTATTCAGTGATAGTCCAATAATATCGACAATTGTAATGATACATCAACATTGAAGCAGTTACATTGAGTCAATATCATTGAAACGTTAACATTAACATTAACTAAATAATAAATTATTCGATATTAAATTGTCCCAAAAGTTCCTTTCGTTTTATAAGGAAGCAATAGATGCATAACATTTCTTGTTTTATGTTATTTTATTGAATTATGTTTGATCCATTTTATTCTGTTACTACAAAATGATAAATCCATAAAATAATATAAAATAAAAAATGTTGTGCATCTATTATTTCATATATGAAACGAAAGGAACTTTTGAAAGAATTAATTTGAGACGAATTTCATTCTAATCAACATTTACCACGATAATATACAACCGTGAAAATTTATACAATGAATCACCGTAGTTAGCCTTAAATTAAATTCAAATAATCTCCATTTGTAAATCCTTAAAGAAGAAGAAGGACACGTGATCGGAAATGGTCTCACCTTCGACCGATATTTTTTTTATTCCTCATTTATTCGTCATACGATTTGCCAATAGCTCGGATTAAATAATTTAGTAAAGAAAGAGAACACTCGGTTAACTCTCACAATTGCGCCAACCATAAAAGGTCTAGTTGCCTGTCACTGAACGAGGCTAATGAACTTCTGAAGAATTAGCAAACGAGTCGATTGAAATTTTCATTTCGTTGCCAAGCGTGAGGGGAATTTCCTCGGTAGGAGAATGCAACAAAGTTATATAGCAAAGTATCGAAGCGGAATCTAGCGGAGGCGACCTTTTTTACATAATTTATAACAGGTCAAGCTAGTCCTTTCGATTCGATACAACAGTGTAACAAAGCACATAATCGTTATACTTTGTACGGTTCTTAGAAGAACGCGGTAAATCCTTGAATGCTTTGTGAAATATCTGAACAGTATATAAGTAGATAGTTGGTCCTTGAAAGTCCTTACTATCGACTGCATAATTTGCATCCATGCAAGTAGATATAAAATAGTAGATCCGTTTTATTCGCATAGTTACAAGCGTGAAAGAAAATTGTAACGTTAAGTGAACGTTATGCGTCGAATGTAGGAATTCCAATGTTAAAGAAGAAAGAGAAAAATTGTAGACATTGTAAATGTCAGGATGATGACTTAAGGGTTTCTTTTAATGAAGTAATTTATTGCATAATCGCCTTTCAATGGCGCTTTTTGATAACAATCAGCAGATTATGTTTGGAAGTATTTGGTAAGATGTAAGAAACATTGCATAACAATATGAGAAATATAATATGATATAATTAATATCAAGAGTCAGGAGTATATTTTGGAAAGATATTTATTTAAAAATGTTCATAGATATGAAAAATTTGATAAGAAAACGTACGAAAAAATATTCTAAAAAATTTATAAAACACCAGAAAATCAAGAAATATTTAACAAACTCTATTTGCCATATTTCCTCCTCAATTCTCAAAGTCTAAAACAATTAATCACAATTCAAACTGTGAAACCTTTAACATAAAATTCAAATTTACATTCACAACTGATCAAAAATGAAGAAGATAAAGAATAAGACATCCTCCTACATCACTGACATTAAGAAAATTACCACTAAGAATAGTTAATATTATACACAATTGAAATTAAAGAAAGGCTTGAAGAATAAAAAAACAAACCATTAAACTTGAGAAATGTTAAAAAGTAAAGACAGACCGTCGACAAACCTACACGTTACAGACTCTGAACAGAAACAACCTTGCTAAAAAAATTATTTCAGATACCAAAAGCAAGTGTCCTACGCTCAAAGCAGAAGCTAAATAAAAGGAAATGAGTACTTGAGGACGCCTTCTAAGTAACTTCACGGTCAACGCTATCATTACTGTCTTGTACACGAATTCTCGAGCTTCTTCCTAATTCCGGTGACCAAAACGAGACACGTGTCCTCGTAAACAGAAACTTGACTTCATCCTGTCGGCCGATGAAATGTCAACGAACCTGAACCACGTATTATCACCTTGACTCACGAGGTTCATAACGACGCGACGCGACGCGTCGACCGTCTAATCGTTTATTCCTCGCGGCGTGTTTCCCTGACCTACATGCTTCTTTTTCTCTGCCTACACATCGCGTACACGGTTCTAGTCGCGCCGCTCGAGAACGGGATTCCTCGCGGTAAAAGCTGGATCAGCGCGAGTTTAACGAGAGTAGCGAAATCTCGTGAGTCACCGTTGTGCCGACGTTGCTCAGAATGATAGAGAATAGTGGCAACGAAACAGGTGATGTCATGTGGCCAGTTGGTAGGGGAACTAGATTGAGAGTTCTCGCGGTTAGTTTTGTTTGGAAAGCTGAGTTTAGAGTTACGTTAAATTTAGCTGGATTCTGGGCGAATATAATTAGTCTTAGAATTAATGGAATTTAATGGTAATGGGATTTTGTCAACGTTACATGGATTTTGTTCAATCCTAATTGAATTTTGTTGGCATTAATTGGACGCCAATTAGAATTGTGCGGTTTAACGGAATTGACGTTTAATCCATGTTAGGTGGAGTTTTATTAAGTTTGGTTGAATTTAAGAACATTCTAATTAGATTGAGAGTTCTCGCGATTAAATTGGTGATGAGAGCTGGGTTTAGAGTTACGTTAAATTCAGCTGGATAGACTTAATTAGTTGCAACGAAGTTGGAGTAGATTTGAATTAGGTTTAATTAACATTAGGTGGATTTTTATTCGATTTAATCGAATTTATGAAGATTGTAATTAGATTGAGAGTTCGCGCGGTTGGTTTTGTGTAAAAAGCTGCGCTTAGGGTTACATTAAATTTGGCTACACTCTGAGTAGATATAATTAGTTTTAGGCAAAGTTTGAGTAGGTCTAATGGAATTGGGTTTGATTAACGGTAGATCGATGTTGATTAAGTTTAACTGAATTTTAAAAAATTCTAATTGAGTTCAGTTGGCATTAGTATTAGTTAGTAGTGACACTAACTAGGTTTAGGGGACTTTAGCTGAATTCTCAATGAATTTAGTTAAATTTAAGTGCATTCTATCTTACTTTAGTCGGATTTAGGTAAAGTTTGATTAGATTTGACGTGGATTTGGTTGACGTCTCGTAAGTTCAGATTGAATTTGGTTAAGTTGCGTTTGATTAAATTTCACTGAAGTTTGATTAGATTTAATTGACACTGCCTGAATTCAGATTGGGTTTAGTTAAGTTGGGTTTAATTAGGTTTTACTCAAATCTAATCGGATTTAATTGAACTGGGTTTAATTAACACTTATTGAACCATAATTGACTTTAGTTGAATTTGATTTGAGTTTTGAATTGAGTATAGTTAATTTCATATGCACTCTGATTAAATATAGCTAACATTAGCTAAGTCATAACTATAATTGACTAATATTAATTACATCTAAATTTCCTGAATCTAAATATTCCAATTTGATATTTAAATCGTGTTTAACTTTAATTAAAATCGAATTAGATTTAATCGATTTTAGTCGGAATTTCTTCGTTCTTAAAAATATTAATTTATTTATTTAACAATAAGCGAGGTTTACATTCTTGATTCTTAATATTGATTTTTTTTTAGATAAGATATATAAACATTTGTTGCTGTACTAAGGTTGCTTGTTCAAGATTTTATAAATTGGAACATATTCAACGATTTCATCAGAAATTTTAAAAGCTGCCAGCCGAAGAAAATGACAATAGTCGATGGCTCCTTTTAAAAAGTTGGAATTTTTTTGAGTTTTCTTCAAGTACGATTTGAAAGTTCGAATTTTTATGACAAAGATCGCTGTTTAATTCTATGAATGATTTTAATTCTACGATGAATTTTGCGTACGATTAATTAATAATTGTACTAACCAGTTGTAAATTCGTGGCGATGAATACAGTATAGACGCAGCAAGTTCCCAATTGATATACCATAAGGAATGCGTTTATCGTGTGACTGCAAAACAAAGGATTTATCTGCGTTGAAATTTTCGCAAGGTTCTCATTGTATATGCGATAATCTCGATCGCATGCTTACGCGCACGCAAACGCAACTCTAGTTATTTTTGTTATCTACACTGTGATCTTGACACACTTAATATAATTTTGATATTTGATATTTAATAGTGAAATAATTTTCAGTATAATAATATCGTGTTTTCATAACATATTATAACATATTATTATAATAATTATAATGGTAGTTATTATAACATATTATATAAAAATAATTATTTAAATATGAATAAATATTCAGTCATTCGCATAATAAAATAAGATATAATGTAAGGCAAATTGAAAATCCTACATATTTATATAATTAGATCTATACTAGAATATTTTTAATTTTTTATTTACAGAATTTCAGTACATAGATCTGTTCCTCTTATTTAGCTTTAACTATTAACGTAAATTTAAATTTGCCATATTAAAAACTTATTCGTATATTTATTCGACCATCAAATAACTATTTTATATGAAAATTATTTTATACAATCGTTAATTAGAGATATGCTTTCAGTGAAAAGCCAAGCTTTAACTTTAGTGTCTTTAATATCATTTGACTTACTAAAACTTTTTTAATATAATTAACAAATTAAATATAATATTTAATATCATACGTTAATATGTTTCATAACACAATCTCTATCTATTGACAAATAATTTCTAAAGTATAATTTAGAATCTTTCGAAAATGACATTCTAAGCTATTTATGAAATGAAAAGGAAATATTTGATTAAAAATGAAAATTCTGCTTGTAAATACTCACGTAGAAGCCTTAGCAAACCGCCTAAACGGAGCAGGGCCTTCCAACAACGCAGCTTCCGCTGTAGCAGGGTAACTTAACGAAGCTACCCTCTTCCTCTTGCAAAGCTCGTACTCACAACTGACAAGAATCCGCATACAATAAGTACAGAATAGACCTATGATTATTGTTGCCACTATACCAATACCGTATCCAGAATGGTAGAAAGCCTTTGGCATAGCAAGGATCCCCGTACCCAAGCTGCCTTTCAGCAAATGTAGCAACGTTTCCCAGCTCCTAAAATATTGAATATTTTTTTCAGTTATTTTCACGAAAATTACTGGCAAAGGAGAAATTATTATTTTTTCATGAATATTTCTCAAGAGAAATAACAAGGTAATCTTAAAGAAAGAAAGAAATCTCTAATAGAAAACGATAAAAGATTCTGAAAGAAAAAGATTTTAGATAGAAAATGAAAGAAGAGAAAACTTTGTACTGTCTCGTTAATAGGATAAATGCAGATGTGAAGAAAAATGTATACTTTATTAATCGATAATTCATAAAACAAAGAAAATGCGTAAAATTAAATTTCAATTTCTCGACACAGTGCTGCAAATTATCCATAGAAATAATTGACATATTTTAATAGTATTTAAAAATGTACCGTCTTAATTACGTTAAACCCGAATAGAACCAGATTAGATTAGATATAACTATAACTTTCCAGGAACTTAGATTGCAAGACAAAACGTCATCGACCTTTTTCCACGCGTGTCAGCGTTTCCAAGTTATTTCTCCGAGGGCAATCTTATTCTTCCGTTTCGTGACTAATCGCCGCAATAAATTACCGCGTAATTTGTATCCAGAGAAACGCGGTCAGAATAAACGAAACGTCGTCGTTTCGAATGCGCACCGCGTTCGACATTATGCAAATGCAGGTGATTGCGTTAATCTACCGAACGATATCGACTTACATTTTTCCTCTCCTCTATTTCCTCTTTCTTCGTTAGAACCAATCTATCCATCCTGATCAAGTTCGATTTGCGTGAATTTATTGGAAAGAAGAAGTACAAGAATAAACCTAGTTTTATGAACTTTGTATGTGTTAAAACAAGTGCAAGAGAGACGAAGAAAGCGTGAGTTTGGAAAAATGTTGTAAAGTCGATTCCACTTCCAGGCTGTGAAGTTGAAATTAAATAAAATAATAATAGCAAAACGGAAGAAGAAAGAAATATAAGGTGTCAATAAAATCAATAAAATCGACAATAAAATCAGTTCATATAAACATATTCCCTATTCGACTTTGTTTTCCAATTATAACGAGTTTCCTCTTGAACAAACTGCATTTGCATATCTTCACAAGATGTGTTTAAAGTGACCTCTTTGCATCCAAGCACAAGACTAGAGACGTTTCTTTATCATTTTGCTCTCTCCTCTTTTCCTTCTTATTGCTGGAATTTTCTGGAAATCTTGTTTATGGATAGGAAGGTAAAATTAATCTAACTACCGTCGTCTTTCAATGGAATTATTCCAATATAAAATTCGCTATAATTCGCGAGGTTAAATAGGGCATATGTTTATATGAACCATTTTTATTGTTTTCGCGTGCAGGATCCATCGGTTCCCTGACATACTGCAGGACACCCTGTATAGAAGGAACAGAAGAAGAAAATGAGATAGAACGTAAACGAATAAAGTGTATGGGTAAATGAATGGATAAAAACAAGGGAAATTAACAGATACTTACGTGGTTGGATGGGTGACATTTCTGTGATCGTAAGGATCGTAGTCCTCTTCGTACTCTTGCACGCTTTTCTTCTTCTCCTCAAGCTCCATAACATAGATGTTGGACTTGTGGTCGTAACTAGAATTAACGAGACTAATTGAATCAAATTGAATTGACTTCACAAAGTATGAATTTACATGAAAATTTTGCACTCTATTTGTCATTAATATTTCCTTTTAACATTCCTAATAACAGTTCTTTGTAATATTTAACGTTCTTTAGAATCAGTATTTTAATCACTGATACGTTTTGTAATTAGAAGACTAACATTTTTTTTATTATTTTATCTGTCTATTTGAATTTGAAAGTAAATGTTATTTAGTAATAATATCCTGAACATACCCATTTTGGTTGTTCTTGGACGACCATTTTTTAGTATCCAAAGCATCCTGAAACACAAAGAAATTATGCATCATTATGTATAGATTCTATGAGGAATTATTATGATTAATATTTATGAGAATAATGTTAACGTAGAAAATTAAAAAATGCCTTTCTATCAGATCCTGTAATTTCACTTTCGTAATATCAAGCCTTTTTAATCATATAAAAGTACATACATACATAGCTGCTATTAAATACGTATAGTTTAACATAATTAACTGTATGAATGCTGCAATAAATACAATGGCGTGTGAATACTTTTTGTAGCCACTGTTCTCACGTACAGTGTGGCGCACATACTGGAACGATTACTGCGTAAATAATAATTTTAATTTGGTGTGATTAGCTTTTCTTTAAGGAGCATGCATAAAGAACATACGAAGATCAAATCCGTTTTTTTTAAATATCTAAAAAATTTATTTTATAAAATATTAATCTTTTCAAATATTATAAAATATTAATAAGAAATATAAAATTATTTAAAATATTAAAAAATATGAATAAGTAGTGAGATATTTTAATTAAAAAAGCGAGATGTTTCATATAAAAATTGCACAAATTATTGATTTTACTTGACATAGAATATCTCGAAGAATCTATATATAAGAAAACAAGTATGTTTTAAAAAAACAATCCTGGCCTTCGTATATCCTCTATGCATCCTCCTATAAAAAAGCTAATCGCGATAAACTATGTTCCTCTGGAAACCATTTGACGTTTCTGTTCTGCAATATTTTTCATTAACATCGTTATTTGCACAGTAATCGAAGCGATTCCAGTTACATGGCACACCCTGTATAAATAACACCTCTACGATTACCAACAAATTATCTGACCATGCAACTGGCCGCAACGAAACAAATCTGCTGTCAACGGGGATTACATCTCGTCGATAAGAATCAGCAAACGTCGCTTTCCGCTGTTTACAATCCGAACACGGATTTACGTGGATTTTTACGAGAATCTTCGTCGTTTCGTAATTCACGGCCCATCACGGTGAATAACGATTGCGCGAAACGATAAACGTGACTTTTATACATTACAAATCGATCAACCTCGATATTCTTCGATAATAAGCATATCAAATGTGCATAATTTTGTGTTTAGTCTGCTTTCGTCGAACGCGCGATGAGTCCTACGATGATATCTCTCTTGTTTTTTCTTTTCTCGTGAAAATAATATCTTGCACGTTTACGGGGAATAAACTTGATTTCATCGGAATTGCGAGTGACATAATACATTGACATTTGCAATTGTTCGAGCGAATTAAAAAATCGATAGAGACGTTGTTTGATTATTCGAAGGAGAATTTTTATAATATTTCCGATATAATCCATAAATATTCTGTTGGCCGAGTTTAAAAATTCCAATTGGACACATTGTTGTAACTTTGCTATTTTTTAGTTGTATTATAAAATTTTGCAGGGACATTCTTACGCGCTAAAATTACATCTTCACCGAAAAATTTTTCTTCGAAGAATCTGTCTTCTTTCTTCACCTGAATTCGAATGTTAGGAAACAGGATAATAAAAAAAAGAGGATAATAAAGTTCATTGTTGAAACGACCAATTATTGCGCGAGTGAGAAGTAAAATTCTTATCGCCAAAGTTGTTATTCGAAAAAAATATTATATCAATATGTTAATTTGATTCACTGCGGCGGTTACTTGGAAAAGTCAACAAAATCATTTTCGAGGTAATTAGTGGCGATGTTCCAGACTGTCGAAGAGCATTCGATATTATGGAACAAATACTCCAGAAATTCCATTGGCCTGATACATCTCAGATAGAAAACACAATGAGAGAAATAAGAGAATGTAAAAAATCAGGTAAAAATAGATGAAAAAAGAGAACGAAATAATATTATATCATTACAAAAGATCCACAAACTTTCCATTATCTAAGCCCTAAACAATGTTCCATACGTATATTGAAAAAAAAACATGACACATTGAAATCTGTATGTTTCTCATAATACTAATCCATAATCGACGTCTAACAGTATTATGTCACCGCTTCCTTTTTATTGCTAATCGACATATTAGTCAGGAATTAGATTAGTTAAAAAAAAGAAGAGAAAAAAAGATGGTTTCTACGCAGCAATGCAGAAAAATGACGATTTGTTATAGTAAGTTTGGAATTTAAAGAAATTTAAGAAATCAAAATAATTGAAAAATTTTGAAAGCATTAAAAAGCCATGTTATGATTATAATTAGACAATTTTATGCCATGATTATTTTATAGTAGAATAATGTTTCATTAAAAATTATTAACAAAAAGGAATTATTGAAAAATTTCAATAAATTTAAGAAACCACGATATCGGAAAATTTCGAAATTATTTAAAAAAAAAATCACATATTACGTTATTGACAGAATATTTTACATTTTTATCATTTCATAATAATAATGATATAACACTATAACAATAAACAATATGATAATAATGTATCGTTTCATCTTTTTTAAGTTATTAAGAAATTATAATAAACGAAAAATGTCGACAAGAGCTATCGACAGATATCTTCGACTCGGACCTAATCGCACTATGCAAATTATTGCTGTTCAAGGTTACTCATTGTACGTGTCGAATAATGTCTCAACCGAGTGATGGTCGACTTCAAGAATGATCTATTATGAAAGAAGGTTATATAGATAGAACTAAACGGCGTTACTGACATCGACCAAGATCATCTGCCATCTTCGATGAATCACAGAAAATAGTTCTTTATAGCTGATCAGGATTCTTGATTATACTTCTTGATAGTATGACGACATACGCTAACATGCAAAACATTTAAATCATACAGTAGTGACTATACGAGACAAAAGAAAGTTTAAAATTCATATTATAATAAATACACTATATTAATACTAACTTCAATGCAATGAACATTTTTTATTGTATTGATAACACTCGTCTGTATTAAGTGCATACGTAATTTAATTGTTCGTATCGATTATATCTCCTTTTTTTTAATTACAACGTATTTTATCTTATTATTGTCCACTTATCCTTTAAACATTTTATTGTACTCCACTGTATATAACATTCATAATAATTTTATTTGCTATAAAAAATTGAAAAAAGTTGAAAATCCAAAGATTTATTTCTGTAAACATATAGAAATTGAAAATATAGAAATTATGTACTATATAAAATATTTTGTCATTATCAAAGAATCAATTGTATTTTGTAACTTCAAATAAAGTAGACGGATTATTACAGCTTGTAATATTGTTGCTTGAATTAGTGAATATTGGTAGCATCCAATTTTGCAAATAGAAGAGAAATAATGAAGAAAATTGTAAAAATAGGAAATATAAAAGGTAAGTCTAAAGATAGGCAAATATCAAATGAGGAGTTGCAAAGAAATTAGCAATACCTCTTAATATTCGAAAGACCAGAGAAATGATAAAGAAGATTAAGAAAGAAAATCTAAGGAGAGATTAAGAAAAGAAGATCTAAGGAAAAATTAATATCAAAGGACACAAAGAAGAAAAATTCTGCAAAAATTAGAATAGCAACGTAGGAACTAATAAATGTTGAAAAATATTAGAAAATATAAGGGAGTTCAGGCAAACAAGAAGTCGAAACAAAGTAAAATTAATTCCAAGTAGTGTTATTACATTGTTTAAAACTTTTGCACGATACTGTACATTTGCAAATACGTAATCGTGTTGTGTAACATAAGCACGGTCGAAATGATCAAAAGAGTACTGCGAACTCGTACCAATAAATATTTCTGAGTTTCGCAGATGGCCACATTTCGCGGACTTCCTAGTGGAATTTTCCGTTTACATCGATTGCTCGATGGTCCCTGATCCTAAACGATTATGACATGACTACTCGTTATCGCTTATCCGGTAAAGAAAACAACAAGATACTCCTGCAAACAAATACCTTCCACTATCAATAACAGATTTTTCTTAATTTTACCTTGTCTCAAGTTGTTGTTTGTTTTATCTCCCCTATATTTTTTAATATTTTAGTTTATAAATTTCCTTGTTTAAAATTTTCCTTTTTTAGTATACATAGTATACATCTTGTTAATTACTTGTTTAATATTTAAATTTCTCGTTAATTTGTTAAGAATTTTCCTATTTTTATATCTCTTTATATTGATATTTTGATATTTGCTTTCCTCTGGACTTACCTTTTTATTTCCTAATTATTTAATTTTCTTGATCTCCTTTTTTCCTTTCTTCTTTTCCATATCCGTTTACTTTTCATTTTATTATTCATTACCTTTCGATTCTCCGATATTTGCCATTGCCGATACTACGCAATCTTAGGAAAACCCGATGTGCCTTTTGCCGGTATTTTTAATAAAGGAGTGTAATTTAATTGATAATAATCAGTTTGTTAGATAAATATTTTTCTTACTTCTTTACGTCACAGTTTTGATTAACGAATAGACAGTGAGACGCTGTAAGTACGGGATTATAATCTTAAGATAAAAAGAGATTCCTCGATAATAGATTACCTACTTGTTGTTCATTGTGCAATCGAAATCTTTGCATGAATTCCGCTAAAGTGGAAACTATATAATCTTAATTACTGATAACATCCATAACATTCGAAATGGCAAGTTAACTCGATATCGGTATTATCAGTGTTTTGAAATTCATAATTTGTTGACGAGTTCATCAATTAATATAAAATGAATTAAAATTAATACAAGAATTAATGTAAAAATTAATGTAAATATAATTTAACACTGAATTCGATTAAATTACATATGTAAAAAATATATTACTATGTATTCAAAAATTTAAGAGAATGTTGAAATGTGTTAAATAAGCTTCATTAATTTAAATTATAATTATCTAACACAGATATTACCAACTGACTTAGTTGAAGTGGGTATTTAACTATAATTACTCATTATGTATATATATTTGATAAACAGTTACTCCGAATGACGAAACATCATTGTATCTGAATAACAAGATATCAATCAAATTGACAAGATTTATACTTTTCTTGCAATTTTAATGCATTATTATCGTATATTATTTTCTTATATTATATTCTTTTATTTTTATTTAACATAATTCCGATATACGATATTTACAGATTATCTAATATTATATGTAATATAATCTGTTGTAATATTTATGTGTTTTAAAAATTAAAAAATTCTTCGTAAAATATTCCAAAGCAGTACTTTGCAATAAGAAGCATTTGAAGAGATTCAACGATAAGAATGTAATTATGAAGAAAGTTTTATTATACTGAAGAATCGCAGGATTCTTCTTTTTAAGGAAAAAAACATATATTTTATAGATTAGACTAAGAGCTTAGATCGTATCAACGATACGAAAAATCAAATTTTTCCTACGTAGATAGATATTCCTTGGACGCCAGATAGGAGATATTGTCGCATCACTGGAGTCACAAAAGATAGCTATACGTGTCTGACCAAGAACGTCCCTATTCACTGATTTGCTGACAAAGCAAGCTCGTTCTCAGTTTCTGGTATATACTGTCGATCATAAATATCTGTCTGTTGTATTTAGTGTAGAATCCTAACAAATTTTACTTTATTTGTTTTATATAAGAAGTCACATATGATACGATGGGAATAATAGATTTATAATAAAATAAGTAAGAAAATAAAAGCAATGGGAAGAATGTTATTTATATCAAATTTCAGTAGGTGTCCTTATACTTATGATCGACAGTGTAGTTTTTCTAGTATATATGATGCGTTGCTCTAAATTTTTCATTTATTTAAGGATGATTCGAAGAGAGACAATAATCCGAATAATAAATATTCTGTTTTTCATAAAGCGCTGATGAAAAATGATTTCGAAAGATGTAATAATGCAAATAAATATTCTATTCTTATATTAAGCGTAATTTCAAAAGATATAAATGTAATATAAAAATGAAAAATATATAAATATAAAAATGAGCGTATACTCTAGCCTTCATATGAGATATAATCTTAAGAAATAAAAATCTGAATAAATATTCTATTGTTCGTACGACGTATAATTTCAAGAAATACAATAACACAACTAATATCTTATTTATGTTTACTTTTGTCCAAGGAAAATAACGAACGACTCTGTCCTTCCGATTTTATAAAATTCGACGCTAAATAGATTAATATCGTTTGATATTCTGATAGAAGGAACGTTCCCGAAACGATAACGTTTCGAGAAATACCAGAAACCAGCCGAAATGCTCAGAGATATTAATTATTAAAAGATAATTGTCTACGATCAAATTAAAATTAATTACAAGCGTCATAGATACGTAGGATCGAACAAAGATATGCGAGATACTCGTAAGAATATGATTATTTACGACCAATCAAATTGTACAGCTTTCTCAGAGTTGCTGCACGTCATATCGACTTTTCTCATGGTCGCTTCTACGAAAGCCAGAAGCTGAATTTGATTAACATGAACACGCCGATTGATCATTCATCGACGTCGATATGAATGACGATACCGACATCGCGGAAGAATTCGAGACGGATATTGTTCAAGGTACAGTTAAACTGACATAAGAATAAATCGATGGTGTTGTAAGAGGAAGCAGATAATGCAAATATATCATTATATAATCGTATAAAGAATGAACGAAACAAGTATTAATATAGTTGATCGGTATTTTACCAGATACATAATGTAACTAGCGTTGCGCTTCGTTAATTAACAATTTCCAATGACATTTCAACGTCATTGAGAGCTGTTAACCACGAACGTGGCACGAATTAAGTTACCATTGTTTACGTGTTGACAATAAATAGATTGAGTATTAATTGTTACCATTCAATTTGTTACCATTCGTTGACCTACTTTTAATAGGAACAATGGAAATGTTTCATCTCTTCTGTACGGAATTGTCTTGTTTCTTTTCTGAGGACAAATGTTTATTTCTCATTATTTTTGTCAATTAAGATTAGCACCAGAGCGATCAAGAGTTCGCAATATTTTTACGAGGATTATTCAAATTTAACTACAGTAGTTCGTTTTTTGGGAATTTGAATGATATTTTGATACATATGTTGATTTACTGATTGAACCAAAAGAAAGAGATAGGCCTCTACATATGTCACTACATTAAAGGAAATAAAGTTGAAGATGTAAATAAATAGAGATAAAGCTGCAATATAATTGAAATATAGAAATAAACAAAGAAAATATCAATATTCAAATACTTGAAAAATTCCACAGAAAATTTCCTGATCATCAAATTATTTTACAATTTAAATTTATATGAAACAATAATTTATCCATTTGTCAGACGACGATCAGGAAAACAGTAAATCTTCCCATGACACACGAATAAACTACGTGAATCCATCTAAAATTAATTGCAGCTGTCAAAATGGTACACGTTCGAATCATTGGAATTATATGCTAATTACAAGAATATTTAATAAAGCGAAAAAAGAAGAAAAGAAGAAGGAAGTATCGAGGAAATATTAAAAATCTTTTGATGACACAAATGACACGTGAATAATCCAGAGAACATAAATTGCTCAACAACAATTTATGCTGCCGAATCAGAGAAGTAAGATTTTATTTCAATAAACATACTGCTCGACTAAACTCTTAAAACAATTTGTCTTTAAAATCCGTAAATAAAAGGATTGTAGCTTCAAAATTGCTCGAAGGTGTTTTTTCTTTCTTTTTTTTTTTTTTTTTGTCATGTACTTACATAGAAGTACATCATACACGTTCTTGTGTTTATACCAACATAACATGCTGATGTATAAAGATGTCGATAAGATATTATTATTTGATTAATAGTTAATCGTTATTATCCTGATAAGAAAAGATACTGGTCACTAAACAAAGAATTTTAACATATTTGTTTGAGATACTCTTATTTTTAATTGAATTTTATATCTTTCTTATGGTTTTACTGATAGCATCTCATTAGCTAGTTTTTCATAAAAATAAAATGATATTTGCCACTTGAAATATCACTATTATTATGTATGACGTATTATAATCTTATAATGTTACATACATATTTTTGATAACAATAACGTTTACTTTCATTGAAATAAAATTGTAATCACATATATGTATATATTTTTTAATTCTAATTAATTATAACATACTTATTAAAGTTTAATAGCTTTAATGTAAATAAACATAACTAAACATTCAGCAATAGTTTCACTGTCCCACATCACCAAATTATCATATCCATAAAATGAAACATTCGAAAACTAATACGTAGAACATGTTTTTCTACGGACTTAATTCCTCCTAATTGCACGATAAAGATCGTTTACAAGATAATGTACGTTTCAACCGGTAATTAAAAAGAGTTTAATCAAAGTAAGCGAATGAAACTGGATCGATGAAGCCACGTTATCGTCATATTCGACCGGAATTAAGAGTTTCATTAAACTTGGATCGATCTTTCTTTTCATTTGACAGCCGGCAATTAACACGAGTTAGTGAATAAATGAATCGTTTAAGTCTTTGATGCCTGCTTTTTCCGTTTAAAGTCATCGAAAGCTGCATCGCCATTATCATTCTGTTGAAACAAGTCTCAAGTTGAAATAAGCTTGCTCGTCTCGTTGCTTTGTTAAGCAGCTATTGTTAACTGGATCACGCTCAATTTCATCTTTTATAATTTATTTTCTAACAGAGGCAAAGTATAATTGCGTGAAAAATCGAATTTACAGCGCGACGTTCCTTCTCGCTGTTTTACGCTTCATATTGCGTAGAATTGACATTGTGGCTTCCGATAAATTACAATTAATAGTATTTATAAAAAAATCCCAAAGTGTACAAATGTAGAAAATACACGTGATACGAAAAATAAAATATATAAAATATGCAAACAAATATAAAAAATGTATAAAATATGCAGAGTAAAACGCACGTTATAATATTCAGCAGATGAAACAAGTTTTCTATTTCGATTCTATTTCTTTATTTGTGTTCGTAAATATATCAATTGTATATAAATACGAAGTCTAATAATAGTACTCATATGTCACATAATATAATATTATAGCGATATCATAATTAATAGACCGAGGATATTTATACAACTTCATATTTCCATTAGAGCTGTGCGCCTTTTTATAAGTCCAACTAAAGAAATGCAACCTGAATAGATATTTTTTCTTTCAACTAGATATTTATTATAGCGAGCGTTTTACTTTGGATATTTTACGTTTTTTTTTTTTTTTGATAACGTTTCATGTATTTTCTATGATAATCAACATCCGCAATCTATTACAATTAATATAAAATTGCAATAGAATATAATATATACGAAGAAGGAAAACAGAATATAAATTAATATAATAATTAAATGCTCCATTTCTTTAGATAAAACGTTGCTCATACAAACATGAATTTCTACTTTGTTTCTTTATAAAACTATCTAGAAAATATGTTCCAATTCTTAACGACTGATAAAAAAAAATCAGTTTTTCTCGCAATATAAAAAGCTCGATAATAAAACAATTAAGAACTACGGAAACAATGTTTAACATTTTGTTTGTATGTTATAAAGGTATCTCGATGATATCTAATTTATTGGTATCGAAATCACAGTGTTGTAAATTTTAGAGATTAAACGTGAAACAATTTGACGAAATAATTAATTCTTGGATAAGAAAGAACTGGACTAGGAGATTTGATGGATCGATCGATCGAAAACCTGGTTATCAAAGATTAGGAAATGAAAATCAGTAATGATTACAATTGTATAATTCCTGAATGACTCTGAGAAATATCAAGGAATAAAGTACAAATTATTAATTATTCAAAAATATAAGCTGATACAAGATTCTCGGCACTATATTCAGGCTGTTTTTTAATTAATTATCGTGTTTCAAGGGAAACGATCATGCCTAATTTGAAATGATTCGAATTATGCAATTAATTAAGATAATTTTGAAATAAACATTAACACAAAAATATTGATCGTTCATTTCTGTATTTAATATTAATAAACATTTGTCGTGTATGTGGAATATTACGTAATTTGTAATTCAATTATCAAATAATGTCGTTTTATTTGTCTCTCGTTACATGAATATGTCAAAAGCCATTCTACTTGTAAATTTCTTAATTTTATTGTTCATTCTCAAAGAACAAACGAATTACTGCTATAGATTTAATTTATTAATCACGGAGGGGGAGAATAAGTAATAAGAAATTTCTAAATAGATTTTAAAGAATAATAACGTGAAAAAATATCTAACGAAAGGAAAAGAAAATATGAATGTTTGTTTCATTCAAGCGTCAACAGAAATTCTAAGATAAAAGTTCAAATAAAACAATACAATGGTGTGATGATATACATCCACAGGACGTTTAAATATCAGAGTTGGTGATCGATCTGATTCAAGAATTCCGTAAAAAAATTCCATAGAAAATAGAGTCCCTCATCTTTCGAATTAAATCACGATCAGGAGATATTCGCAGATTATCGACCTATCTCGAAGTAATCCATCTTGTACCAAAAACAGGCAACGCATCGTTATGGCGCGTAAGATATCGTGTTGAAACTGACACGTTATGCCAGTTTTTAAGGAGATTAGCGAGAAATGCGGGAGGAGGATATCCAGCAATTTAGCACCGACTAATCGGTGGGACACGGAGTCGACCGGAAATCTCGTTACACCAATCACGCTGCTCCGTACAATTTTACATTTAGGCTTGTATAGAATTCTACGAATAAATAATAGAACTGACTTCCGTGTTTTTCATAGAGAACATTTCCTTGTTTATAAAAGTAAAGCGTACGTTTCTTAACATAATTTGTTGTAGGAAACTTTGAGCGATAATTATTCCTTCTAAAACAATTTAAATGTCTTATCATTGAGTGAATCACCTTGTTTCTTTTTCTATGCAACTTAAAAAAATTTCTTGAATTTTCAATGTAGAACATCGTTTTCTACGTATTACAGTTTTGCAGATATGTAGATTATTGAAGTTACGTGTCTGTACTATTCTGGACAATTCTACTTTCTTCGCTATTCGCTATTTCGTTTAGCATCTATACGTATGTTAGTGGGTTGAACAATTTTCTGTGGAATTTAATATTGAACATAAGATTTTGTAAATTCTAATCTTTAAAATTTAATATTTTTATTTCATTCAATATCGAACGTTAAATAGAAATATTCTCTAATAAATTCTAAGAAACGTTTAAACTTGAAGTTTATAAAGTTCTATCCTTTAAAGTTAAATATTACATTCAATCTAACATCGAGTATTATATAGAATAGATTCCTATACCATTTTAAAAAAAATTCAAGTATTTTTCAATGCTATGAATTATTTTCTAGAATGAAATGAAATAATCCCTATTGATTTATAGATACGTTAATCACAATAATCAGTTGTTAAAGCGCTTGAAAAATATTTTAATAGTCTATTCAATTCTAAAGCATATAATCTAAAATATAAACTAATCCTTGCATTGGTGAACAAGGCTCACGTGTATGTTAATTATTTCAAGTATTGTAATTACCATTAAAGTGTATTGACGTATATGTACATTGATATTGTATGCACAATCGAATGCCAATTACCTTTTCAAGGTAGAAAGATAGCAAAATAAAGTTATTTATCTGTCTATCTATAAAATAATCCTTGATAGCATATGGCGCCATCGCTGAACTACTAAATTTTTCAATTTTCCAAACAATTAAGAAAAGCTCTAACGATTTCTTATTCCGAGAAATATAATCTAAAATGAGATAAAAAAATTCATATTGATTTATGATACCGTTTGTTTAAGTTATGTGGCCACAAGTTAAGCGACTTATTATCCAACAAAAACGTTATCGATGGCACCTTTTGCAAATAACTGTGTAAACCGTACGCGCATCGGGAAAACAGGTGAATTTATTGGCCAACTAAATAGAAAGTTATTTCACGGTTGCTGATCGACCAGTTGCGCCGTTCCTTTTTAGGAAAATACGATGAAACCAAACGCACATGTTCCTCATTAATTTCTATACCGATTTACATCTTTCGAAGCTGCGCGAATATTGGATGATTCTGAGCCAAAAAGATACTTACGTTTCACAGAAACGTGACTAGAAATTTACTGATAATAATTTTTGTTTATTGCAACGTCACCGATGTACTGTTGAAGATCGTATAATATGTCGCATAAGGCTCAAGAAATAATGCTAAGTACAATAGACCATCGATCATAATTATCTTTTTAAATTATCAAGTTATTAAAATCTGATGCCTTGGAATTTTTTAAATCTTATTCTGAAAATTCTCGAATCCTCGGAATTTTAAACTTTCGAACCATCAAATTTTCAAAGTTATAAGAACATTTGAGTTTATAAAATCTCGAAATGTGAAATTCTCAATATTGTTAAATTTCAAATTTTTACATTTTCATATTTTCTTACTCGACTTATCGAATCTTCAAAATTTATTAAATATCGGATTTCGTTACTTTGAATCCGTTGCTTAAATACACTGCCTCAGTTAAACTCTCGTCAAATCTTCTGTTTAGTATGCTACGTGATACGCTACCTAAATGCGAACACCTTGTTAATTCCTAATCTACTACCCACGCTAATAATTACGTATTTGCCTAATCGCAGAATCAACATTTGCCTTTAAAACAATCCTTCCTTTCTCTTAAGATGGTGTACTCCAATAATTATGCAACAATTATCAAATAAATATTACATTCTACAATGAATCAACTTGCGAAACTCGTAACGTAAAGTAAACCAAATATTCAAGCTTATTAATATCTTGTTATAATACGACAGAAATCATAATACGAATAAACACACGCGTATAGATAGATGAATCGTATAAACTTTTTACCTGTTATCGTACGTAGATAATAATTCCTGTTATTTACACAAAACAATTGAATTATTAAGCGTGTAGGAATGTAAGGACATTCTCAAATACAAGGACGTCTTTGTTTATCAATGAATGATTTTAATCCTACTACTTTTTCTTATCATTTAGAATTTCTATTCAGATAAAATTCATTAACCAGTGTATAAAAAATTATTGCATAACGCTGGAATGAAATAAAAAAATAAAACAATTAATAGATCATAAAGGAACCTTTCTCAGTAAAGAAATTATTTTACTTAATATTAATAATTATATTTTTATGCAACATAGAAATTTTATATACAGAGACATCGTAATTAATAGATTGCAGATGTTTGTGCAATTTTATATTTTTGGGACTAGATGGAACTAAATGGAACTACGTTCGATCCATCCGCTAAATTTTAAATGGAACTAAAAATAACTAAGGGAAAATTTAGTCCGCTCATTAAATATTAAATAGAACTAAATACGACTAAATAAAAATTTGATCCACTGACTAAATATTACAATGAGCGGCTTACTTTGAATATTTTGCGAATTTCTACGTATTACGTGCATCCTGCACATTTTTTAATCTTTTACAAATAAATGCTTAAATATTCGTTATCTAATAATTAAGAATTTGGAATCTTAAAGGTTCGATTTTTTCTACGCAATTTAATGATAATTGAAGACATCTCGTTGAAATTAAAATAAGCGTATCAATTCCTCCATTACGAAATCATCGAGTCTAACCTCCTAAATGTAAAACAAACATTACACCACAACAAAATATGTATTAAATCGACGAAACTAGAAGCTACCATGTACAAATATTGACAGTCTTATGATAAAAATTGTTTCTTGTACATTTCCATGAATAACATCAATCTGTTCGAAAACTAGCGGAATATTTTCAATCATGTGCTCATACTTGGTATAGGTTAGGAAACATCTACGCAATATGTAATTTGAATCTCATTGGCCGATAGATCGACTTCGAGATCGATGACTAAGTGGGGTACGCGAAATAAATAGACCAAGCTCTTCAAATAACTTTAATGCTTTTCGCCATACTTCGGTATTCGTGGAACCTAAGTTAATATCTATTATAATTACCTTGGCGCCAATCATATTGTTATACTGTTATATCATTTAGAATATTGATAAACATATCGTTTATTGTTTCTCTTATTTGGCTTACACGTGTGTAAAGTTATGTATAGACATAGTCATTCTAGAATCACTTCTTCTATTAAATATGTACATCTTGGTTACAGTTAGATTTGTTGGTTCGATTCAACTACTTGAAATAATTTACATCAACTTGATTCAGATGAAATTAACGCAACATTGAATCTTCAGAATTCCTAAGTACCAGACTTTCGAATTTTCGAAGTTCCGAATTTTCAGACTTTCAAATTCGTTTTTACTTAATGTAATTTTTACTTAATGAATTGTCATTTAATAAACTTATATATACTGTGTAAAATGTTAATTATTATAGCATCTACGAACAGTATTATTATGTATAGCATCTCCATAATAAAATTTATTAGCTTTATAGCATCGAATCACATTCGTAACATGAATTATACATTATATTTCGATGCAACAGGAGCAGGCAACATTGTTATGTAAACGTTAATTTCAATTCTTCATAAGGATCACTGAATACAAATTATCAATGTGCCGCATCTGACAAGAATGTCAATAAAATAGTTATAGAAACGATCATGAAGCAACGAGTTAGCCGCCTATCTGGTGTTCAATTGTCTTACATATATACAAGCGTACATAAGTAAATAGCTACTATCAATTCCTGTGTGTATAACCTTTAACAAGTTCACTTAAGTTTCACTTAAAGTTTAAGGCGTCAATTCCTTTGGAAGTTCAGTTCATAAAACTTTGATCAATGGAAGCATGCAAATAGACTACAACTCTAATTGAAATCGCTATCATTTATTTTTATTCTCTCATAACGACATAGCGTTGCTATATATGTACTTTTCATTAGAAAATCCAAGACAAATATTCGAATTCTGCCAAATAATAATCGTATCATCAATGATCGATGGTAATACCTAGACTGCGAATTTTTATGCAAATTTATATTTATGTACATTCTACATACTGTGTGTTTATTCGTTATTCTACATACAAGTGTGTTTATTCGTTGTGGGCATAACTAAAAAGATGGAACCTACGTGAAGATTCGTTTTGTCTATTAAAAATTATGATAAGTACCCTACTTTGGATATTTCGTATATTTTTATTTATTATACGCATTTTCTGCATTCCTTTTTTATCTCTACATTTATATAAATCCATAAAAATCCGTACTCCAGCGATAACGAAGCGTATGCTATCAAAATCTAATTTCTCTTCTAATAAATCATTATTATTACGATAGCCAAAACTTTATCTGCTCTCGTCATCGTAACAAACCTAATGGAATGAAAAATTGCTTTTAAAACGCCTACTATCGAATATTAACGCCTCGACAAAATTCACATGCAATCTGTAACAATCGTTTAATCAACTGGTTTACCTCAGCGAGAAAATTTCTAAGTTTCTCACGTAACTCTTATTATCATAGGAACATTCCCTAAAAAAGTTCCATTCGAACGATCTCCCCCTTATCAGGTAATACGATCTACGAAAACAAGACGAACAAGTCCAAATGACGGAGCTAAGTAATCAGTGTAACAAACATTTGATATCGCGGCCAGTATTGTTATTGAGGGCAATAATTTTTTTTCTCTCTCAGAGATACGGTACTAAGGTCGATTCCCAGAGGACAGAAACCATTTTTCCTCGATTCTCCTGCTAAAAGCTGTCGAATCGTTTCAAGGAAAACGACACGTCAAGTACATTAGTATACGATTTGCTCGCTATGAATCGGATAGATGTAAGCAAAATTCTAACGACGGAATGATACAATGACATTTGTCGATTCGTAGATTAACCTTAATTTTAATTCTTAGATAAAGTCTTCCGATTTTCAAGCCCCCGATCTTCTGATATTAAGAGCTTTCAAATTACGAAATTACACGAATGATCAGTTTTTTAATTTTCAGATATTCAACCTTCCAACATTAGACATTTTGTTATTACGAGATTACTTGATCTTTTATCATTAATTAGAATTTTACGGTATTAAGCGAAATAGCATAATGATCGGATGATTCGTAATTTGAACAATTTATTTACATATTGGTTCAATTGCGCAAAAGGGGACCTGATATTTGAATTCCACAAATTATATATATATATATATTACAGTTATTAGAACGAATTCAAATATCACAAACGTCTTATTGTTAATGATTCCAATTGCTCATATTAATACCTAAATCCACAATATCAACACGGGGATTATCGATTCTTAACATAAATTTTTTTATTCACGCGTCTATGTGTGCAACAATGTAACGACCTCTGTTTGGATAAGGTTCACTGATCTATGTACGGGATTACCGAATTTTTACTTATCATCCTAACGATTACCTGTGATAACGTGAATTGTTGAATCAAAGAAATTGGTTCAACGTGAACAAGCATATTTTCGATAAATAAATAATATTCATTTCATTTTTATCTGTCTAATAATATTCATTTGTTTTGTCATATTTGAATTAAAAACATTTCCTTTTTTATTATAAGAAAAAGTATCAGTAACATCGCGTAATTGATTAATTAATTAAGTAATAATTAATTCACAATTTTACTTGAATAAAGAAATCTCAAATTTTCAACATTTTTAGAAGAAAGATTCTTTTTATATTTAGAAACCTTTCGTAGTCTTAATCGTAATTTTTTATTTTAGAGCATTAAAATGTTACTAAATTAATAATAAATAAATTCGGAATCTTTAGACGTAATTTAAACAAAAATTCGATCATCAAACAGTAAAACCGGTTGCAATCATAGAAAGAAAGTGAAAGTAATATAAAAAAAGGTTCCTTGACAATATAGTATCAACCACTAACTGTTGCAAATGGAGAAGTTATGAGTCACGATGAGATCGGTCGATTTCAAGCTGAAATTATTTAATTTTTTCTCGTTCAGGAACTACAAATCTAGTAAATCGCAAAAAGAAGATTGGAACTCGCAAAAAAAAAGGAATAAAAAAGTATAGTAATCTCGATACGAAGGACACAGTTTCACTGACCGTTCGACAAAAGCGGTTCACAGTTCCAATCGAATTTCACATCCTAATGACTGAAATCTCAGCAGAAAAAAACTTGTCGAGGAATTCGATTCGATCTCGAGCATAAAAAACTTGCTCCAATTTAAATCACGAATTTCCTCTGCGTATTGCGAGCATTGACGTCACATAGTTCTGGTCAATATTGTCCTTCGATGTGGATAATTTTTCATTCAACTTTCCCTTTTCGATGATATTCGAGATCGATCGATTAATAGCAACCGCAGAATCGAATACGCAGTAGCTCATAATGAATATTTTAATAGTTTTACTAATTTTGTCTAAAGATATACTATATTAATACGAAACATTTTTAACTTCGTGTGTAGTAATATTTCATTAATATTATTGCTTGTTTGAATGTTAAAGATGCAAAATTTCGTCAAAAAATCTACAGCATTTAGTGAATTTTGAATATTCAATTGATGTTAATCTTTTTTGTATAACTTTCTTTTATATATTTTTGTATATTTTAGATATATTTGAAGAAACAGAATCTTGAAATACAACATAAAGTAGTCAATTTTCATTATAGAATTATATAAATAGAATTATATAATAAAACATTTGGAACGATACGAAATACGAAATAAATAGTGTTATTATTAATGAACGATAATTTTAATACTTGTGAAGAAGAAAAATATTATAGTGACAAATTATAATCAGAAGATCATGTTTTTCCTATAGTATTTATTTATGATTGAAAATTCTGACATGTATACCTATATAATTTTAAAATAATTCAACAAACATATTTCCTTGTACATTACGAATTTACTATTGTGTTTCTTCGTATTTTATAAAATGACAAATTTCGTCATGTAAAGCGTATCTCAATTTTCTTCTCCCAAAGAAAAGTTTTACTAAAGAGGAAGAGAAGAAATAATCATGAAACACGTCATTCATATTGACCACAGTATACCGTACAATTTTTAAACAATTAAATTGATGAAATGAAAACAATCTTCGTACTCCATACAAAAACAAAATTTCCTAAACTGAAATGAAAGTAATCGAATTACATGTGTCATATTAATATAACTATAACAAATATGTCCATTTCTATTCACCTAGACATTAATTAACACAAATATACAAATGATAGAAGGATCGAATCAAACAAGAATCGAATCATACCGCCAATTCACCCAGTGGATAACAGATCTCTGTTTTATCTCTACCTACAATTTAAATATCAATTGTCTCCAAAAAGTGTACATTACATGGCATGGTTAAAAGTAATGCTAATTCGCCTAATCGACCTTTAACGATTTCCAATACTATATATCGATACAATCTGAATATAAATCCCCGCTAAAAAAGAACGATTCATATATCGTGGACGACAAAGCATATCAGTGCGTAATCGATGTATTTAGTGCGAGCATCCTACGTAAACAAGGTAAACATAAGCAAGGAGAGCAAAGTAAATATAAATAGTGTCACTCACCGTACTCGAGGTAAATCCGAAATTGTCGTGCGACATTCTGCTGGTGGGTCACTTCTTCTGTACACACCGAGAAATAAGGTGAAGAGACAAAGAGAGAAAGAGAGGCACACGAAGTATATCACCTGGATGCGGTGCGTCAAAAAGAATAAAATAGAAATATATGTATATATATATATAAGAGTCGCACGACGCAAGTACAGAACAAGGTTAAGGTAAATGAGAACGCGAAGCAGCGAAAGATGTGAAAAAGGACAACCGGTTTCAGTTTGTTATGGTACGATGCATTATTGTGTGTTGCGACAGGTACGGCCGCCGCAACTCGACTGATCAGGGTTCGCGCCAAGTATTATTTATATAGCATCATACCACGTACACGGCACACAGAGTACTCGTTGCCATTTCGTTTACTGGTCACTCACGGCATGATTCGGACGAGCGACGATGCGGCTCGAGTATGTACCTTTACCAAGCCTACTCAACACCGGCATCTACAAAGTGAAACGAGCCGGTTTACCTTAAAAAACACTTTACCTTTCGTAATTCTTTGCTACGTTAATGCAGCGACGTTTTAGGCGTCCAACGATTGATTACCGCGAATTTTCCCGCTCGATAACACAAGCCATCGGCAAAAATCAAAGAACTTGTGTTGTCGTTGAAGATACTCTTCTCAGATTCTTTAACCCTGCTGTTCTCCTCGCTTCTTTTTCACGTTCGTGTCTCAGATCTTCCTTTTTTTTGGATACTTTATTTATAAGAAGCGTGGAGTTCGCAAATATCGAATACTAAGAATATTTAAGAACTATCTGTATTTTTATAATATACTTTATTGGAATGTCTAATATCTAATCTAGTTTGGGTCACATAGACACGAAAAGAGCAGAACTAATCTTGTTGCGTTCTTTCGATCGTAATCGTGTGTTTCTAATAAAAAAAATGATTCAAGCTTGGACAAAGTATGAGAAAATCGTTATTGACGTGAGCGATTCCTCGTTTCAACTTCGTACGAAATATATTCTTGAAACAGTAGAAGTTTGTTTGTTAAGATAAGAG
The DNA here is from genome assembly GCF_910591885.1 of Bombus terrestris. Lineage (NCBI taxonomy): Eukaryota > Metazoa > Arthropoda > Insecta > Hymenoptera > Apidae > Bombus > Bombus terrestris. The sequence continues at coordinate 9,168,409 of NC_063271.1, read as the reverse complement.
CAAGATTGTCGTATAAAAATTCTTCAATCGTGTTTTATACTTGAATTAATTTTTTTATTGCAATTTTTGTTGTAGTCTCACCATCGATAAAACGGTACAATTTAATTCAATGCCACGGTCAATAGTAACACAGTCAAATTTATCGCCGTAAATATTGATAGTATTAAAAATTAATGTATGCACCTGGTGATTCGATTCGCGTGTAACGTAGAAAGATTAATAGAGAATCAATGTTTATCTGGATGGTTTAATTATGTAGTGAGTCGAACGATATATGACCGTTTACTTGTGATTGCGGATATTAATCAGTTAATCATGAAAGTTACAATGATTTACCTGCAGTTGTAAATCAATTAAATGGAAGTTTTCCTTTCGCGTATTTCAAAAGATAAATAATAGTACGAATGATAAATAATTATAATCTGTAGGTATAAGTACACGTTAAAACACCATTAATCAGTTTATCATACCACACATGATAATAATTTATAAACATGAGGATATAAATCTTAAAATAAGGATAAAGAACGTAAATCATCTGAGGAAGCTAGAAATACTGTTATTGTGGGATAAAATGGATATTGAGATTATTATTCGACGTTGTCCTAGAACTTTCAAGAAAAACACTCGATAAATGTGTCAACAAGCGCTGCTTGAACAATTAAGTAACAAGTTCCATAAAGTAACCTCGATCATTATGTGCTCTAATGAACCGCCCTTCGTTCATTCTTATTTCCTAGATTCGCAAACCAAATAAATAGAACACAAGATATCAGAAGAAGAACAGTGAAATTGCTAGATCCGGGTAGGCATTTCCTTTAATCTTATCGCCTGATGAGCGACTTCTACAGAGGCTACATATACATGTGTGTTGTATATTTTTCTTTGTTAGTTGCCTGGTGAGCTTTAGTTTGACAAATCAGATGCCCGATACCCACGCCACCTACTACTGCTTTAAAAATAAATAAAACTGGATGCTGTCGCTATACAGCACGAAACAAGATATTAATCGCTGATTTGGCCAATGATAATCTTTCAAAAAGAATAAAAAAGGAATAGATTTACGACTATGACCAATCATGTGAATGAAATAAGGAAATTAAACGTTGTGCTCTTTATATTTCTCCTCCGCGATGTATCCTTTATTAGAAATGTGAAGAACAACCAGTGTGATTATTAATAATCTACTGCAAATATGCATGCTTTATTTTTAACTGTTTCAAGACGTTAGATACCACGTGGGTTTCATTCTGCTTCGGCATCGGTTCTATTACTTTAGTTTCCATCTTTCGCTCTCTTTTTCTATTCTTTATTCGCCTCTCTATCTCTATCCTTCACGTCTCCATCCCCACCACAAGCTTCATCCTCCACTACTCGAACTTCTACCTCTCACTGATAATGAAGGATGTTTCAATTGTCTCAGCCGAAGATTTTCAAATGATACAATTTTCAAAAGTTAGAATCATCTCATATGCCAGATTATAGATCCATAAATGGAAAAGACTAATTGCAAATGACAGAATTCCCAGTGAAGGTTTTCATCCGGATGATTAGCGATAGAATCGTAACAAAATTATGGAAACTTATCGATGTAATGTCATAGGAATTTTTCGAGTTTTCTGAGCCACCTGATAGTGACATTCTGTATTCAGATATATAAAGAACGATTTGTCACGAGCATCACAGTGTTATTCTACGTCACTAGATCGATGAAGATCTGCAAAAAAAAAATCGTAAAATTCAAGGTCACAATTTTTCTTATTGCATCGTATTCTACTGATGAGCATAACAAATTTCAGAGGAACACGGATCGCAACTCAACTGTCCTCTTGGGAAAAAAATATTAAAGTCTCATTAGCTTTCGAACTTATTTTATATGTAATAATAATACTTACATTTTGCAGTCAGATACAAAGGAAATAGCATTTAGTGTCGCACGTAAATGCCCTGAAACCACGATTGTAAATCTCATATCTTCTATTCTTCCTTTCTTGCTATTTAAGCAACCGGACTCACATTTCTATATCTCGGCCAAGTTTCTGAGCAAAATTGCGCCTTAAATTTAGATGATGAAAAAATTGGTAGGTCGGTCGATGATAATTCTCCACATCACACTAGTCAACCAACCTATCAATTTTTGAATGAAAAGATTGAATCATGGTGAATAGAATGCAGACTTGCTTCTCATCTGTGGCTTGCTCGTTCGCCAGTTCTGACACAAATGGCTTTTGGAAGTCGTGAAAGATATCGTTCATAGTTTGGATAGATGAGTTACATCCGTTAAATAATTAAATACAGTTTAATATAGTTTTTATAATTGTTTATAATTATAATAGTTTAATATAATTAAATATAGCTTTTATTGCCTTAATATTGGGTAGAAAATTGGCCGAAATATAGAATGTAAATAACGAGAAGAAAAGAAAGAGAAAAAGAAAGGAAGATATAGGGTATGTAAAGATGCATCTGGCGTATGTACGTGCGATAACAGGTGCTATCCCTACATGTGACTGCAAAATGTAAACGCATTACAAATAAAATGAATTCGAAAACTAATGGCATTTTAATATTTTTTTTCCAAGAGAACAGTTGAGTTGCGATCGATGGTTCCTTTAAGGCTTTGATCTTCGTGACGAGTACAATACGATGCAATAAGAACAAAAATTTGTCTTTGAATTACAAGGCAAAGTTTAATTTTACGGCTACTTTTTTGAAAATCTATACCGATCCAAAGTCGTAGAATAACATTGTGATGATCATGATAGATTATTTTCGAATACCCCGTGTAACTGTAGATTCTGATCGTGGATACGATTTTATACGATTTTCAATGTACGTCATAGATTATCGACATAGGAAGGTATAAGATAAACGTAAGATTTACTGCGACACCTATTGACTTGTTGAAGATGTTTGTATTGTATCCTGATAATATGATTATTGTGCAGATGTGTAAATTGTCCAACGATTTGACATCTTGTATAAAAAATAATAAATAATTTGTATCTCTATGTATCTGAATGTATTTGCATATCTATAACATCCTAAGAATTGTTCTTCTTCTATAAAATTTGGACAGTTACGTTCTATAAGACTATTCGAAGAAGATCGATTTATTAAATATGAATATATTCTAAGGATTGTCAATACATTTTTGGAATTGAGTTTTTGTGTATTTAATAATACACAAAAATAAAATTCATTTTTGACACTATAATACTCTATATTAGTAGTGGTATTAAAATTTATGATGGATGTTACAATCGATCTTCAAGTAAAAAGACTCGATAGCTTCGTAATTTGAAAGATCAATGTGCGTCAAGATTAGAAAGATTAAAGTATCATTTATACATTATAATATAGACTATAATAACTCATTATTTCTTAAAAATTGTAAATTATTTCATTTTCGTATATATAACTAAAAAAGATAAAAAAGATAAATAAAGGTAAATGAATGAATTGTATCTATTACTTTAAGTTTAAGGATAATTCTCCAATTAGTTAGTCGCGTAATTTAATAGTTATAATAACTACAAAGCATCTTGAAAATCCATATTTTGAAATATTTGCTTTTATTATCTTTAACTCTGATCATAAATTCTTAATTTGTAATTTTAATTTTATTTATTGTATTTTTAACTTTACTAAGTTCTAGATTTTCGTTAAATTCGCTTAAGTATTAACGCGTGTATTACAAGATAATAAATGAAGTCGAAGAAAAGGTGTATAATATCTTTAATGATTTTGTACAAAGATTAAGTTCTTCATTCAGGAATGTGTGTACAATAATATCAATTAGTCTGACACTGTTTACATTATATCCCCTTTTTCTTACATCAACTTCTCTTTTATTCATTTTCTTCGGCTATTCACCATCAACTTGTGTTATTAGTAAATATTGTGCAGTCTTAACGATTCTCTTAAAGTTTACGCACAAAATATACCATTAAATATCAAAACGTATCAGACAAAATATGTAAAAGTCACGAATGAATCTAAATACATATATGCTCATATAAATAGAAGAATAACACAGCGCATATGCGATGTACAAATAAGGTTCATAATTTACAAATAACGTCACTCAAAATCATATATGCATATTCAAATGTGCAATAATTAAATTTAAAAAATACGTACGATATATAACTGCAAGGCTGACTTTTAATTTCCTTTTTTTATCTGTTTTTTTTTTTCTTTCTATTCTCTGTGCAATCACAAAGACATATTATGTATATAAAAATGATGTTAAATTTTCTGCTAATACAAAATAGGTTCAAACAAAAGATTATCTTTAAAATTCTATATGACAATTTTCTTCATTGTCCAATAGCCCATTACTTGTTCTCCCGTTCTTCATTGGAGACAGCGATAACGATTTATTGTGATCCAGCCCTAACGTCATCTTAAGTAACTTTAATACACTCTTTTTGTCCGTGCTTTCATTCTCTGTGAAAAAATTCCATGCGTAATATCGGATTATAAAGTGGGCAAAATTCATAGCACTTACCTTCTTCACCAGTAATCTGTTGTTCAAGATGTAATTTGTCTTGAGCTATTTCGTATATGCCTTCTTCTATAGTAGCTTCGCTTAATAATCTAATTATGCTAACTGGTCTAAAAATAGTGTCAGATATATTTATAGAGCTTACATTTATTTATATTTTTTCAAAGGACATAAATTAGTGATAAAAAGCATACCTTTTCTGACCTACTCTATGACAGCGATCCTCCGCTTGCTTATCATTATAAGGATTAAAATCAATATCGTGAATTATAACAGTATCGGCAGCAGTTAAATTGATCCCCAAACCTCCAGCTTTCGTAGATAGTAAAAATATGAATATACTTTCATCCTCCATATACTGATTTATTAAATACTGTCTATCTGTTACTGGTGTACTTCCATCCAATCTGTTTCCATATTTACGTAAAAGATTAGTAATAATAATGAAAAATATGAAAGATAAAAAGTACGTAACACAAACCTTAAGTACGTTCGTCCTCTAATAGTTAAATATTCTTCTAAAATATCTAATATCATGGTGAACTGACTGAAAATTAATACTCGGTGCCCTTCTTCCTTCAGCTTTGGTAGTAACTCGTCCAATATCTTTAACTTTCCAGCTTCTGAAATTAATTCTTGAGGTAAGCCCAACCCAGCTAAGCTTTTGTACGTTCTTGTTAATTGATTTATTTGATAATCTGACATCCACTGTAAATCCTCGAATACGTAATCTGGGTTTTTCTGCTTATATGAATGTTCCTTTGCTAATCTACTTGATATTACCTAACACAAAATTGTGAATCGTTAAAATTACATGTTATAAATTCATTCGTAATAAATGTAAGAAAGGTAACTGCAAAAATACTTTTAATTTGGACTCGTTGTAATAGTCTCGTACTAAAAGAGGATGATTAGCTAATTTTCTCAGCTGCATCATCATTCCAATACCATTAACCTCAGTACTTTGATCAGCCTCAGCTGAAAATTCGGCAACTAAATTAGTATACATCTTTCGCTGCTTCTCTATCATTGGACACTTAATCACGCGCTCGGTTTTTTCTGGCAAATCTCGAAGGACTTCGGCTTTCAATCGGCGAAGCACAAACGGTCTCATGATTTGCTTCGCATTTTTTACTTGTTCTTGTTCAAACAATGGCTGTTCATTATTTTTCTTAACTGATGGAGCTTTCTATAATGTAATACTCATTGTTACATAGTATTTAACTTTCTTTAAGATTATTATTATCATTAGCTATTACTATTACCATATTGAACTTACGGGATTCTTTGAAAATAAACTCTTCAGATCAGCTTGTTTGCTAGCAAACAATGAAGGCATCACAAATATTAAAAGCGACATCAATTCCAGTAAATTGTTTTGCAAAGGGGTACCCGTTAACAAAATTCGATGTTTAGCCTACAAAATAATCGATAATTTGGTTTATGTAAAAAAGTGTACATGTAAAAAAATGTAAAAAAGAGTTATGTAAAAATGCGATAAGAGAACACATACATTAATTCTAACTAGGTTTTCGTATCTGATAGTACCCATATTCTTCAACATATGAGCTTCATCGAAAACAACATAATGAATAGGCATAACACGAAACAATCTTCGTTCTTCCGGTGTACTGCTAATTAAATTATATGTAGTTAATAATACATCAACATCATCCAAATCACCGTTTCGCCAACCTAATCTCATCTCTTTTCGTTCTTCCTGAGAACCATAATATTGTACAACTTTCAAACCGGGCGACCATCTTTCCAATTCATTGTTCCAATTTTCTACAAGGATAAAATAAAAACGGATTATAAATAAAATAATATAGCCTAAAGCAACCTATAATGTCTATCTACCCATCGTCGAACTAGGAACAACGATTAAATGTGGTCCATCTTTCTCATCTCTGAGGCCAGCCTCTTTCAAATATGTAAGAAAAGCTATTACTTGCACTGTTTTTCCTAAACCCATTTCATCCGCAAGTATACCATTAACATTTTGAGCGTGCATCACAGCAAGCCAATTTAATCCAACCATCTGATATGGAGCTAATTTTAAATTTGAGGATAATCTCTTAGGTTGACTTGTGATAGCCGATGCTCTTGCAGCCACAGCTCTTTCAATATTTGTAGACAAACGGAGACATTTCTTCATGAGAGCTTCTACTGCATGTCTGGTAGCTAGCAATTCCTGTTTTATTATAATATATAATTTATCTTAATAACATTGCAAATGAAAACTAAAAATTTTACGATTTTTTTGAGCTGGTTACCTGAGCTGAATTCAAAAGCTCTGTATCTAGATATTTATTGTTCTGGAACTTTTGAACTAAGTCTCTCCAATCTTCAAATGGCCTTGCTTCTTTGATAGCATTTGCTTTCTTTTGAGAACATTGAGACATTAACAGTAATTCTGATATAAGAGCATTTTGCATAAATTCTAAGACTGCTTTCTTATCAGCTGTAAGCTCATTAGATATTTCCATATCTGAATCTTCATCACTATAAACATTTGAAAAGAAATGCTAAAATTAATGGAACACACCAAATCTCTAGATGTATACCTATCAAACACTTTATCTTTAAAGGTTGCTTCATCTGAATCGATATCTACATCTTCTTCATTATTCAATTTTCGTTTTTTTTTCTTATTGGTTCTAGAAGGTTCTTTAGTAGTCCTCTTCCTAATATTTCTAGTATCTTCATCACCTTCGTCACTATTCCAATTTATATTATTGGACATGTCCTACATAATAATGGAAAATTAAATTCTCATTCAGCATAAGATGATTTGCTACTAGAATAAAAAAATACCCATATACTTAGAACAAAATTAATTTCATTATCGTCAACATTTTATAATTGAGCAAATACTTTATTATAAAACATTGGTAATATAAAGCTATCATATGATATATATATATATACATATATACCTTATCTGTATGATCTAAAGAGCTCGTTTTTTTAACAGGACCCCCTGCATCGCTGTCACTGTCTTCAATTACATTGACTGCCTTACGCCGAAATTGTATCTTAGATCCCATCAAATTACTGTCATCATCCGCTAAATAAAAACACTGTGATTATTTACTCATACATTGGAATACAAATATTAATAATATTGTCATCATCAACTAATATATGTAAAGTGTATTTTTCTAATTTCTTGATTTTTACATTCAAATAAAATTATAATTAATTAAAAATAATGATTAAAAACATATAGTAATCATATATAGGAAATTATTCTTGAATAACATAACAACAAAAGATGGACACCGACTGTATTGACCTAAAAATTGAAATTCGTGAATAAATAGACTCTTACACATATTCAACGGTTTCAGTTGTTTCTTCTGGAATCGAAATTGTCGTAAATTTCCCGAAAGGCTTGGACTACTCGCATCTGTTTTTGGTGAATTCGAATCCGACATCTCGTTAAACGAATGAGAGACGCTGGCGAAAACACATTTTTGTAAAGGCAGCTTTTAAACTTGTTTGACAGGTGCATTCGTAAAAGCTCCGAGAGATAGATGCCCAACAGGTTAATATAATTACCTATTTACCTGTAATTCCTCTTATTTCGCTTCTGAATTTCTTAATGACTATATAATTTCCTTCATACCCTTTTATTATTTCTTATCTTTCAGAAATCAAAACGAAAAGAATACAAAAAGAGAATAATTATGCTTACTAAAACTTATAAAAAGTGTAATTCATAAATCAGAGTACTGTATAAATGAAATTAATTTTGATTAAAAGTTAATGTAATGATGATCGATCGCGTGATATTTTTGTACGAAATAACACAATATCCTTTTAGAAAATACGCAACAGTTGAAATTAAAATAAGATTTATAATTACTCTGAAAATTCTATGTCACGGCGGTAAGAACTTGTTCAACGAAAATTACATCTGGGTTCAATTTCTCTATACTCTTTGGATAATGAAATAAGGGAAAAAAGATATTTCATATTACATCATTTTATGTATGTGGAAATTTTAATAAAAAATTACTCAAAACGATGGTCAATTACGCAATATATTTTTATTAAATATTAACACAATTTCTTTTGGGAAAATATAATATATAAATATTAAAATTAATTTTATAATTGTACCAAAAGTTCTCTATTTCACGAGATTCCTCTATTTACAAGAATTTATTCAACAAAAAATAAACCTACACTTAATTTTTAGTTTTATATTCATTAAATGAAAAAATAGAATGAAACAAGAATTTGATAATATTATTTGTATATATAACTAAAAAAAAAAGGAAGGTATAACTAACGTGGAAAGTTTTCATATAATTTCACCCAAAGGATTTTATAATTACAACGTTTACAACTGTCAAGTATGCAGTAAAGACTATGATGTAGTAGAATTGATTGTGGAATTCTTATTTGACTTCTATTAGTAACTTGTCACTTGAAACGTTCATTTACATGTTAATCACAATTCGTTTAAACAATAGCGACATGCTCCGATATGTTACACGAATAAAAAATAATAGACAAATATAAAATGTTGCTGTATACATTGGTAGGAGGTTACATGTTAACGTCAATGATACTTTTTAAATATCCAACGTTATTACATAAAAAGAAACAAGTGAAATTTATGTGCCAGCATATCAGCCACAGAGGGGGTGTGTTTTGAAATTTTTGGTGATTAGATATTTAAGATCATTACATACATAGGAAGGATATATATACTAATAAAAAAATAATTTTATAGGGGCAGGTGAAGGCTATGAAAACACAATGCATGCTTTTAAACGGTTAGTTAAAATTCTTACTCACTACCAGACTGTGGTTTTTTATGTATTTATGATAAATTTTAATGTGCATTAAAAATCCAGTACATGTCATATACAAAAATATATAAAATATTCAAAATAAAGTGCTCATCATAATTTTTAGTGGGCGAAACAAATTATTATCTAGGTTCCAATTCTTTAATTCTTTTCATAAAAATATGAAATTGTATAAAAATCCACAGTCTACAAGTCTACTCATCATCTTAAGTGTGCAGCACAAAGAATAATTATTAAATTAACAGATATTTATCTAAAAATAATTCTCTAAATTATTTTTTTTTTTTTTTTGGTTATACAAAAATTCACAAAAATATTTGTACACTTATGAAAACTTTTTATGAATGTATTATGTTTTGTATATTATACAAGACATTTGAAATGTCATTTTTATTTACATTTTTAAATTGGTTTCAAATTTTGTCAATATAATTATCATAGCTATGTCTTGGTATGAATGTTACTAATGAAATTTCAATATGTTTCATATAACACATATAATATACATATAAAACTTTTCTATGATAAGTATTCAAATAATTCCATGAGTTACTGCATATAACACTTTGTGAAAATGTAATTTTATTTCAGAGCTGTAGCAATTGGTACACAAATGTTAGAATTGGATTGTCATTTGACAAAAGATGGAGAAGTAGTTGTATGTCATGACCATAATCTTTTACGTAGTACAGGTACAAATAAAAGTATTTCAGAAGTAAATTACAAAGATCTACCTCTATTGAAACCACGTCTTCCAATAGATTTTGATCCAGGTATGCTTAAACAGTTTTTTAAAAAATTATATTTTTGAATAAAATGATTTAGAAACTGTAGTTTAACAGATGTAGAATATATTGGCACAGAGAAGGAGGAAGATAGAAGATTTGCTTTATTGAAAGAAGTATTTGAAGCATTCCCTAATATACCAATTAATATTGATATTAAAGTTAACAGTGACGAACTTATAACCAAAGTATCTAATTTAATAAAGGAATATAATCGGGAGGAATATACTGTATGGGGAAACTTTAATGATGACATAACACAGAAATGTTATAAGACGGTACCTAGGTTTTATAGTACAATTTATATATACTAACATAATGATATTAATTTCAATTATTTTTTCTATAGAATCCTAATATAAATTTGTTATTTTCCATGAGACGTGTAACTCTGTTGATAGTTTTCTTATACACTGGTTTATTACCATTTATACCTCTAAAGGAAACACATTTAGAGATATTTCTACCTTCCATTTATTTAAGGTATTCTAAACATTTTATTTAGTATTGAATTTAATCTAGTTTCTCAATATTACATTATTATAGATGCAAAGGAAGTCCGAGTATAAAATTCTTACCCTTGGAAAAAATAATTATAAGGACTATTAATGTATTACTAATGAGGAAGTGCTTATTTAATCATTTAAGAACTCGTGGAATACATGTAAGTTAACAACTATTTAGTTTAAATTTGGAAACATAATTCAGATTAAAAACAGTACTTTTAGTAATAAGTATATGTTGAAAAAAATTTTGTTTATAGCATGTAAAAATATTTAAATACGTTTTTATAGATCTATTTTTGGGTCTTAAATGAAGAAGAAGAATTTAAGAAAGCTTTTGATCTTGGAGCTACTGGTGTAATGACAGATTATCCTACAAAATTAAAATTATTTTTAAGTAATTGTTCTATCGAATAAGACGCTAAATGCTGTAAATGAGAATGATACTAATATATAAGATATTTATTGATGTACTTCTGAGAAGTACATGTACACGCTGTTATAAATGAAGAATGTGTTGAATTTTTATTTGATAGACATATATTACTTACAGGTTATGAAAAAAAAATATTTCTATTGCTTATTGTATACTAACAAAAGGAAGTAAGAACAGCTTGTTTAAAAAAATTATACATGCATAAGGCAGATAAAAATAAGTTTCAAGAAAATGAATAGTGACATATTAGTAAAATACAATGAGAAAAATAACTATAAAATGTGTGGACAAAGACACTTTTCGAAAAAAAACATACTAAAAATATTTTCTGCCACATTCAAATATATTCGATATTTCGATTATATTCAAAATAGAAAGTTCACAAAGTTCGATAATCTAGTCTAAAAAAGTATTTTATAAAATCATTATCATAGATTTTTATATATTGATAACTGATACACAAATCATGTTTGATTATTACAGCTACATTAAGTCGCATTTATTATATAATTGTATTATTATAGTATTTTGTATGTACTAAAGCAAAAAAATTGCAATTCATAGTCATTAGTAATAGGGACGCAAATATTATTAATAATATCGCACACACAAAGTTTAATTATTTATATAAGCTTTATTGCAACATATTTTTGAGTATAAAGATCAAGAAACTAATAAATAACATACATACTTCTATATAAAATACTCCTTTAATTCGTTCGCGTATTTATATCCATCAAGAAGTCGATAAAAAATTAAAAAAGAATATATTTACATGCATGAGGGTACATAAATAATATACTCTATACATATATGCATTACAAGTACATTAATGGAATATAACGTTCAGTATGATCTGCAATGCTAGACAATTATAAAATGTAAAAGGAATCATATTCGTTATTTGATCACGAATGAGTGATAACCAGTTTAACAGAACTGATTACACTTCATTATATTTATTTGTTATATAATTACTTAAACTATATGTTCTTCTCTATTAGTATTACTAGTATCATATAACTGTCTTAATTATGGTTTCAAAAATACTGCAAACAGTTTTTAATCACAACTTGTATAGAGAGCAAATTTATATTATGCATAAATATATGTACTTTTATATTTGGAATAAATTCTAACAATATTTGTAAGCTACAATTTTATAATTCTTACTGGTACATAAATGTTATTTATTTGTCATGTTATTTGATCGATAATTATATCATATATTTTTGTACTTGTCATTATGAAATTTTGTAATTTCAAATATTTTCTCACGCTTGTATATTTATACTGTTTCTTCTGTTATATATCAGACCAATTAATATGATGTAATTCTATAATATATCTTATTTAAATATATAAATATTTTTTTTTAGTGATTCCTTTATATTCTTTCCCTAAACACTTCTAATTAGTAATTATACTCAGGAGTTATTACTACATTTATGGTAAACAATTTGCTTTGGTTTTTGGGTACAATCATCGATAGGCATTTGTACATAAGTGAACACTTTGCCTTTACAGTAACAACAAAATTCCTTAGAAGGATGAGAATTATTAAAATGCTTTTCTATAGCAGAGTGATTTCCAATAATACTCATGTTGCAAATATCACAATATACGTTTGAGGATCGAAACCGTGAGTGTACTGAATCTGTAACAACTCGATCTGAATACTTATGATTTGAGTTGGTTGCTTGAGTATCTTGTGAAGACATTTTACTTCTGCAATACATATACAATAAATCACTATTACAATAGATGATATTTGTAACATAATTTTCATCTTAAAATGATTGCACTAAACTTTTACATGTGTTTATAAATATATTTATTTCATGTAATGTGAAAATGTTTAATCGTACTAAATAAAATTAAAAAATGTAAGATATTAATGCTTTACGTTAAAAAATACGCATCTTGTAACAAAAAAAAGTTTTTAAAAATAGGAGTAATAAAAACAAACTACTGTTCGGAATACAATTTAGATAAATATTGTATTAATTAAAAAATATATGTATTTTAAAATTTCTTCAAATTCTTAATATTTAGGTTAGGAAATTATAACCTAAAAGTCACATACTTACATGAGATTTCTTTTGATTAATTATAATAGTCGACCACCATTGATCAAAGTGCTTACTTTCTACTATCACATATAACAAGATGTCTGCATTATTTATAATCACTTCTTATCCTTTATTAATACTTTTTTTTACTATAATACAATGTACATTATATACTAGTTTTTCATCCAGGCATTCAAGTACAAATAATGAGTATGATTAATGATTTAGAAACATGAATAATCAGCTAAGTTATGACTCAAATTATTTAATGTATCTTAATATATAAATATCTGCGACTTTTATCTGATAAGAGTTAATATCACAATCAATTAAATAAAATACATAAAATTAATTAAAAATTATCATATATTTCTTTACACAATGAAGTTATTAAAGTTCCTTAAACTTGTAATACATCGTATAATAATTATATATATTTATATAGGTTTTATTTTAAAATGTAGTCCAATGAGAGAAAACACTAAGCATTTCAAATCTTGTACAAGATAATAGAAGCATCTTAGTCCTTCTGGATCCCGTGATTGATTTACGTCTAATAAAGAACCAGTTTTTGAAGTCGTAAACGAAATATGTTCATCGCCAATTACAATCTCTAATTCTTGCCGTCCAACGCGATCTGGTTGTGGCCACAAAGAATCGTCTTCCTGCATAATTTCAGAGTCTTGAATAATCCTCTTTAGTTCTTCCATCACGCACTGATGTACATACGCTTCTTTTCGAATCATTGTATCATTCTTGTAATTTGAATTATTCGCATATCGTAGTTTACCATCAGGTCTAAATTCAAACTCGAGAAATTCATGACCGAATTTTCCTTTATGACCTACATAATATCGTATATAAAAATCCGTCGACATCCTATTATGATGATTTGTTGAAATGTAACCTAAAATGATGAATTCATACTAGACTTGCGTTTCAAAATACTAAAGCTGCATAAATTAGAGAGGTTATTTCACGTACCTTAAGATCTTTTTCTTTTTATAGTTAATTGATATTACTTATTTTTATCGTGAAAATATATGCACAGTTCTGTAACGATTTCAGCAATAAAAGCTATTATTACTGAATATATTAAACATTAAAGGAATTACTTAGACAATGTTGTCATACGCGGCAATACCACAAACATTCCCTTAAGCGAGAGACACATTAAGGCGATTCATATGTAATTGCGACGTTCACATAAAATAAGATGATTCTCTTTTCTCATCCATTATACCTCATATTTATAAATTTAATAATTTAATTATTACTTTATCGATAATTAATTGGCATATTTCATTTGTTATTTTTTAGATTTATATTCTTTGACAGTAATAAATTTGTTAAAAGGAGACTTAGGAGGCACTTATGGCCTAGAAAAAATATTGACTAAATCAGCAGAGTATTAATAAATCATATTTTTACATAAAGAATATTCCAAAATGTGTTTTGTTTTATCTTACATTCAACAAATATCATACTAAAAATGAAGATCATTGTACATCGTTATTTGTAGTGTGAATCATCTTAAACTCGAAATTTGAATAAACTCCATCACACAGAATCGCACTTGTCGCTTGTCGCGGATCTACCTTCGTAACAGAACGTCGTCCAGTGATCATCCGGTGACATCTGAATTGTTAATTCTTGTTTGCCACGCAGTTGTCTCTATTTATATATTATTATTATCTCGAATTCATAATTCTGATCTAATCAAGAAACGACGTTACTCTTCGTACATCCTTTACAATGGAAACGATTTACGAAAAATGTAACACAAGTGACATGTGGAAATATAATTTCAAATAGATCGCGTGAATCAAGTGAGATGTTTATAGTGTTAACTTTGATGTATGTACCAGGGTAGTAAGCTGAAGGATGAAATTATACTACTCGACGAGTTCACGTAATTTAAGCTCGTCATAGCGAAAGCTCGGTCGAACATCACTTTATTAATAATGAACAAGACTCACATGGATAAAAGACTGAATCAATTGCCAACTTGGCTGTGGACTAATTCCACTACTTTACCACCAATCTATAAGATGGTATGGGAAGCGGTGAGAGAGGACAAACTCAGAACCAATGGAATGCAAACCGAGCTATTGGTCGATACAAACAAAGTCTTTCCTTTATTGCTCACTAGTCAGCTTCCTACGGAAGTCCTTGGACACATATGGAATTTGGCAAATCAAAAGTATGCTGGACAACTCACAGAGCAAGAACTATATATTGTTCTTGCTCTTGTTGCTGCAGCACAGGCTTCTTACACGTTCAATAGCCTAGATATATTACATCTACTTCCATTTCCACCTACTCCTTATTTAAATATCGAATGTTTAATGAATCTACAGCCTGTAACTCAGTTAAATTCTGCAGCTAAGTTTCAAAACCTTCATGAAAGTTCTGAAATCGGGTTTATTAGCTCTGATGAAAGATATTCCTTGGAAGTTAAGGGAAAAATGAAATTGCATCAACAAGGAGTCATATCTTCAGACTTAAATGTGCAAATGACAAATAATGTACCTGGAAAAATTTCATGTTTTGATAATAAGTCTTATGTCTCTTCTACTACCATATGGGATTCAACTAATATATCAAAGGATATGAAGCAAACTTCTCGCCCTCAATTAGATTCTAAACATCAACCAACAGCAGATCTGTGTGATGATTTTTCTGAATTTCAAAGTGCTCCAATTCCTAACATTCCTAATATTCCAATTTGGGATACAAAACAGGGCTCAGCCATTGGAAGTAGACTTGCAAATCATAATTTAGGTATTAAAAAACCAATGGAAAAGTCAAAGAAGAATAATATAAATGCTAAATCTGCTCATGGCACTACTCAAACGCGTATTACATCTTTACCATTAACTACAATGTCTCAGAGTAAAGATCAATCAACATTGAATTGTTTATCAGAATTATTTCCTAAGTGTGCAATAAAAAATCAATCTAAAACAGTAATTCTTAAGGATACAGTGATAAGAAATAATGATCTGCCCAAGGACCATAGTGAGAATGTAAAAGATTGTACAAGTACAGAAATTATAAATTTACCTAATGACAAAGATGTGTTGAATAAATTAGAATGGATGGATAAGGTAATTTAATCTTCATAAATTATATTAAAAAATAGTAAAAAATTAGTTATAGCTAGAAAAATATCTAAAAATACTTTATTATTTTTCAATAGTATTTATTAATAATTAAAAATTCATAATTAGGTTTCATCAACAACAATGGAATCTACTCAACAGGATCTTATGAATCTACAACTTGTTGAAGATAAATATAGTGCCTTGCGTGCATTGGTTCAAGAAACAACTGTGTCAACTGAACCAGAGGCAAACGCAAGTTACAGCAATCAATCAACTGATGAATTTGGAGAATTTGTGTCTGCAGAACAACCTGCTAATAATACTCCTGCCACAAATGCTTTAGATACTGACAGTTTTGCCGATATTTTTACAGATTTTGAGTTTAAATCTACTAACAATAATAATGCAAACGCAGCAGATTTTAATCTTATGCCAGATATTTCTGAATCATTTGACAATCTTAAGCTTGAGGATAATGTAGAAGAACGCTCCTTAGAGATAGGTAATTGATGTTGTATATTATCTCTGATATTTAATTTTTTTTTTTTTATCATAGACAATATCATTATAATTACATTTTACCTTAAGGGAAAGCTCTTCAGAAGGAAGATGCCATATCAATTAATAGTATAGAATTCATGAATGGTGCATCAAATGCATTAACTCGATCAGGATCTGTGCCTAGTTTAGATCTTAAGTCTTTCTTACCGTCAAATACTGAAGATGAGCAAATAGTAGATACTACACATCAGGTTATTGCCATATTATACATTATATATGTATTGCAAATATTTTTTATATATTCAGCATATATACAAAGAATATAAAAGAGGATTTATAATCTATTTGGTTTTACAGTCAGAATATTGGGAATGGAAGCAATACATGGAGAGCTGTGTATTATTATTACAAGTAGCTGCAAATATATTTACAAACATTAGTTCAGAACTTGTATTACACGAAGTTTTAAATTCAGTACAAGGATACAACTTTCTATGCAGTAAGTAATACTTCAAGAATTTATGCGAATCAGTTAGTTTCGGAAAATTTTCGAATTACTTTCTTGTAGTGGTCTAAAATATATACCGCTATTATCGTGTGTTTCTTTTTTAAATCAGATTTAGCCGAAGTCGCAGCTGTTTGTAGACGGGTTAATTTTTCATATAAGGAAATGGATATCAATATAATAGGTTTTGATGAGCTATTAATGGATATTGATCGAATTTGGGCAGAAATGGAACCATTTTATGCAAACATACCAGTAAGATATATTACTATCTCATATAATCTTTATTAATTTAGAGTCTTAAGTTTATAAATACATGTCTCTATATCTTCGTATAAAACATTTCAGATTGTTACGGAATTACCAGCTTGGCCTTTACATCAAGGTGAAGCTATTTGTTGTTCACTTTGTTTAACAGTTATTACTAGTGGTAGGGTAGTTTATAATGAAAATAATTATCACGTTACTTGTGCTAATCTATGGCTTAATTGTGTAAACAATAATTTGCCCGCGATGCGGCATCCAGTCTGTTCTCATTCGAATATGTGTCCAGGTAACAATCATATTTGATATTGATCTGCATTAGAAAGAAAAAAGCAGAAACTTGCATTCGTAAATTTCTAATGTACACACATTAACTTATTATATGAGAATTTGTAGAAAATCAGAGCAAACTAACTTTGTATTTAGCTATAATAATTAGAAAATCAAACATTACCATTTTTTAAAATTTATCGAATAACACGAACATAATTTGAAAAAGTGATGTGGAACGTGTTTATGATAAGAGAAAATGGATTCCACACAAGTTGTACATATTCTTTAAATTCAAATGTTTTCAAGATATTACTAACTAGTCTGTTTAAAAATCTGTACAGATATTGAGAGATTTAGAGGAAATATTAATATATTGTAATCTTTTGGAATTAGAGAAAATGTAAAGAGTCGCGAGCAAATCTTACAAAAATCTTAATTATAGTCAAAAAGGTTGAAGGAATTAGGAGAGAATTCTTGGAACCTGAACAAATGTTCATATCAATCAAATCGATATAATATTTTCGTGAAAATCTTATTAAAATTCTTAGTGCAAATACAAGATAAATAATTAGAATATTCTAATAAATAACATTAGAAGAAAATATGCTAGTAATAATACAAATTTTGAAATTATCTTTGGCTTGTATCACGTGGTCTGTATGCTATTCCTCTGCTTTTCATCTCTCTTATAACACCTGCTGGCAATCGTCCCGATACTGATATTGCATATACACCTTTGCAAAACCGATCTGAAAGGAGAACAAAGATTGAATCTCACTTATTTTACAGCAAATATTTATAATTATTAGCAAGAGATTTTGTCCACTTATTTTGCTTTAAGTTAAATGAAAAAGACAGCATGTAAAAAATTAATGCAAAATATACATGAAATTAAAATATGTTAAAATAGAATCTTGTGTACGCACATAAGCATGTTCCTTAATAATTATACATACTGTCATACATATTAATGAAAATTCTGTATAAATGTATAATAATATATAATATTAAGAATCTCAGATACACAAACTTATTAAATTGCAATATATATATACATACGTATATATATATTGCATTGTTTTATATTAGTTGCATTTTTTGTATTGAAATATTGGCTTAAAAAACTTGTACAAAGTCCTGCCTTTCAATACATTTACAATATGATATAAAACATGATATAGATTATTGTTATTTGCACTGCCAAAAATAATTATTAAAGAGAAAAAAAAAAAAGGAAAGGTTAATACATTAGAAATTTGAAGCAGCATTAATAAAATGTAAGATGTCAAAATAATGTAGAATAAAGGATAACAGTTTATAGTATGATTTACTATGAGATAATGTAACAGTTATAATTTTGTAAAAGTGTACAAGAATAAAATAACGATATTTCTCTTGCTTAATCTTAACTTATTGTGTCTAGGTACAAATTTCTTACTTACTTATTCTTTGCCATTTGCAAACCCAGCTATCCTCAGGACTCATTGCAGCAATCATACTAAAAATATAATATCAATCTTAATAATTTGATTTCACAACAGGAAAATCAAATATTGTACCAGAAAACTGTTTATGATTTATATGACTTACCCATCGAAATTGGAGCTTGTACAATCAAAAACATTATCCTTATTATTCTTCATACGCAAAAATTCATCACAATTGTCGCATCCATCAAATTCGAATTGATCAAATGTCTGTAAGATTAAAATTTTTAGTCATATAATTGTGCATGATAATTATAATCAGAAATATCAAAATAGAAAAAAGCATACCTTGATCAAGGAACATACTAAACAAGCTCTTAGGTTACGTAAATCCTTAGCAACGGTTTCCATTATTGTGTATTTTTCCACTTGTAATTTTAGTTTAATCTTTTAACAATATATATTTTCTGCAATATAAATAATGATAATATTAATGTAATGTAAATAAATATATGATTTTCTACAAGTAATTTCTTCAATACAAGACAGTTTAATTATTACTTCTATAGTCTGTAGTTTATAGTATAGTATACACAGTATAACATAACAAAGGGCAATTTACAGCTACTTTGTAATATCTATTATTTACAGTATCAAAATAAAATCAAAATCTAGAGGAACCAACATGTTTAACAAGTTCGTATAACGCTTCTTAATAACTGTGTACGCACGAACGTCTGCTTAAGACTGAATAAAATGGATGCGAAACACTTCTTTGTCTGAAACAAGTACATAGATCTGTCGCACACCATCTTCTCTTTGACTACGGACAAGTAGTGTGTTGCCATCTATCCTGATGCGCTCCAAGTTGCTGTTCCTTCTATATCGAATAGATGGCAGCACGCGACCAGTTTTTAGACAAGGAGAGAGATAGTATGCGGCAAGGACAGCAATAGCGATTAGTGTTACTTTTTCGCCGCTACGTGGTGATAGTGTGGATGATTTGAAAAAATGTATATTAGTGAAAATAGCTAGTTATGAGGATTAATTTAGGAACATTTATAATTTCATCGTCCGAAATAAACTGCTGTAGTAATTCCTTTTGTTTAATTTCTCTGTTTATAAATTAATTCGTTAATTAATTTAGTTTAAAATACTTCATGTTTATAAACTTATTTAAACTTTTTGTACCAATAAATATCTGATACTTTCTTTCACGCCAAACATTTTTATTTTGATAAAAATAAAATAGTTCTGCTTTTTTAGGAAATTATTAAGTGGTATAAAATAATTTTTCATTTATATATTCACGTTAATTGTCATAGAAACTATCCTTTATCCTTAACAGCGCTATCATTGCGTTACAAAAGCAGCAATTTAAGAACCAATAAGTAACGTACTAAATGCGGGAAAATCTTACATTCTACGTCAAGCATTTGTCGTTTATCGTACACATAGGATGAAGGTGGGTTAGTTCTTCCGAATTTATACATAAGAAATATTTGTTTTGGAAATATTGTAATTCGGATATATTATTAACTTCTACCATTCTCAGTCTATGCACGTATATAGTTTGTATTTGTTCTAAATTATTTAATTGACTCGCATTTCTAACGGCTACTATCATGAAACCTGGAGGTGGCACAAAGGTTACTACCGCCAAAACAGTTGCTTCTAAGGTTAGTGATACATGTAACGATGTTTTTCGTCACTTTTCATTTATGATAATCATTGCAAAGTAAACTATCGCTTACATTACAATTTCGCAAAAATTCCATCATTTCGTGGAATTTTATATATTAGAAATTATAAACATCTTAATTTATGAAACTATTATCTTACTCATCTCCTTTTATTTACAAACTTTGATTATTAATTAACCGCCGTTTTAAATGTTGAGTAACGGTCTTAAGTTGCATGTGAATCATCACTGTGGGACTATTTGTTTTGGAAATTTATCAGGGAACAAACACATCAATGTAATTGAAAATAAGTGAATTTATACAATTTTTATAGGAATCTATTTAATAGAGCATTAACCATAATTTTGTTTCCATAGATGGAGTTCTATTGTATTACAAGTTCATTTTGCATGTTATATTTAGAATACCTTCTCTTACTATCCTTATTTTGTACTTTTTAATTTCTTTTATATCTTTAGTATGGCACATGATCCTGGTAACATAATTGCATGTAGAGGCTCTATCATATGTCATATTTTTTGTCTTTTATTGAAACAGGATAAGGTCAGAAAGTCTTTGCACGTTTTGCAGCCAACAGCCACTAACAAAGAAAATCTAGTTGGTGGTAGGAGGATGCTGAGATCTGCCCTAACAGGAAAAGAAACACATAAAGGGTAAATAAGTTTTACAATTTACTTGTTTTATATGTTTTAAATGTCATATCTAAATTAATTTTACTTTTTAGCGAAGTAACTGAAAAATCTAAAAATGATGAGAAACCAAAACGTAAGAAAATAACTTTAAAAGATAAAGCAGTTCAAACTGCAAGAGGAGGAAAAATAAAAATTGAAGTTGAAGACTTAACATCTGAAGGTATGCTTCTATTAAAAAGAAAAAATTAGGGGAAACTATGATCCTTCATGTAATTATTGAATTATTGATTTTGGAAATATTTGTTTTATGCTTACAATAGCTGGACCTAGTGAAAACTACTGGGAAGTCTTGGCTGAAAGGCGGCGGATAGCGCTTGAGGATGCATTAGAAGATAACAGAGAATTGATTGGGCGTGTTGAGAAATTAGAAGAAGAAAATCGTATATATAAAGAAATGTTAGAAGAATCAAGATCATTAGTGGAAGTTTTACAGGTATTGTAACCAATCCTTCTCCTGTAATGTTCAAATTCCCTTTAATTAAATCTAACATTGTTTTGCAGGAAATGCTTGGAGAAGATAGGAATGATATAAATAATTCTTTAGAAGATACCATTTAATTTAACGTTTTGCATTCATGTACTAATTGGTGCCTTATGATTAAAATACAGTGCTTTAAATTAGGCACAATGTGTAATCTACTCGTCAATAATAAATATTGACGGGTTGTGTGAGTAACAAGAAAGTCTGACTGAGTAAAGATCCGATAAACTATAAATGGAAACATTTCTTGGTGTTTCTAAATTCATTTTAATTGGCTTTAGTTACTCGTATTTATATTAATTTGTCATTTAATGAATCAACTAAGACTATAACTGCAACTACAGATGTATTTATCTCATAGACTATCACTTAATATAGTATAAATATTAGATATTTTTGATTATAACGAATAAATTGATTTTCTAATATGAGTTGAAATTTTCTTTCATTATCTTCTATCTGAAAAATTCGTGGTTCGTGTTACATCGTCGCTAACAAAAAATAACGATACTAATCGAGCAGATTGCTAGCATCACATGTTTATTTCATAAATCTTTGGCGTAGAAGACCTTGAATTCCATCGATAACATCAATGCTATAACATCAGTCCCTTTTTTTGTTATGACTGGTGGTGTTTTGTTCACGTATCAGTCACGGCACTACATGTTCGAGGAAGCCGTTTTATTTATTGCATCGTTTTTCGGTAAAAATAATTATACATTCATTGGAAGGCTGCCAGGAAAGTCGTGCGTAAAAAAATGTTGCTGAACGCGTTGCTGAATGCCAGATGCGCAAAAGCGAACTTTTTCTATTTCTTCACTGTTCTCCGCCCGAGGATTTCGCCTGAGCTTGTTTCGTTTTTCTCATCTCATATTTGGAGAATGCGCCGTTTCCTTGATGATCTATTCAAATGAACAGCAGACGGACTCGCGATCCGCGAATCGTATTAGGCGGTTGAATGTCGGGTTTGCACTGCGGAACGCCATTAAGAAGCGTCAAAGTAAGTCCTTAATCCTCGTCTTTGAAGCGGCGATAGATGGACTGTACGTAGGTGAAGACGCACTTCCAGTCTGGTCGGCGCATCATCACCATGTCCTCGACATCAAGTAACGGTGCGATCCCGGCGAGTTCACTACAAACATTTAATCACTCTTTAACATTGGTGGTATTTAAAGAATTTTTCAGAAAGTATAAACATCTAAGTTACATTTCAAAGATCTAAGATACAATTTAATACGTTAAAGGTATTTATAAGTTTGAGTAAAATCAATTGTCTACTCAAAGTCGTATAACATGTATACTAAATTTCCTCCACTATATTTTGATTTATTTCATAGATATAAATGCCTATTTTATTTCAAATTGAACAAATATTTCTTGGAGGGACGCGTCCAAACTATGGAACAATAAATAATTTATATAAAAACTATACAAAATCAGGAAAGTAGCTTTCAGATGATATAAAAAAAGAAAGTCTGAAGAAAGACACGAAGAGAAGAGTAAGAGCCGCAAGAAGATAATAATTTAAGTTTACTCGGCTTTCGTAAACGCCAACTCGAAGTTCATTTTGCGGTTCTCCGGCCGTAGCGAGTGATAGTCGAAAGCGTCTGGTCTAAAGTGATGAAGCAAAGCGCAAAACGCCAATCCATTGTTCCAGCTCGTCGAGAAATTATCCAGTTGCACGTTCTGCAATAGAAAACGCAGCTATGCAACACGATTGACTAATTCTGCGAACATCGTAATTTTCTCTCGGCTATTGATGCCTGATTATTCGCGTGTTTTCTGTAAATAACATAGACGCTCTCGCGTGTGAAGCTCCATTTACAAGGCGGATTTACCTCGTACTCTTTGGTTTTGGAACGGCACCACGCCAGTAGCCGCTCTTTTATTTGCACCGCGTTGTCCCGCACCGCTGGCTCGGTAAACTTGAATCGAAACTCTGTTGCCGGTGACTTTACGGGACTAAATATAGAAGGAAAAGCCTTCAGTTAAGCTTTCGAAGAAATGGAAGGTGCATATAAATATAAAATGTATGGCGGATTAAGTCAATTAGCGAAGATTGCGCTTGAACGATTGCTTATGACTTAATTTTCAACTTTATTTAACAATAGTAGAGTGCAATGTTTTATGTAAAAATATATTTTAATGACCACAACTAGAGAAATAGAATTTAAATCGAGTTTAATATCAACTATGGAAAATTATGTCTATAAAGATATATTTTATAA
Organism: Bombus terrestris; assembly: GCF_910591885.1. Classification (NCBI taxonomy): domain Eukaryota; kingdom Metazoa; phylum Arthropoda; class Insecta; order Hymenoptera; family Apidae; genus Bombus; species Bombus terrestris. The sequence continues at coordinate 9,144,096 of NC_063271.1, read as the reverse complement.
AGATTTTAGAATATCGATCTAAAAATTCCAGATTATAGTTAGAAATTGTTAAGTCCATATTTAAATTCTAATCTAAAATTTGTCGAATATTTGTTTTCTAATTTTTATCAGCTTTTTCATTTATTAATTTTATAATTTAAATGAACCTACTATCTTAAGTTATATCTAATACATGTATGGTTGTCATTATAGTTAAGTAACAATAATTATTCTAAGGAATATAGGTTTCTAATATTTTTGTGGTACAACTGAAATAGAGAAACCAGTTGTCTAATAATATCCATTCTTTCACTGATAGTAAAAACGAAAATACCTGTTATATAAATAAAGAACTCTCGTAAACGATTACCTGGGTGACGAGGCGGCGCTATTTTGTCTGTCGAGTTCACGAAACTTGGCAAACGGTGATAGCGGCTTCTTACGAGCTGGAAAACGAATAAAACGATTTGAATTAAAGACGTATTATCAAAAAAAAAAGAAAAAAAAAAGAAAAAGAATGAATCATAAAACGTTAGGGTTCATTGAAATGCATTCTGTCATCCCATCTTATGTTAATTTCTCTATTATCTAATTAAAAAAGTTTGTCAATGAAAATCGCTACATATGTGAGAATTATTATTAGGACTTGGCAAAATTCAAAAGTAAAAAAATAATTTCAAAATCAAATTAAAAAAATAAAACAACTAAAACTTTCGTTTCTCAACCTCGTCGCTGTTCCTCGATTCGAGGTTTGCTGTTTTCCTTTTTCCAATCTGTTTAACGATTTGAACGATAGATTACAACATTTTGTTATAACACACGGTCGTTACAAAATCATCTTTCGTTCCCGATTTCGTGATTCGAGCCGCAACGAGGCGATGACGAAATCGCTCCAATAACAAGAAACACGTGGAGCTGAATGTAAAACTAAAAGACTTCTAATCTAAATTGTGTACTCTCTGTGTTCGTGTGAGGATAGTTAGCAGCGAAACTCTTAAATAAAATGCAAATAGGAGCCGAGGTTCATTCTGGGGCACACCAAATTTCTCGCTTTCTTTTATAATAGATGAAAATTACAGAGGAAGCACTTGACAAGCCACATTTGCTACTCTTTTAAAGGGAAATTTCAGTTTTTTTTTTTTTAGCTAACTCATTTTTTACATTTTATTTTAACAATTATTTAGAGAAATATTATAACACTATTATTATAAAATTGTCTTTTTATTGGCCTTGGAGTTAAACCATATGTTCAAAATATTGCCTGTCATAATATTAGAATATCGAAGATATCAAACTATTGCTTGTCTTAATCGTATCGTTGACGTGTACCGAACTTTCTCAACTCATCGCTATTATTAGAATGTTTACATTTTTGAGCCTAGTAGATTTTTTGCATTGTCAATTATGTTTAATCGTAAGGTGAAATTAAAATAAAAAGATCTACAATAATATAATTTTCACGTTATCCTCCTGTGATCTTCATATGAATGTATAATTTTTAACGAGTAGAATAAAACATACATATATGTTCAAATAAAATGTACAGTATGCATACGTTTTATGTACGCGCATAATTTTTTAAATAACGATCTCCGCGCCATAGAATTGAAAATTTTAATTCTATTTGCCAAAAACTATTATATAACAACCGGAATAGGTCACAAATTCGATATAGGTAGCTCAAAACAAAGTTCAACCCAAATGGGTATTCGTGCGTAAATTTTACACACGATCACACAAACGCACTCGTACCTTTTTGAGTAGGTGTACGCGTGTGTTTTGAACACACGGGAAACATGTGGCGATTTATATATACGAATATATGTAATAGTATATATTTTTTCGGCGCGAAACTGCAAAGATTGAAGTCGCCAGAAGCAATTCCTCATTGATTCCGCGAACGAAGACTTGGAAACTTGGCTGGCGCGTCTCCCGATTCTCTTTCTCTCTCTGTATTTACAATCTCCAAATAAATGCACGTGTACGGGGCGCGCTATTTTTGTGTCGATAGAGGACGATTTGCTCCTCCGTTAATCGAAGAGCCATTCGTTATTTATTGGAATTTTCTGATCGAAGATCCATCGGGAGAGCACTTTTCGATTCTATTTTAAATTCTATTTTAAAAACTTGATATCTTACTTTAAAATTTTACTCTGAATCTTATTTTAAATGTTCGTATTTGGTAATTGTTAAATAGTCATTTTTCTCTTCATTATTTAAGATATTTTACAAGTAAAACGAGAACTCGATATTGCGTTTCTTAATCTGTCAATGTTCACTTAATTGCTTATTATTTTTTATTAATTTTCTAATTTTCAGACAGTCCTTTTTGTAACGTCCTCTTAGCAGAAGTATTTTTTCTAAGAATCTTTCTTAAAGTACTCTACATTTTTCTTGACCTATTCTACATTAGCTTTAAATATTTTCTCAGTCCTTTCACTTTACTCTAAGCTTTACCATGTTTTACTTTGTCGTGATTATTGTCGGTAGACACACGGCGTAAAATCTTAGTTTATCCCGGATTTAACGAATTTATAATTAGTAATATCATTTCTTGTTTAAATTAATTCATGTAAATTATATTAGTAAGTGAGAAAGGAAAGCATGTCGAGTCACGAGTGTTAATAGAGTGAATGTCAATTTATCTATTTAGTAATATTCCTCGTGATTCTGTGATCTGCTAATGCAGCAATTAATGTGACATCATTCTCCATTTCCGCCAAGAATCCAAGCGTCGAGTGTAGGATATAAATCGTGCGTAAATTAAAGATCATCAAGCTTCCGGTATTTTTTTCCATCATCGTTTAATTTTTAAGATTAAACTGTTTTAAGGCTTCTAAGTGCATATTTGATCCTTTTACATTTTCTCTGACTGTATTGCAATTAGATTCGTTAGTTTCAAACAGCTTCAGGATTGTGTGTGTTGTCGCTTGTTTTATGGGGGGACATTGTCCAAGTATTTAAAATTGAATTTTCACCTAATTAAATTCTTTAGCTACTATATAAAGATATATACTAAAGAAATAGGACGCAAAATATTGTGTAAAATTAAATAAAAGAAAACTGGTACAAAATCTAATAATAAATTGTATGGAAGCATTGACTCAATAAATAATAATTCTTTAGCCAAATAAACGTATTCTTCTGTACATAATTACTCTATAAATTTTTTAGGAATTTAATTATTAGACTATGGATGTTTATCCATTTATGGAAACTTTATAAAAAAAGTGCGTATAATGCTTAAAAATATACGAAACATTCGAATATTTCATTGTAATATTTATATTATAGTACTTAAGACAGATTTCTATTTAGGTTTTACTTCTTTAGTTCAATTTAGTTCGTAAAAGTATGCATAAAGATCCACTGTCTATCAATTATCTCAACTGAAATAGTAACACGGTGATACTTGGCAGTTATTAATACTCGACGAAGAAGTAAGTGGCATATAAGAAACAAAAATCTGTCAAAGGAAGTAAAACTGGACGTGAATAGTCAGACAAGGTCCCCCTCTTGCATTCTACTGCACCTAGATGTACTAATATACAGTAATGAACAAAAGTATCAGCACAAACCAGATTTTCTTGTAAAATTCTGTGTAAACTTATAAAATTCACGGTTCCTTTTTCGATTCTCCTTTGTTACATCGTCAAAATTCATTAAGCAGTTGTGCTATAAAAATAAATAATAAGAAATAATAAAATAATAAAAAATGTATAAATTATATCAATAACATTAGTTATGCAAACTAATATTATCAAATAAGTTAAAGAAACACAACAATCAAATATTTTTCAAATATCTTATATCTTCGAATCTATCGAGTTATTTATTTCTACAGCTATTTTATATTGAAATGCTTCTGTCATGAAGATACTTCTTCTAAATTGATCAATCGTTTCCAAACTCTACTTCTCAAATAGCGCATTTTGTAATTATAAAACCATTTAATAACATTCAAGTTTTATACGTTTATACGTTGACGTGATAAAGAAAGAAGTACATATTTCGTATTTAGGAACAATTTATTCTTTTTGCAAAAACAATGGATTAAACGATAGACTAAAGAAAAGAAGAAAGAGAAAAAAGATGGAAACTAGTTTATTTCTATTTTATAACAACAGCACCGATATAATAGAATATTTGATTTTACAAAAATTGAGCTCAGTATACAATAAAATGAAATTGTTGTAAGTCTAACTATAATTTTGCACGATTTTGGTCAGATTTTCTACCTTCCATCTGGTACCTAACAATTTAAACATTCAAGATTTTAGTTCTATAGTTACGCAGCGTATTTCACAAGAACGTTGAGCAAAGAATCGTGTTTTCCCAAATTCACACATAAGTTTATAGAAAATAGGATGTTATGTGCCAACAATTTTGTTCATCACTGTATGCTACTATTCAAACTTCGTGCACAGTCCGGCTGGTGCAAGCTACACGCTACTGCGCGTCAAAAAAGGATCAACAAAAGAAGGGCTGTGACTCACTGCTTTATTCGGGCTTTGGCACGACCTTCTAGCGACTCTGAACGTCCGTCCGCAAAACGTGTTCGCGCGCAGAGCGCGACTCGAGGCTTATTAAAAGAAGAAGAACAAAAAAAGAAAAAGAAAAGAAGAAAAGAAAATTAAGAAAAAAATGAAACATGAAACAAACAAGAGTGAAAAGCGCACATGGGGCGTTTCTTCGACGCGAAACAAGAGAGGAAACTTCCTCCGTGAGAGAACGCGCGCCCCTTTTCGTGCTGAACACGCGAGCAATAATCATTTTAGCATTCAGTCTTGTTTCCTCGACGAACGACCTTTGACGTTGGCTCATCTTTTCTCTCTTCAAATTCATGCAGATCCACTGCTTTCAATGATTTTTCTTTTTTTTTTTTGTTCTTTTTTAAGTTTCTATATGAAGATTTATTATTTTTATTTTTCACTTCACTTGAACTTCCTTTGGTAGCTTCGAAGCTTCACTTAATGTCTTCTCTGTACTGTAAGTCGCGTCATACACAACAAACAATGTTGTTAATTAGTTATGTATAATTCTCGTCGTTAGTTGATCTCCTCTGTCGAAATGCACATAGATCAACTGGTTTCAATAACTCCTCTTTTTAATTTTATTTCTATACGAATATTTATTATTTTTTATGCTCACTTCACTTTAACGTATGTATGCATGTATGGCTTTCGACGTTGGCTTGATCTCCTCTGTTAATATCCACGCAGATCCACTGCCTTCAGTAATTTTTCTTTTTTTGTTGTTGTTGTTGTTGTTTCCTTTTTAAGTTTCTACATGAAGATCTATTATTTTTATTTGTCACTTCACTTAAACTTCCTTTTGGTAGCTTCGAAGCTTCACTTAATGTCTTCTCCGCATCACAACAAGCAACGCTGCCAATTAAATATTACAACGTTATCTATCACTTGTTCCTCCTCACACAGTTTTATATCCATTTTTTCTACTCGTTCCCTTTGATTTCTTAATTTATGAAAGACACTCTGCAACGTCGCGAGCAGATCGATAATTGTCCAAGACGAACCTTAGATTCGGACACGATACTAGAGATCTTCTCCTAAGACAGGAGGATAATTACAATTATCGACGACTAGAAATCGTGAATTTTTTCCACAACCAGAATCGTTAGTATAAAACAAATCATCCAGCTGCACCAAGAAATAGCGGATCCCATCGAAGAGGATCCAATATGACGTCCTGTATTCCTCAAATACACGTCACGCTAAATAAACGAAGAGATTCAAACCAGTTTTATTACTGATTATCCGTCCTCGTGGCTTCCTCGAACAGATCGTCGAACACTTTGTCAACATCTGCGGTGTTCACGTTTAGTAATGGCATTTGTTGAGAGGTAGTTATCGAAAGACACAATTTTTCATCGGATAAACCAGGCATAGTACGACTACGAGACAGTCCAACCATCCCTTTAGACGCAAATCTAGGTGATCTTCTGTGTTTCAAAGAATCTTTCGATTCTACATGATCACCTGGTTGATCGAAATACTGTCTGATCTTATCTTCCATCTTCTTGACGCTGTCCGCCATTGACGACGCTTCAAATTGTTTGGACCTTAATTTCTGAGAAGACGGAGACTTTGGTTTGGGTGGTTTTGGATGAGAGCTTTGAAACGAAGATGTCGATGCTGGTGTGTTTATTTTAGGTGCTCGAGGATAACGATTGGAGAGAGCCAATTGGTGCCAGGACTCTGATTTCGAGAGCACTATAGATCTAGAAGTTTTATTCGCACAAGATACCAAATATTCGTCACTGGAGTCGATTGGTACCGCTCCATTTGGAACTGGAGAACGTTCCTTGTGAATTGATTTCGATTGAGGGTTTGGCACCTGTTCGTAAGCTTCCCGTAAAGCAACCACCCTGTTCACGGTCACTGGTCCTGGTGAACGCGCCCGAGGTGGCTCTGGCTTCTTTTGAGGAACTGGTGTTAGATATTTAAATCGACTTGGTCCTTGGGAACCTGTCGGTCGATCGAAGTTTGCTGGTTGATTGTATCTTTGTTCCTGGTGAATTATATTCGATTGTTGATGGTGAATATTTTGATTAAAAGTCGATTGTGGATGGTGCACATTCTGATTCATGTTTACAGGTTGTTGATGACTTAATGGAATATTTGGTTGCTTGTAACTTTGCTGTTGACGACTTGGTGCAATATTTGGTTGATCGAAACTCTGTTGCTGGTGACTGGATGCAATATTCGGTTGATTAAAACTCTGTTGCTGATGATTCAACACAGTGTTTGATTGATTACAACTTTGTTGTTGAGGAACTAAATTAGGAGATTGACTCGAGGATTTAGTCTGAGCTTGACTAACAGTCAGGTGTTGTCCGAAATTAGAAGATTGATGAGGTTGATCATTCAAAGAAGTGATTTCATTCTGCAGGCGACGAACCAAGCTCTGTTGCAGCAAGTTATGTCGACGAATTTCGTCCTCTGAAGCGATAGTCTCGTTGGTTGGTGGTCTAGACCTGGACCAAGAAAATTGTGAAGGAGAAGGTGACGAAGACGTCCTAGAATCCACTGCCACTTCTTCTGATCGAGGTTCAGGACTATCCACGGACGATGCAACCGTTGCAATAGCACACGTGTACCTTGTAACCACTCCAATATCTGGGCTGATATCTTGATTTTGAATATTTTCATCATCCGGGAAAGTCGAACTTTCTATAGGCCAATCTGGTGTCTTCTGAAGATCCTCTTTTTCTTCTGCTGCATTTGATATTTCGTCAGATGGATTGTTACCATTAAATAAAACAGAAGGAACCAAAGCAGAAGAATATTTTTGGTTATCTTCAGACTCGTAACTATTCACAGGATTTGCAGACAATTGTTTCTCATAATTCTGCGTTTCTTGAAAAGGCAAGGATTCTCTGAAACCTTGCTCACTAGGAATCTGACGTACACCAGGAACCACTACAGGATTATTATACTCAGAACCACTGGATACAGTATGATAATTCTGATTGTGATCCAGAATAAATCTCTGATGATTTTCAGACACTTGATCAGAGTCCGACTGCTCGCAAAATAAAGGTCTCCATTGTTTTTCACTTTCTACATCACTTACTGATATCGTTGGTCTATCCAATTTGTTAGAAGTCTGTACAGCGGCGTTACTACAAACCAAGGTCTGACCTTTTGAAATTTTAGGCATCACTCTGAAAGATCTACCTTCGTTCTGATGCTCTTCGTTTATTCCAGTTTGCACGGCCACTGATGAACTACCTTTCAATGTAGTATCTGCAAAATTATTCTCACCAAATCGATTCTCACGATCTTTTCCAGTTTTTATCGCTTCGAATATGTCTTTAGATCCTCGATGCTCCATAGGAGGATACTCGTGAGTCTGAACACGTTTGTCTGGAACTACTTTGAAAGAAATCTTGCCATCCACCACTCCAGTAACGTTGTCTCGTTGAGCCAGTTCTCTTTGGCGCTGTTCTTCGAGTTTCTTCGTTTCCATGGAAGTTTTTCCAACGAATGGCGCGAACTGTTTGCAAAAAGATCGATAATCCAGTTTACCGTTCTCTGTAACCGTGTTATTGGCTCTGTTCTCGTTTTTCTCGTGTTCTATCCACGGTGGTCGAGGAAAACTAGGTTTCTCTACATTGGCTCTAGAAAATTTCGGAGATTGTTGCGTTGTGTCTTTATCAAACATCATTCTAGCTTTTTCTTTCAGTGTATTTGTCGGTACTGGAACGTTCTTTGACCAATGGTAGGATGGAGGAACCTTGGATGGAGATCCCGGCAAAGATCTTTCTATTTTACGAAAAGGAGAGGAAGGGGCATGCCTGAAACCTGTTGACTCCATCTTCATCTGAGGATTTGGCGCAGAATAGTTTGAATAATTTGGAGTAGAATTAGAGTAAACTTGTGCCTGAGCCGGTCCAGGGAACATTTTATTGGCTCGAAACTTTAAAGAAGGTTTATTATCCTTCTCTTCACTCATCGTTGGTTTATCAAAGGTTGTTTTAATGTTGGAAAATTTACTGTTCCAGTTTTCGTTAGTCAGTGACGACATATCCATGGTGCGTCCAAACGTCTTGAAGGGAACTACTGGTGCAACTGATGGTGTTTCGTTGTTTTTAGTAATTAAAGCCAGGAATTTTCTATCGTTTTCTGTCTTAGGTTGAAAAGTAGGAACGGTAACGTTGCTGGAATTGAACGATTTGTCTCCAACACTAATTGGCTTTCTTAAGGACAAACAGCCCGTAGCTTCATGTCCAAGAGTCTCAGCTTGAAGCTTCAAGTAACTAGGAATATCAATAGTGTTCGCACGTTTGATCTTCGACTTTTTTGCACTAAATTTGTTACTATTCCCGTATCTTCCACTACTTGAAGCTAACTCAGCCCGTTGCCGAAGAATAGCCGCCAATTTGCTTACGCGACTTCTTTCATCGCTATCTTCAATAATATTCTCGTTATTCTCTTTCTCTTGATAATTGTTAGCTCTATACGGAGCCTGGTACATATTTAGCTCTCCAATAGTCTTAGTATCAGCTGCATCCACCTGTTGGATCCCACGACACACACAATTATTGTCCCTAATTTCTTTATTCTTATCCTCTAGTAACTGTCTTTGATTTATCGCGTCTTTCGTGCATTTATCACGAACTTCCTCCGGCTTTCTGTCAATCGCACTAACTGTAGATATATTCTGTTCCTTCTGTTCCTTTATAACAGGCGAAATCTCTCCCAAAGGGAGACTATTTCTTTCCTCTTCTAACCACTTTCTAGCCTTCGCCAATTCTTCCGTAGAAACACCAATAGTGTGTCTAGTTCCTCTTCGTCTCCTGCTCAAAGACGTCGAAGGAAGCACAGGAATCTTCACCGTGGTCTCCTCAGGCATCTGTAGCCTAGACAACAAACTAGATACCAACCTTAATAACTGCAATTTACTCGTAGGATCAGAAGCTGCGCCGTGTTTTGCGAGCGCATTCACGTCGATTTTCTCTAAAGTCTCTCGAAGACGGGACAAAGCAGTCTGTATATCCGATAGTAACAAATCTTCGAGGAATTTCAAGTCTTTCTTCAATTCTGGTTCCTTGCAGTTGCCCAGAACTTGTTCCATGGAAGTACGAATCCGGAAGTCCTCTTCGGAGTCGACACCAGAGTCTTCGGGAAGCGCTGGCGGTTCGTCCTCGCGGCGACCCCCTAGGGAGAGCTCGAGAGCCGCGCGTAGACGTTCTACCAGTAGCGGCAATGAATTCCACTCACCGACTGGCTGGTTCTCGTTTCGTCCATCGATGGTACCTGTCGCAGTCCCTTCTTTTCTTGTCGAGGTTTCCTCTCGTTTGATTTTCTCGTCGTTGTCCACGGTGCTCGAACTCGCTGAAAAAGAAACGACACGAGACGAGGGTTGAACCCAGAGACGACCTGAGGACACACAGCGCAGAGACGGCACACGAGGAAGCACGATACACGAAGAATCTATTTTTCTCATTTTTGATTCCCTTTTTTTGTTTTTATTTTTTTTGACAGTATACGAAGGAAGATCTATTTTTCTCATCTTTGTGTCCTTTTTATATTCTATGTTTATTTGACGATACACAAGGAAGCACGAAAGACGAGAGGAGATGTACTTTTTTCATCTTTGAATCTTTTCTATCGTTTAGAGATGTTAACTGGTTTTAAAGGTACACGAGGAAGTACGATACACGAAGGAATATCTACCTCTCTCGTCTCTGATACCTTTTTATTTTTCTGTTATACCTTTTACGTACGTTGTTTTTCTTTACTATGATTTTTTTTAGTCACACTAGAAAGGGTATTTGATATTTCTTATTTGTTGATTTTTCTAGCGAGACCAGAGAGAATCAAGAGTCGTGTGGAAGTAGAATAAGTCGGTGTGTGTTGGCTCGAGACGCAAAAGGAACGCGTGAAACGCGTTTTCGCGAGGAGGAGCCGCTTAGCTTGACCGGCAGTCGCGCTCGCTTTATTTAAAAGCCACGGGATTCTCCGCGGGGATTTATTTTCGGTCGCTCGTTCAACGCCTCGCGGAGCTGCCCACCGGAGGAGAGAGAGCCCTGACGAATCGTGAACGACGCCGCGCAGCGAGACGAGAGATCGGCCCCATATTAGCAGCTAATTCGAAATTCAAACCAGTTCGATACTCCATCATTCGTTCCTTTTCACGTTTTTCTTCTTTAAAAAGAAGACGTTTCTTTGGGTTGATTTGTAAAAGTTGATACGAAGACGATATTGCAGATATATGTAAGGAGAGTAGGTTTTTACTTATGGGTCTTATTGGTGGTTAGCTTCTTTGGTAAGGAGCCAGATGGATCAACCTCTTCGTTATTACACCAATTTTATAGATAACGTTCGGATTGGCTGAGATTCTTCTTAACCGATAACTAAGAAAGTGGAATTATATCTTCGTTTTGATAAGAGGATTTTTTATATTTCTATTCTGTGGTGTTTCATTTTGAAGTTGGAAATTCGGCGAGTTGTTCTAAAGAGTTCTTGTAGATTCTAATTGTGTCCATGGTACAGTGATTAACATAATTAAAATAACAGCGATTCTAGCTTGCATAAAATATAAGTATGTACGGTATAATTCAAAAGTAAATGGGCAACTGTTTAATTTTGACAAGATCTAATTTATAATTACTAAATTATAGATAAATCAAAGTACGATAATTTTATTCCTTTTACCATAGTTCCTGACATGAAAATTTTCATTTATATTCTAATTCTATAAGAAGATAAGAAATACTACTTCTAATTATTAATTTCTTATTAACTTTTACAGTTTAGTAAAATTCACGTACTACTTCGTTCAAAATAGTCAAGAAATAAGTAACTGGTTGAACGCGAACGAGTGTAAAAACTTGAGAATCAAGTCAAGTAAATACCAGGTTACATTGATCAAGATATTTCAAGTTTCTTGAATTCATACATTTAGATTAATCTGAAAGAGCTTAAAACTCAAAGTGTTCGGATTGCTATAAACAGCTAGTGCATTTAATTTATATTAAATAACATTTAGCTCCTTAACGTATAAATCTTTCCTCGGTTTACGAATTTTTTATAATAATTAACTGGCACTTTATAATAGCTAATTGACACTGGAACACTGAAAATAAATGTATAATATATCTTTTATATTATACATATTAAGATATTTTAGTATAAGCTCAGCTTAAGTTCATAAAAATGAGTGAATAAAATAATCGATAGACTAAAAACAATCTATTACACATAGATCCACATATATCAGAGGTATGTGCATTAAGTGGTTAAATAAAGTGCCTAATTTATCCAGATCGTAGCATAGTACTCTTTATAGCGTAAAGATCGATAGAAAATAACAATTATATAGGTTTGTTAAATCGAAGTTAGGTGATTGTTTAGTCAGAAGATAACAGACTAAAATACAAGGATTTAACAATCCTTGAAATTGCTTCGCGTTTCATTTCACACGCAACTAACAACCACGGAATGCGTTGAGCTAGATTTGTTCGATTCGAAACAGGTGATCCATCTATCCTCGAATTACCGTGCGTCACGAACCTGGTTGTGCGGCCTCTTTCTTCTCTATTTCCATCGATTTCCTCTCGTTCTCCACGTACGTCTCCTTCTCTTTTTCCTCTTTGAATAATTCCTCCTTGGTCTCTTCCGGATATTCTTTTACGGTTTCCTTTGGAATATCCTCGTGGATGTCTAAATATTCCACTGTGTTTGATTTTCCACTTTCTCCCTCGACGATGTTCTGGAAATTATGGTTCTCCACGACGTTTTGAATATCTGGAAAAATTTAATGGCATTAAAATGGACCGTGTCAGATGAAGAGAATGAAGCAGTTTTTTTTTTTATCAACAATGGATCTGCACACCTTTCATTTATATCAAGATATAGCGGTTACAAAAAAGTATTGGCACGTGGCTTTATTTCCCAGTAAAGAGGCTTATCAGGCTCTACATTTTATTCTTAAACAGTCAAATTTTTGTAGTTATACGAAAGTATTAGCAAATAATATGAAATTTAATAAACCTGAACCTAATGAATTTGTACGTGAATGTTATAATGGACACAATAATGTGCTAATACTTTTTGCAGCTGTAAATAACGATAGATTACTAATATATTATAAACGTAGTATTGTATTCGATGATTTTCTCGAATTTTTCTGAGGCTATACTGTTAAAGGGTTAACGTAGCAGAAAACACAGCAATGGTTACATCGCAGAAAGATGTACGTACTTCGTTTTATTTTCTTTCTTTCGTCTTTTTTTTTTAACTTTTCCTTTTTTAGTAGTCACGTGCAGAGAACGTCCTTTAACAATTCAATGTGATGAATTGAGAAAAGAATGTCAGGATTCAAAGATGAGAGAAAAGAGAAGAAGTAATGTTTCGTTAATGATGTTACGTTTTACAGACAATCGTACGCCCTATCGTATTTATTCAAAAGCCGCGATCATCGTACATTTTTCCCTGAGTTAACGTAGACCAATTTCGCTCGTTCATTATCTATCATACGATACTCGAATAATCGTAGGCCAAAGATATTCAAAGAAGATCGTGACGCCAGCTCGTAAAGAAGACCTCACCTTCCGCCTCCGACATTTTGATCCTCTGGATCTTCGACTGGCTGCCTGGAACCCAAAGCAAACATCGTTCTTCAAGCGAGCTGTCGATATTCGTAAGGTATTACAAGCGTAGTAAAAATAAATCGATGAAATAACAAACGAACTCGAACGAACAGTATGATTCTTCATTTCTTTTTCTTTTTATAACGTTCATTTTACATCTGTTACATATTATAAAAAGATTTGTATATTGCTTTTTATTTGCTATTTCACGTTTATTCTGTTATTGATTTGAAGTTTCTTCTCGGTTTAACATTATTTTTTTATTTTTATTTAATTTCAATAACAATCTGTTCTTAGTTGAATGATTTTTCTAGCTTTGTTTGTTAGTTCTGTTTCAAGTTTCTCATATTAGAGAAAAATCTTTCGTTATTTCTCTGTTGAAACTTTTTTATTCAACTAAAATTTCAATTTATTTTGTCTTGATTCTTGATCTTTATCTGAATTCTAAAAGTAATAGTGATTTATTGTTTCGAGTTTTGTTACTAGCTCCGTTTGAACTTTCTCGCATTAGAACAGAATCTTACACTTTTGCTCTTGAAATTTTTATTCAACTACGATATTAATTTATTTCTACTTTAATAAATTTCCTTTGCTTGTGTTTTATTAGTTATTTATTTTCCAACTTCTCCACGTGAATAAAAGAAATTTTCTCCTTTTCTTTACCAATCGCACTATTCAATTATGATCTTAATCTATTTTTGCCTAATTTCTCCATTACCCCGTTCCGCTCTAATTTTTCTAAGATAAAGACAGAAATTTTCACTTTATTCTTCTTCCAAATCCTATTCAATATTAATCTAGTTTGCTTGAGTACGTGATTTCTAATTACCTCGTTCTTCTTCAACATTTACACTACGTTAAAGCAGAACGAATGTTCACTTTTCCTCTCTCAAGCCCTATTCAAAAACAGAAATTTCGACGTTTCCTGTCCCAATTTCACAATATCGAACGAAGTAATCTATTTTTACTTTAATACTCTGTCGCAATTATCTCGTTCTTCTCCAAATTCTCCACATTAAAAACAGAAATTTTCATCTTTTCTTCTTCAATCTCTAATTAATCACGATATTGTCCTATATCTTTGCTCAAAGAAATTTTTCAAAAACAGAAGTTTCCTTCACGATATTAACCTACTTTTGCTAAAGAAAATTTCTCTAATTACCTTTTTCTTCTCCACGTGAAAATTAATACCTTTTTCCTGTCGATCTCCAATTAGTCACAATATTATCCCATCTTTTTGCTCAAACAAATTTTTCAAAAACAACAATTTTCACATCCCTCTGTCCCAATCTCACAATATTAATCTACCTTTGGCACAAAAAGCTTCTGCAATCACCTTATTCTTCTCCGATTATATCACGATAAAGGAAAGAAAAAGGACGAAGAATTCGCCACTTTTCGTCTCTCAGTTCTTATTTAACCGCGACATTGAGCCACTTTCATTGGACGTGAGTATAGTAACGCGAATAATAGTAACCGGCGCGTTTTCAGGATTCCCGATCCAGCGTTTCCGCGAAAATGAACCGCATGCGATCGCGTCCAGGTCGAGAACGTTAAATGAACGACTCTAGGTCTAGTCTGGTGCATTTCTCGATGGCAGAGAAGCGTTGGCGGCTGTTTCGAACACGACAGGCCTCGCGCGAAAATAGCTTTGACCCGTTTTCGCGAATACGGAAATTAGGAAGTCCTCTGCGGCCGATTCTATGCAAGCTATGCTCCCGATACAGTATACCGATTACATATTTGGAATCGCGATTCGTAAATTATTCCGCTGTCTCGATCGTTTCTAGAACGTTTTTCGTCTCGTTTAATGCCGCGCGAAATAGTTTCATAGTATTCGAAGTTTAACCCTTGCGCTGAATTAGTTTCAATTCATTTTTTCACTTATACGAACTATTCAGAAGTCGCACTGATTAGTTACGTAAATTAAGAAGTATAGAGGTACGATGTTAATGTTTCGAATTTATTATTATTCGTGTCGTATCCTCGTGATAAATAAACTTACGGAAGGAAATCACTCGTCTCACTATTAATAATATCTATTAATAATATCGAGAAATTTACGAAAAGTGAAATTGATTACTTTGGATTTTGAGAGACTCATATTACGAACTATTATTTGCTGTATATCGTTTGAAAAATTTTGACGTAATAAAATATCTTATAGAATGGAATAGAACGAGCGAATTACAAATAAGGCGAGAAATAAATAAACATTAGTAGAAGCGAACAAAATAAGTCGAAATTTACAAATAGAAATAAATATAACAGATAGAAATTAATATTTATAAAAATGGAGCAACGAGAAACGATACGTACACTGTATCAGGATGCTTAAGAATTCTTTAATCGATGGTAATAAAAGTGTTTCGGTCTTCAGTTATGCTGGTATCACTGTTGACTGCGAATCTTTTGGAAATAGAGTTAAACAAACGGTTCAGTTGTTGCTTTGTGTACTATAATAAACGTTTCCGTGAACGTTGCGCAATCCAAAAGCGTTTACTCATTCACTTCTTTCGCTGAGAAATCAACGCAAAAGCTACAAAATCGCGCGTTATTCCTAAATGTCTTTCCGGCATTATTCCAATCTCTTGAGAAGTGTTTTTTAGTCACTCAGAAAAGATGCTCGTGTTGATACCTTAGAATAGCAACAAAGGGACAGAGAACGAAGACTAAACGTTCGCACAACGTGATCATAAAGAGTATTTTAAGGAACGTGCAAGTTTCTATGTTTTCTGTACCTATCGTTGTTTCGTATGACAAATTTCTAACTATAGACTTTGTGAAAGTCCATTGCAATTGCGTATAATTGCAGATGGCTATAATAAAAGAAAAACAAGTAGAAATAATAATATTAACATAATAATCAATATAATAAAATTAATATAATAAGAGGAATAGGTAGTAATGATAATAACGGGGGATTCAATTTTTAGATAAAAGTTTGAGAAATTGCAAAATATTCGTTTCAAGCATTTAAGAAATATCCATTGAGTATAATGTAGTTTTGGGTAATATCCAACCTCCGAAGGCTAATCTTGCAAATAACAAGAAACCTACGCACAAACGTCGACTTTCAATAATTGTGGACTATAAAAGGATACATTAGGGAAAATCTAAGAAAAGCTAACACCACGATGTTACCGATTATGGATTAAACAGTATAATGCACTTCCTATTCAGAAGAGCCAATATCATAACTTCGATATTTAGAAAGTACCACGAATATTAAAATAAATTAGAATATTAACGAAACCTTAAAACCTGTTTATAGATTGTTAAATACTTATTTTCCTGCCTCCAAAGAAGGCTTCTTATCCATAAAAATCAACTAACCGTCTAACAATAAGTTTAATACTTAGAACGTTTAATCGAAACTAGACTAGACTAGGATATTAAATCAAATAAACTTAAATCCTTCATATAAATTACTAATCTTCTTGCCATAAGAAAAGTATATTATCTATTTATAGAAGACAAGAAACTTTTCAGGTAACGAAAAACCTACTTACGTAGAACTTGCCATTCGTCTCGTCCAGCTTTCAGCATTTTAATACGTCCGTACGTACATTCATAAATACATTCCTAACAGCAGAAGCTCAGAAAAAAGGTCGTGTCAATGACTCTTAAAGCAAGACGTTACTCAGCAAGAATCCTCTATCATCTACGAAACGCACATCATTTACTTATGCAAAGATCAAGTTTGCAAAGCCTCTGCAAGATCGAGGGTGAGAAAGCGGGCGAAAGTTCCGGTCAGTTTGCTTTGCACGCGGGACGACCATGATAGGCAACCGCGTTCTACCACGAGGCCGTGTGCTTTATAAATAGTTCTGAGAAGTTTCACCGTGGTAGACGTCTCCCTGCCTTCAGTTTTTTTCAAAATATTTTCCTACTTAATTCACGTCTGTTTCATTTATTAATGTAGAAAGGTATAACAGATGGATATGGCAAGACGATACAGTAAGGTCATAAAACATAGTTAAGCCCTAGTTATATTAAAGTTTTTTCTGTGATTTGTTGTCTTAGCGAAAGTATCATTTATAATTTTTTCCTCGATTAATTGAAATATATTCTCGAGAATCTTTTTAATATTATTACGGCAGGGAATTCCAAGGATTCGCTTAGTATTCTTTTAAATAAAAGAAATTGAAGTAACATTGTGGAAGTAACATTATGATAAATATATCGCGAATGATTAACGCGTTTGTGGAAAATTAAAAGACGCAGAAACATTATGCTATATAACAATTTCCACTTAGGTTTCATTTCTCTTAGATATACTGCAAAGAAAGAATTGATTCTGAGTTAATATTAGGCTCCTTATGAAACCTATTATGTCTCAAATTAATTGTCACAGTCGTCGAGAGTTGTAAACTTTAATCACTAAGCGATTTTATGATTCATACATTCACTATATCGCTTCCATCTATTATAAGTTCATCGAAACAACTGCTATTCGTTGGTAAGGAGGCATCAAGTCCCTAGAGATTACAAAAGCCAATGAATTTCAACCATTCGAAATAAATAAAACGTGATAGACGCTTTTTTAATGTCCACCTCAAGAAAGCCTGATTGGTCTTCGTTAAGCTTTAGCGAACGATTTTACATTTATGCAAAATATGCGTCTATGTGTCTTACGACCTTCTGTTCCAAAACGCGCGAGATACCAGGCGATCAAATTCGAGGCGATCGCGGTCCACACGTTCCTCGTGGACGTCTGCCAAGCGAGCAGTTTGTTGCTTGAAAGCTGGCCGATTTTGGCGACGTACATGAATCGAGTCAACTTAAGGGGCATACGTCCAACAATCTTCAATCGTTGTAGCACAACTTAATCATTATCAATGCTATGACGAGTCTCTCTTGGCAGTTCTTCGTTCGCGTTAAAACTCTGTTTTTGAAACATGAATTCTCTATTCGAATTCCCTGTCTTCCTCTTTATCTTCCTTTTACGATTCTCTTTTACAACCAACTATTATTTATTCTTAATACTTCATTCTCTAACAGCAAGTAAATAGAGGGAAGGAGACTTGACGATTTAAGAAGATTGACGACGAAGAGCAAATAAGGCTATAGCTACAATAAACGCGTGTTCTGACAAATGAAACGTTCGAAGGCCGAAATGCATACACTCGTAAAAATCATTGTATATGCATACAGTAGCTGCTAAAAGTATTTGAACACTTACCATAGGAAACTTTCATGTACATGTTATGTATGTTACGTAATACATTTTGAAATTTCATTGACACTGTAATGACACACGACTATCGTGATTATAAAATCGTGAAACCAATCTGAAACTGTATATATATAAAAGTTACAAGATATTTATTATAAGCATATATTTAGTAAAAAAATCAGTATACAGTACGAATAGCCATATTAAAGATATGTATAATAAGCGTTAAGTGATGTTCCCATTGAATATTCAGGCTTATTAATATAACGGATAATTCATTTGCACTAAATATACAGTGGTTATAAAAAATTGTATCTCCTAATAAAGCAATTTTTCATCAAGTTCTACATTTCATTTTCATAGTATCAAACTTTCGTAATCATATGTAAGTGTTGTTAAGTATGCTTGGACCTAACTAATTAACGTATAAATGTTATAATAAATACAACGATGTGCACATAGTCTTTCTAGTCAGGTACATATACATGAAAGTTTTCTACGATAACTATGAGCGTTTGAAAAAATCTTATTTCAGAAAACAACACGTGGTTCATATGCATCAAGCTATTAGAAACCTTTTCTAAATATATTATCAGTTATCCCAAACATTCTAAATTGCTATTTGATTGCTCTGATGTATTCAGATACTTTCATCAGCCACAAAATGTAAAAATCTTATTCCAAAAAGCGACACATGGTTTGTATGTATCGAGTGACTAGAAATCCTCTCCAAATATGTTACGCGCGTTATACGAGACATTCTGAATTTGAGTTTTCTGACATATCCATTAAAACTACAGTTCATCGGAACACCCCACCATAACCATAGCCTAATCGACGTGATTTAATTAAAAAACGATGAGATATATGATTTACCTTGAAGGATCAGAGGAACAGTGTCGGTGTATTGAGGAACTGCGCGCACGGGAGACTGCGCGAGCACCAGCCTCTCTGCCACCAGACTCTTCGTTCCGGTGGTTATCGTCGTCTTTGGCGGTGGTGGTGGTGGAGGTGCCATAGGTGGTGGTGGTGGTGGTGGCACTGGCGACGACGGTGGATGATGCTAGCAGCGCTGCTGTTAAAAGCTTACCGTCACCCGGCTCGAATTAGATCTCCTGAAATAGCAGCCGAGTTATTGCCGGCACTATGGACCAGCCTGGACGCATACCTCGCTATCGTGTACGTCGTGACGATTGGATCGAGGTGTACGCTTCCGGTACCGGACGCGGACACGCGCTCACCAGTGGTCCACCTTCTTGGCACAGACTAGAGGATCCTCCTCTTTGCTTCTAAACGAACGTCGCGCGTGATAATCAAGCTACGTGTGCGAGTACCAGTCGAGTGGACACCTGGCCGTGGCCGTATGAATGAAAAACGGTAGCTCGTATCCGGGATTTTACGTTCCAGTAACTCCGTTGACCAGTATTCTGTGGGTTGCTTTTATTGCGGAGCGGAGGATGTGAGTCAGGTGAGAGTTCGGTTCGAGAGCTTGTCCGCGTTGACGAGTTTCTATGGCTCGATTAGAAATATTACTCTGGTGATCGGTTAGTGTGCTGAATTTAGGCTTTTCGTTGCTGTTATAGATATGTGGCTTTTTAATACTTAAAAGCTGTCGTTAAACGAAATTACAATTAATTAAATTAATTCTGTCATGGGTGTTGTTTTGCGTAGGATTATTCTTTTTAGTTTAGACATCAATGATATTAAACGAATACAGGTTTTATTACTATTAGATAAAAATGTAAAACGTTAATTAGAATGTGATGTACCATCGCGAGACGATCAGATTAAAATGAAATTCGTATGGGATGGAATTTTATTCCATGACAGTACCTGTTAGGATAGGATAGTTTTCAGATTGTAGGAAAGATCTTTGTTTTATCAGTTAAGTCGCCTAAAAGTCTTAAAAGTCTCATACGTAGTCATGATAATTACTTTTACAAATAAAGTACAAAGAAAGGTGACGGTTACAGATGTTATTTTTTAATATATACCTTGAAATTTAGGATTATTTATGCCATGTTCTTGTGATAAATAAATTTATCAATAAAAATCATTGTTTTTAAGCTGTTATTAATTATCTATCTGAATAAAGGAGACATAATGCAACATATTTCTAAAGAATTAATGAACCAGGAGAAGTAATAAATAAAGAGAGTAATATATACTAACTAATAATATAGTGTAGACAAATAAGTAAAGTTGTAACTAATTACGTAAAAATCATAAATAGACACTACCGTAATTGCTTACGAATTTTATTAAACGTTCCATATTATTACTTTAACAAGCGCTATCTATTATAATTTCAGGATAATAAGAATGAGCCTGAAATAGAACATAAATTAGTGGAAGATATAAGACGAAGGATAGTGGGTTTGAACGAGTCTGATGAAGTGAATGATACTGACCTTCCGTTGGATAATGAGTATGTAGTTTTGGAATGTAGTCTCCTTTAATAGTTAAATGCTGCTAGTTGGACGTCTACGATACTGATTCTTAGCTTTAATTGCGCCTGAAATCCAGTTACATATATATTTATGTATATGACACCGTTTATCTTCATTTTTTATAATTATAAAGTAATTAGAGTGCCTCTTTCCTCTTGAACTAATTGAACTTGAAGCATGAACGTTACTTAATTGACGTGCAGGATGAGACTAAATCCACGTTGCTTTCTTTCTGTTTAATCATCATAGTTTCATGCAGATCATCTAGTAACATCATTACACATTCTCGACTACCCCAGAAACTCAATTAACTGTTGCATGTCTTATCGCTCTTTTTGTTCATTGGCTTTTAATATTACTTTCCTACTCACTTGTCTCATTATTCCAGATTTATAAGAACTTTCAAAAATTTGTCGAATAATGCTATTATATTTTCTTTTAGAAGTTTCTTTTACATTTCCAGTAACTTTCATCACACTTTTTCTACGTTTAAGCTTCTACAAGAAAACCATGTTCATGTTTTGATTAGTCATAACATGTAATAGCAAATTTTTAATATTATCATTAATAATAAGATTATGATCAATTAATAAACATATATTCACTTTAAATTAACAACTTAAAAATCCAATGCATCAACTAATGATACGTCTCCAAGTAAATCCACTCAAATACTCCTCTTTTTAACTAGAACTTATTTTAAGCGTACATGTGACGAAACACGAAATAATAATAAATTTTTAGTGTTATTGTTAATAATAAATACTCATACGTTAAATGAACAACCACGCAATCCATTACATTATCCATTATAGTCACATCTCCAAGTAAATCCACTTAAACACTCCTCTTCTTAACAGGAACTTATTTTAAGCATACATGTGGTGAAACGCAAAGTAGTAATAAATTTTTAACGTTATTCTTAATAACAAACAATCATACCTTAAATAAACAACCATGCAATCCATTACATAATCCATTATATTCGTATCTCCAAATAAATTCATTTAAATATTCTTCTTCTTAACCAGAATTTATTTCAGGTGTACGTGTGACGAAACACGAAAAAAATTCCCCGGGAATCGAGGTGCAAGCGTCATCGTCTGTGCAGGCGTCGAAGTCGCCCGCGTGCCATCAAGCATGCCACGCGATCCACGCTCACGTGTCACGTCTCGTGTCGTCATCCGGGATCATCGATCGCCGATCTGCCGAAATAAAACGCGCCAGACACGCACCTCTCGCTCTGAGCCGCGTTTTCCTGGCTCAGCTGATCGAGAACACCTTTTGTCCCTCTTCGCCTCCTCTATTTGGACTAGGTGGTGGCTGACTCCTTCGAGAGTTAGCCAGCCCCACCTGGTCCGTTTTTTCTCTTTCATGCTCCCCTCTTAAACACGTTAAGACTCTCAGTCCCCTCTACTCCATGCCTGGAGATCGCTTTCGAAGACCCGTTAACCTACTGTGGCTCTTAGTGTTCGAGCTGCCTTCGAACCTTCCATGTTCGCAGTGCAGGTGCCCGCATCGTGCATCGTTCTTTCACAATAATCGTCCTTGGGTGCTGGTAGCCAGAGCGTGGCGACCTAAGGTACACAAATTCTTAGAAACTTTGACTTTATACTGTTTCCTATTACTTATACTGTGATCCTAATTTCGTTTTGGTTTGAACTGAAAAAAGGATTTTGAGTGTTTTAAGAAAATCTGTAAGAAAAATTTGAAACGAGAAGTCACACGTGATTGTTTCATGCTTTAAGAAATTTTCCAAGAATAGAAACGTTTAATTTGAAAATAAAGAGCGCAGAAGGGTAAAATTCACAGTGATTTGCTCTCTGTTACATTTATACTCGATGGATGCTCAGGGAAAGCCACTGATGCCAAGTGGTCTACAAGGAGAACCGGAACTGGCCGGTTCCCTGAAGGTCGAAGGGAACTCGAAGATTCGATTAAAAAGATGAAGGGATGGTTCGACGCTTTCCGTATAGACGGAGGACCCACGTTGTATAGCTATAGTAATCGTACACCTGTCACGGGAGATGTTCCTCTAGTGATTGTGTTTGTTATATTCGGCACCATCTTTACCGCGTTCCTTGTCATATTTCCTGGAATACGAAAGGAGGTCAGTACTTCCTTCTTCCTTTTATCCCCAATTTATCCCAAATTTAAAGTTTAATCTCTTTTTATCCTTAACTTAAAGTTTAATTCTTCAGTTAATGATATAATTATGAGTATAATTTTTAATTATTTGGTTACTGATATGAATTATAAATTTTTATGGTTGACAGCGTATTAGCACGTTCCTCACGGTGACATTGAGCCTTTTCGTTGGAGCGTCGATCCAAGGTTTGTGTAGTCCACTTTGCTCGCAATTAACTGACTTTTTCCTATTGAACTATATGTATATCTATGTATGTGATTCCTTTTATATGATTACAGTCGCTCAGTATGGATCATCCTGGCACACCAGTTCCGCCACCATTGTTAGCACATACAGTGCATTCTCGAGACAGAAAACTGCTGCGGAAATCGGAGGATATATCGGTCTGATGCATATAAACATCACCTACAGGCGTAAGTTGCTATAATAAACCTGCCGCCTGTCGCCTATTGTGCGTCCAAAATCAATTGTCTGCTCGAGGTCACTTTCTCAATTATGAAACAGTATTACAAATGACTTGCTTCAGTTGTTAGAAAATGGGTTCAAATATAATTTGATGCATCTTAAATTAATGCTCTTATATAACGCTATTTAATATTTAAGTTATTCTCTTTTCATTATTTTAATAATTTCCACATAAAGTGCTACCAAGTAGCGAAAATCCAATGGACGACGTGGAGTATAACGAAAGATTCTGGTGGAGGAGTACAGGAGAGATGACGAGTGCCTTTAAGCAAGCATTGAACCAGGGTGCACCGTTTCCTATAGTTTCTCTAGCCGAATACTTCAGTCTTCATCAAGAAGGCTTTTCCTGGGGAAGCAAATATCGACAAGCTGGTTACTACGCGTCGCTAATGCTCTGGTATGCCTCGAGAAAATACCTTTGCCATTGAGTCACTCTTAATTCATTCTTCTGTCCTGACTGTATCTTTCGTTTTTATTTATACGTTGACTAATTGCTTCTTTCTAGGACGTCCTTTACTTCTTGGGCCATGATGAACCTGTTATTAATAATAGTGCCACGATACGGCGCTTACGGCATGATCTTCACCGGGATATGTATGCTTCTGACCAATTTAATCTACTGGGCACTTTTACCTTGCGAGCCTCTCATTGCACATATCGATGGTTCCATTCTTGCTTTTAATTTGGGATGGAATTATTGGCTTGTATTGTTAGCTGGTTAGTACTTTTATCTTCAGCTCTAGAGTCTAAAATCTAAGTTAAGAAGATCTACAGTTTTAAATCTAAATGCCTGAAGATGAAATGTTGTTTGAATTGAATGTATGATAGAATATATGATTGATGAAAAAGGAAAAATTGGATCCTCAGGAAGTGAATTCTTCTAGGTATCGGATGTATGTTCACTGGAGTGGTGATTACGGCGATAGACATGATCTTTCCTCATCAGTTCTCTACGATATTGGAAGTTGATTACGATACGCCGTACGACAGACATGTTATCATAGAAGAGAGTTTCGATACGAGGAACGTCAGGCGAAGATTACCTAAAATCGAGGATTCATTTGGTGATCGTATAATAAGGTTCTATTTTAATTCATGTTTGCTTAATTATATGATATGTTGGATTAATCAGCAGCAGGCTTGAGTATAGCGATTTAGAACTTATTACATAGATCTGGAATTTTTATCCTTTCAGTCAATTGTCTTCCAAGCTACAAAATAGACACGATATCAAGGAAGAGACACAAGGTGTGATAAATCGAGGATATACGTCACACGAGCCTTCAGAATTTCACCATGACTCTAATGAAGATTCATCAAAGAACAACTGGTCTTATCCGTTTCCATCGTCTTCACGTAGACCTATCAATACTTGATTATAAATGCTACATAATCTTTTAGTGTTAACAAATTCCTCAATATGTTTCAACAGAAGTTTTTGTTCATTTAAAACTGTAAGTTTAGCCCTAGAACTCCTATGGAGAAAGAAAGGGAATAAACAGTAACTACAATGAAATATGCTTTTCTAATTTTTCTGATAAACTTAATTGTTTGACCGCTTGAGGACATAAGTTCAATTAACTCTTTTATTTACTTAATTAATCAGATGTCTCTTTAAATTAATTAACCAATTATCTAATAATTAATTGAGAAATTAACATAGGTGATAAATGCTCACTGAACCTTTTGACATTTCCAGAAGGAAAATTTTCTTAAATTTAGAATCATTTCGTAATTCAAATTATATTTAAATAATAAATAATAAAATAAATTAATAGAAAAAGAGATACAGATTTTTGATACAATTTAAATAAAAATTCAATCCTTAAGCGGTTAAAAAGATGTTTAATTCAAAGAGATATGTAGGAGTTCCAGGATAATGAGCTTGAAAATCCTCTCACCCAGTTTGATCAGTTCTGCTTATCAATGTCATATCACGCAATAGGGCTAACGTTAATAATACTGACTTTATCATACGTAAATTGAAGAAACAAATATTTTTTCATTCTTTTGTAATCATAAATAAGAAATATAATATTTGTTATATAAATAAGGCATGCGCGTACGCGCATAAATATGTACACTCGATAGAATTGCACGAGATTCACGATAGAGTCCATCGTTTTTCTTCTTCTACTCTTTTCTTGAAATGATATCAATTAGACTAGCCGAAGTTTTCGAAGTGGTGAATGAAGTACGGCAGGCGTCGACCTTTATTCACTTCGTCGCAGGATGACATCACACTCTTTGTCAGAGGACGCGGTCCGCAGCTAAATACTCCTATCTTACTAACCTACGGCAACATTTTAATTAAAACAAAAATTTAGATTAGTATATTTAATTTTTTAAATAACATTTATAACGTTTCATTTTAATTCGTGATAATTTATTTAATTTTAAGATTAAATATTCTAATGTGTATTAATTAAGCGAAAGTAATTCTAACACTTACGTAGCTATGCTTTTTCTGAACAAATTTTAGAAACGACGTCATATCGGGTCTACCAAAATGATTTATCGCTTTTAACCCAGTGAATATACTTTTCTTGGACAGCCTTTGGAAATGGTTCTCACAAATATACTGTAACAAAGAAATTTAATTCAATTTGTGTTTATATAATAAAAATGTAATTTCCCAACTAAGTAATTACAACTGTGCAATAACCTACCAACATGGTTGTACGTAAATCGAATTTGTGAAAAAATTGCGTAATAAATATGTGAATTTCTAACACGTCCGTAACATCCTTCCTCTCGACATCTCTTAGTACATCGATGAACCATTCGAAATGTTTGTGAGAAGGGCAAATCCAAAGGAAATAAACCTAAATTTAATAAAATATAATAACATAAACATTATTAAATATTTATATTATGCAAAAATATCATTTTTTTATCTGAGTACGATAAAATTCAGTTATAATTACCTTCTTACAAGCAACTCCAGAGTATCTATTGGTAGAAGTTCCAAACACGAGATCGTTCAACATGGAGGCGTAGGGAGTGACACCAATGCCACCGCCAACCATCACAGCGACCTCGAACTTGTACCAATCTTGATTGCCACCACCGAACGGTCCTTCTATTCTTATTTTCGGGTGCTCGTCTTCCGGGTTATAATTACAGGGATCGAAGTAATTGCGCAATTTCCAAGTCCACGGTCCCTGCGCCTTAATGTGACACGAGAGAAAGTTCTCGTGTGGTGCAGAAGTCAAGGTGAACGAATGAAATTCGTTCGACCTAAATGCGGTACAAGAAAGACGAACCCATTGACCGGATAAATATTTCAAATTTGGTGGCCTGTAGAATTTGATTTTAATCACGTCTGAAGGTAGCAGTTCCGTTTCGATGATGTCCAGTGCCATACATTTGGTACGGAGACTCACCATCTTAAAAATAATAGTGTAATGATTAATAAGGAATTTATTAATTTAAAAAATGTAAAATAATAATATAATAATTAATAGCAGTAATTATTATGTATGAAAATTGGAAAGTAAATTATCACAAGGCGCAGCTAGTTAGTAAAAGAATTAGATGATAAAATTATAAATCTGAATAATAGAATCAATAAAATAAAATAGAATAATCACTCAATTTACCTTGTCTAGAGAATAAATAATGGCAGGGCCAACAAAGAAAATCCAAAATCGCGGAGAGCCAGTCAAACGAGCCAAACCGTGTATTAAACACAATGCATATAGAACTACGTATAAGCTATGCGTGGACCAGAAAAATTTATACGCTTTTTGACGAATAGTTGGGTGAGCAAAGACAAAAATGATTGTCATTACAACGAATAGCAAGATCCCAGTTAAACCTGTAAAAATAATTTAGTGTTACTTAAAACATTTATATGATTATTAAGTAATTTGTAGTAAATAAAAATTAAGCTAAATATCTACCTGTTACTGTTCTAAAAAGCCAAAACGATATTGTCAACCGAGCATCGCTTGGGAAACTAAGTTCGCTGGTCAAACATCGAAGATGAGCTAATGGTTGAGTCGAGATATGATAAAAGTTCACCATGTGTCCCACTGTGTGCAAAACGGAGAAAAATAACGCAGTGCACGCAGCAATTTTATGAAATTGTATATGAGAATCAAGAGGAATGTATTGTTGAATAGAAAATTCTTTGAGCTTAGTCAAAAGATTGCGTGACATCGTTAAAAGAAGTAGACAGTAACAAAAAGACAAGGCTGCTGCAGATCCTCTAGTTATGGCGATTCCGACTCCCATAATATGTCTCAAATCCGTGTGTTCAGCCATAAAGGAATAGTCTAAAATTTAGAACGATTCAATTGTTTCCCTAGAAAATATATTCAGTACCTATGCATGTATTTATTATAGTTCCTTTTTTTTCAGTAAGCTGTTCAATTGTAAAGAAAAGTGTAAGTTAAAAAAGGAACTTATTACATATTTGGACAGATTCGGTAATCCTAGGTTTAAAATAACCAAAAAGAAACTTACAAATGAATCTTTCGACGAATAAAGCGATGGTTGTGACATAGAAAACAAATAAATAGAAAATATTTTGCCGATTTTCCTCAAGAAATGTCGAAACAGCGTCCCACTGTTTTTTAGCCCAGGTTTTCGAATCCTCTGGTGGAAGTTGATCTATATGGAAACTTGTCATACGAGCTACATTGGTCGATGTGTCGAGGAAATTCTGCTTCGCGCCTTTGCAATCGAGACCGATCGCAACGAAATCGCCTTTATACTCTTTCATCATCAGCTTGAAATCGTTGTACGTGAGGTAATCCTTTCTCTCGAGTCCGGCATCCTAAAAGAAACCATATTGGAGATGCAATCGATGTTCTGGATACGGATACTTTAACGATAGACATTTTGGAGTTGAAAGTTTACTTGGAACATTCCATCGATTAATTCTGTAACATGATCGTCTGATAGACTAGTTGTGCGTGCAATTTCTACCAAAGATCTGAGCATTTCTGATAACTCTTCCTTGTCAATGACTCCGTTACTGTCTTTGTCGCACATGTCAAAGATTATTCTTAATTTGTCCTCGGTTTTCCCGCGTGAAAATAATAAAACAGTGTCCAAAAATTCCTAAAATGGAGATATATTTAAGTTTTAATTCCTTGATATATTATTAAAATGGATGAATTCTTAGCTTTTGGTTATTGCTTTTTAACCACTTAATATATTATTTTTAATCTTTAAAGCTTGAATACAATCTAAGCTAAGACTTTAATCTAAATTTTAATTAAAATTTTAATTAAATAATTGGTATAATTTAATAACGTAATGTTTTCTTTAAACGAAAATGAGAAGCTTATCAACCGAAAGCACTAATTAGTCAAAGAAACTGTAACTTAAAATACATATAAAATATGTCGCACAAATATGTTGTATAAAGGTGCGAAAACTTAAAAATTCCATTTCCAAAATTCAACGCCTTTTACCTGAAACGAGATACGACCGTCCCTGTCCTTATCGACTATATTAAACATTTTCTTTACGAATACAGCGTCTGCACGCATTCCAAGCGCGCTCGCAAATTCGCTTTTAGAAAGCGACGTCCTCATCACGGTAACGACCTCACCGCTGTCGCTATCTTCGGATCGTCGTCGCCTTTCACCAGGTCGTAAACCGAACGTCAGGGCGTAAGCTTCCCTAAAGAACTGTCAGAAAAGGAAAAAACTAGCCTTACATAGTTTACAAAGCGGGAAGTGATACGTTGAAAGCTTTAAAAGGCGAAATAGGAGTCGATTCGAACTAAGAATACAAAAAAGTACCTGCTCGAGTTTCTTTTGGCGGCGTTCCTTCGTTTCCGCTTTTGCAAGCATAATGTCCCTACTCACTTGGGACAGGGTGAAGTGCTTCTTATGGGACGCCAGAAATGCCTCCAGTTTCGCAATGAACTTTCTACGCGAGGCCAGTGAATCCAGTTCAAGGACAAGGTCGTAGTCTCGCGGTATCCGCAATAGAACCAACGCCTTACGATGACCATTCTCGTTTTCCTAAATAAATATTAATTAATATGTTGTACAGAAGATTGTGCGAAGAACGCAAAATGTTAGGAACATTTTTAATATTAATTTTTGTTTGCCTAACGAAATAGAAAATGATAAGAGGGAGAATCCCTTGATTCTACGTAATAATAATATATAGAATGCTCTCTATTTCAAGCACGCTAGACCATTGTTAGTAAAGTTATTTTTAATGAAACATATTTTATGCACAACTTAGAAAGTGTAGAAAAATAAATAGAATTTACAAATATTTTACTAAAAACCACTTGAATATCAACATGTTGACTGAAACAGACTGAGTTTTGTAAAATACTATATTGTAAGAAAAATGATTAATTCCTAAATAGACGTATTTTCTACTATACAATATTTGAATTTTTCAGTCAAACACATTCTTATTTTAATTATTTTAAAAAATTTAGCAATCTAATTGATTAATGAATCACGATAATGACACTATACTACAGTAAAACATTGCCCTAATCATATTAACAATAACCAGCGTAATTCCATCTTATGAAGCAAGAAACATTTTTAAACGCACGAAAGCGTGGAATTACATGGGTTTCGCATATCAACTCGGCTCGTTGAAATCGGTGAGCCAAACCAGAGAACCAGTCTCTACAAATTTTCATGTGTTTAATTCGCCCGTTTCCTTTGTAAAACTCTATACAATATTACACAATTACGAAGTTTCAGCCAAGATTTCTTGACTGGATTCTCCTTCAAAAAGTAAAACGTAAAAGTTTGCTGCAATCACCTGCGATTCTTCTATCGTGACCGTGTTCACGTCGCAGAAATCGAATGTGCGGAGTTTCTCTCCCTTGCGATCGACGATGTGCAGAGCCGCTTCCGGCCCGAATTTCACCTTGACCAGACGACGATGGTTCGCGTGTAACCACTCTCGTACGATCATTTTGTCCACGCAGATTTTACCATCTTTCCTTTTTTGTATCGCTTCTTGGAGAATTTTTAGACGTCTTCTTCGTCGGTTTTGGAGCTTGACCAGACCATAACCGGCACCAGCGCAAAGAATCGGAACGAAACCGAGAAAAACACAGGCGTATATGTACACCAGCTCACTTCCCTGTAATGGAATAGATGTACATAGTTTTCAGAGTTTGTACATATAGGGTAACACGAGGAAAACGTGAAGTTCCAGGAAGATAGTTTGTTACGTAATGTTGTATAATAGACTGGAAGAGATATCGTGGGGTTTTGAAATTGGTTAAACTGGTTATCGTTTCAAGAAATGCAATTTGAGATACATATGTAAAGGGAAACAGAGGGACTATACGATGTCGATTTGGCATTGTATCTTCTTTGTAGTACTGCCTACTCATTTGACTTATTTTAATTTAGCTCATTTAACACCGCCTACGCTCTTAGGTTCTTGTGTTTCAATTGCATTTTTGGTTCAAAAAATAAAAGATTCTTTCTTTTTAAAAGACATACTTTTAAAAGCGAATTTTAGAAATGACTTTTGTAACATGAAATTCAATATTTAGGGTGCATACGGTTGTACGTGTAATTATATCGATTAATACTTTAATTATCTCTTCCACCAATGATAATGAATAATAATTACTTCAAAATAGTCGTAACGTTGTAGTGGAACACAGGGCTCCAGCATTGTTGAGTTGAGTTGATAAGGCTGAGGACATGGATCTCCTTCTTCCCAGTTGAACACACCTCTTTGAATGGCGTCTGCTGGTATTCCTGTCGCGTTTACTATTACGTCCCATAGAGTTACCCGACGAATATCTGCTATTTCACTTTTTGTGAAAATTCTAAAAAATAAAATATGATATAAATGTCAGTGCACAATATTACTTTTGGAATTTATTTTAGAAATTTTTATATAAGCAACTAATTAATAATTTGGGATCGTTATCTTACTACTATTAACTTTTTCTTTCAATAAATTATAAATGGAACAAAATTTTATTATATACTTTTTAAACTTCCAGAATTTTAAAAATTTGATGCCATGTATAATATTATGCTGCACTTTTAAATTCAATATAATACCTATCAATGCTATCATCACCACTTACCCATTTTCTTCATTTTCGAACCAAAATCTATCAGAATCTCTCAAACGAAGAAACTGTTCTTTAATTACAGCTGAAAAGAGTTCTCCAGGGCCGGCACTGGATTCCAACATTCCACCAACGTAAACGTCCACATTGTTTAAATTATTCGAATGAATTTCTACTAACGTACGCAGTAGCGAAGGATTTTTATTGAATAATTCCGGATTGATTTCGTTCCAAGTTTTCTTACGAGGTAGCTTGAAATGTGCCCTAGCTGTATTGTAATCTGGAAGCCCGTTGTCCCTTCCTCGCATGATGTTCAAAGCACCTAAATCGCGTCTTGAGAATTCCATAGGTCCGAATAAATTATTTCTAATGTCAGTGCCAAGGAGATTATCCTCTTTCTCTGCTATTTGTGATGTCATGCCCATGAGGAGTTCTTCGATCGTACTGTTAGTTAAAACTTCCTAAGAATATAGAAACATAACTTTACCTAAGTTAAATGGAATTACATTTAAATTAATTAAAATATAAAAATAAGATATTAAAAACTGGAATATTAGAATTATTAGAATTATTTCTAACTGTAGAACAAACAGTAGAATAAAAAGATATGCAGAATTAACTGTAGAACAAAGTAGATCAGATATAATTCAGTAAAATAATGTAAAACAAAAAATGTTGTGCATCTATTATTTCCTTATAAAACGAAAGAAACTTTTGGGACAACCTAATATATTTGAAATTATTAGAAATCTAAATTTATCAATTATTGGAAGTTATTGAATATTTACTGGAAATTGAAATTATATTCATAATAATAATCTGTATCTAATATAAACTATTTGTTTTTAAACACCACTTGCATTGGAGTCCCACCAAGTGGAACAAAGTCTAATCGCAGGTTGATCGGTATTAGTTCTTCTATATTCGCAATTTTCATTTCGACGATACAATCCTGGTGGTATCAACGTGTGCCCATATCGAAAAGCTGCGCTCTGAAATATGTGACTGATTCCAGGATGTAAATCTGGCTTGTATCCCGTATACGTTGGAGGATCTTCATTAAGAAGTATTGGAATATATTCGTATAAGATAATATTCTGCAATTTAAAAAGAAAAAATTAATTCTATCTGTTAGTGACAAATTCTATTTAATTTAAAAATTCAATTTGCAGAAAAACAGGATTACTTTCGAATTGTATTATGTTCATAAAAAGTAACAAGTAATGAAGTAAATAAACAGTATAGTATAATGTGGTTAAACGATATAAAGACGATACTCATAGATTTCATAAAGGATTACAGTCGGTAAGTTCGTATTAATTCTTCAAGTAGTATGAAATTAGTACATCGTGTATACCGAGTTACAGTAACGGTGTACAATTACACGACAATGATATAGTATTACTTGTAACGACGACAACGGAGTGACAATTTATGGATAGAAAGTATATGTTACATCTGTATTTTGTTGTAATTGAGTTAGATACTTAATATGTAATCGAATTAATTAATGTGTATATCGAATATGGAGATGCTGATCATCTTTATGAATTTATACTGAATAGCAATCTGTATAATTATGAGAAAATTCCATAAGATTGTAGATAATACGATAGATATAAGATGATACGAGTTGCTTTAAGTAAATGAATTCATCGTTATATAAAGTAATATTTCTAATTTGTGTGTATATTAAGGTTTGAAAAATATGTATCTTATTTTTCAATAATAATCTATAATAAAACAATAGCTCAGTCAACAATTTGCGATTTATATCAAATTTATCCAACTAGATAAATATATAATAAATAGGTGGCCACACGTGCCTGTATTTAATATTTATTTAAATACAATAAACAAACCTGAAGCGTTCCTATAACAACACGTCTCGCTTTCTGAAAAATATCTTCATCAGACATATTTGGATTCTCCAGTTGTATTCGTGCAGCAATCACATTATGCCACCGATAAAACAATATTCCAAGAGCCAATAACGGAGGATGCTGATTCGTTCGTGGATCTCCAAGAACTAGATATGATTTGTCACAATGAAACAAATTTTTGAAATCGTCACGTACAATGATAAAAGATATTGAACTCACGATAAAGACGTTCTGGACTGAGCATTCTCATAACGTGTGGAACAGCATGATTAAAAAGTGGAGCACGCATCGTGTTCCTCACAGGAAATTTCCTGGTAGGCTCCATAAGGAGGCTGCCGTTTTTGAAAGACCTCATGGTGTTCGCCCATGCTTCACTGCTCGAATAAATGAAGCTACCGTCGATCCAACTCGTCACTTTGTTTATCTGCAACCTCACGTATTCAGAGCTACTTTTCACGATTTATTTCCCAATATCTGAATAATCTTTGGTAATAGAATTCCGTTCTATATTTGAAGCTATATTTGAAAGTTTTATGTTACACAAATGTTTATTTTTGGCATATATTATATATGGGAATTATATATCTTATATTTGAAAATTATATATTTTGTAAAATTTTACCAATTTTTTAATATTTCTAAACCCCGAAAATCATATATTTTACCAAAATTTTATATTTAAATATTATTAGATTATAAATAATGCCATTTTTCGGTATGTTTTTCATGACAAAATCCATTAATTTAAGTTTAATTGTCGAAAAAACAGCATTAATTATGGAATTATCTAATATATACGTATATGAATTTACACGTAAAAGGTAATGAAATAAACGAGAAATTATGGTGGGTATACAAGTTTTCTGTGTCTCGTATGTGACACGATTTCTCGTGAAAAATGTTCAATACGCTTTACCCGGTGGCGCAATAATAAGATACGCTGAAAAGAAGCGCAAGAAACAACTTGCGGAGCTCTTAATGACCACTACTTTCTCTATCATTATGAATAAAGTTTATATCCATCAAAAATATGTTGTCTGGATATTTTAAAATTTCTTTTTTATTTTTATTAAAACGATCGAACTTTCTCAAATATAAATTTAAATTTTCGAATACAATTCAATTTCCGAATTTTCATATTAAGACAACAATATCCAAACTCAAGTCTAAATCAAATTCAGATCCTACTACATTCAAATTAAATTCAAATCCATATTAAGTCAAATAAATTGAAATTCGAAACTCTTTCTATATTGCTAGTCGAAATTCCCTCAAAATACGCTATAATAAATATGCAACATATTCTTATATTTGGTAATTATCATATATAGTTAAATATCACTACATTTATTATATATTACACTATACGTTGCCAAAAATACCACAAGGCAACCTCGCTTTCCAATGTTCAACCAAAGTTCAACGACGCAAATCATTCACATATTCCCAACTATCAATGTATAAATCGGGTGAATAAATAAAATCGGGTAAAGCAAGAAATTACCTGTTCACGTGGGCTATTAGGGCTGTGTCCGGTTTGCCGATCATAATCCGCCCGACGGAAGGGAATGTACTTGTTACCTTGGCACTCCTTGTCGAAAACCGGATCGCATTTGTCCACGTCAATTCGATGGTACTCTATGGGGCAGCCACTTTCGCTGGCCATGATTATCTCCGACGTGACCAGTTGCCCTGAAATGGTTCCATACGCAGGTTCGATGAAGAGCGATCGAGGTTCCACTTCTCAAGGAAGCGGTTGCAACGCGCAACCGGTTCTCGAAGGATCACTTTTTCCCCTTTGGTCGCTTCCGTTGTCGAGTTTCGCCGCAAACACCAATCGACACGGATGGAATTCAGGGGAGTGTTCCAGTTTTTGCATTTCGCCTCTTTCAAGAATCGACCGCACTTTCCTTTGCTCTGGTTCCTCGACGTTTGTTAATTCCGGTTTAAGCAACGGTTTTTGGGACAAAATTGAGAACGTGAGACCGAACACGTTCGCTTCAAATTATTCGGCAATTGACTGCTTCGGATTTGGATTTTTTAAGTTTAATCTAATTAGAATTCTCACTTTGCTCGATTCGAATTAAATCAATTAAATTCAGATCGAATTATTGGGAAACCTAAAGCATTTTGTAATACTGGTTTTCTATTGAAAATAATGAACCAGAAGACACCGGACGAAAAGAGAAACCGAGTCACTTAGATACCAACTCATTACAGGAAATAGAAAACAGCAATATATTATTCGTAATAGAAGATATTTCCAAAAGCTATGACAAGACGACGGAAGCAGAGCAATAAACTTCATACATACGGCGAAACAAACGAAAGAATTAAGGATATAACAGCAATAGGACCATTAAATGTACCATTGTCGATAGAAAGAATTATCGCATAGGTAAGATTAGCTGGCAAACTAGGTTGGACAACGACGATAAGACAAGGAATGAAATATAAAATAGAAGAGAATGTTAACTACATAACACCAGAAATAGAAAATCGAAAACACATACTAAACGAGTACACAATAACATATACAGAAATCAGACTAACTACGCTAATTCTGGCTTTCTTCGCTTAAACATTTTCATTTCGAATTATCAGAGAATCGTTGCTTTTGAATTCTAATTTTCTTAATCTAATTTCATTATAATGCTGAATTTCCTAATTCGATTTGCTTTAATTAATTTTACTTCAAAGTTTAGAGGAATCGTTTCTCTTTAAGTATGATTGTTGTAATCAAATTTGATTTAATGAAACACACATTGGATTGTCTGGAAATTTTCCTGGATGTTTCTTTTGAGAGCTGATTTTCTTAATTTAATTCAATTGGCTATCCAAGGTTCATCTCTGCAATATATACTACGTTCGTTGCGTACTAATTTAGTATTCTGTATACACTTTACTTAATTTCCATTATCGTTAGACATATCCTTTATCATTTTCGCTACGGTTTCATAAATGTACATATACATAATAAGATACTGAAATATAGAAAAATTGTTTAATTTTTCCTACTTCCACGTATTTAAGCTTTGGGTTATTATGTAAATATATTGAAGGATAATTCCATGTAAGTACATATGCCGATAAATTATAATGCGGCAAGTTTCTAAGAAAAACGTCTGGTACTTGGATGCCATTATTAATCTGTCTGTTCATTAATAGTTCCATACTGAATTGATACTTAATTGATAAGAGAAACAATGAACATAATAACGATATGATGCATACGCATATCGCTATATAATTTTTCACAGAGAAATCTAAGTGAAATGGAAATTTAAATGCACGTGTGCTTGATGAATTTCAGAAATTCATATCGTCGAAAGTCTTACGAATACATTTTTATATTTTTTACAGTATCATTAAACATTCAACAAAACCTTTTCACACATATTGCAAAAGCCCTACTAAAGTTGACTCAAATTTAATAAAATTGTTATTTTTATTAGTGGACTACGAACGTGTATACATTTCTGACAAAGATTAAACTTGAAGAAATGTATAGGATGCAGGTAATATACAAAACTATACGAAATATCCAAAGTATGGTGTTTATAACATTATTTGAATGAAACAGGAGAAATAAATTTTTATGTAAGCTCCATTTTTCTAAAACATCTCTAATTTCTAATTTGATCTAATAAAAATAAGAATTTTCATAATTATCCACAGATTAACTGCTAGTTTTATTTATTAACAATTCTTAATTGTAACAATTCTTAAAACTAAATTAAATACGAATCAATGATTCCCTATTTTCAATAATTCCCGGTTCAACGTGTACCACACTTCATTATACGTTACACAGAATATTTTACCGTGAAAAGTGGATCAAAAAGTTCTCTGCACCTCGTGATACTCGTTTCTATTCCGACACCCGGACACCTTACTGTTTGCGCAACAACGTGCACAGATATTCGAATGCGTGCACCGTCAGCCATGGTAATTCCACATGCTATTCTATCATTACCTGATTCATTCGAAATATCTCCGAGTGACAATTTTCTTGTATGACGACATTACTCTCAAATCGTATTGATTTTTCCGATATTTGGAATTAAGGAGAAATAATTGAAAATTTCTTTAGAAATCGTTGGGATTTCTCTTCAAACGAAATAAACGAAAGATACTTTACGTTGCATGATTTTTGTTCTTTATTGAAATACTAGTAATTTGATCATTTTCGTGAGATCGAAGAGAAATAAATTTACAATTTCTACGAAGATCTTTGAAATTTGTTTTCATAATAGGTAAAGGAAAAAAGATACTTTAAATCCCGTAATTTTGGTTCTTTGTTAAAATGCTAATAATGTAATAATTTTCTCGTAAATTTGCCTAGGTTTATTCTGATTGAGTCATCGATGCTAATGCAGTAAATGTAAAACGATCTTATTGGATTGTTTAGTCTACAGACTTCGCCACTATGATGAAATTCTTGTTAATTTCTATGATTAGGCAAAGAAGATCGAGGAATAGATAGCGTGAAATAATAAATGAACCGTTTCCTTTTATTGAATCAATTGTAGAATTATTTTCTGGTGAATGAATATTTTTTTGCGAAGGACGTTAATTATAATTTAATTTTTACGTTTATCTGTACTTATTTCGCCTCAATCGATGAACAATGATTTATATACTCCGTGAAATTAAATGAGAATTAATATGCACTGTTTAAAATGATCAAAAACATTGATATGTTCTTACCGAAGAAGGCAAATAATGCTGTCCTATTTTTGACGGATGGCAGACCATCGTCACCTTGCATGAAAAGCTGACTGAGCTTCCTTGGAGATGGCCTATCCTGGCCAGCCAACATGTAAACCCCATCGGAATATGCTGCTGGCATCTTTCGTATCAGCCTGCTGTCTACGGATGTACAAACCGTGTTAAGAGCGACATGATAATCAATTCCTTTCTTTTTCTAATTATTTATTACAAAGCATCGTCGTTCAGCACTTTCGCTAAATCTTTTGTCTTTTGGAATAATATTTCCCCTGTTATCTGGGATTATTTAAAAAGTCTTCGATATCGATGGATCATAGCTATAGCCACCGACAATTGTATCATTTAATTTGTATTTTCATTCTGTATTTCACAGGCAAAGTGCTATTAATGACATCTTTTACATAAAACACAGAACAATAATTAAAGTAAGATACTTAAAAATTGAAAAACTAAACGCCATTTTTATAGTAACTTTTGATTACGAATTGAACTCATTAGAATTTTGCCCGAGGAAATTATCTCTTCTGAAACTCATAATTTCTCGGCTCAACTTATAATACGATGTGTATTTTTCTTCCTCTGAGCTTCCTCAACTCTCTATTAGGTAAATAGCTTAATCCAAACTAGTATAACTTATTTACGATCTAACGATAACCATTGAAAGTTAAATAAGCGTATACTTTATATTTTAATGCTGTGAAAGAACTGTAGAACCGAATCAAAAATTGACCATTCCGTTATTCTTTTCTTACTCTATTAGTACAAACGATGAACTCCGTACGACATTATACGTTTGACTAAATTATTAGCGTTCTGTCAGGAAGTACATAGATAGTTAACACGCAGGAAAGAACACTTTATAAGATATGGTGTCATTTAAACAAGGCAGAAAATTAGCGTAAAAAACGTAACAGACATTTAAAGCGTAAAATGAAAGATTCTTTTGGTATAAAAAAACAAATGTCGCCGACAGGACCCATTCGTAACTTAATCATTTCTTTTTCTAGAGAGATAAAAAGACAATGATCTCGTGATTTTAATGGATCTCGTCTTTTTAATGGATATGTACTGTTTTCTAAATATCATTAGTAGCAATGTCGTTCATGTTGAATAGAATACATCAATGTTAGTATAATAATCGAGGGGCGGCGATTTTCATGTTTAAAGAACCATAACATTTCTGTCGGCAGAGCTGATTACGTCTTTCACGGTGCTAAAGTTTTTGCTGGCCATTTTATACCAGCCTATATTGAAACAAAATAGCGACTTTTTTCGCCTTTCACTCTACGCGCCATTGGCTTTGCACGCTATTGCAATTCGAGCCGCATCACAGTGTCAACAAAAAATATTTGCAACTACAATTCTCTTCTTTCTCCGTTTAAATTATAACAACTTCCATGTTGTAATGCAAATTTAATAATCGTACAAATGTAACAACGTACAGATAAATATTAACGAAAGGCTGGGCAAAATTACTGAAAATTTGTTCAATCTCACTGTCCCCGATTTCTATCAAATATTAAATTCTATCATTTAATTATAACAAAACAATACATAATCACAAAACAGTTTCTTTAAATTCCAAACCTCCTATCTTCCTCGCAGTTTATCAATATTTCTCAATGTTTCATTATCAATATTTTATCAATATCTTATTAAAAGTATTCTTACGATATTCTTCTAAAAGACAATTTTTCCCTAATTTGACCCTGTCCTACCGCATAATAACGATCTGATGCTATTCTACTGTGAATGCAGTCTACTTGTTTACAAGGAAACAGATTTAAACAGAGTAACAAGACAACGAAGCAATAGTATTTGAACTACTTGCCAATCGATCCCCAATCAGGATGAGCCAGATTGTTGTACCATCCATCGTACCTTTGTTTATCCGCATAGCTATGCGCAACTCCTGTAAGAAACAACAAGAAAACATTTTCTAAGATCATAATGAACAAGAAAGCGTCGAATTGCATCGAGAAATGCAGTGTTCTTTCGACGAAATGAAAGTTTTCTAATGTTAAAAGTAAGTGTCACGACAGGGTCCAAGAACAAACATTAATAAAGTGGAAATCTTTAACTACTCGTAGATGGATCGGATCATGTACGATGAATTCAAAGGCATGTATCGCGTTATATATCTATGCATCGTTTCTTGGAATTATGAATATATTTTTTAAGAACTAAATGAAATAGATTTTGAATGAGTTCTGTTTCGATCACTTTTTTAATATTTCGGGGCATGATCATTCAGTTCATTTCTTAAAATCGTGAACTTTTTTTTAGGAATGATTCAGAATCTTTCAAATGAGATCTGCTTCGATTATTTTCATCGTTCAGTTCATTTTTTGGAATCACGAACTTATTTAAAAATATTCAAAATTCTTTGGAGGCGTTCAATCGTTTTTGCCTATTATTGTTTATAAAGTTCCTAATTTAGAATCGTTCGATTCATTGTTTGGAATCTTTTAGAAAAGAAACAAAATTTTTCAAATAAAATCTGACCCCCTCGACAATTTTTAGGATTGGTCGTGGAGTGGTTCACGGGTAAAAGATAATCGATCAGTCAGTTAACTATGCAAATAAATTATTCGTTAGGGATTAGGAGGAGATTTAATTTACAATCAACCAAGTTGCACATTTATCGAGAAACGAATGTAGAATTAATTTTAAAGCTCTTTCATAGAGGAAATAAGCCAATTAAATTGTAATGACCTTTAGAAACAAAAAAGAGTAGAATTAACAGGATGAAGTAAGATTCAGATCTAATTTGGTTGAAGCTTACGTTACACAGTACTCAAATTAACTAAATTAACGTGATTTGATTACTAAATTATTAAAATCACAAGAAAGGCACTTGTTTACAAAACTATATACAATTTGTATTTTTCTTTAAAAACCATAAATTCTTTACGCCTTAAAAATTATTCAGTCATATGATACTTTATCCAAAGTCATACTTATCCATAAATTCAATTCTCAAAGTTACCATAATTATCCATAACCATTTATGTACCTCATTAAACCCACTATTTATATCATTTTCAGACGATCTTAATTATGAATCAGTTTCAGCAATCAATTCAAAATTCTCAGCTACCTCTATGGGTCGATATTTATACCTTACTTTAAAACAAACTCATTGCTAATATCGGAGATCAAGAAACACTCCACTGGTTCTCCCAACTATAAAATAGCAAAATGAAATCTCCTCGATTGGAACATCATTGCTCCACATTTTCACTTTCGGTACACTTTCGTCGCTCCAAGTTCGCTCGAGCGGATAACGGAATCGCGCGCGTGCAGCGATCTAGCATCATAAGGTAAGAGTCGTACCGGTTCCAGCAGGCAGGATGATCAAAAGCAGCCAGACTAGCAGGTCGATCCATGTCGAATCTGGTGGTCGTCGTCGTGTCATCGTCAACGTAACAACACGCACCCGTGCATTTCTTTCAACGATTGATCACCACTTTTTTCCTCTCTTGGCGCACAAAACCTGCCGCACTACTCGATGCTTTCTGTTCAGAGTCGACTGCGGGAATGCATGCTTCGTATGAAATATCCTCCGGCTCTGTATAACGAACCGCTTGTGTACTTACTATCTATTCAAAGGAGGAATGGCTACGAGGAAGGCGTGCAAGGTGACACACACTTCGGTACGCGACAAACTGACTCGAACGTTATCCAATTTTTGGTCATATACTGTACAAAAAAAGAAAGAGATATCAAAACAGCGGAGATCAACGAAAAGACACTTTCTGTGTGGTGGATGGAGGCACAGTGAAGTCGTAGCCGGGCCACCACGGAGAATAGAGACAACACGTGCGACACACGGGCGAAAGAAAAAGAATCGAGGTCCGTTCGCTGGCTCTCAGGGTATGCCTCGTGTCTGGCGGCTTCGAAGCAGGATTCCCCCCACCCTCGAGGACGTTGGTGAGCGAGGGTACACCTCATACTCGAGTGGTTTGGGCCAAGAGCGCTCAGCCTGTGTTCGCTGTATGTCGTGTTGCCGTTCTTGGATACGCGGTGAAAGTCGCCGGCCTATTTGTTTCGTTACCGCGAACGCGCCTCTGTCTTTCTTTCTCTTTCCTTCTCCGTATACATTGTGCATATCTTTCCTTCCCTCTTTCTCTCTCTCCTTCGTTCACCAACACATTCTGTCTTATTGCTCTCCTCACTGCTCCTCCACGCTCGCTTCGCGTTTCTTTCGTCCTCGTCGTCTCCACGCCTCTCATCACTGTTCGTTCACCGTATACAACATCGGGACGTATAACGAAGACGACGTCACCGCAGGCACAGGCCTAGTTTTCGAGTCCGCGGCACCGATTACCCAAGGCGAAACCTCTCTCGGTTCTCCGACCTGAAGTTTCAAGGTCGATGACGGGACGTCTCAGGCTACGGACACTGGCAGAGAACATCCTGGCAGCCGGTGATGGCAACGTTTAGCAGGAATTCGTTCGCGTTCCGCGTTCTGTTCCTCTGATTCCGGACACTGAAAATTGAGAACGGGTAGAGGGCATCATGCGTGACCTTGACACGAGGATATTGCTCGATTATGAAGTAAGTGGTTTGACGTAGTGGTATCTCTATGATACAGACATAATATAGTAATTCCAGTGTTAAGTAGTTTAAAGTATCTTGCAATTAGACTTCTATAATACAGAGTATAGTATAGTAGTTTGGTATTCATAGATATATACTGTATTACAAGACCTGAAGTGTCTTGAAATATATAGTACTTCCATAGTATATAGTGTAATATAATAGATCTGGTATTAATATATAAAGTACTAAGGTGTTGGGAGTATTTCTAAATATTATGTAGTAGATTAAAGTGTCGGGTACCTTTAGAATTTCATTCTTCATGGATGTTTTGGAAATCTTGTATATTGGGCTGGCAACTAAATGATTGGCGCTTTTGTCATTAGATGGTATTGACAAATCCGCAATCACTTAGTTGCCAACCCAATAATATATGTTAATAGTCAATCAACAGAGTGAATTGAAGATAATCCGTATCTATGTAATCCACGATCTTTTTGAAGTTATTTAAATTTTCGATGTAAAATATGAAAAATATGATATTTTTGCATAAAAATAAGAATCTCTGATCAGACAAACTTTTTATTTTCTTGCTCAAAAGCAAAAATTAAAGAAGTTTATTCTAGAATTAATTATAAATACGTACCTCTTATACATATTATTGTTTATTATACTAGTTAAAATACCTTCGATCATTTCTTCTAGAAAAAATTATGAGATATATGATTGGAGACCTGGCTAGAGACTCTTGCATGTCGATAAATATTATTCTATTAGTGGTATTTCAATTTCCTTAGAAATAACGTCATCTATGAAGAATTACATTCTTTATAAAACATTCTATAAATCTTGGCACATTTACAATACTACTGAAGTGAAATACTGAGTTATCAACAATATTCTTCAAGAAGTAGAAGATATAGAATCACATATCAAACCAAACCTGTATTTAATTCCTATTCTTTACATCATATCAAATATAATGTAACAGGTGTTTCGTTTTACCAATGAAGGAACAGTTGCAATATCTCAATAATATTACAGATTCTTTGTCTGCTTATGGGAACAGTCGCACAGGTGTGTTCTTTTTTCTATTTTACACCACCTGAAGTAAAAGTTAGACTAGAAAAATGAATAGTTAAGCAACGCTATTTCTCGACATTAGACTTGTTTTAAAATTTTGTAATTTCTATGATACTCATCCTTAAGTAATAGATTATATATAGACCATGTATTTCAAAATTGAAAAATTGCAGAGCAGTCCTAATAACACATTTCTCTTAAGTATTTAAACGGGAAAAGAATTTAAGATATTGAAAAATTGGAAAAATATTTTTAAGTAATGTTAATGGGATAAAATTAAATAAAAATTGAGGGTAATTCTAATGGAGAAAAGTTAAGCTTCTCAAAAAAGACACGCACAGAGTGAGTCAACTTGCGAAGAGATCTCGCACTCCTGCAACCGGGCGATTTTTATCGCCCTTGGCACGAATCAGCAAAGGCGATTGCATTTCGAGAAGGAGATCAGACAGGCATATTCCTTATTAAGAGTATATGTCATGCTAAGCACCGTTCTTCTCTGCTTGACCGCTCCCTTCCAGAAAGCTTCTTCATCTTTTCTATGATGAATCACAGACCGTTTACCAATAGTCCTCAAATTATACGCAATCGCACAGAGAAATACATGTCTTCGTGTCTAGCGTTCAGTATATCCTTTGTTCTACTACCTGAAATTAAAACCGTCATTACTATACAAACAAGGCTGAAAAGCGATTAACGAATTGAAACAAAAAAGAATCGTGCACCTGTATTTTAATTTAAGTAATTCACATGCGCTACTTTGCTCAAGTGTCGTGTGATCGGTATTGTGTAATATATACAGAAACAAAATCATTCGATTTCGAATTTTAATGCACCCAGGACACACCGTTAGGTACAACAACATTTTACATTTTTTATTCATCATTTACTCCACAAA
Source organism: Bombus terrestris (assembly GCF_910591885.1). Lineage (NCBI taxonomy): Eukaryota > Metazoa > Arthropoda > Insecta > Hymenoptera > Apidae > Bombus > Bombus terrestris. The sequence continues at coordinate 9,099,582 of NC_063271.1, read as the reverse complement.
CTTAAAAAAAGAAAACCATATAACGATCATCATTATCGCAAACGTTCAGATCGTTCCACATAAGGGTCGTTTTTTGTAAATTGTATCGTTCGACAAGTTGGACGGTAATTTTATCATTTTTTGATTCGATTCGTTTCTTCTTATTCTTCATTTGTATTTTTTTTAAGGTACTTCGTGTATAGCATCGTATTCACGGAAAAAGTTGAGGAAAATTCGAAATAGAATATATCTATCAAAGATCGTGATCATTCATGTTCTTCGTTTTTCCAAAGATGACGTACTCTCTGCAGATATCGGCCCCGTAAAATCATTCGTCGCTTCGTTACGCATATACATGCCTAATTCTTAAGGTCCCCGTTCAAACGTGAACCTTAACCTGTCCTTTGAATCCCTCAGATCTTGCGATGTTCGCGGGATAATTCGAATAAACAACGCACTGGTTTCGACTGACCCTGATTTCCTAACCCATTGACTTACTAACGCAGTAATTTCTAATTCGAACCGTTAGAAAACGCGTCTATCATCGCGTCGATGGATTATGGACGTCCAAGAATTCGTTTGAACAAAACGACTGTGAATAACATCGACCGCGAATTGCAACATCTCTCACAGAGAAGCGCAATACCGATCATCGAGGCACAATCATTCTTTGTGATAACAACGAGATCACGGTCGTTCGCATCTTGCAAGACTGACGCATTAGCCACCTATAATCGCCTGAACATTAACAAAAATTTTGCAAGAACGCGTCACAGACAGCTTCCTAGTTGCATTTTGGAACCATTTATTACGCATTCAAGACGCTACGTTACAATCGTGTAAATAAACTAATGTTCTTAACCACTTGCACTGGTAATTGATCGATAGGCGTTCTTAACACACCCAACCATAACAATCGACAGCGAGCTAGTACTTAGGGTAATTTGTATAAAATCTTATAATGTGTGCACTTAATATGGTTGTAATACGATTGATTGATAACATTATTTTCGCTGTGAATTTCAATTTTCAAATATAAATAGAGAAAAATCGAACAACGTGTTATGTATATCCTTTTCCCATTTAAGATATTTAAGTATTGATGTGCATAACACATTATTCTAGCGCAAATGGTTAATAGGGCTTAAAATTATTAGAGGGTTATTAACATTGCATAAGTTACTATACGAACTAAATATTGAGAAAGAATCTATAATATCAAATATTATAGCGTCTCACAATGTCCCAATTTCTCCTTTAATTGTAAGATCCTCTAATAAATTTAAGCGATATAATTGTTTTAAAAAACAACCAACATTCAAAAACTATGCCACTATCCATAAATTAATATTTTCATGATAATGGGACACGTAAAACCAATAGACGAGCGACGTTGCTCCAGGCTGTCACCTTCAAACAGCTTCTTACGCCCTGCAGCCTCCACTAACAGCATTCGTTTCCTTTTTATTCGCGTGGTCCATACAGTTTGCATGTGTTCAATTACAAGTAATTCTGTTAACGGACTCACACGCACGTTACAAGTCTACACGTATCCACACAGAAAACCAACGAACGGACGGAAGGATCAAGAGAGCGAGAACATCATTTCGAGGTCGATCCAGGATAATAATAAACGACTGCCGGTGCTGGGAGCTGCCAATGCGCGGCGTGAAGTTCGATCAGTTGTAAAAGAGTCTTCCTGACTGAAGGTAGTATTGTATCTTCCGCGAGAAAAGCGTCTCTTAAACTTCCAAGCAATTGCTGCAACTGGGCAGGTAATTCAGTGTCCAGGTCTTTACCGATGCAGGTTAGGATGAAGAACAGACAGTCAGTCTTTAACACGAAAGGAAATAATTACTTTCTTGTCATTTTATTTAGTATAACTATGTTAATGTAAATCTAATATATGTCGTTGGTCATTCTATAAGTATGTAATTACATGTCATGGATTGAGAATCATGGCAGTGTAAGGCAAGATTTTGAGAATCTATTTAATTACATATTTCAACTTTTAAAAGTGTTGTCCCTTTAATTTCATAATCACAATTCATATGATTAAACATTAATTTAATTTCAAAATTCAGTTATATCTTTAATACGTTTTTATGAAAAAGCATTATGATGATTCTTTATGAAAAGCAATAATGAACTGATTTACATTTTTACGAATCTTACTTCATATGTACTTACATTCGAAACATGGAATTTATTTTTCTAGACAATTTTTTAATGTAAAAGCTATTTTTAAATCTGTAAATAAAGAATCTGTAACAACTTCATTTCAAGATTTTCTATATATAATTAATCTGTTAAGGAAATACGCCGAATCGTATATAAATTATTTTAATTAAATATAATATGATGTTTGAAGGAAGCTACATAGATCTTAGAGTTTTATATAAAAAAGCAATACGTATCAATCTAATATTTGTATTGGTGCTATGTTGAACCTACCTCAGCCAAAGAATTTACAACTGGAGGCTGTAAGCAATCTTGGCAACACTTCCAAAGCAGTGTGAGAAGAACACGTCCGGGAGGAACGCCCTCCTGTTGTGTCTTTAACTGAAGTTGCCTCCGTTTTAGCTGTAACCGAAATCATGCATATGTATAAGGATAGGTATGTGCGTCATTCATTTTGAGTCATATGGCAAAAAAGCAAGTTTGGTTCGACATAGGTAGTATTGCAGAACGTAATTATCAATTGCACGATCACTTAAAGATCATCCCATTGTATTACAGACTTTTATGAGTCAAGTATTTATCACAGATTGTTTTATGAGACAAATTGATTCTACCTGACAATACATCTCGTTTAAAAACGTCATGAAGGCGGAGTAACGATGATAGTTGGAGCCGTCGTAGAGTATCTTAACTCGGTCTTGATACCATTGCTGACACGTGTTTAGTAAGGATTCCAAAAAAGTTTCCTTTGTTTCTTTCTGCATCATAAAATATTGCATCATGAGTTTTTTTTCATAATTTTATCATTTCACAGCATAATAATAATGGAAATATAAATAATAAATATTTCACGCAAGTTATGAAAACAGAATGTTCCTATTTATGTGCTCGACACTGTACGCATTCTAATATTAAATTATAATTCAACGAATAATGACCTCTATAATAGTGATGCAGATCTTCGCTGCTGGTTCAGCATACTTTCGGTTCTCGACCACCCTCTCTAGTATATGTCGCACGAGTTCCATTAGAGTTCGAGCATTTAATAGATTTGGATCTAAATAAAAAGAAATTATAATTAACCAGTGTCTAAATTGTAATTAACAAATATTATTCCTCGCCCTCAAAACATAAAGTTATTATATTTAATATTTATCATTACCTTCTATAGCTCTCAGAAGCGTGTCTTGAATCACAGATGGGAATTTTCCCAATTCAGACGCGTCTGAAATATTCACCGCCTTCGCGGCCAACACGTCGGCTGCATTCAAGCTTTTCGATCGTTTCAGTCCATAAGTGGAAACAAAGGATAACGATTTTGTGAGCCTAGCAGGTTTTGCTGCATTCGCTTTGACATCGTTTTGATCTACGTTGAAGTGGACCCTACCCGAGCCCTGTTTTACAAAATGTATTTAGTACGCGATACTTTCACGTTCATCCTACGCGCGCTTGCATTCCATTCTACAAGGTTTTTCACAGGTTTTAAAACACGCAAAGCTAAACAGCTTAGATCATAATATAAAATAAAATGATTTTAAATAATACATTGCATCTATATTAAAATTAATCTTTTTATAAGAAGAAAATACTGAAAAATAAATGCTTAATACTTGTCGTCTCTCGTAGTATTCTGTTTTTCTAATATTTTTCATTTCATCTTTGCTAATAGGTATTTATTTTTATATAACTTCATTTCTTTCATGTCTCTTCTAATATTTTGAGTATTTCCTTTTTTTATATCTTATCCATGTTCTATCAATCGATGATTGATATAATTTTATAAATAGATGATTACATGTAATATACTTCCATTACATGTAATATATTTCCACTTGATGCTGAGGTATCGAGCGGATGTGACTGTCGTAATGCAGATCCCGTCGAATGGTGACCGCTCTGAGAGTGACGAGATGTCTGATGATGATGTTGCTGAAAGGTATGTTGTATTTGTTGCTGCTGCTGAGCATAAAGATACCGATGCACGTTGCCACTCGACTTGCTGTGTTGCAAATAATACGGAGATCGCTCTGAAGCATTTGTCCGAGACCTGAATCAAGATCATTAATCGCCGATCATATAAATAGATAGCAAAACGCTGAACTGAAACTATTGTTTTTTTTATTAAGCACACATAGGTCGCAATAAGACATTATAAATATTATCAAAATGCCATTGCAACACGCTGAAACAATCCTGCACTCTATCTTTCACTTCGAACGTTGATCCGAATACTAATCTACAATATTTAGATTTCGTAAGACGCTTCGAAAAATGAATCTGGTTTCGAAATTACTTTCAACTCTTTTTACTTCTCTGTTAGAAAGGTATTTTGTTTAAAACATACACAATTCACGTATCTTTTCTTTCTTTTTAGATAAAATGTCAATATTTAATAATCAGATTACAATTTATTATTTTCTTTATGTCAAAATAAAGTCTATTTCTAATGGATATCTTTTAATTGATCTTTTCTCTAGAAATTGCTTTAATAATAATTCCACTTGCAAGAAATTCGTCTTGGCTTTCTACACATTCTTCAAGCATTCTCGATACGTCGACCTAGTCTTAGGTATTCCATAAGTAGTTTATACTCACTTAGAAGGATGCGAATCGTTCTGCTTCATAGTGAACTCCTTGGCATGCACGTTTAATCGTGGATTAGTCGTGTTCGCCGTAGTTCCTTCCGTTCTTCCTCCTAAAAAAATATGTCAAAGCTTAGAAAAATTCTTTGATTTTCTTAAAAATAAAATGAAATTTAAAAGGTGGTATAATAAAATAAAAACTGTAAAATATGAACCTGGAGGACGATAAATTTCCAAGGAAGGTTTACTTTTTAACGTGGTTACGTTATTATTGTTGTTGTTATTGTTATTATTATTACTGCTATGATTATTATTATTAGTTCCTTTCTGTGGAACCGCATCCCTCATCTGCAAAATTAAACAGCAAATTAATTTCAGGTAGCTGTGCAAAAAAACGTGACAATGATTGTTTACAGATAACTGTATATGGTGTTCTAAATTGATTTCTCTAATAATAGAAGGACAGCCGCACTTTATATTAAAATTTTTCTAATTCTGTCGATACCATTATATCTATGCATTGCTATATCGTATTTTATCGATTATGAAAATTTAATTAGAAACAAACGAACTATGGTGATAGTTAATCCCAACTTGTAAACAATTTATTCTAACAAACGTTGAAACAAATGTAACTCTCAAAATCTATCACAAAATATTCTCAATAAATTAACATACAGATTCAATACAAAAACAGCAATTATTCTAAAGAATTTCTTCACATTATATTTATTACCTAATTCATTCAAACATCTAATCCCTATACATAAATAATTATAATAAAATTGGAATATAATTCTCCCTCGGAAATAAAGCAATCTCTAGAAACACTTGAGAATGTTCTCTACTTCTCGAAACGTGTAGATTAAAAAAGAAAACGTGCTTGCAACAAAGAGACTCTGATTGTACATGTCGTTTCGGTGGACGAAAAGACGCAGTACCGAAACAAACAGGGGAAACTCACAGTGGAAAGCGTGTGAGAATCATCATCGTTTCCAAGGGCGTCGAGAGAGCGTCGGATGGATATCCTTGTCGCGGTAGGGTGGCAGTGACTGCGGGAACGGCGAACTTGCCGGCAACACGAGCAGTAACTACTGGCCGTCTATCAATTGACACGTGACATGCGAAAAATCACGCGGTTTTCTCGCGTTTTCTCGTCGAATTTTCTTCCAGCTTTTTCCGCGTTGTCGTTCGACCGCGCGTTGATACAGCCGACTCTGATGACTGTCGACTAATAATAGACAGCACGGCCACGAGCGAGCGAGCGAAACGAACCAGCGAATATACAGCCACACGATACGAGCTTACATACGTATTAATGCGCGCTGCACCGCGCTAACAGTGGACTGAAATATCCGACGAGAGTCATCCTCGGCTTCGTGTCGACGAAACACGCTTTTAGGGTGGATCCGAAAATTGTCGAACGCGGACGTCCACGGTTCTTCTCGATGAACTACCGCGTGTTCTCTCGCCTCTTCGAAGTAGAAAGTGATGGAAGTCGCTCTGAAGAGTATGAGTGAAGATTAATGAATATGAAGTCTGAATTAATGATAATGATTAGACTTTATGTTATATTTTAATGTGCACATCGATGAAGTTGTCATATAATTTATATTAAAACTTACTGTGTTTAATGTCTCATTTATGTTTTCTGGGTCGTCGAATACAGCAAAATATCAGTTATCTGATTGATTGTTTGGATCTTAGATTCATTGGATTTCATATTATATTTGATGTGCATAAGGAAGTTATCGTCTAATTTGTACCAAAGTTTACCGTGTTTAATATCTCATTTGCTTTATGTTTTCCTTTGTGTAAAAGTTTTATCTAATGATTTTGTAAACATTTTAGTTGCTTATTGTAATGAGAAAATGTTGGAGACCTGACGCGATTGGAATGATTGGTATTACAGGAATTTAGGAATCCTCGTGTTCTGTATGTCGTAGTGAACCCAAAGTAGCTTGAGTGGTGAATTTCTTAGAATTAGATTACACTCTATTCGCGCCAAGAATTTTTTTACTCAAGTGTATGCAGAATGTGTTTTCTCGTGACAGTGATTAGAACAAAAATATAAATCAGTACAAAACTATAAATCGGCAATCATCAAAAGATCATAGAAATATTATTAAAAATTCATTTTAATAATCTTAAACTGATTCTATAATCTTAAAAAGAAACTTTTTGATTCGTATTATTCATCAGTTATCGTATAATTCAGTGTGTAAAATTACATAGAGTAATGGCATATCAAGAGTTCAGTGGTTATAGCGTAAATAGTAATAGTAGATTATATATCGGTAAAATTTATGATAATACTACTAGCAATATAATTGGACACTGTTTTAATGAAAAATGGAATGAATGAATAATGAATGACGTGAACTAGGTAATACATAAGTGAAGATGTATTATATCCAAGTTTATTCAAACCTGTTAATTTTTTCTTAATAAATCATAATTTTTTTATTGCAGTGCATTAACATATGCAAATACATAGCAATGCATTACATTTTGTCTCCTTTATTTTTCACTGACAGTTATTATTATTAAGGATTGTATAACAGAAAATTAATGTAAACGTAATTAACTTCGATTAAAAATTGAATCGAAAACGTGCGACATGTTTTGGCATCGGTTCTATTTCCGTTTGCGTCTGAAATATCTATGACTAACGCAGTATGCTGCAAATGTATTCACCATTCTTAGGCAAACAACATATACACTAGGCTGTCCTCCGTTTTCCGCGAATCTTCATCTTAGTCCCGCTTCCATTAATTAACTTACCTTTGACGCTTCTTCTTTCGTGTGGGACAAGCGTGCAACGCGTACCATCTTTGACAGCAATTATTTGATTACAACGGTTGAGGAGATCAACGAGCTTCTGCACCAATTACACTATACGTTTCAACAAATACTTTATTATTACACCTTCTTCTATACTCAATTCCTATTATGGTATTGAAATTTTAAAAAAGAGAACAAAAGTTAATTGTAAAATAATTATTAAATAATAAAATAAGATAATTATTCATAAAGTAATAAAAATCTAAAGTTTAATAAAAATGTAACTTTAATAGTAATCTAACCTTAATAAAAACCTAAAATTATAAATTTTTTAATGCCTATTTCACGGTTAAATTAATGAAGTGAAATTTCAAGATTTCAAAATTCACAATTTTTGTAATCAAGATACATTGTACTTTCGAAATAGATAATCGATGATGTAGTCAATGAAAATTTATGAATTGAGTTTAAGATTTTTACTAACCTGTATTATAATACATCGCAAAACAAGGAAGACTTGTTATAATTACTTCAAATTTGAAAAAACAGCTTCGAAGTATTGAATGATTCGTTGAAAAGTTTCGAGATAATCGTTCGTTCGGTTAGAATTTCGTTTTACCGGCGCAGAGGACCGGAAGTGAGCCGCGGCACTGACGTCGTTCTCGATGTTGGCACTCGATCAACCGATTCGAGACCGCGAACCTGTATTCAAATTATCGTGATGAATCATCCTTGTTTCTTTGCAATTATACCATCGCCCTGAGCACGTCTTTATATTTATTTATGACGTAATTAAATCAATCTAGTGCTTTACTGTTTTTTTCAAATTTTACTAGAATTCTGATTTGATTAACAATATAAATAAAATAACAATATAGGTAATAATAGACAAAAAGTAAATAGAAAACAATATAAATAAAAAAGAAAAAATAATATAAAATTGTTCGATATCTATATATATTCGGTATCTAAATTTAATATATCTAATTAAGTTTCTCTAGAACTTTTCAGATACTAAAACCATCACTCTTCATTCATTAAAAAAATGCTTCCTCTTTTTGTAATCCGACTTCTGCGCAGTTAGCTTATTTCAATAGTCATTCAATTTATTTTCTTTTCATTGGAGCCGCAATTCAGTTCAGTGTAAGTAAAGAAAGGAAACACAAACCTTTAATTCAGATAATAGACGCTTCTTATATACACCAAATAAAAACCATTATTTCACACTCTATACACTATAATAATTATATTTTTCTTTTTACAGCTTGATTCCGTTTGGGAAGATTCGAGTTTAAAAATTGTATTTTAAAAAATTCAGGCTAGACCCACACTCAAATAAAATTATAAATCATTAATTTAAGCTATCAATAGATTTAACGATTTATGTTTAATGTTTAAAAACACTTGGGACATTTTTTAAAGATCACTAATACGAATTTTTTTATTCAATGATTTTCGAGACCAACATCGATGCGAATATGCTCGGCGACTAGAATTGCGACGTATGTACACCATCGATCTTTAACGCACGTTTGTGTGTCGCGTGTTCACGCCTTTCGGATCGTCATGGTTCGTCGAGGACGGAAGGATGAGCGTATCGAGGCAATGCCATTTATGCGTGCACATGTTGCGACGATTGAGCTGGATCATCTGCGATCCGTAAGGCCGTCCGTGAATCTTCGACCACGCATGGTCGCACCCACGCAAATGACGCTAGTTCTCCATTCTCGTTGCATACACGCATATGCAATACGACATTAGTATGATACACGTCGTACCTAGTCTGAACGTCCTTTAAACGCAATCAGCTGTTCGGGGATAACACTTTCAGTTTGTCAATGGATATAACATGTAACTACAACTATAGTTTATCTATACTCTATACCAACTATAGGAATCTAGACACATTAATTCACTTTTGATATCAATATGTGAATTCTGTCAAAATTTATAAATTAATGGTAAATCAATAATTAGAAGTAACACATACTATCTTCATTAAATTAAAATTATTTAACAATGACTTTTAATTTAACAATGGTTACAATTACAGCTATAATAATTTATCTGTACTATCCAGAAGAATCCAGGTTTGATTGACTGCAAAATATAGCAAGACCACAGGTGGAAAACATGATAAGTCACATTTCCTGTCTTTCATTGAACAGTAAGTTTAAAATTCAATATCTTGTCAAACAATTCTAAATTTAGAATTGTTAACTAAATCTTAGAACTAAACTTAGAAATAAAACCAAATGAATATATATATTCATTTGGTTTTAGTATTAAATATGTATTTTTGTCACTCAAAGCCAAACAGTCAGTAAAAATGGACTTATATATTTCCTGCATGATCTTCATATAAATTGATAGCAAATGAATAATTAAAAATAGTTATAAATATATATAGTTATGTTCAGTAGAATAATTATAAATTAAAATTATATATTAGCTTCAACAATAATATTTTACTATTTACTATACACATTTACTGCTTAAATATCTCTGCTTACATTCCAATAGGAACTCTTTCTATTAATTTAGAAAAATCTTGTTAATCTGACTTACAATTTAAAAATTGAAGAATCTGAATATTTTAAATGTCTTATGTATTTTTGTGTATTATGTTTTCCATTTTCCATAAATGTAGAAACATCTGTCTAATCATAAATAACAAAATAACTGTAGAAAATTTACATATAAGTTTCTAAAAATTAATTCGATTGTTATATTATGCTTAAGTTAATAAGTTAATCTTAAGTAAGCTTAAGTTCATGTACCTATAATGATTACAAGTAATCTTTTGCTCAGAAATATAAGTGTCAGTAATAGCAATATCATAATAATGAAATAATAGCAAAATTAATGTTACAATTGTTACTCATGAAATATTTAAATAATAATAATAAATTCTTCCAACAATAAGAACAAATTGATGAGATATAATATGACAAAAATGTTTCACAAATCATTATATTTATTCATATATATGATTTAGAGGATTACAAACCATGGTAGCAATAAGTCAATTGAAGAATCTATATTTCTTTTAATTGGAAGCATTAAACCATTTATCACTTGATCTGGCCAATGGCTAGTGTTTCGTTTGCACATCATTCGATGATATCTCCTTTTTTTCTTATTTTTTGTAAGCGCTTAACTAATATATATCTTGTGCTTCGTGGGTAACCATAACACGCTTCTTCGTTATTATTATTGTTATTATTATTACATTGAAAATAATATTATGAAAAATAAATCTTAAATTTCTGCTAAATTCGTTTTCGTAATCGTTTTGAATGGCTACGAAAGAACGTAATGTACAAGATTTAAATAGAGTACTATGTGCTACGATAATCGATATTCATTTAAGTTATAAAAATTAGTTATGGTATTCAGGCCGCTTAGAATCCAATCAAATTAAAGGGTATCGAGCACCAAAATCGGTTGTTGCAAAGCATATTTTGTAGAATCTACCTACAAAGTTTCATATTTTAAACGAGTAATGAAATGTGTTATCATCTTGTTTCGTTTTTCTCTTCGTAAATGTTCTAATACATTCCAAAATGAGATTTCAATCTTATATAATGTTCTTTGTTATCAAAAAACGCATAAAAAATTATAGTACATTATATATGTAGATATGATAATACATTGTGACGCCATTACTGATGTAATGCAGATTTTTTTACAGTTATCAATTAAATGCTAATCCCTCACTTTATAAATCCGACAGAACGATGTAACGAAACATCAACATCGTTTACACATTTTGTTCTGGTATTTTCTACTACAGAAAAATCCGTAAACATTAAACACGATGATCAGCTTATTCGAGCAACTCTGTAGACAGATTCTCGCTTCAACATCGAAAATACATCATTCGATACGTACAGAAAAAGTAGCTTATAAATTATTCTTCGAATACACGCTTTTCTTGTAATACAATACAATTGCGAATAGTATAATCATATATATATGGTATATATACATTGAATATATATATATATATATACACAATATATATATGCGTTTGTTTGTGTGTATGCATAGTCGAAATGTAATATTCGCAGTGGGAATTTTCTAACATTTCGACCATGTGTGTATATTCGCTATAGTAAATATAGATAAAATTGTAATGCCAAATAGTATGGCCTGTGAACACTTGGGTAGTTTGAAGTTTCTCGGTGAGCGGCCAACAAGTCACTCTAAACACTTATTGTTTACACTATCTCTTTCAAATCTTTACTATTGTGTATCGTGTGTACGTCAAAACCAATATATTAGCTTTTGATAATATATAAATATTTCCGTAACAAATAGATATTTAAATAAATTGCAGTACAATGTCACACTGAACAGCATATAAACACGAGCATCAAATACGAAATATGTTTTGGTGGCGGAAAATCAACATTTCGCAGTAACATTGTTACCATGGTAACTTGCTTTTGTGTTACATTTTTTCTTTAATTACACAAAACTATACGGGAGTTCACTTCCTCCCTTTTTTCTCTAAGGCATTCAAGTGTTTAAATTAATTTTCGTAGAATGAAGAAACAAGGGCTTCTACAAATGGTATTTGTATGTTCAAAGTCTGGAATATAAGTTGCAGAGTTTCAAACTCACACTTTAGGAACTTTCAATTGTACAAATACAATTCCGTTGCAGTATTACGTAAACTTTTTTGTTCTATGACTATCGTACAGATGCGTTATTGTTTACATTATTGCCATGGAAACGTTATTACTGCTGAAAATATTTTTGTAAATGAACAATCGGATATAGAATTTTGAGCGGCGGAGCGGTTGTGGCAGCTGTGAATCTTCGTTATTTAAATCTATCTGTCTTTTATATGTTCTTTCTTTCTTTCCTTTTTTTTTTTTTTTCTTGAATTAATTACACTTAAGCATGCGTACACCGCAATATTATTACACGCGCCATGTACGAACTTTTAAATATACAAGTATTACAGGATGGTTGAACGTCAAACTTTTGTATTAACAGTATAATTTATGAATCTCTAAAAGTGCTGGAATTTTTCAGTCTGTCGCACTTTGCATAAATGACATTTGTATGTGCATCTTTTTTTCTTTCTTTCTATACATATATATATATATATCTGTATATGAATATCCAACCAACCTGCTAATCATATGTACAAAAAACACAATAAAGTGATTACGTATTAACGGATTAATGAAAGGTATGCAGTACTTTGCCTATAATGTATGCGAATAATGCATCTTGTTATAACGTTCAGTACATAGCTAGTAACGACAAAATAAGTAAATAAAATTCTTTCTCTCTTGATTATTTCGCATTTCAAGAGCTTCTTCACTCATAAATATATATATTTTTTATTACATGCTACCAAATAACTACTCGCTGCGTCGCTGCTCTTAAAGCATAATCTTAATTAGTACCTGTACTATAATTAGATTTGATTAAAAAAAAAAAATTAGCTACATTTAACTACTGAACATCCAATGAAGCACTGGATATTGGACCTATCCTTTTGCTACTCCATCTATGTTTTATAAAATCCCTCCCTGAGACACAAGGATTGGTCATGGATATTCAGCAGTTAGGCCGAAATGCTAAGCATTTTTTCACTATAAAAAAGTGGCAGTTAGCCGATTTCGATCATTTCTGTATCTTCTACATTTCCATGTCCAACTCCGTTGTGTCTATAAATTGTCACAATCACGGTTATCGAATTGCAATACATAAAAAATTATTTTTAATGAAGTAGATTGCAATGAACACATAAATAATAATGTATACGCTTACCTATGATTTTGTACATGATTATTATGTAAATGAAAATGCGTGCCTCTAGGAGAAAAACCACGCATATTGCCTCTACGTGGACTTCTAGCATTTATTACCCGTGGTTGTGAATACATATCCTCTAGTATACTAGGTGCCACATAAGTAAATCCCTGAAAAAAATATAAAAAACTTGTTTAATAATTAAATAAATATCTTTAAAAAGTACTGATATAGAAAATGTCTGAAAACGCACTTGAAATACTCTGTTGGCGGATTCACTTAACGTGTATTCCGCGGGGGAATCAATTGGTGCGGATGTTGTAAATTTTTTATCAAACTGTGACACATCATCCTCACTTGTCAATGTTGGTCGAAAAGGCGGTTCTAATTTTCGAGAAATTACGTCATTCCAGTTGATATGCTTGAAAAATTGATGACTTTTTATTTGTTCCGCATCAGACGGCCCAGATCCTAATCTTTGTGCAACTTGCCTCTATAAATATAAAATAATATTTACTTAAAAATCTTACTAAATAATATTTCTAATATAATTACATGTTACTAAATAATTTAGAATAAAGTAACTTTTGTAATTAAGGAAATTAACCTTCAATAATTTTCGTATGAGATCTCTGGAATCAGGTGTTAGATATTGTGGCAGATTTAGTTTACCACGTAAAATTTTTTCAATGGTCTTCTTCCTATTATCAGATGTGAATGGTGGCTAGACATTGAACATACAAACGTTAGGAAGTTTACTGATTCATTTGAATATCTCTAATAATACTTACTGAACCTGTGAGCATATCATACATCAAAGTTCCAAGACTCCACCAATCTACTGCTTTACCATGTCCACTTCTTGTTAGTATTTCTGGAGCCCTTTTATTAAAGTATATATATCAATATTAGTGTCACCTGATTGCAAATTCCATTTGTATCAATAGCTACAAAAGTTTTCTTACATATATTCTATAGTACCACAGAATGTGTGTGTGACAGTGCCATCTTGTATATGTTCTTTACATAAACCAAAATCAGTTAATTTTATATGTCCTTCTGCATCTAATAATATATTTTCTGGTTTTAAATCTCTGAAAATTTATTAAAAGCACAATTAAATCATAGAAATAATGATATGTCATAAAATACATTTAACTACTCTATTTAATTTGACATGTTTAGCAACTTTGAAATACCTATAAATAATTCCCTGTAAATGAAGATGTTGCAGGGCCAATATTATTTCAGATAGATAGAAGCTATAAAAATAAGATTTGCTTAGTTTTCCTTTAAAACTAGATCATAATCAAAGTATGATTATTAAAATGTTATTGTTTCACTTACCAAGCAGTTTCTTCAAGAAAAATGCCTTCATCATTTAAGTGTCTAAATAGTTCACCACCACACATATATTCCAGAATCAGATATAATTTGCCACCAGTTTGGAAAGCATACATAAGGTCTACGATGAAAGGATGCTGCCAAATACAAAGCACATACACATTTTAATAAATTTTTCACATCGTGGTTTATTAAAAATATTAACTAGTACTTATGTATTAAAATGATTATAATGTGATGAATATTGATTAAATATTATTTTTATCTCACAGTATTAACAGACAGCAAATATACAAAAACTGTCTGAATTTTTAAAATACATGTAGCTCTGACCTACCTTTACAGCTTCTAAAATATTTCTTTCAGCCTTAGTATGTGCAGTATCTTTTTGATTCCTTATAATTGAAGCTTTACGCAGGACCTATTTTTTAAATAAGTGTGTTTAAAATGAAGTAGAGGTAAAATTAACACTGAGCATATACATAATATTGAATAAAAAATCAATATATATGAACTATAGTTTTTTCTTAACTTCATAAAATAAACAACAATTTACGTATAAGCCACTACTTTATATTTAAACACATAACTATTTCCAGAATAGATATACATTTCCAATAAATAGACATTTTTTTTAATAAAGTTTATAAAAATTTAAAAATACAAATTCAATTATTTATCACAACTCTACTTTTTCAAAGCAATTCATATTTGAAAAAAATACATATATAAAAACAGATCATAATTATGCAAAAATCTCATGGAAAACAGAGGAAGACAAAGAACTTATATAAATGGAAAAAAACAATGAATTAAAATTTTTCGCGAAATAAGATCGATATCTTAATAAAAATATTATTCCATGCGTATCGTATGACATCGATAAGATATCCAATACATAAACAAGAAAGGGAGAAACCAAAATTTTCCTACCTTCATCGCGAAAATTGTGCCACTGTCATTACCCGTAATTTTACGCACTTGAAAGACCTTGCCATAACCACCCTTCCCGATAACTTTACAAAGTTCGAAATCCTGCGGTCCAGCTCTTTCCCGTCCACGATTTACATTCTGTTCCGATATAGGTACTGTTTCGACACCTTCCGATCTAGCAGGCAATGCGAAAAAAAAATTGTCAGCACCATGAGAAAAACTTTCAGGCACGATAGATAGATATATAATGCATATATACGAAGCGTAAAGGACAAGCTTACTTACTCAGTTATCTCATTTACGTTTGGATTCGCATCGTACTCTTCCTACGTGAAAAGAAAAACGTATAGGACAATGTTATGGTACGTGAAAAGAAAATGACGATAAGGAAATCTGGAGTGCTCGTGTGCAGATGGAGAATTACCTCGCCAATCTCGATAACATCATCATCAGACTCGTCCCTATTTACCGTGTCCGCATCGTGCAATTCGATATCAAAAACTGCTGCCATTCTATGCGCGGCTAAATTAAATCCAACAAGATTTCGCGGCCGTCGAAGGCGAATTATTTCTTTTGTAACAGACAACGATAGCACAACAATATTGTTAGACGATCAAAACCTT
Source organism: Bombus terrestris (assembly GCF_910591885.1). Classification (NCBI taxonomy): domain Eukaryota; kingdom Metazoa; phylum Arthropoda; class Insecta; order Hymenoptera; family Apidae; genus Bombus; species Bombus terrestris. The sequence continues at coordinate 9,083,381 of NC_063271.1, read as the reverse complement.
GAATTACTACGAACAAGCTGCCCTGTCCCGAGAGCATACCAAACACCCTCGGCCTTACGTGCACTCCGATTGGTTGTGGAACCTCGTCATCGGCATGTTATCGAAGTGGGAGTATGTACGGCTCGACCAATCGGGCGATCACGTTCAAAATTTTGCAAGGAATTGACAACTACGGAATTCTACGACGCTATTGCCAAATCTTCGCGGTGGAATCTTCCGCGGTTCATTTAAATATCATTATGTTACTAATTATAAAAGTCGACAATCTACAACAGATTTTTAAAGTTGTACGTTATTCGAATTACAAACACACATAAAACATAGGAAGTGATTGAAACATTCAATGCATGAATATATGAACATATTCGTATACGTATAGAAGATACAGTTGTTTTCGAAAGTATTCAAACGCTTATAGAAAACTTTGATAAATATATTGTTTGTTAATTTGTCTATTTTCAAACATTTTAAAATTTCATTACCTTTGTAATGAAGCTCAACTAATATGATTATGAATGAAATTTAAAACAAATTTGAAAATAAAATTATACGGTATTATAAGATTAAATTATATATAGAAATTATATGGTATTTAGTATATATAGATTCAGTTTACAAAGATATATCAAGTGTACATATGTAATGTAAAAGTATGTAAAGGTATTTAAACGGTCAATTATGTATATATTATGTATATAATATATATATACGATAGTATAGGCATAAGGCATAGAATATTGACATTATTACTTATTGGAAAGATACTTGTTGAATTAATACTTATCTTTCAATTACAAAATTTTATTAATCATAATATAACTTGAAAGTAACTGTGTATTGATTGAAATATTAATTACTTTCATTTTTATTAATCGGAACGAATCGTCTCTTATCAATTGGATTAATATCAACTGAAAATATCTCGTGCAAAAGGTGTCACCATTTTACAATTGATAAGAGGCTGTTGCGCAGTAACATATTGCAACACATAGAATAAAAAAATACTCGTTAAGTTTTAATATCATTGCGTTTTGCCATTTAAAAAGAAAAAATAGAAGATGGTTTTACGACACCGCGTAGAGGGATACGAGAATTTTTTTAAATTTATGAAAAATTTCAAATCTAATGAATCAGTATACGTACTTTATAGTGGTAAAAAACTTCCTAATGGCAAAAGTTGGTGCCCAGATTGCGTAGAAGGTATAATTGCTGTACCGTAGTCATTTATTTTATATATAACCTTAATTTTATGACACATTGCTTTCTTTCCATAAAACCACTTAGAATCAGTATCTTTCCATTTTACATGTTTGTTTTAATATAATTACATGATAGATTAAGAAACGCTTTTTTTAAATACTGCAAAATGTATACCTTATAATATACCATATTAATAAGTTAGTAATCTATATAAATATAAAACATTTTATTCTTATTACAGCGGAACCTTTCATAGAAGATGGGTTTAAAACAGCTCCAGAATCAGTACACTTGGTGGAAGTTGAAGTTGGAGATCGGCCATTGTAGGTGGTTTAATAGAATAAAATGTATATATTAGTGTATACTTCTTTTTTTAAATTTAGTCTGAAATATCTCTATCTTTTAGTTGGAAGGATTTGAATTGTCCATTTCGAACAAACTCTGTTACAAAGTTAAGAGTACTGCCAACCTTAGCAAAATGGAATACACAAAAACGTCTAGAAGGTGATCAATGTCAAAAGATTGACTTGATTGAAATGTTACTTACTGATGAAGATGATTAAATAATTCAATTTCATATGCTACAGCAGTGAAACTTAAGATGAGCAGTTCTGTAAGTCAGTAAACAATGAATTTTTTACTAAATGTTATTTCGTTATAAGTAATATAATAAACAATCAATTTTGTACTCAGAGTGATCTCTTACAAGATTAGGAGATATAGAACTATCTTATAATTGTATTGTAATAGTATCTTACTTTAGTCGAATTGCTTACATATGTCTTGTTGTAAGAATTCCTTTTTTTCTTTTTTTTTTTTACAAATCATTTCAACATATACAATTATCACACATATATATATACCATAAATATATATAATATCATTATAATTATCACAAATAAAACAAGAACTACATTTTGTAATGTCCAACTAAGCATGTGGATAAATCTTTAAATGTAAAAGTAAATTTTTATAAAATCTGTAAAAATTGTATAAAGTAACTTTCGTTTCTTACATATAAACAATTAAAAAAGAAAAAGATTAGCAATAACATAAAAGCATTGGTTTCTTTTAATATTAATTACACTGTATAGAATGTATTTTTCAGAGAGAATATTTTCTATAATATATTATTATTCTAAGTACATTAATTATAAAGTTGTTGGTGTTGTTTCTTGTGATTCTGATGGTGGTATAACTTTCACGGAGTAATGGATTTTTTTATTTCTTATTATGCTATAAGTGTTATCAAAAATAATGGAATCTACAACAGATAAAGTTATTGATAAAGTATCTGATATTTTGATGATGCAACTGTTTACACAATGTCTACTCACATGTAGAAGGTACTTCACAGGTCAAAATTCCAATCTCATCTAATTGATGGGCAGCCACTCGTCGCATTGGTATCACTTCTTTCTGTGTTCCATTATAATCTTTCTTCACAATACCAAATTTAATGTCATGATTCTCAGTACGAAATTCCCAGCTACACAATTCCCAACCATTCACGATTAATAAATATAGAATTATATCATATAATTAGTTTATGAATTTTTTATACCTTAACAGAGATCCCATTTCAGACGCTGGGATATCAAGCTCTAGTTTCCCACCTTTCTTAATTGTAACTGTTGTAAAGTTCTCCTTATCTTTCTCTGTGTTATTTACATACATTTCTTTAGGGACCTTGCCACCAAGACAAATCTGAACATAAAGAAAAATTTTAATATCGTATTTTATTTATCAAGAAATTTGTCCAAATTTTGAAACAATATAAATTTCTTTTTCTTAGTTTTCTTTTTCTTTACCTTGGTACCAAGCTTTGGGTTGCCATCAGGATCTTTAAGGGTGCCTCCAAGGAAAGCAGGTACTTGATCTCTGTCAATGTTACTGAATATCGCTGTCTGCCATCTCGCAGGATCCGATTTGTATATTTGAATCTTTGATAAGGTATACTCGTTCATAAACTTTTTCGCCACCGAAAATGCGAAAGCAAATACCTTTGGAGCTACAAAAGAATACGAAATATAAACCATTAATCATTTTATGATATCATTATCTGTAATATAAAAAGTGTACCATTAATTATGTAACAGGTCTTTAAAATCTCTGGGTAATTAGCCTCATACATTTGGATTAAAGTAATAACAACTTCTCCAGCTGGAAAATAAAATTATGAATTAATATTTATCACAATGAACTAATTTAATTGCGTGATAAAAAAACAGCTTCATTTTAGGAAAAATTACATCACTAATCGATCGTTTCTTACAAATTCATTGAACAGATGACTCTTTCAATTTATATAAGTATTTCATTGGTTACTTTGTTTTTATGGGCCACGAGCACATGTAACTAACGAAAAAACGCTACGAAACAACTGGCAATGATACTTTAAAGAGTCGAACAAAATATACTCTAAGGAAGTTATGTAATCATGGTCGATATACATAAATTTTACCTGGTCTCCAGAGATATTGTTTCAAGTTAAAACCCTGCATGTCAAAAATTACGACCACCTGACCAGCTGCTGGACCGTGTTTTAACATTTGTTCTCTACATAATTTTAAGTATTCTTCGAGACGTTTTATGGTCACCTTTATCATATCCCTTCTCGACACTACGTGCAAAATACCATAAATATCTAATGCGTCGAAATACACTACAATCACTGCAGAAATATTGGAATTATTGATTTCATTATGTTTCATCCTCAATTACGGCTATGATGAGCATATGTCCTACAATTTACCTGGGGCACCATCTTTATCGAAACCACATAAACCGTGAGGTAGATAGTCATTCAAAATTTGAGGAGGATCCCATTCGGTTAATTTGTCAACTTCCCATTGTTTTCGCCACTCCATAGACTAAAAAGTAACTCATTTTTAGTTTGAAAGTATTATAAATATAACGTACATGTATTAATAATAAAACAGGTAAAAAATGTTCATAAAAATAATATATTCATACTTTGTGAATTTCAAATCCTAAAGACTATTAAGCTGTATATAGTACTGTGTATAATGATGTAATGTAATTTAATGCACAATATTATGACAGAAAAATCTATAAGTTTAAAATTATAATTTTCAACATATACTTCGAAAATATAATTTTAGACTAAAAACACTACGACTAGAATTATCAAAATAATGTCTTGCAAGAAACACTAAATATGACATATATTCATATGAATTTTTTCTTTTTATTAATTTTATAGAGAATTGAAGATAATAATCGAATCGATGACTTTCTACATACATAGAAATAAAAGATCCAGCGAATGATTGAAGCTTTAGAGAACATCAGTACCATGAACGATTATTATCAGAGATACATAGATACATACATCCTGTATAGTTCAAAGAAAATTTCTGTTTCTATAAAAACGTTCTCTTAATACCTAAGAATTAAGCGGATAATCAAGACACGGAATTGAGAAATTTAATTTCTAGTCTGCCTTAAGGGGAGAAAGGGATTATAGTTACAGCTAACATATTGCAATATCCGGAATTCTATTCGAAAGAAGAAAGTAGTACGCATCGCGATATTAGGAACGTTTCGCATTTTTTAACGTCGTTAATTATGGAAATCGATAATGTCACAATATGGGTAGCGTTACAAGCATCGAATCGTGTATCAAGTTTTCCAACGTTTTATTTTTCGTCTTTATTTATCGGTTTTATAAACCGATGCAGACACAAAAGAAAAAATTACAATCACCATCTTCACGTAAGAGAATTTAAGTTATTAAATTTACTATAAATAACGTTAAACTTTAATTTAATTATTAAATATGCTTTCTTCGCTAATTTGTTAATGATAATTTTATATTTTCTAACTATAATTTTGTAACGAAATATATGAATATAAAAAGAAATCTGTACAAAAGTAGGTTTATCAATATACAAGCAGGTATGAAATATTGCAGTTGTTTGCATTACAAACAGTTATTCTGCTCTCTCTTTGCTCATCAACTTGAGGTGTGAGCTGTAGAACTTACCGATTTTTCCCGGTTTTATGAACAAGTATTCTTTTCATATATACATATCTCTCTTCCTCTCTCTCTCTCATATATATATATATATATATATATATATGGATATAAGTTTAAATATGGTACAAGTTCAATTTAAAGAAAATGGATAAAGTTACTTTCAAGTATTAAATTTCAAAATTAATCGGTCTCTTTTCTTATATTTTTCACAGTAAGATAATAAAATTATTTAATATTTTAATATGTATAAAATATAGAAATCCTATAATAATATAAAAAATAAATTAATATAAACAAATTCAAACGTTTTTTTAATAAATAATGTACTGCTCGTACCTCGCTCATTAATTAAACTAATTGTAATAATTAATTAACTGCGAATACAGCGAAAAGAATTCGGAAGTACTATACTGCGAAGCATCTGAAGCGATGAAAAGTGCATATTGTGTAGAAGAATTGTTTTTTTCCTTCTGTTGGCCACTAGACCATAGAGAGAGTATACTTCGTTAACGCTTCGTAGACGATCTACAAGTCAGTGAAAATTCAAAAGATCATGGAACGTGTTTCTTCAGACTTTCTCGATTAAATTCATGGCTAGAGCTATAGAGCATCAAGCGCGAAAGGTGATGACTGATTAACGTGATAGTCGATGCTAACATTAAGTGTGCAACTTATGCCCCAAGACGTAGATTTCTAGATAACAGTATGCCATGGAATGCGTATGATTTCGAAACTATATATCCTTATTTTTAGTATGAAAAAGTTTTCTCTCTGAGATAAATGATTTCTTCATCCATTTTTGTTAACCGTTTGTAGCGCGAATAACCTTTAGTATTTTGCTTCAACTGGTTCACACTCAATAAGCTATATTTAAGAGCAATTCATGGATAGAATATATATTTTCATATTTTCATAAATAATAACATTGTGTTTGGTCTGATTCATATTCAATACACTATTTTCAGAAGTGATCTATTATTTAGATATATTTCTGTATCTTTGTTGTCAATAACAACGTATCTTCATACTTTGTACTTTGATTTGTTTCTATTAATACCAGTAATATCAAATCTATCTAAAGCAGAAGTTGTATCTTTAATCAATATGTTTCAATACTAAATACTAAATAATTAATGTTGATCTCAACTGTATTACAGTTTAAAATAAGACTACAAACAGTTAATGAATTCATTAGGATCGGTGTCATTAGTGTCTAACACATTGCAGTCGCTCAACAAGATTGATAATTATCCACTGTATATACCTTGCAAAGTAAGTGGTGGCCTGGTCTTACATTCTCTTCTGCACAATTTTACATGGCAATACCGTTAAACAGTCGCGAGAAACTTCATTTTTATATATGCTATTAGAGATTTCCTTCGTGTAATATCTTTCACAGCTTTTCTTTAATCAAACAAAAATTTATCGAAATATTTATATCAATGTGAGTCAATCCGATTGACAATATGTATTACATTTCATTATAGAAGAGAGATACACAATAATAGGAATACAATAAAATAGGAAAAATTCAATTAATATATAGATAATGAAATTTTAAAATTAATTAAATAAAGTCCTATAAATCTGTTAGTTATGTGATTAATAATAATATGGTTACATTGTTTAATTCGCACGTATAATGCAACCGACGCAATATGAGATATGTGAAAGTTCAATATAAGTTTGAACGAAGTTGTCCCCCTTTCGAAAAGATCTTTTCTACAGCGAAGGAATTTATTTATTTTTCGGTTTCTATAAAACTAAATAATAAAAAAAAAAAGGGAGAAATAGGGAAGTGAATAGATGGGTTTGTGTCAGTAATTATAGATGAAAACATCCATACCTCACGTAGCATCTTCTCCGCAGCAGCTGGCTCCCATTTTCTTGCTAAAAATCATATATATATTTTAATTTCTATTTTAGAGTCAAGAAATATTTAATTTTACATTACATATTTATAATTCAAATGAAATCGGGAAATTAATAAATTTAATACTAATTAAAATTTTATGTTCATTTATTATATATTTTTTTATACGATTAAAATTAAATTTCCTAATTTCGCAGAAAATACTTAAACAAAAAACTTTTTCCTCTCCGTTGTAAATTTTCTAATGTCTAATTTTATTCAATGATCTCACGAAAATACATTTCTTTCACTGTACTGAATGGATATTAAAGAATCTTTATATATCAATTTATATTTATTTATATTTTTTTATTTTTTAAATTATTTTATATAACAATCTTTTGAGTAGTATACGAAGTATATTCCATTTGTGTTATTAGTGTTCAACCATTTATTAATTTCTCATCACGTGTATTTCATTGCAAATTACACTTAATTCGAAGACACTACGTAGTGAATGTTAGATTCTTTCTTTTACGAGGCTTTGTTCAGAGACCAAAACAGAAGAGAATTCACATCTACTGAATTATGATTTACAATTACACACAATGGCTCATGAAAATATTTGAATAGTCAATTATTCATCACATTGATAAGCCATATTATTCAGTGGGATCATCTTTAGCACTAATTACATGTTTAAGACTAGTATTTATGTTATGTACTAATTCTTTATTATGCATGGTTACGGTATTGAAATATCTTGTAACTTCTATATACATTCTCAAATTTGTTTCAAATTTGAGTGTTCGGTGTAATCATAACAATCCTATCTCATTACAGCGCTAATGAAACTTCCAAATTTTGTATACATATAATACATACAATATATATATACTGTGGCTAAAAAGAGTATTTGTACATCACTGTATTTATTATAGCATTTACATATTAATGAATTAAGATCAAGTATATTTCGTACCATTTAGTAATTTTTTCTTATGATCAGAAAAATTTAATACCAGGAAAATGAATCGTAGGGTCTGATGAGAAAATGCTTCACTGGAAAATAAGGGCGTTTGCAAATACTTTTGGAGCCATTGTACTTAAAAATTCTTTACGATAAGTGTTTAAATATTTTTATGAGTCACTGTACATAAGGATTTGCAAACAATGTCTTATTGTGTATAATTTAAGTTCTCTGATGATTGTACATGCCGTCTTTAAACCAGCCAATCAGGTGGGACGTTAAAGATGACTGTGTATAGAATACATATCATAAAAGCAATAATCACCAGGAAACGATAAATGAACATAAAGGTCCAAGTTGCGATTTGTCGTGAGATTGATAAGTTTTCTTCGGGGCACGTTTGGCGCATGCAATGTTGGGAAACCGTACGGTCGGTTACAACAAATTACAAGAATTCATACCTCGAAGCCAACGTAGTAGAAAGTTATCGTCATGATGCGGTTGTTTCAGAATATCTTGAACTGTCCGCCTAAACTGAAATCAGAAGTTTGTATAAATTAGCCAGTTATGTAATAAAATTTAGAATTCACGTATCATACACGAAATAGCAAAAAAAAAAAAGAAGATTTAAGACTATGCGAGTTTATGGTTGCCAGAGAAAGAAGTAAAGAATATATATATAAATATATTCGTGATATTAATAATAGATGTAAATGCAAATAATTTACACAAGTGTCTTATCAAAAGATGCATTAAGATAATAGATATTTTTAAAGAAATGTGAGACATAAGAAAGATTTGTATGGTTTAAAAAAATAAATAGCCTTTGTAATGCTATAAATACTTCGATTTTTCCAAATTTCATAGAATTCAAATGAAAACAGAAATGATTATGAAAAATTAATTAATTTTTTATGTATTTTTATTAAGATTCATGGCAAATTTCATTTAGTTAGGTTTAGCAAAAGTATGGTGATGAACCTACATCTTTTTACATAGTTGTACAACAAAAGTATAATGACACAGTGTTAGGAAACTGAAATAGCATAGTACTTATATAAATTGGAGCGAGAAACATTAAAAGCTATGCCACGTAATTATGCCATTGCTTATGTCATACTATAATCTTACGCTATAACTTATAAAATACGTATTGCTATAACATTTGTAGCTACACTGTATCTATCTTTTAGCAGGAGGGATTGGTTATATTGAAAATTTGCTAGCACGCCTTTCATCCATGATTTGCAGTGAAAGCAAATCGTTTTTCTGGGAAGTGCACCAACAATTTTACGGTCAGCGCAAAAATCTTAGACAACTTTGTTTCACACAAAACCACCTGCACTTATTTACTTTCACGTAGATTTTTCAGCAGGTTAACTCAATCCTGTTACCAATAATCAAAATACGGGTCACCGATACACGACGTGTATGGAATCTGTGCTTATAATTGAAACTCTATTTTGCATGCTGAATTCATTTTAAAAAATTCGAATGAATTTTGCAATATTTGCAATATCATGGTAAGAATTCAAATTCTATTCTAAATATATATTTTTTCTGTCATATTGAAAATTGCATCATTTGGAATTCTGTTTTTTAATTAAGTTTAATTTTATTTGCAAATACTTATAGAGTAAATTCTAGAAAAATTTCTCCTAATGTCGATTATAATAAAAATTCAACTTCTATTCTGATTATTCTTTTTTCTCCAACACATTGTAAATTGTATCACTTCAGTTTGAAAATGAATTAATGTAATAATATTACGATTAATCGAATCTATCATAGAAGGACGTATATGCTTTCTGCTTCCTCGTTAATCAATGACAATAAAAAAAAAAAAAAATAAACGTAAAAAATATATAGGCGAGTATATGTATTACGTTGATTATTTCTATGTTAATTTAGCTTTTTTCTAAAAACTTCTTCCGCACATAGCAGACTCATACACGTTCTATAGAGACCTCAATTGCCATAATTGCAAGATTTTCTAAGATCTTCGTTTGCCGGTCACGATTCGCGAAATTGCTTAGTTCCGAACATCAACTTAGATCAGTTAGCTTAAATCGAACATCAGACGAAACTCTATCTAACGCTTGATATTGGCAGGTACTTGTTAAATAAAATTAAATTGGAGTTATTCTTTCAGAAAAGTTAACTAAGGAATTACAAAGTATATAAATATTGTATAGCTTATCATCCAATAATAATAATTACATTATGAATATTTACGAAAATACATACTTTCCTGTACACAGATTTATGTATTTGACCTTCTAATTATTATAACGAATATCTTATTTTGAATATTTTACATATATCAAATTGCAACGTAAAATTATCGCTATGATATTTAGAAATTGAAACAAATTATATTCAGTTTTTATCTTAGTAGTATTTATAAAAATATGAATTTCTGTAAAAACTCACAATCTACTAATGATAGAAATCTGCTGTCGCTATTACAAAAAATGAAAAATGATTATACAAAATTTAATTGCCACCGATACATTAATATCATTCATCTTTTTTCTCTCTTCCACTATCTTTATTCAAGTTTCCTATATGAAATAAAATACACGAAGGAACTATCACGTAACTTAATTGACTGACGAAAAAATATTATCCACCAATTTATTAATACTGGTTAATCTTAAATTATTATACTATCTATAGGTATTAACCTTTTCCCTTATACTACATAATATCTTTTGCAAAATTTCCTTCTTCATTAACTAAACAGAATTTATAGGAACTATCGTGTAATCTAATCGATTGATGAAATATGAAACTTAGTACGCTAGTCACATCCTCAATGTAGCACAATTCGAGTACCTGATGAAACCGATTTATGCGCACAGAATCGTGTATAAGGAGGCTAATGGACATGCGGAGATGTACAAATGTGTGCGTTTAATCTTCAATAGTATTAGCGTCACGTTGTAAGATCATGTGTCAGTCTGTATAGGTGAACAGCAGGGTAAAGAAAGTGCCGTTTTACGCGAGGGAACCGTTCACTCTCGATCATCCTGACGTTCGTTTGCAAAAACATGATATACACAAGAAACAGGTATAGAAAGAACTGTCTTTCACAAGGAAGAGTTATTTAAACTTTACCGATGGATTTAGCGACTCTCAAAAAAGAAATCGGCGAACAAAGACAGAAGAGGTGTATGCACGGTCCACGTCCCGCGATAAAGTAATTTTCATCAGGTGAAATCCATCGGATAATGACACGTTTGCGAACGACGAAAGCGATGATAAAAAGCGCGCACACTGCCGGCAATGTGAAATGAAAGTTTTAAAGGAATAGGAAGTAGATGTTCATCGTCGAGTATGATGATGATCCGCTGATAGAACGATACTCCATGCCGAACAGGTTTGCATGATAACAAGTGTCATTGCGTGAATGACTGGAAAAAAGAAAAAGAAATCACGTCACAAAGTAGAATGGTCAGAATATGAGAATGAAAATATCGTAGACATAGAATGAAGTTAGTAGAGATTTGTAAAATTTAACAATATAATTAGTGTTGGTATATACACTGATTCATGAAAGTGTTTGGATGCTTATTATAGAATGCTTTTATATTGTATGTGTGTTACATAAAACATTTTGAAATTTTATTTAATGAAGCACAGCTATCATCGTTATTGGTATTTGAAGCCAATCTAAAAATCTATATAGAAGTTATAAGACATTTAGGGCAAACATGTATTTAATAAAAAATTAGTATACAATATGAATGATGGTTGCTTATTAATGGAATGGCTGTTCAAATACTTTAAAAAACCTCTGTTAAATATGTTTGTTTACAAATTATGTTTATAAGAAATATCTTGTATTATAATTTCTATGGATATACATTTCCTAATTCATTTCAAATTTTACCGACATAATCATGGAATCGTGCCTCACTGCAATGTTCATGAAATTTCAAATAAATTTGTGTAATACGTATAATGAATTTATACAACTTTTCTGTAGTACGTGTTCAACTTTCATGAGCTATTCTACATAGATAGATATAAATATATTCTTTATAGAATCATTGTAGAAGATGAACATTAAAAAATATATCCATGTGTTAACGTCGCTCCTTTTATAGAAGTAACAATACGTGTCAAGTTTGTCAAGCTATAAATTTATAGCTATAAATTTAGGCTTGGCGATATAAGATAGGTAGACTATGACGAATTCTGAAAGTTGCGAATGTTACGCCGTAATTTCGGACGTTATTTAGGTGGACGTACCTTCGAGATTTCCAGGTGACTTGCTTCTTTAAATTCTTTTCTTCTTCTTTTTTAAGTGGAACTATATGTTTTTGTTTATATGGACGTGTAGTCCGTTCCATGATGAATTCATTGACCTAGATATATTTGCACTCCGAGCTCATTCAAGGTAGTTTACTGCCGTTCAAAACTTGCCTTCCTTAAACGTCCAGAAATTGTTATTTATTGTCGGTATTCGAAATGACCTCAGATATCAATGCACTGATTTGCCCTATCTCTAAAAGATAGTTTCACCCTCTCCAATGTTGCAGAAATAATTCGAACATTCTCACTCGACATTCTCTAACAACCCAAATCATATCTACAATTTCGTTGTATATATAATGAGCCATCGTAAATTGAATTGATACCAAAATGAAGTTTGTTAGTCATAATAATATTGATTCCTTCGAAGCAACTGTAACAGTAACTGAGGATATCTAAGTATCGAGCGTAGCGGCAATCCTCTGTTCGTAAATAGAAGTAATGATAATTTACGATCATTAGGGTGACTTAGAATTCTGTTCACGGCCGAATCGACGAAATACTCTGGCGAGTAAAGATAAATTTTGAATGACAGTAAGTGATCCTGAATGACCTTGAAACATCAATATATTGTAAGTTGTTCGTCATGAAATGGGACACACGCTTATCTGAATAAAAACGTATACATAGCACCATTTAAAAAAGCTTGAAATCTCGAAGGCACGTCCATCTAGATAAGATTTATGATGTCAGGAGATGTCACCCTCGAAATAGAGTACATTTTAGTTGAAACATTTGTTTGCATGACGAATGGTTTAGGAGATAATTATATCACTCCAAATGTATCATCCTGTATATACTTACACTAATTATATTGCTAAATGTTATAACTCTTTAGTAGCTTCATTTTAAATAAATCTTTACAGTATAAAGTATCATACTTTATATTTCCGAGTTTCTTCATAACAATGACGAGGTCAGATTAAATTTACTACGTTTCTAATGTTTATTGCATATCAATGAAGGATACATTATTTCAATATTAAGTATTTCCTGTGTACTGAATAATCTCATTTGCTCTAGTCAAGAATTTACATGTGTAATGATTGTCTTTTTATCCTTTCATTTATAGAATGTTTCTGAAGTGTAAAAATTTTATTACGTGAATCGTGTGATTTTTTATTGCTTTTGATTGTCTATTCAAATTAGTTGTATATTAATAGTATATTCTGTGATCATGTATGTAATTTAACACTTCTCTGTTTATTCAGTTTCAAGTTTGCATACGGTATCAGCTGTATTTAAAGTAGCTGTGATAATTGCTCGTTATTTCAATCTTTTTTATTTGAATCACAATAAGGACTGAACCGACATTTGTTTCCCGTCTTTGTATCTGTTTCGTATATAGAGCGATCTTGCAGAAAATTCTCGTTGCCAGTTAACAACGTAACATTTAAATAATTAAGACACTATAATCATTTTAGTTTAAGAAACTGTAGCTTGTCATTAATTTTCCTTATTATTGTAACTTTCTACCAGTGTATCCGATTTGAGTGTACGTGCGCTGTTATTTCTCTGACTATCAGAAATGCGAAAAAATACTCAGATGAAAGTTATTTGATTTGATCGAAGAAACTTAACTGAATGCTAACATTTTTTCTTGCACTTTTACTTATGGAAGTTTCAGCATCCACACATTTTTTAAACTTAATTATATACCTTTATTATTATCAATTTATTGTGCAATTCAAGAAGCATTCAATAATATGTATGAAGTATCTAGGTATCTAATAATTTGTTTGGAGTAGTATGTAAAAATAAGAAATCGACAAAAGCAAGACTTGATTCTACTTGATATCGGATAAATTATTGTTAAAATATACGCTTCATATATTTCGTTGGTTCGTTTCGAAATACGTAATAAGTTTGACATTGATAGTGATAGAAATATACAAAAAAATCACGTTACGATATGTTTCGTATATTGAAATCAACAAACAAAAATTAAATCAAATAAATTGCTCAATCACAAAATTCCAGAACGTTAGTAAAATATTCGCTAGACACGTTCATAATGTTCTTTCCAAGAGTGACATATTATTAACCTCGACCCTGTGGTCGTACCTTCTTTCCAATTGAATGGTTGACTTACTTTCATCAATGCAAATCGCTGGTTATCCTCCAATCCCACTACTTTTAACATCCTTGTGTCCCTTTTGTACGTCTTTTGGCAGTTTTTGAAGCTTCCGTTCTAGCTCTTTCACCCTGATTTGCGATAATGCGTTCTCTGCCTCCTGTTACCGTTACCTGTCGTTTACCTCGTTTATTTCTGTCTCAGCAACAAAATATATAGTTTAAGTCACAAGGTGTCACGCAAGACTTTCTTCTATTGAGCTTTAATCTCTGTTAGGAACAGGCAATGGTCAGATACGAAATTTTTGATAGCATATATGATGTACAGTGATTCACAAACTACATTGATTCACACTTCTAAAAACATTTTATGAATATACTGCATTTATCATATAATCTGTATATGTACATATGTAGAAGTTATATATATGTTGGTGTTTATTGCAAGTATATAGTAAAGATTACCAAAGTATTCGAACGATCAATTATTCATTACATTAATAATCTACAATATTTATTAATTATATATTTATATGAAACTGTTATACTTTATCTTTTTACCAGATATATGTTTGCAGTAAATGTTCTCCGACTTCTATATACATTTTTAGATTAACTTCTAATTCCATCAATATAATCATGATAGTCGTGCCTTATTACAATGCCAACGGAATTTCAAAATGTGTTACGTAACATGCATAATACATATATAAAAGTTTTCTGTAATAAATGTTCAAATATTTTGAACTATAGCCACTATAGAAGCTATAATGTAATAGATATCACGTTCATTACTACATGGTAATCGATTCATTATTATGCACATGACGACGGGATTGCATTTCAGCAAGAATGTGTCTCCAAGGTGTTGTAGAGTTGTGCTTGTTAAGGTCGAATGTGTATAACTCTTCTGTCTTTTTCATAAAATCCATGTAAAGTGATAAGAAATCTGTATAAATAGATGTACAAAATTTATATATGTATATGGTTATTTCAGAGGTACTTAAAATTTTTATTATGTGTTATGTAAGCAATGTTGTTTGCATCTTGATTTGAGTTATTCTTCTTTGTAGACACAAACTGCAAATGAAATGAATTGTTAATATGATCGATAGTGTTTGCAAATAAAACATGACCTTATCGAGTATTACTTGTTTTATAAAAAAGAAAAATTATACTTGTCCCTTTCGTACCATAATATATTCTTTAATTAAATTAGTATGTTGCCTAATACAATTGAAATCTAGAAGAGAGAAAGAAGTAGAGAAGTGAAAGAAGGTTTACCCGAATTTGCAACTCGATTGCGTTACACATTTAATTGTGGACGGTGAAAAATTACTGTTACATTGGAGGAATAACCGTATAATGTTACTAGCTAAAACTCGAAATGAACTACAAGCGGTTCATCTAAGATATTTAATATAATACTTCAATAACACAGTTGTATATTAATTTTTCATATTAATTTATAATTTTATCTTGTTCTAATATATAATTTATATACTAATAAAACAGTATTAAAAAGACATTACATAACAACTGTCCTTTAAGAAATATAATCGATGCAAACAGCCACAAAACTTTAACTCTCTCTTCTGGCGCAAATCGATGTTGCAATCAAATAAATTCTCTTCAATCAGTTTGATCTCACAGCCATCATTAAAATGCACCTCAAAATATTGAAAGAAAAAGAGGAACGTTACCGAGATAAGTAAACAATGTATACCTCTTCTTTGAAAAAACCTTTCTCTTCAAAACATAGAACGAAAATCGTCAACAAATCACGTTGTCACTTGGCGCGCAAACACATTCGAATAGAGCGCATCGTTATTGCGTTCGTGTTTCGTGGCTGCCGGCTTACTTAATGGCGCAACAGGTGTCTCTTGCGGTCGTTGCGACCGCGCTCCAGTTCGAGAGCCAATTCCCTACTAAAAATGAATGTTGCGCGCTGACTGGCACCCAAAGTATGGTACCGTTCTGTTCTGCGCTGTGTTCACGATGACCAGTATTACCTTGTCACGGGATACCCCACCCCTTACAAACCATTGTGTTAACCTACCGGGATTTTGCTTCATTAATCGGCCGTTGCTATCCCCTCCATTTCTCAAAACTGATTTCGTACAGCGTACGTTTGATATTATCTATATAAAATAAATAAATATATACAGTGACTCAAAGAAGTGTTTGAACACTTATAATAGAAAATTTATAATATATTGCATATGTTGTATTTACTGTAAACATAAATTAATTATACAATATGAACAGCCATTTTGAACATATAATAAATTGTTGAACACATAAAAGATAGTCTTACTGAATATTAATTCTTAATAAAACATTTCAAAATGTTTTATATAATGCATACAATATACAATACATAAATGTTTTCTATGGTAAATGTTAAAATACTCTCGTGAGCCACTGTATATCAACTATCTATATATATCTCATTCGCATTTAATATTTGAAATTTCTAAAAATATACCTCTCTCAATAATTGGTCAGATGTGACCCGACATATGGCCAGTTATATTATCGAAGCAATAGTCTATCTTGTGTGCGTTCATATACAACGTAAAGAAACGTGAAACAATCAAAAGTCATTTCGACTGTCTTTGTTTGTTGAAGTAAAAGAATAATCAACTACGTGCTGAAATATGAGCTCTTCCTCCTCTGCAGATTACAGCTTACATTGGGAACGATGCAACATTGAGTTAGACAATCTCAAATGCGCACGAGTTTGTGAGTAACTCTGCATCATAATATTGATTAACATCTTTGTAGTATTTTAGATACTCTATATAATTGTTATATGTACTTACCAAGAATATGACATCCTTCTTATATAAAAAACCATGAATTTGCAAATTTTCATTTTTTCAGTAAAAAGATTGGCTAAAATGCTATTTTTCTGTGCTCTTAACTATACAGATTAAAACAATAAATGTGACATAACAATTGTACTATGAGTGTGTTTATGAATTTGAACCTAACCTCTTAATGCTCGGATTTGATAAACATATATTAATACAGATATTTAAACAATAATAGACATGTATTATACTACTTTGATTAGGGTGTTTCTATCATATATTAATATACAGAGGTTACAAAAATTTATTTTCTAATGAAGTACTTTGGTTATTAGATTCTACATTTCATTTTCGTAGCATTAAATTTGTATAGTCATATGAAATATATTACTAAATAATACGATATTTAATATAGAGGATTATCCACTTAAGAACCCGCGCTCGCGAGAACTTAGAAAATAGCAACTTGTAGGTTTACTACTACAATTAAAACATGGCATGCGCCATCTGTGAGCTGCTACTAGAACTAGAGTTAGTTATAGGCTATAACACAGGGGGAGTTTGGTATCACCGAACACTATGCGCATGGTGTTTCCTTGAAAAATAATCAAATATGTACAATGACACTATTTGCATTTTTCGACACTTTTTCTACTTTGTTCAATATTTTTTATACCTAACGATCCGAATATTTTTTTTACAATGTAATTTAAAATTTGGATAATGAATCGTAGATAACCCTGTACTTAGATCTAATTGATTAGCATGTAAATATTAGTAATAAATACAGTGCTGTACAAATACTTTTAACATCATAATCTTCGATAATCTTAGATTTGCGATTACCATATTTATTTATATAAATTCATAAATTCTATTATAAGCAAATTTGTAGATCATAAATTCTATTATAAGCAAAATTGTCGATCGTGGAGAAAAAAAATGAAATTAAATTTCATGCCACCATTTTAAAGCACTGTTCGCACCATCTGTCGAAGGGTTCTGAAGTTACCTGTTGGAAATATTGACTATCACCGGCATTCAACCTCGATCGATCTCTCGCGTTCGACCAGAGACAAGGTGCATAGATTCGACTCATCGTATCGGATTCGTCCAGTTCGTTATGGCGTAGAATGTTAAGTGATATACCATTTCCTATGAGGATTTTCATCAATTAAATGTAATATTATCAATCTGAAATATCTGTATTCTTGTTAATTAGCGTGGAGGAAGTGATTCATGCAATTGTAGCTATTCGGTCGCGCCTGCATCAAAGAATGCAGATTCGTTTCAAACGATACATTATCGGCGTTTCGTGCCGGCATAAATTTCGACAGGGAAATACACCGTATAATAGAACACATTCACCAGTATCGAGGTTAAACATTTTCGATCGCTGTCTTCTCAAGTAAGTGACTTCTTAAAATTATATTATACTGTTGATTATACTCTGAAGCTTCTTACACAATAATGTCATTTGTGAAATTTTACAGGTTACAAGTTACAAGTTACTCGTTATTAGTAATAATTAACTTTCTTTACAACAAATACGATAAATACATATAGTAAATATATATATACGTGCAATACTATACATATAATACATGTACTGCAATTAAATTCTATCAATTACAAGTTAGCTGTCATATTCGATTATATTTTAAGTATTACACTATTTTTATTGTTTTCTAAATAATTGTTAGTTTTAAAATAGAATAGTTTTCTAAATAATTGTTTATGACAGTCATTTCCTTTAATCTACATACATCAAACAGATAACATTCGTACAACTTTGTTTGTTTTATTGCTAGTAAGATAATTTATCAGTACCAGTAACTTGTAGCTTATAATTTCTAACAATAAGAATTATATAAACGTAGTTACGTTTATATTATATAAAATGCTAATATAGTATAATAAAATTATATTATGTATGTATTATATTATTATATATATAAATATTTCCATGTCTAAGAAATAGTACCGGAAATACGTATTTTACGTATAAGAAAGATAAATCGCAAATATAGAAAAAAATTTTTTTCAACTAGTTTTCGAGAAAATAGAAATTTCCAAAGTATTGCTTAATACAAATTTTTTTGATATTTTAATATTATAAAAAATAAACTGGCACCTTAAATGAATGTATAGTAACATATTGGAATCTATTAAAATTTCATTTTTCAATGCGTTCATTTTATATTCGATTAGTTTCATTTATTTACGTCACTTGCACTATTGATGTATCATGTTTATTCAAGATATTAACATGCTAATTCTTTCACTTGTCCAATTGAATATTTTCTTACATTATTTCAAAAGTAGTGAATAAACATTCACACATTCTTTAAGTTTATATAAGAAATAATATCATAATATGTGTTTTTTCGATTTCTTCATGTATAATAGATATAAGTATAGAATATTATCATTACAATTTATTATTACATATATGCTATTAGAAAAATTCATTACTATAAAAAGGATTATAATTTTACCTTTTTTCGAGTTTTTAAATAATTGATGGCATAATTATTTTTATCGGGAAATTTACCAAGCAGAAAATTAGTCTGGAAGGAAGTCGTACCTTCTTGACTTTGAATTACATAAGGAATCCGTGTGTACATACCATTGAATGCAGAAAATTAAGTCAAGGTTCTACACGGAAATAAAGCTGAGAACGTTTGTGTTTATACCTTGAAAGCCAATGACCCGAAACAGTGGCACTTATTCTAAATTTGGATATCTTTTTTGATTTTATTAAAATTGTAATAATTTTGTTAAAAAATTTAATATATTTTAAAGTTTGAATAAGATTGATTTATTCTTCGCACTTATTTTAACATCTCTTTATTATAAATATATCTTTCTCTAGAATTGATCAATCAATGGTCATACTGATTTCTTTTTTGATCCACGTTTCGTCTAATATTGATAAATATCAATATTGACAATAGATTCTCATCGTATAATTTCATTCAATATATCTTACATATTAAATATAATTATAATATCATATACATAATATAACAGAGTTCGGCGTCCATAAACAATGAATTATTTAATAATTTAGAAAACATCAAATATAATTCTAAAGTCACAAACACGACTAATTCTCTAGTCAGTAACCTGTCCATTCCTCTTCATCCAAGATCTACATATCAACATATTACATAACAAGTATAAACAAGAAGTACATATTTAGTAATTTTAAAGACATAAAATACAGTTATAAGACCAAGACTAACACTTAACATTATTTCAACTATGTTTCCAGAAACATCTCCACATTATTCCATCCAACATCTACACATCAGCATATCATATAACACAGTCATACCATATCTCAAAGTTTGTCGCGTGAAAATTATTGGAAAAAATAGTTTCGGGAAAACTGAACATTGGGCGACATTGTTCCGTAGGAAATATCGAAAGGTAGGAAAGTCTAGTTCTTAAAAGGATACCTTTCTCTCGAACTCTCTGAAACGAGATACTCCACACCGTACTGTGATTAGTTAAGTACAACATGTGTACGATAACATCCAACGATATTGGACACATCTGGCATTCCTCTCGTTCAATCCTTTTAATCTTCCGTGATTTTCCATCGTTCATCCCATCTTCGGGTGAAAGGGTGTGTCCATGTTATGTTCCCGCTCCCGAGTGGGGACACATTGTCGTCTAAACCGAGGAGGATAAATATAATTTATCGAAGCGATCCAGTGATACAGTTAGCGCCGTCTCACGCACGCAATCAGTTTTCGTTCGTATTCCATAGTTGTCTGCCGAGGAACATGAATGCACAATCGAGTTTCGTAAAATTACAGAATTATTGTAATTGTAGAAACAAATGATATTAAGCCAAGGAAAATAAACAAACAGATATCTACCGGCTTACTAATGTCATGATAAAGTCGAGTCGCGAGTGGGAATTTAGATAAAGATCTTGACAAGTGACGAAGAAAGTGCTTCTTCACTCGCTCGAAGAGCAGAAACAATTTTCTTGTGTCGTTTGTATGTGCTTTCTGGTAAGAAATTCTAAAGAGCTATTGGTGCTAAATTATTGGAATTTCTAGATTAAATAGTGTGCTGCTTATTAACATGGAAACCCGTCGACGAGCTGAGTACGGTTCTTGTAAGTGATTCGGCGAATTCATAATTTTTCTATTCTTCTATTTTTGCACATTCTTTAGAATAAATATTGATGTTTTGTATATAACGAATTCAGTATTAGAAAGTTATAGATACATACGTACGTGATCGACTTAGTTTTTTACTTTTACACGTACATATTCATTTCGAATACCTGGAATATTAGAGATTGTTCGAATTCAATAAAACATTAAATTATAGTAAGGATCTTAAGTTGAAATAAAACTCGAATGGAATTTTTGATGGTTTATTTTGCAAATTTAAGTTATATTTTATTCAGGCTATATGTTTCATGATATAAAATCTACCTTGAAAAAATATTGTTACGAAACTTTCTTCACTCTCCTTATTTCGACGATAACAACATGGTATTATGTATTTGCCATGATGTAACGTACGCCTACTTGCTGCTATTCGTTTTGTTCTTTAACAATTACGAAAGTTCTACAAATTATTGATCATATATGCTCATCTCCCTTATCACCTTAGAGTTAATATACATGACTATCAACAGTATCTTTTTTATTTAACGATTTCATGATTACAATGTTACATATATGATATTATTAATATTTCATTAGTGAAATCTATAATATTCTTCTGTAATTAATTCTTCTATTTTGTTCTTCTAATTCTACCATATTACAATTTTTTATCATTCCGTGATAAAAATACTATCCAAAAAAAAATGTAGAATTTCCTAGATCCAATCATCCGACATTGCTATATTTATAAATTTGTATAGAAACCGGCGTGCAGTCAATGATTCCCAAGTAATAACAGGATACCGTGAATAATTTGTTATGAACACGAGGAATGCAATAATAAGAAAATAAGAACTTCCCATTGAAAATTCGCAGAAATTCTATAACGAAAAGGCGGCGCACAAACGAATGACGTTATTAATTGAGATTCTAGGACATTCATATCTCGAGGTAATGGGCTTAACAACTCGGTACGATTTCTTGCAATTAATCTCTACGCGCATCACACTTCTTCAATGTGCATTGCCGACTAATTAATTGTTTCAACTATATCATGAAACCCTTTTGCTCCTGCGAAATATGCTCCTTGTTGGCTTATCTAATTTGTAGTCAATATAATAATCCTCTAAGATGTTGGGTAAAATAGTAGAGAACAAAAGCGGATAAGTTGCGTGAAACTTTACAATTTTATATTTAGCTAAGTAAATTTTATATCTAGGGATTAAAATATTTTTCCATGGTTATTATTGGATATCTTTAAAACGGTATAAGAATGTATTCTAAAATTGTCGTTCCCTCGAAGCGATTGATTTTTCAGGCGGAATTCCTGCGAACTGCGATAAATCAAGCTTAGGTGCCTTATATTGGAACGGTTTCTTGTAAATCAATCTCGCAGTTAAGAGTTTTTGTTTCGATCAAGGACAGGTTCGTCAAAATCTCTGTAGGCAAATTTTTAGGTAATGTTTACTTCTATGATTAATTAAATAATAGTAGTGGTAGATAATAAATAAGTTTATAAATAATCATCCAGATAATTTTCTAGACAATTATATAAAAGAGTATATTAATTCTGAGTATATTATATTTGTTTATGATCAGAAATTTATCAACGAGCCTGATGTCGGTCGAAGCGAGGGTAATATCAAAACAAGTGAACAGTTTCATTTCAAAGTGAATTTTCACTGTAGGGATCAGGTTTTAAATAGATCAGTCGGTAGCAATGCAAGTAGGTTAGGGATACCCTGACCATGACTGCGGGCGACGCGTTTCTCTTCGATGGAAATGATCCTGGACGCTTGCCATGAGGAGAAGCCCATAAGTAAAATTACCTACCAGCTATATTGCTCCCCAGTTTTCTTTAGCGGAAATTATTTCGCGCCTATAACTTCTCTATGAGCCTTGTATTGTATTTCAGAATGAAGCTTTCCAAAATTTCTATATCATAAATTAACTTTCTGTGCAATTTATAGCTACTGTATATGTTTTTCTATTATCCGCTTGATGAGTCTTTTATACGTAGTTACAAAATTTAAGCTGTTAAAAATGTTTACAAATCGTTAAAAGGACGATAAATTTGTTTTAACATTGGTCAAATATTAGTTTACATTTTCACCCGTTCTTTGATGTAGATGTATGATGTAAACGAAACTGTTGCAATTGCTGTTGCAAGAAGATACGTGATTGCTTTCAGTTTATCTTCGAAAATCCTTAAAAATTCCGAAAATACATTTAAGAAAAATTAAGTGAAACTAATAGATATTATGTTTATATATAATTAAAAATTAACGTTAAAAAATAAATAAATACGTACTGTATAACTTGAAACCTATGTTTCCCATAATGGGTATGCAATTTTAAATTTAAAAGAACTTTATTTATGATATCTAATGAAAATCCTGTTCCTGATTTATTATACTGATTTATTCACTGCATTGGAAATAATGATCTTTTCATTCTTTCAAAATGCGTCTCTTTATTCCTCAAATCAAATACACGCGATTCTTGTAATATATCTTCATTTGAAAATAACTGATCTAAATGGAAGGGAAATCATAAGTATATAATCTTTAGCATAGGAGAGAAGGTTTTATTATAACGCTATAAAAACCTGTTTAAAGTCATCAATAACTTACATAAGCAAATTTCATTCACATTCATCATTTGGATATCGTATAAGATATATATAACATGTAGTCATCTTAAAATCATAGTTTTAAGAATCTGACAAAAAAGAATTTTATTTATGTATTATTAATATTAAGATGTTTGTTAATATAATGTTAATTGTATATAGTATATAAGTTAATTAAATAAAATATATTAAATAGTAATATTTAGATAGATATATATTGTGATTTATTAATAATCATACGCAATAAGGAATTTGCATCTAATTTACATATGTTATTCAATTATAAGTTCTTTCGAACAATTAATCTAACTTACCCACAGATGACCGAAAATGTTCGGCGATCGTCGGCTAACTTCGTGGTTTGTCGTTGATGTTTGTCGATGCCGTTTCGCGGCGTTCTTATTCAGTATACTGGTGTCTTTCACCGCTGTCATTTAACATAATTTAGTTGTATGCCAAGTACATATTTCGTTATCCAATCTTTTCATTATCGTAATATTAGACTAAATACTGGTGTCTTCTCCTCGAAAAGTGCTTTTTCATCTGATTCTTCTTATTTTTTTTTCCTTTATTCCGTGAAGAGTGTAGATTGTTGATCTTCGTTATGAGTTCGCGCGTTCAAACGCACACTCCTCCAAACTGCTCCAAAATGGTAAATACAGTTGCACATTTATAATTATTCATCGGCATATGTCTGCTGCTTTGTATATGAATGTGAATGAATTAAATTCATTTAATTTCACCTAACAATTATTTATATTTATACGGTTTTCTTTTCCTTGTTTTTAGTTCAACTTGTTGAGCTAAACTATGCATAAAGAAATAATCTCAATTTCCTCTTTTTCTTATTTTATGTCACAATAGACTCTATATTTTATGATGATATCATATTTTTAAACTTTTGCTTAATACTTCTCCTGTATTTCATTTTAACACGATGTACAGTTAGTAACAAAAGTACACATACATCTTTTACATAAAAATGAAGACATTAGCTCCAGCAATTTTGTTTCAAATTAAATTTTGTATTAATAGAGCCAAATACATATTTGGAAAAATAACACAATCCTTCAGGAGGTAAAAAAATAATACAAAATACAATCTCACAAAAGAATATATACGCCTGTTATATCTATATGAAATCATAAAACAGATATTAAATATTAAATTAATCTCTCATAGGTATATCTTCTTGATATACATTACTAACGGCCTGCAATCTTATCGATCCTGTATTGATAAAATTTAAGGTTGTAATTTCTTACATGGCATCCTTGAACTTTTATAAGTTACAATACTTTTATATCTCTTTAATTCTTTCTAGAAATACATCAATATACCAAAAAAATTTCAGATTATATTAAGATATAAACATGAAAAACGGCAAAGAGTGCTTTTAGTGTATATAAATGTTTGTGACTCACTGTATCTATTCTTTATCTTATGGGTATTCATAACTCACACGAACATGCTAGCGCAAAGTTCCCGGCAATTTGTTAATCTCGTGCATATTCGTGCATAATGGCGTGATGTAGGTATTCCTCGGACGTATCAGATTATGTTAGTCATTTTTTGCAAGTAACAACTTATATATCACTCTGATTTAGCAGCGTGAATATTTAATTTCGTGTGTGAGCCGTAACAGCAAGCTCTCTATGCGTTCTACGGTCCCTGTATTTTTAGTGATATTGGCACGTATCTCTGAACTATATTAGTTGCAACATACCCAATGGCATTGTAGGCAATTCGTTATGGTCTTTTTACGGAAAATTTCATTGCAAGTGTTTCCAATAGACATTTATAGGAAACTATACCTAAAGGAATTTCTCTTTTTATTTTCTATACCTAAAAGAACTTTTCTTTTTATATTTATGACAATCTATGAATTAATTTCAAGAGCATTATTAGAATTCATTTGATTTTTTCGCTGCCTCTGAAACAGATAATGAGAATAGTATAGAACAAATATAAATGTATAATTAGAATCAGTATAGCATCTGGTTTATTCTTATTTTCAAATGTATATTTGAAATCCACGATTTTTATCCAATTTACCTAACCAATGCCATACACTTTTTTACAAGATACAGTTATACTTTGTACCCATTGATAGACCTCTGATGATTAATGTACACTATATACTACATTTGCAATTCAGATATGAAAAGATCCAAACATTGTAGTACGTATATAATTCGTTGCTGAAGTTATCTTTCGATATTTATAAAGAGGAACATAGTTCGAATACCTTTGAGCATGTTTATAATTTGAAAAAAAATAACATTGTCGAAGTGCTTGGAGAAGAATCTCTTTTTCTCTCGTTGTTTATCTTGAACCAATCTCCACAAACTTTTTTTTTTTTTTTTTTTTTTTTTGTTCAGCAACGCCACAGTCAAGGTTGAATTAGCGGGAATAGTTACGCGAAAAAAACTAGTTTCATATGCAAGTACATAATTGGTCTCTGGAACTCACTAAAATAAATCACCAGTCAAATGGACTGTATATGGAAGCATATACAATTTTAAAAAATGGAGATTACTTTGAAATCTTCGAAACACCTTCACTTCTGTATAATCACATGACGCACTACGCGAAAACATTTAATTTTGCTCAATGAAAGCTTCGTGTATTGCTTATTACATATTTTAAAATTATGCCTTGGTCCAGTTACGAGAAGCATCCTATCTATTAAGTAACTGTCTCTTTATTTCTCGTTTTCAATAGATAATTTTGGTTTGAGTTATTTTTACCCGAAATGCTACTTATCTTTTTAAGTACCAACGTATTTTTAGCTACGATATATCTGTGACGATTTTACTTGGTACAATGACCCAGCGAAACGAAAATACACCAATTACTGAATCAGTTCGATTGATAACTATGAGATGGAAAAAAGAAAACATTACTTTTGTATCTCAATACTCGGGCCTTTATGTGGCGTTTAGATCAAAAAGATAGCGGGAAATGTATCGTTTGCTTAATAGCGCGTAAATGAAAGAGAACGTTGTGCGTGCAGCGCCCCCATCATTCGATTGCTATTAACGACCGTTGGAAATGATACAGACGAGATTCAAAATCTCTTTAAATTAAATCTTATTTTTTCCTCGTTCCATGTCTCCTACATCTTGCACGGTCACTGTGAACGTAAAGTTGAAGTGAGAACTTTATTTCTCGAAGGCGTTAATTGACCGTCCAACAATGAAGGTTATATACACTATCATATAATAGTTCACCTAAGATATCTGAACAAAGTATGTACGTATTTACGAAACTTTTATGTTCATATCGTATATGTTATATAAAATATTTTGCAATTTCATTAACACTGTAATGATATGCAACTGTCTTGATTATATTCATCATATTTAGGATCAATCTGAAAATTTATATGCAAGTACATGCATTTACTGCGTAAATATCACACATTTAGTAAAAGATTAATACGTAGCATAAGTAGCTGATAAATGTTCAAAATGATCCTATTAAATATTTAGGCTTACCAATATTACCAATATTACCAATATTACCAATATTACCAATGAAGCTTATGTCTCAATATTAGGTATATTAATAGATAATTGACTATATAAACATTTTTGTGATTTCTGCAAGATATATATATATAAGTAAATATATATACTTGCATTAAACATTTAGTAACTTCTATGCATTTTTTCAGATTTGTTTCAAACTTTAACAGCATGATCATCATAATCGACTCTTGTTACAGTGTTAATGAAATTTCAAAATTTTTCGTATAACACACATAGTATATCTATAAAAAGTTTCAATAACTGTTTAAATACTTTTGTGAGCTACTGTATGAAGGGAAGATTAACGTTATTTCGTATAGACTCAGTACAATCATAAAGATAAGCACGCGTACTACCCGAAAGTGTTACATATATTAGGTTGTCCGAAAAGTGTCTTTCTTTTACAGACACGTCTTTTACAACGACGCATCTTTATACAAATGTGAAAACTAATCTGTCGAACGTTGTGATCTTTATTTTGATTTTTGAACAAAATGGATCATATGTAATTCGATAAAATAATATAAAACGGAAAATGCTGTGCATCCATTATTTCCTTATAAAGCGAAAGAAACTTTTTGGACGATCTAATACAAGTAAAATAATACAACAACGCGAGACGGCAAACAATACAGCGCAGTAGCTTCCTTGTCCCTGTGCCGCTCCGCTAGACTTTTTTCCAACAATGCGCAGTACAAATAGCCGACTGAAAGAAGCAATGAATATGGTAATAAAATGAAAAAAGCATAAATGTAAGGAGTAAAAACGATTGGGTCAACGTTATCACGAGTCAAGAAATAATTGTCCCGCCGAAACCAGTTTCTCCATTCACTTTCTCTCTTTAAAAACATGTCATTCACAGCATTAAGGTGTGTTCTCGCATATAGAATGTTATACAGAAAATATGCACGTGTCATGAAAAGTTGATTCTTAGTTGACATAATTCCTTGCTAAGTGCATTGAAATAAATTTAATCTATGCATATTGTTCATATATAAAGATTCCAAAGTTAAATTTCAGGTATATCATTAACTCGTTACACAATGTAACATAGCATTTATTAAATTTTGTTTCATAGCTGATTAAAATCATATTATAATTTTTGATAGAGACCTATATTTAATACGTTATAATTTTATATAGATATTATATTTTTCTAAATTTACAATGTAGTATAGACTTTATTTGAAATATCTCATAACTTACAAAATTCGTGAAATACTCTGGAATCCTATAAAAGCTATTTGAATGAATTCATACGTAAGAAAGGAAAAGATGATAGAAAGTCTAATTCTAGTTAAATGTTTCTTAACACTCGTTACGAATTTTTCTAACAATCCAATATTTTATATACTTTTGTACATTCTATGCATTCTGTGTATACGTTTTGCACTTTTAAATTTCTCATAAATGTATAAATGTCCGCATTTTAATAATTAGTTACCGTTATTATAAAATCTACATATAATCTAATGTAACGTTCTTTTTTTGTTTTAGCGTTTATCAGAGCTACGCAAGAATCAAGCCTGATGTCCATATGGTCGACAAGCACTGGACGCAATTCAGTGTTTGGCGCGGAGGACGGAGCAGTACTCCCCTCCTCGCACTTACCGATCCACGTACACGTGGCACGCACACATCTACGCAACGCTGACGGTCACTGCTTCCATAAGCGGTTTCACAACTGTCAGGTCGGTAATTCTCCCCTTGTCTCTTTGATCTCGCAGTTCGTTTCCTTTTTATCTCTCTCCGGGTATTACGCTAGATATTATACGGTTATCTCGTAGTCTTCTTCCATAACACCTTATATGTACGTTTTTACATATACAATTTTCACCTGCGACAACTTTTTCGTTTATTTTCTCGTTTATTAGGATTATATCGTTCACCCGCACGTGCATTGGCAGATGCTTGGTCATTTTGAACCGGCTTTGATACTACAAGCAATTCCAGCGAATCTTATCGCTGAAATATAAATATTGATACTTTTGATGTGCTGTAGAAGAGACTTCAAACGTTCCGCATGGTAGTCAAATAATGTATTCTAGATATTACAGATGTTATGATTATGTTATGAATGTTTGTGTTTGTAAATAATTTAAAAATAGAAGAAATTGTTTATATATTACAATTCCATGGAAAAAAGATGTAGAATTATCTGAAGAGTTCTATATTAGTATTAATGTGTATAACATATGGACATCTAGCGCGCTGATAAAGTACGACATTTATAGTTTAAGAAAATTAAAAAAGCATATTGAGGTAATAATAAATATATAATACAATCATATGAATTCATGGTAATTATCGATATCTCATTAACATATCTTATCAATGATTCCGATGTTTTTTTAATACCTTGTAGGAATCAACACTTAAACTTTTTACTATACATATAACCGCCGCTCAGGCTTAGTTTTCGAGATATTCGTAATAAACTGTTGGTACCACTACAGCTAATTCTGCCTATATTTGGTGACGATATATCTACTAGTATTAATTGCTGATATTAATGCTTAGATAATACGAAACCGTTATTAATATATTAGATATAATATTGGTCGCTTTGAATCATTTCAATCGCTCCAAAAACAAACGGGAATTCAGACTATATGCTTGTCAGAGTAGTCGGTTCTCAGAGTATTAAATTATGAATCTCCTTAATAAGACAAACGTCCATGTATTATACGTATATAATAATATTAACATATCCATGAAACCAATTCGCTTTGAATAATTCTACGTTTGTCTCCATATTCTATTAGTCAGAATTGCCAAGCGTCTACTATCTCACTAAGAATTAATAAAAACTCCCTAGAATCTCCAATATTGAAATATAAAATTCAGTCGACTTTATGATTACAAACAATAACGTATATTGAATACTCCATGTGTTTGCTATTCAATTGAACTCCAACGTCAGAGATCATTTTGTTTGTTGTCCGCCTTGATTCGATAAATCATGCTCTCTTGATATCATTGCTTAAAACTCAATTCCGTTGACGATTTACGATCGGGTGAACAAAGTACTACGTATTAAAACTCATGAGAGTCGTTGATGATCTTTACCTGGAAGATACTCATATTGTCGACAGAGAAGCAGAAAATTGAATATTATCTAACGTTCAAGGAATCCTTGTAAATACCGATAAGATCAATCGGAACTGTTTCTTAAATTATATCGCTACCAGTCGCTTCCTTAGTTTATAATGAAACATAATCATTTATATCGCATAATTATTCTCGCGTTAACAATCATATTCTCGGCAACAAATTCACTTACATAAAATACAGACATACACGAAATACGTATAAACAACTTTACGTTAGCGGAAGCTTGGCGTATAAAGTATTATGTGTATACTAACTGTGGATGTGCGTGAATCGATGTTCAGAGGAATTGATTTATTACACATGTTGTGTACAAGACTAACCGTAATCTCAATTCATAATTTTACTCCACTGATTTAAATGAACAAGAACTATATATATAGTTATAAATTATTTATATAAATATAAAAGTTAAATGTAAAAAGGAAATATCTTTTTGTTCTCTAGATTTATTTTATATAGATTAAAAATTTTCATTTTGTAACAATTTACTACAATTACTAATTAGTTGAAAGATTGTATTTTCTGATTGTATTTTTCTTTCATTGGTGTATTGTACTTGACTATATCGTACTGTCGCTTGCCAGATTTCCCACAGATTCAATCTATCAATATTTAGATGAATCTCTTTCTCTCTCTCTCTCTCTCTTGCGTTGTATCTAGAGGCTTTCCATTAATTTTCCTTGTTATTTGTTTGGTTCAGCACCCGTTGGTTTTTTGTCCTACACAGGACTTTTGGCAAGCTCTCCCGTTGGCACCGACGTTGCCATCTACTTTCGGTACGTGTCTTTCTTTCTTACGTGTTTGTACAGTTGAACGCCAATTATCCAAACGCTGATTACCTCTAGATATGCAATTATCTTAGATGTATTTTTAACAACGATTTTGCTATACGGACGGTGTACCACGATTCTGAAATGCCTAATGGATACCACCGTTGTTGGTCTCCCGCTATTTCAAAACGGCAAACATAGTTAGGATACTTACGTGTAAGTTTCATTGTGATTCAAATTTAAAAATAATTTATTCTAATACTCAACATACAGGCTTTCCATGAATCAACTTTTGTATTTATAACTTCCTAAACATTTTGTAAAAATCAGTGTCCCATATAACAATTTTCTGATTTTCCTAAAGATGTGAAATTTCTTAATTAAATTTTAAAGGGGAAAAAATTACTGATACAAAATTTAATAGACAAACGGCAATACAATATAATATATATTGTATATTATATGTAATATATATACCAATAATTATA
Source organism: Bombus terrestris (assembly GCF_910591885.1). Taxonomy (NCBI): domain Eukaryota; kingdom Metazoa; phylum Arthropoda; class Insecta; order Hymenoptera; family Apidae; genus Bombus; species Bombus terrestris. Next base: position 9,051,474 of record NC_063271.1, on the reverse strand, counting down.
TAATATATAATATAATTATTAATTATAACATTATAGTATAAATCAGTGAAGTTTCAATTGAATCATATAATTGGTCACTATGCTCACGCGATACTTGAGACACAAGTTAGCGTACTGTTTTCGATTAAGCATATTATGCAACCATTCGCTTCCATTCAATTCTATTTTACAAACGTTATGTTAATAATCCCTCTATATTGTCTGTTATTCTTTTCTGTCAACCAGTCAAAGATGTCGCAGTCGGGAGATGGCCTTCACACGCCGGGTTATCTCTCTTGGAGAAAACTACAGCTCAGTCGAGCGAAACTTAAAGCGTCGAGCAAGACGTCTGCTCTACTTTCCGGCTTTGCCATGGTACATAACTGAATATTTTAATAAATCTCTTTTTCAGTAATCTGAAATACCTTTGAAACTTTATACCTTACCAAAACTTTAGAACAATACTTTTTTTTTGAGATTTTAGCTTTTTGTTCTCCATTATAGAAAATAACAGACTTAATAAATTCACATTGTGATAATAACAGTACAATAGTAAAGGGAACAAAGGGAACAGTCAAGGGAGGAATATTGATACCAGTAACGTAGATTATAATTTGTTAAAAATGAGTTCAGGAACAGGAAGAGATATATCCCCGCAATATTATTTAGCATTAATAGAATTTCTTAAAACTTAGGGATACAGTAAAGTTAATACTTATTTTTTAATTTATATATAAATAGTTAGTCTAGAATTGAATCAATTTTACATAAAAATATTGTAAAATTATTTTATAAAGGACGATCGCATATAACAATAAAGGAAATAACTCTGAGCAATTAATTTCATTACACAGATTATAAACTCACTGTTAAATATTCCATACACATTTTAATATATATTAATAGATATTAATAAATAGATATTTTTCCTTTATAGGTAGCTATGGTGGAAGTACAGTTGAATTCCGATACGAAAGTACCTTCAGAGATGTTAATCGCCTTCGCCGTGTGTACTACGTTGTTGGTTGCGGTTCACATGTTAGCTTTAATGATATCAACGTGTATTTTGCCGAACATCGAAGCTGTATGCAATCTACATAGCATAAGCTTAGTACACGAATCTCCACACGAACGCCTACACTGGTACATCGAAGTGGCATGGGCGTTTTCTACACTTCTAGGACTTTTACTATTTTTATTGGAAATTGCTATACTTTGTTGGGTGAAGTTCTATGACTTTTCACAAGTGGCCGCTTGGTCTGCTTGTATCGTGTTAATACCAGTACTAATAATCTTCCTCGCATTTGCGATACATTTTTATCGGAGCTTAGTGGCCCACAAATACGAAGTCACTGTGTCCGGTATAAGAGAACTGGAGTTACTTAAAGAACAAATAGAGTCAACCGACGTTGAAGGTAGAAATGGTGTGAATTTACTACAGACCGCTGGCGTGACGCACGTAGTCTGAATACGGTAAAGCACAATCCATGATCTGTGTTACTTTTACAATGTGATAACCTCTCTAAGTGGAGGATGATGAATCTCTAATTATCTGCATATGCTGCATTGTTTAGCTTATACATGTTATTACGTATTAAAACAATTCAAACGATAGATTAGAATGGGTTATGAAGATGAGGACTGGTACTGTATTGAAAGCATAAAAAATGACTGTATATAATATTTCTCAATACTTTTATTCGCCTACATACGACAAGTTTGAAAGGGAACACCTGTTTCTTTCAGCGAGCGAAGCGATATATTGTTACCAATGTTTAACCATATCGCAATGAATTTGTACACGTACTGAAAAGTAATTTTTGCTGAAAGGATATATGTATGTATAAACGTGAAACATTCCCCTTCTCGCGTAGCGACTTAACCTATAAGAGCAATGATATGCGATAAGATTTATTGTATGACGTATCCTTAGCTATGGCTCAAAAAGCAACAGTCTTGAATGGATGTTGATCTTCCATTGACAATGCGTGATTAGCTCGCATTGAATGTACTTATTATTACTTTGTTCGAAAACATGTCTCTCGTGCGGTATTATTCACAGTTCTTTGTATGTTGTTCGTTTATTTCTTTTCACATAATAAGTCCCGTGCTCAAGTAACGTTTGAAAAGCTTTTTACGCGGAGACAAAATAATTTTCAGTCTTATTGTCTCTGTCTGTACAAAATTACTGCCGCCGCTAAAGAAGCGGCAATTAAATTATTGTACATAGCTTTTATTGCGAACAAACGGTTTATACGTGTATACATATGTTGATAGAAAGAAATATATGCAAAATTGAAGTACTTTTGCTAGAATAAATTATACAAATAACATCGACTCATTCTGTATTATGTGTTATTTTAAACTGTAAGAATATATGTTCATAAAACGGAATTTAAACAAGGGCACGTGTTTATGGACACGCATATATTCGGAATTATACGCTTCGATGCTCTCTTACAAAAAGGTTCAATGAAAAAGGATTCCCCCTTTTTGTTATCATGTATAGTTTCCGAAGTATCTTGAAAATTATTAATATCCGTTATCACTCGCAGCTTTGAACCAAATAAAAATTATCATCAATGAATAAAACTTTTATAATAATGTTGATAATTTACTTATAATCGTTACGTACTTCCGGAATAGGATATGATGTTGGATGAGTTGCAGATTGTCGAAAATCTGCATCTGACATGGTTCCGTTTATGAACCAGTCGTTTGTCCAGAAACCACGCTGCTCTTGACCGGTAATTATGTGATAAAATGTGCCGTAACCTTCTTTCTTGCCCTTAATAAACTGACCCTCATATTTGTTACCATTTTCTGTAAAAGTTAAACATCTCACCCATTTTTAATTACTGTATTGGAAAATAACAATAAGTTATTTGTTATTTATAGTCGAAACATTATTAAGGTCGGTTGTAAAAAGAACAGATGACATCAATTAGGAAACCTTTAACGAGTAATCCCATGCCATGATAAAAATCATCTTTCCAAGCGCCCTCGTAATAATCTCCATTACAATGCCACATACGGCCATAACCATGTCGTTTATTTTGACAGAAGTCACCTTCATAGTAAGAACCATCTTCGAACCAGTTATGCCCGAATCCTTGCTTTTTTCCAGTCACCCATTGGCCGATATAATATCGATGAATAGTATGGTCTTCTTTTGAAATTTTGCTCAAAATACCGCAACCATGTTTTTTACCGTTGAGCCAGCTACCATTGTACATCCATCCATCTCTATGAAATTTCAAACGAAATTGAAATTGTTTTTGAACATGTGAAAAACATCAGAAGACACTGTACAAATAAAAATAAATATTTCAAATGATTATCCTTATTCAGAACTACTTACGGCAGTTGTTCTAACTCATTGACTGTAACGCAAATTTCATATGTTTTGGAAGTCGCAATAGATTGAAATATATTATACCATAACATTTAATTGTTGCAAAATACAATATTGTATTTGCGTAATTTTTCTGACAATGTTATCTGAATTATTTACATTGTTGAACAAATTTTATTTTGATCATTCTAAAATATTTAGTTCATATCATAATTAATATACCTGTCCACTTCTTTACCTATGCCTTCTTTTACGTCGTTCTTCCATTCACCAATGTAGTGACTTTTGAAAAGTCCTTTGCTTTGAGGGCTAAAAATGGCATAACGCAAACCATTTCTTTTCGAGCTCCCTATTCTCTGCTTAATGTATGAAGTTTTCATGAGTTCTAAAAAAGGCATTGTAACATTTATCAGATATTTCATTTGAATTTTGAAAACATAATTTTTTAAACAATCATATTAAAATGGTTAATCTTTCATTTTAAAATATAATTGATCATTCATTTTGACAACAGCACCACTTTATAATTGAACAAACGAATACGAATACAATTGAAATATGCAATAAAATATTCGATTTGCAAATGTAAGAATAATATATCGATGTCATGTATTATTATTAATTTTTTATATTTTATGATAAAAAAATTTCAAATAATATATAGTGATTAACCACTTTGAAATGTACGAACAAAATATTTTTTTTCATTAAGTAATGATGAAAGATATTAATATAGGGCCGCTAAAATTCATTGGAAAACTTATACCTTTTATGATTTTATATCATGCTTAAAATTATTATATGACAAATAATTATTAATAGGAAGATTGCTCGTTTAAAAAAATTTGTCATACCGAATAATGAAATTCGTGAAAATCTACTCCATGCTTATCTGCACACGAATGAGAGCGCCCCTACAGTTAAGTTTTACTGCGTTTAGAAAATTTGATAAGATTGAAGCGTCGTGTTTTCGTTGAGACAGAAGATTAAAGGAGGGAAACTTGCTTCACACAACAAAAGATCATATATCCATAATATAAAATAGTTCTATCTATGTTTTCGTATCAGTATCGATAGTATTTCCATGAATTCAACGATTACCATCAACGACACCGACGAAGAGGTGATTGATTTAGACTCAAGCCAAGATATTGTCAATATTACTGACAATGACCAAAGTGAATGTTCAACTGAGAAAAATTCATTACCGAACAACAATGAGAATAAGATGAATGTAACCAATAATTACATGGATAATAATAAAAATGCATCTACAATGGAAACTTGTGATAGTGAGAGTTCATCGACACCACTTTTGAAGGTTATGTTTCGAGATGAAAACATTGCATGGTAAAAAATTGTTATTTGCTATTAATATATAATATATGTACATATGTACACACACACATATATATATATATATTCTTTATAAATTTTCGAGTAGAATGGGTAAATTTAATACTTGTTCATATAACCTAAAACGACATATGCTGAATAATGGCTGAATAAACATACATATATCAGTGTCGCTTTTTATTTCAATTTGTTATTATATATAATATAATCATTCTAATTATATATGATAAAATAAGTTATTTTGGTCTTAAGTGAGTTGCATCACCTAGTAAACACATTAAAATAATAATTTGTAACTAGTTTTTAATGTTTTCTTATCGAGGTAACTTTTAATTCCATTTCCTTTATTGAATTTTTTAGGCAATATAGTAAAAGAATAAAAGTGTTTCTAGAGGAGTTAGTATCTTCCAAGATTAAATGTCAAGAAAATGATAATGGTTTAACGTTAGAAGTTTGGGATAATGATACTGATTCTATAAGTCAATCTATCAATATTAAGACAGGGAGTGATGATAGTCAGGATATAATATGTGATACATTATTTACTGTAGATAAACAGCCAAGACTTGGAGATGAATTTGATGTTCCATCTTATAGTAGGGTCTGTTTTTTTATTGTATTGTTCAATATTTACATATAAGAAAAAACTATTTAATACTGATTACTCCGAATAGCTAAATTGTTAATTACTCTTATTGTTTTAATGTTATTATTTATTATTTTAGAAATATATATTATGTGATAATGAGTCTGATGATACAAAATCCAACTCAAGTAAATATCCGGGGGGTAGCTTACAAAATGTTACGTGTTTTAATTGTTTGGGAAATCATAATGTACGAGATTGTACAGAACCACGAAATTATGCTGTTATAGATGCAAATCGAAAAAATTTCAATATGAAAGCAAATTCAAAAGGTGTTAGATATCATTTGGGAAATGATTATAGATTTGATCATATAATCCCTGGTCAGTTAAGTAACAATTTACGTAATGCACTAGGTCTCAGAAGTAATGAATTACCTAGACATATATATAGGTAATTAATTAAATTTCACGTTATAATTTTAAAAAAATCATAGGTAATAGAATAAAATTAAGAAAAGTATTTAATTTGTTAAATGTAAACAGATTATAAATATGGATTGTATGATGTTTATCAATCTTAATTTTTGTATATAAAAATAATTTTCCCAGAATGAGGAAGCTTGGCTATCCTCCAGGATGGTTAGAGGAAGCACATTTGCAACACTCTGGTTTGTCCCTATTCAATTCTGATGGCATTGCAGAAGAAGATCCTAATGATGAACTAGGACAAATTGTTGAAGAAAAAGACAGAGATCAATATGACGTAAAAAAAATATATGACTTTCCTGGTTTCAATGTACCAGCTCCACCTGGTACTTGGGATGTAAGCAACAGTAAATTGTATAAAAGTAATAGATTCCTACAAAATCAAACGTACTAAACATTTATTATGAACAATAGGAGGAAGGGAAATATTCCGTATCAACAATGTTGACTATTCATAGCAAACAAAGAATGTTGTTAAAATTAAAAGGAAGAATGGCAGACGATGGATATAAGAGAAAAAAACTCAAAGTTTTTAGTAATACATCAAAAGACAGTCCAGTGCCAGAACCTACTGAAATGGAAATTGAGGATGTAGAAGGTACAGAAACTGTATATTTACACGCAAAAATTCTTTTAAAATTCACATATTCTACTAATTAAATGCATATGTTATAAAAACATTTTTATTTTGTATTAAGTAGATAGTCCAGTAGAGTGTGTACCTACTAATGGGCTGTTTATACCACCGTTGCCACAGGACTCTCCTGTAAAACCGCCAGAACCACTATTACCACAAGAATCTTCTGCAAAACCATCAGAACCATTATTATTACAATCAACATCAATATCTGAGGATTCAGATTATCATTCTCAAGAATTACAATTTTCTGAAACATTAGTATGTATAAAAGATATTACATACATTTAGCATTTTGTCCAGTATTAATTGTAGAAGGATAAGAAGAAGGATAAAATATTTTCGTAGCGTGTATTAAAAGATGGGATAAACATTTTTGTACAAAACATTTCAGGAAGATACTACATCGCCTTCTTTACGAGCGAATTCTCCGTCGTTATCCGAATTGGAGAACATAAAAAAGCAACTGCTTGTAGAACTCCAGAAATCAAACTCAGATATTTCATCAAAAAGCAATTCTTCGAATTCAGTATCAAAATCTGATATGCCACCACCTAGTAATGAGATTACTCCAGAATCAAATCGTATCCGTCAAAATGGAATTAATACAAGTTATGGAAGTGTGAAGTCTATTGACTTTGGTACACCTGTATTACAGAGTACGTCTCCGTATAACAAATTGCCACCATCTGAAAAATTTTCAAAGAATATTTGCAATTTAATTAATTTTGAGAACTTACCTGATTCGACAGGTAAGTATGAACAAATGACTGGGGTTTTGCAGAAAGTAAGACATACATTAGCAAAGCTTCATCAAGAATAGTTGTATCTCATTACAATTCATGATTGAAAAAAATTATCATATTTTATAAATGAGCAATAATTCCATTTTCTGCGAAGGTACAGAGATATAAATTTCATTTGATATATTATATTTCTAATTAAAAAAATGACATATATATGTTTATTTGTAGTTAGTCTGAAATATATGGCATTTTTTAACATAAATCTTATGTTAAGAAACGTACAAACGACAGGTTTATTCTTTATT